>NC_071499.1:112500000-113750000 GCF_028408465.1 Anastrepha ludens | reverse complement strand
CCAATTCTTGGAGAAAATCCACGAACGACAAATCGACACACACTACCTTTTCGTCGATTTCAAAGCTGTTTTCGACAGCATGAAAAGCAATTGCCTCTATGCCGCTATGTCTAACTTTAGTATCCCCCTAAAACTTATACGGCTGTGTAAAATGACGTTGAGCGCTACAATAAGCTCGGTCAAGATCGGGAAGGACCTCTTCGAGCCGTTCGATACTAAGCGAGTTTTTAGACAAGACAGTCCCCTTTTGAGTGATTTCTTTAATATCCTACTGCTCTAATATCCTATCTAGCCTGGAGAAGGAAGCAGGAAAAGTGAGTCTTGTGGTGGACGAGAGTAAGGCAAAGTACCTGCTGTCAACATACAAAGAGTTCTCGAATAGAACGACGTCAGCCTAGAGATTAAACGAAGCATAACTCTTGCCAACGGGTGTTACTTTGGGCTCAGTAGGTAATTGAGAAGTAGAACCCTCTCGAAAAACGTAAACAACGGTGCATAAAAGCATAATCATCTTCGTCCTTGTATATGGCGCAGAAGCTTGTACGACGACGTCAACTGTTGAGAGAGCACTGGGAGAGAGTTCGGGAAAAAAATTTCCGCAAAAACTTTGGTCCTCTTCGCGTAGGCGAGAATGAGTTCCGTATCTGATGGAACAGCGAGTTGTAAGAGCTATACCGAGATGTTGGCATGTGAAGCGTATAAAAATACAGCGGCTGCGCTGACTTGGCCATGTCTCGAGGATGATCGAAAGTACTCCGGTACGGAAGACCTTCGGGAGCGAACCTACTCTTGCACGACGAGGAACAGGAAGACCTAATTTAGGTTGGGCAGATCAAATGAGGCATAACCTGGCAGCACTCGGTGTCAACAATTGGCATTAGAAAGCAGAAAACCGAGCTAGATGGCGCAATAATTTAGATTCGGCCAAAACCGGCATACGCTTGTAGTGCCATCTAAGTAAGTAAGTAAGTAAGGTTTTTAAATTTGACTTTTGACTACCTCACACAGGTTAGAAAAGTTAAAAAGCCACTCAAAAATCAAATAGAAGTTACTTAGGAAAATAACAAAAGTTTGACAGTCACCGACTAACTCTCTTGCCGTACGGTTGTGCGTATCAAGTGATTACCTAAGTTGAGTAAACTCCGCGAGCATTTGTGCTACTTCCACGTGCTTTTTGATAATTCCATCCTTTTACATTCTTATTGTTATTCAAATTACCTGGTTTGTAAAATATTTAAAAGAATATCACTAAGTGTCTTATATGGGTAAAAGCCCCACGATTCCTTCGGGGAATCGATTTAGCATACTTACCGACAGTATGCTAATTTCCCCGAAGGCGAAACGTAAAAAGGTGAATAAAGAAGCATCTTTTCCACTACTATCAGACATGACCCAAAATCATAATTGCAATGATCCAAAATTCATTATCATTAAATCTACCGATGTGTCCAACTCCTTATCAAAATACAGCGTATTTGCTAAAAAGAAGGCTATTGATGGCATTAGTACCGAATACTTATCAGTAAGCTTACTACGCGATGGCAGCCTGCTGATTCTCACAAAATCTCTCAAGGTTGCTGAGAAATTTATAAAATGCAAAAACTTTGGCGGCCTATGTCCCGTGTCTGTTACTCTTCACGAATCCCTTAACACTTGTAAAGGTACAATTTTCGACAAGAATTTGGCAAATACGGACGAAAAAGAAATTCTGGAGGCTTTAAATTCACAAGGAGTTGTGGGAATATTCAAATTTACTAAAACTATTAATAATATAAAAGTTCCTACAGGCAGAATAGTTCTGTCGTTCAACTTGTACAAAGTCCCCCTCACTATTGACATAGCATGGTACTCAGTGAAAGTTGAAGAATACTTTCCTACTCCCATCAGATGCCGCTCATGCCAACTACTAGACCACACCATAAAAAGATGCAATAATAACACCACACGCAGAACAAGTGCAGTTATGCCGAAGCAAGACGCTTATACAAACAACAAAACCCCATCAACCTAAGCCAAATGCAATCTTACTCGTCAGTTCTAAACTCAACACAAGTTTCTCACCACAATATCGCTCACAACTCCATGGATCGTACCTCTTCAAACAGCACTGCAGTCGCCACTCAACCACTCAACTCATTCAATCTCTCAACACTCATTGGATCATATTCATACTCCTTCAATAGCCATCACAACATTGACATCTCAATCTCAATATTTCTCAGCTAACTCAAACGATCAAAACAATATCCACTCAACAGCAAATATCCGCTCTACCTCTCTAATTCATTCTCCAACCACACCAACTATCAGTACCATGGACTGTATTCAAAACAATAACAACTACGAAACTAATGCATCAACAACTCACTCCAATCAATTTTCTGTTCACCAATCAAATCCTCTTCCTACACCCTACAATTCCTACAACACCGCAAACACTGAATCCACAACTCATTCCAACACAATCCCTCTATCTCTACTAACAACAATATCCGAAATGCACAACACTACTACACCTTGGGAGCTTCAAGAACCAGAGCTATAGGTTATTTTCTCTTGAAAATAACACTAATAGCAAGCATAAAAAGGTATAATATTGATGGTTAACATTCTTCAGTGGAATATTAAAGGTTACCAAAATAATTACCTGGAACTAGAAACTCTAATCAAAGGTCACAAGCCACATATAATTTGTTTACAAGAAACACATATTAAACCCAGTTACTCACCATATTGCCCCAAACAATATTCGCCGAATTTTCATAACTTCTCTAACATTAACTATTCTAAACAAGGCTGTGGAATTTTAGTCCACAAAAATATTCCACACAAAAGAGTCGATATAATTATCCAATTTATCAGCTGTTGCTGTTGAATTTAATGTTAAATATCCAATCACTGTTATTTCTGTTTACATCCCCCCAAGCCAGACATTCTCTCACTCAGACATATTGCAACTTACCTCCTCAATAAGTACTCCTATAATTCAACGGCTGGAGTCCACTAGGGGCACTATAATTGAAGATTTTATTCTTACTTCCAACTTGTGTGTCCTCAACAATAATAGCCCAACACACTTCTCATAATAGCCCACACCCACAAATCATTCACACATGTTGACCTGACCATTTGCTCACCACAACTAGTCGCCATTGCATCCTGGCACACGCTTGAGGACCTACATAACAGTGACCATTTTCCGATAGCTTGCTCTTTTTCCATCTGTACCCATTAAAATTACTTCTAGGTACACCACTACCAAAGCTAACTGGGAGGAATTTAATAATATATTAAATGACAAGCATTTTCCTTACTTCGACAACACCAACCCTAATAAAGAAGCAGCTACAATTCATAGGGCTATAAGGATAGCAGCGAACCTAGCAATTCCTTGGAGTCATCCTCGTAAAGCCTCAAGAAATGTGCCCTGGTGGTCCCAGAACTTGGTAAACTACGACTTGAGAAAATGGTAGCCTGGAGGGATTATCAAAGGTGCCTAACTCTCGATTCATTGATAATTTAGAAAAAGCTGAACGCCCGTTTTAACAGGGAGAAGAGAAAGGCTAAGTCCATAAGCTTTGAAGAATTTACGAAAAAACTAAACCCTAGCTCCCCTACTCGATATATATGGAAGGGTATACAAATTCTCACGGGGACATATCAGCCTCATTGTATTAATTCCATAACTGGAGATAACACTGTAATCACAAATCCACACTCCATTTCATTAGAATTTGCACAGAAAATTTCAAAATTTTCGGAAACATCCAACTTTCCGCCCCAATTCATAGCCTCTTCCAACAATATGCCTTACATGCGTGCGACCGACGCCACGGACCACCTTGCTCTTTCCCTTGAAAATAATATCAGCATTGATGAAATAGATTCTGCTTTAAAACTATGTAAAGGTAAGACCCCTTTGATCAAATAAATTACGATATGTTACGCCATATACCCATGTCCGTTAAACATAGACTACTCCAACTTTACAACTCAATTCTTAATCTTGGCGTAATTCCCCAGAGTTTTAAGACAGCTGTAGTAGTACCTATATTAAAACCACAGAAAAATGCATCGCTTATCGAAAGTTATCGGCCCATTTCCCTAATACCATGCATGAGCAAAATAATGGAGAAAATTATATCAAAAAGATGCCTTACTTTTTCTTGACCACCAATTATCTTCAAATTTCTCAAAACAAAAACACTCATCTGTACTTGCAATCGACTTTGCTAATGCTTTTGACAAAATCGGATGTCACATAGTTCTCAAAAAGCTTCAAGGCTGGAAAGTTGGACCCAAAATCTTCAATTACATAAAATCTTTTCTGAGCAATCGCAAATTTCGTTGCAAGGCAAATAACAGCTTTTCTCCCATTTTTTCTCTTCACAATGGAATCCCTCAGGGATCTCCGCTCTCTGTGACTCTTTTCTTAATAGCTTTTGACGAAGTTAGCAAAATTATGAGCCTACAACCAAACATTAAGCATTGTCTATATGTTGACGACTTATTTTTAATATGCAATAATAAGAAAATAGCTGATATTGAAACTTCATTTTGTACAGCTTTAAGAACTTTGGACGAATGGTCAAAACATTCGGGTGCTCTCATTTCATTTGAGAAATGCAAGCACCTGCATGTCTGCAGGAAACACAATTGTAATCAGCTTAACATTCAATATAACAATCACACCATAACCAATGTTAAGTTTATGAAAATACTAGGTGTTATTTTTGATAATAAACATAGTTTTAAGCATCATTGTATTAAATTAAGAAGTGATCTAGCTACCAGATTGAATATTGTAAAATATTTGTCATCAAAAAAAAGCTGTATACATACAAACACACTACTTACTGCAACTAAACTAATTATACAATCAAAAATTGACTATGGTCTGCAAATATATGGAAAATGTAGTAAGTCTACCATTAATAAAATCAAAGCACCATTTCATGCTGCGGTTCGGAGAAGTTTACGTGCTTTTAGGACAACACCTACTATAAATATGCTAAAGGAAGGTGGTTTTCAATCACTTGAAGATCGCACGAAATATCTCAGAAGTCGCATAACACTGTGACAAAAAAAAAAAAAAATTAAATATACTTTTATGGAGACCTAGCACAACTTGTAGGTATAGTAAAACTAAGAAAAATGGTATAGGAGAAATTTCCAATACTCCCCCAAAATCCCATTTTATGGCCATAAAACCGTTTTTCAGTAGGTTGATGTGAAGAATCACTCCTAACTTCGCCAATTTCCATCCGATTTCAAATTTGTTTTTTTTGTTCGAAAGAACTATATTTGACTGTAATTGAATTAAAATTAATAGAGTTGTGTGAGTTTTAAGATTTTTTCTTTTTTTTTACTACGAGATTTGGTATGCGTTTCGAAGCATGAAAATGATAACAAGTGTCATTATAAACACATAATATTTATTGGAGTATTGTGCAGTGCAGCACTGTACGGTATGGTACGGTGCGGTACGGTGCTGTACACAACGGAACTGGTTCCAAACTTAAAAATGCAGTGGAAACGGCCCTTTGGAGTTTAGTATGGTACGGTACACTTGTCATTTTCTTCATCAGTTTTCAATACTTCTCTGTAAGAAATTCGATCATCATCATTCATCTGAAGTCGTCATCAACTAAATTCCATTGTTTAAATCGAGAAGCGAGCGTTTCAGATTGTCTTCCCGATAGAAGTAAATCACGAGAAAGATCCTGAAAATCTGAATTTGATACAATGGGTCGTTCTGAAGACTTAGAACCAGACGGAAAGTACTCTTCATCATCAGATTTATTGTTATCAGTTTGATCATCATCAGCAATGAGTTGAACTTCCTTCAGTTCATGACCTGCAGTTGAGTAAATCATATCGTCCAAGACTACGGGGTTCTTAACAGTTGCAACATCAGCATACTTTATGTGCTTTCGAGTTTTATAATGATGACCGTTTACGTCCGTTTTATAAAAATAATAATTTCAGCATTAAATCTTGTAAAGATTAGACAAAAGGTTTTAATATGCACTGATAGCCAATCAGTGTTCAATGCTGCAAGAAACATTCGAATGGATGTAGGCCCAATATATCACATGCAACAATTGTTAATTAAGAAAGCGTCAAACACAAAACTAATGTGGATACCTGGACATTCGGGCATACTCGGCAATCATCATGCTGACTATGCCGCAAATCTTCCCTTAAAATCATGTTTGCACTTTTATAACCCATTTAGTACAACATCAATTAAAACCATATACTCCAGAGCTTTAAAGTCTCAGCTGGGTGCCAATTGGTATATCTACCAGCATGAATACAAAGAAGTAAATCCACACGGTTCCGCTACCATACTGCCGACTTCGACTACTACTTGGATGAACCGATGCTTTGTACGTTTAAGGCTAGGACATACTCTTTTAACACACCAATACCATTTAACAAAGAGTCCACCACCAATGTGTAACTTTTGCAACGCGAACCGCTTAACCGTACGCCACATTCTCCTACATTGCCCGTCTATCTCCGCCTTACGCACCATAACACTGGATAACGCAGATCCAATCAACATTCTCTCCATCTCTTCTGAAGCAAATATAATAAAAATGTCAAATTTTCTTAAAGCTATAAACATATTTCAACTTATTTAGTCTTATAATCTTTATTTAATTACATTTACTATCACTTGACTAGCCGATAGCCCTGGTAGCTAGAGCTTTTATCTTAGATTAATCTATAATTTTAATCATATTTTAATAGATAATAATAATAATAAAAACAAAAGTTTGAAATGGAAGTCATCGTCATCGTGGCAATTACAGCTCAGGGTGAGCTAGTGCTTCCTTTACAATATCTCCCCGAACGTCTCGGTTCACTGCATCGCTCCTTCTCACATTTATGCATCTGAGGACTTCTTGAATATTTCATATGATATATTTTATCTTCTGGGGGTCGTCCGCAATTTCAATTATCACATAAGAGTGGAAGGTATTTTTCGTTATCCTGTTGTAGATGCCCAAGCCATAGTAAGTAGCAAAGTAGGTAGAAGAAATTAGAGAGTAAAAAAATTTTAATTATTTTTACATAAAATGCTTGAGAGAAATGGACTTTAAGTCAAATTAAAAACCATATCCTTTAGTTTTCTCAAAGGAATTAAATTTTATTTACAGCTAAATTAAGCAATATACAATTTTTCTAGGAAAAATTTTCGAATTTCTAAATGGTATTAACGAACACTTTTTTAGTTCCTTTTTTGAGAACTTTTTTCCCTAGGGTTAGAAAAGTTAAGGAAGCATTTAAAATTCCAATTAAAATCACGTAACAAAGTGAAATGGATATACAATGAAAATGAAATTTGTGAAATTTTTTTTATTAAATTTAAAATGTTTATATATATAATTTTTTATATTTGATTCGTATAAACAATTTTTAATAAAAAAAATTTAAAATTGTTAATAAATTAAAAAAAATTGTAATAAAAAATTTGTATTTTGTTTTATTAAAAATTGTTTATACAAATAATAAATAAAATTAATAAAAACAATTTTTAAGAAATGAAAAAAATTTAATAAATAAAAAAAAATTTAATAAAAATTTTTTAATTTTTTTTATAAAAAATTGTTTATACAAATAAAAAATTATATTTAAAAAAAATTTTATTAATTTTAAATTTTTAACAAATTAACAAAAATTTTTATAAAATTTAAAAAAAAAATGAAATTCCATAATTTTCTCATGAGAAAAGGCCTGAAGGCCAAATTTAAAAACATATACATACATAATACCCTTTCAACTCTAGGCATACCTAAATTAAGCAATATACAATTTTTTTAGAACTTTTTTTAATTTCGGAACGGAATTCAAGAAAAAAATTTTAATTAAATTTTGTAGTCTTTGCTTTGATAAAAAGAAACTTAAAGAAAATTCGACTTTGATATTTTCGGATTCGGATTTGATATTCATAATATTATGAATGCAAAGTTTCAAATTATTTAGGATTTTTAACTTCTTAAAAATTTTAAAACCTTTAGTAGTTCTTTAATTTTTTCAAAATGTTAAAAAACTTAGTTGATTTTTAATTTTCTTACAAAGGTCAAGAAATTACGTGCTGCGCCAAATACAGGAAGATAACTCCTCCAAAGTTCGATTATGAGATACTTTAAAGCCTCCAAAATGGCTGAAATTCAGTCTGATAGATTGAGAAAGAGACTCGGGAATGAATTTTCTGAGAATACCTAGAAGGTATTTACTTTGTTTTGTACTTGCACACTTTTCACAACTTCTTCAATAGGAACTAATTCAGCTTGCCTAAGGAATACAACCGGAGGGAAACAATGCATCAGCCAGCTTTTCCTGGCTCGCCTGCGGTTGCTGTAGCGACTATCCGGTACACTTAATTTGTTTTTATACAATAAATACATAGAAGATTTCTCAAACAATTCTCGCTGGCTTTCTTAAAAACAACAATACGTAGAGATGTAGCGGCCGCCGTAGCTAAATGGATTGGTGCGTAGAAACAGTTTCAAATAGCGGTCGCTCGTCGGCTGGCAATGGCAAGCCTCCGAGTGCATTTCTGCCATAAAAAGACTCGTCATGACAAAATCAGCTGCCGTTCGAAGTCGGCATAAAACTGTAGGTCACTACATTTGTGGAAAAATACCAAGCCACATACCCGAAATAGAAGAAAGAGCTCGGCCAAACACCCAAAAACAAAGGCATGGACAGCCGCTCAGATTTAGTGCCAAATGTTTAAAATCTAAAGAATTGCATGGCAAATACTAAAGAATGAATGTAAGTGTAACACTAATTAGATTCTTAGAAAGAGTGCAAATTTTCATATGCACCCACTTTTTACTATTGTATCTTTTTACTATTTCGCCTGTCTTCAGTACTCAGTACTCAGCACTTCAGTGAGTGACCCATAACTTATTCTTAGAACCTTTTTCTAGAATTCTCTGTATAAGTTGTTTTCGCAGTCAAGGTCTTCGATAATGTTTACAGATTCAGAACAAACGGTCTATGCCTTCTCTATCCTTCAGTTTTTTCTTTTTCATGATTGGCGTGATAGCCGCTTCAGTTTAGTTTTGAAATATTCCAAAATAAATCTTTTCGCAGACCAACACTTCATTTGGCGTCAAACAGCTTGCTAAAGGTTTAGCTATATTGGAGTTTTGGCTATTTTGGAGTTGCACGCAGATGTTGTGGTTGATCGCTTTTCTCTGGTATCTTTCAAGATTTCTTCTATAATGAATAAATAATCGATTGCAAGTCTGTCATGGCGAGGTAGAATCAGTTCATGGGCGCTGAACTTTAGGCTTTCACTCAATCTAAAGGACTTGAAATGCAAAATTAAGCAGACTGGCTTCGCTGGAGTTTAGGTAGATCTACTAGTGGAATTGTTAAAGCTCTTAAGTGCGTCAATCGCCATAAGAACTTAAGCGACACCAGATTCAATAACTGAAGTACTCGCTTTAGAATTTCCTTTAAAACATTTACGAAGTTGGATGTGTTTTTTTAGCCCCTCCCTTTCAGGTTTACTCACAATTTTCTGATTCGGAAATCATTTTAGTAATTATTTCTTCCTTTTTTTTTTACTAGGATTATGCAAGTCTTTAAGAAATCGGTATGCTTTTGAGAGCTGCGAGGGTATGATTGGTAAATTGTTTTCTTTCTAATAGCTCTTGAATAGCGCTGGTTGAGCGCAGCTGAATCTGCTGAAAATAAAATTTCCAAAAATCATTTGTAATCAGCGAAGTTTAGATTATTTCATTAGAAAATTTTTCTATAAGAAAACTGCAAATAGCCAAAGTTAGCTTTGTCTTCATTATTTACCCCTGCCACTTCCATAATATCCCACTCTAGAAGTTATACCAAAGACCATTTAAAAATCTAAAAAAAAAATTGAAAGAAAAACCACCAAAGGCCGTCACAGCTGAACCTGAAATATACTTTACCTAATGGCGAAGGCGTCGCAGCGGCATTGCGGGTCATCGCGTGAAATAATAACCCGTTCACGTGTTAACTTCCGACGCCGCAAACGGAAGTCAAGCGTAGCCCAACAAAAACAGGAAGAACCAGACAAACAAAAAAAAAGAAAATGGTAAAAGAATTAAAAGAATAACGTGGAAAACTCACTTACCAGCCAAGGACGCCACATCGAAGCGGCGAATCGAAATACAGAAGGTACACAAAAAAGCGCGACGGTTGCATGGAATAGTCTACACGTACCAGCCAGTCAGTTAACCCTTCAACCAGACCTCCCGCTGTTGTTGTTGTTTTGCGTGCACGCGCTCGTCTCAAGCCATTTTTTACGACCTCTTCGCGCTCAAATAGTAGACTGAAACAATAAAATGTGCGGGTAGGAAATAACACCAATAGACTTTCATGCACTGCTGTGAATTTTCATATATGCAAATGCTAACAGACGCGAATTGATTAAAATTCGAATTTGTTTCTTTTATTTGTATTAGTAACGTGGCACAGGCAGCGCGGGCCGAGTCGGTCGCGGAATGTCATAAAATTGGGCTTCTTATAGTTGCGTCTGCCGTAAGAGTCCCATTTGAGAGGTTTATCCTGCATTTGCATGCTTGTCCTTTTGTTTTATTTGCGAACCCAACAACCCCTTCCACTCGTTTATGCTGCCTAGAAGAGAACTCGTTGCCGTGCATTTTTCTTGTTTTTAATTATCCTTGTTGTTTTCGTTTGCCAGCCTCTCCGGGTGTGGGTATTGTTCTTCGCTTCGTTATCATCTCTTGGCATACTCGATAAATGCTGAACTAATCAACAGCATCACACCCCTTTCATTTACCTTTGGCACCCCTTTCACTTGGCAGCGCGAGTGGTGAATGGTGCGTGAAAGGCACTGAGAGAAATTTTTGACTTTCGTGGTTAATCGTTAAATTGCTAGTGGAGAGCATTTGTGTATTAAAGAAGTATTACTGGATGTGCGTGATGTGATGACAGACGTAAAGAAAATATTTTTTACTAATAAAGTGAAAGCTCGAAATCTTTGACTCGAAAATTAAATGAAATATTATAAAATAAAAACATATACAAATAAAACTCACAAAATAAATTAATAGAACTTTTATAAAATAAAACGATACAAAATTCAAAATCAAAATCAAACAAACAAAAACTGACAAAAAATATTATATAAAATATCATAAAATCAAAAAAAAAATTTAATAAATAACAATAAACACAAAAAGATGAAAAAATAAAACAAAAACTAATTAACTGAGTTGAAATAAAATATTATAAAATAAATAAAAAAATAAAAAACAACTCAAAATAAATAAAACGTCATGAAATAAAAAAAAAAAAAAATGAATCTAAAAAAATTAGATAAAATAAGATTTAAAAACAATATATTTAAAAAAAAATAAAAAGCAAATAAAAATTAAATTGCATAAAATACCAAAAACCAAAAAATGAATAAAATAAAAAAAAATATAGTTAAATTAAGAAACACAACATAAATTAAATACAATGAAATAAATCACCAAAATATACAAAAACAAACAAATAAATTAAAAAAATTAAATGCAAAAAAAATAAAAGAAAATTACATAAAATTTGATGAAATAAAGCAGAAATAAATAAAAAAACAAATTAGCTGAGTAGATATTTTATTATAAAATAAAAAAATTAATATATAAATAAAAAAACAATACGAAATAAACAAAATTTTATGAAATGCAAAAACAATTTAATCAACAGAAAATTAGGTTAAATAAAAATATATATATACCATATATATATATATATTATATTGAAAAAAAAGAAATGAAAAATAAATTATGCATATTAAAACTTAATAAAAATTAAATAAAACATAAATTAAGAAACACAACATAAATTAAATACAATGAAATAAATCACCAAAAAATAGAAAACAAACAAATAAATTAAAACATAAATAAAAAAATTAATTAAATGAAATGAAATAAAATAAAAAACAAAAAAAAATTAAATTAAAATTATATAAAATTTTATGAAATAAAAACAGCCAAAATATTAGACCATTACAAAATAAATTTAAAATTAGTAAAACACTAAGAAATTACTAAAATGAAAGCAAATAAAACAAAGCTATAGGAAAAAACCTAAAAAAGGTAAATAAAACACCAAACAATAAAAAAATGAACAAGTTTATAAAATATAATAAAAACAAAAAAAAAAAAAAAATTAAATAAAATAAATTAAGAAATCAAATAAAAATTGATAAAAACCAAACAAAATAAAATCAAATAAAATAACAAAAACTAATTTCCAAAAATAAGAAAATTAAAAAAATAAAAAAAATAATTAGAACACAAAAAGAAAACAAATAAGTTAAAAATAAAATTTATAAAATATAGCAAATTAGATCAAATGAAAAACCGAAAAGCAAATAAAAAATGATATAAAATATCATAAAATACAAAAAGAAATAAATAAAAAATATAAAATAAGTTACAACTGAATAAAAAATAGATGAAATTGATTAAAATTACTACTTGCGTTACGACCAGACAAATCTGGCCATCCTACTATCTGAAACAGACAAAAACCCTTATAAGTCTTTCGAAACACGAACTAAGGCATATAATATCTCTTATCACCGGCCACTGCCTTTTGGGCACTCACGCACGTGGGCTCGGGGTTCCTCAAAACGACCAGTGCAGATACTGCGAGGACTAAGATGAGGAAGTATCGAGCAGACACTTGCTGTGCAGTTGTCCCGGTTTAGCCAGAAGTCGACTCGCTCTTCTAGGCTCTCCAACAATTGACAATTTTTCAGCACTCTCGGACCTGAAAATCGAATCTCTCATTAAATTCTCGAAACGAATTAATACCTTTGACCAAAATCTACAATAAAAATCTCGGTTAGGTGGGGAAATCATATAACATAATGAGCTCTAGGGCAACACAACGGACCCAACTTGCGGTCTATGTGGCACTCCGATGCGGGGTCACCCTTAAACCAACCAACCAATTTAAATGAAATACCAAAAATTAAATAAAAAGCTAAAATAATTAGAATGAAATGAAGTAAAATATCCAAAAATAAACATCAAATAAAAAACAAAGAAAAAAATAAATAAAAAACTAAGAAACAAAAACAAATAAGTTACAAATAAAATTTAAAAATAAAAATAAATTAAATTAAATGAAAAACCGAAAAGCCAAGAAAAAATGATACAAGATATCACAAAATACAAAAAGGAAATAAATAAAAATAAAAATTAAATTAAGAAAGAAATTAAAAAACTAAATAAAATAAAACTAAATAAAATACCAAAAATTAGATAAAAACGAAATAAAATATCCGCAAAAAAAATATTAAAAAATAAAGAAAATAAAACAAAAATTATTATTAACATATAAGATGAATAAAATTACAAATACCATAAAAAATGAAAATCACTAAATAAAAAATAAAAGAATTAGATAAAATAAAAGAGTAAAAATATCCTAAGAAAAAAAAGTTAGAGGAAGATGTAAGGAAAAAAAAAATAAAATAAAAAAAGGAAAATTAAAAAAAAAATATATATAAAAAATAAAATAAAAATAAAAACTAAATTATAGAAGATGTATATTAAATTAAATTCAATCAAATAGAAAACATTCTTTTATTTAATAGGTATATTGAAAATAACAATAAATTATTATTTTACAATAAAAGGAGCTTAAACTAGCTGCCAGGACTTACGGCTCAAAACAGAAAATAAGATGATACAAATTTAATTAAAAAATTTCAAAATAAAAAAAATAAAAAAATTTAAAAATAAATTGTTTTTAATAAAATTAAACTGAATTAAATTGATGCTATGCATATTTGAATTTGTTAATCTTGTAAGTACCAGAAGACGATCATGGAATGACCATATAACAAGGCCACCCAGTGATCGAATGATTACTACAAAGACAATCAACGGGAAAACTTCAAAATCGATGAAAGGAGAATTGGGTATCTACGTCAATTGAAAACAATTATTTCTATTATATTTTAGTTTTATTTCTTTATATTGAGACTGTGATTTGAGTGAATTTTATATTTACTATTTTAATGAAATGTAATTTGTATTGCGTGAAGAAAGCATAGAATAAGAAGAAGTTGTATGATATATCTTTATAATATATAACTTGTGTGGCTCTTAACCATCCAAACGACAAGGTTTAAAGCCAACTTAGCTACTTGGAAAGTACCTGCAGTTCATTAAATGTTGCATTTTCGTCCTACTATATACTGAAAGAAAAAATTAACAGCCCTTTCTGCTTGAAACTCACACACAAGAATTTCTCTCTGTGCTATTCTTCTACGCATTTCGATGTCTAATTTTTTAATTCGGTATTCTTTGCTCGCTGCACATTTTAATGGCATACTGAGCTCACTATTCGAATACAGGGAGGCTTTGTAGAGGTAATCACATGAACTCGCTTCCATGTGAGGATGTCGATTCGATTGAAGGGGTTAAATATTAATGGCGATCAGATATAATGAATATTAGCATACTATGTGAGTGTGAGTGTCGTTGAGTGTCATGAATGAGAGCCAATATAAAAAAAGAAAACAAAAAGCAACTAAAACCGTCACCAGACATATCAGCTATCAGCTAATCGCTGCTAAACCAGTTCTATAAATAATTTTCTCTTTTTTTTTTTGAAGTTAAAAATAACACTGCGCACCATTAAATAAAGGAACAAGGTTCCAACAGCGGATTAGAGTAAAGGACGCCGTGGAATAATATCTGTCATACCCGTCCAGACAGAAATATAGCAGAGCAAGTGGAGGTGGATTGGTCATACTTTTCGAAGGACCCCATAGAAATATTATTTGCAAGCACTCGATTGGAGCCCGCAAGGCAGTAGAAAAAAAAGATGCCCTAAGTGCACTTGAAAGATATCTCTCGAAAAAGAACTTAAGGCTGCAGGGGAATCTTTCAGAGAAGACAAAGTCGCGAACGATCGGGACCGTTGGAAGCGCTTTACTGGATCCGATTAAATATATATATATATAAATGGCGCATACACCCTTTTAAGGTGTTGGGCCGGGCTCCTCCTCCTATTTTTAGTGTGCGTGTTGATGTTGCTCCACAAATCGATGGAGGGACCTACAGTTTTAAGCCGACTCCGAATTGCAGTTATTTTTTATCAGCAGCATTTTCATGGCAGAAATACACTCGGAGGTTTGCCATTGCCTGCCGAGGGGCGACCGCTATTAGAAAAATGTTTTTCTTAATTTTGGTGTTTCACCGAGATTCGAACCTACGTTCTCTCTGTGAATTCCGAATGGTAGTCACGCACCAACTCATTCGGCTACGGCGGCCTCGATCCCATTAGGGAAAAGAATTCATAGAGATCAGTATAAAGGAATTAAGAGAGATCAAAGTTTCACTTTTACTTGGATCAAAATGTACATGAAATCAAATGATCTCTAAGGTCAAATGAGCTAAGGCATTATAAATATACAATTTTATGGCGCTCTATGCTTCAACTAGGAGTTAGAGGATTTTTTTTATTTATGTGGATTTCTGAGCATGGAAATTACTATTGAACTGTCTTGTTTAGATTTCTAGTCCCTTTTTAATATTCGCTCAAGAGTGTCAAGACATTTTAATTTTTTCTTAAACCATATAAAAAACTTTCCAACTTAAGGAACCAAACATTTCTCTTCCATTCTTCTTTCTGCCAAAATTTTTTCTTCCATTCAGCATTTTTGATATATCGGACCCGCTTTTTACCATCAAGAAAAGTATATTTGCTGTTCTTTCTCAGTAAATGATTGACAATGGCACACTCGTACTTTGAACTCTTTATTCAGCTGATTATTATCTTTTTCTGTAGCTGAATATTTTAAGATCTCGAACTCTCGTCGTTCTAGGCCCAGCACCAAAACCAAAATCATCTGTACGTCATGTGGACTCTGCCCCCTATGTTGGTTGGGTGTGAAGGAGGGTAGTCGTTGAATTTATTAATGGCTTATTTTATTTACTAGTTTTTGGAACATATTAACCCTCTATCTCCTTCAAATATCTAGGGATGAAATACATTTCAAATTAAAAAAAAAATATTTTTTTACGTTGAATAAACAACTCGAAAAATTTAAAAAAGTTGCCATTCAGAAATAAAAAATATTAAAAACTTTTATGTTGAATACTGCGAGAATAATTATTTGGAGCATATTAACCCACTACTTTCTTCACTTACGTATCTGTTTTGTATCTTTTAAAGAACAAAGAACATTTTTAGGGTTAAGCAGCTTCAAAAATCACAAAAGTTTCTACATCTAGGATTAAAATATATTTAAAATTTTTTCGTTGAATAATGCGAGGATTATGTTTGAAACATATTAACCCTCTATCTCTTTTAAGTATGGGTCTTTTTTGTGCATTTTAGGGAAAAAATCTAAAACGGGTACATAATGGCTTAGAGTACATAATAAAAACGCTCTTCAATAAAAGAGCAAAACTACTCCAAAAAATTATTCTCAAAAAAATTCCTCAACTTTTTTCATAACTCATATGCGAGCATATTGTAATTTCAAGTTCTGTTTCATTCTAGGAAGTGGTAAATTTTGATCTTCATCTAAAACAGATTCAGAAACTTCAAAAGCAGAGTACGACATATACCCTTTTCCCAACCACTTTTAATCGACGAAGACCACTATTTAAAAAAATTAAATTTTATTGCACAGTGTAATCGATTGCATATCATTTCACTCCTGCTTATCATCAGCCGGGTAACATGACTAGGGAAAACAAAAAAAAAGAAAAAATTTAAAGGGTTAACTTTGTCGAAATATTGACTTGCGCCATATACAAGAGATCATAGCGATTTAATTCGGTGATGGCAACGCTGCTTGCATAGAGGTAAAAGTTGTAGGCGAGCTCGTGTCAACGCCACCACCACACCACCAACACTGCCATATCGAATACTTCGACTAAGAACAAGCAATGCTGGCACTCGCTAAAAAGGATACAGCGTCCTTGCTATAAAAACAAAAGCATATACAAGAAGAAGAAGCAGCGAAAGGAAAAAAAATAAATTATTGTAAAATAACAACAAACTTGTAATGATACCGACCAGCGCATCCTGGCGCGTCTGGCAAGCGATTTCCTTTAACCCTTTACCATATGGCCGAACTCTTGCTGTTATTTGAACTGCTGCTCCACCTTAAATGCTGCCTTTCGCTTTGTATACAATTTTCTGCTTCTGCTGCTGCCGCCGCTGCTTTTGCTTTTACTTTCACTTCGATTACAAAATTCGAGCTTTATCGGATTAAAAATTTTTCAAATTTAAATTTTAAATTATTAGACTTGTGAGTGAGACGCGCCAGCTATATATAACAACAACAACAAAAAATTAAAAAACAACAACAGCATGCTTAGTATTATTGTTATGCATTGGGTATATAACATTTCATTGTTGTTGGCTTTTGGCATTAGCCAAAAAGCAACCTTTTTGCATATTTTTTTATTTCTCATCAGCAACGGCATCCGTAATCTATGAGCCATTATCCTTGTTTGGTATCAGAAGTCATGCTTGGCCGGCTGTTGGCATTCATGCCCAGCCTTTGTTTTCTTTATTTCCGGGTGTTTTATTTTTTTAATTTTTATGTAAGTTCGTTTTTTTTGTTCTGTTTATTTATTTTTTTGCTTCATCCTTTTTTTAATCTTTACTTTATTTTTGGGATTTTTATGATTTTTACAAATACAATAAACATTAAAAAGATAACAACTTTTGTATTGCCATTGCCAGTTGGCCGATTGGTTGGCGCGTCGGCTCCATTGCTGGTCGGAGGTTTTAAATTAAAATGCTATCAGTTTTTGGAAAGGAAACTAAATTAAATCAGTTAACCACGTGGAAAATTTCTGCCAAACATTAGATTAATGGATATCAATGAGATAAGTCGAGGTAGAAAAAATTGGAAGAAGGTAGTTTGCTTAAAAAAGATCTATTGTCAATCTTTTAAAAGGGAATAAAAAGATGCATAAAAGATAGATTCGAAAAATTAAAATTTCTTCCTACTTGGTAACTGAATATTAAAGGAATTGTAACTGGGAAATATATCTGCCAGCAACTTCTTTGATTATGCTCGGCTAGAAATGTTGAAATGAGTGCACTAAGATCTATCGCTGGGTTTTCTCGTTTTGATAGAAAAACAAATACTAAAGCACGAGGGTTTTGCCGAATTGATGGCATAATCCGTTGGTCGAGAATGCAAAAAAGAGAATGGGGAGACCATGTTCGTAGAATGTCCAACAGCAACATGGCATAATATAGCATAACAAAACATACCATAACCAAACATATAAAGGTGTAACAAAATATAACATAAAAATGCACGAAATGACATAATATAATATAACAAATCATAACATAACATAACATAACATAACATAACGTAACATAGCATAACGTAACATAACATAACATAACATAACATAACATAACATAACATAACATAACATAACATAACATAACATAACATAACATAACATAACATAACATAACATAACATAACATAACATAACATAACATAACATAACATAACATAACATAACATAACATAACATAACATAACATAACATAACATAAAATTAAATAGCGCTCTGAATTTGTTCATTTTGTTTAAAATTTTACGAATTTGCATATGGCAAAAATTGCCTTAGACGGTAATAGACACAACATAACATAACATAGCATAACATAACAAAACGTTAAATACCGCGCTGAATTTGGTAATTTTGTTAAAAAATTTAATATAACCAAACATACCGAAACATAACTAAAAATGAAAAGATAAACAAAACATAACATAACAAAACGTAAAATAACATAACGTAACATAACATAGCATAACAAAACATAACATTACAAAACGTAACATAACATAACGTAACATAACATAGCATAACAAAACATAACATAAAATTAAATAGCGCTTTGAATTTGTTCATTTTGTTTAAAATTTTACGAATTTGCATTTGGCAAAAATTGCCTTAGGCGGTAAAATAAACAAACCCATTTGCCAGGGATGACCACCAAAAAGATGGAATGAGTCAATGAGTAAGTCAATCAGTCAGTTGGAAAGATTGTAGCTTTAAGCCTCTATGTAATTTGGTTTTAATTATGATTATGTGTTGCCAATCAACAGGATTAAAAGTCCTATATAAAGTTAAAGAAGAAGAAGAATAAGATTTAATTGGAAATTAGGTTTAATTGAAGAAGAAAAAGAATTAAACCTAATTTCTCAGATACAAAGCCAAGTCTAAAATGACAACTTCCTTACTTACTTCCTTCTCGTTTCGCCCTTTATTGATGTTCCGATTGAAACGGTAATGCTACTTTGATGGAGCTGGCTTTTCTCTTATACTGGAATTCAGAAGCTCCTCCCATAAGGCTCCAACAGTAATCTGCGAGCATCATGGGCTCCAATTTTCTTTGTGAAAACTTTTCGAATAAAGTGAGATCTTGATGAAGGCGTTCGTTCTTCGTGTTCGCTACTAACTGAGCCCATATTTTCCAATAACAGATGGAAAAGATGAAACCTCAATTGTTTTTTTATCATCTGGATGTACAAGAGAACACTCTCTGATTTTTGTCTCACTTCTTGAAATAATTATAATACATACTTAAAAGTTTTACATTACATTAATCTACGGCGCTTTAGTGTGTACCAGGAGAAAAATTTCGCACAACAATTGCAAAAGAGGAGTGGTTCGAAAATGTTGGACGGAGTAAGTACAGGGATTTATTGCGCATAGCTAGGCATCAGCCGGCTATTTAAGCTCCCTGACCACCGCAGTATCTTTCAAGCAGAAGTCTTTGGCTGCAAGAATAGCATTCGCAAAGACATCAAGCAATTCCAATATAAATAAATACGTTGGCATAAAGGCATTGAAGGAAAGGAAATTGCCAAACGCACTATTTGCATACTATTTGAAGAAGGAAATGACGTACTGAGCCTTAAAATACGGACATGAAAATACGGATGTATAGAATCGCAAAAAACGATAACTGCAGATTTTTCAATGAACTGCAAGAGATGAAAACTCTAGAACATTTTCTATGTTCTTGTCCTGCATTAGCCCAGAAGTTAGAATATGTATCAGGGTTAGAGCTTCAGAGTTTACTTAGATTCACAAAGCACTCAAAGAGTGCAAAGAAACCTAAAGCTCAAGCCCCATCTGGTATAAGCGCAAAAAGGTCTAAGTGATGGGTTTAAGTCAGGTCAACCTATCATAACTTAACCTAAACGTTTTACAAAATTTTGTTTGCGTGCCAAATTGATGTGGAAATGGGAAGAAAATTATTTTATTTGACTGTGAGTTGTACCCTTTTAATTTGCTTAGACGAAAATAGTGATCAGCGGCATGATTCGTTGGCTTAGTCCTTGCTGAGGATGTGAAGTCCGGGATGTGGGGATTCCGGAATTTCGATACTTTTTAAGCCCAGAAAATAACGTGATTTGTAATTTCTTACGAGGCATGTGGCAAAAGAGGCAAAAAATACTTTTTTATAGCAAAACAGCAACACATACTTTTAACTTTTTAGCAAAAATGGGCGTGTTTGTTTTTGTTTTCTTTGTATTAATGAAAAGCAATATATGCGTAGGTACGCCCCGGTTGTAAAAAATAGCTTTGACTAGTAAGCATAAAAGAGTACTTTAACATAAATTAGTATGCAATAAAGTCTACTACAGGGTGGGCCATATAGCGTTTGCTTTTTGAGCCACCTATTTTCTTGAGAATGGTAACACAAATGACATGTCAAATGCGTTCATAATTTACTTAAAGGTTTGACATTTACGAAATGGGACGCTATACGCTTGAACAAAATTGGGAAATATTGAAAACCTATTTCCAAAGTGGTGAGTCTTCTTCTGCTTCCGCGGTTACAGTAAATGGCGAGTGTTACCGTGACATGTTCAACGAGTTGTTTCCAAAAATTGAAGAGGATGACATGGACGACATTTGGTTTCAACAGGATGGTGCAAATTGTCACACTGCCACTTTTGGCACTCGAACTTTTGGCTACCGTTTTTGAAAACCGAATAATCAGCCGAAGCTCCGATATAAATTGGCCGCCTCGGAGCTGTGATTTAAGCCCGTTGGACTATTTTTTGTGGGAATCCGTTAAGGACAAATGCTATGCGAACCATCCAGAGACGATTGAAGCTTTAAAATACGAAATCGAAGTTGCCATTCAAGAAATTGGAGCCCAAGCAATCGAAAATGTGCTTAAAAATTGATGATCGAATTGGCCTACTGTAAAGCCAGTCGTGGCAGTCATTTGAACGATATTATTTTGCATTCATAAATGACAATGTTCAATCTTCAAAATCAAAAAAAAAAGTTTGAAAAAATATTGATTAGTTTTTTTATAGCCTTAGTTTTTTTTTAATAGCCGCTTAAATTTGACGCGTTTAAAAATATATGCATTTCTTTCAACCACAAAATACATTTTTGGATTTTTTTTTTACATCGATCTTTTTGTTTGCATATCTGAAGTTCCGCTTTCCGGCATGTACACACTAATTCATTATTAAATACGTATAAATGTAACTATCGCCATTAGTTTTATTACTAATAAATTATTTTTTCACTTTAAATAAAAAAATTCTGTTCAAAAAGATATGGCCTTGGTTTGATCATGAAACGTTTAACGCCAGAACAACACTTCCAATTTGTAGAAATTTACTTAAATAAATAAATCTGTTCCCGAAATTCATAGGGCTCAGGAGGCATAGTCGGTCCCTATTTCCTTCGAAATGAGGAAGTAGCTGCCGTTACGATGAATTGCGAGCGCTCTCGATGCATGATGACTGAATTTTTATTTCCAAAAATTAATCAGCTAAACGTCGCCGACATTTGGTTCCAGCAAATCGGTGCAACTTGCCATACAGTGCGTTAACAATCAATTTATTGGACTGATTTAAGTTCTCAGCTCCTTATTTATTAAATGGTAATTTAAAAGCCACTTATTTATTAAATGGTAGACGAGCTTCTCAAAGAATATTGCTGCATTTTTTCGGTTTAAATTGTTGCAAAATAATAAATACTTAAAATCCTGTTCTAATCCCGAATTTCGGTGTTGTAATAATGGGATCCCGAGATCGTTAAAAATGAAGAAACTGACATCTGTAGTCCATACAATTGCCGTCCATACATTGGCGAAAACATTTTTTTAATTTTTGCCTTGGACCTTCTATTCATATTTTTATAGCAGCTCCAGGAACTCGCTACTTATCTAGACTCTTAATAATACTCTTAGATGTAGTCAGAGTGTGTTTTCTTCTTGGCTTTTAGTGTAAACTCACCGCAGTTATAACAAAAGAAAAATCAAAGCTGGTATTTTTTTGTTTGCTCTAAAACTTAATAATCGGTATCTTTTTTTTTTTTTAATAAAATAATATAATATTTTCATCACTGTGCCCTCCAGTGGTGCTGTTAGATCTCATATTTAATTTTATTATTATTTATATTTAATCCAAAATTTGTTTCGCATTTTTGGCCATGCTGCGACTTTTTCGACAATTATTAGACTACCCTACTCCTCTAGTCGTAAAAGCAATAAACGCTTTCGTTTTTCTACATATATTTTGCTATGTATATATCCATCCGTTTCTATGTATAAATCCAACGCTTAAAGAGGCTAAAAAATTTAAAAAATATATATTGTACATACATACATATTCCTTAGAAGCACATTGAAAGCATTAAATTTCCAACAAACAAGAATTTGACGCATCACTTCCTTTATTTAAATACACTTCGGTTTACCTCCACCTCTAAAAAATCTAAAAATGGGGCGTTCTTACGCACATTTACGCTGCTCGCTTGAGCGTAAATTTTACAACAAAAAAAACCAACGTATTTTTCTCATTTTTTCCCTTTTATTTCTGATGCTGCGCATTTTTGGTGTTAAAAAATTGTTGAATTTTTCAATCAAGCAAAACCTTAAAAATGCAAAAGAAATAAAGAACTAAAACGACACAAGGAGCGATAAAGTGGGCGTTCGTGTTGTTGATTTGTATTTTTTGTGTTTTTTAATTGAAGTCTCAATTTTTCATAGCATCGTTAAGTGATTCTTTGTGGTGGCCAACACCGTAGTGCACGTGACACGTTTGATCTTTTTCAGTTGTATTTTTCTTTTAATGATTTTTCGCTATTATTTGGATTTATTTTAATCGTGCTTTTGATATTTGATACCAACAATTGAAGCGTGTTTTCTGTAAGTAAAAAAGTCAACGCTTGAAAAGTCATTTGGTCGTGAGAACACAGCTTTTTTTCATAAGTTTGATTGTTTGATTCAAAAAACGAAAAAATTTTTTAGTATATTTTTCCGATTTTTTTTACAGTTTTGGATTTTATTTTCTTTTTGTTTAGCATATTTTTCAGATTTGTTTTTTACAATTTTTATATACTCTTTTAGAATATTTGATTATTGTTTTTACAATTTTGACATAGGTAGGTAGGTTTGGCAGCCGCATAGAGACAAAGATGCCACATAGACCGCGGAATGGGTCTGTCGTGAGCCGCGGGGGCTGGGCTACATTTCCCTTTCCATATTGAACCATCCTAAGCTTTTGATAAAGCGTAAAAGGTTGTTGATACCTAAAGTGTATAGATTATCTATATTCGTTAAGAAGTAGGATTTTAAAAATCGGTTTCTGCTTCTGGCTAGAGCCGGGCATGTGCAAAAAAGGTGTTGAATTGTTTCCAATTCCTCCTCATTTCTGCAGCTACGACAGAAATCATGCGTGTATACGCCTAATCTCTTTGCATGATTTCCTATGAGACAATGTCCTGTGAGGGCCCCTACTACGGTCCTCATTTGAAGTCTACTCAGTTTTATAATACTCTTGGACAGACGTAAATTTAGTCTTGGCCATGTTTGCCTAGCAATTTCGCAGGTCTTAGCACTAATCCATCTCTGATTTGCAGAATTGATTAGTGCGTCCTTAATGAGACGCTTACAAGTTGCGAGAGGTATCTCCATAAAATTACTTATGTCTGGCATACAGGTACCTTCTCTCGCAAGTTGGTCTGCCCTACAGTTCCCTGGTATATCTCTGTGGCCTGGAACACAACATAAGACTATACGATATTGTTTGGCCATCTCATTTAGAGATTGGCGGCAACGTAAGATACTCCTTGATGTTGTTTGGAATGCATCCAGGGCTCGTAGGGCAGCTTGGCTGTCTGATAGAATGCAGATATCCGTTGATGATATTCTGTTTATCTTTAACCATTTTAAGGCTTCATGAATAGCGTTTATTTCCGCTTGAAAAACGCTACAGTGATCCGGTAATTTAAAGGATTCATTAATAGAAAGCTCTTCGCAAAATAACCCTGATCCTACACCGGTGTCCATTTTGGATCCGTCTGTGTAGATCTTAACGGGTGTGTTGGGTGTTGGATCTTCTTCAAGCCATTCCAGTCAAGAAGGGATTTTCATTAGGAGCCTTAAAGCGGCGCAGGCCGCTGAGTACTTGCAGAAGAGATCTAGGGGTGTCAGATGTAGTATGATGTCCAAAGCCACGGATGGCGTGGTTTTCATGGCGCCACATATTGCTAGTTCCGCTGATCTCTGTACCTTATTCAATAAATTAGTATAGGTTTTTTTCTGCATAGCACACCACCAGACAACATTTCCATATAGAAGCATGGGTCTGACGACAGCAGTGTAGAGCCAATGAGCAACCTTAGGCTTAATACCCCAGGTGTTACCTAAAGCTCTCTTACAGGCATAAAAAGCTAGGTTCGCTTTCCTTACTCTTTCTAAGGTGTTTGACTTCCAAGTCAGTTTCCTATCTATGTTTGCCCCAAGTACTTGGTTTCTTCCGAAATCACAAGAGCTTCCCCTTTGAGCATAATTGGACTTAGCTGAGGGATTCTGTGTTTCCTAGTGAACAATATGAGTTGTGTTTTGTCTGGGTTGACTCCTAGACCACACTTTCCTGCCCACCTAGAAAGTATATCTAGAGCATTTTGTATTAGGTCTCTTAATGTAGATAAAAATTTACCAGAGACAGCAATAACCACATCATCGGCGTAAGCTATCACCTTACAGCCCACCGATCCCAGTATTAACAGAAGTTTATTTACAACTGCGTTCCATAAAAACGGTGAGAGGACTCCACCTTGCGGTGTTTGACATGTTTTGTTTGAATATTTTTCAGAGCTTTTTTTACAATTTTAATATATTTTTTAGAATACTTTTGAGATTTTTGTTTTTAATTTTGATATTTTTTTTTAATTTTTTTCAAATATTTTTGGTATATTGTAATATTATGTAATATAATTTTGATATATTCCTTTTTTAATTTTTTAGAATTTTGATATATTTTTAACATTTTTTTATATATTTTTGTGTGATATATTTTTTTATAATATTTTTATATTTTTTATAATTTTTTTAATATTTTTCAGATTTTTTTGTCACATTTGATATATTTTTAATATTATTGAGATGTTTTTAATAATTCTTATATATTCTTTTTACAATTTTTTAGGGTATTGTTGAGACCTTTTTTACAATTTCTTAGAATATTGTTGAAATTTGTTTTACAATTTCGATACATTTTTTTAAGAATATTTTTCAGAAATTATTTTTAACAATTTTGGTATATATTTTTTAGAATGTTTTCGGGAATATTTTTTTACAATTTTGATATATTTGTTTAGAATATATATGAGATTTTGTTTTTACCACCAAAATATTTCAATTTTTAGAATATTTTTTAAATTTTTTTCACTATTTTGATATACCCTTTTAGAATATTTTCTTATAATTTCTTTTTAGAATATTTTTGAGCTTTTTTTACAATATTTTTAAGTTTTTTTTTACAATTGAGATATATTGGTTTCAACAATTTTTGTATTATTTTTTCAAATTTTTTATATCAGTTTCTAACTTGCAAATATTCATATTTAAGTTTCTAGGTAAGAATACCTTTGATCTGTTTTAAAATAACCTAATAATTTGTGTAGTCTCCATCCTTACCCGTAACAGCTTCTTGGTACTTTCCTACAAATCTGATACTTTCAGAGATCTGCCTGATCACCTGAAAATTTTTCAATTTGCCGAACTCTGCAATGTTTCTGGGGTGAATCTGATTTAACTCAGCTTAAGCTTTTAGCCTCAGCTAATTTATCTGGCTTTGAAAGATTTAGCAAATCATTTTTTGTTTCTTGTTCAAAATACTTTTTATACAAAAGGCAATGTTTATTCACTTCAGAATAAATTTAAGAAAACAAAAAAAAAAAAAAAAACAATCGTCTTGGTATTAGCGGCATTTATTTTAGATGAGAGAATTAGCAAAAAGCTTGATAAATTTTGTGTAGTTTTCAAATCATCTAAAGCACAATAGACTTAATTTTTCGATTGAACGACATTTTTTTAAATCATCAAAGTCAACTGCAAATTGAGCACTTGTGTTTTCTACCGGAATCACCCCCAATTTACCAAATATTTATCCTTTTTTTTTATTTAATACAAAAAAACGAAATAAAATCTCTTAAACCCGGAGCATCCCAATAACTGATACTACAACTACAAGTAATCAAATCAAAGGAAACGTGTAATGTGGCGGCGACTTTTCCGCTAGCAAACAACTTTCCACCACCGCCAGCAATTTACCTCCATCGCACGCATTGCCTCTGAGGCCACAATTTCCGCGCAGACACTGGTGACTTCACCGGATACAAACGCGCGTTGCGGACCGCCGTATGCTCATCATTCAAACGGCCCAAATGGCGATTATTCATAAATCATTAAACACCATTTTGCATACGATAGACGCATTGGCCGCCACTGGTGGCGGAGTGAGGCTCGTGGCGGAGTAAGTCTGTCTAACGGCCAGTCGGATCGTGTTTTACTTTCGTTCTTTTGTATACTTTTTATTTTATTCTGGGCGGCACTTACAAATTTTTATCGCTTTTCGAAAAATTAAAATAGCGGCAGGCGGGTGTCAGCAGGCGAAAATATCGCCCTAATGAGCAGCTGAGGTTGGTAGCAGGAGCAAATGAAAAAAAATCATGAAAAAGTGGAAAAGTTTAGTGCAAATCAAAGACAAGACAAAAAACGCAAAAAAACACAAAAAATATTGAGCGATAAGGCTGAGTGCGTGGTGCGTCCAATATTTAAATCGACAAGCGTCTTGAACACCAAACAGGATTACAGCATCAACAGGATAACAAGCCGCTTTTGATGGCAATAAACTGGTGTGCTGGCACACTTTGTGGGCGTGATGTAGTGCACTCATCGTAGTGTGAGTGACTGAACGCGTGAAAACATTTGCGCTTGTTTGTTTACGTTTGTCGCCCACTTTGCGCGCGGGTCGAGATGCGCGCAAACCCTCACTTACGGCGAGCTGATAGTATCAGTCAGCCAACTGCCGCCAAGCTCACACTCGCAGTGCAACTTTTCCTTTGAGTTGTTGTTTTCTATAATTTTTTTCTTTGCTCTTGTGTTTTTTGAATTCTTTTTTTTTGTCTTTTTACGTCTACTTATTTCCATATCGTTTTTTTTTTTCCTTTTTTTCTTCATACTTTTTCTTGCTTTTCCAGCCAAAAAGTCACAAGCGAAGACATTAAAAATTTCGTTTGATTCTTGTTCTGGTCGTTTGATTTCCTGTCCGTGCTTGTTTGCTCTTACCCCCAGCCACTCACTCTCTCCTCGGTCACATGTTTGCCTTAGAGATTAAAATACTTTTTCATCTTTTTCCGCTGCTTACTCAACAACATATCTTTCTCCATTTTTTTCCTCCATTTACTCGCCCATTTCGTTCGGCTATCTTTTGGTATTATGCGCGGCATTAAATTAAAAATTCATCTTTAATCAAAAATTATTGTTCGCGTCCATATCTACGTTGTGTATTTGTATAGACTTCGATATACAATGGGCGCAAATTGGCAGGAAGTATTTTGTTATTGCATTTTTGGTAGTACAGCATATTGAAGAATTTCTTTTCGGTGCGAGAGTGCAGAACTTTTTTTTATAGTTGGCTTTTTCCTACTAGAAAACTGTGTTAGAACTCAATAGTTGCCTCTCACCTCCGTGCCCCTCCTTTGCTGAAAAGAAGATATTGAAAAATTAAACAAGATACTTTAGTATTTTAGTACTTCGGGCAAGAATCACCAATTAATAGAAAAGTTCTTACTAAGCTGTCACTCCTCGCATATAATGGAAAACCTCCGAGTGTATTTCTGCTTCATAAAAAAACATCTGCCGTTCGGAGGCCAAATAAAGCAGTAGTCACCACTAAAATCGGTCAACAGAGTGTTTTTTTGCACTGTTGGAGTTCGCTTTTCGCATACCTCTGAATATTAGGTTTACAGTGATGCGTATTATGTGAAAAGCCGAGACCCATCAGCAACCAACTGATTAGACCGTATCAGCGTGGCTTTAGACCTGGAAAGTGCACCATCGACCAGATAATCACAATGCACCAAGCCTTGGAAAAGATCCATGAAAGGAGAGCCGGCACACGCCGTCTTTTTTACGATTATAAAGCTGCATTCGACAGCACGAAAAAAGTTGCCTATTGCCTTGGCTATGCAAAATGACGCTGGCTCGTTACCAGTAGCCCCGCCAGAATTGGGAAGGACCTCTCCGAGCCGTTTGATACCAAATGGGCTTTCGGGCAGATTAATTCTCTGTAGTGTGACTTCTTTAACCTGATGCTGGAAAAGATCGCGCGATTCGCAGCAGAATTTTTTATAAGAGCGTACAATTGTTGGCGTATGCCGATAATATTGACGTCATCGATCTCAACAACCGCGCTGTTAGTACTGCCTTTTACAAACCGGATAAGGAAGCAAACGAGGACAAAACGAAGCCATCAAACAAATAGGCGGCGCACTCGCGTATCGGTAACCACATCACTCTTGACTGTTAAGAGTTCGCGGTTGTAAGGAACCTCGTTTATCTAGAAACCATCATTAACACCGATAATAATGTCAGGCTTGAAATTCAACGGTGAATCTCTCTTGCCAACAAAGGCTACTTTGGCCTAAGGAGGCAATAGAGTATTGAAGTTCTATCTCGATGAACAAAACTAACACTCTACAAGGCTCTCATTATGCCCGTCCTAGCGTATGGCGCAGAAGCTTGGACGATGACGACATCCGACGAGGCGTCCGTTGGAGTGATTGAGAGAAGGACTCTGCGGAAGATTTTTAGACCTTTCCACGTTGGCGATGGCAAGCGCTGCAGACGATGGAACATAGGTTATGTCATCCGAATGGATACCAACGCTCCGGCTTTGAAAGTATTCGAGCTGGTGGTAGCGGAGGAAGAGGAAGGCCTCCTCTGCGTTGGAAAGATGAAGTGAAGAAGAACTTGGCTTCACTTGATGTGTCCAACTCGCGCCGGTTAGCACGTGAAAGAAGCGACTAACGCGCTTTGTTAATATCGGCCAAAATCACGTAAGCGGTTTGGCAACAATTAAGAAGAAGAAGTGATGCCAGACAATTTTTTGAAGCTCTCTAGTTCGTGCATTAAAATAAACACAAGACTGCTCGACAAATTTGCTTATTTCTTTTATAATCATCTAAATTGTTTTAGTGACCTCCAAATATTTATATTTTCAGTCCTGAAAATGAGTCTCATTTAGCTCGAACTGTCGACAACTAGATGAAAATAATAATTTAATTTATTTAGGCCGGCCTTGGGCTCACAAAATAACAATGCGAAAACTCCTTTTTTAAGTGAAATTTAAATTTGTATAAAATAAAAGATAGACATACATACATACTCGTATATTTTATTCTACACAAATAAAAGTAAGAATTTTATATCGCGGGAAACTTTTGTTGACTTTCTCACTTCGCGCTTGCTAAAGGTTACATTCCCATTTCGTACCTAGTCTGAGCCATCGTCAGTCTGATCGAGATTATCTACTTACGATCATAAGCTGATCTCCCGTTCACAATTTACTCCACCTCAGGCAGATGTTTACGTCACGTACGGCTGCGAATGCAGATATTTTGAACTCTCCCATCCTATAATGCAGTGGGATAGGAGATATCTAAATATAAGCGACTAAAGATTTCTTGATCCATTCACCAATTACTCTGCTTTTATTGTTCTTTACTTGTATGTCCCTTACTTTTGGCCTCAATTCTTAGATCCGCGCAGCTCTATATCCTTTTTCCAGAAAAAATAGTTTGAAGATTGAGGGTTCCTTTCCTATTCCTTTCTCTTCTTTTAGAAATCCATTGACTCTTGAAATCACAAAACTACGACTATATCACTTTTCCATTTTCACTTAATTTGCTTGCTGCGCCTTAACTTTTTTTGATTTTTCCCACAAGTATTAACGCTGCTGTGTGTTGAATTACGTCACACAAATCTCATAAGAAAATAACAGCAACAGCAAATTGCCAGTTGTAAGAACTCTTCCGAACCACAAAGTAAATGACCTTCAGCGATGGGTGGTCAGCAAGCAAGGATTGTCTCATACTCGCACAACAGCACATATGACTACGAATATGCTTGAACACTGCCCCAAAGGAAAGGGCATACAAGAGAACAACAAAGCAGCAGGATAGACAGCCGAACAGACAGTTAGACTGACAGGCAGACAGGCAACTTCGAAGTTTGCAATGGTCAGTTTCTTGAGAAAATTATGTTACGCCCTTCCGGTGAAGACAGCTTCCGGTTATTGATATTTACTGTTACTTATTTAAACAGATAACTTTTCATCGCTTTAACTCCAACTATTGAAGCATACTTTTCGGGCATTCAAATGGACATGAAAGGCTGAGTATTTGGACGCGCGATGCGGGGTGTAATTTGTATAAGCAACATGCCAAGGCGTCTATAATTTTTCGTTTAAACTTTTCTGCAACTGTCAGTTGAGCAGTCAAACTTTCTTGCTTGTCCATATGCACACACACTCGCACTCGCACTCGCACTCCCGCTTTGCTGCTTTTCATCCTTTCAATTCATTTCATTATTGGCTGACCCTTTTTTCATAGGCTATTGCTTTGGAAGCTCTCACTTACTTACTTTTCGATATCCTTAACGCCTTTTGTTGTTTGTTTTTCTTTTGTCTTATCTGCTCAAAGTCTTTCTAGTGATTTTCTGATTTTCTCAAGCAACATTCGATACATTCCTTATAGTGGAGCTTACCTCTGCTTTGAAGTAGTCGGGGAATGTGTGATTTGATTTCTATTGGCTTGAGGGCAGTAAGTTGTGTTTTGCTGCAAAGGCTAGCACGAGCTCTGGACAGCTAAATATTTTTGGGTATTTTGCATAGTTATTTTTGATTTGTCTGCTTGGAGAGTTAATTTGGCACTGACGTTCTAAAAAAGGGTCTCTGCCATGGAACTGAAAAGGGTTACGTGGGGTGGATAAAAGTTCATTACTTCTACATAGTTTTGTGGTTTTGTTGTGATAACAATTGACTGTTTGGGTTATTTGCAGAAACAAAACAAAAACAACAACAAGAACAAAGACGTTAAAGTAATAGCTCTGTTATTGGTATTTAATTAAATGTGAATGGTTTCTGTTACGTTTTATTGACTGCTACCGAATACAACAATCGAAAATTTAATTTCATTTAGATAGAGCGTTGATAAACTGAAAAAGAAAGCAAGCGTTTGGTTGAAGCTGTTTGCTGTTCAATATGCGATGGAAATAATGATTGTCTGAAGAATTGAGTAGACTATCGAGCATGATAGCTTAAAAGATTGCGCCATCAGCGAGAGTATTTCTTCCTGCAAACGTAACACTAAATAATTATCATCATCATCATTGTTGGCTGGATAACCCTAATCCGGTTTTCACCTGCTGCAGCATAAGCCTCCAATTGTCTCGGTTTTGTGCCTGCATCTTCTATGCTCGAAATCGAAAGAAACCTGCGCCTCCATCTACACACTCAGTCCATCTGAGCTGCGGTCGACCCCTTCTTCTATATCTGTGGCACTTTCTAAAGAGTATTTGTTGGGGTGGATAATCGGTGTTAGCCCGCAATTAGTGGGCTGCTCACCTAAATCGATTGATCATTCTTCTTCTCTCTCTTGATTGGCGAGATAACCGATTACGAGATTTTGGCCGAGTAAACAAAGCGCGCTAGTCGTTTCTTTCTCGTGCTAACCGGCGCGAGTTGGACACATCAAGCGAACCCAAGTCCTTCTCCACTTCATCTTTCCAAAGCAGAGAAAGTTTTTCTCCGCTACCCCCAGCATCTACTGGTACCACATCGAATACTTTGAGAGCCGTAACATTTGTATCCATTCGGACGCCATGACTCAGCCAACGTAGCTGCTGGATCTTTATTCGTTACACTATGCCTATGTCGTCTTAAAGCTTATATAACTCATCGTTCCATCGCCTACGATACTCGCCATATTCAACGTGCAAAGGCCCACAAATTTTCCTCATACTCTTTCTCTCAAATACTCCAAGGGACTCCTCATCGGATATTGTCATCTTCCAAGCCTCTGCGCCATGCGTTAGGACGGGCATGATGAGAATCTTGTAGAGTGTTAGGTTTGTTCGTCGAGAGAGGACTTTACTGCTCAGTTGCCTTGCACTTGTTGGCAAGAGTGATGCTACGTTGTATTTCAAGCCTGACATTATTATCGGTATTAATGCTGGTTCTTAGATAAACGAAGTCTATTACAACTTGGAAATTATAAATTTCAACAATGACGTGGGTGCCTATACGCGAGTGTGCCAACTGTTTGTTTAATAACAGGATGCACTTCGTTTTGTCCTCTTTCAGCTCCAGATCCATTCGCTTGGCCTCTTTATCCAGTTTGGAAAAGGCAGAACAAGCAGTGGGGTTGTTAATGTGAATAGGCATACACCAACAATTGTACGCTCTCATAAAAAAACTGCGCCTGAGCTATTAAGTTCCGCTGCTCGCACGATCATTTCTAGCATCAGGTTAAAGAAGTCACACGGCAACGAGTGATCCTGTCCGAAACCTCGTTTGACATCAAACGACTCGGAAATGCCGTTTCCTAAGAGTTCCCAAAGAAAATAATATAGTTTAATCGCATTTCACCCACATTTTCTTTTCAAAATCACCAACTTTAAATACGTATAAAAACACTGATACGAGGTGTGTACAAAAAGTATCGCGAATCTAGTGTTTTTTCAAAAAATATTTATTTATTCATTAATATCTATTTTTTCCCCTTCAAAGTAATCCCAACTATGCACTTTTGCCAACGTTTTTTCCAATCTTCGAAGCACTTCAAAAAATCATTTTTGTTTTTATCTTGTCTAGCTCCTCCTTCGATGCCGCCTTTATCTCATAAGTCGCACGTTGCGTCATTTTTTCATGGGCCTCTTAATTTCGGGAACAAGAAAAGTCACCGAAGGCCAAATCTGCCGAATGCGATGGGTGTGGCATCATTAGTGTGTTGTTTTTGGCCAAAAACTCGCGCACAGGCAACGATGTGTGAGCAGGGGCGTTATCGTGATGCAAGAGCCAATTTTTGTTCTTCCACAAATCCGGGCTTTTCTGGCGAATTGCTTTGTGCAAATTGCACTTAACTTGCAGCCAATATTCCTTACTGACCGTCTTACCCTGTGGCAAGAACTCATGATGCACAACGCCCCTGCAATCGAAGAAAACGGTAAGCAAAACTTTTACATTCGACCGAACTTGGCGCGATTTTTTCTGCCTTTGGTTTCCACGTCATAGCCATAAACTCACGATTCGTCACCAGTTATGACCCTCTGGAGAAAATTTGGGTCGTCGCGGACAGAGTCCAACGTTCATTAGCAATGTTCATGCGATGCTCCTTTCGGTCGAAATTGAGCAGTTTTGGTACGATCTTTGCGGCGACCCAAATCATTTAAAAAAATGGAATGGCACAAGTCAATCGATATGTCTAGGTCCTCAGCAACTTCTCTAAAGGTGATGCGACGACTGGCCAATACCATTTTGTTCACTTCATCAATGTTTTCGTCCATTGTTGAAGGGCTCAGGCGTCCGGCACGCTTTTCGTCGTTCACATCTTCTGGCCTTTTGAGAACATTTTGTACCACTGATAAACGTTGCTTTGGTCCAAAGTAGTTTCTCCGTACGACACAGTCAACATTCGGAATGCATCCGCCCACTTAATTTCGCTTTTCACACAAAATTTGATACAGGTTCTTTGATCCATCTTTTGGAATAGGTAAAAATAGAAGACGAGCCGAAACACGTGCAAGCAAAGCAGCTGTCAACAATTAACTGAACATTCAAAATGGCCGAACTCGTCGGCATGAATGAGAGACATGAGTACCAACATAGCGCCACAAAAAAATCGAAATTCGAATATACGTAGCCTGCGAAAATTCAAAATTCGCGATACTTTTTGGACACACCTCTTATGTTGACTAAAAATTCTTTTGTGATTTTTTGAAGGAATTTGGTTTCATTAAATTAATCAGCCCAATCCTAAATAAAATTTCCGAACGAGTTTTTCCCCTTCGTACGTAATCCTACTATCCTAAATAAAAATGTTTTTGTGAAATATCCCACTTTCCGCTTGCCTCCTATCCTAAACATCTTCGAAAAATTTCGAACACGAAAAGTAGGTATTTTAAACATGAAATAATTGCGGAAACTGTTCACATTCCGTTACAAATTTTTCATCTGAAATTCAGAAAACTGCCCAGAAGCAGGATGGATTTATGGACATCAGCGGAGTAAGTACTATAAGAAAACTTAAAAAAATATACCAGTGGTTAATATTAATTTTACAAAAATTTATAAGTAATTAAACATTTTCCTTCATGCAGGCTAGATAAATTATATGAGCTAAAGATGACGTATTTGAAGGCAATTGAGGCTATTAAAAAGGAGAAATTGGAGGAAATCAAAATTGCTAACGCTATCAAAAGAGAAAAGCTGGAAGAAAATAAAAGGCATAATAGCTATGTAATGGAACAAATGAGAAGGAAAGAGATTGAAGACAAATTAGAAAAAAATAAAAGACTGCTTGGAATACAAGAACTGGAAACATGCAAACGCCAAAACAATTAATAAATTTAATAATGAGACATATAAGCTAAGATTTTATGTAACTGAATTACCTGTGTTTTGTTTTTTATTTAATGTCATTTTTTATTTAACTGATTTTTTATTAGAACATAAGCATTTTGCTTATAAATAAACTTACGAAAATTAAATGATCGAACGTAGAAATAGCAAACATTTCTGTTCTTACATTTTAGTTATTGAGGGAATCACGGATATTATTTCTTATTGATCTCGCAACCTCCATATTTTGTGTTGGTATGTTGGAATGGACGTCGTGAATTTCAGGAAGGTTTAACTCGGCTTCGGCATCGGGTGTATGGGGTATATTCGCTCTGAAATGAATGCAGATGTTATGCAAGCAACAAGTAACATTTACAATTTGTGCTGCTTTCTCTGGAGCGTAGTGTAGTTCTCGTCCACCAAGAATGCACCTCCATCGGTTCTTTAAAACACCATTAGTTCTTTCAATTATGTTGCGACATTTTGAATGCATTTCGTTGAACTTAATTTCTGCTTGGTTCGGCGTCCGATAAGGAGCAATAAGCCATGGTTCTAACGAATATCCAGCATCAGCTTAATAAATAATTGGAAATAGCTTTTCTCGGTTAAGATACATTTATAAATATGTGAGTATATAAATTTATAAAATAAAATTTTATAAGTAAACCATTTTTCCAAATGTAAAATTTTACATAACAACCAGAAAGTTCTTTGGTGGTTTGAAAATTGTGTCTCAAAATGTGAACGTAATTCGCTAACGTTCCAAATTAGCGAATCATGACTAGCACCCGGATGAGAAGCGTCGACGTGGCGTATTTTTAATTCATGGTCACATACCTATTATTATAAAGAATCATTAAATGTACTTCAGAAAGGATTTAATAACTTACCAGCATAACATTTAAGCTGTAATAACCCTTTCTGTTGTAGTAGAGGTGACTATTTTCGGACGGCGCAATTATCTTAACGGGCGTTCCATCAACGCAACCGACAACAGGTGGAATTTTATGCTTAATGTAAAAAGCAGTCGCAATTTTACTTTTTTCTTCGGCTGTCACTGGAAGCTGTATCCACCTTGGACATAGATATTGTTCAAATATAAAGAGGATGTCCGCAAGTGCTTTGCGGAAACTGGACTGCGCTAGCCCCACGTCGTGTTCTTTTCCCACACTCGTCTGGTAACCGCCTTCCGCAAAGAATCGCAAACATGCGCTTATCTTTACTACTGGAGAAATAGCAAACTGCTTCCTAGCTGGTTGTGTATGAGTCGTCACCACTTTTAGCAAGTACTCAAACGCTGGTTTATTCAACCTGAAATACTTCTGAAATCTGTTTAAACAATTAAAAAAAGTTGAATATTTAGTTATTTTAAAAAACTTTTCTTCACTCGTTTACTTACAAAGATTGTGGCATCTCCAAGAGGTTCACTAAGTCCCGGAGTTTCCTCCTCGCCACTCGTGGCCCATTTAATTGCTCCCTTTCCTCTTCATTTATTTCACTCACTAACATATTTAATGCTAAGCTATTTAATTTTCAGTTTCCTATTTAAATGCAATTTATATTTCGCAAAAATAAACAATATTCACATTTTAAACGCATTGCAAAATTGACAACAATAAGCAAAACAGCTGATTTCGAAAAACACAAGTGAGAAAAAATCCTACTCGCCAAAAATCCCTTTCCCTAAGGGTTTAAAATTGGAGGAATTTTTCCTAGGGGAATTAAAAATGCGGGAAGGAGAAATTCCGCGAGAATATTTAGGATTGGGCTGAATATAATATCGTCGCTTTGTGTAATTAAACTTCTGAAACTTCATTTATTTACCAAAACTTTGCCGAGCGCAGACATACTTAAATACATTTGCGTATTTCTATACAAAATTGCGTTTAAATTTTATTGAACTCACTTTACGAAGACATTCTGACATCGTGTAATTGCTTGTTCTGCTTGTTTAATATACCTACCCAATCGCCTCCCACCCTCTATTGTTACTTTTAATTGCAACTGCGCAATCTTCATTTTCTGTTCTTGGCTCATAAGCGCAGCAAACGTTATTCGATATGTGCATGCATGTGCAGATGCACACACACACACATATATACATATGTATAAAACATGTGGGCCTCTATAGCTTAACAATTACAATTCCGATTAATGCGCTGCTCAAGCGATGAGGCAAATAATGAGAAAGCAACTGATTGCTGAAATAATTGCTTTGAAGCCGAGTGGCGGTGGTGAAGCTGGTGGCATAAGCGCCGCGGCAGGTGGAAAGCAAGTGCTTACAAACTCACTTCAATAGATATAGTTGTACATACATACATAGAAAAACATAAATAGAGTCTTGCTAAATATTTGCAGGCTCATAGATGCTGCTTAATTTTTATTGACCACTCACTACACTGCCCCATAACCATTTACCCACGCAAAACCCGATTCTTATTTCGATAACACAACTCCATCAGCTCACAGCACATTCTACCGCTAGTCCCGCCACTACAGCAAGTCGCTCACATGTGCCAATTTCTAGTTGACTGACCAACAGCAGAGTCAATTTTATTATACCTACCCACCCCACCTGGCATGTCGTCAATATTCCAATGCTTCAGGCGCTGCCTGCCACCACTATCATTTAATGTTGCTGCATTCTTTTGGTTGTTGTTGCACTATAAAATTTTATGACTTTCTATATTATTACGATACTTATACCCCAGCCGTTCTTGCCTTAACTATACAATTTTTTGTTTTTGCGCTCATTCATGTTCACAGGTAATTTTGCACAGAAGTACTAAAATGTTCACAGACAATTGAATAGTCGTTCACCAACTCAACTTAAGTAGACGTACCCAATTAGGGTGATAGTGGAAGTACCCAGTGGGGTAATGGGTTATAAAAATGTGCCAAACCCACCGTTTATTGAGTTTAGGGGCTAATTTTCTTTGTGTAGCAGCAGTGCGTATGAGCAACTCAAACGTGCTCGAAGTAACTTTGAGGAAATTATATATTGCAATGCTTCGAAATTAGCGATATGCTGAAATGAACAGCGAAGAAGTTAGTTCGATACATGAGCAATCGAAATGTGAGTGATTTTTGAGAAATTCAACACTGTTTTGAGAAAATTGGTATAGCTTACTGTACATCAAAAGCGATGACATTTTTCCGTCTTTTTTATGCACAAAAAAAAAACACAAAAAAAAATAGACTGTTCAGCTGCCCTTCCTCATACTTTCGAAGCATTTAGTACAGCTATAAAATTTATTAAATAATAAATACACTCTCACCAACTGCTGGGATTCCATCACTAGTCCCATTGGAAGAAGATTTTCCTTTTTCATAGAACAAAGATACGCTAGAACTCTTTGAACTTCATAACAAAAGGTTGCAACGATAGCTTATATGATATACGAGTACTTAAGCCATTTAATGCTTGAGTACTTGGGCATTGCCGCCAGTTCTTGCACAAATTGGCTTATTTGTAGGCTTGAGTATAATACGAAGTAAACTGAAATAATTCCGAAAAAACTATAATAATTTTGAAACTTATTTATAACTAGCTTTAACCCGCGGCCCCTCTCGCGTAGGAGTAGTTTTGAGGGATTTAGGATATGTATATAAAAGAATTACAAACAATAATTTCATAGAAAATATGTTTTTATTAATAACCATAATATTACAATACCCGGCATTCGTTGCTATGCCTCGTTGAATAAAATCAAAACAACCAATCAGAAAAATATCAAGCAAAATTATTTTTATTAATTTTCTATCTCAAACCGTTTTTGAACTTTGTATTTGGGTCCTAGTTGAACAGCTTATGCGGAGTGTGAAGTCTAGAGTGTGCTATAAATAGTGGTAAATAGGAAAAACTAAGATCTTTTAGATTAAATTTAAGCAAATATTCGATTATTAGTGACGAATGAGAGTGGTGGCGCGGCCTGGTGGCTGTGGGCAGGGAGCTCCATCATAAAAACATGCCTATAACCTTCATTGGGTGAAAATATGAATGCATACGAATTTTTACGTCGATTGGTGTTGTCGTTTCGTAGTGAAGCGCGGACAACGTACAGACATTCACCTTTATATTGTAGTATAGATTAAAAATCATAGAGTATAAAATATTTTTAAAGTGAAATATCTTCGGTTCCTTTTAAAATTACTAAGAGGTTTTTAATTATTCTTGAAAATTTTGGAGTACGGAGTTTTTATAGTGAAATAACTGCGGTTCTTTTTAAAATTTTTTATAATTTTTCTATTGCTTAGGATTAAAAATATTCCAAAAAAAATTTTTGGGAAAAAATTAAAAAAAAAAAAAATGTTTATTTAATCAAATATTTGATTTTTTATTCAATCAGATAAAAAAAAAATTCGAGGAAAGAATTTAGTAAAAAAAAATTGGATAAAATTTAATAAAAAAAGCACTTTTGTCGAAGAAAAAATATAATTAAAAAAAAAACAATTTTCTCAAAGAAAAAATTTTATAAAAGAAAAAATTCGAGGAAAAAACTTACATGCTAGCGATTCGCTAAAACACTATTTTGTACTGATTTTTACTGAATATAACTTAAAAAGTTATGAAAATTCAATGTATACCTGAGCAGAGTTCTGGCTGTTATAAAAACATAGGCGAAATATTTGAAATGGGGTGTTTTCAAAAATTACAAAAAAAAAGTTTAAAAAAAAATTGTATAAAATTTAAATAAAAAAAAACACTTTTGTCGAAGAAAAATTATAATTAAAAAAGAACAATTTTCTCGAAGAAAAAATTTTATAAAAAAAAAAATTTCGAGGAAAAACCTTACATGCTAGCGATTCGCTAAAACACTATTTTGCACCGATTTTTATTGAATATAACTCGAAAAGTTGTGAAAATTCATTGCATACCTGAGCAGAGTTTTGGCTGTTATAAAAAAATAGCCGAAATATTTGAAATGGGGCGTTTTCAAAAATTACAAAAAAAAAGTTTAAAAGAACTTTTGAAATACTTTTTCCAAAAAATATTTGCTTTTCTACAGATTTTATTTTTTCCAAATTTGTGAAACAATTTTTTTTTAAGGGGGATTCCCATTCCTCGGCTTAAAAAAATCGATTTTTTTTTTTGACCGATTCTTGTTTATTATACTTTCAAAGAACTCTGTGCAAAATTTCATGGCAAAATTCGTTAAATTGACGAAGTTATACGTGATCAATGAACTCGGCGCGCTCCATAATACTAAGAAAGCGCACGAGCAATAGCGGCGGTCTTTATTCTGAGAATTACTTCTGTTCTTATGCAGTTATGAGATTTTCGGGGTTAGCAAATGGTACAAAAGCATTTTTTTTAGGAGGAAGAGGGAGTACTATATGATCCTGGAATAGCTGATTAAAACGAAAATGCTGTGAGTCTTAAATATATACCTTTTTTCACATAAATATTTGAATGCGTTTTTCTGGAAACAGCAATTTTCTATACGGCCGCCATGATATCTCGAGAACTATTCGGTCGATTGCTCTCAAGTTTGACCCGAATCTCGAAATAATATCTGTCTCTATCATAAATTACGGAAAATAAGACACATGCATTGCTTTTTGTTTAAAAATAAAAATCCGAGGAAAAATTGTGCGAAAAAAACAAACTTTGTCTTTCAACCATCGCAGTTATATTAATTTTCGAAAAAAAAAATTTTCTATAGCTCATAGTAAAACTATATTCATAAGGAGTAAAATGCCATTTGAATTTTTGCTTTCAGACAACCTGGAGCTGAGTTATAGTGGCGGCCGGCGACCAGGAATTTTCATAGAAATTTCACCTCGTGCGTTGTCAAAGCCACAATTTTCCAGAAAATCGACCAAAAATTCAAGTTGATTTTATATAATGCATATTAAAATTGGCTGTAAATTTTCCAAAAGATTCAACTGATAGTTTTTCCAATAAAAATTCGTAAAAAAACCATATTTTTTGGCGTTTGAAATGGGAATCCCCCCTTAATGACAAAAAAAAAAATTTAAATCTATTTTACCTTAAAAAAAAATCACGCAAAAGAGATTGGACTTCTGGAGGCAATCTCTCAAGGGACATGGTAGCGTTTTAATACAGTTAACACCGTATTTCTCTGAACTTCGTACAGATCTCTCTATCCGCAAAGTCGAGTTTGAGGGTCGTGTCGGGGCAATCTTTCCAAGTAGGCAGGATTGAAACTGCGCCGAGGCTGGTACCTTTGTCGTAACTGACGGCTTCGAGGCACATTAGTTTTATTTCCTTAAAATTGTCGAATACTGCTAGTGTTTTTCAGGCAGAAGTTTTTGCCATCCTGCAGTCATGCAAAATGGTTAGAGAACGTGGGAGCGAGGCAGATATTAAATTTTTTTTCGATAGTTAAGCCACGATCAAACCTCTGACGATGCCATTGTGCAGATCCCAACTGGTCAACTCTTGTAAAGAAGAGATCAAAACTGTTGAGTATGCAAATAACATTTCTCTGATATGGAATCCAGGATATACGAACATAGAGGTCAACGGCATCCGCCTGACTTTTGATAAAGGGAATTGCACAATTGATTTCTCAGAAAAGAGCAGAAGAGATGGAGCTCTATTTCTTCGTGTGCTATTAAGACAATCCTTTGGCTCCAGTACGGTAGAGGCAGGACGCAAAAAGTGCTGGAGACTCCACGCCATTCAATTTCCAAACTCGTAGCTATGTTTACGATCCGATTCATTGGACGATCGGCACACACGCGGAAAAGCTGGGTTTACTATTTCACCCCATTGCAGAAGCTGTGGAGACCGCAAGAGGCTGTTGAGCACTTTCTCTGTAGGTATGTCCGTTTGGTAGCTAGACTGTGGAGGTCACTGGGTGCTCTTTTCTTCGACAGCCTGGTGCAGTGCTCCAACCCAAGTCCTATCAATATTTTCTGTGTCCCTCTCAATAGCTCTGTTTGTCTGTAAATATTTGCCTATTGCAGCTCTCTAAACGGCGCTTTAGTGCTACTGGGGGAGGACAAGAGTGGTACTTCAACAATTTCACCTACCAATGAGCTCCTCTTTGACTCAGAAGAGTAATTTATAAGCAGGAATGGTATTACCTTTAGTTCATATAAGGCTTTTAGAGCAGCCTGGAGAATCGAATTGATATGCACACTGGACCCATTTGATCTTCCTTGAAAGAATTCGCGTTCACAGATTTACATTACGCAAACCTCTGCTCGAGATATGACTGGATTAGTGCCTTAAGCAGGATTTTCTTCCAACTTGGCTCTGATTACTCTTGCAACAATGCTACCATCTTCTAGCATACATTTATACGTTTCCCAAAGTTAGAGTTCTTTGCCTATTGAATAGTATTGTCGCTCATCGCAGTGGTGTCTCTTAGAATTTATGAACTCTCTAACTAAAGGCTAATCTTAGCAGTTAGTATACTTGATATGGGATCATTGTGAATAGCTTTCAGAATATGATCCTGAAAAACTGCAATATTATTAATGCATATATTAAGACTCCCAAATAGATCTTCTTTCTAATTGAAATAGTGAGCGATGAATGCCTATAATGACGCCAAGAGCATCAGTTGAACAGGTGCGCATAGCGTCTCTGATTGCGACACAAACCAAATGGCGGAGTGTATTTAAAATAGCACCAGCGCCTATTTGTTTAGTCCTTAGCTTCCCGGCCAGAGTCGATTTTATTATTATGTTCAATGACCAATGATATACTTATATGATACTTTACAACTCCACTCGCTTTACCAAGCTTGAGGAATATCAGATCGCGGCCAAATGTCTCCAGAGCCAAGTTATATCACTCAGCATATGTGTGTGTGCGTGGATGTGTGCAAATCAACCGCTATAATACTTATAATACTGAGCAAAGGCTGAGTAAAGTACCGCACTGGATATATGACACCATCAAAGGCTTTTATTGACGATGCCAAATATTTTCACGTTCCTCATACTTTCCATTTGATATACGCCCACGCTTTTATCGCTTGCTAACAAGCGCAATAACATTTATAGATGCACATTAACATCGCAGCAGCGGCAACATACGCAACAAGTAACGCCACAATTTATGGTTGAATGCAATGGCAGCCTTCCATATGTCTATATATAAATATATTTACACGCGTGCATACATTCATACATATGAAGAGTTCTATAAAGCGTAAACAAATCTACATAGTAGCTATACTACAACAAGAAAGCGCAATGAACGCAAATTTTCCAATAAAAATTAAAATGGCGCATCATAAATTTCACCAAGTGTCATTAATTTTTTTTGCCTGTGCCACACACATTCGCTTGTGCACACGAGTACCGTGCAGGGAAGCGCGCCCACAATCGTGAACTGGTGTGGCTTTGGTGGATTTGGAAACGTTACTGGCTTGTGTGTTTCTGCTTTTCTGTATTAGCAGCGGATGACTTCTACAGCTGATGCATTTTGGTAAGGCCTCTGAACTGTTAATCCACAAATGGAGATTCGAATCTAAGTTCTCTCTGAACTCCGAATGGTAGTCACTCACCAACCCATCCGGCTAGGGCGGCCGCAAGACCGCATGCAGATACTTATGCTGCGAAAATAATTGTAAATTCTTAAAATTTATTTTCAAAAATATGGCACAATTCGCGGTAGAACCACATTTCATCCGGAGAGATTTGCCGCCTTGGACAGTTTATAGAAATCACTGTCCACCTCGGCTTAGTGCGATTGGACAACTTTATGTGACAGCCCGCGAAAGACGATAAGATATCAACATTTTGGCCAGTTTTTCATTTGTTTTTTGTTTAGTTTTCTTTAAATTTTCAAAGCTTTTGCCGAAGTACGAGTATGCACGCTGGGTTGCTTCATAAACTGAAAACCTGTCTATCTAATGACCTTTTTCTTATGCTTAAGAGTTACATCCAAGACACGAAATTTTATGTTAACTACAATGACGCAAGTTCTGGCATCCAACCGATTAACACGGACATTATCCAAGTCAGTGTCTTAGGACCAACTTTGTATCTCTCATACACGACTGATCTACCAGTACGGCAGTGAGACAACAGCAAGATTGCAACCTTTGCGGATGACACAGTCCTACTGGTTTCTCATAAAAATACAAAACTCGCAAAACAAAATTTACAAAACGAGTTAAATGTGTCATTAGGTAGGTAGGTAATGCTGACACTTAGACCTCTAGTATCCATCGTGTGTTACCAGTGATATGTATTTGGAGTCGATAATATTATTTTACGTACTTCTTAATGCACGTCTATCCGTTTTTTAACGAACTCTTCAGCCTTTCGTAAGCAAAATCTTTCAATGATGAAGCATTTGTCGAGTCCTACAAAGTGCAGTGCAGTGGCAAAGTAAGTATTCCAAAGTATACTTAGCATTCGCTTCGTTGTTATTCGCATCGCTCTGGACTAATCGCATTCCGACTGCGCGATGTGGGGTGAGACAGTATCGCCTCAGTACTCCAACTATTATTTTACAGTCTTTTCTAAAGAGTTATAAAATAAAGTTCGTAATTTCGTACTCCAAGTTCCTACTATAATTTTGCCAGTCTTGTACGAGATTGAGTGTTCCCATATCGACTGCGCTTCCAAAGCTGGTTGGTCATTCGGTTGCGTTTTCAAAAAGCCGAGTGATGGGTATATGTCTGTCGTGCTGAGCCTCGGCAAGCGAATACCTGCCTTAGCGAGCGCATTAGCTCTCTCATTTCTTCTATTCCTTTGTAGCCTGGTTTCCAGTAAATAGTAGCCTGCCGATTTCCGCAGGATTCATTCAGTTTGGATCTGCATCGCTGATCATATGTGACAGTAAACTGGTTCAAAATAGGGAACATAGAAATTAGTGCCGATCAAACAATGCATTCCGATTGAGTCCAAATTAAACTGGCCGGAGCGTTTAAAGGAAAAACGAAATGAAGTTAAAAATCGTTTTAAGAAATTGTACTGGCTGCTTGGCCCTCAGTCCGAATTATCATTGCAAAATAAAGTACTTATTTATCGAACGACAATTGCATCGATCTGCAAATATGGCATTGAGGTTTGGCGCACTGCAGCAAAAAGTAATCTAAGTATACTACAACGAGACCAGTCTAGAATACTTACGGCCATGACTGATGCACCTTTGGTGTATACCTAACGCAGATATAATAGGACTATGAATAAGTTCGTGCGGTTTTTTTTCGAAATTTGAAACTTTATTGACGTAAAATGGTTACAAATTTAATATTCAAAATATTGTCCATCGCTTACTACTACTTTTTCCCATCTTTCTGGCAATTCACGGATTCCCTTTGTGAAAAATTCGGTCGGTTTTGCCGCAATCCACGAATCGATCCATTTTTTGACTTTATCGTAATTACGGAAGTGCTGGTCAGCCAGGCCATGTTGCATCGATCGGAAGAGATAGTAATCGGATGGCGCAAGGTCTGGACTATACGGCGGGTGGGGTAGGACATCCCATTTGAGCGTTTCTAAGTATGTTTTGACCACTTGTGCAACATGTGGCCGAGCATTGTCATGTTGCAAAATAACTTTGTCGTGTCTATCGGCGTATTGCGGCCGTTTTTCTCGCAGTGCTCGGCTCAAACGCATCAATTGTCGTCGGTAGACATCCCCCGTAATCGTTTCATTCGGTTTCAGTAGCTCATAATACACAACACCCAGCTGGTCCCACCAGATACACAGCATAACCTTCAGGCCATGAAGATTCTGCGCCGACGTCGATGTTGAAGCATGGCCAGGGTATCCATACGTTGCCCGACGTTTTGGATTGTCGTAATGGACCCACTTTTCATCGCCAGTCACAATTCGATGCAAAAAACCCTTTCTTTTGTGCCGTTGAAGCAGTTGTTCGCATGCCATAAAACGGCGTTCAACGTCTCTTGGCTTCAATTCATACGGCACCCAATGGCCTACCTTTCGGATCATTCCCATGGCTTTTAAACGTTTGGAAATGGTTGATTGATCAACTCCCAAAGTTTTTGCAACCTCTTCTTGCGTTTGAGCCGGATCTTGATCGAGCAATTCCTCCAATTCGGTATCCATGAACTTTGGCGGCGCACCCTCGCGTTCTTCGTCTTCCAAGCCAAAATCACCACTTTTAAAGCGTGCAAACCACTTCTGGCACGTTCGCTCAGATAGAGCATGCTCACCATAAACTTCCACCAAGATACGATGACTTTCGGCTGCTTTTTTCTTCATATTAAAATAATGAAGAAGAATTCCCCGCAAAAACACATTATTTGGCACGAAATTCGACATTTTCAAGTGTGGTAAAAATATTGTTGTTTACGCTTCAAATAAAAAACTTATACTGACGTTTGTGCCTTACGACAGTAGCTCTCCAATGAATGTTTGGAAATGTGGATCGATGGAATAATAATCAAGTTACGCCATCTGTTGTAAAACCGTAACGAACTTATTCATAGTCCTATTACATTGCGACCTTGATATCGATGCTATTGACGAGACAATACAAATCGCTAGTAGAAGACGTAATTTTTTGTTTATTGTTATTTACGAGGCGTAAAAGCCAACGAAAGCCTTATCCAGTGTGGGACTTTAAGGCCACGCACAACACCTTAAGTCCGACGGCCACAAACGACACCTTAAGCCATCGAAAGCCTTATCCAGTGTGGGGCTTTAAAGCCACACACAACACCTCAAGTGCGATGGTTCATTCCATAGGGATATCGATTTGGTAATTACGTCTGAAGGCCATCGTCAGCAATAAGCTCAATTGTCACCTACATTCGTCTGAGGTTCGTTTTGCTGCATTTTATCAATACGCCAGTTTTTCTTGCTGCTGCGTTCATCTATCATCCTTCCTTCACCTCCAATCTTTGCGACGAAGCTCCACGATAGTTCGTGTTGCAAAAGCTTGCACTGCTCTTCACTTTTTGACTGACCTCTGACTCAAGCATTTGTGGGACGAGATTATTGGGCGTTAGAAACACAACAATTTTGTTTGCTAGGTCGTCGCGAACCTGCTCCAACCAAAAAGCCACATATTCGGCAGTTTCCTCTTCGTTCAAGTATTCTGGGCGATAAGAACTATCAGTTAATTCTAGGCGAAGAAGATATTTTTGAAAGCATTTGTGTCCACTTAAAAGCTGCGTCAGGAAAAAAGCGGCTTTCCCGTGTTTTCGACAGACTTACTTATTAATCTGTGGGCTCAACCCATGCATGCACAGGCATTTTGGAGATGGGCCCCATTTGGATTGCCATTCAGCTATTGAGGTGGAACGTTCTGCTTGTTTGAGTTTCTCTGCCGTCTTGCGACCTTGCAAGCAGTAGAACCTCTTCTGTTCATTTGCCCGGGCATTTCGATTTTAAGAATGCCATCGTAGATAGCGGTTGGTGCAAGAACAGATTCTTGCGGAACAGCACCTGATACGCAGCATCTCTTTGGGCCCTTTGGACATATTGCAGTAATCTCTGGCTTAAGTAGCTGCATATGATTCTAATGAGGTACTTTGGTACCGAGGAGCTGCTGAGTGTATTCAAATATGCAATGCACAATCATGATAAACGTTCTATATTTTCATCCTCAATAAATTAATTTAAATTTCAATTCTTTTGGCGCTGACTTTACATGGCCGTATGGCATCTTAATCAACCATCTTAAGGGGAGAGAAGTATGCATTTTCTAAATATAAAACTCCGAAAATTTGAAAAAAAGCTTGGATAAGGCACAAGATTATCAATTAATAAAACTAATTTCTCTACTCCGATTGATGTTAGATGAATCTCCAAGGACATGTGATGATCACCGCAAGGGACTTCGGAAAAAACGGGCTCCACATAAACAGCGGTAACTCTTACAACTATTAATTTGTTTTTTTTTTTGCAAGGATACTAAAGTCAAGTCGAAATATGATGCATTAATGCTATGTTTTTATTTTTGTAAAATAAAGCAACCGACTAGCGAAAAAAAATTATTTAGAAGAAGCAAATGCTGTAGACCGCCAGAAAACGAAAAATTGTCAAAAACCAGAGCGATTTTTGGCACACTTGAAACTTGCACTTTGTTATATTGAAATTTAATGAGCTATAAATCTGCATACCCGAATTTTACTTTTAACTTCTTTTTACAAAATTTCACAGTTTGATGAAAATTTTTTTTAATTTGCCCAAAGTTTGAAGCTTGGATTTATATGATTTTTGTAGCGGAATGAAAAATATTATTAATTAATTATTACAAAATAATTATTAGAATTAAGTAAGAAGCAAATAAATTATGAAAACTTATCAATAAGTCCCGGTGGTGAAGTTATTTAACGCCTGGTACTCCCACTTGCTCACAAGCAAACTGGTTCCATTTTTGCCAAAGTAGTTCCAGCGCAGAACTAAGAAGAATTTTTCTCCAACAGCTAGCTAACTTTTTTTTATTTATATTCTATTTCTATATGCAGAGGATATTTATGTACATGTATCACACACACACACACACACACACTTCGACTGGCGCCCCACCCACACTGCGCTTGTCATAGGTTAATGGATGTGTTGAAAGTATCAGCGGATGCTCACATGAAATTTTAGCGCACTTACCGCCCTCAGCCGCTTTGCACCTTACACACTCCAGGCACTTCGTTTTTCATATCTTAACTACTGTTTTTTCTTTCTTTTGTTTTTGCTTCTTTTACTTAGCTATTGCTTTTATATTAAGGGTTTTGTTATTGCTGTTGTTGCGTATTTTTATGGCATAGCTTTTTCCTGCTTCGAAATTATTTCACGCTTCCTATGATTTACTACAATACTTTTTATTTATTTTCATTTCTTTTTTTCTTTCTTTATCTCTACCTCAGCGTCTGTGGGCGACAATCGGTAGAAGTGCCACTCGCAGTTCCATCTTTGCTTCAGTGCCTGGGACTCGATATTTTTTCTGCGTTTTTCATATTTACTCGTACTTGGATATGTGAATGCGAGAGTGTCTGGTATTGCACTCATAATTTTTCCATGTTTAACCATTTATAATAAAGCAATTTGTAATAAAACATATTTTTGGCATTAATGTCAAAATGTTTGGTTATTTGTTGAGCAGCGTATAAAAGTTTCATTGGTGTGGTAGAAGTTTGAAAATATATTTCGATAACAGCTCTGGTGAGATCAGTTAGTGGATATTTAGATTATTCGGCATTCACATATGAGCAGCCTTGGAAAAAAGTATTAGGCAACCCCTTAATTACTGAATTCTTCGTTTTAAAAAGTGAAGAAAGATCATCACTTTTACTCTTTATAAATAAGTATTATTCATTATTATTAATTGGGTGTTTGGCCGAGCTCCTCCTCCTGTGCGTGTGCGTCTTGATGTTCTTGATGTGTAAGACGTCTCGCTAGGAATATAGTCACTCAACTGCCAGGGCCTAGAAAAGAAGCAAAAAACTTGAAGGAAATAGGCGAGGTTTGGAGATTATTTTTTACTGAAGTTGTTATAAATCGTATTTTAAAGTATACTAATGAACATATTGATCTCATAAAACCTAATTTTTCAAGAGAAAGCGACTGTACCTATACAGACAACATAGAAACCGAAGACTTTTTAGGCCTTTTAATCTTTGCTAGAGTTAGGAGAAATAGTCGCTTGAATGCTAAAGATTTATTCAAAACAGATGGTTCCTCTCCGGAGATATTTCGATTAACTATGAGCTGGAATCGATTTTATTTATTAATGCGTTGTCTAAGATTTGACAATAAAGCCACGCGAGCTGAAAGAACTGCCGTAGATAAACCAGCTCCAATAAGGGAATTATTTGAAGAAGTTGTAGCCGCGTTTCAAAAATACTACAGTGTTTCCAAGTTTGTTACTATAGATGAAAAATTGGAGGCTTTTAGAGGTCGTTGTGGCTTCAGGCAGTACATCTCCTCAAAACCAAAAAAATATGGCATAAAAATTTACGCCTTAACAGATGCCAAAATGTGTGAAACGTATAATGTTGCTCGAGGTACGAATAGATGGCCCATGGTTATTTTCTATAGCCTTATGAATGTTGCGGGTATAAATTCATACATAATATAAGTACAAAATAATCCTAGTAAGAAAATTAACCGCAGAGCTTTTCTTGAATCTTTGTCGTACGATCTTATTAACTCGCAACTTCGACGTCGAGCTCTAAACAGTTCCTTGCATAAAACCATCAAACTTCGGCTCTCTGAATTATGTAAAATAGATGGTCCCGAGACTTCTGGAACATCGTTTAATAAAAGTGGTCGTTGTGGATACTGTTCCTCAAAGAAAACCCGAAAAACGCGTTACAACTGTGCTACATGCCGACAGTATTTTTGTTTGGAACATGCTATTATGGTGTGTCCTGAGTGTTTCCGTAAGGATAATGAATAAGATAGTTTGACGTTCTTTTGCAAATAAATATTTTTTAAGCTAGAAAAGGCATTTTTTTTTTTTGAAGCGGTAAAAGCGTAAGTTTTCTTTTAAGGCAGATTTTTACATGAATTGCGATATGCCATGATTTTTTATTTCAAGACTAAAAACTAATATATATTATTATAATTTAAAATTTATGTATTGTCCAAGAAGTGTTTGTAAGTTATTATAACTTATTTTTATTTATGTGAATAAAAAATATGTTATTGTTTTGTTTTTGTAGTACTTAAGAAAAAAATATCAATTTTGATGGCTGTTTTGTTAATCACTTAAAATCAATAAAATAAGTGAATACAAATTTAATGCATATTTTTATTTTTTTATTACATCTACGGGATTGAAAAATAATAATTTGTTTTTAGTTTTGTTTGAAAAAACTAATATTTTATGTAGTTTGAACTTTCGGTCTGTGAGACCGTGCGCGGGTATATGTGTTACAAAAATTAACGCGGGTATAGGAAGGTTAATTTTGGTGTTTCAACGAGATCCGAACCAACGTTCTCTCTGTGAATTCCGAATGTTAATCACACACCAACCCATACAGCTACGGCGGCCATTACAGTCATATAGTTAAAGATCATCACTTTTACTCTTTATACATCAGTACAAATAAAAGAAATTAGTGGTAAAAACATTTATATTTACTAGGACTACCCTTTGCTTTGATGGCAACAGTAACCTTCTGCTCAATTAGTACCGCCGAAATTACGTGTTAACGGAGGCAAAGGTTCAGTTTCTAATTTAAGTACTTTTGACTGTCTATGAGACCTTTCGAGATCTTCAGCAGTCATACAGCCCCAGCTCAAAATTGTACAAAAGTTTGCATAGAGCAGAGAAGATCATGTGAGGATTCATAGCGAGTGAACCATATTTTTTATAGAAATAAGAAAAATTTAATTTTTTACAAAAGAAGAAATCTTTCTTTCTCCCGTTACCTTTTGCAGAAACATACTAGATGACAGCTAATGAATATTCAGCAACTTTAGGTTTGGAAACATTGTTCTCTTTTCACTCTGTTCATTCCTCACTGAGCCCTTGCTTGTCGACTAGTTCGTTGTTCAGATGCAGCACGCTGTACGAAAGGCATTTCGTTGGTGGATTACTTGCCAACTGGTTAAATAATAAATTCTGAATATTATTGCAATCTTTTAGACCTGATGAAAAAAGTTCAGCTCAAGGAAAAGTTCACGAAAAAGACCCAGTTTGCAAAAGAAATAAATTCGTTTTCATCAGGCCAATGCACCATCCCACAAGAACATTTTGTGAATGACTAAAATCCATGAATTAAAGTTCAAATTGTTGGAGCATTCATCGTATTCACCATATTTGGCCCCTAACGACTTTCATTTGTTTCGAGACCTAAACAAATGCATGCGTGAAAATCATCTTTCTTCAAATCATGATTTCATAACCGCTGTGGAAGCGTATTTTGCAGGCCTTCCAGATGCTCACTTTAGGGATGGAATTAGTAAAATAGAATCTCATTGAAACAATTGTATTGATGCTCAGAGAGACTTTACTGAAAAATAAAGTGCATTTCAAATTATAAAATTGTGTTTTTCTTATCGAACCGTAAAACTTATTGAACAACCTAGTACACTGCAATGATCAGGTAAGCGAAAATGAAATTGGAAGCAAATAAATTGCCAAATCTTGACAACAAGCGATAATCACCAATAGTCCAACTTCGGATGCGGTACTAGGTTCCGATATCCTCAACATTGTCACAGAAGCCAAGATAACTTGGGCTGTAAAAACTTCCAACCATACAAAACCCCGGGACCAGATGGGATAACCCCTGCGCAACTGCAACACACAATGAAATGGCCGATAACCGTATTCAGAGGAGCACTACTATTGCATTACGTCACCCTAAGTCAGGGTAGTTTTATACCAAAGGATGGTAGAAACTCGCATACGAAACCTAAAGACTGCATACCTATTAGCCTTTCCTCTTTTCTATTAAAGACGTTAGAGCGGTTAATATACACCTTTATAAGAGAAATCTTGACACCGTCGCTACTCGCGAGATCACAACATGCATACTCTAAAGGTAAATCCACAGGAGAGCACTAAATTCACTATTTACGGAGATAGTGAAATATAGATAATAAAGTGTATTCTCTGGTAGCCTTCCTAGCCTTACAACCACCTAATATTAACTGGAAGACAGTAAAAGAATGTATCAGAATTATCACTGTACTTTACAGTAAACCTGCTCTGGGGCGACATTGCAGGTAAATGCAAAGCAGATGAACTAGGGATATTAGGTACCATGTTACCGATCCAACCAGACAAAGTGAACATACCTATCTGTACCTTTAGCAACTTGTAAGATGCTTATAGACGAACACATTATTAGAGCTGCCAACGGGTTATGGACTCAGTCCCTGACTTGTGCAAGAAGTAGAATGACGTGGCCAGCATGGAATATGGGCCGCACACACCGATTGTTGAAACTGAATAGGAAGGACATGACAAATCTTCTTGGTGTTCTAACAGGGCATTGTCTGATTGGCAGGCATACCAGTAGATTGGAAGCACCCTGTAACGACTATTGCAGAAGCTGTAACGACATTGAAGAAGAAGAACTATAGAACAGTTTCTAGGGAGGTGCATGACTCTGGACATAAGAAGATTCAGTATTTTAGGAACAATAACCTTGAATAACTTGGCAGAAGTAGCCAATTTAAAAATGGCAAGCCTTATTAGATATATTAAAGCCACAGGTTGGTTCAATGAGGACAAGATAGGGTGAGGAGAGGGGACAGCCCTGGTGGTCTTACAATGCACCTACATCAGGTCTAGGTGTGTCAATTGATAACTTCTGTGCCTACCTACCTATCTGCCTGTCAACAAGTGTCTGTGTTGGGGTTATTCGCATATGCAAAATGGCACAAAATTAATCATCCTTAATTGTTGTGAAAAATTTCGAGTTGAAATATTTGTTTAGCCATTTACTAATCCTTTTCTCTTACATATTATATCATTTGTTCCCAAAACTACCAATGAGTACAGTAAAAAACGTTAGAGGAGCCACTAAAAATAATTACTAATTGTGGCAAGTGGTAAGGAGAAGTGTAAAGATTTGTATGCTATATGCAACAACAAGTGTTGAGCTTGGAAACTTGGCTAAAAATAATTACAAATGTGAGTAAGTATGTACCTATGCATGTGTGTATGTGTATGCACCACTCACTGCGCAAGTGAGGCGATAAGTATATTTTTAATATGTTGTTATTCTTATACTCACTAGCGCCTTCTGTTGTTGCAACATTTTATAATAATTAAAATTGCAACACTAAATGTGTGACACTAACAAAAACAAGCGCGTTCAACACCTCTTTTTAGGTAGCTGCTAAGTGTTCGAATGCAAACGAGAATCAGTGAAGCAGCCAAAGTAGGTGAGGGCGAATACCATCCAAACATACATACACACAATGCAAGCAATGGGCGCGCAAACACCTACACACACACTTAACTGCATGCATACAACTGCATATGCAACAATCTGAGAGAAAAGTGTGCTGCCGTCATACTGCTGGATTCATTTGTTATTGTTATTTTTATTATTATCACTGTTTCATTGTAGCAACATTGGAATATCGCCTAAATGTATGCAATATACCAATGAAAACTCGCTAACAATCACACAGGCGCACGAAATGAAGGATGAGTAGCAAAGCAGTGCTGAAAATAAATGGAAAGAAGTTAAGATGAGCTGAAAGAAATATGCAGAAAAGCGAAATAAAAGTGAGAAAAAAAGCCAAACAATTGAAATAAATAATAAAAACAAATCTTTAACAGATCTGCATGGCTGCTTCAGTAGCAACTCACATATAGCAGAGAGGATGGGGGGCTGTCATAACAAAGACGTCAAAAGGTGAGCTGTGAAAAATATCTTTACATGTACCCATTCCCACAAACACACATACACGCGCCCATGCACGTAGGTACATACATATGTGTGTTCATATGCATATTCACAAGTGTGCAGATTCTTTCGCTTTGCACTCGTGTTGCAAGCAATTTGTGTTAATGAGCGTTTTTGTTACAAGCTTACTCTTGCCAGCGCGCGGGTGTGTGTGTGTGTGTGAAGTAGGCAATATTTGCATACTCAATTGCATTGTAAATTCTTTTGCATATTGTTTTTTTCTTCTTTTTTTTGGTTTTGTCTTCTTTTACATTTCTTATTTTTATTATTTTCTCTACTTCATCCCAGCATTCGTACTGTAGTTGCATATATATGGGCGTATAGGCATGAGTTTGTATGAAAAATCATAAATCGGCGCGCTTAGTAGCCGTTGAGAAATTGTAGATTTATGAGCGCTTTTAGGACGAGCAGTTGAGTAAAAGTTTCGAGGTACTGCAGAGAGCTTCTGACATCTTTTAGTAGAAGTCTTCAGTGTACATATTTATTTATTTATTGAAAAGATCCTCATTACTACTATTAAAAACGCTGATCAGCTCAATTGTGCAAAACTTCGTTTGTGGCTCGATTTGTATCAATAGGAATATGTTGCAAATGTTTGAAAGTGTTGGTTGTCTTGCCTTGCGCCAGGTCTACACCATAAAGCGCATGTGATAGAACCTTTCCAGCGAAGCATTAGAAACTGCTGCTGGCGTATCGTTAAAAATGTGTGTGGGCAGCTGTGTGCTTAATGGAACACAACATTCTTCCTATTCGTTAATTTTGACCGCTTCAAGTCGATCGCCTGCTTTAATCTGGTCAGTAGACAGTAGTGATCGCAGAGGCCCGAATCGCATGTTTGACTCGTTAGGTACACCTCAACAAACTGTCAACAAAACTTTCTTGGTTGTTAGTATGGGTTTGGGCCATCTTTTGGAACGCTTCACTGCGACCTGACCAGTACTTTTTCGGCTGCTATTTCCATAGCTGGTATTGCGAAGCAACTCGAAACAGCTCCGTCTAATGAACGGCGCAGATATAGTCAAGTTCATTAAATCACACTCAATAAGATTGCTAGGACACATCATAAGAATGGAAAGCACTCGCGTCCAAAAAAATATTATAGACAAAATGTGGATAGACTATGTCGAAGATGATCTGAAAATAATATAAGGTGAAGTCCAAAAGAAAACAAGACTGAGCTAAAATAGAAACGGCAGGAACTTTGGTCTGATAACTTCCAGTTTATTTATTCAAAATCGTCCCCACTGATCGCGATAGACTGTAAGCTTTTCGAAAAGAGTTTCAGGTCATTGACCGGAATGTCCTTCATAATGTCGGTACAATCCTTTTGGATGGCCTCTATGGAAGCAAAACGTTTTCCTTTCATGGTCAAATGCAATTTTCCGATTAGATAAGAGTCGCAGGGAGCCATATCAGGCAAATACGGTGACTAATTGATGGTTAATATACGATTTCTGGTAAAAAATCAGTCACAAGAGTGGATCGATGAGATGGTGCGTTATCGTGCAATAAGCGCCAGCTTCCTCCTGCGCGGTATTCAGTGCGAATTCGACGAATGCGATGCAACAAACGCTTCAAAATGTCAAGATAGAAAAATGCATTGACGGTTTGGCCCATTGGCATCAACTGTTTGTGGGCAATTCCCTTGGAACCGTCAAAAAACATAGGAAGATCGACTTGATTTTTGACTTCTACAAAAGCGATTTTTTGGTTGGTGGCTTATCTGGGGCCTTCCATTCGGCACCTTGGCAATTTTTAATCGTTTGTTATCTGCTTTTAAAATTATTTTGATTTCGTTGCGTTTCAGCAAGTAATTGCAGGTGTCAGTTTGGTTCAAAAGATTTTTTTGTGTAAATACGCGCCATTTCTTCAGACCAGATTTCTACAAATGGTTTCAACACTTTTCTGTATAATCTTCCGATTTTTGCTATTTTGGGTTACCTGCCTACCAAAAAATATTAGATATGGTCAGTAAAACAATTACAAAATTGCCAAACCTTGAAGTAAACTCTCATTTCAATACACCAGGAAAATGTTTCCACAATATATTTTTAAAAAGTGAATAACTCAAGAAACTGATTGAAAGACTTACGCAAACTTTTGTATTGCCTTCCTTGGTAGTCTAAACGTCTTCTAACTACCTTTCGAAGAAGCAAATAAGGCTTTGCATGTCGCAGATACGTTAAATTCTTTATAGGTCTTCTGTTGCGCATTTTCTTTAATTTTCCTGAGGAATGCTTTATTTGTGCAAGAATTATATTTTGCTGAGAATTTTTTGAAAATTTTTGTAAATTTTTTTTTATTATAAATTTTGGAAAACCTGCTCCTTCAATTTTGGAACAAAAACCCCCCTCAATTTTTTCAAAAATAACAAAAACAAAATCCCCAAAAATTAAATTTCTTTCCAGAAATTCTTTTGAGAATGTGTTTTTTTTTAACAATTTTTTTTTGTAACTTTTCTTTTTACAATTTTTGGAAAACCACCTACCCCAATTTTTGTATATTTTTTCTTATTTTCAGACAATAACAAAATCCCCAAAAATAAAATTTCTTTCCAGAAATTTTTTGTAGAATATGTATTTTTTCTTAAAGCATTTTTTTCTTGTAAATTTTTTTTTTTAATTTTGGCAAACCAGCTCTCCAATTTTTATAAATTTTTTTCTAATTTTGGAAAATACAACCTCCCTAAATTTTTTTCAAAGTAACAATAACAAAATCCCCAAAAAGAAAGTTTCCTTCCAAAAATTTTTTTTAGAAGTGTATTTTTCTTAAACCAATTTTTTTTTTTTTGTTAAATTTTTTTTTTGTACTAATTTTGGAAATGCAACCCTCTGAATTTCTTCAAAGATAACAATAACAAAATCCCCAAAAATATAGTCTCTTTCCTGAAATTTTTTTTAGAAACTGTATTTTTTCTTAAAACAATTTTTTCGTTTTTTGAAAATATTAAAAAATAACCGAAGAAATTTCTCTCTAAAGACTTTTCCAAATACAAATAATTTTTGTAAAAGCTTTCTTCGTTATTTTGAAAACATTTTATTTGATAACTAAATCCTAAACCTAAAACCTAAGTTTTTCTTTAAAATTAGATGGCAGCCCCTTTCAAAAATATTATTAGTTTTGGTTATACCTATTTACGTTTACATTGATGTGTGCGTATGTGTGTATACTAGGGCGGGTCGATTTAAAAATCGCTCATTGCCCTATGAAAATCGTATTCTAGGGATCAAAATAAGAAATTTTGCCGAAGGAACCATACCTCTAAAACGAATTCTGATGTCCCCCAATTTGGGTCGAACGAAAAATCCCACTTTGACCCATTTAGAGTGCTCCAATCGAGTCCAAATGTATGACCGACCCCCACTAACTTTGGACGGCCGATTCACCCATGCCAGTGTCACACCCCCTGGAACTCCCCTGGGGGGTTCCCCTATACAATCATTTCAAAATATCACCATTTTTGGCCTTTACATGAGAAAAGAAACTGAAAAGTTCGACCCAAATTGGGGGACATAAGAATTCGTTTTAGAGATATGGTTCCTTCGGCAAAGTTTCTTATTTTGATCCCTAGAATATGATTTTCAAGTGCAATGGGTGATTTTTTTGCCTCCCCACAAATCGACCCGGCCTAGTGTATACAGTGAAATCTCTCCTATCAGATACGTTTATTAACCGGACGCCTGCCTTGAGCCGACATGTTTTTCCATACCAAATCTTATGTATCGGAAGAAGTCACCCTCTTTTGATTGGACAAACAAAATCTGACTGACGGTGAGTATCCGTTTCTTATTTCTCAAATATAGATGCAGGAATCAGAAAGTCTCGGAGGCTCCACGCTATTCAATTTCCGAACTCGGGTTTGGCAGCTAGACGATTAAGGTCACAGGGTACTCCTTTCTTCAACAGCTTGGGGCAGTGCACTAACCTAAATCCCATAAGTTTTCTCCAATATATCAACAGCTCTGGCTGGCTGTAGATATCTGCCTGCTGTCAGGGTGGAACGTAGAGCCAAAGAACTGAGGGACTATTGTCCTCCTCGGGGGATTGTTGTATTGTCGCGATAAGGAGGCTTAGTAAATGCAATGATTCTAAAAGCGATTCCGGCATTAGCATAGCTACTGGCAGAGCCTCCCAATCCGAGAAGGTCGACGGTGAGAACCGAAACTAAAAATAATTCTCCTATAAACATATGACCACAGGTTGGAGGTGGCTTCTGCGTGCGCCTGACTGCATCACGCTACTCGCGATTTAAAAGTGTTGCTAGGGTATGTCCATATGATTGGCAATTGCAGCTTGAAATGAAGCTTCGAAGAAAACTGATTACAGAATCCAAAGTCAAAGGTGCCAAAAGCTGTTTTTTTTTTTAGAGAAAAGAATTTGACAGTGTTTGGCGAATTTCATAATTCGATTCGTGGTTTACTGAGCAAGACCTACAGCAGAAAAAATCTTCACTTTTCATGTATTTTAGCACCTGCTCACGCCGCGTTATTATTCCTCTTGGGTGTGTGATCTCTTCAATACTCACGTATGACACTCTTGATCTATGTATGCGTTTTCGTAATTGCAGCTTGTTTATTTGAATGCAAGTAAATATAGAGAAAAAATCAGGGTACAGTTAACATAGGCATGACAAAAAGTCAGGTGGACACACACTCAAGTGCTTTAACAGCGAAGAGTGTGTGTTCGTGTGTTCGTATGTGTGCGCTATTCCTCACGTTGTTATTACTGTTACACTTGCTACGAAATATGGATGATTGTTGCAAGCTTAGCTTTATGCATATTTATAAATACACGCACATGCACACACATGCACATGCACGATGTGATTCGCAACACTGCCTACATTGTAATTGTTGTTGCAGTTGCAAGGAAAATTTTTGAAATATTCTTTCCGTATGCAAGTCAAACTACAACCAACGCTTCTCAGCTCATCTCCAGCTATACAACTTTTTCCAACTCAATGCATCGCTCAGCCTCCCTCTGCTGGATTTTGAATTGCCACAGTGTCGTTATATTTAAGTGTAAATTTGTAGTGTTGATTATTGTAATAATCATTATGATGTTGATGCGAAAAAATTATTTGCTTTTTTCTCTGTTTTTATTATCTCTTTTTATTATTCTTGGCGTTTGATGTGCTTGTGGGTGTGCGCTTTTAAAATAAGACAACCACTTAAAATGCGCCAAAGAAAATTCAGTCCACTAAACAAACCCAACCAGTCAGTTAGTCAGTCAGTCGAACCGCCTACTACTGAAAAGCAGCAACAACAGCAGGCGCAGCAGCAGCAGTTGCCTTTGTATCCACTTTCAACACTTGCATACACTTCATCAGAATGAGATGTGCTTATGTAAGTATTTTTATGCATGCATTATTATTTTTTGCATATGTATGCATGTATGTGTGCGTACATATTAAGTTGCCTTATACATATGCATGTGTGTGGGTGTGTGTGTATAGCTGCGGATGCATAAGTGGCGCACCCACTTAACATATTCTAATTATTCATGCTTATTTTGTATTGTTACTGCATTTTTATAAGGCGAAATAAAAAAAAAATCAGGCATACGTATAAATATCGCATAAGTAATTGAAACCGAGTGGGTGTTAGAAAGCAGAAATGTATGCTGAAGCGCGTTTTTCGTAATAAAAATGGCTGCTACGGAGCTGTCTTAGGACATTGCGAGAATTTGAATATGTCGGCTTCAAGGCAAAACATTCCAGCAATAGCTGCTTTCTTAAAAAACGAATAGATTGTGAATTCATTACATGGAGGATGAAAGTACTAGGCCATAGGAAGTTGGTGCAAGATAGCTACTCTCTGACAGTCAAGCAGCTATTAAGGCCTTAGACTCCAACTACATTTCATCCAAACTAGTCTTACAGTGTAGAGAGGAGCTGGAACTGCTCAGCCATTGGCTTGAAATTACTCTGATATGGGTTCCCGGTCATAGGAACATACGGGGCAATGAGATAGCGGATGAGCTAGCAAGAAAAGGTTCGACACTAGACATAGCAGAGGCGGTGGCAGTCTCCACCCCACTGAACACATTAAAAGCATCCATTGCTTCACACTATCATGCTTTAGCCGAAAGAAGATGGAAGCAAATATCTACATGTATTACAACAGAAAACACATGGCCGTCATATAAAATCCAAAGGACGAATGACCTGCTAGGATGTTCTCGGCCAAACATTTCACGCATCACTGCAAGCCTTACAGGTCATTGGATAGTAGGGGATCATGCAGCTAGACTCAATCTACCCTTCAATGCTATCTGTAGAAGCTGTCAAGCGGAAGGGGCGAAGGAAAGTCTTTTCCACCATTTATGTGAATGTCCGGGACTAGCCAGGGCACCACTCCGATCCTTCGGTAAGCCTTTCCTACAGCAGATTAAGGAGATCTCAGACATCGAGACAAAGGATTTGCTGCTATACTTGGCCCTCACTAAATGGACTGACTTGGAAACAAAACAAAAAAATAAAAAAAAAAATACATCATCACACGAGATAGTGGTAGTAAAACGGTGCTGGTCACTAATTATGAGTATTTCAGTGGAAATGTTCAACCACCTCAACAACAACAACTAGGCCATATACAGGCTCCAGCACTCGAAGTGTAACCAATTAAAAAGGCCATAAGTTTAGTTTGGAAAATTATTTTTATTCAATTCAAAGTAAAAATTTTGTGAAAATAATGCAAAATTCAGAATCAATTTACTTTGCTCGATATGACAACCTTTTGCCTTGACTATGGCCTTGAGACGGTACAGCAACGAATCCCCCGCTGCCCGAAAGTGACTTGCAGGTATTTTGGCCCACTCGCAGACAATAGCTTTTTTCTGCACCTCGAGACTGGTGAATCTTTTAGTTCGAACCCTACTCTCCAAAACGACCCAAAGAAAATGATCCATCGGATACGCGTCTAGTGAATTTGAAAGCCATTGTGTGGACGTTATGAAGTTCGCAGCGTTGTTTTTTAACCATTCTTGTTTCACCCGAGCTTTGTGAGACGGCACCGAGTGCTGTTGAATCGTCCATGGCCTGAAACCGAAATGTTTGTCCGCCCACAGCTTCAAAGCAACTTCCAGAAAACTTTCCAGATAATATTTCGCGTTCAACTTGACGCCAGGAAAACTATTGTAGAGCGCCTAGCTGCGCTTACAGCGACCCAAACCAATACCTGTGGCGGGTGCTGCCTTCTGGTGGCCAATCGATGACTCAAATTCTTGTATAAATGAGCGATCAAATAAACCCTTCGTTTTGGGAGTTTACGAATTGCTCAATTTGAAAAATTGTCTCATCAGAAAGCACATTGTTCTGAAATTAACTACTTTCGGCCAAGCGAAGCAACTCATTCGCTCTCTCAAGTCTAACTTATTGCTGCTTTAGTGTGAGATTATGCGCCTTTTGGATCTTGTAAGGCTTGACTTTGAGATCATTTTTCTGTATGCGGCGGATGCAATGGTCAGATATTTTCAGTTCTTTGGCTGTTTGATTGGCACTTCGTTAGGCACTTCGCTCAAGTCGCTTCTTCACTTTTTCAACAATTTCACAAGGCGTTGTAGTCTTTTTATGGTCATCTCCATGACGTTTCGCGATGCTACGAGTCTCATTGTAACGAGTAAAGGTGCGATAAACAAAAACTTTATTTACTTTAAGGTGCTCGAACTAACGAACAAACGCTGGTTCTGATTTTCCAGCCAAATATATTGCAATCTTACTATTACCTTTGAAATCCATTACTGATTTTCTTGTTTCGCGTTTACTCTCGGCGAAATATTTCAGCGCGCTTCTAAACAATAATCTGGACTGTCATTAAGCCCACTAACAGACTGCTGATGCCCGGTCTGAAGTTGAAAAGCCACATTAACGAATTTATCTTTCAGAAAGTGGCAGTATAAAAAATTCGCTGAACACGGGCGAAATGCTATCGGCCAGCGACAAGCGAAATAATTTCTAACGCCGGACAGAGGTGTCTCCGATAAGCTGTTTTCGCTCAGCAGAGTAGACTTAAAACTTTCAACTGGGTACTTTACAGGCTACTCCTGCCTGAGATATCACTTAAAGAAAATTGACCACTCTAAGACCAAAATCTGTCGATTCTGTGAAATGAACACTGAAAATTCAGAACACATTCTTTGTGAATGTCCTGCACTAGACAGAAACGGGCTATACCACTTTGGTGGTATAACCATGCATTCCTATAAATTGGGGAACAATAAACACCTTCTGTCTTCCGTATTGCTTATTCGTTTACGAATGTACGAGTATGGCGATCATACAATATTTTATTTCTTTTTGTTTCCTAACTACTTCCCTCAAAACATATTAATTTATATTATTTATAATTTCTTTATAAATATCTCTATTTTTAGCTGCATCTCATAATTCTGCAACACTGCATATGCCCACCCAATGCCTTATATTTCGTAACCATGATAACTACTTCCGGCATCGTTTCCTTTCAATTTTTTCTTCCAGTATTTATTGTAACATGTGGCATTTGGTGTTTCTCATGATGTGTCCAAGATAAGCTGCCTTGCGACGTTTTATTGTTTGTAGAAGTTCACTTACTCGATTAACTCGTCGTAGAACCTCTAAGTTAAAAACCAGATCGGTCCATGGAATTTTCAAAATTTGCCTAAAAATCCACATTTCGTAGGCCTCGAGTCTGTTCATGCCAGAGACTTTGAGTGGCCAACATTCCATACCATATAAGAGCACAGACCACACATATCACTTCACAAAACGAATTTAATGATTCATATCGAAGTCATGGCTGCTTAAGATCTATATAAATTTGCAAAATGTAGATCTGGCCATTTCTATTCTGGTTTTTACTTCGGCTGATGTGTCCCAATTTTCATTCAACCAACATCCAAGGTATTTGAAATTCGAAACCTTCTCTATTTTTATATTTGATTAGTGACCGCTCCTGCGTGGCTCTTGCTGACATGCATGAATTTCGTTTTCCAATGTTAATTTTAAGACCATAATTTTCGCTGTGATGAACAACTTGATTTAATATCTTCCTTAGAAGAAAGGGTAAAGGAACCCACGCTGAAATTGGTCCCCCCGCCTAATGAATACAACAAATTATGTATTATTCAATTGTTTTGAAAACATTTTAACCCACAAGCGGCTGTATAAACAAATATCCGCCCTAAGGCGCTGCGCAGCATTCTCCAAAAAATTATATATTCTGCCTCAGAAAACTTATAACAAACCATCACGTCATCCTTGGCGGATCTTTAATAAATCAGCCATAAACATTTGCCTACATCAGTATAAAAAGGCCGCAACTAGTCCTGAGGCTTACAGAGCTCTATTTCGCGAACAATTTGAAAAGTATACTCAAGACAACTGGAGCTTCATCTACACAGATGGATCTAAAACCAATAATGTTGCCACATTCGTCGTAGTTTCCAACACAGGATTAATCGTATCAGGTGGCTGGCTTTTCGGTGGAACCTCAGTCTTCACAGCCGAAGCACTGGCAATCAAAATTGCGATTTAATATGCGACAAAACTGAAGGGGAAATTCGTAATATGCACAGACAGTTTATCATGCTTGAGTGGACTCCAAAGCGTAAACACCTCCAGTAGTCTAATTAAAAATATTAAAGCAGCACTAAATACTCATCATAAAAAGATCAACTTATTATGGGCCCCAAGTCATGCTGGGATCCCAGGTAACGAGGCAGCAGATGCGGCCGCCAAACAAATCCATCTCCAGCCCTGCCTTACTTTTGCAAAAATTTGAAAAACACGATTCGATTAGGACCGTTGCAGCATGTATTCAAAGTGAGAAAGATAAGAATTGGAAAGAATTTTCATCCTGGTACAGCAAAGTTAACCCATCAGGACAAAAGCCCCACTTTCCAAATAATAACACTCGGAGCCAAACCACTACCTTTATACGGTTACGTATTGGGCACATCCTCTTGACACACGAACACCTCCTCACAGGGAAACCCAAAAATACATATCCTTGGTGTGGATCACTTTCCACGGTCGACCACTTACTAGATGAATGCCCCAATCTCCGAAGCCACAGGATCAAAATATTTGGCGACATAAAACCCTCCGCACTTCTTGAAAAACCTTCTTCTGAAAACATTCACAAAATATATAACTTTCTGAAACAATGTAAGTCAGTAAAGATTATTTAAACTCCATAATTTGAACTAAATCAACACAGGTATTATATACTTAAAGAAAGAGTCGTAAGCCCTGGTAGCTAGTACTCCTCTATATTTAGATATAAGCATTTTAATATATCTAATAAATAATAATAATAATAATAATCGTTTGCAAATCGTTCAAGTTATCTGATAAAAGTGTGGTGTCGTCGGCGTATCTAATGTTATTTATAAGCGCACCATTAACGTTAATGCCTTCATGTGAATCCCAAAGAGCTTCTTGGAAGATTGTCTCAGCATAGATGTTGAAAAGGATGGGTGATAATATACATCCTTGCCTGATGCCTTTAAGAATGGAGATTTGCTATGATTTTTCATTTTCAACATTAATTACGGCTACCTGGTTCCAATAAAGCTTTGTTAAACTTCGGCACTCTTTTGTGTCAATATCGAGTTATGGTAGGATGTTAAAGAGCTTGTCATGTTGCACTGTGTCGAATGCGTTTTCATAGTCTTGAAAATACATGCATACATCCTTTTGCACATATTTGCAATTTTGGACAAGAGCATGGAAACAAAACCACGCTTCCGAGTTCCCAAGCCATTTCTAAAACCAAATTGCGTAGTATCAAAAATTATAATTATTGTAAGAAGTTTTGACAAAATAAAAATTATTTTATAACAAACTTTTTTTAAACAAATTTTAGTTAATATTTAAATTTAGTTAAACATTTTTTTTAATATCATATTTATTTACTTTTTACCATCCAATGTATAAATACAAAAAATTTAACTCAAACCAAAACTGTTTTTTTTACTCAATTTGGCTTAGGAATTAAAGACAAATCTTATCTAATGCAGTATCTAAGTACGGGTTGAGAAGTAGGCACTAGAAGAGCATTTCCGAAAAAAGTCAATAGCCATTACTTCTGCTCGTATTAAATAAAGCAATAAAAAATTTACCATAATGCATAGCTCATAAATTTCACAATCACTATGCTTTCATAAAAATTAATAAGTAGAATAATAAAACATAACAAAATTAAGCCATTCACTACACTCTATTGGCATGAATGGGCGAAATATTTCAAATGACATCGCACTAATGCAAGTCAATGTGGGATCAAAATCACCCAAATAAAAAGGCAACAAAAACCATAGTAGCAATAATATAATCAAACAAATTATGTTAACAAATTGAATTTGTGCGCGCCACCCACAAAGGAAGAGAAAAAAAAACAAATATAGCAAAGGGTTAAAGGCAAATATTGACGGTGGATATCGTTGACTTGTAACATATCTCTGCCTTGCAACATATCCACATAGTAACGTGTGATTTGCTCAATAGTGCTTGTAATTTGGTTTTTCGAAGGGGTCACATGGGCAGAACCAAAAAAGCAAAAACATAAAAAGGAAAAATGTGGAAAAATGCGTAAAATAAACAACAGGACACGCACGCCTGAGACCGCAGGACACACTTGCTGACACAAATGCGCTTCTGCCGGCTATGATGGGGTTAAGACAAAGGACATGACTTGCCAAATCGCTTAAGCGGCTGCTAAAGAAAATAGACAAACAAGCACAAATCGACAAATAGACAAATAGCGCACAAAAGAAGGTTGGCGCAGAGCAAATGGCAGGGGAGAGTAAAGTAAAAGTTAAAGAAAGTCGAATTTTTTTTCGGCTAACAAATATGATATGCAGGATATGTGTAAGGATATGAGCGCATTTAGTTTGATGGACACAGCAACCCTTTCTGGCGACGCTTAAGTAGGTAGTTTTGTATGTCATCCAAAAAGTGTGTGTGTATGCATACATACTAGGGATATACGTTTTTATGGTGCCGGAATTTTCGGGATCACGAGTGTATGATCCCGAAGTTTCGGGACTAGTTTCGGGATTTAGATAATCCATTTAACTCGAAAGAAGTAAGATTGGTTGATACGAATAAGTGGGTTTCAAATATACTTTTTTATTCGAAGTGAAAAAAATAAAAAAAAAACAAAATTTAAAGGCATTTAATATTGGGTAGTCGAAAAAGTATTTTCGTATTTCTAATCACACTTCAACTCATTTTTTTATATTTATAATGAGCTTTATTAAACTAAATTTGTACCATTTTGGTCGACCACCTTTTGCCATTTTTCTTCTAGTGACATTATTCCATCAGTGTAAAACTTTTGTGGTTTCTCGGCGAAAAACTGCGACAAGTCATTTTCACAGGCTTCTCTTGAAGCCAACTTTACTCCATTAAGGGAGTTCTGCATTAACCGAAACAAATGGTAGTCCGATGGTGCAAGGTCAGGGCTATATGGTGGATGCATCTAAACTTCCCAGCCAAGCTCTCCCAGTTTTTGCCGAGTCATCAAAGATGTGTGTAGCCTAGCGTTTTCCTAATGGAAGACGACGCCCTTTCTTCTGATCAGTTCTGTCCGTTTTTTTTTTCGATTGCTTGCTTCGATCTCATCAGTTGTTGACAACAAAGTGTAGAATCAATCGTTCGAGCAGGCTGGAGCAGTTCATAGTGGATGATTCCTTTCCAATCCCCCCAAACACACAGCATAACCTTTCGAGACGTCAATCCTGGCTTTGCGACCATTTGTTGAGCTTCACCACCCTTGCACCTTGATCTTTTTCGCACATTATTATCGTACTTGATCCACTTTTCGTCTCCTGTTACCATACGCTTCAGAAATGGTTCGATTTCATTTCGTTTCAGCAAAGAATCGCAGATGTTAATTCGGCCCATTAAATTTTTCACAGACAATTCATGTAGTACCCAAACGTCGAGCTTCTTTTTGTAACCAGCCTTTGTTAAATGGTTCAAAACCGTTTGATGATGAATGTTTAGTGCCTTGGCAATGTCATGGCAGCTTGTGTGACGGTCCTGGTCAATCTTTTCCATAATTTCATCGACTTTTTCAACGATAGGTCGATCGGAGCGAGGTGCATCTTTCACATCGAAATTTCCAGAACGGAAGTGAGCGAACCATTGTTGTGCTACACGAACTGATACAGCATCGTCTCCGTAAACTTCACAAATTCCATTGGTGGCTTGCGTGGCATTCTTCCCTTTTTTATACAAAAATTTCAAAATATAGTGAATTTCTTCATTATTTTCACTCATTTTTGAACAGCTATAACTTTTTTCAACTTCTCCGAATTTAATTTTTTTTTTTGGTTAAATGAAGTTTAAAATGTCACCTTTCTATGATGACTCCAACGACATCTATTGACGAAATACGAAAGGACTTTTGCGACTACCCAATATTTCTTTACCGTGTACGTAACCGGTACAGTAAATTTAGGTAAAATATGTTCAAAAAAGATCGATGCAAAATAAACGAATAAGTAAAAAATGTGCATACAAGGCGGCGCAAAATTAAACACTCTATGAAGAAAGTCCGTGGAACTTTTGCTTATATTAAAAAGAAAACAAAAAGCTAAAGCCAATGTTGCCTGTGTTTTGCTATAAAACGAGATTTTTCTGCTAACATTTCGTATGCTTGGCACGAAATTGCTACTCCTGAAAATCCCGAAACTATTTAACTACAATTCCAAGATTTTTCGAATACAATCCCGAGATTTTCGGGTATTGAAAAATGCCGAAATCCCGCAGTACCGAAATCCCCATATTTCGAGATTGACATCCACAATGACCTTACATACCTACATCTTCAGAACAACAGCAACAAAACCCTAACAGCTTACAAGTTGCTGCTTGCCCACACCCTCACTCACTCCTTGGTTACCCCTTCATTCACTTCGCTGTCGCTTGCAGGAGACAAATCTTTATCCCAGAAGCTTGCGGTGGAAAATAGAAGAAACACTTTATAAAATTATTGCAAATCACATATAACAACAACCGAAAAATCACAAGAGCCCTGTTAACAAGCAACGACTTTGACTAAGAAAAGGTTGTAAATTCAATTCAATCAAAATTTTTTGGCTCATCAAACATGCAATTATAGGCAATAAATTTTTGTAGATGTTGGTTGTGCATTTTTTTGACTTTGAAAAGCAGTTGAAGGCGTACAGTGGCGGACGAGCGGAGGTAGGGGCAACATAATGAAAATGTTGCAATAACTAGCGCGTGCCGCATAAATAAGCTATAGAAATCCAGCTAAGCACACACACATATACACATACATACATACATATGCACTTAAGTGCCCTGCAGGGAAATCCGTAACTACTGAGCGCTTTTAGTGGGTTTAGAATCACAGGCATGGTTCGTGTGTCTTCTCTTTTCTCTGTGATGAATTTTATAAGCCAATACTAGTGCGGAACTAGTTCCATGGCGGAGCTTGTAAAGTTCTTACCGGAAAGTGTGAAATGAAAGAGAAAATATTTTTTACTTTTCACCTCACTTGGTTACTCAATACAACTAGAAATACTGAGTTTCGGTATGATTCATTCATTGGCCTTTGTGATACTATTTATCAGATGAACAGGTCTTTCGGAAAGAAAATTTCAACTAGGAAGAAAACTGAGTTTCTTGCTGCGATTAACTTCCTTACTCAACAAGGAAACACTCCCCAAACTATGTCGGCACCTCTGTTTATGAGGAGTCTTAGAAAAAAAAAATTTGACTTATAAGTGGGACAGTCGACTCAAGCAATGTGAAGAAAATCAGCATCCAACTGCGACAAAGTCTATAGAAAGTCTCTTCGATTCGGCAAGCGTTAGCAAGTGGCGAATAGATGAAGCAACTGGTTAAGTTTTGTTTGTTGCAGAGGTGACACAAAGCATTGAAAGCCGAGGAGTGGGACTTGCCTTTCAGCTCACCTCACTAAAAACTCACCCCTGCTCCCTACCGTCAGCTATTATTTAGCGGAGGGCGAGCGACCTTTCTACGAAAACTTGCGGATCCGCGTAACGCAATACGGACCATTTTTTCGTCATTCTTTTAACTCAAGTATAACATCAAGCAGGTTGTTAACCTTTATTGGTTCAACTACCTTATTTCTCAAGTCAGCCCTTTCGGTTTCAAACTGCGGACAGGCAAAAAAACTGTGTTCTGCTTCTTCGCCATTTGTTCTGCTAGCGTAATTTGCACAGAAGGGGCAGTATTCGCCGACTTCATGTCCAAATCTATGTATATAAAATTTGAAGGATACGCGTCCTGTCTATATTTTGCTAAAATGGAGACCCATAACCTCACGTCGTCTGTCTAGCCAACTTCATACAGAAGATCATTTCATGTCCTTCGTTTGTGATATTAACAACTTCATGCACCTTTCTGCTGCTCATTAAAACTGCATCTGTCTTATATAGCGCTAACTAGATGCTCGCTTCCGTCACCCACGTCTGGATTTGTGAAATTACTTCTTTTTCCACTTCCATAACCTCCTCTATGTACTTGCCTACGACTACAATAGCTGCAAGTCCTATAACCTTTGCTCGTTTAGGGATTTGCAATAGCACAATGCCGTCTTACATTACATTCCAAATTAACGGCGTTAGGATAGATCCTTGAAAGCTCCAAAAACTCCAGATGAAGTGGCTGGTATAAATAAGCACTTGTTCGTAATGTGGTAACGAGGATGTGGCAACAAAATGGTGCGGATGCGCTAGTTGGATTCTGAAAGAATCACCCCTTTAACCAACCAATCAACCAATGCTGGAAAAAAGCTGCGTTCATACAGAAAGATTTTTTGCTTCAACTCGTGATGCTTGTGCTCCGTCAACACTCTTGGTGACTCGCTGTTGACTCGTTCTTCTCAATGCTGTTATTGACTGCAGACTAAAAATTAAACAATTGCAAGCAACAGAGCGCGTGAACACGGCGGTCAACACCAAAAAGGATTCGCAAAGTTGAAGCAACTAAAGACTCCCCGTATGAACGCGGACTAATGAAACTCGCTTGAAAAAGAAATTACAGCATTTAAAATAATGCCTTATATCTTTTCTTTACTGTTATAAGTACAGATACCACGATTTTCCATACGGAGCTCTTCGCCATAATGAAAACAGTGCGTTTCATATCCAAAAGAAGTTTCGAGAAAGTAAAAATTAATATACTTTCCGACAGCTAATCGATTCTCAAAGCCTTGAATAGCTTCACATTCAAGTCAAAAGTCCTAATACAGTGTAGCAATGCACTCAACACTACCTCACTGATTTGGGTATCAGAACATGAGGGAAACGAAGGAAACGAGAAGGCATACTTGTATGCGAAAAAAGGAGCAGTAGGGCCATTTATTGTACCAACCACGTTTTTGGCTTTAACAAAAGTAATATAAAATAGGAAACCAAAAACTGGATCTAAACTAAAATCACAGAACACTGGAACTGTACAAACGGCCTTAATCATTCCAAAAAGTTACTCTATTACTCTGTGGAGCACTTACAGGTCACTTTGCCTGTAGTAAACACTTTAACCCAATAGGATTACCTGGTATAAGATCATGCAGGTTCTGCTGCGATGAAGAGGAGTCTATGGAACACTTAATCACCAACTGTGAGGCATTAGGCCACAGGAGACACAGTATCCTGGGCTCATACCTACTAGAGGAGGAGGACCTACAATTGCTCTCTCCTAAGGAGCTGGTTCGATTCCTCGGTATATTAAATAATTATAATTAAGTAATTAGGAGCGCACAATAGATGAATCTGGTCTGCATAAAGGCATTAGCCTAACCCGTACAACCATTACCATTACCATCAGATGACGTCTGGTGTGTTATAAGGGCTAGTCTCCTTTCACACTATCTTCCCCTGATACCAGATATGTGGCAACCTCGGCTCATGAGTAACGAAGTGGCTTACTATTGAGGGCGAAATTGTACTACGTGAATAGCTGCAACAGAAAATGTTGCACCAGCTTTCGATTATCCTGCAGGGTATGCTCATATGCAGGTGTATGCACTTAGAGCAAACGGCCTCTATATCTTCCTGAAGTATGTCTGAAGTATGCGCAACAACCCCTTGAAAGCATGAATCTTTTTTCCAAAAATTTTCATTGATGAGAAGTATCCTTTTTCTAGAGGGCTTTTCATAACTGTCAGTGTATCAATAATATCTTATTCAAATGTTTGTCTGTTACTGCCAACATACACATCTTCCCTTAATTTTTTATCTTAAGCCGAAAATCAAGCCTTTGAGAGCACGTGCTTATTCAATGGCCAATATCCACAGCATCCTTTTCTATTTATGCGCCTTTTTATGTTTCACATTCTTTGAAATGGACGGCAGCCGTGAGTTGTGCAGTGTTGTTGTTGTGTTTGCTTGTTCTTTTTTGTACTTTTCATGCGAACTGTTGCCCTTGCATTCATGCATAGAGTCGTTGAGCAATTTTGTCAAATCACTTGACCAATTTGTCAAGTGGCAGTGCTATTTTCTTTAGAATTGCAAAGTAGTCATTGGCGCAATTACTTCGATTTTGAAGGAGAAGAAGGTTAAGAAAGGAATATGGAAAGCAAAAATTTGGTACTCAGGAATAAAGCAAATGAAATAATATATTTTATCAGAATATCTAAAAAATATATCGGACTCCTGCCACTTTCACTAAACAGTGCCCCTGCTCTATTAATGAATAAAAGTTCTATGAAGTTTTGCACCCTCGAACCGGTTTCTTCAAGTAATAAGTGGGTAGGAGCTCACATGGCTACCGGTGAGCAGATCTGCGAGAGTTGAACTTCAGCTGAAATTGACAAGCTATGCAAATAGCTAAGCGTGTAATATCGAAAGTTCTACTGCTTTGTTACTGTCGTGGTTGAATCTCAGGCAGTTAAGGAAACGAAAGGGTAAGCCTCGCCACAAAACTTAACAATGGGCAGCGTCTGACCCGAACTCTAAGTAAGTCAAATCAGAGGCATACTAAATTTCCAAGTCCTCTCTCGACGAACAACACTCACACTTTATGAGGGCCTCATTATTTTCGTCCTATCGTATGGCGCAGAAACTTGGACGATGACAACATTCGATGTGGCATCCCTTAGAGTGTTTGAGAGAAAAATTCTGCGGAAGATTTTGGGACTTTGCACATTGACGGTATCGTAGACGATGGAACAATAAGCTGTGTGAGCTTTACGATGACATAGACATAGCGCAGCGAATAAAGATCCAGAGGTTTCGTTGGCTAAGACATGGATTGGATACAAACGCTCCGGCTTCGATGCGGTATCAGTTAATGCTGGTGGTAGCAGAGGAAGTGGAAGGTCTCGAAGGATGGAGAAGGACTTGGTTTCACCTGGTGTTTCCAACTGGCACCAGTTAGCACGAGAAAGAAATAACAAGCGAAGAAATTTCCCCCATAGCATCATTCTCCTTGACGGACACTGTAGCTCAATGAGATGGTGTGTGACTACCATTCGGAAGTGTTTAGGATCGAATTTCCGTGAAAGAAACACCAAAATGATAGAAAATGTTTTTTTTTTAATATCGGTCGGCCCACAACAGGCAATGGCAACCCTCCTAGTGTATTTTTCCCATGAAAAAGTTGCTCATAAAGAATATCTGCCATTAAGAGTCGGCTTAAAACTGTAGGGCGCTCCATTTGTGCAACAGCACCAAGACACCTCCACAAATAGAAAGAGAAGATCGACTAAATACCCAAAAAGGGTATACGCGCCAATATATACAACCCTCGCAAAACGGGGTGTACAGAAATAGCTGTCCTCTCCCCGTAACTTTACGATTTTGTGCTTTTTTGCTTTAGTTACACTTTTACTGGTTAGTTTTCTTTTTTTAAGGACATAATGAACTTACTTCACCTCCGAGTTGCTACTGCACAAAAGATGCGGAAACTTGTAAGTGCAATGACTACAAGAGCAAGTTGCAAGTCAAGAAAAAAATCTGGTTAGCGACCATTCTGCCCCAATTGTCGAATCTCTTACATTCTTAAGTTTTCTACTGGTTATGGTTTCGTCAATCTAATGATTTAGCGGCAGATTTAGTTATTGGAGCCGGCAAAAAAGGTTTTTCTAAAACAAAAAATTGTTCTAAAATAAATAATTTCCGATGAAGTTAAATATCTAGGAGTAATCTTGGATAAGAAGCTGACTTGGGAGACACACGTTTCACTGAAGGTGAATCGTGCATTGAAGATTTTTCAGCAATGCCGTAGAGCCTTTGGCAAAACTTGGGGTCTGAAACCTGCTGTGGTCCTATGGATATACACGGCACTTATCAGACCAATCATCACTTACGCCTCTGTGGTCTGGTGGCGACGGAGCATGGTTAAGTCCACAATCCGGGAACTATACAGGCTGGAAAGAAGTGTATGTTTATGCATCACGGGTGCCATGAGTACAACCTCTGGTGATGCCCTAAATGCTAAGCTTGATTTACTCCCCCTGGATCTTAATTTACAACAGGAATAAAAGCTATGTGTAGACTCCATAAATATGGTTTCTGGCATGAATACGAAACTTCGGGACACAGAGAAATCTTTAAGCTGCTATCTGAGCAGTTGGCTACTAAAGACGACCTGATACCCACAGTTTCATTTGGAAGGAAATTTGATGTCAGATTTCCATTGCGTGGGCAATGGAGCTATCCAGAATGCATTCAGGGAGGTTTGACGGATATTTTCTTAACCGATGAATCCAAGAATTAAATAGGTTCTGGAGTCAGATGGTACTTAAGCGATAGCAATAATAAGTATCTCTATGCTATGGGGGGAATGGCAACTGTTTGCCGAACGGAAATTTTTGCCATACTGAAAATAGCCGAACGGATAATCGAAAAGAAATGGAGCCAGGCCGCACTTAAGGCCCTGGAGAACGCGAAGCAAACCTCAAAGATTGTTCTATCAAGAATGTAAGAAGAAGCTTAATTCTGTCGCAAGACAAAATAGGCTTGTACTTATATGGGTTCAAGGAAACGAAATTGTCGATGAATTGGCCAACCGTGGATCAGCGGTTCCCCCCCAAAGGGCCACAGCCAATAATCGGAATCAGTTCCGCAGGAATCATGAATTGGGTCAGCGATTATGAAGGTAATATATTAGATAAAGTGCGATGGTCCGGTCTAGAACGCTGCAGAACTGCAAAGCGTTTTGTGACAAGTCCGAACAGAAAACTGTCAAACTTTCTACTAAAACTTGAAAGGAAAAGCGTTCGGTTGATGGTCGGTATTGTTACAGGACACAACCCATGCGGTCAGCATATGACCACCATTGGAATCATTGAGGATCAATCAATGTGCCTGTCGTGCTTGGAGGAGGCGGATAATACTGAGCACTTTCTCTGTGAGTGTCCTGCCTTTGCTAGAGCACGGCTAAGAGTTTTGTGTTCCGATGACGTGAGAATGAGTAATATTCGTTCTCTAAAACTGGAGGATATTTACAGATTTGCCAAAGAATCGGGAAAATTCTCACAGGATTAACGATCTCTATCTCTGTCTCTATTCTTTCCTATCTCTTTCTCTGATAGTTTCTCCTTCCCTCCTTGACTATCTACCCTCTTTCCAGAGCTCTAAATACAATGGGCTTTTAAGCCTGAGTGTTTTAGGAGCCACCAAATCTCCTGGTGCTCCTTGGCTGGACCTTTTCAAATTTCAAATTTCAAAATAAATAAAGCTGAACTCGACATTTCAATTATACTAAAGCTTTATTCGCCTACGCAATTATGTAGTGTCTCTTTCACAAAGGTATTGGAAAGGAAACGAGGAAAGGTTGTTAAGTTCGCGATAGTTTAGATAATAGGATCGTTTTTTAAGTGGTTTAAGAAAGACCACATTTGCGTAGGGCAGCGTTCGTAATATAACTTTGAGAACAGGTACATGTGCATGTAAAAGAATCATACCGCGAATCCATTCCCCTCTTATTTCCTTCTTACAGACAGGTGTTCTAGAGTTCTTATCAAGGTGCAGCAGTGAATTTTCATTATAATATTGCTACCGATACCGGTACCGGCAACTCGCTATTCTATTAAATATTTTCTTAGCATTTTGGATTGATAACTCTGGATTATATTAATGTTGGTAGCACAAGGCGTACCCCACAGCTGAATACCATAAATCCAAGTTTATTTTTATAATAATGGGGAAAAAACCCATTCAACCGAAGCAATGGCTTAACAAGTGTTAAGTGGATTCTTCTTCATTAGAAACAACAATAAACCGATGGTTTTCTGACTTCAAACGTGGTCGTAGAGGCACCGATGATGCACAACGCAGTGGACGCCCAAATGAGGCGGTAACACCAGAAAACATCAAAAAAATCCACACAATCGTTTTGAATAATCGAAAAGTAAAGTTGCGTGAGTTACCTGGCATCGTAAAGATATCAAAATAATAAGTTGACTTCATATTGCATGAGCATTTGACTACAAGGAAGCTCTGTTCAAAGTGAGAGCCACGTTTGTCCACTGTTAACCAAAAATAAAAACGTCTTGATGATGGCAAAATAATGACAAAACTACATGAATTGAACTTCGAATGGCTTCCACATCCACTGTATTTCCCAGATTTTGCTCCCAGTGACTACTGGCTGTTCACAGACTTAAAAAATGCTCGCCGGTAAGAAATTTCGCTCGAATGAAGAAATTATCGCTGATTAAGGCAAAAGATAAATCGTTCTGCAGAAGTGGTATTGGGATATTAGAGCAGCGCTGGAATGATTGCGTTTTTATTGATGGAAATTACGTTCATGAATAAAGCTAATTGTGAACAAAAAAAAAGAGTTTTTTTTGTTAGGCCCGATAATGTTCAGCCCATGTGTTAACATTTTATAGGTGCACTTAATAATCCAAGCTCAATGACGCTTCTTTATTTAGTAGCCAGTTCAAACTGGCCGCCATTAGTCTCTACTTCTATGTCGAAAAACTTTACCAAGCCCCTAAACACCAGCTGCAATCAATAAAGTCGTATTTGCAACCACTCATTTAAGACGAATCAATGATACCAGAATGACGTGTGGGAGAAGGAGGTGTGCCAATAAAAACACAAATACTTTAATTGTTTTCAAGCGGCGGAGCAACTTTGGCAATCTGGTAAGGTGTGAAATTGCCGAACGCATTAAATACCAAACAAGCAACCAGATGTGGGAAGAAGAAAAGTTCCAGAGGCGGTGGATTTGCCAAACGAGTTAAGAGCGAAGGTGTGAAAAGTTTGCATGCAATATAAGCGCACTTCCCCATCCCGCACAACTGGCAGGTTGAAATTTACACCACTTCGCACGTCAGCACAGCAAGCACGAAGGGTGTGGGGGATGGATGTGTCGAACGTTTGTGGGAGAAATCGCCGCAGGCGCCGAGCTGCAATGAGTGCGACGATATGGTACGTGCAATTGTGGCAAATACTGCTTATGAAGCCACGAACCGGCACATGTTTGTGCATAGCTGGCAACTCTAATAATTGCGTAATGAACCGCAAGTGAGCGGTAGTGAGTGCGGTAGTGAGTGTGAGTGTGGGAGTGAGAGTGAACGAGCGCTAAAGTCGCATACAACTCTGCCGTTGAGTGGGTTTCAGTTTGAAAAAACAGATGTCAGCTGTAGCAAGCGAATTAATTTAATCTAAGCGTCTTGAATTATTAGCAAAACTTGTTAAAGTGTTAATAAAATTTTGCAGTTATTGTTGTAATTGTTATTTTTCTTGACGCGAATTACTTGATTAGCGCAAATTTACGCAATAAAATTAAGGCATTAAAAGCAACAATAATTGCGGAGCGTAGTGAACAATAGGCCTAAGAAGCCGCATAACGGTATTGTGCTAGCAAATTTTGGGTTTTTGAAAATTCACTACATTTTTTGTCTGCTGCATGCGCTAAACGCTTTTGTTGTTGCTTAAGTGTTAACTGTTGACAGCCTGCGTCGTGGCGAAGCGCGTCGACTGCGTGCAACAAAGCAAGCAATTGTGGTTGGCAATAATCGTTAACGTCTATTGGCAACACTCATGCGGCAAGTGACATAAAGCAGCAACGCTGGCTACTACGGCAAAAAGGGGTGCCACGCAAATTTGACAGCTTTCCAACACATTGCTAATAATAATTAAAATGAGCGCATAATTTTCGCCATTGTAAAGCATCGATGGAAGGCTGCACACTTCAATACGAGTATTGTTGTATGGCGGCGCTAATAAATGAGCCGCGTATTAGCGCTTGTGCGCTTGGGGTTGGAGGTGGAACGCTATCGCTGTCAGCGCTATCAACGGCTGATGTGGCGCAGCAACCGGCATGGCAGCCAAGGAGGCAGGCTTTGACTACGCTGCCACAGCAACGTATTAAATTGGCTGCCACAAGTCGGTGGCGGGGCGTGCAATAAAAGTAAAACGTCTTTTTGTCGCCTTTGAAGCAGCGAAGAAAATTTAAGAAGAAGTCGCGCTCGGGGGCAGGCAAATCGAGTTGTGATGTGAAGTAGCAGAAGGTAGTCGATAGAAGCGGACACAGCATTGCAGCAAATAGTAAGGAGGATAGTAGATTTATACACCGGTGTTCGCAATAATAGCAGCGCGACATATTGCAATGTTTTGACTGTTTATTTACTTTTAATAAAATTTAAACTAATTTTTTACAATAATATAGTTAATATTATCACAAAAGCCATACAACTACGGTGAAAAGTTTAAAACTTTGAAGAAAATTTAAAAAAATTCCAAAAATTTTAAGACTCTTTAGAAAAATATGTAGAAAAATTATATTTTAGTAGCTTTAACCCGCGGCCCCGGCATCCGTTGCTATGCCTCGTTGAGTAAAATCAAAACAACCAATCAGAAAAATATCAAGCAAAATTATTTTTATTAATTTTCTATCTCAAACCGTTTTTGAACTTTGCATTTGGGTCGTAGTTGAACAGCTTATGCGGATTTTGAAGTCTAGAGTGTGCAATAAATAGTGGGACATAGGAAAAACCAAGATTTTTTAGATTAAATTTAAGCATATATTCGATTATTAGTGACGAATGAGAGTGGTGGCGCGGCCTGGGGGCTGTGGGAAGGGAGTTACATCAAAAAAACATGCCTATAACCTTCATTGGGTGAAAATATGAATGTATACAAATTTTTACGTCATTTGGTGTTGTCGTTTCGCAGTGATGCGCGGACAACGTACACTCACATTCACCTTTATAGTATAGAGATATAGATATATCTTGTTTTTTTTTTATAAAAATACAGATCATATGATACAACAAGAATAATATAATTTTGCTGAAATTTAAAATAAAATTTTAACTTTTTAGCCAGAATTTTTATAAACTTTTTTTTATAAATTTTTTTAATTTTTTTATAAAAATATAGTTCATAGTAAAACAGAAACCATATATTTTTGTTAAAATCCAAAACATTCCGAACATTTTATTCAAAATTTCAAATTTTTTAATCAGGATTTTTAGACAATTTAAATTAAAAACAACTCCGAACGTTATCAAAATTTGAAAATTTTAGTCAGAATTTTAAACCAATTTTATTTTTAATAAATTTTTTTTATTCATCCTAAAAATTTAGTTCATACTAAACCAAAGAACTTTGTTAAAATTCAAAAACATTCTAAAAATTTTCATCAAGTTTTAAAACTCTTTAGAGATTTTCTACAAAAATTTTATATTGTTTTTAATTTTAATTTTTTACAATATTTTAAAAAAATGTAGTTCATACTGTAACATCGAAAAATATTTTTGTTTTTTTAATTTTGTGTATCATTTTGTCATGTTCTTAATTCATGCTATAACAAAAGCTTGAGTTATACAGTTTCTAGCTTTGCACAAATTCCAAAAATTTCTATACAAATTTTTAGAACGATTTTGTTTCTATGAATTTTTTGTTGTTGTTGAAAAATTTAGTTCATACTAAAACAAAAACTATATGACTTTGTAAAGTTGTTTTATATTATTATAAAATTTCACACACATTTCAAAAATTTAATCAGAATATTTTGAATATTTTTATTTTTATAAATGGTGTTTTTAACTAATCTTCTTTTTTTATAAAAGCATAGTTCGGACAACAAAAATATATAACTTTGATAGAACTAAAAAAAAAATCCAAAAAATTTTTCTCAAATTTTTTTTATGAAAATATTGCTTTAGTATAAACGGAACCCTTATAACTCTATTAAAATTAAAAAAAAAAATCTTTAGTCAGAATATAAGTTGTTTTCTTACAAAAATATACCACAACAAAAACTTTACAACCCAAAGCTTCAAACCTAGCACAAATTTTTAAAGGAAAACAATTTTTTTTAATTCGTTTTAAATGTAGTTTATATTAAAACAAATAACACATAACTATGTTAAAATTTTAAAATATTCAAAAAATTTTAATGCAAATTTCAAATCAGAACGATTTTATTTTCATTAAATTTTTATATAAATAATAAAGAAAATAATTCGGGATCCCTACAAAATGCTGTATATCAAAATTCTCTTCGTACGAAATACTGTAAATTAACGTAACAAAATTCTGTACTGTCTTAAAAAAATTCTGTATTGACAAAATTCTGTATTGAAAAAATTTTGTGTTGACAAAAGTCAACGAAAAAAAGAGTTCTACGCAAAAATACGGTGGATTGCGTAGCCGCAGTTGGGCTGATGAGGGTTATTTTAAAAAACTTTGCTTAAACACATTCAAAAAATCCTCATCAGGAAAGTGAGAGTTAGCCCGTTAAATTTTGGTAAATATTACGCCTAAGCGGCTCGAAATTAGCGTTGATTTATAATATTTTTTTGTTGACGGTGCTATGCATTTTCTTCATTATAAAGAATGCTCAAAATTTTTTTTAAATAGAGGAAGTGCGTAAGACCACCAGTAAAAGAAATTGTCAAAAATCGGCACTAAAACTTAATGGGCTATAAGTCTGCATACTCGAAATATATCTAAAAATGTAAACTTAAAGTTGGAAATATGGATGAATACAAAGTGCATTGCAAAGGTCGACTTGCAGATTCTTTGCACAAAGATTTTTTCTGAGCAGACCCCTAGCGAAATTTGAAGGCATCGTTTTCTACAACATTTTAACCCTCTAGCGGCCTTCAAAAACCCATTTTATGCGCACTCTTTAAAAAGGGTCTGAAATGACCCATTCGTGAAAGAGCTGATGGGTTAAAATGTTCTACAAAATTATTCCTCATAGAATTTTACTTTATGCACCTAAGTCACATATTTCTCTTCGATATGTATTTCAATTTTTTTTTTACATTTATTATAAAAACACTTGGACAAAATACTGCAAATTTAAAATGGTCATGGCAAACAAATTTGAACAAATAATTCAAAACGATTTCAAGGTTTTACAATATGGGTCTAAGTCTTCCATACAGAGTTGTAATCATTCCTCGCCCAGACAATTACCCTCAAAATGTTGCACAGCGATATTTGTTGAAATTCCTAAAATGTTGCACAAGGTTTCAAACTTTAAGCTAATTGGCCTTTGTTGTAATATAAACTGTATTTTTATAAAAAATAAAAAAATTAAAAATTAAATTAAAAATAAATATATATGATAGTTCAAACTAAGCAATACGGCACTCTGCTATTATTTTGCACACTGGTGTACAAATATATTTGTTGGGTCTATCTCCCAAGGGGGTAATTAAAAATTGTTGCCAAACTGAGTTTTCGCTAATATGTAAGTATAGAATTTTGTTGTTTATACTTTTTGTACTTACCGGCACCCATTGTTGTTGTACGTTCCTTAGTTGTCGTGGCAATGAGCGCGCGCGCGTATTTTAACGCCTTAAGAAGTCAACTGTCGTCGGCAAGCGTGACAATTGAAAGCGCTGGAGAGACTGAGAATCGAGTAAGTGAAAGCAAGTAGGCGGCGAAGCAGCAAATAAGAAGCTGAAGGAATGGTGCATGGAAGGAGTGGAGAAAAGTGTTACGATGAAAGTGAAAGTGTTTATAAATAAAATGAAATAAAAAGAAAGGATGCCTGCAAACAAAGGATGGCAGACCAGCACGCAGTGCCGGACAAGTGATATGGAGAACAGAGTACAGGCTTGAAATTATGGAAACGAAGAAAGCAAGATAAGAGAGCAGTCGTTGAACAGACATTGGAGTACGGGCAGATAGTCTCGTTGCTATATTAGTTGCTGTTGAAGTAAGTCAGGTGCCTTTCCTAATAAATTGTAATATATGATGGAAGGTTATTCAAGAAAGGGCATTCCAACTTTAATATTGAACTCGTGAACTATCGGTAAAGTTCAAATCTCGACGTTAAAGTTGGCTTTGGCGCCTAATGTAAGAAGCCAAAAGTAAGCTTTTCTGCTCGTCTTTTTTTCTTAGTCACTGCAGCGTATTTTAGGCGTGTTTCTAAACATTTATGCGGTAGCTGTCCGATTAGCGAAAAAGGTAACTACTTTCGGAGAAATATATATTTATTATTACAGCCAAGCGACGATTAAATCTGTTGGTGAGGTTGTCACTACATAACTCGATCATTGCTCGCAAATGCCGGGCATATATTAACAAAGTGGAGGAATATTTCCGCATCTATATGATATGGGTGAAATAATGGTATACCAGAGAATTGTAAGGCAGACAAATTAGAGAGAGAGAGGGCACTATTACTGATCTTATAGGTATACCCCTGCCAACATTCAAGTAATATTGTCGCTTCAGCCAACACGAGAGGGGTGGTTAGTCTGACATGTAGCGCTACAAAAAGAATTTTGTAAAAATGCGATTTAAGGCGTTGTTGCTTTGATCACAGGCCGCTGTTTCTAGGTTGGTATGCTTAAAGATAAACGTATCTCATTTCGACTATTGAGGAAGAAGAGTCTATCAGACATCTTCTCTGTCAATATCGTGCTTAGCATGCCGTACGAAAATCCAAATACATATAGATTAATAGATAAAATTAAATCGTTCGATAATACAAAGCGGCTTTTAAATAATGCTGATATTTTGAGCATTTAATATAATCATCTAGACGAATTTATACAAGGTTGAATCTCTAGAGCAACAACAACATTTACATATCGCACCCTAAATACAAAAGGGTCACAACTCAAAATGAGTAGAAGCTCAAATATGAACGAGACGTTATCAATAAAACGGTCCGCGGATGACATATGGCAAAAATAAATTTTTTGTTTTTTGGTAGGACTGTTATAAGCTGGCAAATTTCAGCGTGATATGTCACATAGTTTGTTTTCTGTGCTACTGTAAACAAGTCAAGCTCGAGTGTGGAAAATTTTGAGTTGTGCCCCTTTTGTATTTAGGGTGCGATGTATCCTATATATGCAGTTTGGTGAACAACAAAACTTCAATTAGAATAGGAAAACCCACAGGAGGCAAAAACAAAAAAAGCAGATCAGTTTGCCGTTCAAACCAACAGATCGTAAATTATAATCGAAATGAGCAGCCATGATTATGCAAGATAACAGGCAAGCCAAAGCTTTGAATTCTGAATTTCAGCAAAGAGATACAAAACACTTTCTAACCTAGGCAGATATTGCTGAGTGCTCATTCTAATGCAACTAAGCACTTGTAAAATTTGACCGAAGCTCATTTGAACCAGTGAAAGTTGTGTAGTGAGAAACAAGGAGCAGCAGAGCTCTTTGTTTGGTGTTTGACCGAGATCCTTCTCCTATTTGAGGCGTGCGTCTTCGTGCTGTTCCGCAAATGTTCCAAAACAGTTTTTAAGCGGACTTTTTATGAGGATATTTTTCATGGCAGAAATACATTTGGAAATTTGCCATTGCCTCCCGAGAGGCGACCGCTAAAAAAAACTTGTTCTAACATTTGGCGCCATTAGCCTACGGTGGCCACCATGAGGTATCACTGTGAATATACCCTACGATCTGAAAGTACCGGGAATGTTTAAAAAAAACAAAACAGAGTTAAATTTCAGGTAAATTTATTTTCAAAATATGACCCGTCCTCCATTCACCTCTGGTAGGCCGACAAAAATATGTCCTTCAGCTTCTTCGTTGCATTCTCTTTGATCTCCTCTATCGACTGAAATCTCCTTTCACGAAGTGGTAACTTCAACTTGGGATACAAAAAGAAGTCGCACGGGGCCATATTAGGTGAAAACGGTGCTTGTACGATGGTATTTACTTGGTGTTTGGTCAAATAATCCAGCACAATTTGAGCTCGGTGCGATGGCGCTTTATCATCATGCAAAATCCAAGAATTGTTAGCCCACATTTTCGGCCGGCCAGGCAGGCACTAATGACCTGATGGCGCTAAATAGTGACAGATGTATGTCTTACAGTCCTACCAACATAAGAAAAAAATATGGACCGGTTCCCACTTGCGTGGTTCGATTAAATTAAACATTCGCAATATTTTCTGACCATAGGGTTTCAGACCTATAACTACGCAGAGATTTGTTACAACGCGTAAATTCGGGTCGCAGTGACTAGGTGAGTTGCCGCCACCTCTATATGTAATCTAGTCAAGACCTTCGTGGTGAACTTTTCATCAAATGGATAGGAAAAAGTAAAGTTTATTTTAAATTTCTTTTATAATTAATTTTTATTTTCTCGCTATAATACTAGCTAAGGATCTTTCTATAATTTCGACAGCTGAAATAAGATTTTTCCTTGAGCAAAATATGCAAATTGAAAACTATATATTACATACAAATACTCGCTTGGTTGAAGATGAGTATTTCTAGCGAATAATAATTTTTTTGAGTCTAAGCCCATTCTCATCTCAGCAGCTATGTTAAAATCACATTAGTCACATTTGGGGCTCAGTAAATTCACTGTCCTCGTGAAGAAGTCGTTGCATACAAATAATAGATGGAGCAGCTTTTACTATAAATATGACAAAAAAATAAAAACAAGAAATAAATTTGATTTTTTTATGTTCACGTCTTTCTTTGTCCGCCACTGTAGAGAAGTCCAGTAACATCGACCATAGTTGATATTAGAAGTATCTGGGTTGAGGAGTTGATAATTTGCACCTAATAACCGAAAATCGTAGCATAGCAACAGTAGCGAATTTGATACAAGTAAAAGTATTGAATTGAAGGCTTTACTTTTCGCTTCTCTACAAGTGATGCTACATGGCCGCTGAAAGAACAGCTCCCGCTCATGTAACTATGATATTCTATATACTCGTACATTTGTATCGCTCATCGTTCCATAGGCTTGCGAAATTCCGGTATTCATCGAACTGCGTGCTAGTGTTGAAAAAAAAGCAACAAAGTTTCTCAAGTGCTTCACAAAATTCCACACTGAACAAAAGCACTAACACTTCATCAGCTACTTAGATGCATACTTTCATAAACGGCTTTAATTCTCCTCGCTCCTTCACTGTGATTTTCACTGTAATTCAAGACAATCTGCCTGCTGCTTGTAGCATATTTTATGCGTCAATTTTGTGGCACCCAATTCAAGTTGCTACAAGTTTTACAACGCCGCCGCCCCACCTAAGCATTCACTTTTAACCCACCATTTGTCCTTTGTGCTCCTTTGTTTGACGCTTTTGTTGACTTTTTTATTTTCTCACTTTCAATTGTTTCCTTTTGTTTTGTTGTTGTTGGCATTTTGTGAAAATTGACACCACAAAAATGAGTTAATAAGGCGATAAAAAGTTTGACAAGTGCCAATGTATTATATTTTACTTATAAGTACAGAAGGCAAAGAGGTGGAGCGGCTTTGGCGGGCTCGCTATTTTGTCTGACTGTGTGGGGTGTGGGTGGGGTTGTAATTGTGATATTTGGTTGGGGTGGGTGTGTTAGACATTTCGGCAGTCATTGTAAAATTGAATGCCACAAAATTTGTTGGACATTTTGCGTGGTTGTATAAACATTTCTTTTACTACACTTTTATGGCGAATGTCAAAAAAGTTTAGTTCTATAAGAATTTCCAGTCCCTTTCGATTGTAATTGAGGTATAAGTAAACCAGCAAATACCAGACATAAGCTGCCCTGTCGTTGAGGCAAAACATATAGGAAAAGATAGTGAGCAGCGCAGTAAGAAATAAGCAGTTATAGAAATTAAAAAGCATACATTTTTCATCATTGCGTCACCTGCATACTTTCACTTAGTGCAGCTTTGCACATAGCGATCATACGCACAAATAACAATTTTTTGACAAAAACGTTACTTGTGTTTTAGAAATTGTTAGAGTAATGTGAAACACTTGATACCTGTTTTTATGAACTATAATAGCAAATACTTGAAAATTTTATAGCAAAGAAACAATACTCGACTAAGTCTTTTAATATTTGTTGTAGTTGGAAAACTAATTTTATGATTTTTTTACACATTTTGGTTCATAGGCACGCCTCTTTTATAAGATTATGCAATTTTTGTGAAAAAGAACTTTTGAGCAGACACTAATTTCAAAACACAAAACGTAAAACACAAACATACATAGTTATTAGCTTACATATGTACAGATTTTGGGGCTGAATTTTATAAGATGCAAAAATTAGGATAGCGGCGCTTTCCCTTTGAGGATATAAGCAGTAAATTATTGACAATATAAGGTTTTAAGGTAATACTTAATATAATTTAAAGCAACATTTCATACTGTACCAAAAAAATTACATATTTTATTCGAATAGTATAGAGATTTAATTAACTATTCAGCTCCTTAAAAAATGAGTTTAAAAAAAAGCTATTTAATAATAAAATTTTCTTAAAAGTTTAAAAAAGTTTTTTTAGAACAAACCAAGTTATTTATTTCTCTATTTATAAAAAATAAGTTTAAAATGTTATTTTATAAAAAAGTTTTTTTAAAAACAATAAGTTTTTTTTAACTTTTTTAAATTTATTTTTCTAACTTTTTTTAAATTTTTTTAAGAAAACTTTTTTATAAACTTAAAAAAACACTTATTTATGTTTTTTTTAGAAAATTTTTTAAAAACTTAAAAAAAAGGAACGTATGTATATATTTTTAAGAAGACTTTTATATCAAATAACATTTTAACATTCTAAAAAAAAAAAGTTTAAAAAGTTTTTTTGTTATACAATTTTTCTTAAACTATGTATAAACATGTTTTTTAATAACATAATTTGCTTAAAAAAATGTGGTTTTATAAAAAAAATGTTTAGAAAACCTTTTTATAGTTTGTTAAAGTTTTTTTAACTTTATATTTTTTTAAGAAAACTTTTTTATAAAATGATATACGTTTTTTTTAACTTTTTTACATTTTTTCGAGCAAAGCTTTTTTATAAAATAAATAACATTTTATCGTTCTTAAAAAAATAAGTTTTAAAACTTTTGTTTTGCTTTAAATTTTTCTTAAACAAGTTTTTTTATAATAAAGGGTGGTTAAATGTCAAGAGCCGATGTTAAATGTGAACCACACCTAAACGTCAAGCTTTTTTCTGCATTTCATTTGACATTTTTAAATTTCAGACTAACTCAATTTGAACCATGGAAATATGCACAATCGAGCAACGCGTTAAAGTTATTCAGGCTTGATGGCAGGAAATGGCAACAGTGAATGACCAATATTCGAAGAAAATCATCTTCAGTGATGAGGCACATTTTCACCTCAGTGGATTCGTCAATAAGCAGAATTGCCGCATTTGGGCGAATGATAATCCAAGAGTGAGTGCCGAAAAACCAATGCACCCACAAAGAGTGACTATTTGGTGCGGTTTATGGGCCGGCGGCATCATTGGGCCGTATTTTTTCCAAAATGAGGCCGGTCAGGCAGTTACTGTGAATAATATTCGCTATCGTGAGATGATAACGCACTTTTTATAACCCGAATTGGAAGATACGGATGTGGACGATATGTGTTTTCAACAGGACGGTGCCACTTGTCACACAGCTAACGGAGCAATGGCTCTTTTGCGCGAAAAATTTAATGGCCGAATAATCTCACGTCGCGGCGATGTCAATTGGCCGCCAAGATCGTGTGAATTGACATCGTTGGACTTCTTTCTTTGGGGTTATTTGAAAGCGACAATTCAAAAGCTAAAGGAAGAGATAATTCGGCTCATTACCGGCATAGAACCTCAATTATGCCTCAGCGTCATCGAAAATTTGGACCATCGGATGGAGGTGTGCCGCCGAGACCGCGGCAGCCATTTGACCAATATTTTATTTTGTACGTAATTGAGCTATACAAATATTATCATAATAAAGAGAAATGACAATAATTTCCAAAAAAAAAAATTGTATTTTATTCAAAATTTATAATAAAAGTTTTTAAAAAAATGTAATGCAAGTGGTTTTATAAAGAAATGCCTTAAAAAATAAGTTAAAGAAAGTTAATTTATAACAAAAAATACAAAAAAAATGTATTTAAAAAGTGGTTTTATAATGAACATTTCTTAAAAAAACCTAAATTTAAAAAGTTTTCCTTTTCAATAAAATTTTTCTTAAAAAACTAAGTTTAAGAAAGTTTTCTTTATTTTCCATAATAAAACTTTCTGACAAAAATTTAATAAAAGTTGTTTAATAAAAATTTTCCGAAAAAATAAGTGTTAAAGTTTATTTCACAGTAAATTTTTTTTAAATACTAAATTTTAGAGAACTGTTTAATAATTAAGTTTCCATCAAAAAATAAGTATGAGAAAGTTCTTCTTCTACTTAACGTTACAGTTCTTGGTGAACCATTGCTTCCTTCATAGTTTCTTGCCATCGATCTCGATTTACAGCCACTTCCCTCGAACAATGCACGCGTATTTTCCTAATATCAGCTTACACATCTTCTAGCCACGTTTTTCTCGGGCGTCCTCTTTTTCTTTCTCCAATTGGGCGAAGATCTAGTGCCTTTCTCATTGATCGCTCTCTTGGCATTCTAGCCACATGTCCCGGCCATCCAAGTCGTTGAGACTTAATAAATCTTATTATAGTTTCTTTCTTAACTATGCCTTCCAGTTCGGCATTGTGCCTAATGCGATAATTGCCATCTGCCAGTCTAAGCGGACCACACGTCTTTCGGAGCACCCTTTTTTCAAAGCACATTACCTGTTTTGTCTCGTTAATTTTCAGCGTCCAAAGTTCCAAGCCATAAGCAAGCACAGGTCGTATCAGTGCTTTATATGTATGTATATTGTTCCATTCTCCTTGCACTATAACTTTTGGTGTAAGGGTCATAATAACAAGTTCAATAAGCTTGGTTGGTATGCCTATAGATTGGAACAAGTATTTTATTTTACTTCGGTCTATGCTGAAAATCGATAAATAGACAGTAAATATCAATGTCGTATTCATATAGTTTTTCAAAGGTTTGCAGGACTATGAAGCCCTGGTCGATTGTCGACCAGTTGGCTCTAAAGCTTGCTTGCTAATCATATAGTATTTATTCAGCATATTGGCTCAGCCTTAAATATAATATATTTGTGAAGACCTTGTACCCTGAGTTCAGTAGCGACAGCCTCTGTAATTTCGACAGTTTGCTTTACCTTATGCTTATCAACCATTCTGTAGGTAAGGTGTTAGTTTCACATATTTTTATTATTAAGTCGTGCAGATGTTTGGCCAACTCTATTCCACCATATTTTGGTAATTCAGCTGGTACCCCATCATCGACCATACCTTTATAATTTTTCAGTTTGTTTATGGCGGTTTTTATTGAGAAAGTCGTTTTATAATAAAATTTTATTGAAAAACAAATAAGTTTAAAATGAGATTCAAATTTTTGTTACAAAATTTGATATTCAAATTTTTGTTACAAAATTGTCTTAAAAAAAATGTAATACAAGTTATTTTATAATATACTCAACAAAGGTTGAGTAGACGGGCTAGCAACTTAGCTATCTGAAACTGGTTTTGCTAACGAATCGGCATATTTAGAGCGTCGGTCAAAAAAATCGTGGATAGGTGTACAAATAATAGGACTATGAATAAGTTCGTGCTGTTTTTTTTCGAAATTTGAAACTTTATTGACGTAAAATGGTTACAAATTTAATATTCAAAATATTGTCCATCGCTTACTACTACTTTTTCCCATCTTTCTGGCAATTCACGGATTCCCTTTGTGAAAAATTCGGTCGGTTTTGCCGCAATCCACGAATCGATCCATTTTTTGACTTCATCGTAATTACGGAAGTGCTGGTCAGCCAGGCCATGTTGCATCGATCGGAAGAGATAGTAATCGGATGGCGCAAGGTCTGGACTATACGGCGGGTGGGGTAGGACATCCCATTTGAGCGTTTCTAAGTATGTTTTGACCACTTGTGCAACATGTGGCCGAGCATTGTCATGTTGCAAAATAACTTTGTCGTGTCTATCGGCGTATTGCGGCCGTTTTTCTCGCAGTGCTCGGCTCAAACGCATCAATTGTCGTCGGTAGACATCCCCCGTAATCGTTTCATTCGGTTTCAGTAGCTCATAATACACAACACCCAGCTGGTCCCACCAGATACACAGCATAACCTTCAGGCCATGAATATTCTGCGCCGACGTCGATGTTGAAGCATGGCCAGGGTATCCATACGTTGCCCGACGTTTTGGATTGTCGTAATGGACCCACTTTTCATCGCCAGTCACAATTCGATGCAAAAAACCCTTTCTTTTGTGCCGTTGAAGCAGTTGTTCGCATGCCATAAAACGGCGTTCAACGTCTCTTGGCTTCAATTCATACGGCACCCAATGGCCTACCTTTCGGATCATTCCCATGGCTTTTAAACGTTTGGAAATGGTTGATTGATCAACTCCCAAAGTTTTTGCAACCTCTTCTTGCGTTTGAGCCGGATCTTGATCGAGCAATTCCTCCAATTCGGTATCCATGAACTTTGGCGGCGCACCCTCGCGTTCTTCGTCTTCCAAGCCAAAATCACCACTTTTAAAGCGTGCAAACCACTTCTGGCACGTTCGCTCAGATAGAGCATGCTCACCATAAACTTCCACCAAGATACGATGACTTTCGGCTGCTTTTTTCTTCATTTTTGTTACAAAATTTGATATTCAAATTTTTGTTACAAAATTGTCTTAAAAAAAATGTAATACAAGTTATTTTATAATATACTCAACAAAGGTTATTTTTTTTATATTATTTTTCTTAAAAAAATTATTTTTATATTTTTTATATAGTAAAATATTCTTAAAATAATAAGGACGACTCGTAGAAAGAATGACTTGGGCACACAAAAAGAATGGCTTGGGCACGTAGAAACAATGCCAGAAGAAGAACCTCAAAATGAGTCTTCAAGAAACACCCGCCTAGGAAGCGAACTAAGGGCAGATGAAAAAAAAGAGATTTATAGATGCAAAATGATTTCACTTGGTAGCGGATCGAGAAATCTGGAAGAAGATAGTTGTAGAAGCAGTGGTCCATCCAGGACTGCCACGCTAAGAAAAAAATAAAAAAATTATCCATTATGAGCCACTATTTTTTCTCATTTTCTGGTAACATTCAGACCTCAAGGCAAAAAAAATTTATTTTTTGAATTTAAATTTTCATATGACGTGAAGTGCTGCGCGGAAGATACATATCACGAGAATACATCGGGTGAGGTAAGACCTCCAAATTGAGTGTTTCCATATAGGTATTGACTGGAGCCGGAACCTGTTGACAAGCATTGGTAGGTAAAATAATAATTTTGTCCTGTGTAGTGTAGTGGAGAAGTAATGAGGGCATTTTTCTTGCTCAGTTTATCCTCATAAATTGTGTTCAGTAGCAAAAAAAAAAACAAAAAAAAATAATTAAATCAAAGGAAATCTTCAGCTCTCGGACGTAGCAGATGTGCTAGAATTAAATATTACATATACAGTCCTGTGCAAAAAAACCGGACAGCTAATTTACCCTATTTAAATGTCTATAGCTTGAGTATAAAGCTTCTTGGCGGTAAGTAGCTTTTTTTGTGTATAAATAGAACAGTTTTGAATTAATTTGTATCATAATTTAACCAATAAGTGAAATAATTGATACGTGGCAAGTGTTAATATCAAAAATATGCCACGATCGATGCAAATGGGAGCTGTCGTTAAGGGGCAAATTATTGCACTATCACAGCAAAAATTGTCCGTACGTCAAATTACTGCTAAAGTAGGCTTCAGCAAATCATCTGTTGCCGATTTTTTAAAGAAATTTGCAGAAACGGCTTCAACGGAGCGAAAGAAAGGATCTGGACGACGAAAAAAGACGCAGCCTGCTGAAGACCGGATGATTAAGCGGATGTGTATCCAGGAGCGTTTCAAATCTTCGGCAGACATCAGGAAGGAGTTCTTGGATGCAACTGGCGTCGAAATAGATTCATCTACTGTGCGTAGGAGATTGATAAATGCCGGTTTTGTAGAAGACATCCCGCAAAAAAGCCGTTTTTGAACGAAAAAATTCGTCAAAAACGATTCCGATGGGCCAAAACTCATGAAAACTGGACTGTCGAGCACTGGAAGAATGTGATTTTTTCGGATGAATCCAAGTTTAACCTCTTTGGATCGGATGGTATCCACCATGTGAGGCGCAGATCGGGCGAAAGATATAAAACTGGATGCATACTGCCTACTGTAAGACAGTCAGTTGATAGAATGGTATGGGGCTGCTTCAGCTATGACGGAACGAAAGCACTGACTCTTATTGATGGTCGGGTGAACGGAGATGCTTACATTTCAATTTTAAATAGGCATTTAATAACTGTCATTGAGGAGCAGTATTCTCTAAGAACGGACGTTATATTTCAGGATGATTCTGCGCCATGCCACCGATCTCACAAAGTAAGTTATGATTTTTCTTAAATCTCCCGAGTGTTTTGTTTAAATGTCGAATCAAAAAACCAATGATTTATTTCTTATTTGTTGCAGGTAAAAGAATTTATGGAAAAAAACGGAATTGTCCAATTGGAATGGCCGGGTAACAGTCCCGACCTAAACCCAATTGAGAACCTCTGGGCCATTGTAAAGAAGCAGGCAGCTGAAAAAAAGCCGAAGAACAAAACTGACCTGGATAACATTATAATGGACACTTGGCACAACGATATTTCGGAGGAATTGTTGCAAGCCCTGGTTACATCAATGCCGAGACGTATTAAAGCGGTAATTAAGGCGAAAGGCGGTGCGACCAAGTATTAAAACTTCAAATTATAACATTTATAATGAAATAATTAATTTTGTTTTGAATTAATTAGCTGTAAGATTATATAATAAGGATAAACTAATAATAAAACATTCGTTATTGACTATGCTAAAGCAAATAAAGTATAAAAATATTAAAAACACGTATGAAATTTATTGATTTTATTTCATACTTTTGTATTAAAAACACAATGGAATATAACCACATTCAAACATATTTGATAAAATCCATACCACTTCAAAAAATGGAGTTTTCAGACTGTCCGGTTTTTTTTGCACAGGACTGTATGTACTCCATCCTTCAGGTGGAGCCATCTTTTGTCAAACGGCGGAAATTTAATAGGTCTATTTATAAGTTCGTGCGGTTTTACAACAGATGGCGTAACTTGATTATTATTCCATCGATCCACATTTCCAAACATTCATTGGAGAGCTACTGTCGTAAGGCACAAACGTCAGTATAAGTTTTTTATTTGAAGCGTAAACAACAATATTTTTACCACACTTGAAAATGTCGAATTTCGTGCCAAATAATGTGTTTTTGCGGGGAATTCTTCTTCATTATTTTAATATGAAGAAAAAAGCAGCCGAAAGTCATCGTATCTTGGTGGAAGTTTATGGTGAGCATGCTCTATCTGAGCGAACGTGCCAGAAGTGGTTTGCACGCTTTAAAAGTGGTGATTTTGGCTTGGAAGACGAAGAACGCGAGGGTGCGCCGCCAAAGTTCATGGATACCGAATTGGAGGAATTGCTCGATCAAGATCCGGCTCAAACGCAAGAAGAGGTTGCAAAAACTTTGGGAGTTGATCAATCAACCATTTCCAAACGTTTAAAAGCCATGGGAATGATCCGAAAGGTAGGCCATTGGGTGCCGTATGAATTGAAGCCAAGAGACGTTGAACGCCGTTTTATGGCATGCGAACAACTGCTTCAACGGCACAAAAGAAAGGGTTTTTTGCATCGAATTGTGACTGGCGATGAAAAGTGGGTCCATTACGACAATCCAAAACGTCGGGCAACGTATGGATACCCTGGCCGTGCTTCAACATCGACGTCGGCGCAGAATATTCATGGCCTGAAGGTTATGCTGTGTATCTGGTGGGACCAGCTGGGTGTTGTGTATTATGAGCTACTGAAACCGAATGAAACGATTACGGGGGATGTCTACCGACGACAATTGATGCGTTTGAGCCGAGCACTGCGAGAAAAACGGCCGCAATACGCCGATAGACACGACAAAGTTATTTTGCAACATGACAATGCTCGGCCACATGTTGCACAAGTGGTCAAAACATACTTAGAAACGCTCAAATGGGATGTCCTACCCCACCCGCCGTATAGTCCAGACCTTGCGCCATCCGATTACTATCTCTTCCGATCGATGCAACATGGCCTGGCTGACCAGCACTTCCGTAATTACGATGAAGTCAAAAAATGGATCGATTCGTGGATTGCGGCAAAACCGACCGAATTTTTCACAAAGGGAATCCGTGAATTGCCAGAAAGATGGGAAAAAGTAGTAGTAAGCGATGGACAATATTTTGAATATTAAATTTGTAACCATTTTACGTCAATAAAGTTTCAAATTTCGAAAAAAAACAGCACGAACTTATTCATAGTCCTATTATTTGTACACCTATCCACGATTTTTTTGACCGACGCTCTAAATATGCCGATTCGTTAGCAAAACCAGTTTCAGATAGCTAAGTTGCTAGCCCGTCTACTCTAGCTTGGCGATAGGGTGTCTATTTGCGCATTCGCGCAGGTATGTGCTTGTTTTGGTCCGTAGGTGGTATTTTATTTCCCATCTGCACCACATTTCTACAGCGAATTCCTAGATTCGCTACCTGAAGACGCGTTCCATGGGAAACAAGCAATTCCGCATGGAAAACGTGCTGTGATAGGAGTTCAAAAAAAAATAATTATTTTTTTCTGAATTTAGTTAAAAACTTCCTGATAAGGAATTCAATGCGGTTTCAAGGGCCTAATTTGAAACAAAAATGCATTTAACTGAGGTAAAAGTCTATATACAAGGCATCACTAATGAAATATGGTATGACTTCGGAGGTGAATAACATCTTACATGAAAATACAGCAATCGTCGAGGGCTTCGCACCAAACATTGCCTATAAAAATCGGGCATTATGAACCAAAGTAAAACCAAGCTTATACGAAACATAGATAAATGGCATGACAAACGGTTCGGAGAGGCTATCTGGACATGGGTATTTTAATAAAAATAGTGAAAAAGGAAAACCACTGAATTCATCTACTGAGCTACACCTATTCAAGATGCAAATTACACATTCTTGATGTAAATTAGATCGCAAAGCTGTCAAAGGCAGGCTGGGTGTCTTAAGGGCAGACAACATAATCGAAAAAATGATAGAAAGCGACGAAAATTGGTAACTTATTGGCACGTACATAGAGCGAGTCCTACGCGCAAAGCATGGACTGTGATGCTTAACCGATATCCTAGCTTATCTAATTAGAAGATGAACCGATAGCGTAATGCTGGCCCCAAAGCTAGCCAAGGAGAGTGAAAGAGGCAATCTTTATCAGAACGTCGACTTGGATCTTCTCTGTCTTTGATTAAATGCTACTGTAAGGGGTTTTCCAAGAAGAGGTGTTATTCCCGTAAAAGATCAATGGTTTCGTTGCTTGTGTGGCACATAGCGTCGTCTTGTTGAAAAAAAAAGTTGTCCAGATCAATATCATCCAATTCCGGCCATAAAAATCGTTAATCATCTCTCGATAGCGTAATCCATTCACCGCAACTGTTGCTCCAGCTGCATTTTCGAAAAAGTAAGGTCCAATGACTCCGCCGGACCATAAACCGCACCAAACAGTCACACGTTGACGAGGCCACCGAGGTGGAAATGGGCCTCGTCACTCAAAATGATTTTTCAATGGAATTCTGGATTATTTTCAAGCATTTCAAGCATTCCGGATTATTTTCATTTTGGTGTTCGACCGGCTTGAGTTCTTGTGTTAACTGGACTTTATAACCCTTTATGCAAAATACGCTGTAATGACGTTTGTGGAATGCCTAATTCCAAGGAACGACGAGGAATGGACAAATCTGAGTTTTCTTCAACACTTTCGGCTACAACAGCAATATTTTCTTTCTGTTCTTGAGCGACGTGCACGGGTTTTATTTTTCACATCATTAACCAATTTCTGTATTGCGGTCCGACAAGTTACTTCACGATAGCCCAAAAATGTTCGTGTTTTACGAAGTGTCAGCCAAACTTTCACCATTTTTATAGTGAATTTTAATAATTTCAATTCGTTGTTTAAGCCTGTATCGTTCCATTTTTATTAATGGCGTAGTTTCTACTTGTCAAATATCAAATAATGGCAGCTTCAACTTTTGAACTTTTTGACATCTACCGAAATAGCGGGCTATTCAAAATAACACCAGTTATTGGAAAACCCTTTAGTTCTGGAGCAGAGGAAATATCCAGGAGAGGAAGAGGAGGGATTGTTTTATTTTAGTGGCACACCAATCGACCAGAAGACGATGGTCCCTGTAAGTTCGAAGGAATTTAAGCCCTACCCCATCGCCATAATAAAAATAAATAAAAAAATAAAAATAAATAAATAAATATCAAAGGAGTGTTTTTAAAATTTTTTCCCCCAGTTCGTTCTCCACATAAATTTTGAAATAGCTGGGCCCTTACTCTATAATGCGATGCGAAAAGCAATGCGAATCGAAAATAAATTGTGTTACGAAGGCTAATTGGTACTCAGTAGCGCTATCGCATCGCTGAAAGTGTTGCTCTTTTTATTATTCACTTATTTTTCGCTTTAGTATGCATCACAGACCGAAATGTCAAAGAAAGCGACCAAAACAAACGAGCGATTGGAAGTTGTTGAAATGGATAATGTATCACAAATCTGGCATCACCCATATTACTTAGACTTAAATGTCATTTATGTCAATTCATTACATACACATTTTTTCTCACTTCCTGGTTGTTCAAATAAAGAACACGTTCGAACAAGACTCTGCGATATTTTTAATAGGTTATGGGCCCAACACGCTTCCACTGCGCCTGGATAGTTCCCATTTAACCACAACTGCGAAACAAAGAAAATATCTTGACAACAGAAGAAAATAGAAATCCATAGAAACGAAAAAAAAGTGAAGTACAAACTGAAAAATGAGTTTTTCGGCAATTAATATTGAACGTCTGAATAGAGAAAATTTTGATACCTGGAAAATACAGGTTGAGGCCATTTTAATAAAAAATGGGACGTGGAAATACGTGAATGGCAGCTGTATAAAACCAGAAGCGCCACCCGAAGCAGTGAACGAATGGATAGATAGCGATGCCAAAGCAAGGTCAGATTTGATATTATCAATCTCTCCAACCGAATTACAGCAAATTAAACAATGTCGTACATCGAAGGATATTTGGGATAAACTGCATTCGGTATATCAATCCCGCGGACCAGCACGTCAAGCAATGTTGCTCAAATCGCTCATATTGCACAAAATGACACCCGGTGATGATATGCACGAACATTTGCGAAAATTTTTCGACATTGTTGATAAGCTTGTAGAAATGGATATGGTCGTCATAGATGAACTATTGACCATCCTTCTATTGTATAGTATTCCTAACGAATATGAAACGTTCAGAATTGCAATTGAGACGCAAGAAAAACTTCCGAAACTAGAAATGCTGAAAGTGAAATTATTAGAGGAGTTCGAAGCACGGAAACGACATGAAGAAGCAGATCCCGAAGACGTATTGTATGCGAATAGACGTAACTTAAATAAAAGCAGAGGTCGACCACCAAACACAGCAAGGGAAGATCAACAGAAACAATCTTTCAAATACGCTTGTCACACATGCGGAAAGATAGGCCACAAAGCAAGAGATTGTAAATCCAAAAATTTCAAGCACAGAAAGCCTCAACAGAGGCAAGAACAAAACTATTCGTCGTGCAAAGTTGAAGAAATCGTTTTAGGTGCAAGCAGCGTAAATATGAGTGGCAGATGGTGTCTAGATTCAGGGGCATCGTCGCACATGTGTGCAATGCGTGAAAAATTTCGACAGTTTAAAACCTTAAACGGCAAAACGTTAGCGTTAGCGAATGAGAGCTTTACGAAAATAGAAGGGCGCGGAATAGTGGAAATCAAATCGAATACCGGTTGTAATGTTACACTTAACGAAACATTGTATGTGCCGGACCTCCGAACAAATTTGTTGTCAGTGCCAAAAATGACTCAGCATGGTCTTGACGTGACATTTACCGGAAATAAAGCTATTGTCAAAAATGCTTCGACAGGCGCAAGAATCTTCGTTGCGGAGCGGAAAGAGAATCTTTATTACGTTGAAGAACCCTTTGAATTTACAGCGATCGCCAACATGAAACCAACATCACTTCAAGATTGGCACGAAGCTTTTGGCCATTTAAACGAAAAAGATCTAAAGGCAGTTATTGACAAGAAAAAAGTTATTGGAATAAACGCAAATACGAAAACAAACTTAACTTCATGCAGTACTTGTATTCAGGGAAAGCAGACACAGAAACCATTTCAGAAGTCGACTCGTGAAGCCATGGATGTTTTAGAGTTAGTACACAGTGACGTATGCGGGCCGATGAAAACGCAATCTTTTGCTGGCTCACGTTACTTTCTCACATTCATTGATGACAAGAGTCGATGGTGCGAAATTTACTTTCTAAAACATAAAAGCGAAGTTTTAGAAAAATTCAAAGAATATAAACGTTTAATGGAAAATCAATCTGGCAAGAAAATTAAATGTCTGCGAAGTGACAATGGAACTGAATACACAAGCAATGCTATGAGAAGTTTCCTCAAAGCCGAAGGTATACGACAAGAGTTTACTATCGAATACACTCCACAGCAAAATGGAGTGGCCGAACGGAAAAACCGAACCATCGTAGAAATGGCCAGATGCATGCTCATACAATCGGGCCTTCCTCCAGCATATTGGGCAGAAGCTATCAATACCGCAAACTATTTACGCAATCGCTGTCCATCACAAAGTTTAAATGGTGAAGTTCCCTACCAAATATGGATGGGAAGGACTCCACATGTCAGCTATTTACAAAAGTTCGGCTGCACAGCGTACATGTTAAACAAAAGTGCAAGTAAGTGTAAATTCAATTCGAAGTCCATAAAATGCATATTTGTAGGTTATTGCGACACGTCGAAGGGTTACCGCCTTTGGGACCCCGTAGCCAGAAAAATACGTCGAAGTAGAGACGTCGTGTTTGTCCCGCAACAGAATATAGACACATACGAAGAATTTTTAACGAAAGACATCGAAATACATTCGCAGTTAGAACAAACGAAAGAAAAGGCACCTGTAAATTTTCCCGAAAACCAACAACAACAACCCCAAACAACTGGAGATTTGGGCGTTCAAGCGCCACGAGCTCTTAAACGAGGTAGAGGCCGCCGAAAGAAAATTAAGATTAAGTCCCGCGGTAGACCACGGTTAGAATACAATATGGTACCAGTTTTCGAAATGTCATCAAGCGACGAAAATTCTACCAGTGATCCGGAAGCGGTTCTCGAAGATGAACATCACAGTACAGCATTAGCCCATAGTACCGACCCAGAAACCAGTAAAGAAGCCCTCTCAAGTCCTGAAGCAACCGAATGGAAGAAAGCCATGATAAAAGAATACCGAACGCTTATGTCAAATAATACTTGGGAAATCGTAGATCGACCGGTTGGGAAGAAGATTGTCCAATCTAAGTGGGCTTTTCGAACTAAATACAAATCAGATGGCAGTGTTGACACCAGAAAAGCTAGACTGGTAGCAAAAGGATTCACTCAAAGGGCTGGAATTGATTATAATGAAATCTTTGCACCTGTCGCAAGGCTAAACACCATACGGCTGCTAATGGCTTTTTCAGCAGAAATGGGTTTAGAGGTCCACCAGCTCGATTTTGTAAGCGCATATTTAAACGGAACTGTAGAAAACGAAATATACATGACTTTGCCCAGCGATTTGCATGAGATATTGAGCGATGCTGAAGCATCTCAATACACGAAAGACAACGCCTGTTTATTGAAAAAAGCAATCTATGGCTTAAAACAGTCGGGTAGATTGTGGTACCAAAAGCTAGATCAGAAGCTACAAAATATGAACATGATAGCATCGAAATGTGATCCGTGTTTATATATGTACAGAAGCAAAAGCACTATTGCTCTTATTGCCATATATGTTGACGACATAATCGTAGCGTCGAACAACAAGCAAAAATTAGAAGAAATAAAAAATGAACTGGCATCTACTTTTGAAATGAAGGATTTAGGCCCGATAAAGTTTTGCCTCGGGATTGAATTTAATCAATGTATAAACACAAAAACTATTACAATGTGTCAATCGAAATACGTAAGCCAATTACTGAAAAAATTTAACATGGAAGAATGCAAACCGGTCGCCACACCTGCAAACGCAAGCATAAAGCTGTCTAAGGCAATGTCTCCGAAAACCGAAGAAGAACGTAATTCTGCAAGCAAACTGCCATTCCAGAATCTAGTTGGCTCACTAATGTACTTGGCTGTTTCAACAAGGCCAGACATCGCACACATCGTAAGCGTATTGAGTCAATTCAACACCAACTACGGAAGTGCACACTGGGTGGCAGCAAAGCGAGTATTGCGCTATTTAAAAGGTACACCGAATCTTGGAATGACTTTCACTTCAACCAAAAACAGCACCTTAGAAGGATTCGCCGATGCCGATTGGGGGTCAAATATTGACGACAGAAGATCATATACCGGGTTCACATTTAAATTAGCGAACGGAGCAATAAGTTGGGAGTCCAGAAAACAGCGTACAGTGGCTATGTCAAGCACCGAAGCTGAGTACATGGCGCTTTCTGATTCAACCAAAGAAGCAATACACCTGAAGAGGTTAGTCAGAGAAATAACCGGCGAAGACAGAGCAGTAATCATCTACAATGACAACCAAGGCGCCGGTAAGCTAAGCAAAAATCCGATTTTCCATAACCGCACCAAACACGTCGATATACGTCATCACTTTGTCCGTGAAGCTGTTGAAAGAAAAGACATTATTATAAAATATGTTAGCACTGAAGAGATGCCAGCGGACGTTTTGACAAAAAGTTTGTCAGCAACCAAGCACATTCATTGTATACAAAATCTCGGAATGAAACTGATTTAAGATTAATATTTCGGGAATATGTACTTAATTTAATTACTAATTTAAAACACTTGAGTATTTATAAAATAAATTTGTAAGCGATGTCAGATTTGAGGGAAAGTGTTGAAATGGATAATGTATCACAAATCTGGCATCACCCATATTACTTAGACTTAAATGTCATTTATGTCAATTCATTACATACACATTTTTTCTCACTTCCTGGTTGTTCAAATAAAGAACACGTTCGAACAAGACTCTGCGATATTTTTAATAGAAGTAAAGTACCTAAATTTAAATAATATAATAATATAAAGTAATGGATTCTGTAGCTTTATGGGATGAATCATCTGAGGAAAGGATTTCTCGGAAATTTATAAGAGATAACTCCAACATTATAAGTCTCAGCGATGAAAGGTAAGTTAAACTTTAAAGAATTACTCATGCTTTATTCATCAGTTTGTTCTATTCATCAGGTTTGTACAAAATTTGCGGCTCAGTAAGGAAGCCTTTATGTATGTGCTAAATAGCATAAAGGGCGAGATGAAATCTCCAACGAGAGCAACGGCTATCCCTGACATCATAAAAGTTGCAACAACCCTACAGTTTCTTGCTCAGGGTGCGTATAAGCATTTAATTGACCAAGACCATCGCGCGGGGCTAGCACAGCAAACCGTTTCCAGTTGCCTTTGGGAAGTTTTCAGTGCAATTGAAAAGGTATTGTGTCCAAAACATATCGTTTTTTCGATGAGCAGTGAAAATAAACAGGATGCCAACCGTAGCTTTTACGAAACATGCGGAATTCTGGGTGTGGTAGGAGCAGTGGATGGAACGCACATCCAAATGATAAGGTCATCAAATGACGAGCATTTATTTTTTAACCGAAAGCTTAAGCACAGCATAAATGTTATCTGCAGGCGACTCAGGATATCCGTTGGAACCAAGGCTCCTTACTCCATACGGGAATTCTACGGAGGATTCAGACGAACATTTTTTTAATCAAAAACATTCAAAGGGAAGGTCGTTAATTGAGAGAGTTTTTGGCGTTTTGAAAGGCCGATTTCGTTGCCTTCTAGCTTCAAGGGAGTTGCACTAAGCTCCAGAAAAGGTTGTGCAAATACTAAATGTTTGTTGTGATCTGCATAATATATGTATAATGTTCAAAGTTCATCCTCCCAGTTTAGAAATCGAACCGTAACAAGTGAACATGGTAAATATAGAAAATGTAGAAAATCTGAGTTTTGGAAATATAGATAGACGCGTAAGAGACCAAATAAAAAATGATATGATTCCCACTCGAAATTCTGTATGAAAAATTTTTTTAAATTAAATCGTTTTTTAATAAATATGAATTCAATCTTTTATTTAAGTTAGGTCTACAAAGTGTGTACATATATTAAAACTAATAGCAATAGTGTATAAATTACATACATTGTATAAATTTTTTAAGCTATAATACTTCGGTAAGGCACTGCGCATGGGCAGGTACATCACAACTAAGTCACTTGTATGTGTAGGCACATACGAACATAAGTCAAAAATTAAAAGGAAGTTCCATGTATCTCATGTGCCTTATTTGTCTGCAACTCCACATCCAACATTTGTTTTTGAATTTCTAATTTGCTAAGTTTTAACTTTAAATTATCACGGTCCATTTTTTGACTATGGACGAATTGCTCTTTTACTATATTTAGCTTTTGTTTTTCTATTTTATATGCCATTTTCATGGTTTTGGAAATATTTTTTAAGGAATCATTAATCTCAGTCAGTATTTCTATTGAATTTTTTTGGTACATAATTTGATTATCCACCTGAGTGCCGTGAGTGCCGAACGGCTGCAGGAAGGTTTCTCATTCTCCTCTTCGGGCATATCGACTAAATCGCTATCATTAAAAGCTGCTTCTAAACTTTTAGTTGGTACATCCGTCTGACGCGCACCAAACTCCCGCGTGCTACCTATCCCGCCCACATATTTATTTATAGATAGCAACTCGCTTACTCGAAGTTCTAATTGGTTCAGTGAGGAATAAACAGACGGGCCGCCCCCTGTACCGGCAATATTGGTTTTGTTCCGGCGCATTTTGGATTTCAAATGGAGGTTGTAGTCAGCCCAAACCTGAAAATTATAATAATCCCATTATAGAAATAAAAAGTACAAATGTCACTAAAGTTACTTTTCTCCAGCCGGACATATCGCGCATCGGTGGTCCAGCAGCATTTAGTTGGGAAGTTACTCTCTTCCCTAAATTATTGACTTTTGTTTTTGCGTTGGGCGTCTTCATTAGTCCCTTTGCCAAATCTGGATGTGTTGTCATGATGTCCACTAGGATTTCGAATTGTTTCTTTTGTGTTTGCTTGTTGGTCTTTGGAGTTGCCCTATATATTTTTTCAAAAAGTACAATGAATGAATATTTCAAATTTATAAAATTATCAATTAATACTTACATATTTGGAAATTGCGTATGGCTATTACTTGTAGCAAGAAAAATGCGATAGTGACAGCTGTTTGACATTCACTTTCGCAATACAGAGTGCTGCCGATGCGAAAATGGAGGAAAAATTGCGAAAGCGCAAAATGTGAATGCGAACGTCAAAATACCGAGTACCAATTTTGTGATCTCGTGAATTTTTTCTTTCGCATCGCATTACAGAGTAAAGGCCCTGGTATTGTTTTTTTTTTAATTTTTCAAACCTTTTTTTTTGTGTGGCAACCGACCCGCCCTAATGCATACCGAGTGGATGAATATACGCCTACATACACGTGAATATATCAATATAGATAAACATATACACATATATAAAGGTATATGTAATACTAGCAAACCCGGCCCCCTTCGCTGGGCACACTAAAATAGAATAGATATGGTTTAGAACAGAAAATATATGGTTTTCATATTATTTATTTCTTTATTCTTTATTCAAGCGCTTTGGCATAAACAATATTTTTTTTTTTCTATTTGTTTTTGAGTAAATATAAAATATAAATTGAAAATCAGGAAAAAAGAAGATTGTTTTTAAATTTCAAATCAACGCATATGAATAAACAATCGTCTTTTTTCCTGATCAACCATGAATTTTTCGTTTCAATTTATATGTTTTATTAAGCATTGGAGCTTTTTTAACCATTATCCATTTATATTTTTCAAAAAAAAAAAAAAGAAAAAAATTGTTTTTTCCACGAACACATAATTTCATTCGGATTTCACATTAAATTCTCAAATTTTGTAAGAAATTATTCACTGTTCCAAAATCCACTCCAAAATAATTCACAAACAATTTTTGCATGTTGCACTTACGTTTTTTCCTTATGGCATCCAAATCAGAAAGAAATATTGACACATTGTAACTCACACTGTCAATTTGACAGTTCAGTTCCGCCCCAGCGTTAAAAAAGTAAGCGACATTATGGCTGGCTCAAAAGAACGCTGTACCCGTTGCCACTGCTCCGAATTACAACCAAACTTTCCGAAACCTATTTTCAATACTTACTTAATAATGTGCATAAGTTTGGTTTAATTCGGTGCAAAGACACGGCGGGTCCACGTTTTGGCATATATTTCGAGACCCTAGTCATCAATAGGTATGAAAATTGCCCCGTATTAAAGCACTTATCAACAGCATTCATTTGATATCCATATTGTACAAACACATTCTAGAGTCCACGTTTTGGTCTCTATCTCGAGACCCTAGTCACGGAGCGGATGGAAATACTCTGAACTAAAGCATTCACCAACAGCTTCCATTTGATACCCATATTGTACATACACATCCGAAGGTTACCCGGGTCCACGTTTTGACCTATATCTCGAGCCCTATCCACCAATAGGTATCCAAACTATACGGAAACCATCTTCAATACCTTCTTAACATTGTGTGTAAGTTTGGTTTAATTCGGTGCAGGCACGGCCGGTTAGCGAACACACACAAAAAGTTGACTTTATTTTATATATAAGATTTTTTTCAGTTTGTGTCCGAAAAATCCAAATATCTTACGGAACCCTATTTTTTCCAAAATAAAATGTAATCCATGTTACTCTTGGGTAATGTAGTTTTCGAATGGTGAAAGAATTTTTAAAATCGGTCCAGTAGTTTTTGAGCCTATTCGTTACAAACAAACAAACAAACAAACAAACAAACAAACAAACAAACAAAGTTTTCCTCTTTATAATATTAGTATAGATATACGTGCGCACGCTTGTTCACAACCAATTGAAGCAACAGAAATAAAGTCACCGCGTAAAGGATTAAAATGAACCATCAACTTTTATGTGGCACATTTTAAATATAAATTTTATAAATAAATAAGTAAATAGCTGTGGTGAACAGGGAGCTCAAAGGTGCACACAACACACATGAATAACAGTAAAAATTGCTGCACGCATACCCACACATGTAGGCTTACATGGGTAACGAGCAAGCGCGGCTGCAATAATAAAATTACAACAAACGTTCAGCATGAAAGTTAAACCGCAAACAGTTACAATAAAAACAACAACAATAAGAATAATAATAAAATATACAATACCAACAACCGGAGCAAATAATAACAATGCGTTGCGTGTGTGTGTAACTGTTGATAACCCGAAATGTGATAATTAAAATGGCCATTCACATTGCGTATACGCTGCGGTGAGCCGAAGTTGAAGTTATTTCTACATGCAAACATGCAAATATGTGCATACACTTATACTTACGAACATTTGCACAATTGTATAGACATTTACGGGTTCATGTCACATATTTGTTTATTATTGCATGACTACTCCGGAACTGACCTTTTGGCCGCTCAGCGGCTCAGCGTACTCGCACACATACCAATACAATTGTGCCCGTATATGCGTGTATGCCAATAAATACAGCTATACTCGCATAGGCGCTTGTATGTGTCGTTGAATTTATTTATCATTCAATTAAATATTTATAAAATTACAATATAAATATCCATTGTTCCATTGTTCATCCTTGTTCGCCATTTGGCGTTGCTATTCGTGCGAGCCAAATCTAAAATTTTGAAATGAGTTTTCTGCGTATAGTATACGTTCTTACATATTGAAATTGAAGTAATAAATAAATAAATGTGTTATATCCTTGCTGCATAAGACACCCTGTAAGAAATGAGAGAGATTAAAAATTTACTATGCCCAAGAAAATCTGAATGAACTGCATTACGACAAGCAAAGAGAATTTTTAACAAAATTTTGATTTCGGTTTTGGGCTCATGCGATGAGAAGCGCCATTTGGATGACTACTGGTTGGAGTCGATATGGGTTGGACGCTCTCCAGAAACAAGCAAACTACAAGTAGTGCACGATAGTTTAAGTTAGGTTGAAATGGTTGCCCATAGAGAGGGCACACTTGGACGAAAATCCACAATTTGTCCTTTGTGAAACCATTGTAAAGGAGGGAAGAGAAGAAGGTCTCCCTCCACACTTGGATGAAAATCCTAAATTTGACCTTTGTAAAGGAAGAGAGGAGCGAAGAGAAGGTATTCCTCCTATGAGGTACCACAAAAGTCAAATTTTAGATTTTCATTCCAGTGTGACCTCTCTATGTGCAACCATTTGATGAAGACGCCCGAACGTTGCCTAATTTTATGGTGGTGTTATCCGCTTCGTACTGTTGATGAAATTCACCAAGCTTCTAATATAAACGCCTGCTATATAAGCAAGCGTAGTAAAGAGCTGAAAGCAAAGATACTTAAATCTTAGTCCTGCGAAAGCAAGACGCCTAAAGAGAAAATGTTGAGATGATTCCACCTCATTATCCATACAACTGACGCGAAAAGGATTCAAAGTAAAGCCGAGTCTCACTGCATGTATATCTCGCTACCAATGCCTTGGAAGGGCAACCATGAAATCTGGGAGCTGAGATTTTGTTAACCGCAGCACGTCCGTCGAGCGCCTCCGTGCCACTCGTAGCGTTAAAGATTTCGCGACCTTACAAGTTTGTCTACTTGCCCAGCGCTCGCTGAGTTGACGCGAAGAACACCTCGCCAGGACCTGACTGCAGGTAACTAATGGGATCTCAATCCACTCATTACCTCACAGGTCCCCTGTCTAGCCAGCTCATCAGCCTCGCAGCTTCCTACAGTGCCGTTATGACCAGGTACCGAGCTAAGCGTTAAATAAAAGAATTCGGTTGCAATCGAAAGTGAAAGTCAGACATTCCCCATCCAGTTTCGAGTACACCATCATTGAGCCCACTGCCCTGGTTGCCGCTTGGCTGTCGGAGTAGGTATATTCTTCCGTGGCATTTATTACACATGGAAGGAGCCGATCAGCTGTTTCTTCAATTGCAGCTCTGCTTGGAATGCACTGCAGTGGTACCGTAACCTGAACTTAAGGTTGATGGGGGGCTCCTTGCATAATACTCCTCCGTCAAACCTTCCAGCCAATTTCCAGCCGTCCATGCGCAGCTTCAACAGGTCCTTTCTTCAAATACTGCACCCCGCCCATTCTTCCCTAGAAGTCATGTGAGTGGAGAATGCTCCGCTTGGACTAAGCAGGCGTGCGTATTGATGAGTCGACAAGGGGATGAACCCGTAGTGCACGTATATTTCGTGAAATTTTGATAAATAATCTTTGAAATCCAAAGGATTTTGAAAAAGTTTCAAAATGGCTCTTAGCTGCGCTATGTTGAATTTTAGTTTGAATTTCCAAACTGACTAGCTCCGCAACCGGCGGAGAACGAGGATTTACAGACAATACGAGGGGTCCCTATGGTAGTTTCTTCTTTCTCAAACATTAACAAAAAGCAACTTTTTCGGACACATTACACAGTGTGACAAAAAAAAAAAAATTAAATATACTTTAATGGAGACCTAGCACAACTTGTGGCTATAGAAAAACTAAACAAAATGGTATAGGAGAAATTTCCAATACACCCCCAAAATCTCATTTTATGGCGTTTTTCAGTAGGTTGATGTGAAGAATCACTCCTAACTTCGCCAATTTCCATCCGATTCCAAATTTGTTTTTTTAGTTCGAAAGAACAAAAACAAACCCTTTTGACAGTGTGTTTACAATTTTTCTGAAATGACAACTGACGAGATTGTAGACGGAAGTATTTGGATTTTTTTTATTTTTTCTCTATTTTTTCAACTTTGACATAATTTTTACGATATTATCCGATATTGAGGATTTTTTTTAGTACACCACTGTTATAGTAAATTTAATTTTGCGTCCAATGAGCTATATTTGACTGTAATTGAATTCAAATTAATAGAGTTGTGTGAGTTTTAAGATTTTATTTTATTTTTTCATAGTTTTACTATACCTACAAGTTGTACTAGGTCTCCATAAAAGTATAAAATGACTGTCGCACAGTGTTATTGATTAATTCGAAAGAAACAACATTCCCGCTATTTATGGAATCTGATTCATATGGCTGTTTCGGCTGGTTCATAGTAGCCAGTTTTCCAAAACCGTGGTCACAGTTTCTGGCTCTTTCGCATGAGTGGCTTGCTCGGTATTCGTCTCGAGGATTTTTCGCATTTTTTTCAGATAATAATAACCTATGATACTCGCCATCGCCAACGTGCAAAGGTCCAGAAATCTTTCCCTCTCACGCTACAAGGAGCGCCTCGCCATACGCTAGAACCCATGCGTTGGGACGGGCATGATGAAAGCCTTATAGAGTGCTAGTTTTATTTGTCGAGAAAGGTCCTTACCACTCTATTCCCTACTTAGTCCAAAGTAGCACTTTTTGGCAAGAGAGATTCTTCGTTGGATTGGTCAAGACTAACATTGCCGGTGTTGATATTGGTTCCTAAATAAACGAAGACTCCTCCAACCTTGAAATCATAACACAGTAATGTGGGTGTCAATACGCGAGAGCGCCGACCGTTGGTTTGATGACAGGAGGTACTTAGTTTTGTCCACCACAAAAACAGACTAACGATGTCAAACCTCAGCTCCGAAAAGGTCAAATGACAGCACCGAGATGGCTGGTAATAATAATAACGAACTCGGCGCGTAAAATATCGCTTGTTCTATGGTTAGGTTAGGTTATGGTGGTAGTCGGTCCGTATGACTAATTCACTTAGACCATACAGGTTCGTGGTAATACCACTGTGTGACACGGGAACCTTGTTCATTTATTTTCATGAAACCATTTAGGAGGCTCTTATGAAGCGCAGGAATGGTCTAATCCCCGCGCCTGATAGTTCTGTAAGAGAATTGAAAAAGGGTTTACCTAGACAACCTGCTCTGATTTTAGCTAAGGCTGGACAATTGCAAAGGAAGTGCCCAACTGTTTCTTCATCTTCCTCATATATATCTACAACTTCTACAATATTCATGGAAGAATAATCCTAGTCTCAAGAAATGCCTGCCAAATAGCCAATGACCGGTGACATGAGCCACGACCTTCGAGGTCCAAGTCTACGTCTTCTATGGTCCACGTCTTCAACCTCTGGTCACGAAAAATGATTTATCATGCCTCTGTAACGCTCACCGCTGACTTTTATGACGTTACGAGCAATATTTTCGCAGCAAACTGTCACTCACTTAGAATGCATTGGCTTCTCGATACTCACTTGTGGATTTTCTGATACTTCATTTTGACAGTTTTGCTTGCAAAGTAAAGCCTATGAGTTGGCAAATACTTCTTTGTTTTTTTTGTTTTTAATGAACCCGCTGTTTAGGCTTCACAGCATGGACTCTTCTTCTAGAGCCATGAATTTGAGCTACATTTCTTCAATATATAATATAAGGAGGAAGACAGAAGGCATAAGTTCTATGGAGAGTAGGGGTATTCTATTTTGGCTTTTTTATAACTTACATGCCCGTACACGGTGAGAAACATAAAAAAAAATGACAATTACGTTTTTAGTTTTTGTTTTTATTCAAAAAAATAAAGGCACCAAACAAAGAAAAGGCACCAAACAGTCATTTTTTTAACACACTTTTATTAGCTTGGGTTGTATGTATGTATGTATGTATGTATGTATGTATGTATGTATGTATGTAACGGAATATTTGAGCTTAATTTTCACTGGCTTTTAAAAATCGGATCGACTTGGAATTTTGCACACCTATCAAGGACCGATGACAATGCAATACTTTGATAAAAGTTTTCCATTATCCTTATTAGGATTGCCAGGATTAATATTTTCTTTTTTTACCTGTGGGCAAAAAGTAAGGTGAATTTGGTTGTAAAATGAAAAATCTTTATTTATTCTTGTAAATCAATTCCTCAGGCTCCCTTCACGAAATAAGTTCTTCATCCCGATTACTTCTTTATCACGGCCGATTACTGCATAGTTTTAGACTCACAGTCGATAAGAAAGAAACTAAATATAACACGAATATATCGAATCATTTATTCACTAACTGCAATGATAATAATAATTTTCATTCATAATAAAAAATAGTTTAAAAAACACGCTGTTTTGCTAATCGAACTAAAAAGTAGGAAATAAATTTTAATGACAAAGAGACCTATAATGAAGTAATAGCAAATCGAACGATCAGTCATAGTCAACTACCTCAGAACAGAATTATAACAAAAATTAATATAGAAATAGAGTAATTCAAATTAGAGTTAAAAGCGTGGGATGCATTTTGCTTCACTTTCATAACCCTCTGTACATAGGTAGTTGCCAATAGAATGATTGTAATATTTACTGTATCAATATTTCTCATCGTGTACCGGCATGTAAAACATAGTTTACAAAAATAGAATACTCCTAATGTAGAGGTGTAAAAAAATAAAAAAGATCAGACAAAATTAAATATTAAACCGAAAATAAAAAGTACACGAATATACTAAACCTACACATTTTATAAAATAAAGTACATAGTAAAGTAGCTGTGTATGTAAGCTAATAATTACGCGCAGAAAACTCCGATTTGCGCAGGGTTTTTGGTAATTTTAAGCTAATATCTCTTTAAAGGCTTTTCTTAACATAAATTGCATAAATGCCCTAAGTAGGCGCGTCAGTAAGACAAAATGTGCCGAAAAATCATTAAATTTATTTTCGAACTGCAATAAATCAAAAATGACTCAGTCGATTGGAATACTGTTTTATTGCTATAAAGCTTTGAATTTTTTACTATTATTTTGCATTAATAAAATGTATCTACTATTCACAATTACTATTAAAATTAAAAAAAAAAATTTTTTTTTAAATATATTTATTGTAATAAATTTTTTTTCTGTTTCTGTGTATTATCACTGCGGTAGCTCATAGCGGGCATTTGCTAGTTATGAATAAAAATATTTTTAAATTCCATTCAATTCAATTTATATAAAAATGTTTTCATAATAAAAAAAAATTATTTTTATTTTCCTTTTCTGTGTATGATCACTGCGGCAGCTCACAGCGGGTATTTCTGCTAGTTATGGATAAAAATATTTTTAAATTTATACCAAAATATTTTGAAAAAATAAAAATAAAAATTTTAGTTTTAATTTGCTATTTATGAATAAAAAATTGTTTAAATGTATATAAAAATGTTTCCAAACTACAAAAAAAAAATTGTATTTTCTGCGGCAGCTCACAGTGGGTATTTCTGCTAATTATGGATAAAAATACTTTTAAATTTATATAAAAATATTTTCAAAAATTAAAAAAAAAACAAATTTTTAATTTTAATTTGCTATTTATGAATAGAAATATATTTAAATTTATATAAAAATGTTTTCAAAATTAAAAAAAAACATAATTTTTAATTTTCTTTTCCTGTGTATGATCACTGTGGCAGCTCACAGTAGGTATTTCTGCTAGTTATGGATAAAAATATTTTTAAATTTATATCAAAATATTATCAAAAAAAAAAAATTGTTTAGTTTTAATTGTCTATTTATGAATAAATTTTTTTTTAAATTTATATAAAAATGTTTTCAAGCTTCAAAAAAAAAATTTAATTTTCTGTTCGTGTGTGTGATCACTGCGGCAGCTCACAGTGGGTATTTGCCAGTTATGAAATAAAAGTTAATTTATGTATATAAAAATGTTTTTCATCTTACAATAAAACGCAACTTTTTACAAACACCGAATACTTTTCTTCATTCATAGTTGAATTTACAGTTTGTAATATTTTCTCATGATTTTTAACTCCCTAGATAGACACTGTGAAATGCACATGCCTTTTCTTTCACATTTTCTTACTGGGCATGTATAGTACATATATTTGTGTGTAGCCAACTTTTGTATCGCTCTCTTGGGCGCGAATTTTATGATTATTCAGTGTAAAATTAATTGACATTTTATTTGTTAATTAATTGTCAGTTGGCGTTTGGTATATGCACCACACACTTACATACGCACATACATGTAAACACAGAATGCATTTATTTACGTACAAATACGCTAGTACATTTATAAACACACTCATACATACATAAAATTGTTTATTCATGCCTCTGTGCCTCACTGGCGAATGTTTGGTTGCAACTGTTTCGTTTTCTCTTTTTCTTCTCGCTGGCCTCTGCTATTGTTGTAATTTTATTATGCAATACAAATACAATATTTTTAGTAACATTTACTAACATTGTAATGCCGCTCGCAATTATTGTCACAATTTGTTGTTATTTTCACGTTTAGTTCGCTTCATATCGCCTGTGGTGGCCTGAAGTGTTTTGCTAACAATTTGCGATTAAAATAATTTGTCTAAAATTTAATGCGTTCATAAGTCACATGGCTACACTACACTGCTGTTATGTGGGCAGTGAGGTATGACATTAATAAATAAACAACACTATGCAACATTGTTTTCTCCACCACGAAGAGGAGTTTCAATAGATTCTGGTAGGCCGAATATGAGTATAGTCTCGAAAATTATATACTACACAACAATCCTTCATATAATGAAGATATAGCAAAGAAAACTTTAAAATACCGTGCAACAAAAGTCAATTTCTTTTTAATATACAGGAAAAATTTCATATGCACGTGGTAAACCTAGCTTTTCTGCCTGACTATCGGAAGAAATATTGATATCTCCCTCGCTCCCGTGTTTTCTAAGCTTAGAGAAAACCTCTGCTCCAACTCCTGATTCCATCTTTGAGCCGTCAGTGAACACAGAGGTAACAGCTTCGCTACAGATTTTCCCCTCGTTCAAATCCTGTCAACTTGGAAAGACTGGCACGACCCTCAAACTCCAGTTTGCGGGTAGCTTTCTATGTCCGAGGTTCAGAGAATTACGGTGTTAACTGCTTAAAAATGCTACCATGTTCCTTGAAGGATTGCGCCTAGAAGCCAACCACCGATGGAAATAACGTAAAAGTTGATCGGAAGTAAGTGCAAAATTACATTAAAGACATCACAGGGGTAAGTTCCACATGCTCCAGTGATGCCAATACAAACAGTCATTTGCACCCTTCCCAGTTTGTTGATATCCCTTCCGAAAAGCTTCCCCCTAAACCTGGTATTCGTATCTTAAAATTGGCAAAACCCTTAAATTGTACATAGAGAGAACGGCATATGGCTTGAGTCCCCATTTTTTGCCGAACATAAATTTGCAGGAGGAAAAAGCCATGCTCGCCTTCTTTGCCCAATTTTCAATATGCAGCTTCCAATGGATTTTGGAGTCATTCTTAGATACTTACATCGCCACCTTCTGCACTTGATTTGCCATAGGATGGACTCCTCTTTCGTTGCTCTCCACAGCGCGTCTTTGCTGATAGTTTCGGCCAGAATATTCTACAGATGATGTGCAAGTATTTGTTGACGAAAACGTTGAAGTTAAGAAAATGTATTTTTAAATTCAATGCTACGTTCTCTTTTACTTCTGCCACTCAACTTTCACCTTCCCAAAACTCACTTTCTGATAGCGTTCTATCAATTTCTATGTACTGTCTATATCTCACTGAATTATATACAGTGAAACCTCCCACAAGCGGACACTCACGGTTCCACAATTTTCGTCCGCTTATAAAATTACTATCCTACCTCTTTAAATAATTTTTTTATGTTCTTTTATGGTACGTTCAGTTTTTTCATATTTATTGAAAAATATATATGTATGTATGTACATTTTTATATTGGGACAATGAGTATATTTACACATTTGAATATACATATTTGATTGAACATATTTATATTTTAGGCTTCAAAAATTCATATACCGTGGTCTGTCGTAGATTTTCCTGTTTATGTTTCAGGAAAAGGTTTTCAAGATGACATTCTAAAGTCTTGGTGTATTGGAATCAGTAATATAGTCTCTTAGAAATTGTTTAATGCTTCAGGATATGACTTGATCTGACATTCATCCTGGACACATACATGATTTGAGTCTCCGCTTTCTCCGTCAGATAATTCCTCAGTATTAATTTCGTCAATGACAACGTCAATATTATTGTCTTCTGTATTAACAACTTCGTCGATTAACAAAAACTCTTCTGTATACTGACCTTGCTGATTTTCATTTAAAATCTTTATCAAAGCCGCTAGTGTCGATATGGGAATATCATCCTCTGCCTCGAAGTCAGGACATTCAAGCGGAGCTTTTTGAAACCCGTCTTTCGAAAAACAATTCTTAATTGTTTCTGCCGTTACGTTGTCAGATGAAGATTTCATAAAAAACACAGCCTCCAAAATGTCAAAAGTTTTTGAAAGTCTGTCCATTGGAATGCCTCCTAATTTTGTCAAAATATGTTTGATTATATGGCATCTGTAATGACACTTAAAATTTTGTATTATACCCTGATCGAGGGGCTGACAAACGGATGTTGTATTAGCAGGTAAAAAGATCAACTTTATGTTATCTAGTTTAAAATCTCGAGGCTGGGTTGTCCAAAAATAATAAAATTTTTCTCTCCTGGCAGCCTATTTTTTAATCAAGCATTTCTAGCCACTCACACATAATTTCACGAGACATCCAAGTTTTCCGGTTTGACTTCCATTCCACTTGCAAACTTCCTATATTGCCTCTTTTAAAGGCGCGTTTGCATGCCGCTTTTCCGATAACCAATGGCTTTTCTTTATCTCCAACCATATTGGCACACAATCCTCGAAATTAACCTCGGAAGATTCCCCACATATTCTTTTGAAAGTCACATTATGACGCCTACGCCATTTCTCCAACCATCCATTTGACGCAGAAAAATTTTGAATACCTAATCGGCCAGCGATTTCTTTTGCTTTTTCCTTTATAATAATACCCGATATTGGTATATTTTGGCTTCTGGCCTTAACGAATCATTCGAAACTCAAATGGTCAATTTTTGAGCCATCCGCGTTTAAGAACTTTTTCCATGTCCATCCATATTCTTTTAATATCTTTTATTTCAACTATTGTCTATCTACTATCTTTGTTGTCCGTGGATTAGAGTATCGCGTCCGCTTATGAGAGGTTTTTATTGTTTTCTTTACACATTTGTTTAGTGATATATTTTGCTTGCCCGTTACCGAGAGGTCCGCGTCCGCTTTCGAGAGGTGATTTGAACAAAAAAATTAGAAAAAGTAAAAAGTTCTAAAAACCCAACATAAAGTTTGGTTCCTCAGTTTTTGTCCGGTTATGGGGAGTGTCCGCTTATTGGAGGTGTCCGCAAGGGGAGGTTTCACTGTATATATATAAGTAAATATATCTTCCCGTCTAGCACTGCGACATAATTTAAAGTAAAACTTCAAATCCACTGCAGTCATAAACTTAAGACCAGACGGAAATTATGCTCAATACCTTTGGGAAGTTGAAAAATGGCACAATTCATGGCAGCAGTGGCAAGAAGGTGGCGCGTCTGTAAGATCAACGTAACTACGAAATTAACAGAGAAAAAGGAAGCTATGGCATCCAAAAGGAAATACATTTTTCACGGACACGCAGCTTCAGAAAAAGATGGCAGCCGAAAATGCATAACCGCGGATGGTATTAACGAAAGCGGAAAGTATGAGACACGGGCAGACAATTTTTGAAGAGCGGAATAGATTACAGTTCTGCCGTCGTATTGGTTATATTTGTATTTGTGTGTATTTGCATTTTGTGTTAGTGTTTTTTATTTTGTATCAAGCAGATAAAGTTTTATTAGTTTTTGGATGGCTCTAGCACCGATGACTGAAGTATGTAAGAAAAACATTCGGTATCAGGATCAAAAGCACCCACCACCTGCAACAGCATTGCTTCATCGTATGCATACATACACACACAAATCAACTGCATAGTGTATACTTAATGACAGCGAAGAATTATTAAAGATAGATATAATAAAAGTAATAAAAAATGGGATGGACGGGTAGCTGAATGAGAAGTGAAGTACTTTAATAAGTTTGGGAGGAAAAGAAGTGCAATGATTACAAATGAGCTGTGCTATTAGGGAGAGTAGAGCACAGCATAGAATGGGATAGGAGAGGATATTATAGCAAAAGTAGGGGATAGGGCACAAGATAGAGTGGGATAATACAAGAAGGGGTATCATTAGATAAGGTAGAATAAGCTAGAATAAAATGAGAATGGATATGATAGGAAAAGATAGACGAGAAATAGTAGAATAAGACGGAATAGGGAAAAATAGAAGGAGATAGAATTTGAGAGGATGGTATAAAATAAAATAAGATAGTATAAGATGGGAAAGAAATGGAAAATTAAGTAGGATAAACCAAAAGAGTATTGGATAGACTAGGAGAGTATAAAATAGAATAGACTACAATAGGATCTGAATGGTCAATATAGGATAGGTCAAGCTGGGCCAGAATTCGATAAAGTGTACAAACTAGGGAAAAATGACTATTATAGGAAAGGATTGAACAGAATAAACGCAGTAAAGGACCCAATTCAGTAGAAAGCATAAAATAAAGCATGGGCTAGAAGAGGATAAGACGGAATAGGAAGGACTAGGATGGAAAATGATAGCGTTGTAGAAGATGGAACAGGATAGGGTAGAATGGAATACGATAACAGGAACGAATTTGATGGGACAGGATAGGATACCAAAAACAAAAACAAAAAAAAATGGTTGCATAAAATAGGATGGGATAGGAAAAACGGAAATAAAAGACAAATAATGGAAATAAAATTCAAGAAATGAAATAAAAGGAAAGAAAGGAAAAAATTTAGGAAAATGGAATAAAAGAATAGAAAAGAATAGAAAGAAAAGAAAAGAAAAGAAAAGAAAAGAAAAGAAAAGAAAAGAAAAGAAAAGAAAAGAAAAGAAAAGAAAAGAAAAGAAAAGAAAAGAAAAGAAAAGAAAAGAAAAGAAAAGAAAAGAAAAGAAAAGAAAAGAAAAGAAAAGAAAAGAAAAGAAAAGAAAAGAAAAGAAAAGAAAAGAAAAGAAAAGAAAAGAAAAGAAAAGAAAAGAAAAGAAAAGAAAAGAAAAGAAAAGAAAAGAAAAGAAAAGAAAAGAAAAGAAAAGAAAAGAAAAGAAAAGAAAAGAAAAGAAAAGAAAAGAAAAGAAAAGAAAAGAAAAGAAAAGAAAAGAAAAGAAAAGAAAAGAAAAGAAAAGAAAAGAAAAGAAAAGAAAAGAAAAGAAAAGAAAAGAAAAGAAAAGAAAAGAAAAGAAAAGAAAAGAAAAGAAAAGAAAAGAAAAGAAAAGAAAAGAAAAGAAAAGAAGAGAAAAGAAAAGAAAAGAAAAGAAAAGAAAAGAAAAGAAAAGAAAAGAAAAGAAAAGAAAAGAAAAGAAAAGAAAAGAAAAGAAAAGAAAAGAAAAGAAAAGAAAAGAAAAGAAAAGAAAAGAAAAGAAAAGAAAAGAAAAGAAAAGAAAAGAAAAGGAAATAAAAGAATAGTAAAGAAAATAAGCTAAACTAAAGAAAGAATAAACAAAGGAAAGAAAGGAAGAAAAAGAAAAAAAAATATAAAATAAATGAAAAGAAAACAAAGAAAGGCAAGTAGAGAAAAAAATAGAAGCTAAGAAAAAATAAATGAAAAATAAAAGAAACTAAGAGAAAAGAAAAGAAAGAAGAGAAAATAAAAGTAAATAAATGAACAGAAAAGAAAGAAAATCAAAAAGGAAAAAATTAAAACAAAAGGAAACGAAAAGAAAATTAAAAAAGGAAAAAAAATAAAAAAAGTAAAAAAACATAAAAGGAAAAATTAGAGCAGCGAAAACAAAGAAATGGAAAGGAAAGAATAAAAAAGGAATGGAAAAAAGAAAATAAAAGGAAAGAAACTAAGTTATTTAAGGAAAAGTAAGGGGAGAGAAAGGGGAAAGGCGGCCGCCGTAGCCCAATGGGTTGGTGCGTGATTACCATTCGGAATTCACAGAGAGGTCGTTGGTTCGAATCTCGGTGAAAGCAAAATTAAGAAAAACATTTTTCTAATTGCGGTCGCCCCTCGGCAGGCAATGGCAAACCTCCGAGTGTATTTCTGCCATGAAAAAGCTCCTCATAAAAATATCTGCTGTTCGGAGTCGGCTTGAAACTGTAAGTCCCTCCATTTGTGGAACAACATCAAGACGCACACCACAAATAAGAGGAGGAGCTCCGCCAAACACCTAACAGAAGGGTACGCGCCAATTATTTATTTATTTTTAAGGGGAGAGAAAGAAAAGATAGAAGGGAGAATAAAAGTAAATAAATGAAAAGAAAGGAAACAAAACGAACATCAAAAAGCAAAAAATAAAAAACAAAGCAAAGAAAATTTAAAAAAAAAAAAAAAGCAAATGAAAAAAAAGAAAAGAACAGAATAGATAAGGAATGGAAAGAAAACAAAATTAAAGAGTAGAAAATAAAAGAATGGAAAAGATTTTTAATTTCGGACGTAACTTCGACGTTCACTTCACAGACAAAAGCGGCAGTAAATCTGATACCATTCCAAGCTATGGCGTGAATCCAGTCACCACTAACTGATTAACACGCATTGGCACAGGAACAAGAAGAAGTCATACTTCTACCAAAAATTCCTGCTAGGGAAAATCAGAAGACGTTACAAACCACTGTAGTGTAGTGCAATCAGGGTTTTTTCAAGTTGGGTATACATGCGACTGAACTAGGAACAGAACTGCTGAACAAACTAAATCTCTTGCGTATAAAGAAAACTCATATTCGTTGTAGATAGCAAAGTCAACTCGTCTTCTTTATTTGCCAGTTCGGTTTTGAACGTAAGCGATCATACAAAAGTATATGTATCACTACATATTATAAAACAAAGTCGCTTTTTCTGTCCCTATGCCCCCTTATACGCTTAAATCTTTAAAACTACGCAACGGATTTTGATGCGGTTTTTTTTTAAAGATAGATTGATTGAAGAGGAAGGTTTATATCTATATAATGTGAAGAAAAATAATAAGGGGGCGTGGCAATCGGTCAAAATGTGGCGAAAAAACATAAATTTTTTGTTTTCACGGCCATAAATCATAAACGAATCAACCAATTAAAATGAAACTTTCTTGAAGTTTAACTTTGAAATATTTACTTTCGTTCTGCATCAAAAAAAAAATTGATTTATTTGTTATTTAACCAAAATTGTTTAAACAAAAGCAGCTCTTTTTCCAAAAAAAGCTGTTTGTGTGTTTATTCGCTGTCAACCGAATGAAGCAACAGGCGTTAAGCGATAATCTCACCACACCTCATTAATGTTGAATTACATCGTATGGTGACTTATGTATGTATGTATTTACGAATCGCTCGCATTATTTCATTTCGGACGTACGTACATATGTATCTATGTATGTACTGAATTCCATGTAATTATATGTACATACAATTTTACAGCGAAATTAAACTCAATTTTCACATTCTATATTAGTTTTTTTTTTTTTTTTATATTAGTAAATCGCACATAATTAAAATACAGTTTTTGAATAGTTTTTATTGATTCGGAGCGCGTTTAGTTTGCTATCGATTCCATACAATTACATTGTTTGTCATTTACTTTTTACGACAACTAATAGCTTATTTTCGAAGCGATTTCAACAAACAGGTACAACATTAATCCTTATCCAATTAAATACGTTAAATACATTGATGTTTTCATATAGATCTATGTATATGGCTCTTTACAGCATATAATTAAAAACAATATTTTTCAAGATATTATATCAGTAATTAGTAATTGAGATCTACCGGAAAAATTGCGTTAGCTGTTGCGTCATCCGGCATTGCCGCTACTCTTTTGGAAAGAGGCCGAACCACACACTCTACAATCAAGCACCCGCTGAAAATCGCCACCGATGATGATAACAGCGTCTGTAGTGTTTCTAGACAGAGCAATACAGGAAAATTGATGCGTGACTGCTCATTAATAGTCTGGGACGAAGCTACCATGTCAAACAAGACGTCTATGGAAGCACTGGATAGGACAATGCGCGATTTGCGCAACAAAAATTCACCTATGGGTGGATGTACAATTTTGTTCTCAGGAGATTTCCGTAAAATCCTACCAGTTGTGACTCGAGGAACACGTGCTGACGAAATAAATTCTTTGAACCCGTCTGGACTCCCTCCTCACAAAATGGAGCTGAAAATAGGTTGTCCTGTTATTTTATTAAGAAACCTAAGTCCACCTAAACTTTGCAATGGCACGCGTTTGCTGGTAAAATCACTGAAAACTTTCATAATAGAATGCACAATACTCACAGGATGTGGTACCGGAGAAGATGTATTGATTCCCCGAATCCCTCTGATACCATCGGATCTACCATTCCAATTTAAACGCTTACAATTTCCGGTAAAGACATCTTTTGCAATGACCATTAATAAATCTCAGGGTCAAACCTTCAACGTTGCAGGCTTAGATTTGAGTGTTGACTGTTTTTCACATGGCCAACTGTATGTCGCTCTTTCAAGAGTAACCTCTAGAGAAAACATGTTTGTATTGTCTAATGACATGAAGGCTATGAACGTTGTATATAAAGACATTCTGTAATATAGTAATTGTTGTAAAAATAAAATAAATACATATGTAAGAATGCAAAAAGTTAATATGCAAAAATGTAGGGTATGAATTTAGATATCCCAAAGATAGCAGGAAATCTTCATGCTATAAAGAAAGGGGAATTGTTTTACTCCAAATTTAACGCGTGCGGGCCACGGGCAATAATGAATAAGCCAAAACTACTGGATCGATTTTAATCATTTTTTCAGTGAGTGACATAGGGTATATATTTTATACCCGTGCAAAGCTGGGCGGGTTGCTAGTATAAGTATATAAGTCTATTTGCTATGTTCAAATTTATATCCTTAAAAAATACTCGTTGCAATTACGCTAAAAGCTTCTCTGTCTCTTGCAATATTCCTCTGATGCTTCCGACTCCCGTCCAATGCCTAATATTTCGCGGGCATGATATCTGTTTCCTCCCATTCCCACGTATTCCTTCGATTTCCCTTTCAGGATAAGTTGTAGCAATTGGTACTCTTCATTTCATAGAATATGGCCTAGATAAGCCGTCTTCCTTCGTTTTAACGCCATAAGAAGCTGCCTGCTTTGGTTCATTTGGCGAAGAAGATCACTGGGCTGATAATGACTAACTTGAAGTATTTTTAAGTTTATCGAAACACTCTACAAACTGTCCAACTGTAGAGCTGATTTAATCATTGGGAGCCTGAGATATGAGAGGTAAGGAAGCAGACGAGTGCGCGCTTAAAGGTACTGAGAGAGTACTTGTAAAATAGAGTACTAGCCTGCCTGTCTCTCTAGGTCTGTATAATTCATAACAGTTGGGCTTATCCGGACAGCTATAGATTATCGTATTCACTTCAAATAGAACTCGGCGAAAGGAAAACGAGAAAGTTTATGAGATTCATGAAAGCGAAGGAATGGTAATGGGCATACTAATGAAAAACGAAATAATTTGGAATAAAATGTAAACACTTCAGCAGTTGCTATAGAGATCAAGAAAAGGTGACATTCAATCTTGTTTTTCTGGATTTCTACAGCAATGTTCAAGAAACCGCATATCTTACACTTGGAGACATGTGTCTTCAATCGTATTCAACTCAATAAGTGTAATTGATATCTTGAAAAATTAAATGACAGAAAAAAATGATGTGCCCTAACATACTTAGATGGTCTGTTTTTCAGACTCAATATTTTTTTTTTTTTTTGTTTTTGCCTATAACTTAGTGTTATGGCAAAGCAGGGAATTTAAGGCAATCACATGTGGTAACTTAAAAATGCAAAGTGGGAATTCTTGTTTTATGGTTAGTTCTCTAGGCAAATTTCACGATAATGGATAAAGCATCCGCTCTTTTTACAAGTAACTGAAGCGCGATTGAGACTTACTTTTCCAGAAGAACCGATTCAATGATTGATTTGATTTGTATGCGAATATTTGTCAATTCAGTGAACCCCTTTAAATTCAGTGAACCCCTTAAGCTCATTAATTGGGCACTTTTTTTACTCACAGGCCTTTAACAGCGTTTTGTCCTATTGAACATTTTAAATTGGATAATAATTAAATTAATAGCTTAATTTTCGCATTTTAATTTGATGATAATATCAACGGCATAATCACTACGACAAAGAAGTAACAGCATGTTTTTTTTTTTGTATTTGAATTCGAATGAACGTCGGGTATGCAGCATTTTGGACGTAGAGGCTCGAAAGCCACAAGCTGATTGGTCACTGCCAACTATAACTGTAATTATGGCGGCTATGTAATAACGGGCGGCCGCCGTAGCCGAATGGGTTGGTGCGTGATTACCATTCGGAATTCACAGAGAGAACTTTGGTTCGAATCTCGGTGAAAGCAAAATTAATAAAAACATTTTTCTAATAGCGGTCGCCCCTCGGCAGGCAATGGCAAACCTCCGAGTGTATTTCTGCCATGAAAAAGCTCCTCATAAAAATATCTGCCGCTCGGAGTCGGCTGGAAACTGTAGGTCCCTCCATTTGTGGAGCAACATCAAGACGCACACCACAAATAGAAGGAGGAGCTCGGCCAAACACCTAACAGAAGTGTACGCGCCAACTATTTATTTATTTTATTTTTTATGTAATAACAAAAGCAATAATAATAAAAAGCAATAACAACGAAATAGAATAACAAACGAAGAATCAAAATAATTGCGAATTTCCATCAAAAACCAAAAGGCAACACCTTCTGCTAATTATCGCACTTTCCGCGCGAAAGCACAAATTCCGATAAAATCAGAAAATTCGGCAATTGGTTTACTCAATTAAATTTTTCCAACTATAAAAGTAAAGACCGAAGCTTGTCGCTTCTAACAGTTATCTGTGCAGTACCAGAAGCAATATGTCGAAATTTACTGTAATTCTCTTCGCCTTAACAGTGCTGGGCTTCAGTTCGATGGTGAGTTAGCTTGGGATTCTTACAACTGTAAACGAAACTATGTATATTTGTTGTTATTTTTTAAATAAATGTAATTTTCTTATTACACCTTTCAGATGGCACGTCCACAAACTGCATCGCCAACCGCCACAATGGCGCCACCACCACCAACAACCACACCAAAAAGTGGCCAGAGTTTACGTGGAGGTATCACATTTTACTCTCTTCTTTCGAATTTTTTAGCTAATCATATTTGTTGTTGCAAATTCAAGCTCCTTGTCGTGGACCACCAGCTGTGGGACAATACAAAATTAAAAAATTCCAAGCTCCAACAAAGACAAATAATTCGTTTACCACTTAAACTGGACTAGAAATATGCAGCTTCTAAGCTACCACTAAAATTGATGACGGTTTGTAAACTCTAATCCTAATAAATCATCACCTATATTGCCTCAAAATATGACAGATTTTTTGGTAGGCCAGGAGAGCCACGGCATACCTTGTACCTTGTGAACATTTTGTATTTTTTTATTGCATTAAAGTGGAGTTCATCTATGAAATTGAGGCGATCAGCTGTTTTGTATTTGTGTAGAGGGGCTACGTATTGAACAAATTAGTAAATAAATAATCAGCAGGTACACTTCGGTTAGCTGTTTGACCGAGCTCCTTCTCCTATTTGTGGTGTGTTTCTAGATTTTTTTCTACGAATGGAGGGTCCTACAATTTTAAGTCGACTCCGAAGGGCAAATGTTTTTTATGAGGAGCTTTTTCATGGCAGAAGTACACTCGAAGGTTTGCCATTGCCTGCCGAGGGGCGACCGCTATTAGAAAAAAACTTTTTCAAGTGTTTCACTGTTTCATGTACGGAGACTCGAACCTACGCACCCCGAATAGTAGTCACGCACCATGCGTTTCGGCTACTTTCAAACTTGGTACAAAATGTATAAAAGCTCGGCAAATTTTCATAAAAATTTTTAAATTTGTAATTAGAAGTTTTGGAAAACTTTCGAGTGTGCAGTTCATTGAATTTTGTGCAAAGTTTTTCAACTGACGGTGTTGAGTGTTTTCCTCTATATAACAAATGCTCGAAATTGTTTTATGTCCGGATGTCCAATTATTTTGTACACTGTCGTCAATTCTTCTAAAAATTGATGTATTTGTAAAAAGTAAACTAAAAATTATAATTTTGAGAAATATTCACCACTAGAAATTAAAATTTTTTAAAGTGAAACATCGTCGGTGCTTTTTGAAATTTTTTTTCTCATTTTTTATAAGAATCTTTTTTTGGGAAAAAACTTTGAAAATTTGAAATGTTTGAGAAAAACTTATTTCTCAGGTTGTATTCCTTTTTTATCAAGAAAATACAAATTAAATTTTGATAAAAAAATATAGTAAAAAAAATTGGTAAAAAAATTAAATTTTTGGGAAAAAATTAAATTTCGTTTAATTTATATATTTTGGAAAAAAATTATATTTCTTTAAATTTATATTTTGGAAAAAAATTATATTTTTTTATTTATTTTTATTTAAAGTTTTTTATTTCCTTTAATTTGAAAAACACCCCCTCAAGTTTTATTCCTTTTTTATTAAGGGCTTAGTATAATGAAAAGTAAGCTGTAAAAATTTGGGAACACATTTAATAATCTTGAAATTTTTATAATGCTAAAAATTTGATATCGAGTGTTTTACAGAAAAATACCTTCGGTTACTTGAGCATTTTTAAAATTATTTTTTTTTTTTAATTTTTTAAGGGCAAATACATTTTCAAAACAAATTGGTTTAAGGTGTTTTGAATTGATTTTTTACTGGTCCGCCACACGTATTAGAATATAAGCCGAAAGGTATGCGAATCCCTTTACCAAAGTTGCTGGGATTGCTGGCCACGGGCTCAGTTATAAGTAAAAAATGAAAAATAAAAAGGTGAGGCGTATTTTTTAGAAATTGTAAGCAACAATTTTAACAAAATTAACACAAAAAAAATTTTCCCCATATAATTTTTTCCTACATGTTTTTTTTTTTAATCTTTCTTTTAAAAAAATTTTCTAACAAAAAAGTAAATTTTTTTCGTTAACATTTTATTACAATTATATTTTGTTTTAAAAAACAGAAAAAAACTAACAAAAATGGAAGAATAACGTAAAATCTAAGGTGTTTTGCAAAAAAATGAAAACGATTTTCATAGGAATTTTAAAACAAATTTGTTTTTACAAGAATTTTTTTTTTTTCTAAAAATGTTTTTCCTAAAATTATTTTTCCTACAAATTTTTAACAAACCTTTTTTTAACAAAAACGGAAAGTTTTTTCCTAACCATTTTTTATTAAGTTAATTATTTTACCCTAAAAAATTAAAAAAAAAATTTTCATAAATGTTAAGAAATATTTTTTTTAAGTTTATTATTTTAAAGTTTTCACAAAAATTTAAAAAAAAATTTTTTCAACAAGGTTTTTCTTAACATTTTTTTCTAAAAACTTTTAACGCAAATTTTCAACAAGAAAAGAAATTTTCTAAAATGAGAGAATGTATCGAACTACGCCACTCTCTTTCTCGTTTACCAATTGTCATCGAAGCCAGAAATACTCTCATGGATGTCTCAATCTTGTAATCTATTATTCTTGGTGAAATTCTCCAACTTTGGTGCCATAGTAACTGTCAAATATTTGTCGCTAAATGTGAGAGAAAAATCCAGTGAATATTTAAAAAAATGTTGGGGTGAAATTGCCAAATTTTACCAAGCGAAAAATAAAAATGGAATAAAAATAGGAAAGTAACATTCACTTCATAGGACCGCTCGAGCTGAGCTCGACTTCCTTAGTTTATGATTTATTGAACGCTCATAATTCCTTTTCTGATATTCTATAGCAAATCGTGTGGATTAAAAAGTTAGATATTAAGATAAGATTTCAAGGAAAAGTCTGGCATTCAATGTTTGATACCGCAAAATGAGATATAGAACAAAAAAAAAATGAGCCAAGGTCGACTGGTCGAAGTATTTGAATGGACCACCACAAATGCGGCGAAAGATTTTACTGCGCTACTTCCAGGGTAATAAAAAATGGTCAGAGCATGACTTCGGTTGGGAGCTAGAACGTTGAAATCTTTCAATCTTTCATCTAAAATCTATGCTCAGGAATTTTAGGAAAATTAGAGACTAGTGGGAGACAATTTGAGGATAGTTTAAACGATAGTTGGTGTTGGTACCAGAACGATTCGTAGTAATACTCGGCGAAGGATTGTCACATTAGCAGCACTCCGCAAAAATTCATGAGCAATGTCTCATAGTGTTACAAGAACAACAACTTGTTGTAGACTGTTACCACGATAGACCCTTCTGTGTTACTGAAATGATCCGAAGACTGTCATTTCAGCGGTATTCTCCAAAAAGTTTGAGAACAGTTTTTTACTGTGCAAACAAAAATAATTTGTTCGAGATAGGTTTCTAGCAAAAGTCGAAGCGCCTAGAAAATATGTACATCCTGCCAACCCCTTCACTCCAGTAGAACTATTTCGCATGTGTCCTCAACAAGGATGACCCTGGCTGCTGTTTTGTAATCTGGAGTTTAATTCAATTCTCCTCAACTAAACGTAAAAATATTGTTTTGAAATAAATTAGGTTTTTCATATTTTTTTATTTTTTTCTAAAGCTTACTCTTCAAGTGCAGTTAAAAATATGTTTTGCATAAATAACTTTTTTTTAGTTTTTTTTTTGTTCTTTGTTTTATGTTCTTACGTTTTTATTTTAAAATTTTTATTTTAAAATTTGTCACATAGTTGTATACTCATATAGACAGAAATATTTTCAAAACCACTTCGAACAATTTATTTCAAAATAATTTAACTCTCGATCTAATAATATTTTACATTCCAGCTTCAAAATTTTCTTCTTCCTCCAACGGTTTGCTACCCTTTTCACTTGTTCGGCTTGACCGCTGCAATCATAATTGTAGGCGAGTTGGCAGACCGAAAACTCACGATACCAAGTACCTTCAAGTTACAAACATACGTGCATACCTCGCAAGTAGTCATATTTATGCATCGACAAAAGCAGCCATTTTACGTTTATAATTAAGTTGGAATTTATTACTGCGGCAGATAAAATGCAGCAAAGACAATAATTTACCTTTATGGTTTTTATTAAGCCAATAACAACAGCAGTCGAAAAATAAAAATACAAGTAAATATGTAGAAGGGAATAAAGCGCAGACCCAAATTATTATGCATGCAATACAAAAAAGTAAGCAAGGAGGCAATTAGCCAAATTTTTGGTCAAAATATATTGTTGACTACCTAACACCTTCTGTGAAAAATAAAAAATTTTAGAGTTGTGAAAAAATAAATTTTTAAAATTTTACAATATTTTTGAATGCATTTCAAGTTGATATTTCGTAAAAAAAAAGTGAGTGAAAATTTGTTTTCAATTGTCAGTTATCCAAAGCATTGTCGATAAAGAGGGGGTGGTTAAATTAGCCGGAACTGGAAGTGGTTGGTGGTGGTGGGCGACCTAGAAAAAAGTAGTAAAATAGTAAAAATATAAATAGTTATTAAAAATAAAAAATTATTTAAAATATTAAGCACGTAAGGCTTTCGCACTCAGTAAGCTTATAATTATTTTAATGTTTTCTAAAAAAATAAGAAACATGGGTTTTGTAAAATCTATAAGAAAGGTTTTGTAAAATCAAAAAGAAAAGCGAAAATGAGAGGATGAAAAATGGAACGAAAAACAAGAAATCGAGAAAGAGATATAAAAGCGAAAAGAAAGAGGAAGGCAATAGAATTTGAAAACAAAATGGAAAATAAATGGAAGTAAAAAGAAAAGAAAGGAAGAGAAAAAAAAATATAAAGCTGAATAATAAAGAAAGGGAAACGAAAACGGATGGGGAATGGAAAAAGCGAAAAAAGAAAAGAAAAAACAAAATAATAACGGGAATAGAACGACAATACAAATGGAAAACAAATCAGCCGAAGAGCAAAAGAAAGATAGGAAAATAACAAAGAAAGAAAAATGAAATTGATTTGGAAGAAAGGGAGCGAAAAGAGTAAAGAAATAGAATGGAAAAGCAAATGAAAACGAATAAATATAAAAAAACATATAGCAGAATAGTAAAGAAAGGGAAACTTAAAAAAAAACTAAAAGGAAAGAGAAAATGCAAAAAAAGAGGAAAGAAAAAAGAAAAGAATGATGGAAATAAAATGATAAGGGAAAGGGGAATAAAATAAAGAAAGAGATAAAGAAAAACAAAAAGAAAAAGATAGAGAAAGGAAGGAGAAAAGGAAAATAACAAAGAAAGGAAAAAGAAGACGGAAGGGAAACGGAAACGGAAAGAACAAATAAGAAAAAGGAAAAAAAGAATAAAAAGGATAGGAAAAAAAGAAAAAGAACAGAAAAAAAAATGTAAAAGAGAATAACAAAGAAAGAATTAGAATACGAAATGGAAACGGAAAGAACAAAACGAAAAAGAAAAAATTGGATAGAAATAAAAAGAAAAAGAACAGAAAATGAAAAAACTTGAAGGAGAACAACAAAGAAAGAAATAGAATAGGAAATGGTAACGGAAACGGAAACGGAAAGAAAAAAAGAAAAAGAATAGAAAACGAAAAAATTTAAAGGAGAATAACAAAGAAAGGAAAACGAAGACGAAAAGGAAATGAAACGAAACAAAGAAAAAGGGAAATAAATGGATAGGAAAAAAATGAAAAAGAACAGAAAACGAAAAAATGTAAAGGAAAATATCAAAGAAGGGAAAAAGAGGACGAAAGGAAATAGAAATGGAAAGAAAACAATAAAAAAAGGAAAAAGAAACGGATAATGAGAAATAATAAAAATAAAAATGAAAGCGATAGAGGAAAAAGAAGGTAGGATGACAAAAAGGAGCAGTGATCGGATTAGGAATAAAAATAAGAGTAGAAAAATATATGTAGATAACAAATAAAAATAGCACATGGGAGAAAAATGTTAATAGAAATATGAAACAAATAGAGGAACAATATTAAATAAAGAATATGAAATTAAAAATTAAATATGAAAGTTTTAATATCTATTTCTTTTTGTTCCTTGTTCACTTCACTCGGAAGCAAGACTTGTCTTGCATTGGTTGCGTTAATCTATTTGATTTCTGACAGTCATAAGTGTTGGAAATGTCCACACTTCATTGCACTAAAATTTAATGGGCCATAAAACTGTTTAGCCTACTTTTTTTTTTATTCTGATTAAAAAGTATGAGATTTTAATCAAATTTGGCCGAAAATATAGCTAAATATTTACGCTAAAGGAGGCCAATAACAACACGTTTTTGGAAGGAAAGCCCTTTTTTGTTAATTCTGTCCCAATCAAGACCAGAAACCGGTTAGTAAATAAATTGAAGCTATGTTGCTAAAAATGGTTTCATGTTAAAGTCTAGTTTTAATCTGAAAGGTTCGATTGAATTTATTATATTACTTACCGCTTGGTGGTGGGCCTCTTGGTGGTCGGCCGCTTGGTGGAGGACCACTTGGTGGTGGACCACTTGGTGGTGGACCGCTAGGTGCAGAAGCAGCCTAAATGTACAATGCAATGGAGAAGATAAAAAATAGATTTTGTTAAAAAGTGCGAGAGTGTAGAGAAAAATATTATTTACCATTAGAGTGCCCACTAGAGCGCTTATTATCAAAACGAAGAGAAAATGTAATTTCATATTGCTGAAACTTTCACCGCTGAATATCAAACTGATGCCATTCAAAAGCAATTCACTCCTTTTATACAGAATTCATAAAAATATGCGAAACAAAAAAATTTGCTCTACTAAATCACTTACTTTCAACTATTTTTACAAACTATTTATGTATGCACCCACAAATAAGCAATTATAGGCATATTCGGAGCAATTATAAGCGTATTTGGAGCAACCATGCATAAAGTGCGATTAAGTATTGTAAAAGTAATTTGAATTTGAATGTAAATAGATTTCATTCGAAACAATGCAAAAAATTGCAGTTTTTTGCGTCAAACTATAAACATGTGGGAGAAGTTATTAACACTTCTTCATTGCGTGTATGGCTACAATTATTAATAATGAAATCGAAATAATAACAAATTTTCTCATATGAGTACATAGGGCACTCGGAAGCCAATTGAACTCGGAAGTGAGTCAACGGGAGAAAATAACTACTAATTCGTAACTAGAATTGGCAGGCAATCTAAGCGTAAGCGGTGAAAACGAAATACTGCAGGAAACAATCATGAACTGGTGTTTGGTGGTAGAAGTTGCACTAGTTCGCATGGGACTAGTAGTTTACCAGTTGCAAAATTACCAATTGGAGGTGTATGAAAAACAAGTATTAAGTATAAATCAGTGTTAAAGAAGTGTTAGTATTAAATAAGTTACTAGTCCGAATGGGACTAGTAATGAACTAGTTACGAATTTACTAGTTAAAGGTGTGTGTAAATTAAGTATTAAATACAAATAAATAAATACAAGTATTGAATAAGCTACGAGCTCAAATAGGACTAGTATAGTACTAGTTGCAACATCACCAATTAGAACTGGTTATTTAACAAGTATTATGTATACACAAGTATTAACAAAGTGCAAGAATTAAATAAGTTGGTGGTTCGATTGGGACTAGTAGAGAACCAGTTGTTAGTCTTAAAGAAGTGTAGTTATTAAATAAGTTACTAGTTCGAATGGGACTAGTACTTTACTAGCTGCGAAATTACCAGTTAAAGGTGTATGTAAATTAAGTATTAAATACCAATAAGTATTAAAGAAATGCAAGTATTGAGTAAGTTACTACTTCAAATGCGATTAGTAGTGTTCCAGTTGCAAAATGGCCATTTAGAGGTGTATGCAAAGCAAGTCCTAAGTCGATATAAGCACTCGTATTAAAGGCATGCGAAGATTGAATAAGTCGCTAGTTCAGTTTGGACTAGTAGTGTACCAGTTGCAACATCACCAACTAGAACTATATACTAAACAAGTATTACAAGTGTGTATGCACAAGTATCAACAACGGGTTTTCCAACAACAGATGTTGTGAATAAATGGATTGCGCTATCGAGAGATGATTAACGATTTTTCATGGCCGGAATTGGATGATATTGATCTGGAAAACGTTTATTTTCAACAAGACGGCGAAACCATTAATCTTTTACGGGAAAAGTTTTCGGACCGTGTTATCTCTCGAAGAGGTGATCGCAATTGGCCATCGAGATCTTGTGATTTATCACTTTGTGACTTTTCTCTTTGGGGCCACGTGAAAGAGAAGGTCTACGCCAACATCCTAGGGTCGATTCAAGACCTCAAAGGTGGAATTCGTGAGGCTATCGAGGGCATAGGGCAGCCACTTTGCAATTCGGTTACGGAAAATTTCGTGAAAAGGATATTGTCCTGTAAGCGTAAAAATAGCATTTTTCTTTGAATATCAAAAAAAACACCTCTTATTGGAAAACCCTTTATTAAATAAGTTATACTAGTTAGAGAGTAACTAGTATTGTACTAGTTGCGAAATAAATTTTTACATCTAGCCAAAGGCTTACCCCGGCAGCATTCCTCAAAATGTTAACAGAAATTCTTTATGCTGTGAAAATCACAATAACCGCAACTATATTTTCCGCTGGCCGGCCTAGCTGAATGGTCTGGTGCGTGACTATCATTCGGGAGTGCGTAGGTTCGAATCTTCGATCATACAGATATACATACTAAATTTGGTAGAATTTGTTTGAGTGACTTAAGAGGCACGCATAAGTTCTTTAAAGTGAGCGCCAGCTACCACATCCATTTTCCAACATTTTTGTATTGCATTCTCAAAAATTACTGTTATACGAGCGGTGTGAAGATTGTTGTACTTATATATTTCGTCTCATTTTCAACACCCATCCTTCCAATAGTTAGAAAGGCATCTGAGCTGAGTTTCATTCAGATATATCAGTTCTTCCTCGATTAATCTGTGGCAAATTCAGTCTGTTGGGCTGGTGGATAGACAGGCAGGCATGACGAAATCAATCAGTTTAATCACTCCTAATATGTTGGTCTATAATTTACGTACACTGCCTATAGCTATTACTACTCCTTTATTCCATGCACTAGTCCACTAGTCATAAAAATGATCTCAGTAATGGAAAATGCCTTCTATGACCTACATTCTTACATATACGCGAATGCATAATAATTTGAAATCACAATAATTACAGTAAGTAACAAGCTTTCTCTGCGCCACTTAAACACAAAATTACTTAACACTAAACCTACCATGACGGGTCAAATGACCCATTTTAAACTTGTTTTCAGAAGATTTTGGAAATAACATTATTAAATCGCCGTTTTCTTTCACGACTTTTATTAAAAAATACATCGAATGTATTTTTCAAAATTTACTCCTCTCTTGCTATTTGTTTTACCGAGAAATATATGTGATCTGCTCTAACTACCGTAACGGGTCATTTGACCCATGCACAGATTGTGTCTCTTGATTGAGCCGTTTTTCCTATTACGTGCTATATTTCGCTCCATTGAGTTATATTTATTGCAGACTGACGGATGAATAGCCAATTTCGTTCTGCTACAAGCGAGCGCTACAGTAAAAATTTCAAGTTATAGTGCTATTTTGTGAATCAAAAATTCTTATTTGATAATTTTACATATATATTAATTATTATCCCAAAATTGTCAAAACATTCAAGATATTTGAAATCATTGGAAGTTATAAATAACATAGATGAAGAGTGTTCGGAATTCAGTGAGGAGCATCTGTCTGAAAGTAAAGTAGATAACATAGTACAATATAATAATTCATTTGACAGTACAGATGAATGTGAGTCCTCAGGTAAAGAAAGCGAAGACGAGAAAAAGACCGTTATCGAGTTCAGAAAGTGAAAAATATGTGGAAGACCGATGTACTGAAATTGCGCCTGATGGTACAATTTGGCAAGAAATAGAACAAAGCGCAACACCTGGACGTTCTCCAATTTATAATATTTTTAGGGAGGTTGTAGGCCCGACAGCGTATGCCAAACGCAATATAAGAAGAAGTAAGAACTGCATTTTCTTTGATTATTGTCAATCGTGTAATGGAGCACATAAGAAAATGCACAGAAGAAGAAGCCTCTTGAGTATTGGGAGCTCAATGGAATTTTACTCCTGCAAAAGTGAATGTATTTATTGATCTTCTATGTATATGCACGTGGCTTATATCAGGCAAAAAATTTGAACATTTCATATCTATCACTAAATGGGGTATAGCCAGCAACGAAAATGGGGTATAGCCAACAAAATGGTAAATTCGCTCTAATCTCAGAAGTATGGTACAAATTCATCAAGAATAGCCAAAATTGTTAGAAGCCTATGTAATATGTAACTATCGATGAACAGCTCTTCGAAAACAAAGTAGATTTACACAATATATGCCGAACAAACCGAATAAGTTTGGTGTCAAATTTTGGCTAGCATCTGATGTCAGCACTAAATATATCATAAATGGATTTTCATATTTGGAAAATACATCATAAATGGATTTTCATATTTGGAAAATACATCATAAATGGATTTTCATATTTGGATTTTCATATTTGCTTCAACTCCGCTTGCGAAATTCGTTGTTCTCAAACTAATGGAACCGTTCACAGGATGCGAAAGAAGCGTCACTACAGATAATTTCTTTACAAGCGCTTCACTCGCTACGAAACTATTAGAAAAGAGAACCACTCTTTTGGAAACGATTCGCGGAAGCATAAGAGAACTGCCCAAATTAGCCAAGTAGAAGAAAGATGGTGCGCCACGCTTCTCAACAAAACTATATAGGTAAATCGAGTCATTATTCACTTACCATTTATAAAAGTAAGACAAACAAAAAAGTGCTTTTACTAAGCGCAAAACATAAATATGTAAGCATTGAAACATATGGCAAGCGTATACCAGAAACGATAAGATTTTACAATAATACTAAGTACGGTTTAGAGATGACGATTCAGATGGCCAGAAAATACTCAGTGAAATCAAAATCGCAAAGATGGCGTGCGCAGATTTTCTTCAATATTCTTGACCTGGCTGGAATCAACTCAAGAGTTTTATATAGAGAAACAATCGGCAAAAACACCTCTAGATAACAATTTTTATTTTAATTAGCTGAAGAACTTGCCGAAAGAAGATTTTCAACAGGAGCAAAAACAAAGCAAAGAATAAACTATTTTTATGTTTTTAAATTTAATATATAAACTATTTTGAATCATTAATTGAAAACAATTGTTTCATTCATGTACCAAATTGGCCTAATTGATATATTTTTCGCTAGACTTAGTAATATATGGTATATATAACATTTTAAAGGCGGGTCATATGACCCACTTTGGTAGGAATAGGAATACATAAAGTATCGGTAGGTTTAGTGTTAATTCTTAATTGATTTCGCAAATAATCCAATAACGACTTTCTAAAACAACATAAAACGCTGATTGAAATTTTATAACATCCGAAATTAACTAAATGACATATATGTATGTATAGCCTCCCAATTAGCCTTTTTTGTGTTGCTTTTGAATTGCGTCTCATTTTAGTTCAATTTTTTTGCGAAAAGAAATACCTGTTGCTGTTTTGTTTTAGCAAACTTCAAATAAATGTATAAATTATTTCAATGGAGCTCTAAAGGCTGTTGAAAGTTCACTTATTGTTTTAAGTTGGGTTAGGTTAGGTTATATACTTGTCAATATAACCTAAGAGGTCCTAATTGCAGGAAAACTAAGATAACCATAGCGCTGTCAATGCAAGGGGGAAAAAGGAAAACCCATATGAGTTTATTTTTAAAGTATTCAGATGTTATCAAAAGCAAGCCGATAGTGCTCATTTCTGCTTGGCCGTGGGAATAGATGTTTACTTCCTTCACAGTTATTACATCAACTGCTTCCTTGCTTTGGCTACCATCGCTAGAAAGACACTGAGTGATTTGATACCTTGAATTTGAGTTTGAGAGGGAGCCACTCGTAAAAAACTCCTCCATCAACTTTTCTGTCCGACTTCTAGCATGCGTGAACAGGTTCACCCAACTCTGTTTTTGTTTTTGTAAGTAACTCACTTGGCATTACAAGTCTGCTTCAGTGATAGGTAGGTTAAGTTAGGTTAACGAGGTTGCTTGTCGGGGTCCTAAGGCTCATTGTCATACCTGCGTTTGTTTTCCTTCCCAACTAAGTTGCTTAAAATGCTAAGATTTTTTTAAGAAGGTAATCAGTCCTTCCAGTGAGACATTTTGCAAGTTTCCTAGGTCTTCAAAGAAATAAACGCCAGGATATTTGGCACGGCTTCTTTGAAGTGCAGGGCATTCGCAGAGGTCCCAATTTCTTCTTCATCTTCACAACTCCATCAGAAGTCATTGTGAGTTACACCCATTCTACGGGTTAGGGTGCAGTGACCCGTTATAACACCTGTGAGGACGCTGGTTGTTAATATGCGGAATCCAAGTAGACATTTTGACCTTTTAAGAATCAGTTTTTTTCCAGAACGATTTGAAGACCCTGCAGTTAGTAGTCAGAGACCACCCCCCAGAGTACAGTTCGTCTAGAGAAATGCTTGTGTCCTCTACCACTTGCTAAAGGTTAAGCTCAGAGCCTTTTATTGCATAGTCATCCGCTCTTTCGTTTTCCTCCACTCCAGAGTGGTCGGAGACCCAATAAAGTGTGGTGTTGTGGTATAAGCGGAAGCAACCTCCTTCATTCTTTAACGCATCTTGAATTGATGCACTTTTAGGTCACTGCTTTGATCGCTGCTTGACTAGCAACAAAAATGGTAAGGTTTACCGAAGGTAAGGCCGTAGAGTGTAAATCTCAGCCTGAAAGACGCTACAACGGTCTGGCAGACCAACGGAGAAATTTTATAATTGTTCCGAGTACGCTCCCGATCCAGTGACATTATCTATCCAGGGATGGGTAAGTTTTAATCATCTTGAATTTCGTTACTATTTCCCAGAAATCTACAGGTGAAGAGTCCATTCCAGAGGCTTTTTTATATCGAGCTTGTCGAACTTTTTCTTATATCCAGCCACAAATGTGTAGCTGTTAAACAATAGAAAAAGAGTTCAGTTGACGGTCGGTCGAGACGATTTCCATTATTTCAGAAATATTTTCGATAAGTAGCTTAACAGTGCGTGGTGGACATGAAAATTCTCCCGAATGGCGAATAGGGGCTCAGGGATATAAGGCTGATCTGATCTGTAAAAGGATCTCACTTAGATCTCTTGGATCCATTGTTTTACCAGTGCTATGTATTTGGAGTCGAAGGTATTATTTTATGTAATTCATAATGCACGTCTCCGCGAGCTTTAATTTTGCCAGCAATTCCCTTCAGGGATGAAAAATATGCTAGTCTAGGCACATTTGTCGAGTACTACAATGAGCAGGGCAGTACCCCTAGCCAAAGTACCCCTAGCATTCGCTTCGTTTTATTCGCATCGCTCTGGACTAATACCATTTTGGCTGCGAGATGATGGGTGACACAGGGCTCCGTCAATGCTCCAACCAATATTTTGCAGTCTTTTCTAGAGAGTGATAAAATAAAGTTTGTTATTTCGTTTGCCAAGTTCTTAGAATAATTTAGGCAGTTTTGTACGAGATTGAGTGTTCCCATGTCGGCTGCGTTTCCAAAGTTCCTTATTCAGTTCTGTTTTCAGAAATGAGAGTGATGGGTATATGTGATGAGTACTCACAACTATAAGCACTCCATATATTTACAGCAAATCTGTCTTTAGCTTTCGCCTCCATTGAAGATAAACTTTAAGGTGTGGAGTATTTCCTATTTGCTGGGGTCCAACTTTCGGGAGCGCTCAAATAATGTCGAGTCAAGCATTAGTTCTGTAACTGAACTGACGCAGAAATGTTATTTGTTTTTTCACTGAAATTTTATCAATCTAATGCCATCTAATGTAGCTCCAACGCTACGTGAGATGCAGATTACAAAAGACAACTATTGGAAAAATAATGTTTTTATTTTAAATTAAATTATATTTTTAAAATTAGTTTATTGCCAAATATATTCATTAGCAAAGACAGCAGGATATTCAATTAGTAGAATGAGTACCTCCTTGAGTACGCAAACTAAAAGTTGAATAGAAGCTTTCACTTTGAAACGCTGCAGGCAGCCGAAAATTTCGCCACACAACTTAGCGTTTCTCAGGCTGCTCTCTTCTTGAAATTTGTTGCCACTCCAGCAGCAAGCTCGTCGCTGCTAAATTCAGCCACATACTACTTATAAGTGCATACTTATGTGTATGTACGTCCAAATGTTTATCTTATATCATATCATATCACATCCTGCTTACTTATCTACTTACCCTGCAAAGCACACCACTACACATAAACCTTTTCCTGCCGCTCATTTAGTTGGTTAACTTTTATTTGATTTTATTTTTCACAAAAAACATAAATCTTTTTATTGAAGTTTTGTCAGCTACTTTCACTGTGAATGCATAGGTATGTATGTATGTGTGCAAGTGTGAGTGTCTTTATATTTGCTTATGCGCGATTTTGAAGATTATTAATTTTGAAGTTTTGTATTTGTCATTTGTAAAGCTGTGTGTGCAAACAAACTTTCCGCCTTAAATATATATATCTACTTCCTCCCTATTTTTATATATGGGAATGTATGCAGTTGCTCGCAAATACCACACGTGCTTTAATAAAGGTAAGTACTCTTTTATTTGACTTCGAAGTCAATATTATGGCAAGTCAATGGAAAAAGCCTTCTTAATGGTAAGTTAATTAATTTCAAGTAAAATCTTTCTTCCTGATTATTTGCTATTTCTTGCATATTATCAGGCGTGTTTGTTAGTTTTATTGGGCCATAGTGTACTACGACCATTGATGTGGCCCATTTTGCTTGGCCGCGAGCCTATCACTGAGAGCTTCTAATGAATTTGAACACTTCCTCGTACGTTTTTTTCAATATTACCAGTGGATCTAGAGTCACTCCACTTATGTGAGTGAGTCTTCGCCCTGCAAGAGCTTCACATTCGCAGAGGCTATGATCTGGTATTTCTGGCGGCTCAGCTTTCAAAATGGCATACACTTGAAATTGAAATTTGAAAAGGTCGAGCCAAGGAGCACCAGGAGATTTGCTGGCTCCTAAAACACTCAGGCTAAAGAGCCCATTTATTTATTTATTTATTTAAAGCTCTGGAAAGCGGGTAGATAGTCAAGGAGGGAAGGAGAAAAGTATCAGAGAAAGAGATAGGAAAGAATAGAGACAGAGATAGAGATAGTTAATCCTGTGAGAATTTTCCAGATTCTTTGACAAATCTGTAAATATCCTCCAGTTTTAGAGAACGAATATTACTCATTCTCACGTCATCGGAACACAAAACTCGTAGCCTTGCTCTAGCAAAGGTAGGACACTCACAGAGAAAGTGCTCAGTGTTATCCGCCTCCTTCAAGCACGACAGGCATATTGATTGATCCGCAATGATTCCAATGGTGGTCATATGCTGACCCCATGGGTTGTGTCCTGTAATAATACCGACCATCAACCGAACGTCTTTCCTTTCAAGTTTTGGTAAAAAGTTTGACAGTTTTCTGCTTGGACTTGTCACAAAATGCATCGCACTTTATGTAATAGATTACCTTCATAATCGCTGATCCAATTCATGATTCCTGCGGAACTGTTTCCGATTATTGGCTGTTGCCCTTGGGGGGAACCGCTGATCCACGGTTCATCGGCAATTTCGTTTCCTTGAAACCATATAAAAACAAGCCCCTTTTGTCTTGCGACAGAATTAAGCTTCTTCTTAGATTCTTGAACAATATTTAAGGTTTGCTTCGCGTTCTCCAGGGCCTTCAATGCAGCCTGACTGCCACTGAAGACTCCAACCTGTAAGGCATACACTTTATTCTACTAATCCTGGTTTCCTGAAATGGGAACGATCATAGGTCCTCGGTATCTAGATTTAAGGGCCTACTTGCCGTTTCTCTAGAAGGAAGTATAAACCTTTCTAACCACCTTAGTGCTGGAATTTCTGTCCATTGTACGAACTCCTTGTCTTAATTTGTCTTAACTGTCATTTATAATTTCATTTAAGCGAACTTTCTAAGCTCACATAAAGGTTCTGGTTCATTGAATTTTTGACGCAGCGTTAGGCAGTCCGCCTGTTCGTTGCCAGGCAGAGACAGATGCCTGAAAAATGGAGTAAAGATACTTTGTAGTGCTACGCAGGAATACAAGTATACGGGGATGGGGATTAGCGCACTAGATAGGGAGACTCTTATCACCTTTCTAAACTCCTGACCCCCAAATATCCTGAATATTCCTGAGAAAGGGCAAAGTACATTCTATTTATTTGCTCGCATTTCGGCAACGAAAGAAATGAGCTCTTCAAAGCCTTCGGTGAATACCCAACAGAAGTGAACCGCATAGTGCAAATTTGCGATAAGGTAAACAAATTACGTGCTTTTAGCATAGCTGCAACGCGGATTACAAAAATGTTGCGTAGGATGGAATGAACCCGAAAGGTTGACCGTAGACAACCACAATTGGTGCAGCAGGGTGCTGAAAACGGCGAAGAGCAGTCGCAGCGTGAACACCGAACAATTACCGACACTCAAATATACATATACGGACGATTTGAGTAAAAGTACTCTATAGCGGCCTTCGACGCATTACTTAAGAGCAAGGTTCCAGGAGGTACAACCGTTCGGACGAGAGGAGGTTTTTTTTCTGGTTAAAGTCCCACACCAGCTGCCAACTGACCAAACAGGTTTTTGACGCTTTCTTTCTATTAAAAAGAAAAACCAAATACCATTATCGGCCCCAAGCACCTCCCATTGCATACTAAGAGCTTTCTCTGTCTAGTAAAACCCGCGTAACGTTGACTCAATTAGGGTGTGGATATTAGAGCAGGTTAAACTCCTACTAATCCAGAATCGACACCGATATACTCAATATATGTCCGGCATGTGAAGTTACCCCACACGATACCAACCACCTATGGACAAGGCATCTCAAACCCACTCATCTAACACCCCTGTTTCTCTGAAACCAACCTATCGAAACGGCACGTTTTGTGGTCCTACCATTAGATGAGTTAGGACTTAGTGAACTCGCACAATAACAACCACAAGGTATACTTGAAGCGGAACTCTTTGCGAAATATATGCTCACTTTAATCATGAGTGCCGCTATAAGAATCCCACACTTACTGAGAGCCAGGCAGCTATCAAGGCTCTCAACTCTTCCCAGGTTAGGTACATTAAAACTGGTGCTGGAAAGTCTTGATAAACTGAATATGTTCGTCCAGCGTCAAATGGGACACAGTGACAGCGCTTGCGGTCTGAATCATGACGAAACTGCAACAAATTGATTGGGAAGGAAGAGCTCAATCGGCGAAAACAGCAGCAGCATACCACGGGAGACTAACTGCTTCAGCCAAACAAACAACCAGATAGATGCTTGAGATAAGCACTCACTACAGTATCAGATAGATGGCAAGACGATAGAAAAATTTCTCGATGTACCAGCAACTGGTGCGACGGCCACAAAAAAAAGCTGAATATCTTAGACTAGAATAATCACGTACGTATTCTATGGGTTCCAGGATACATAAGAATTACTGGCAGATACCATAAATTAGCCAGGAATAAATAAAAGTAATTTAAGAATCATCACAGAAATTCGAATAAGGGGTTAGGGGAAGTCAGAATTTTCAAAAAATTGAATTTTTTTTTTTGGATTTTCTTAAAGTATAATATCTTAAAAATGTTGTGTGAAAATTCGAAGTGAATCCGAAAAATACTTTTCGAGTTGTTAAGCAATTAACAAAGGGCGCTCGACTGCTCCGGAGCCCAATAGCAAAACTTTAAATGCGTTTTTCTCAAAACTATGTTTTATCAACTGGTGATCACTGTAACTTAAAAACCGCTTGGTAGATTTCAATAAAACTCATACTGCTTTTGAAAAACATAAAAAACTCGTGCCTGATCGAAGGATTTTTTTTTCAAAAATTTCGATTTTTTTAACAATTAATTGTCGGTTTTTTTCTCGAACATCTGAAAAATATTTGCTGAGGCCGTCATATTGTTGATTTTGAAAAAAAGGCTTCGATCAGGCACAAGATTATCTAGTAAAACTAATTTCTCTTGTCCGATTGATTTTAGATCAATCCTCAAGGACTTGTGATGATCACCGCAAGGGACTGCCGGAGAAACGAGCTCCACATAAACAGCGATGACTTTTTCAACTATTAATTTTCGTTTTTGAAATTTTGCTAAGGTGAAGTCGAAACATATTAATACATCATTTTATTTTTGTAAAATAATTCAATTAACTAGCAAGCAAAAATGATTGGAAGTCATTTTTTCGGGCCTTAGGCCTCTTTTCGTGCATGCTTTCCTGTGGCCATCATGAAGCTCCTCATACTCCAGACACGTCTCTTCTTGCAATGAAAGTTATTTTAATCCCAAGGCTCAGTGACATATTCACATGTGCAATATTCCAAATATCCACACTTCCTCATAATTATACTTACTCGCAAATGTCTCTCTACATACATAAGTATGTGTGCATGTGAGTAAATGAACGATTTGTAGCTGCTTATCATAATGCACACCTTGCCGAGACACATACACTTGAAGGTACTTTTTATGCGCATATGTAACTGTAAAATTATGTTTGGGCACAGAAAAATGTTGGCACACACGCATGTAAATGAGCTTGTATGTATGCATGTATGTATGTATGTACGTAAACGGTTGCTGTGCACATAAATTCATAAAATTATTATTATAATCAGCATTTTGCATTTGTAAAAACCTCAGAGATACCAAAATACACATTAAAACCGCCACCTGCCCTCATCGCAAAACATAAAAACTAAAAAACAAAGAAAAAAAACACCAGATATATTCAAACTGATGGGTTCATCATTTAATTCACATATGCGAAAGTAGCAGGTACACTGGTGGCAAACAAATTAGTTAAAGGAATATTTCTTGGCCTTCCGCATGGAAGTTTGAACTTTACTAATATCTTTTAAAGCTTAATGTTTGATGAGTAGAGCTGTGATAGTCATGCAAAATAAAAGGCCAAAACATGCAAAAAAAGCCCAAAATATATTAATATTCGAAAATCTCTCAAAAAATACCGAAAATGCAAAAAAGGTAGTTTTTTCTCCTGGGCTAGTAAACATTTTTATTCCAGTTAGCTAGATATTTATAGTAATTCATTGTTGCAAGTCAAAACAAGATGTTGTTTCAGACTATCGAACGAGAAACACCGCCGTTTTTCAGTTATAATTGACTTGTAGGTTGAGAAGGAACGTTCTACATCCACCGATGTAGCAACAGCAAATTTAAAAAATGTTATTTCACATGGTGTCAATGCTGGTCTTAGGTTAGACGCACGTTTAGTTGCATATAACTTTGCTTCATATTTATTTGTTAAAGGACGATAGAAAAGAAGTTGAAATGCAAAAACATTTCTTATTTAATGATACTTTAAATATAATATTCAAATGATTATACATTTTTAACAAAATTGTGTTTTTCAAACATTTTCTTAAAGCTACTCAAAATAAGGTGAGTGTTTCTTGGTCATTAGAATAGGCGCACTTTGGCTTTTTAATTTTTATAAGAAAAGTATTTGGATTTTAACTTAAATTCCTATATGATTTATTTGAAATAAAAAAAAAATAATTTCAGTAATGAGTACTGCCTCCTTTGTTAGTAATAACTTCATGAATCCGGTCCTTCATAGAATGATAATATACAAGGAATCAATGTAGTTCAAGGAAATCTCTCTCCAAGCACGTTTAATATCTGCAGTTAATGTCTCCTTATCTTCGTATTGCTTTCTTCCTTCGTATACCTTCCGTGTTAGCCAGCCCCAAACATTTTCAATTACGTTAAGATCTGGAGAAAATGGTGGCCAGGTCATGATATTAACTTTTTGACTCGAAATAAAAGATTTTACTACTCGAGAGTTATGAATAGAAGCATTGTCTTGTTGAAAAATCCAAGGAATTGGTCCAAAGAGATCTTTTAATTTTGGAAATACGGACTCTAATAATGTTTTGAAGCGATCGCCGTTCATCTTTTGATCGATAAAAATCAAGTCAATTGTTTCATAAAACGTGATAGCACCCCACAGCTTTATTTCCCCTTCTCGACTATGGTGGCGACTTAAATATAGCTCATCTTTCCGCAAATCGTGATAATAATATTGAAGTCCATCAGGGCCAACTAAATTAAAACGTTTTTCATCAGTAAATACTACTGAACGCCAATCATTTAGTCGAGTGTCAGATTGGACAGTCCACGTCATGTATTCTTTCGCGAACTGAAGCCGGTTTTCTTTGCGTATTGTATTCAAAGGGGGGTTTTTCTTGATTTTTAGACGCTTCAGGTGTTCTGCATTTCTGATCGTACGCTGAACAGTTGCTAGGCTTGCCTTTACTCCAGCCAATTCCTTGATCTTAGCTGCAGATTTAATCGAATTCGAAGCAATTCTAACAATTTGGCGTACTGCTTGTTTTGATAGCGCCTTTTTTCCCCTTTGAAGTTATTTCCATATGCCTCTGGATCCTTCAAATATCTGTCAACAGTTCTGGAGCTGCGATTTATTTGTTTGGCAATTTTCCGATTGGACAGTCCTTGGGAGTGAATAAAGTCTACTTTTTGACGTTCCAATAAGCTCATAACAGCAGCTTTTCCCATTTTTTTCTTCAAATGTAGCTCGAAAACACTTTATTTGTTTATTTTTGATATTTTTTCAATACGAAAGTTTACACTTGTCCACGAAATACGAAGAAATTTAAGCTGCATCTAATTCAATGACCAACCGAATCTCCGAATGTGCAGTTATTTTTTCGCAAATCAACAAGCTGTCAGCATTTTTTTTCGAACAAGATTCGCACTTTGATAAGAAAAGCATTTTGGACATTTAAAACAAGCATGATAATAAATAATTGATTTTGTTTAAAAAAAAACGATGGTGCGTCTAACCTAAGACCAGTAGTGTATATTCATTTGAAGCGCTAGCTCGTGAATCTCCATTCAAAATATCATTAATTTCAAGCAAAGAACTATTTCCAACATTCCGAGATAACACTTCTTCGAACTTCTTAAAAAAACGGTCGTCGGTCATTGTGCCTAAGATAGAATGAACTTCTTCATACAGCCCTATGCACTTTTTCAATTCAAATCCATTCGATTCTATTATTTTGATCTTGTCTGCGATGAAGATGAAGTTAGCTTTTATGAATGCCAAATCTTGTCGAATATTAGACGCTCTAAACGCTTTTTTTGCATCTCGAATACATTCCGCATCTGCATCATTCAAATAATCAACAACTGATTTTACAGCGTCAAACTTGTCAGCATTGTAATCACATGCTTGTAGCCAAGTTCCCCATCTAGTAACAATTGGTTCGGGTAGCAGTGGAATGTTCGGATTTGCATGCTTAAACAGCTGTCGTCGAGCTGCTGACGGTGAAGGAATTTAATGGTTTTTTCAATACAAGAATTTGAACTATAGATAAAAATAGCAATACGTACTTTGACGAAGGTAGCCTTTACTTTTGATATCAACAAATTTACCTCAAGGAACTCTGACCGAATAAATTCTACCAATCGATGCAATCCATGGGCAAAACATGTAACGTGTAGCATTTTTGGGAATAAAACTTGAAGAGACTTCATTGCCGAAATCATATATGCAGCAGCATCGGTAGTAACGAGCATAACATTTTCATATTGAATTCCTCCAATACAAGAGAAACGTAAGGAAAAAATTGAAAATTGTGTCGTTTTTCGAGTGTTTAGGTAAAGACTTACCCTTAGGCCATAAAAATAATAATGATTCAGTAAAAAATGTTGCAACCGTGTTAGCGTTGCATTTGTCTAATTCTTTAACGTTCAACATCGTTTTCATCGTCCAATATGCCAAAAACAAAATTCGCAACTGATCTTTTTTCGATATCCGTTGTTTCATCCAGAGTAACCCAAATATGTTTTCCATCAGCTTTTAAACGCAATTTTTCAATCGATTTTTCATACCAATGTGGCACATAATTACGACGAAGTGCACTTTGATCTGGAACTGATTGTGAAGTGTATTTTTCTATGAATTGTACTACACTCGGATGATTCACTTTATTTAATGGAATGTTGGCTTCGATTAAAGTTTTACATAAATCCATATTGAATTCCGAAAGATTTTGCCCATGTTTCTGTTGATAATTTGATATTAACAATTGGCTCATTCATATTCAGAATTCTGTTTTTTTCTTTGTTGAGCATCCTTGTGTTTCACTGAATCAATGTGCTGTTTGACTTGAAATATTCTTTTCGCAGAAACCAAACAATTGCAATGTGAACAAAATAAAACTGATTTGTCCGACCGAAAAACATTGGGAAATTGGTTTTTCATACGCACAATAAACTCACCCGGCGTTTCTTTTCTATCTTTTGGCATCTTAACCCAATTTTCAATCAACCGATTACTTCAAATACTATGCAGTAACTGAGAAGAATATGATGTAATTTACTGCGTTTACTATGCATTTCATACTAACACAAATGGCGCATAGCACTTGACGTTGTGCTCTCTTCAGAAATCATAGTAACCAATAATTGCGCCAAACTCATTTCGTGGAAATTTTCGAGTCTCATTTTTATAAAGAAATTTGTCGCCTCATTGGAGATAAATAATAAAATAAAAATAATTTGAAATAGATGGGCGCATAAAATGTTATAGATCTGTTCTTTAAACGAAAGTTTATCTTCGAATTGTTTTTATTTATGTTTTGGTTAGAAGAATGATTTAAATTTCTTAAAATTACTCAAAAAATATGAAAACAGGCATTTTAAATCGAAATATGCTTTTATGGACGAAACATGCAAAATATGCATGCAACATGCATTTGCATGACTATCACAGCTCTATTGATGAGAAATAACTAATATTATGTTCAATTATTTTTGTAAATAAAAGATGGCGGTTCATCATTACGAAAATTGGTTATTTCTATGAAATATTATGGGCTAATCGATAGCAGTTCATAGTTTTTGAGACACTATTGCTCTATTAGCTACACGAATATCTTCCACCGTTTGAAGGTTGTACTCACACACTCTTTCTTTTAGATATGTATGATTAGAGCTCGAAAAGGAAAAAGTAGAAAAGAGATAATAAGAAGTAACAGTCATATCGGTAATCTTTTACAGATATAGTCCCGATTTTTTCGAGATCCCGAAATGGTTGTCAGAAAAGCATGATTTTTCATGACTGACTGTATTCAATGTATACGATGCAAAATCTTTTATGCTACTTGCAAAATGTTCGCGATACCGAACTATGACAATCCCGAATTTTTAAGTTTTCCTTTTTGTTAATAACTTCAACAAATCTATAGAAAATACATTCTTCAATATCAAAAAGTCAAGAAAAATATATAGGGTCCGCCATATAACTTTACGGAATTAAAAATGCTATAAAAAAGAAACTACTCAATATTTTTCCAATCTGTTTTTTTTTTATTTTGAAGTACAATCCTTCCGGTTAATGATGGAACACAACTTCATTCATATGGCTGCCTCGGCTAGCCATGCACCATCTCATACGATCGGTCCAATTTTTGAACACATTTTCGATTGTATGCGGCTGTATTTCAGCTATAACATCGCGTATGTTGGTCTTCAGTGCATCAATTGATGCTGGTTTGTTGGCATAACACTGGTCTTTGACGGCACCCAAAAGACAATAATCCAACGGCGTCAAATCGCACCACCGAGGCGGCCAAACGATATCAGAATTTCGGCTGATAATGTGATCTTCGAAGACAGTGCGCAAAAGATTGATCGTAGCATTCGCTGTGTGGCAAGTAGCGCCATCTTGTTGGAACCAAATGCCACCAATATCCTCCTCTTCAATTTCTCGGAACAAAAATTCATTCAACATGGCCCGGTAACGCTCTCCATTGACGGTTTCGGCCACTCCTCGCTCATTTTCGAAGAAAAATGGACCAATGATGCCTCTAGACCAAAATCCGCACCAAACAGTGACTCGTTGTGAATGCATCGGCTTTTCTTCGAGTGCGTGCGGGTTTTCTGAGCCCCAAATGCGGCAATTTTGCTTGTTAACATACCCGCTTTTCTTCTTCCCATTGCCGTACGTAATTTTCGTACACATTCTGCAACATTACCATGATTTTCAAAGTAATGTCGCAATATTTCCCAGCGTTCTTTGAGCGTATACACAACCATTTTCGTTCAGCGGAAGAATAAAACTAATTTTCTGTCAAATCAGATGACAGCTACGTGTTACCATTCTTCAAATAATACCTAGGTCAAATCAGTAACGATAGTTGGCGGGCCCTTGAATAGGAGATATCATTAAACTCGCTAAGTGAACAAAGAAAATCGGAGCATAGCGCGTGTAATTCATATAAGGTTTCTTAGGGTAGAGTAGATGAAAGTTAATTAGAGTTCTTTTATGTATAAGGAAGAAGAGGAAAAAATAGGTGGCTTTTTTAATTAGGCTAAACTAGCCAGGCAGAGAACGAGAGAGATAGAGAGTAATGATCTGCTACTTTCTATTGATTTACCCTTTGCGGTTAATCCACATTGCCACATTGGCGCCATTCTTAGGTCGTCATAAAAGTCGGCGTCGCCGTCTAGCGAAGCTATACTACGAGTATTAAACGTAATAAATCAGTTTCAACGAATTCTTTGTTTTCTAGTACCGATATATTCGTATTTGCGTCAAATCACTAAGGGACAAATAACTCCGAAAAGCTAAATTTGCTCCGACTGGCTGGTACTCACATCACAGAAATCTGCCGATTGGAAAGGGTTAATGACGAGCTGAACTTATAGCAGAGAATATGATTTAAAAACTTAAGAAATGTAAAGCTTTAAAAAGCCTTTCTAGACTCGTTCGCTTATGTTGATAGAAAATTTCTGGTGAAATCACCAAATAAATCCAGTGCGTATACCTGGTCCAATTTGAGCTAAAATATTCTGCTCAGAATCGTATATAAAAATATAAATTTGTTGATGCGTGACTACCATTTGGAAGTGTACAGGCTCGAATCTCCGTGCATGGAACACCAAAACAATAGAAAAGGTTTTTTCTAAGAGCGATCGCCCCTCGTCTGACAATGAGCAACTTTCGCGCCTATTTTTGTCATGAAAAGCGCCTCATAAAAACCATCTACCCCTCAGAGGCATCGTAAAACCGTAGGTCACTCCATTTGTAGAACAGTATAACTTGGCATACCATAAATAGAGGTGTAGAGGAGCTCGAGTAAAATACTTAAAGTTTTAGGAATGACTTGTTTACATAGAATTCACTGCAATACCATTTTTCCAATTTGCATTGCAATTTAATATAAAAAAATTGCAGAAATATGCCTTAATTTTTAAAAATTCGACCACCTTTTTTTGAAATTGGTATTAAATTAAAATTTATGAGAATGAGTTGTTCTCATGGAATTCCCTACACGTCCAATGTTTCCAATTTGTCTTTAATTGAGTGTTAAAATAAATTTTCTCTAATTTTCCCAATTTTTTTTTTAATTCTTTCACCTATTATCAGATTAGTATTGAAATTTATGAGAATGGCTTGTTCTCATGGAATTCTATATAGGTCCAGTGCTTAAAATATGACTTCAATGGAATATAAATTTTCCCAATAGAACCTCAAATTATCTCAATTTTTTTTTAAATTTGTCACCTTGTTTCAGGTTAGTATTAAAATTTATGAGAATGACTTGTTCAAACGCATTTACCGAAAGTGCCGATTTCTTTAACATGGATTTTAATACAAAAAAACAATTTTTATAAATTTTCCCTAATTCTTTAAAAGAGCTTTACGATGCACAGTGGTCCGGCGGCCGGACAAAATTCAATTTTTCAACACTTTTGAAATAAAAATTTGATAATGCAGATGTTTTCTTAAATATTCAAGGCAGATTTCCTGAAAATATTACTTAATTTAAAAAATTTTTCATTGTAGTTTTTTGACTTTAAACATGAAATTGTATGCAAATCGTACTTCAAGAGTTTCATTTTCATGTCTGCAAATAAATATTACCATTTGATTGTTAACCAAATATTGAAAAAAAAGATAATTGAATATATTAACGGAAACAGTAATAATTCTCTTAAGTTGTGGTACAAAATCCAATTTTTTTTTTTTGAAATTACAAAATTTTTCGAAAATTTTTTTTTTTAAAGATCATTTTTTCGAGTGGTCCACACCGGTCCACTTGAAATCAACATGAGTGATGTAGCCACATATTTCAGCTATGATCTCAAACTGAAACCTGTTGCGCAAAGTTGCACAAATTAAAAATAATGTAGCTTTTGTGCATTTACCCACAGGCAAAACGTTACATGTGGCTTATGCAATTTTGTGTAAAAGACAGAAAAAGACATCACAGACCCCATCAGCATTAAGAGACAACTAAAAAAAAAAACAAAAAATTATTAAAAAAACATAATTTTTGTTTAATATTATTAAAATATTAATATGATAGTTGCATATATATATATGGACTATGAATAAGTTCGTGCGGTTTTACAACAGATGACGTAACTTGATTATTATTCCATCGATCCACATTTCCAAACATTCATTGGAGAGCTACTGTCGTAAGGCACAAACGTCAGTATAAGTTTTTTATTTGAAGCGTAAACAACAATATTTTTACCACACTTGAAAATGTCGAATTTCGTGCCAAATAATGTGTTTTTGCGGGGAATTCTTCTTCATTATTTTAATATGAAGAAAAAAGCAGCCGAAAGTCATCGTATCTTGGTGGAAGTTTATGGTGAGCATGCTCTATCTGAGCGAACGTGCCAGAAGTGGTTTGCACGCTTTAAAAGTGGTGATTTTGGCTTGGAAGACGAAGAACGCGAGGGTGCGCCGCCAAAGTTCATGGATACCGAATTGGAGGAATTGCTCGATCAAGATCCGGCTCAAACGCAAGAAGAGGTTGCAAAAACTTTGGGAGTTGATCAATCAACCATTTCCAAACGTTTAAAAGCCATGGGAATGATCCGAAAGGTAGGCCATTGGGTGCCGTATGAATTGAAGCCAAGAGACGTTGAACGCCGTTTTATGGCATGCGAACAACTGCTTCAACGGCACAAAAGAAAGGGTTTTTTGCATCGAATTGTGACTGGCGATGAAAAGTGGGTCCATTACGACAATCCAAAACGTCGGGCAACGTATGGATACCCTGGCCATGCTTCAACATCGACGTCGGCGCAGAATATTCATGGCCTGAAGGTTATGCTGTGTATCTGGTGGGACCAGCTGGGTGTTGTGTATTATGAGCTACTGAAACCGAATGAAACGATTACGGGGGATGTCTACCGACGACAATTGATGCGTTTGAGCCGAGCACTGCGAGAAAAACGGCCGCAATACGCCGATAGACACGACAAAGTTATTTTGCAACATGACAATGCTCGGCCACATGTTGCACAAGTGGTCAAAACATACTTAGAAACGCTCAAATGGGATGTCCTACCCCACCCGCCGTATAGTCCAGACCTTGCGCCATCCGATTACTATCTCTTCCGATCGATGCAACATGGCCTGGCTGACCAGCACTTCCGTAATTACGATGAAGTCAAAAAATGGATCGATTCGTGGATTGCGGCAAAACCGACCGAATTTTCCACAAAGGGAATCCGTGAATTGCCAGAAAGATGGGAAAAAGTAGTAGTAAGCGATGGACAATATTTTGAATATTAAATTTGTAACCATTTTACGTCAATAAAGTTTCAAATTTCGAAAAAAAACCGCACGAACTTATTCATAGTCCTATATAATAATGTAACACTTTTATCTGTCACTGGAGGAACGGGCATAAGCCGATTAGAATTTTTAAATTTGAAAAATGATCCAGCCTCAGAAAACAGCTCATCAGAAACCGAGGATTCTGAATCATAAAAAAAAATTAAAAATGAAAAACAAAAAAACAACTAAATATCCAAAAAAAATTTAAAAACTAAAACAAAACAAAAATTAAAAATTAAAAATAAGAAAAAAAAATAAAAAATAAAAAAAATTATAAATTAAAAAAAAAAAATTAAAAACAAAAAAATAAAAAATAAAAATAATCTAAAAACAAAAAAAAAATTAGGAGAGAATAACCTTACCGTAAACCTTCACGTGGTACTCTCTGGGGTCGTGAAAAATGTAAAAAGGAACTCACCAGCTAATTACGGAAGTAAAAATGTATTTATAGTATTCAATGAATTTAAAGTTTGCTAAAACTAAGGTCAGATTCGTCATCACTGATCCTTAAAATCCCTAAATACATATTTTCAGCTTAATTAAATGAGTTTTTGAATTTTGTCCGCACCCGCCTTCTGGTCGGACCACTGTGCGATGGTGTCGATTTTCTTTACGCCACTACTGTATATTTGGTTGATTCGAATTATTAAATGTAACTTGCTAATAAGAAAATTTTTAACTTAGTGGCAGTGTATTGGTGTAAAAATATGTACACTTGTGTTCATAATAATAACAGCGCAACATATGGCACAGTTTTGTCCAGTTATTGATTTTTTATTTTACTTTTAATTTTTTATAAAAATAGTTTATACTACAAAACAAAACAATATAACGCAAAGTTTCAAACTCTAAAAAAACCTTAAAAAATTTTGATCAAAGTTTCAAACTTCTTACTCGGAATCTCGGATGATGTGTGTGTTATAACCTGTTGATTAAACGAAATATATGCACTTTCCAAAAAAAAACAAGAGGTGATGCGCACATCGAAGTCGACGGAGGTTACATAGAGAGCGCTGAGAAGTTTAAATACTTAGGCCTACATATCGGTAATAATACGAACACATCTGTAGCATGAAACGAGTGAGTAAGTGCGGGAAACAAAGTTTTCTTCGCTCACTTAAATCTTTTTCTCGTTTACTATCAAAAACTCAAAAGATGAATGAGGCCCATACTAACATACAGCAGCGAGGTATGCATACTTAAGGCAATAGACACCGCCCAAATACTGAGACTTGAAATAAAGGCTCTACAAAAATGATGTGGTCACTTGCGACTGAATAACGAAACATATCGAATCAGATATAACTCTTGCTGCATCATGAAAATGCGATAAGTTTCCTGAAAGGTCAAAGAATCAAATCAAAAACAAAGCTGTCATTGGACGCAGAGAACGTGGAAGCCGAAGTACGCACTGCATTAACGAGGTCACAACTAACCTGCAGAAATTGCGAATCACAAACTGGAAAGGCATAGTAGATAATCGATCGAAATGGAGAGCTGTAGTTGCAGAAACAAAGGTCTGCATAAGACTATATTGGTAATGATGATGATAAATTTTTGTGATAAAGTGCAAGTCTCAACTGCTTAAAAAAATTTTTTTAATTTTTTTTGGTGACGGTCTTGTGTATTTTCCACAAAAAAAAATCAGCATTCGTTATAGGGTAGAAAATGCATAACATCTTCAAAAACAAAAATTATCAAAAATCAACCCAAAATTTAACCTACTTAAAACTGGCACCTTATATACTAAAATGTAATGAGCTAGAAAACTGCTTACCCAAAAATTTGACTAAAAAATTATAAATTTTGATGAAAATTTGTTGAATTTTTTAAATAATAAAAAAAAATTTTGGTTTTTAGTTTAAAACTTTTTTATGTGATTTTTGTCGGAGAACAACTTATATTTTTATACAAAATTCAAAAAAAAAAAATACCATAAATCCGCCTGAATTTTAAGTCACTTGAAACATCATCAACAGAATAAATTATCGATAATCAAAACGAATTTTAAACCACTTAAAATTGACACTATACTAAAATTTAATGAGCTACAAAATTGCATACACAGAAATTTTTTTAAAAATTTGAATAAAAAATTTGAAATTTTGAGGTAAATTCTAAAAATTTTAGTAAAAACTTTGAAACTATCATCAAAATTTGTTGAATTTTTTTAAGTGTAAAACTTTTTCTTAATTGATTTTTGTCCGAGAACAGCTTATATTTTTATAAAAAATATAAAAAAATACCAAAAATCGAACACCAATTTTAAGCCACTTTAAACATCATCAACAGAAATACCCACAAAATGTCAAAACATTTTACTATAAATTTTGAAATTTTTGAGAAAATTTGCAAGTTTTTGTTTTTTCTTCAAAGTTTAAAACTTTGGGTTATATGATTTTTGTCGCAGAATAACCTGTATTTTTATAAAAACATATACCTAAAAAATATCAAAAAATTTACCCGAATTTTGAGTGAATTGAAACATCATCAACAGAAAAAAATTATTAAAAATGAAAATGAATTTTAAGCCACTTGAAATTGGCACTGTGTTATACTAAAATTTAATGAGCTACAAAACTGCAGAAATTTGTTAAAAATCCTGACTTAAAATTTGAAACTTTGATCAAAATTTGTTGATTCTTTTGAATTCTGTACAAAGCGTGAAACTTTAAGTTTTTCTTAACGATAGTAAAACCAGTATTTTTATAAAAATAAACCAAATTAAAAAAAAAAAATAATTAAACAATTTATAAATAGTCAAATAATTGCAATACATCGCGTTGCTATTATTGTGAGCTCAGGTGTATGTATTCGTGTATGCGTTTTTCCTCTTTGATATTTCGAAAATTTTCTTTTTAATTATTAATACTTTGGGAATGCAAACATGGTATATTTCAAAACGTATATGATTTTCCACAAAACAAACAAACACAACTTTGCATGTACATACACACACACACATACAACTTTAATTTTTTGAATACTGTTGTATGACCGATTGAATGCCTCCACTGTATTTTTGAGCTTGGAGTTTCTTTTTCCAAATTTGCTGGGAGATGTGTGAAACGTCAAAGTAATAAATGGTGGGTGATATTTACATACATACATATGGGCATACATACATATAGGCTCTCATATGAATATGCAAATACAAAATACATATGCAAGTCGCTTTTGTATCAATGGCACCCAGCATTCGAAATCGAGTAAATCAGTACCCTTTCTTCGCATATGTATGGAGGTATCTATGTATGAATGTTTGTATGTGTGTGTGTGTGTATGTATGTGGGTGTGTATGTATGCATGCATGTTTGTATCTCCTCCACCCATTCAGCCCGCCATAATGTCTTACACGTAGCTCATTTGTAGCTTTTTTCGTCATGCTTCTGATTATATGCGCCTATCTATGTGCAGTTGTGTATCCTTTTAGTACGTTGGTGTGCGTTCGTTTTGGGTTTATTTGTATTTTATTGGGCATGTTAATTAAAAGACATGAAATGAAAATAATTAAAAATGTTTATTGCTTTTCTGCGCAGCCACTTTTACTCCGGTTCCCATACATAAATACTCATGCACACATATCTCTAAGTATGCACAAAATATTATACTTACTTATATGTACATGTAAATAATTTCATGCATACATTTTATTTGCGATAATGGAAAATTTTTGGAAATTGAAAATTTCTGACGGTCGTTAATGCAAATGAATATTAAAGGAAAACTGGTATTTTTATAGCTCATCTGTTTGAATTTCTCAGGCGTGGTAAGAAAAAGAAACAGTTCTACTTCAGCAGAGGGTGTCGATAGGTAGCGAGAGGGCTATAGATATATAAACAGATACTTTATGAGGTTTGCCCTTCGACCTTATGGCCTTTTGTGCCCTCCACTCATCCCAGTACCTCATCCAGACCCAGTTTCCCTATTAAACTCAGGATAGAGCTGGGTTGGATTGAACGTGCCGTGTTTTGGCTGCAGTTGGACAAGATAGCTCAACCTTCTCCCCGCTACAGCGCTACATTCCAAGGGAAGGTGCATTGGAGTCTCCTGAGATTGGCCGCAGAAACGACAGGAGTACGTAGACTATATCCCGATCGTGTGTAGATGACTACACTTTCTGCAATGGTCTGTGAGAATGTCCCTCCAAGTAGGGATTTGCATGGCGTAGTTCCTATTATTTCGTTCCCAGTTATGCCACTGGGAAGTTTATCTCTGTACATAGACAGGTGGCGTACATCCCCGCTGGGAAGATGCTTGGAAAACTAGCCATCAGCACAGAGCACTTGGTTCTGGGACCGTAGATTCCAGCGCCTTTGCCTTCTGGGACCCGAAGTTTCTTTTCAAATGCAAGTCTACTCCAGTTTAACTTGTCGTTCAGCTTAATTTTGAACTTTTTCTGAGAGGGCTATAAGAAAAATGTACCTCAATACGATTTGATTCATGTAGCTCCCATCGCAGGCTTCGTTCTGTAGTTTCTACCTCTATCTCAAGCTTGGTTTGAAAAATAGTCGCCTTAGGTGCCCGTATCGTATCAATTACCCAGTGCACACTACACAAGCAACAATCTAGCAGAGTCAAACCACATCTCTGAGGTAGTCCGACGGGCAAGAAGACAACAACTGTTCCCACGGTCGTCGGTTCTACATTACCCAAACGACTCGGATGTATATCCGGTCAAGGACTGTCACTTCAGAAGCATTCCTCGAACATTCAAGTGGAATTTTCATGCTGCTACAACTGTTTATTTAAATATCCTTAATTATTTTAGCCAGCTTGTAAAATACAGTCAATTGCATATTTATACTACTTTCATAGTTCCATTTTACTCAAGCTTAGGGTCGGTTACCAGTGCTTCAGTTAACAATACTTCTGATAATTCAATAGGTCGGATGCTAAAAATTGTATTGAATCGTATTTGGGCTTTTGATGAGTCCTATGTTAGCTCCACGGAATCTCTGTGGAAAGGAAAGCAAGAACAGAAAATATTTTCAGTACTAAGTAAGCCTAGTAGGCTTCTGAGCAATCATTAGCTCTTCTAGTCACACCATTCTTTATATTTATTTGAAAAGTGACCATTGCTGTGCCCATCGCTTCCTTTCTTGGAGGAGTAAGTGGGGTTGCACCTTTCCTTACCAATTCCTCAGCTATGCAATTTTTCTAATTCTTCTCGATTTTCAGTCAACCATATTAGATTACCACTATAATGCGGGACAAGCTCATGTAAAGATCCACGGCATTCAGTAAGCGACTTAGTCTTATTTATAAATGAGTTTAATACTCTCAGAGCTATTTGATTACCGAGTTTTTTACCCCACGTTGTTGATGTAGATGCACTGTGACCTTCTGGCTTCTACAGGAGTCAGTTAGTCGAAGCGATAACTCTGACCTCAGTGCTGAAGAGAAGACTACTTCAGTACTGTTTCATAGCAGCTTACTATGTAAAACCTGTCAGTGCAATGTAGAGTACAGTTCGTCTTCGTTTAACTCTTCCAACGCTGGGCCCAGGAAATGAAATAAAAAACTCACTTGAAGCACTCGATATTTGTAATGAAGATGCGTTTCCAAATGTTAACCAGATGCTTCGCGTGATGGCAGTTTTGCCTGTGACAACAGCGACGAATGAACGATCCTTCTCAACTTTGCGACGACTGAAAACGTATTTGAGATCAACAATGTCTGAAGATCGCCTGAACGGCTAAGCCTCACTCAATGTACATCGCGATGTCAAAATCGATCCGCAAATAATTTTGAAAGAGTTTTTTTTAGTACCTCGAAGAGTTGATTTATTACATACCTAAATGTAGCTAATTATTACTTTTGACAATAAAATTTCTGTACTCCAAAAATTTTTTTTTCTTTTTCCATTGATTACGTAACTTGAGTTAAAACCACCCCCTCGGAAATTTTCTGCGCACGGGCCTGCCCGAGTAAACTGACTCTACCGTCGAGCTTGTAGCCATCCGCGCTATGCATGAGTCGTGTTCCTATCGAGTTACCGGACAGTTCTATATTGGTATGCTGCAGTGGATTCGAATAGTAATTTCTGTAAGCCACTCGAACTCAACGAGAAGGGTTGGATCTTGAAGCGAGGCAACGCGCCGGTACATTTTTCGTTCTTTGTGCGAGAGTTTTTTTGCAAAAAAAATCACTTTAGCTTTACTATAGCTAACCTACAGCTCAGATTGTTTGTGGTGTGCGCTCAGAGACTGTTTGTGGTGTGCGTCTTGATGTTTTCGCACTAATGGATGGACCTACAGTTCAATACCGCATATGGTTTTTTATGAGAATCGTTCTCGTAGCAGAAATACGCTCGGAGATTTGCCATTGTCTGTCGAAGGACATCCGCTATAAGAAAAAAACAACTCTTAGGTGGCAACCTTCTCAGAACTCTCGACTCAAACTATTTGGATTCTCATAAATTATCAAAAAAATGTTCAAGGAGGCTTAGGCCTCAAATCAGCCACTGCCCACATCATACATCCCTCAAAACCCACGCACACACACACACTATACCCCAGCTTCTGAATAAAATCAAAAGAAACAAATCCCACATTGGTAACATTAATAAAACACCAGTAATAACGGAACAGATAACAAAATTTTACGACATATTTGCGGAACAAGCGAACAACAACAAAAGCAATGAAGTAGCTAGGTGGCAACTGCAAACCCCAATAACAAAAACCATAACAGCAAAAAACGTAAAACAGAATAAAAATGAAAAACCTTAAAATAAAAAAATTCAGTATCCAGAAGAATTATCATACAAATGGACGAGCATAAAAACACGCACACACACATACATACATACTAGCTTTCATGCATTCCCGCTGTTCCAACTGCTGTGACTGCGACGCCATAATAATCATCTATATTCATGGATTAGGATTCAATTTTTACGCCAGCCAAGCGTTGCATTTCCAAGATGGTGGTGGCAGCGGCACAGGGGGACGCCTGAATGGGCATTGATGTTGTTGGTTTGGTGCTAAATTGGAATTGAGCAATATTCAAAGGTGCAATTGCCCATCAAGGAGACAAAGAATGAAAGAAAAGCAACGGTGGAATTATAAATATGTTAGCATAAATATAGGCGCTTAAGCGTTGGAGGGAGAAAATTTAAAAATGTATGCAAGAAAAATATTGCCAAAGCGCTAGTAAATTTCCAAAGATCGACGTTGCATACCAACGTTTGGCAGTGGAGAGAGGCGATGCTGAAAACAAAGGTGAAAGAGCTGGCAGTGAGGTGGTGTCGATGTATTGGTGATTGCAGGCGCTATAAGGATGCGTATGAGGTGCTTTTTAAAGATACATTTGCTTCTATTAGCATAGCCAGAGTTTCGGCAAAAATAAGAAAGAATGTTGTCGCAAGGATGTTTGCTTGTGTGTGCGCGCTCTGCTACGTAGATATTTGCTGCCGTTGTTGTTTTTTTGTTGTTGTTATTGTGAAAATTATAGCCACCGCCAACGCGGTAACGTATTAATGAATAATATTGTTGGCTCAACGCCACAGGGGTTAATAAGTAATCTGCATTTTTGACATTTATTTATAAGTGTAGCCGCACACATACAAATACATTTTTCTACTTACCTACGTAGTAGCTACATACATTGAAAGTTGGTGCTTGTGAGGGTAGTAACTTCCTACGTAGTGGGCTGGCTTCTCCTTATCGCATACACATACATTAGGGTGGGTTAATGTTTATGAAATTCATTTCGCCGACTTACTGTTTTCCGAGCAGATTCGGATTCCACATGAATTTCTAAGAAAGAAAGCCCAGGCGAGCATATCTCTAAAAATATTTCCGAGCCGCTTAAATTAAAAAAAAAGTTATCTTTAATTAATATGAGAATTGAAAGGGATTTAAGTCAATGAACTTTGAAAGTAACAAAGATGCAACTCCTGGTGAGAGTAAAAAGGATCCAAAGGCAAAATAATTGTAAATGCTTTGTTAATTATAAAAATATTAAAAATTAGAAAAACAAAAAAAAAATTGAAAAAGTTTAAAAAGTGGAAAAATGCACCTCCTGGTGAAAGTAAAAAGGATCCAAAGGCAAAATAATTGTAAATGCCTTGTTAATTATAAAAAAATTAAAAATTAGAAAAACAAACAAAAAAATTGAAAAAGTAGAAAAAGTGGCAAAATGCACTTCCTGGTGAGAGTAAAAAGGAGCCAAAGGCAAAATAAGTGTAAACGCTTTGTTAATTATAAAAAAATTAAAAATTAAAAAAAAATTATTTTATATATTATTTTATAGGTATATATAAGTGTTTTTTCTTAAACTGCTAGATTTATTTTTTTTGGTTTTTTTGAAAGTTCCAGTTTGATTTACATCAAAAAAGTAATATACATGTTAAAAAATTATTTGTTTAATTAAATAAAATTAATAAAAAAAATTTTTTCTTTGTAGTGCTTAAATTCACTTAAATGGTTCTTTAAATAAAAAGTAGGTAGCAAACATAAATTCTTCGTACCAAAACAAAAATATTCTTAAAGCCCTCGCCTCATTTGAAATGGTGTGGTTTGGGTATCTCTTTAAAATCGTTTAAAACGAAAAAAAAGATTTTTTATTTAATTTTTAAAAGCTTACATAATAATAAAATTATTAATTAACTCAAGCAAACGCAGCGCTAGCAGCAGAGGATTTTTTTCTTGTTTTCAGTATTTTTTTTTTTTTGATTCATCAAATAGAAATAAATTAACCCATTCGATCCCATTGTACTCGCTTGAGTACAGAAAAAGCACCTTTTTCGAAACGACGTCAAAAGCCAACGCTTACAAATTTTTAAATGTACTCGCCACTTTATAATACAGAGCAATGTCAAAAAGGAATACACATGTTTCTCCTTCTTTTTTTTGAGTCCCATTATCCGTTATTCACTTGTCTTTGCGTGCACCTTTGCTATTTTTCTTCTTTTCATGGTTTAGTTTGCAATAAGCTCTCTGTTTGACAAAATACAAGTTATCACGGAAAAAGTTCAGTGTTGAAATATTCATAATACATATAATTTGTATGCTTTATAACCAAAATACGAAAAAAGTTGTGGAAAAGTGCATTTCGGTAGGTTTAAATTCTAGTGTACTCGCATGAGTACAGTGGAAACATTAATATATATTTTGTGTGCATATTTAATGTAAATTTGGTAATGGATGTAACAAAATTTTACGGAAAGAGGTTTCACAACCTTTCTGCGGCCACCGACTATATTGAATCAAGCGATCATAGTCACTTCGACTTCGCTATTATACCGCCAAATACCCACTGGGTCACAGATGAGAAGGACATTGAAGAGGATAATATATTGCGTGATGATATTCCAAGGGATGTTCCGGGCGAAGTTGACTTATTTTTGAGCAGTGACAGTGACAGTGATGATGATATTCCACTTGCAAGCTTACAAAAAAGGCAAAAGTTGTCAAAAGATCTAAATTCGAAATGGAGAAAGAGAATAACAAGTGCGGAAATTCCAGAAACGCATTTTTACGAACAATCCTAACTTGAAGCGTGTTCTTTATTCGTAACTAATAACCCAGTTGAAATTTTTGAAACTATTTTTGACGATGAGGTGGTAAAGTTAATTATCGATCAAACGAAAATATATGCCTTGCAGCAGAACAAGCATGATTTTTGTTTCAATGAGGAGGATCTTAAAATTTTTATCGGAATTTTACTCTATAGCGGCTATCACTCAATGCCAAGAGAACGCATGTACTGGCAACTGGATGAAGATACCAGAACACCTTTTATAGCCAACAATATGTCGCGAAATCGCTTTCAAGAAATTAAACAGTTTTTGCATCTTACTGATAACTCTAATTTAGATTTTAGCGATAAAATGGCAAAGATAAGACCACTACCGACCACATACCGTCAAACGATGATCAAGACAAGAGAGGCGCAAGGTGAATGCCCATCAGCCGAAGTTGATAGCGGAATACAACTCAGGAATGGGAGGAGTTGACCTCCACGACCAAGCTTTGAATACTTACTATATAAAGTTTAGAGGAAAGAAAAGGGGGTGGCCTCTTTTCACCACAATGATAAGCTCGTGCGTAGTAAACGCATGGAAGCTTTATAAAATGGCAAGTAAGAGTCAATGCGACTTGTTGCAATACCAACGTGAAATTGTGCGATTTTATTTACGCAATTATAATATCCGGGACATATCTTCAAAACGATCGACAACGGCATCAATAGCTGGTTCCTCATATAACCATTTTCCCAAAAGGATATCGAATCAGCTGAGGTGCAGGGAGTGTCACCAAAGAATTCGATGGATTTGCGAGTTATGCAATGTAGCCCTTTGCGTGGAAAGAGAATGTTTCAAAAACTTCCATACTGTTAACCGAACTAATAACCAAGGAAGTCTTTGAAAGTGTCTCTTTATTTAATACTCCATATTTTCATATACAGGCAATGTATATACATATTATCCCATTGTACTCGATTGGGTACAGCCCAAAAAATGCATTTCAATTTGTTTTTTTTTCGAGTTTTTTTTTTAAGGAGCTTAATTACACTATTTCAATAAACGTTTTATAAACGCATTTAAAAAAAATTGTTTTATATAAGGTTGGGATTTAATGGGTTAAAAAAAAATGTTTTCTTGGCTATACGAGGTTCGTTCAAAAAGTTGTCAAAAATGATCTTAAAAAAAGGTAAGTCGCTGGCGACATGGAATTCGGGACTCACAGGTGTCTGAAATCAAAAAGGCAAAAAATTGTTTGTTTAGTATACATATACCGGGTGCTTCAAAAAAATGTATACACACTTTGAACTTCCATAGAAAATTTATTTACCGGTCTACAAAGTTAAATTTCAGGAAAATAGAAAGCTGAAAGTCCAATGTAAATGAAACATAAATAACAAATGTTAATACTGTTCAAATTGGTGACCTGCAGCATCAATACATTTTTGAGTACGAGTCACCACAGATTCTGTACATCGTATCAAAACGTCCAATGAGATTTCTCTACACACTTCTTGAATCTCATTCCAAAGAATGTCTAGGTTACGTGGTTTACGTTTGTACACCTCATCTTTTACTGTGCCCCACAAGAAGAAATCCAGTGGTGTAAGGTCTGGAGAGCGTGCTGGAAACTCGATTGGCCCCCTGCGTCCTATCCACTGGCCCGCCAAATTTTGATCCAGGTAAGCAAAAATGTATTGATGCTGCAGGTCACCAATTTGAACAGTATTAACATTTGTTATTTATGTTTCATTTACATTGGACTTTCAGCTTTCTATTTTCCTGAAATTTAACTTTGTAGACCGGTAAATAAATTTTCTATGGAAGTTCAAAGTGTGTATACATTTTTTTGAAGCACCCGGTATATATGTCGTTATCGTATGAACTACGACCTTAAAAAATAAAATAAAATTTGATAAAATGGCCCTTGACCCTTTTTTTGACTCTAAAAGTTTTTTCTCCAAATGATTATAGTTCATACGATACCGACATCAGTTCTACGTCATTTTAATTTTATTTCATCAAAATCGGCATAGTAGAACCAAATATATCTGTCCATGTGAAGACCATTTTTTAAAGGTGACAACTATTTGAATGAACGTCGTGTGGCCAAAACAAAATTTTTATTTTTTCACAATAGATCAGAAAACAAAATGCTGAACACAAAAATAAAAAATCTTTTTTTTTTTGTTTTCCAGGACTAAGAATTGATCCTTGTGTCGCTCCGGATGTGCCATCTATACGTCGAGTACCCATTGGGGTTTGAAAGGCGAGCTTGCTGTCTCGCAAGTACTACCTCATTATGCCGGAATTTTGAACCTTTTGTTTTAAGGCGGATAATATGTCCGCCCATCTTACGCTATTAAAAGCCTTATTTACATCTAAGGTTCCAAGGAGGACTATGCTTCTGGATTGAATACTTTCCTGTTGCGCTGCTCCTGCGCTGCTTATGACAGTTTCGATTACCCCTTTTTGGAGAATTTTCTCGTCTGTCTTGCTGATAGCCCGCCAGCATGATCTATGGCTGCGACCAGTCGAGGCTTGATAAAGCTTTCAAGGACCCTTCCTGCTGTATCGAAAATGCACAACGGCCAATATGCTGATGGGAGGTTCGGGTTGCCTCTTGCCTTGCTTATTAGCACGAGCAGTGGTTTTTTCCAGATTTCAGGCGAAACTCAATCAGTTAGATAGGCGTTATGCATGTCTAGTAAGACGCATTTCTGCGATCTTCTTGATAACTTCTGCGGGTACTTCATACGGTCCTGGTACCTTGTTGTTTTGTAGTTTGCTCGCCGCTGACGGAGTTCCTCACTGTTGAATAATGGAGGTTCTTTTGTAACGTTTATTTGACACTCAATGCCTACTCTGATTTCGTGCTTCGGAAAGCGTTATTTTACGATATAATCCATTGCGTTGCAGTGTACATATCCAGACTCCCAGTTTATTTACCACAATCTAGTACCCAAGTCCCCAGGGGTCTCTAGCATTTCCCTTTTAAGCATTCTGTCTCCGTGGGAATGTACACCAAGGGTGGCCATTAGCACTTCGCGTTTGAGTTTTGATACAGTCCACATATAGATACCACTTTTCCTTATGTTTGCACATAGTGTTTCCTTACATTCATAATATATGGACCTATTTAATATCGCATTAATTAACCCTAATGCCATTTCGATGGTCGTTCGAGTCCGGCCCGTTTTTCATGAACGGTGCATATTTCATACCATTTTTTTGTTATAAAATATTATTAAATAAAATTTTTTGAAAAAATCTCTTCGAATATGTCTAGTTAAAGCTTAGAAGATACCTTAGGATTTTTTCTAGTTTTCTATTGGCGTTATATAGTAGAAATAAGTGCCGCCCCATTGACATGGGATTAAGGTGCCAAATGGAAGGTCATGGGATTAGGGTTAAATATAGCTTCTTTTAAAATTTAGAGCTATGCTCCAATCAAAATTTTCTTTTTACAATCTCATGTAAAATCGAATTCTACTAAGAACGACGTTAAAAAAAATGCCCCACCCTAATATACCTTCGTGTCTATATGTACATATATTCTATCTATCTATATATATAAATGTGAAAATCTGTCCCTATATTCGCTTAAAACTCGAGAACGGCTGAACGGATTTATCTTATCTTGGTCTTGAATTATTCGTGGAGGTCTAGGGAAGGTTTAAAAGGTGAGAAAAATTCGAATAATTGCCGGGAAAATGGTCAAAACGTGGACCCGGGTAACCTTTGGTTGTGTATGTACAATATGGATATCAAATGAAAGCTGTTGATAAGTGCTTTGATACGGGGTAATTTTCATACCTATTGATGACTAGGGTCTCGAAATATATGCCAAAACGTGGACCCGCAGTGTCTTTGAACCGAATTAAACCAAACTTGCACACGTTGTTAAGTAGGTATTGAAGATGATTTCCGTATAGTTTGAATACGTATTGGTAGATAGGGCCTCGAGATATAGGTCAAAACGTGGACCCGGGTAACCTTCGGACGTGTATGTACAATATGGGTATCAAATGAAAGCTGTTGGTGAATGCTTTATGTTATGTTATGTTATGTTATGTTATGTTATGTTATGTTATGTTATGTTATGTTATGTTATGTTATGTTATGTTATGTTATGTTATGTTATGTTATGTTATGTTATGTTATGTTATGTTATGTTATGTTATGTTATGTTATGTTATGTTATGTTATGTTATGTTATGTTATGTTATGTTATGTTATGTTATGTTATGTTATGTTATGTTATGTTATGTTATGTTATGTTATGTTATGTTATGTTATGTTATGTTATGTTATGTTATGTTATGTTATGTTATGTTATGTTATGTTATGTTGTGTTGTGTTGTGTTGTGTTATGTTATGTTATGTTATGTTATGTTATGTTATGTTAACTCATTCTCTATATCCATACAAAATATCTATCAAACAAATAAAATTAAAATTTTCTTTTGAAAAATGCAACCATTCAATCAGTATTTTCTTATGACGTTATCACGTTAAACTATCGTCAGTAAACTGACTTTACAGACAACCTTTTTTTTTAAATTTAGAGCTATGCTCCAAGCAAATTTTTTTTTTTTAATTTCATGTAAAATCTAAGAAATACTAAGAACGACGTTAAAAAAAAAATGCCCCACCCTAATATATATACCTTCTTGTCTATATGTACAAATATATAAATACTTATGTATAAGCAGAATTCTTTGTTGTAATCACATTATTTAATCTACATTTTCAGCCTTGCCTTGGAGTCCTATGAGATACTCGTATCTGTGGAGACTAGCAATAAGTGCAGAAGTATTCTGAGTATGAATATTTACGACAAGTAGCAGAACTTCTTTAAAAAGCCGATAAGACGAATATGTTACCAAATCAATATTTAGACGAAAGTCTATTTCCGCTAAAAACTTAGCTGCTGTTCCATTTCCAGTTAGGAGCTCTGTCAGGTTTCGGAAATGTCAAACGTTTCTACCGCAGGGGAGTTAACAGCTGATTTTTGTTTGTATTTGAAGCTTTCTGATAACAGAGCGCTACCAGAGTTGTCTGTAATTTTGCGCAAAGAGGGTTAGGTTGTTATACTTCCTGGCCGTTTTGCTCCCAGATATTAAGAAAATTTACTGGGCTTACTACAGAAAATATATATTTTTGCTAAAAGCAAAAAAAGAAGTAATTTTTTTTATACTTTTATATAGGAAGAAGTAATTCGCTTCATAAAAATTTCACCACAGAAAACCTCAGCAACGAATTTTCACTTGTTTTTTTTTTTTTTTAATTTCTGCTCTGGCTACGCCTGAAAGTATCTCCGAAAAATGGTTTAGTTTTTTCCAAAACGGCTAATTACAAAAGTTAGTTTTGTTAATTTAATATTTTCTGCTCGGTATGCGAAAGTAAGTTAACTCCATTCTGAAAGTGAGTTAGCTAACTATTCTACTTTATTGGCATTTTTTGCTGTTTTCAATTTTGACTTTTGACATTTTAAATTTCGATATATCGTACCAGATAGTTTTTTTAGTGTCATATTTTTGGAATTATTAATATCAAGATTTTGTTTGAAGCTTTTAGTTTCGAAAATTTGTAGATATGGAAATATTTTTATTTTGAAGTTTTTTTTTTGATTTTGAAATCGTTCTAGTTTTTTGATAATTTCATTTCATTTCAAGATTTTGCATTCCAATTGTTTCTGATCTCGAAAATTTTGTATTCCATTATTTTCATTTCGTACTATTTCTTGGTTTTCTAAGTTTCCGTTTTTTCGAGTTTTCGAGTTTTTTTGGGGGGAATTTCCAGTTTCTACTTTTTAAATTTCGATATATTCATCCATATCCGTTTTTAATTCCACATTTTTTAGAATTTTTATTCAATTTGACTTTTTTCATATCAAAGGTTTTTTCAAATCTTTTTGATTTCGCAAATTTTTAGACTTAGAAATTTTTTTTTCGAAATTTTTATTTCAAAATATTTTGGATCTCGGAATTTTTTGAAATTTTTGAAGGTGACATTTTTTGATTTCGAAGATTTTTCATTCGGAATATTTTTGATTTCGAAATTTTTTTGGTTTTCAATTATTTTTTTCAACATTTCTTTCGGGCTTCAGCTTCGGCTTTTTAAATTTTGATATATCGTAGAAAATCCTTTTTTAATTCTACATTTTTCGAATCCTTAAGCAAGTTGAAATGTGTTCAAAACGGAATTTTTTTTAAAACTCTTTTTTTTATAAAATTTTTTATTTCGACAGTTGTTTATTTTAAGATTTTTTGATTGTGAAATTGTTTTTTGACAAATTTTAATGTAACATTTCTTGATTCGGAAGACTTTTATTCCGAATTTTTTTGATTTCGAAAATGTTCCATTTCAATTTTTTTTATTTCGTACGAATTCTTGGTTTTTTAAGTATTTTTTCGGCATTTGTTTTCGGTACCTCAGCTTCGACGTTTTACATTTCGATGTATCGTAGCAGATGCTGTTTTAGTTCAATTCGAATTTTTTTCAAAACGAATTTTATTTTTTGGTTTTGAAAATTTTTAATTTATAAAGTTAGATTTGTTTGATCTCGAAATTGTTTGTTTTGTTTGACAATGTTTGAATTTAACCGTTTTTGGTTTCGAATACTTTTCATTCTGAATTTTTTGATATATAATTTATTTTGATAATTGAAACTTGTTTTTGTAAATTGGTACTATGTTTTGCTTTTCTAATTAGTTTTTTCGACATTTTTTTTAGTGTTTTCAGTTTCGACTTATTAAATTTCAAAATATTTATCTAGCAGATCCTTTTAAAATTTCACGGCATTTTAATCAATTCGAAATTTTTTCATATCTAAATTTTGTCGAAACTTTTTGGCTTGGAACATTTTTAGATTTAGAAATTGTATTATTTCAAATTTTTTTTTTATTTCGAAAATTATATGTTTGACAATTTAGGAATTCGAAATTTTTTGTCTTTGAAATTTTTTCATTCTAATTTGTTTTTTTTTTTTAGTTCGTAAATTTTCCATTTCTATATATTTTTTTTTCATACTATTTCCTGATTTTCTAAAAATTTTTTTAGTTTCGAATTTTTAAGATTTACTCGAAATTTTTTGGTTTGGAAGATTTTTAGGTTTAGACACTTTTTCATTTCTAATTTTTTTTTTTTGATTTCAGAAATTACTTGTATGTGAATTTTTGAATTTGAGATATTTTGATTTCATTCTAGTTTTTGTTTTGAATTCGAAAATTCTCCAGTTCAGTTTTTTTATTGGTTTGTTTCGTACTATTTCTTGGTTTTCTAAAAAAATGTTTAGTTTCGAATTTGAAGATCCTTGAAATTAGAAATTTTTTCATATCTAAATTTTCTTAAAACTTTTTGGTTTGAAAGATTTGTAGATTTAGAAATTTTTTCATTTCAAAATTTTTTTGATTTCGAAAGTTACTTGTTTGAAAATTTTTCGAATTTGAGATATTCTGATTTCAAAGAGTTTTCATTCTAATTTTTGTTAATTATCCATTTCAGTTTTTTTCTTTTGTATTATTTCTTGGTTTTCTAAAAATTTCGTTAGTTTCGAGTTTTAAAGTTCCTTTTTCAATCCCACACTTTTGGGATTTTTTATGAATCCGAAAATTTTCCCTATCAATACTTTTTGGTTTCGAAAATTTTTAGATTTCAAAATTTTTTTGTTTCCACAATTTTTTGATTTCGAATTTGGTTTTGTTTTTTGGAGTTTTCGAATTTTTTTGATATTGAAAATTTTCCATTTCGAAACGTTTTTGGTTTCGAAGATTTTTAAAATTAGAAGATTTTTATTTCGTCATTTTTGATTTCGAAATTGGTGTTTTGACAGGGTTGGGTACAATATGATTTTGGTTCAAAATTCTGTATTTAAAATTCTGTATTCAATATTCTGTATTCAAAAATCTGTAATGCAAAATTCTGTAATGTTAAAATTCTGTATTGCGGAACACTGTAATTTAAAATTTTGTAAATCAAAATTATGTATTGTCAAAATTCTGCATTGAAAAATTCTGTATTGAAAAATCGGAAGAGCATATGGATAAATAAAAAAAGTGCGCACTTTCTTTATTTTTCCATATGCTCTTCCGATTTTTCAATACAGAATTTTGCAATGCAGAATTTTGACAATACAGGACTTGTCTTGACCCATATGGTTTCCTATATTATCAAAACAGATTTACATAAAGCAAATGCACATATCGTACTTGTTACGTTAAAGCGTAACAACTCAAAATCTGAACATTTTCAGTAGAAACGAAAAACTGTTTCCGTAAATATTAATAATATATTACAAGGAAAAAAATATGTAATTGCACGAAAATATCATTAAAAACAATATAACGGTTGTTTCATTCTTATTTGTTTAGTAGTTGCATTAAAATAACAAATTTTTGAGTTGTTACTCTTTTCCTGAAATTTTTTTTACACTTGTTGGTATATTTTAAACAAACCGTTTGGTTGTAAACAGGCACAATTCAAAATGTTACACTTTATGTGACACAAATTTGTTCAAACACTTGGAGACAACTAAAAATGTAACTCTTTAGTTGAGACAGAAGAAGTCATTCTGAAAACAAAGAGAGGGTCATAGCGGTTTTTTTAACGAAAGACTAGACAAACCACTGAACGATTTTTACAGTGGGTAGAGATGACATTGTTTTCTTGCAAAAAACTAAAATTTGGAAATTTTGAGTTGATACGGTTTAACGTAACAAGTGCGATATGTTTGTATGTATTTATAGCTTCAGAAACAATGTGAATGAAATTCGAGCAACCGTGCAAAAATATATTGTAGAATAATTGCAATACTTTCTGGATACTTCGTTCAAATACCTAACTGTTTTAATCAATTCCCACTCTTTCATTGTACGTTTGTTTTTTGTAAAATTTATAGAAACACAATACGACAACGACAGAACCAAACCCAGCGGTCTTTTGTTTTTGCTTCTCGTTTACAGCAGGTCAAATAAGTTTACAAAGAGAGTTTCGATTAGTTCTATTGATAGTCGCTGGCCAACGTGCATAAATCAAGTTTGGGAAAATTACAAATTTAAAGAAACCACAACTAGCTAAAATTCAAAATGGTCACAAAATTAGTCAAACGAAGAAGGCTGTAAAAGCAATCAACAGAATTAAAAGAATAACAAAAAAAGGCTTATATTAAGGCATGTTTCTTTTCTAAAGCGAATTGCTAAAAATTTAATAATATTATAATTGTTTCGCCATTATAATGTAATAACTTTTGTTTTGAATGAATTCTGGAATTTGTCTTTAATTGACGTATGTATATATACCATTGTTTCTATAAAATCAGAATTCCATTATTCATAAAATAAATGTGCTATTCAGGTAAGCGTGCTTATCAGGTTATCTGCTTATTTGGTTATATTTTTACAGCATTTTGATCGAAAATAATTTTGATTCCAGAATTTTAATATACAGAATTTCAGATCTCCATCATTTTGATCATACAGAATTTTAAATACAGAATGTTGAACCAAAAGAATTTAGGCTGGACAGAATTTTTTTTTTATTTTTACAGAATTTTCATCCAAAAGAATTTTGAAAAGCAGAATTTAGTACCTCTCCCGTTTTGACAACTTTTGAGTTTAACATTTTTTTATTTCGGAAATTTTCTATTTTGAGTTTTTTTTTATTTCATCTTGGTATCTATTTTTTTCGACGTTTTAAATTTCGATGCATCGTGCCAAATCCTTTTTTCATTTCACATTTTTATGATTTGTAATCAATTCGAAATTTTTAATAACGCGGATTTTTCCAAATTTGATTTTGAAAATTTTTAGATGTAGAAATTATTTTACTTCGAAATTTTCTTAATTTCGTATAGTCTTCTTTGACATTTTTGGATTTCGAAAATTTTCTATTTCGAGCCGTTTCGGCTTCGAAAATTTTTAGATTTACACCCTTTTTTGTCTCAAATTTTTCTGCAATTATTGAATTCAATATATTTATGTTTCGAAGATTTTTCATTTCAATTTTTTTTTTTTTTAATTTCGTAATATTTTATTTTCGACATTATGATCCTATGTAGACCCGTTTTTTAATCCATTTCAGCAATTCCGCATACTTCATTCATACAAATTTTCATAATAATTTAATGATTTTTAACAAAAATGCACGCGAAGTAAAATATTTTCAGAAGGATCCCAGCATTCAACCAATTTATATGCAAAACACGTTCATATATACATGCATATAAACTAATTTTGACTTGCAGTGTCCATTTTCATGTTTTCTCTAATTATTCTCTCCTCCTTATTGTCCGCTTATTTGTCTGACCACAGCACCGTTTTATTGCGGTTTTCTCACTTCTGATCACTGCCAAGGCTCCCAAATGACTTATTGTTTTATGTTCACATAGTTACAATAGCAAGTAAATATATATCTACACATTTCCACATATACCTGCATACCTATAAATAAACTTTTTTTTAAATATTATTTTTTAACGGCTCGCATATCGAGGTAGGCTACTCCATTCGATTGTGTTTCATCTTGTTTGCAGCTCACCATGAGTAGGAGAAGTCGCCTACTGCATTTACCAAATGGCTACAGTTTAGCAAAAACAAAAAAACAAAAAAACTATAGTACTCTAGTATACGCCGTCATTTCTCCAGTATCACTCCATTGACTCTCGTTTCCTGTAGTTTACCTTTTCTCCGCTCTCTTTCGCTTGACTTTTGTTCGCTTTCATAATGCTGCTGCCCTGTTGTGTGTACTTATATTTATATGTTTGTATAAATATATATTTTGCTGGTCCTTATTTTATTTTCCAGTCCGCAACCAATTCAGTGACCAGTTGTGAATTCAACTTCATTGCTTCAATTATTAATTATTCATAACTAAATATAGTCAGCTATGAGGATAGTGGGATAAATCGGGTATTTATGGAATTAAAAAGACCTTTCGATTTTTCTATTTATTATATTTAGCAATAGAAAAGGCAAGCAGTGCTCCGTACTTCCTATTGTGATTCAGATTTCTTTGCGAATAGTATTCAACCCGATCTCAAATACATCCTTAAAATTTCTCTACCTAAGGAGAGATAGTCGTAAATTTTCGAAGTTCTGCAAATACTTCTCCAGGCGGTTCTGGCATGGAGGAGGTTCCGTTCACCGCCGGACGAAGTATTTGCAAATCATTGGCCCGTCTAATAGCCTCTCTGATGATGGATAAATCCACCCTAATCGAATCTTCAGACATTTGTATGTCTCCTTCAATGAACTTCTCCCCTCGCTTATTATCTTAATGAGGCGGACTAGTTCGCTCTAAATACAATATCCACTGTGGGTGGGAATTTTCAAGTGATAGCAAAAATTATTACTATTATCGATCTTTCCCCGGTGGACAAAAGCAAATTTCTAAGTGCATCTCTGCCGAGGAAATTGTTGCTCTGAAAACCTATGAGCAGTTCGGAGGTAACATAAAAGTGATGATCGCTTCATTTGTAAGAGGACCCCCAGACGTACAGAGCAAGGTGGAGGAGAAGCTAACTCTTTCTGTTTTTAACGATATACGCGATTTTGCGCGACGATTTATTTTTCTGAATGTCCTTTCGATACCATGCAGTCCACACGATAAATTAATTTTTCAAAATTCAAGTCAAAGGGTGTGGCGTACGCAAATTCGATAAGTAATCAGATGTTTGATGAGTACTATATATATATAAAGGGGGGTTAAGTTTTAAGGGCCGGTGTTGATTTTGATTAAAGTACATTTTTTTAGGAAATTATTATCATTTTCCATTATTATGATAATATTGGTATGGCTCAATTACGTACAAAACAAAATATCGACCAAATAGCCGCCGCGGCCTCGGCGGTACACCTCCATCCGATGGTCCGAGTTTTCGATGACGCTGAGGCATAATTGAGGTTCTATGCCGTTAAAGTGCCGAATTATCTCATCCTTTAGCTCTTGAATGGTTGCTGGCTTGTTGACGTACACCTTTTCTTTCAAATAACCCCAAAGAAAGAAGTCCAACGGTGTCAAATTACGTGATCTTGGCGGTCAATTGACATCGCCGCGACGTGAGATTATTCGGCAATCAAATTTTTCGCGCAAAAGAGCCATTGTTTTGTTAGCTGTGTGACAAGTGGCACTGTCCTGTTGAAACCACATATCGTTCACATCCATATCTTCCAATTCGGGCCATAAAAAGTTCGTTATCATCTCACTATTCACAGTAACTGCCTGACCGGCCCATAAACCGCACCAAACAGTCACTCTCTGTAGGTGCATTGGTTTTTTGGCAATCACTCTTGGATTATCATTCGCCCAAATGCGGCAATTCTGCTCATTGACAAATCCACTGAGGTGAAAATGTACCTCATCACTGAAGATGATTTTCTTTGAAAATTGGTCATTCATTGTTGCATTTCCCGCCACCATTCTGACCATTGACGACGCTTGAAATGGTCAAGAGGCTTTAGTTCTCGAGTCAATTGCACCTTGGGAGCGTGTAATTGCAAGTCTTTATGCATAATGTTCAGCAACGACGAGCGTGAGAGGTGCAATTGTTGGGCACGACGACGAGTTGAGGTGGACGGCTCTTCAACCACACTATCGCGAACAGCAGCAATATTTTCTGCAGTGCGAGCTGTACGAGCATGAACTGGTGTTTTCACATCTCCTACAGACCCGGTTTGCTCAAAGTTTTGCACAATTTTTCCGATTGTACGCACATTTGGGCGATTAAATTGTCCGAAAAAATCACGATGTGCGCGATATGCATTTTGATTTGAACGCCCGTTTTCATAATAAGCCTGAATAACTTTAACGCGTTGCTTGATTGTGCATCTTTCCATGGTTCAGATTGAATTAATCTAAGATTGAAAAATGTCAAATGAAATGCACAAAAAGCTTGATGTTTAGGTGTGGTTCACATGCAACATCGGCCCTTAAAATTTAACCTCCCTTTATACAATATAATTGGCGCGTACACCCTTTTTGGAGGGACCTACAATTTTAAGCCGACTCCGAACGGCAGATATTTTTATGACGAGCTTCTTCATGGCAGAAATACACTCGGAGGTTTGCTATTGCCTGCCGAGGGGCGACCGCTATTAGAAAAATATGTTTCTTTAATTTTGGTGTTTCACCGAGATTTGAACCTACTTTCTTTCTGGGAAGTCCGAATGGTAGTCACGCACCAACCTATTCGGCTACGGCGGCCGCCATTTGATGAGTAGTCTGGGAAATTTTCCTCTTTAATTGCATTGCACTTCTTACGCCAGTTTGACGCTTCTGTAACAGAGAGCATTTTCTTAATCAAGTTAAGTACACTACAAAGTCATAGACGAGCTATGAAAATGACCAGTGTGTATCAGAATAGCCAACATAAATTTATAAGACCTACAGTAAAATAAGTTTTTTACTGTAAAAAGCGTCACACGCTTCACTGTTCCATTTCAATCAGTACAGAATTATTGTCGTCTGGGGACACTGACCACTACTCGAACCCCCCGTAACTTAACGACAAAAACTACAAAATTATGACAGACGGACTTTGACACCATCAATGGAAACCCATATAAATGTGGCAAATAAACTAAAATATGAAATGAACAATAATATTTAAAGAGGGCATCAGTGGGTGATATATGGTCCCTCAAATATTTCAATGACTTTAACAAATCAAAACGGAACAGGATGACATAAAAGGTGGTTAAAAAGTTGAAGCGCAACCAAGAAGGGTTCATATGAGGAGGAGTAGTGGCAGTATTGGTAGTGGTGGTAATATTTGTAGTAGTGGTAGGATGTCGGGTGAAATAAATTGAAGTGCTGGCAATGTGAGATATATTGAGCTGCTGGGAGCAAGCAGTGAAATGTGTCCACGGTATAAATCTACATCTAAGACTGGTCTGCACAAATGCACATCGAGAGCTGGAGTGTTAGTGCTTCCAGATTCAGTCAGTGCTTCCATAACTTCAAGGTATGAGAGGTAGCGTAGTCCTGCGTAGAAACTTCCGCATTTAACCACAACAAGCGGAAACCAACTTCCACCAACCGAATTGTCACATGCCAGCAACAATCAATAGCAGATACAAAGTGAGTGCGCACTTCATCTCTGCCTTCGCACACAGCAACTCAACTGATTGCTCGAACACGAAACCGGGTATGGACATTGGCCAGCTCGACTAGAGAATGGTAGAATAGAAGCCAAGGGGTGATTAACAAAAGTTCGATTCCTATTATTTCTGAAACCAAAGGTAGCAGACCTGTCGAAAAGGCTAAGAATATATAATGTTTTTATTTTTTCTTTAATTGAATCCATTAATCGCAAGTTTCCAAAACTGACCCCTTCAGTTTAACACCTTTTTTTTACTATAATGCAAATATAGAAATCTATAAAAAAAAGTACAGTTGTTATCACTAATAATTACAGTTTTGGTTAGAGTTTCTCGAAAACTCCTTGAGTTAAATATCATAACTCTTCTTATGAGCGAAGTATATGAAACCTGACCTTTCGATAAAAAACGCCGTCCACTTTATTGGGAACCCTTTCTAACTAGCTAACCAATACGCCAGCTTAGCTGCTTTAGTTAGATTGCCCATTTCGGGAGCTTGCCTGACTGTTAGAGACTAAATCTTAGACGAAATACATTTGGAGACCCTCTGAAGAAACGTTGGATCCATCCGTGAAAAAAATTGTAGGTCTTACTTCGTTATCACACGCGGCTCTTTCTTGAAATTTATCGGAGGAAAAATGTACTCTGAGCTCCCACCTAACTATGTTGTTGTTTATGTCCCAGCAGTGCGCTAAGGTCCACCAGTGCGACTTGATAGATACAGGCAGCTTCTTCGGTGCCACGCGGACAACGGCCATGAAAATTTTCTTTTCACAGATGAGAAAAAAATCACTGTTGAATAAGTTTTTAATAAGCAAAACGACAAAACTTTGCTAAAACTTCAAAAGACGCAAAAAATGTTATTCCAAGGGCTTAGCTAGCCACCATTCAGCCTTCGTAATGGTTTCCCCACGTATTGTAAAGACGTTACATCTCTTCATTTCAGCGAAAAAGGGGTTAAGACCGGTGCAAAGGGTACCAGGAAGATGTCTTCGAAGACGTCGTGAAGCAGTTGCGCGTTGGATCTTACAGCAAGATTCTCTCCAGTCCATAAGGCAATAACCATCCAGCAGTGGCTAAAAAACGATATTCCTGGGTTCATAACCGCAGAAGCTTGGCCACCTGGAAGTCCAGATCTGAATTCATAGGACTCCAGTTTGTTTTCAGAATTGGAGAGTCTCACAGATATTTGCAGAGTCTCAAACAATCTTTGGTTCGAGCAGCGACGTCAATATCCATAGAAACCGTGTGTGCTTCATTACCTGAATGGCCTAATCATTTGAGGGCTTGTGTGAAAGCAAATGGTGACTATTTCGAATGAAAATTTACACCTTTTCCTTCCCATTTACCTTTCCTTTTTACATAAAACTAGCTTCATTAAAAAAAAAAATATTGTAATTTCATCTCTATAACGGACTTAACTTGTAACAGAACTTATGGTATAAATATATTAAGTATGTATATCGTGGTCGATTCTGAATAAGTAGGAGGTTAACCCACTGCGATATCTAGATCGTAATTGAGCCAAAGATACGCGGGTCTCACGAGACAGCTGAAGCTCTTCATCTGCAATAGGTGGTGATTGGACTCCGACAACGGAATTCGAGAATCGGTAAACTAGCCCGTTTAACTCTTGAGTACTCATGCGTTCAAACAGCCGTTGTGCCAAATCTCATGCTACCTTTAGTCTAAGCGCTGACTTTTTCACTGGGTTCTAAACAATTAAGTACATTGGATGCAGATTCAATTAAGTAGATCAGGCTGCTGTGACAATAGGGCTCCAGTTATGTATACCACTGCCAGTCTTTGTTCCGCTTCCTACTACCTGTTGCAAGCATTTTTATCCGTCACCTTCCACTGCACTAAGTTACCATAAAATAAAAACAGACATAAAAAAAAGATTAGCGGTGTCGAAGGATAAGAGGATTCGGATGTATACGAACTAAAACATCCGTATAGGTGGCGCAGGATTTATTATCACTTCAACATCTCGACCGAGCTACTTAGGTACTCTTGTGAAAGCTGGGATGATTGGAGCTTGACAGGCATTTGTAACTTTTCCCCACTTTTTGAGGCATGCACGCAGTTATCTTATTCCTAGAAGCTTTACTGGAGCCGCTGATTTTATTTCATAATAACAGATATGCCTTAAAGTACTCCACTCATTGGTTGGGGTACTTTAACTCTTAGCACAAAAGGTGCCATTTTGGTACACCACTAATAGAACCATTGCCGTTATTTGATCAAACCATCATGATTTGATTAGGAATCTGCCTATGTCATCTATTTTCTTGTCTGCATTTTCCATCAAATTGTTCATTGAGAATTTACTCAGAACGCTATGTCGTAGAACAACCAGACTTGGGCACTCACAAAGGTAGTGGAAGACTGTCTCCCTAGAATCTTTGAATCACTTATATTCCTCCCTTGATTCTAGCCAAGTAAGCGAACACTTGTCAGTCCAGCCGCATAAAGTGAGCAGACATTCGGACGGTCCACCAGCCACTTCAAACTATGCGAAAGTGTTCCGTTATGCGCACGTACTCGTACATGGGACATGATGATTATTTTCGTTACCAACCACTTCACCAATACTTTTACGCATATGTGGGAGAAGGAATTTGACAAAAATTAAATGAAAGAAAAAAATATAACTGTAAGCATGCGAAATGCTGAAAGGGGTGTGTGGAGGAGAAATATATTTTTGAGAATGAAGTCATCGAAGCGACTGTACCGCGTACAACAATTCGGATTGGTTTTGGGAATGGTTGGTCAGCTTGTCGGATGGCACATAGAGAGTCCGAGTTTGTCCGTTGAGAGACCGCACCAGCGAGACGCTGCGCCCCTTACAGTCATATGCGGAACCCTTAATTAAATAAATTCAATATGCAAGCGACGCGTCGCACAGTTGAGAGTTGACTATGGCTGCTGAGTAGCACTCACACCGCCCGGATGGAAACGGATAGAATCGAGAGACCGATACCGGAATATGAAACGAAAAGGTAGCGTTTGTATAGATGTATGTACGTAGTTGTAAGTATGGAGCTGGGAAGCTGTGTGTGCCACATACTGTACACTATAAAATGAAATCGTCATGACATTTAATATTTAAAAGCGTTCACTAAAGTTGTCTCAGCAAGCTCTTGTGTGACCATCAGCCAGAATGGGACATTAAAATTTTGAAACCTAAAATTCGGCTGGTGGCGTTCAAGGAAGCAACTTACGTAACACACAACCAAATAACCGGTCAGTCATGCCAGCCAGTCGATCTGTCCGACAGTGCGCAAGCCATTGAAGCGGTTTGGGCAACAGTGTAAGTAAATGCCACTGTTGACTGGCGATTGGGATGTTGGGGGAAGGGGGGCAGTTGGTGCTTCCATTGGGCGTACGTATGGCCAGCATCGACATTTTTGATAAGCGTTACCAAAGCGCACGCTAGCCAACACTTACGGCTAGAACAGACTGCCGAAGGAGGGTGACTATCGAGGAGCGGTCACATGTATCGCCAACAGTGGTTGAGTGCCAACTGGTCGAATAGTGTGCCAAAAAAGGATATTATTTAATGAGGTACACTTCAGCAGCAACGATGGCTAGTCATAAATGAGAAAGGCATGCGAGGAGACAAGTAAGTTTGTATGTATATACGACCATAGATGAACCAAAACCATTCAGTCGAGCACCGCTGATACAAAATTGGGATGAGCTGGATGCTGTGCGACTGATTGTGAGTTTAACATTGTGAATGGAGAAGCGGGTGGCCAAGAGTTTGGTAAGAGAATCAACGACCACGACAAAGCAGCTAAATTGAGTTGACCTGACCTCTTTGCCTTTGCATATTTACGCAAATGTATATATGTAGATGTATGCGTGTATGTGTGCTATAAGTTTTTGGTCCCTGGTCGTTCGGGGCGGCATGCAATTGATTAAAAATTCAGCAGCGTAACGAATGCGGAATTGAACAGAAATTTTAATGAGCACTTTCCACACACACACACACACATACTAAAATCTATTCATATAAGAGTGTATGAGTGAACGTATGGATGTACTTACACATACTCATAACACTAGAAATTACTAATTTAACTCCATATAAATACTGGCTTGGAAGTGAGCGGCATGAAGCGCAGCAAAAGTTATTTCACTAGTTTCAGTTGGCAAAGCAACATTTTGGGTTCAATATCAAAAGGAATTTTTTGGCTTTGAAGCTGTTTTGTGGAATTTATATTTGGAATTCATTAGTGGCGGCTGTGAGGAGGCAAATAGGTTTGGGGCGATGATATATGTTTTCTAATATCAGCTCAAATATGAAACCAATACAAATGCTTCAAATTTTGCATACATATGGATGCCAAAGTGCATACGTATATGTGAAGTGGTCACTGCACTCTTATTTGTACTCCCCAAAACCTGCAGGTAAGCACTTTTATGCATATCCGATCAAATATTTACTTTTATTCCTCCGCATTGTACCTGTCGTTTTGAATTTTTATTTAAGAAATTTTGAATGCAAGTCCAATTTGTTTGTTATTTTTTTAATAAACATTTTCATTTTTCATCGATCCACAGAAAACCATGAGAATTCAAACGAATTTTTAATTATTAACCGCCCAAAGTAAAAATTCTATGAGAATTCAATCGAATTTTTAATTATTAACCGCTAATTCGAGCTCTTAAATTTTTCTCTTAGATTTGTAGTCAGTGATTCCAAAATTTGCAAATTCAAAAAAATGTTTTTCTATTTTTTTTTTTTGATAAAATTTATAAGTTATTCAACGAGTATTGAGTTTACACTTTTTTTTCAATAAAATGTTCAATTTATTCAATGATCCCCGGAGTAAAAAATTGCATGCTAACTCAAAATTTTTAATTATTATAGGCTATTTTGAGTTTTTACATTCTGATTTGTCCTCTGCGATTCCAAAAGAACCAGAGTAAAAAATAATTTTTGTTTAATTTATTCCACCTTTCCGAAAAGAACTTTTCACTTTCATGAAACTGCCTAGATTTCATGCGAAAGCAATAAAATGTTTAAATATTTATCTATTGATATTTTTGTGATTTGTACTTAGAAATTCCAAAAATCCCAGAGTAGGAAATAGTTTTTTAGTTTTTTTTTTGCAATAAAATTTTTAAATTCAAAAATCTGTCAGTTGAGTCCTGTCAATATTTGAACGTGCTGCGTCAGTTCGTTTGTGTTTTACAGCTACCCCTATCAGACTACCCAGTAATTTGAGGAGAAAAAGGAAAAAACTGAATTTCGTGTGCTTATTAAGCCGATTCACCCTTAGAAACCCACTGTTTCGACTGTTGTTTGGTCTATGGTGTGTGTTGATGGATCCATGTTTCGTCCACGGTTCCAAAACGGCACAAAAACTCCTCCATATTGCGATTGAACAACGCCAAACCTTCCTGTGAAGTTGTTACACGATTGCGTTTGTGGTCGACTGTGAATTACTGGGTAGTCTGATAAAGGTAGCTGTAAAACACAAGCTAACTGACGCAGCACGTTCAAATTTTGACAGGAGTCAACTGACAGATGCCTGTTGACAGGAGCAGTATTTCTTTTTCAGTAAAGAGGTCGGAAATACAAAAAGTCCCGGCATTATTGACCCGCCCTCGTACAAATTCAATAGTTCTTTTTCATTAAATTCTTTAATTGATTCAAAGATTCCGAAAACTAGCAATAAAAATGTTAATTATAATCCGCCATTTTGAAAATTTCCATTTCTTCTCTCTAAAATGTACATTGTTGAATGCCCCAGTAATTATATATTATTATATTCCTTATATTCCAAAGCTGTTTCAACATTAAAAAGCAGAGTATGTACCTCAGTCTCCGTGGGTCTACTCATAATGTACGCCTGGTGTGATTTTAACCCTCCGTCAGGACCTAACCTGCCCCCTATATGGTTTGCCAAGAGTGACGTTAGCAAGCACTTGATAGTTGGGAATACCCTTAATCATTTTTCTGGCTTTACTCGAGTGTGGAGAAAAGTTGTGATGGACTAATGTGGAAGACGTTGAGGCACGTCAATTTTTGTTGTAATGCTACCTGATGTTAGCAGAAAAACTAAAGCTCCCAAAATGTTACCTCCCCCAGCTATTATTCCTGCAACGGTAGACTTTTCAACAAATTAATATAACACATTACCTGCGTCGCCTGCAGGATTATTTAGAGCCTAAAGAAATCCTTTATTCCTCCCAGGAACCTTAGGAAATAATAATAAAAGATATTTTTCAATACTTTCTCGATATACGTCGATATCCCTTGTCCTATAACACTGTGGAACAAATTCAGGTTAGCAAAAATTAGGTCCATTCTGAGAGTGGCGGGTGAAAATAGAGGCGAAATTAGAAGACCCGTATCGCGCCGTTTTTTTATGTTAGTTCGAATTTTTTTTTAATCGGCCTTCAAAGTTTGCAGTCAAATGCCGATTTTCAGTATATTGTTTCATAAGTATCACAAAAATTTTCGAAATCAATTTTTTCAAAAATTGTAATTGTTGCACAGGTCTCTAGCAATAATTTGGCTTTTACAGATTGAAAAAATATCAATTAGTCGAAGAGTTATAGCCAAAAAACCATATAAACAATTTTGCTCCGATTTCGAACTTCGAAAGCCGATTAAAAAAAAATTCGAACTAACATAAAAAAACGGCGCGATACGAGTCTTCTAATTTCGCCTCTATTTTCACCCGCCACTCTCAGAATGGACCTAATTTTTGCTAACCTGAATTTGTTCCACAGTGTAATCCATCGATCTCCGTTTTGCAATTCATTTAGATTACATTCTCAATTGAAAATTAAAAGACTATTTAAGAAACATATCATAATGCATATTGTTTCGCTCCTAATCGGAACATAGGGCGAAAACAAATGTTCTCCAATGATTCAGCCGCTATGTGACATACAAGTATGACGTGGACGACTTCTGCGTCGACTTCCTTGCCGATTCCATTGAAAAGTGATTTTGGTAACATTATCGTCTTCTCTACGGAGAGTGTGCCTAATCAAATTCCATGTTCGTCTTTTTTTCGGGATCAATTGGGCAGCTTTTAGTAACCAGAAGAAAATCCAAATTAGAGATTTTTCTCAGCCAAAAGATACGGCATATAATTCTGAGCTATTTTCTGACAAACGTAAGATTGAAAACGTCGACTTACATATGTGGTCCGACATAAACCAAGCCTCGGAACCATATATTGGGTTGTTCGGAAAGTAATTTCTTTTTTTTTGTGGATATATTAAGCCTGGAGGTTAAACCCAGCCCTTTCAGGTGGTCATAAACAGTTGAATTCGATAAATTTAACCGCTCACTGATCTCACGTGTTGGTATCAGCTTCAACCGGCCTTCCAGAACGTGGTGCATTTTCGACATCAAAATTGTCGGATCGAAATTTTGCAAACCAGTTCTGGCACTGCTCCTGCTCTCAGAGAGTACTGCCCAACAAACCGGCATCCACGAACAATGGAGCAACATTTCTCATTCTCTACGTACCGCCGCCGAAGAAGAAATCGGATTCCGGCGAGGCCGAAAAAACAATTGGTACGACGAGGAATGTCATGCTGCCGCAGAAAGAAAGGATGCCGCCTATAGAGCCACGCTGCGATCGGGCGCAACGCGAGCCATGTGGGATCGCTACAGAGAGCTGAAAAAGGAAGAGAGACGTATTATCCGAAAGAAGAAACGAGAGGCCGAAATACGTGAGTGCGAAGAGCTTGAGATGCTGGCCAACAGGAGCAACGGCCGAAAATTCTACCAGAAAGTTCGGCGGCTTACAGAAGGTTTTAAGACCGGGGCGTTTTCCTGTAAGAACAAAAACGGCGAACTGGTGACTGACGTACAGAGCAATCTTAAATTATGGAGGGAACACTTCTCGAACTTATTAAACAGTGACAGCTGCGCATGTCACCGAGAAAGTGAAGATCCCGATACCCCAATCGTTGACGATGGAACAAAAGAACAACAAAGCCGCGGGCGCCGACGGACTGCCGGGTGAGCTATTCAAACATGGCGGCGAGGAGCTGGTAAGGTGCATGCATCAGCTCCTATGCAAAATATGGTCGGATGAAAGCATGCCTGCCGATTGGAATTTAAGTGTGCTCTGCCCAATCCATAAGGAGGGCGATCCTGTAATTTGTGCCAATTACCGCGGGATTAGTCTTCTAAATATCGCCTATAAGGTTCTAGCGAGCGTATTGTGTGAAAGGCGGAAGCCCACCGTCAACCAACTGATTGGACCTTATCAGTGTGGCTTCAGACCTGGAAAGTCTACCATCGACCAAATATTCTCAATACGCCAAATCTTGGAAAAGACCCATGAAAGGAGAATCGACACACACCATCTTTTCGTCGACTTCAAAGCTGCATTCGACAGAACGGAAAGGAGTTACCTGTATGCCGCTATGTCTGAATTTGGTATCCCCGCAAAACTAATACGGCTATGTAAGATGACGTTGCTCAACACCAGCAGCGCCGTCAGAATTGGGAAGGACCTCTCCGAGCCGTTTGATACCAAACGAGGTTTCAGACAGGGTGACTCGCTGTCGTGTGATTTCTTTAACCTGATGTTGGAGAGCATCGTACGAGCCACAGAACTTAATCGCTCAGGCACAATTTTTTATAAGAGCGTACAATTGCTGGCGTATGCCGATGATATTGACATCATCGGCCTTAACAACCGCGCTGTTAGTTCTGCCTTCTCCAAACTGGATAAAGAGGCAAAGCGAATGGGTTTGGTGGTGAACGAGGACAAAACGAAGTACCTCCTGTCTTCAAACAAACAGTCGGCGCACTCGCGTACCGGCACCCACGTCACTGTAGACAGTTATAATTTCGAGGTTGTAAAAGACTTCGTCTATTTAGGAACCAGCATTAACACCGATAACAATGTCAACCTTGAAATCCAACGTAGAATCTCTCTTGCCAACAAGTGCTACTTTGGACTAAGTTGGCAACTGAGCAGTAAAGTCCTCTCTCGACGAACAAAACTAACACTCTACAAGACTCTCATCATGCCCGTCCTAACGTATGGCGCAGAAGCTTGGACGATGACAACATCCGATGAAGCGACGCTTGGAGTGTTCGAGAGAAAGATTCTGCGTAAGATTTTTGGACCTTTGCACGTTGGCAATGGCGAATATCGCAGATGATGGAACGATGAGCTGTATGAGCTTTACGACGACATAGACATAGCGCAGCGAATAAAGATCCAGCGGCTACGTTAGCTGGGTCATGTCGTCCGAATGGATACAAACGCTCCGGCTTTGAAAGTATTCGATGCGGTACCAGCTGGTGGTAGCAGAGGAAGAGGGCGGCCTCCTCTGCGTTGGAAAGATCAGGTGGAGAAGGACTTGGCTTCACTTGGTGTGTCCAACTGGCGCCGGTTAGCACGAGAAAGAAACGACTGGCGCGCTTTGCTAAACTCGGCCAAAATCGCGTAAGCGGTTATAGCGCCAATTAAGAAGAAGAGAAGTTCTGGCACTGGCGTATTGTCAGCACATCTTTTCCATACAGATCGGTTAATTTATTTTTGGCTTGAACAGCATTTTTACCTTTTCTATAGTAAAAAAGTTAAATATGACGAAAATGCTGCTTATTGCTCTCCATATTTAGAAGGGCGCCGACCAAAAACTACTACGTAAAATCAATTTAACTTCTTCACACACAACCCTAAGTGTGAAGTTAGCTGTGAAAAAATACAATTAAATCCTCTGTCGGGAAAAAACGAAATTATTTTCTGAACAACCCAATAGGAGGACCGATTTTATGCTGGTATTGCAGATTTTATTTTATTTATTTTATTTATTTCCATTTGGGGAACAACATCAAGACGCACGCCACAAATAGGGGGAGGAGCTCGGCCAAACACCCAAAAGGGTGTACAGGCCAATTATCTATGTATGTATGTATGTATTGAAGATTTTAAGTTTTAATTTTTAATGACATGGGCAATAGTCATAAACAATTTTAGATGAAATAACTGATATTTTAATATTAAAAAATTATAACTATCGATTAAAATGCTTGCTGAGGTCCCTTTTACCTAATTTATACTCCTCATCTACTTCTGAATCGCACAGCGCCACATGAATCGTACCCATTTCAAGCAAATAACTTTTGCAAACAAATTCTCAGTCGTCGAAAATCCACTGCAATCTTCTACTAATCCAGTTACTCGCCTGCCGAAAAACAGACGAAAAATAATCGACCACCAAAACCGCTAATGTCCTGCAATTGATATCCTTTTCGCGTGTTGCCGACACCAACGCCAACGCTACGCCGTATGTTGTTGACATAGTGGGCATAACTGTCTCGTTGTTGTTGTTTTATTGAAGCTGTTTTGCAGTGGTCGATATTGTGCTGCATTGGAGTGTTTGACTCGCGCCAACTACGATGCCTCAACTGCTGGCTGTGACAAACGGCGGGAAACTGACTGGGACGGCATATGCGAAATCCAACGTTGTTTGTAAGCCTACCTTTGAGTGGGGGTGTGTGTGTGTGTGTGGGTGGGTATGAAAGCAAAGGTCAACATGTATTGTCACAAAAACACGTGTAATAAACGTAAGCGCCAATGTATGTAGAATAACAAAAACGCGAACGATTGGACAAACAGGCTGCCTCCTTGCCGGTCACACCAGGCGAACCCATGCCAAGATATGCCTCAGGAGTAGCAATTGAATGAGGCTGGACATAAGGCATATCACTGAATAACCCTTCCGTTGTGCATTGGCAGCAGTCACAACGTAGTGATTACCTTTTTGCGCCTGCGGTGCGCTTTTTCCCACTACCATCAGCTTCAACTGATATCCTCTGTATATGCAAATGACCTGACGAGGCCAAGGCTGGTTTTGCAAGGCTGCTACTGTTATTGCGTGGTGGTATTGCAGAGCTATTGTCGGTGTTGTTGGGCTGCGTAAATTTCGCGACTCTTTGCACATTGTCACTGTTGACAGCTACAGCTTTTATCATTATGGTTGTTGCTGTTGGGATTCGCATGCGGAGAGCACAGTTCGGTACCGCCATCCATCGAATACTTCGTTCATTAAGTCTTGCTTTGTGCCGCGATGAAAGTGATGAGAAAGCAAATTTGATGGCAAACATATGTTGGTGTGTCAAACGTTTTCCAAATGCGCGATTCTTCGATTAATAAATTAGTCATTCACTACTTAATTCGTATCTTTTCATGCACACTCAGGTGATTCTGCTTTGCCAACTACTACTACAACTGGAGTCCCCTAGTATGTGGTACATCATTTGAAAGTGAGGTCAAGTGAACCTGTTTGAGGAGGTTTCGAAATTAAACGGCAAGATTGTTGGAGGATTCTTTTGCGAGACGCTCTACATTAAGCTCAAATTCGAGCTCCAGAATTTCGCCATTGTTTTCGAGTCCAACGTTGTTACTATTGAGAAAAGAGTTCATTGGCTGTAGTTGGAATTAATATAACATAAATATTCAGGCGGCAATCAATATTATGCTTACATGCGCATCAGGTCACATTTTCCCAAATAGTAAATGTCTGATGAGTTTTCTAAGGAGGCAGTCTTGAAATGGTTTATCTGTGAAGAGCTGAAATAAAAATTCTCTTGGCTTCCTCTAATCTGCGCGTATATAGTTCAAATTCCATTTAGCTCAGTTAGCGCTAGCTGAGGCACGGAAGGAAGTCTCCTCAGAAGAGGAGGAGGCATTGTTTGAGTGGCTGCACACTTCGACGCAGTTGACGACGGTCGCTGTAAACGACAAGGCATTTTGAACCTTACCTCTCCCAGCAAAAAAAAACACGGATCTGCAAGCTCGCAAGGTGTTCCTAATGGAGGATGGAGAGGAGGCCTTTGAGGTAGTTACTAAGAGTAAAAAAGCCGCAAATCTCGACTTTCAAATGGAAGTATTTGTACAACACAAGTTCTGGTAATGATACTCAACATAACTTCGAATGCTACCGCGGACAAAGTGGGCAATTAAGTATATAGTAAAGTCATCTCTCGGCGAGCAAAATTCACACTGTAAGTCGCTTACTAAGCCCGCCATGTGTGACGGAGAAGCCAAGACGATAACAACACCCATTGAGACAGCCCTTAGAGTGTTCGAAGGAAAGATTCTGCGGAGTGCATATGAACCCTTTGAGCATTGGCCACGACGAATTTTGAAAGTGATGGAAGTACGAGCTGTATGAGGTGTACGACAGAGTAGAGCGAATTAAGGCTCAGCGGCTCCGCTGACTATTCTATTAATAGGCACAAGATATTCGATATCTTGTCCGAAGGAATATGAAGGCCTCTACTGTATTGAACGGACCAAGTGGAGGAGAATTTGGCTTCACTTCGCATCTCTGATGGCTGTGAGTTAGCACGTGATAAAAATGACTGATATCTGATAATGATACCACAATGAATGCTTTCTTTTCTAACAGTAACTGTCCAAGTGAGCTCGGCTCCTTCAGGGGCAACAAACTTAGCTAATCGTTAAAAATCATGCACACAACTAGAAAAAGCTCGTTCCAGTGCAACGCCTTAAGGCGGCTGAACAATTTTAAATAAACCCAGTTAATACACGTAGGACTTACTCAACATTATCCAGAACCTCTTAATTGATGATCCACACAAGCGAGTGAATGCTCGGCAGTAATAATCGGTGAGTCACCACCGTCGAGAGAGAGATCTTTGGCGAAGAATCTATCATCGATACAGTAGTGTTAGTGGATAGAGCTTCAAAAAAGACCTAATCGAATTTCAACAGCAACTATCAGGTACGATTCCCAACGAGAAGAAAACAGAGAAAAAGTATAGTTCTCGATGAAAAATGTATTATTCCCAACACTTGGAAGTAGCAAGGTATATACTTGGGCTGCTCATTTAGGAAATCAAACTAGCGGAAAAGCCAATAACATCACCAAGTCAAGCAGAAGTACAATCGTTCTTCAGAACAAGTTTTTAAATTGTGGACGTAACTGAAATGGATGATATGAACTTGGCCACTGCATTGACTGAGATCAGCAGAGTAGTGGACTTTAGCTGACATATGAAAGATCTCTTGCGCAGAACCGGCTAAGTAGCAGAACCGGCTCATTTGAGTAGTATTTTGAAATATAAAAGGAGATGTCAAGTAGGCGCAAGACTTAAAAGTCTGCATCTGTATCGGACGTAGAGTTTAATGCTTGCACTGGACTCCGACAAAATACTTATTGATAGTACCGGGAGGAGCTCAGTACAGGACGGTAGGAGGTTTAGTTCGCTGTCTTATTAAACTCAGACTTGGGCGTCTTACATTAAAGAGAAAAATTAGAGTTAACGGTTGCGTTAAAAAGACGAATTAAAGTTAATGGACGTTATCAGAACTGAATCATCTTGTTGAAAAATCAATAATTTGGACAGCCATATGAGGTTTTTGTATTTGATATAAAAATATATTTTTATATTCAGTATTAAGACAGAGTTGGAGTACCATATTTGTTTACCAGAGATGCTCTGATCGGTCTTTTTCATGGTGGGTAACTAAAAAGTTATCCAAGAACCTTCATTTTGGCTGTTACCAAGCTTTGTTGAGTGATACGATATACTCACATGGAATTAGTTCTGATTTTCCAAATTAAATAAAACAGCAAAGCGAATGGGTCTGATGGGGAGTCACGTCATTCTTGCCAGTTACGATTTCGAGAATGTAAGAGACTTCTTTTATCTGAGAACCAGCATTAACAGCTATAACAATGTCAGTCTTGAAATCCAACGGAGAATCCCTCTTGCCAACAAGTGCTACTTTGGACTAAGTAGGCAATTGAGTAGTAAAGTCCTCTCTTGAGGTCTCGACGGACAAAAGGAACACTCTACGAGGCTCTCATCATGCCCGTCCTAACATATGGCGCTGAAGCGTGGATGAAGCGACGTTCGGAGCATTTGAGAGAAAGATTCTGCACAAAAATTTTGCGCATTTGCACGTTGGCAACGGCGAATATCGCAGGCGATGGAACGATGAGCTGTATGAGCTTTACGACGACATAAACATAGCGCAGTGAATAAAGATCCAGCGGCTACGTTAGCTGGGTCATGTCGTCCGAATGGATACAAACGTTACGGCTCTGAAAGTATTCTATGCGGTACCAGCTGGAGGGAGCAGAAGAAGGGGAAGAAGAAGGCCTCCTCTGCATTGGTGGATTAGGTGGAGATGAACCTGGCCTCACTTGTTGTTTCCAACTGGCGCTTATTAGCACGAGAAAAAATTACTGGCACGCTTTGTTAAGCCCGGCCACTCGGTTATCGCGCCAGTTAAGAAGAAGAAGAGAGAGGTTTCCTCTACAACAGCCTTTATCCTTAAGGAAATACGTTTAAAAGTAGAGTATCTAATTTTTTTCAAGCTTTAAATTTGGTCGCCCATCCTTCACCTGCTTCTTTCACATCTTCACATAACAACCACTGACAGTCGCTGACAAATGACCTACTCGCCAATGTCCTTTTCATCAACATCATTAACATTTGGTTTTGTTGCTTTTATTGTTCGCACTGCTACAGCTACATGAGTAACATCTACTAAGTAGTCTACTTGTTGTTGTTGGTTTTGTTTTTAATGTTGCGTAAATTCTTTTGCGGCTTGGCAAACATTGCTGTGCACATTTTCGCGGCAGAGTATTGTGGCATGGCATTACACGCGTCCAACAACAGCAAACATCCACATCACTGCGCGGCGCACTGGTGCAGAGAGTGAGAGTGCAGTGGGTGAGTGAGTGAGTTGAAAGTGTATGCGTATGGGTGTTATTTATAATAGTCAACAACAGCTACTGCTGCTGCTCCTTTAGCATTGCCAAATATGAGTTGGTAGCACAAAATATGATGTGAAGGACGTCGCTGATGCTTCCTAATTGCGTTGGCTAATGTGGATGGGGGCAGACGGCGGGCGACAGGCTTCGAACGATATAATGCAGTGTCAGTGGAGTAAGCGAGTATACATGTACACATACGCATGCTTATATACACATACATACATACATGTAAGCAACGGTGGTTTGGCAGCAAAGCAAACACCGGCCACATGGCTGTCACTGCGCGACTTCCTTTGTCACCCTTTCCAACCACCACCAGCAGCGGCACTCACCACCATCCATTTATGCTGCTTAATTCGGCTTGCCACTCGCTGTTTTGTTATCATCCATTGGTATGTAAGTGAGTGCGTGGGCGAGTCTGTAGCTAAAATTTGCGCCTTGGGCAGTAGTGCCGTGCAGGACTTGCAACTGGCGGCCAGAAATCTGGTTAAAGGTGCGTGTATGTATATTTTTATGGCTGCGAGTATTCGCACGCATAAAAGGCGTTTATTTTATAAGAAAAAAATCAGGTAAATATATAGGTATGTATGTTTATAAGCTCGTACAAATATACAGACACATGTTTACACGTGGAAATTAGGTAATCCTAGGCGTGTTTGCAGGCGTTAAACCATGCAGTGCATGGCAACAATCCGGCAGGTTGTGTGGAGGAATATTTGCAGGTAAGCATATTTATCCACATTTACATATAGGCACAAACAGTTCGGGATTACTGGATGCCGTAATTTCGGGATTTCGACATTTACATATTTTCGGGATTTCGGTGTTTTATTATTTTTTATTTTTTATTGTTTTTATATTTAAATTTTATTTTCTCTATACCTATAGCTCATAGTAAAACTTTTACAATTATTTTGGGGTAAAAGAAACCCATTGATTTTGCGTGAAATTCTTGCGGTAGTTTTAAATCGTCGAACTTTAGCTCTCGGACGCTGCTACGACTACTGACATGGCGGTCAATTTCGATTATTTTTGTGATTTTATGGACATTTTCGACATTTTCTTTAACATCAAAAATGCCTAAACGGAATCGGCGAAACCAAAATTCTGTCTGTTACATTGGCGGTTCCATTCACAATTTCCATTTGCATTTTCGCCCTTATCAAATAAAAATTGGAAAATGTACCGAATTCTCTCTAGGTTGACTTCCATAGTTAATGGTTAATGGTGAATGGTAGTAAAGGGTTAAGGTATGGGCCTTTAGCACTGCGGCCATATTGATCTATTGTGCACCCTATGCTGTCTATTGACTGTTAAGTATGCTTATGAATTGTACCAGCTCCTTCTGAGGGAGTGATTGAAGGTCTTCATCTGTAAGCATGATCTTGTTTAAAAACCTTTTCCTTCTATGCGTCAACCCCGGACATTCGATGATGAGATGTTCTATAGACTCCTCATCTTCGCAGCAAAATCTGCAGGTGCTGGTGTTAGTTATGGCTAATTTATGTAGTTGTTTGTTGCAGGTGAAGTGACCCGGGAGGGCGCCTGTGAGAGTGCGAATGCTCTGTTTGTTTAATGTGAGGGCCGTGTTAGCTCTTTTGAAACTTAGGAACTTTTTCGAGTGTCTAAGACCCTCTGCGTTGTTCCAATGCTGATTTAATAGAGTTTTGGCCCAGTATTTTACTTTTTGTTTTAGGCTGTTTTTGTTAAATCCAAACATGGGACTAGGTCCGATGAAGTTTACATTTGCCCCTTTTTTGGATTGAAAGTCTGCCTTTTCGTTGCCATTATATCCCTCATGTCTTGGTACTCAAATTAATGAGACATTGTTTTTGGATGCCTGGTTATTGAGTGCCTTGTGGCATTCTAAGAGAGTTTTTGAGTTGTAGGTATAGCTATCTAAAGCTTTAAGAACTGATTGGGTGTCCGAGAGTATTCTAATCTTCACTCTCTTGTGGTTTCTACGTTGCATGATGTTTGTTGCTTCCATTATTGCGTATAATTCCGCTTGGAAGATGGTGGTGTCCCTGGTGACAGTGAATGACTTGTGGATTCTGGGCCCCACTACTCCTGCTCCTACACCATAAGGTGTTTTTGATCCATCAATTTACCATTTTTGTGAATAATCATTCATCCATTTTGGGTTTGTTTTCCACTCGATCCTCTCAGGAAAGGTAACTGTGTATCCTTTTTTGAAACAGAGGGTTGAGTCAATGTGGTCTGAGACTGAGCCATGCTTATGGTGTTTTTGATTTTATTTAGGAAACCTAACCGGTGAGGTTGCCTAATTTGAAATTTTCTTTCATGTGTAGCATGAGTGCTTGCGTAGCTGCTTCTTCTAGGATTGCTATATGAAGTGGTGGGAGATTAAGGAGTACTTCCATGCCAGCTGTTGTGGTAGTTCTCATAGCCCCTGCGATGCATGATTCCATAGTTAAGACCCTTACGTATTTCGAGCTGAAATTCAGGCTATGGGGCTTTTAAAGAAAAGTTTCCTCACCATAAGAGAAGTTAATATTCGGTTGGGGAATAAGTTCATAGCGTTTTTATATTTTTTTCTATTTTACAGCGATTTGTTTGCTGTTTGGCAAAGGGTAAGTTTTCATTCTGCTCTACAAAACTGCGTTACTTGTGTTTTTGAGTTATTTAATTTTTACTTTTTGAGGGTTTGAAATGGCTTAATACCTATGAGGCTTATAAATGGAGTGACCAGGAGCCAAAAAATCTACATTTTCGATACCTGCTTTTCTTTGCTTTGCATCGAGGTCAAAAAGCTGTCGAAGCAGCCCGGGACGTTTGCGACGTGTATGCAGAAGGTGTCGTATGCGAGTATACAGCACGGAAATGGTTTGCAAAGTTCAAAAATGGCGACTTTGACGCCGATGACACGGCCCGCTGTGGAACGCCTTCTGTATTCGATGAAGAACGTCTCCAATCACTTTTGAAGGAAATTGGTCGGGAATTGGTGGAAAAAATGAACTGCGTTCATAAAACGATTCTGAATCACCTTCATTATATGAGATTTACCGAAAAATGGGGAGCCTGGGTGTTTCACGAGCTGAACGAAAAAAATAAGAACCATGAAAGTCGCCTTCAAATTGCTTCTCAGCATCTCACCTGACATCGAGTAACACGCGGTCATAAACAGCTCTTGTTGAACAACATCGTCACGGGAGAGGAGAAATTGTGCCTATACATCAATATCAAGTAAAGAAAGGTGTGAGTGACTGCAAGAGATTCTCCAAACACGCGAGTCAAGCCAAATCTTCATCCAAAGAAGATCACGATATGTGTTTGGTGGGACTGGGATGGCATGGTGGACTGGAAAATGTTCGAAGAACAAGAAGCTCTACATTACCCAGCTACACCGCGTGAATGAGGTTATTCGATTGAAATGACCTCATCGACCTGATCAAGCCATACTCCGTCACGACAGCGACAGGCCGCATGCTGCACAAGTCGTCTAAGCTGCACTCCAAGAGCTCGAATGTCAAACCATAACTTCGATTAAAGAGAGATCCTTAAAAACTGGCTCAACAAGTTCTTTGACACCAGACCAGGCGATTTTTGGCGGAACGGCATCAACAAATCGGTCGAGAGGTTTGAAGAGGTAGTAAACAGCAACGGCGAACATATAATTGATTAACTTACTGACATAGTTTTTGTTTTTGTATAAAAAAAGTCTTCGATAAAAACGCTACGAGCTTCTCCCCAATCTCAGAATAGCCAATCCGCCCTGAAATCACTACAATCAGCCAATATTACCTCGAAGACAGTAAAATAATGTATCGAAGTTTTGACAGAACTAAATCCGCACCGGGTAGCGGGTCACAGATTGGTAGAAGGTAACTGCAAAGCAGATAAACTAGCGAGATTGGGTACCACATTACCGATCCAATCACACAAAGTGAGCATACCTATACCTTTAGCAACTTGTAAGATGCTTATAGACAAACACATTATCAGAGCTGCCTTCGTGCTATGGTCTCAGTCCCTGAGATGTAGAATGACTTGGCCAGAATAGAATATGTGTCGTACAAACTGACTGTTGAAACTTAACAGGAAGGACGTGAAAAATCTTTTTGGGGTTCTATCAGGGCACTGTCTGATTGGCAGGCATGCCAGCAGTCTGGGAGCACCCTATAACCACTATTGCAGAAGCTGTAACGACATTGAAGATGAAGAGACGGTAGAGCATGTTCTTCGAGGATGCATGGATCTGGGTAGGACAAGGTTCAATATTTTAGGAAAATATTCAATATTCTTTGAATAATTTGACAGAAGTAGCTAATTTAAAACTAACAAAGAGTGTTAGATACATTAAAGCTACTGAACACACAATGAGGACAGTGTAGAATGAGGAGAGGGGACAGCCCTGGCGGTATCAGAATGCGCCTACAACAGGCGTAGGTATGATAATTAGCAACCACTAGCCAAGGCATGCTAATTTCTTTAACAACTTTATTAACTTTATCAACAGCCTAAGATAAATTCGTACTGATATGCAATCTTCTGAGATAGTAGCTAAATTTGAAACAGTTGTTCTACTAGGGATGGGCCGGTTACAGGAGAAACCCTGGAGTACTTCTATGCTGCTGTTCGGCTCTCGAAAACTAGACTATGCTACCTGAATGGTCCCAGTTCTAAAAAGACTAGAATTTTTTCCTGAATAAGAGCCGCTCAATCCTAAAATTCATGAACAGTACACGCATCTTGATCAGTGCTTATTTTCGCTAAAATAGGACTCTGATCTGTTATCGCTATGGAACCAAGTGGTCTCGGCGTGGGTTTGGCCAACCAACTTCATCTAACCTATTCTATCAGGATGAAGCCATGCTGGTTAGGACAAATTAAGTTTTGTCTGGAAGAAACATCTTATCTCTTGGAAATTGGTATATAATTGCCCACATTACTGTGACCACTTTTAAAAATGTGTAATAAAACCCAATTTCCACTCGTCAGTTGAGTGAATGGTTGAATATCTACTTAGGCCTGTAAAGGGTTTTCCAAAATTAGGTGTTATCTATCGCTATCAAGAGATAATTAACGATTTTGTGTGCCCGGAATTGGATAGTATTGATCTGGACAACGTGTACTTTCAACAAGACTGCGCTACGTGCCTCACAAGCAATGAAACCATTGATCTTTTACGGGAAAAGTTTCCGGACCGTGTTATCTCTCGAAGAGGTGTCACAATTGGCCTCCGAGATCTTGTGATTTAACACCTTATGACTTTTTCTTTTGGAGCCACGTACAACAGAAGGTCTACGCCAACAGCCCAGGGTCCATTCAAAATCTCAAAGATGGATTTCGTGAGGCTATCGAGGACATGGGGAAGCCACTTTTCAATTCGGTTAAGGAAAATTTCATGAAAAGGATATTGTCCTGTAAGCGTGGTTGTGGTGGTGATTTGCCTGATGCTATTTTTCACTATTAACGGCATACCTTCGTTGGACGTTGGACCTACAAACTCATACCACGTGTTGATGAGTGGTTAATGAGAAGACATGGAGACACCGACTATCACCTTTCGCAGTTGCTCAGCGGGCATGGCTGTTTTCAGGAATACCTGCACCGTTTTAAGCTGGCAGGCAGCCCTTTCTATCCAAACTGCCTGAATACAGAGGAAAACGCAGAACACGTCATGTTTTATTGCGACCGCTTTAGAGAGGAACGAGCTATACTGCAGCAAGCCCTGGGTCATCAACCTCAACCAGCGGTAAGTGGGAGGCAACGCAAACGTTTGCAGGTAAGGTTATGACGCGACTTCGCCATATTGATTGGGAACGCAAAGCGTTTCAGCAACAGAGAAGGCGGACAGTCTCTGACGAACCGACAACAAGCACAGACGTTTGATTGAAACACTCAATACAGTATCATACAGAAGACAAGACGGTAGTGAATTAAGATAACACTACTGCAAGCTTTCCGATGCCTCCTTTACTTTGGACCACCTATAAACATAGTGGGAGTAATTGAGACTATCGACGGTGTATAGCCTTCATACGCCTTCAGGAGAGGAACCTGCACGCGGGTACCTGTTGTGTCTTCGGACATAACCGCGGCTCAACCTCTATTTGGAAAACCCTTCATTATTATTAAAGAAAATAAAGGCTTAATACTGAATGCTATTACATAATTTTTTTATGCTGCATGCTCAAAATTTTTTGGTGCAAAAAAAATTATTTTTATTTCAAATAAATACAATAAATAAATTTTGCAATTGATCTAATTTATCTTACACCATTTTATTTATTTTTTCTTTCATTTATATTTTCCTTCACATTTGTCACACATTTTAACTAACTTCATCCTTTGCTTTCTTTTCATGCAATCTGCTTAAAGTCTGTAAATGAATTACCTACCCACCCACAGCAGCATAACAGCAATCTCATACAGAGGAATTCTCTGCCAGTTACAGAATTTCCTGCTTACAGTGTCCGTCAGTGCTTACATATCAGTCTCTTTACAATTTAACAGCATTTCCCCTGCGAAAGAAATTTCACCACCCACCAATGTTTGCAACATCCCTCAAAAAAGCATGGAAAACGCGCTTTCCCTCAAACCGCTTAACATTTTCGCATTTCCAATTCCAAAAGGGGAAATGCAAACGCAAACAGCGCTCGAAAAGCAAATGTAAGGACAGACGAATTTCTCAAGTAAAGAAATGTGAATACGAAAATTACAGAGCGCGATGGAAAAGGCAAATGCTGAGCAAATGCATTGAGCAGGCGACCGAATGTATGCGAAACACTCAGCTGGTCAAGCAAAGAGAGTGAGTTCAAATGGGCAAACGAGATTCGATTTTTACAAATATGCAGATTTTCAGACTAAATGGAACAATTTCTGTTTTTTTGATGTTGCTTATGATACAAATATTTATTAATTATTTAAAGTGCTTAATATATTAATTTTTCGTTTGAATATTAGCTTAAATAATTGATTAAGCACAAAGCTTTAACAGCCGTGGATAATTTAATAAATAAATAAATAATATTTCCAAGTAATATTTTTAAAGTCCTTATATTTATAAAATATTTAAATTCATGAACACAGTATTAAAGATTTTTCCTAGCCCTTTCCAAGTCTACTAGAATTTAAAATGTATTTATCAAAAAACGAAGGTGGAATATGCAGCCTATTTCCATCTTTCCATTTCACAACTAGACTCAGATAGCCCTGCTTCAGTCCCATCAGAGTATTTAAAAACTTTCCTCTGGCAATAAGTGCCACGTCATCCATGTAAGCAGTTTTTCCTCTCCTACTCCTCTAGCAAGTCGTTGAGAACAACAACCCAGATTTTGCAAAAAATAAATTGAATCATTATTTTATACGAAGCGTAGAAAAAATTAACTACTCTAAAGAGATAAAAAGCGTATTTAAATTTAGAGAGATTACATTAGGAGATAGCGGAAGCGGCTAACCAAATGAAAAACTTTAAATCTCTTGTCGAAGACGAAATTACGTGCGAGCTCTTGAAAAATGGATGCGCGGTATTTATTGAAAAATTGCATCATCTGATGACGCTGATATGGAATGATGAAATGGTGCCTAGTGAATGGAACATGACACTTATAATACCAATCCTAAAAAGGTGACAAAACAAAGTGTAAAAACTACCGCGGAATATCGCTTATCAATACAGCATACAAATTACTAGCAAAAGTCTTCAACAAAAGACTTATTAGTTATGCCGAAAAAATTCTACCGGAATACCAATGTGGTTTCAGACCCGGAAGAGGGACGACAGATCAAGTATTCTGCCTAAAGCAGTCTATGGAAAAGTGCTATGAGAGTTAACAAGGAAAAAACAAAATATATGTTGATTTAATGAAAAAATTATGTGGTACCTGGTATAACACAAATCGTGGCATATGAATTTGAAGCGGTGAACACTTTCACGTATTTGGGGCTTAAACTAAGCCACGACAACGCAATGAGCATCTCAATCGACGAGAAAATACAAGCAGCTCTATAATTCTACTCTACCACTCCAACGGCGGCGCTGGTGATGATAATCAGCATACCACCTATTGACCTTATGGCGGAAAACCTGGCAGCGAAATCCGCGAGGAGGTTAGTGGCTGCTGGAGTATTCACCTGTAGAACCTTCGGACACAGCTCAATAAGAAAGTGGAGTCCAGCTTGCACAGACTATATGATTGCACAGACTAATTGGGAAAGAAGGTTTCGTACTATAATTGAAGACGAGTGATGGCAAAAGGCATGAAGCCTGGACGTAGGACTTTTCACATCAACACAAATGGTTCTAAAACTTTGGACGAAGTGGGAGCGGGCATTTACTGCTCAAAACTAGGGATTAGGCAGCCTAACAGGCTGGCGGACCAGAGCAATATTTTCCAATTGGAAGTTTCTGCTGTGGGGAAAGCCGCGGAGCTGGCCTACACAAAAACAAGAAATAACTAAATAATTTATACTTACATACGTGGACAGTCAAGAAGCAATAAAAGCAATAAGCTCATATTGTATTAAGTCCAAAAATGTTTAACGGAGCAGGGAGGCCATAGAAAGGCTAGCCGGAAACAATAGGCTGCATATCTACTGGGTACCTGGTCACAAAGGCATTATGGGAAACGGAATAGTAGATGAGATAGCAAAAAGTGATGTTAAACTACCATTTGAACAAGAAAAAGACATGCCAAAACCGCTAAATACAATAAACATACAAAGAAATGGACGACTAGGAAAAAACTAGTGGAAGCTAGGTGGACTAATTTGACCACCTGCAAAACAGCTATAGTTATGTGTAGAACTAGCAACAAAAAACTGACTCAATTCGTACTTACGCTCTCGCGAAAGGACTGCAGAACTCTCATAGGTATGCTAACAGGTCATAATCTATTGGCTGCATATGTGTACAAGATAGGAATTGCTAACACGGACAAATGCAGGAAATGCAAAGAGTCTGTCCGGCATTATTAAAAACGCGTTTAAAATGCCTGGAATCCCCATTGCTTGAGAGTCTGGAGGACGTCGCAAAAGCGAATCTCCCAGCTCTGCTTAAATTCGCCAAAAGCGCTGACATCCTACATGATGTCTACTTTAGGTATTCATAGAGGTCGGTCTCCATCTGGTATCACTAGGGACCAAAAGGTCTATGCGTGGTTTAATGCCAACCAGGCAAATCTAACCTAACCTATAATTCTACTCACTTAAAACTTTTTAAATCGCAGCTGCTGAAAAGATCTTGCAAAATTTCGCTGCTACGAATCAGAGTATTGGACAATATGTGAAAAAAAACAAAAACAAACTCTGAGTATTTGAGAGAAAAATTTTGAGGTTATTCTTCGGCGCAGTTAAAGGCAACGCTAAAACATTTGAAACGAAAGCAAGAGGCAGACCAAGATCAAGACGGATTGACGAACTACGACCTTTGTTTTGCTTTTGTCTGTTCGTTATAATTAATAACGGTACTTTTATGTATCTACTCAAAATATGAGCAAAAAAATATCATTTGTTGTTGTTGTTGCTTGAAATTATGTTAAATAAACAGCAAGTGCAGCACAGAAAATATTGTTGTGAAATTCAAAAGAGTTTTTAAAGGGAGTGATTAACTTTTGTAATAATGAAAATATTTAAAAAGTTTATTTGCCATGTTTTTTAACAAGGATTTGACTTTACGAAACTGAATTTAAATTTGATTAGTTGAAACTATTAACCAGGTGAGTATTTTTCAAAGTTGCAATGTTGCTTGTGGGCAACCTTGGGCCATTGTGGTAATAAATATTTTTGTACTTAGTTATGAGACCGAAAGAGAAAGGATTGTCAGATGAGGATATTGAGAGGATTGTTAACTTTGATAGGGATGCCTCTTCTGACGACGAAAGTGATGACGAGATGGATGACATTTCTGCAGTGCTAGAGAAGAATTTGGAAGGGATCGTGCAAAGAGGGGAACCTATAGAAATTGGCCTTCTCGAAAATATGATTGCAGAAGAATGTGAGCCGAAATCTTATGTGGCTGATAATTGCTTTGCAAAAGACACTAAAGTGGAGAAAAAGGCCATTTGTACCTTCGGAAACCAGTTGGGAAAAAAATACTTTGAAGGTCGACGATGTGATGACGCCAATAGAATATTTCTGCACTTTTTTTATAACCCAAGTTTTTGATTTGATCACACAACAAACAGATTTGTATGCGCTGCGAGAATACGGCATTGAGCTCAAATGCACTGATGAAGATAGTAAACGCTGTATTGGTATTTTGTTGTACATACAGTTAGTAACATAAATAAGTATACAGGAGCCTGATTTATGGAATTGTTTGAAGCTAACGCTTTCCTTAATATGTAATCAAAATAATTTACACATGATAATTGTGTACTGAGATAAGTTTTCATAGGCGCCTTAATTTAGCTGTCAATTTTAGGTACCGTTATCCGCGCTTTGCTTTGTCTTTGAAGCCAGCGAATTTATGTCACAAAAGTTAGTAATGGCACCAAGAGGAAATGAGCTTTCTGGTGATTTAAAAAAACTGATTATAAAATATCACAAGGACCATAAATCAATGCGAGAAATCGGTCGTTTGATAGATAGGAGTTTTGCTACAGTTCAAAAGATTGTGAATAAATATAAAAAAGCGGGAAGCGCCACTAATAAAGAGCCTTGTGGGCGTCCGCCGCTCTTAAGTCCCAGAGAAAAAAGCTAAGGACAAACCCCAAAATAAGTGCCCCCAAATTGAAATTTGAAGTTGAAAATGAGACTGAAAAACAGTTTAGCACCCAAACTATTCGCCGGGTTTTACATAGTGCTGGTTATCATGGGCGCAATGTTACGAAAAATCCCTTCGTGAGTAGTGTCAATCGGAGTAAACGGATTTCATTCGCAAAAGTTCATGAAAAATATGACCAAACATTTTGGAACCAAGTCATATTTTCTGATGAGTGTAAGTTCAGTATCTGTGGATCTGATGGCCGTGAAAAAGTTTGGAGAAAAGTTAACGCAGAATTGGATCCAAACAATATGACCGGCACTGTGAAGCATGGAGAAAGCTCTGTGATGGTTTCGGGATCTATGGCTGCGACGGGGTTGGAAACTTGGTATTTATCTAAAATAATTATAGACCGATATGGATATTGAAATATTTTGAAAAAGGATTTAAGAGAAAGCGGTACGAAATTAAGCCTTGTAGGAACGTTTATCCTCCAGCAAGATAATGACCCCAAGCACACATCCGACATTGAACGAGAGTGGCTGTTATACAATGTGCGAAAACAGCTGAAAACACCACCACAGTCCCCGGACACCAACTCAATCGAACATTTATGGGAACATTTAAAGCGGCAAATACGTAAACATCCGATTAGAAATAAGGAACAACTGAAAAACGTCCTTCAAGAGGAATGGAATAAAATACCACCAGCTGTAACTGAAAACTTGGTGAAATCAAAGCCATCACGACTTAAAGCGATTGTAGAGTCTAATGGTTATCCTACCAAATACCAGAATTTGATTTTAATTATGTTTTTGATTTCACAAATTAATAATATGATGAACTGTATACTTACTTTTGAGACATGAATTTTTATAAAGTTTAATATAAAAAGCTATAATTTTGTTCCTTTTTAAAATTTTGTCATTATTTGGATTAAGTATGATTTTTGTATTTCATTCATGTAAATAAAACACAATTTTGTTATAACTTGTTTGTTGTTTCAATGAATCGATTGGGGGAAAATTGAAAACGTGCCCGGTGTATACTTACTTCTGTTACTAACTGTAGGTGTTTTAAAATTGCCTCAACTCAAAATGGGATGGTCAAAAGATTTAAATCTTACCGCTTAAACAGATTCAATGCTGCGCGGAAAGTTTGAAAAAATAAAACAATGTTTACATTTCAACGATAACAATAAACAATGCAAAAAAAAGCGATTTGAACTATGACAAGTTGTACAAAATACGTCCTTTACTAGACAGTCTCAAAGAAAATTTTGGAAATCTACCCCAGGAAGAACATCAAAGCGTTGGAAGCATTGAACAAACCATTGCGTTCAAAGGTATACATTCATAAATGTCAATGAACATTTTAGTTTAAATTTTTGTTACAAGTCGATCGTCATTTAAACAATACAACCCTGCTAAGCCTCATAAATGGGGTCGGAAAATGTTTACGCGTGCTGGAACCACTGGATTAGTGTACGACTTTACGTTGTGTGTTGGTGAAGGTACCTGCCCTGCTTATGGATTGGGGCTATCTTCGGATATAGTTTAATATTTGGCAAAAGGTCTTTCTAAGGACAAACATTTTAAGCTCTATTTCGATAATTGGTTTACTCCAGTGAGCCTTCTGATTTCGTTGAAAGAAATGGGCATATTTGCAACAGGAACTGTATGTAAAAACCGCATAAGAAATTGCCAGCTACTTTCAGATACTGAGTTAAAAAAGCGTGGAAGGGGATCTTTCGATATGAAATGTGAAATCAACAATAATATTGTATGCGCCAAGTGGTTTGACAATAAGCCATTTCAACTTATACCCTCCTACGAAAGCATTGAACCTGTTGGTATATGCAAACGTTGGAATCCAAAGAAAAAAACTTAAATTGATGTTGCAAGACCTGCGATTGTTGCTTCTTACAATACGGGTATGGGAGGAGTAGATTTGGCTCGCATGCTCATGGAGCTCTACAAGGGCAACCACCGTTCAGAGAAGTGGTACATAAAAATCTTCTATTGGTGCCTCGGAACATCCGTTACAAATGCGTGGCTATTGTATAGAAAGCATTTAAACTTGATAAACCCGAGGCAAAAGCATATTCCCCTAATAAAATTTCAACTACAAATTGCTCATGAGTTGTTTACTGCCACTACTTCGCTCGGAAAAAAGAAAGGAGGACCATCGAATGTTGAAAGAGCTAGCTCGATAGTATCCCTGGGATCCCCATCAAGCAGCGTGTCTTCCCAACAGTCGAAAAAGTACAGGTTCCAACCGAATCCTTCAATCTCACAGCGTTACGATAAAATGGAACATTGGGTAGTCTTTAGTGAAAAGGGACGTTGCGATTTACAGAGAGATTTTGTTAAATATGGTATTCCAGACATGAAACCGAAATGTTCTATCTATTTATTTATTATATTCACTCGAAAATGACATTTTGCTATAGCACTGTAAAGAAGCTTGTGGTCGTTGATTCGTTAAAGCGAGTGAACTTTAAACTGGGAGAATCCAAGCATTATGGCAGCTTACTAAATTCCGAGCTTCGGCCAGCAGGCGTAAAAGTACGCACCATTAAGTTCTTTTAAGGTCCTAGTCTCATTTGAAATAGTGCTTTTTGGGTGTTTCTTTAAAAGCTTGTAAAATGGAAACGAAAAAAGACTTTTTATTTTGGTTTACAGTATTTTATTTGTTGATCCATTGCTAAGAAATGAAAAAATGCTTTGGTCACACGAAGTTCTTTCAAAAAGTTGTCAGCCTTCAAAAAATTATCTTCACATGGACATTGGACACAGATATATTCGGTTCTACTCAACTGATTTTGATAAAATAAAATCGAAATGTCGTAGAACTAATATCATTATCGAACTACGATCATTCGGAAAAAACATTTTCCAGTATTTTTTCCAGACCTTTAAAGTCAAAAGAAAGGTTAAAAACGGTTTTTCATCTTTGAACGTCCGGCATTTTGTCAACTTTTATGATATTGTTGCTCAGATAGTAGTTCACACGTTAACGACATTCATAATGAATAAGAACCTCTTTAACTTTTTTGTGTCAGACCCTTGTGAGTTCCGGAATTCGTGTCGCCAGCGACATACCTTTTTACATGTTTTTAAAGAAACACCCAAAACTGCATAGACAGTGAGTACCCCTTCGCATATCAGATTTAGATTCGATGCATTAGAAACCTTCCGAAAAGTGTAGTCTGGTTCCTTGTGCAAAATTAGTGCCAGTCTGTGCTATCTACTATCACTTTATTTACTGCGAAAGCATATTTATAAGGCTACCAAAATGTAGCGCAGGAGTACCACAAAAAATCACAACATCATCGTCATAACTCAACACCACTTTTAATATTTCAGCTCCAAACAATAGCACGAACTGCCGCAAGATGCATATGAAACGAACACACATAAGAAAATCAGCATGCATATAAACACCACGCACCCACACGCATACATAGAAACACACAATCAATGCCAACTTGTCGACTTTGCATAAACAAAGCTTGTCAAAAACAATAATAATTTTGTTAAACGCGACAGTCGAAGGATTTCTTTGGTCTAAAAGAAATATTCCAAATACTTTCGAACGCCGGGAAGTATGCATAAGAAACCCAGCTGCCACAACAATAGCAGCTGGCGAAATAGTGAATATCGAGTAGTGATTTGTGCAAGTATAGGTAGCAGTGGGTGGGAAAACAGCAAAAACGCGCGTCTAACTGCAGAAGCGCTCATGAACGAGTACAAATACTACAGGGTTACCCAATAAGCGCAAGTGGAATAATTGAATTGTAATAGTTACTGGCATCCTAAGATTGGAGCTTCCTGTCAACGCAACGCTAGTAGGATATGCAGACGACATTGCCCTTGTTGCAACAGGGAGAGAGCTCATTGATGTGGAACTCACCTGCAGCGCTGACTTTATAATGCGAAACTCCAGCTAACAGCGCAGAATACGAAAGAAGTCCTACTGAGCAAACGGAAAAGGAGGGAGAGCGTAACCATCAACGTCGGTGACCTAGACATTCAGTCGAAACGGACCCCCTTGGGGTCATAATCGAGTCGCGCATACTTTTAAAAAGCACACGGACACAGCTGCCGCCAAAACCGCTGTTGTAACAAACGCTCTAACACGACTACTGCCCAAAGTAGGATGATTACAAGGCGCCAGACGAAGACTTCTCCCTACAGTTACAGACTCCATATTGTTTTATGCCGCACCGAGATGGTCCCAAGCTCGAGATAAACCCTTGCGCGATGCCCAACAGGTCTATAGGACAAGCCCGCAGCGAGTAGGATGGTATCCAAGGACGCAGTCCCTGCTATTACAGGAAAAATTCCTTTGGATATGCGTACACGTGATTTACATCCAATCTTTGGCAGACCAGGCGCAAGACCTTCAAAGCAGTAGAAGCAACGAAGCTCAACGCTTAATGAATGACGACGAATATGAGACTCATTCTCTACTGCTCGCTGGGCAAACGAGCTCATCCTCCGAATTTAAGAATGGGAGCGCAAAACGGAAGCAAAGCAAAAGTGACCGATATAGAACACCCAACAGTTGCTTTGCCCAAAGAAGATATTTTGAAACAGATATGATGTGGGGGTGACTGTATCTACGAACAGACGACACGCACGAACGCATGAGGTAAAACCTCAAAACGAACCCAAACAGAAGACAAGTCGATACACAGCTTATAACCCCAATATGCAATTAAGAGAGTAACATGGACGCAGGTATTTGGTGTATCTAAAAGGTATAATCAGGCCTCCAGCTTGATGGAAAGCTTTTAGCAGTCCTAGGGTGGTATCAGCTGAGAAGAGAGGAATGTTATATATGTATATATAACCCCAATATGCAATTAAGAGAGTAACATGGACGCAGGTATTTGGTGTATCTAAAAGGTATAATCACGGCTCCAGCTTGATGGAAAGCTTTTAGCAGTCCTAGGGTGGTATCAGCCGTGAAGAGAGGAATGCTATAGGGTTCGTGGGAGCATGGCTCACATACCACTGAGCGACGGCACCTTTGACGATGTTTCTGAAATTTTCGATTTGAACCTCCTTTACAAACAAAAAAAGACAGCAAGCTTATCCCGAACGACGATGGCGCGTGGCATCATGTGCCGCTCAAAACACTACTACTGTCATGCGGCTTGCAAGTTTGCTAAGTTAGTGATGCGGTCGCTGACTGAGCTCGATGAAGAAATGCGAAGAAGGGAACTGTTTTCACAGCAGCAGCTAGATGCTGATAGCTATGACGCCTGAACCTGTATTCATTTAGAGGCAGAGTTCCAGAGCAGGTCGAATAGAGACGAACTGATGACAATCACAGACGCCTGAGTTTATCACTCACGACTAAATTCGATGTTCCTTTTAATCCCATCTACAGTGAAAGCGATGGGAGACTATCTTAGCCGTAGTACCTTCATACGTTTAAGGCAGAGTGGTTGGAAGCTGACACCCATTTTGGTCAGTAGACATAATCACGGCTCCACCTTGATGTAAAACAAACATGCAGTCCCGGGTTGAAGTCAGCCGAAGAAGGGAGGTTTGTTTTAGTGGGAGCCCCACATGTCATTGGTGCGGCGATACCAATTGAATTTTTCTGACATTTTTATTCTCCTCTCTTAAGGGGTTCAAAAAAATCGATTTTTTTTATTGCATTTTTGTAATGTACATATGTATATTCAAAAGTATACGCACGAAATTTGAAGTAGATTTAAGCAATACTTTCGGAGTTATACCTAAATATGTAGAGATGCCTCGGTAGAGATGTCAACCGGTATTGAAACTTTAAACGTGTTTTTTTCAAAACGGCATTTTTCAAGTCGGTGTACACGATATCTCGAAAACGGCTTGTTTGATCGGTCAACCGTTTTAACTCAATCTTTAAAGATACATTTTCTAGTAATTAATCGTTCCTGTTGTTAATCTGATACTTATTTTCCATTACTGCCATTTTGTGAAAATTCACTATTTTGATCAGCCGAACGATTAATTACTAGATAATCTAATAGGACTATGAATAAGTTCGTTACGGTTTTACAACAGATGGCGTAACTTGATTATTATTCCATCGATCCACATTTCCAAACATTCATTGGAGAGCTACTGTCGTAAGGCACAAACGTCAGTAAAAGTTTTTTATTTGAAGCGTAAACAACAATATTTTTACCACACTTGAAAATGTCGAATTTCGTGCCAAATAATGTGTTTTTGCGGGGAATTCTTCTTCATTATTTTAATATGAAGAAAAAAGCAGCCGAAAGTCATCGTATCTTGGTGGAAGTTTATGGTGAGCATGCTCTATCTGAGCGAACGTGCCAGAAGTGGTTTGCACGCTTTAAAAGTGGTGATTTTGGCTTGGAAGACGAAGAACGCGAGGGTGCGCCGCCAAAGTTCATGGATACCGAATTGGAGGAATTGCTCTATCAAGATCCGGCTCAAACGCAAGAAGAGGTTGCAAAAACTTTGGGAGTTGATCAATCAACCATTTCCAAACGTTTAAAAGCCATGGGAATGATCCGAAAGGTAGGCCATTGGGTGCCGTATGAATTGAAGCCAAGAGACGTTGAACGCCGTTTTATGGCATGCGAACAACTGCTTCAACGGCACAAAAGAAAGGGTTTTTTGCATCGAATTGTGACTGGCGATGAAAAGTGGGTCCATTACGACAATCCAAAACGTCGGGCAACGTATGGATACCCTGGCCATGCTTCAACATCGACGTCGGCGCAGAATATTCATGGCCTGAAGGTTATGCTGTGTATCTGGTGGGACCAGCTGGGTGTTGTGTATTATGAGCTACTGAAACCGAATGAAACGATTACGGGGGATGTCTACCGACGACAATTGATGCGTTTGAGCCGAGCACTGCGAGAAAAACGGCCGCAATACGCCGATAGACACGACAAAGTTATTTTGCAACATGACAATGCTCGGCCACATGTTGCACAAGTGGTCAAAACATACTTAGAAACGCTCAAATGGGATGTCCTACCCCACCCGCCGTATAGTCCAGACCTTGCGCCATCCGATTACTATCTCTTCCGATCGATGCAACATGGCCTGGCTGACCAGCACTTCCGTAATTACGATGAAGTCAAAAAATGGATCGATTCGTGGATTGCGGCAAAACCGACCGAATTTTTCACAAAGGGAATCCGTGAATTGCCAGAAAGATGGGAAAAAGTAGTAGTAAGCGATGGACAATATTTTGAATATTAAATTTGTAACCATTTTACGTCAATAAAGTTTCAAATTTCGAAAAAAAACCGCACGAACTTATTCATAGTCCTATTAATATATTAACAAAATTTGTTTGGTTTGTTGATTTCAGATAATCCATTCCTGAGTTACGATGTACACCGTAAATCGTCTTTTTTTAAAGGAGGTTCCAGAAATCGCCTGCAGCGCGCTCTATAATCAACATTTTCATAAATAAAAATTTTTGTTAATATACGTTCTTGAAGGATGCTTTTATAACCGCCAAAAATTTTCAAATTAAAATATTCTGAAGTTTCTTCAGGATAAATCCTTGACAACCCGTCTTTTATTTGCTTCATAACTGCGTATAACCCCTTAAGAAAAAAATCGCTGAATTGTTATCAAACAAGCTGCGTGTGAGTTATTAAATATATTTTTTTTTTAGTTAAAATGTGAATTATCGAGTTTGTAGAATTTCAACATCGGTCTGTCCCTATTGGATGACCCGTTACTGCACAAAAACTATTTCCTCTGCAGTTACGTCCCAATAAAACTATATTCCTAGCGTCTATGTGCAGCATGAGCTTGTTTTACTGTCTACCTACCTACGGCCGCTCGAGCGCATCACTTCCCAACGCCTGCCAGTAGCATACATTAAGGCGCTGAGATAGATCTTTTCAATTTCTTAGTTCCTACACTCATGCTAGGTCACGCACAGCCATTTACTATAGACAGTTTTCACTAATAAACCACATTTGGCATTCAAGAAATTTTTGTTATTGTTATCCTTAGCGCCGTTGTCAAAGCAAATGAAAGCAGCATTTTGGGCGCATATTGAAATAACAAGTGCGTTTCAATTAATCGCACCTTTTTCGCCAAAACAAAAGCGTAGCGCATATATCCCAGCAAAAGGATAACTACACATACGCATGCTAGTGTGTGTGTGTGCATGCGAAAATATTTGAGTTTATAGCTGAATGGAGCATTCATGCCAAAGGATATGCAGCAATAAGTTGCTTAGCGTTTGGCCATCCAAACGTTAGCGAGCGCCTTGAAATAGTTAAGCCACACATGTGTGTGTATGTGGGCTCAAGTATTCGTGTATTTTCGTTTAAAACTATCAAATACAGCCCATATGCGGAATGTTTTGCTTGTACTTCCATTATTTTATACCACCGCACACCCACGCACACCTATAAATAAATGCACGGCTGGGAAGGAAGCGTGTGCAAGGACTTGTCTATTATTACAGGCTACACTTGGCTGAAGTGCTTTGAGTTGTTTGTGTGTTTATGTAATGGGTATGCATGGGTGTGTTTTCATGTGTTTTTCTCTTAATTAAGGATAAACACACGCAGACAATGGTTTTCGCGTTTGATTTCTTTTCAAATTCAATTAAAACGATGCGGACAGAGATTTCACAAGTGCAGCTAGAGTTGGGTCAGATGGTGAAAGAATAAATTTGAATTGATATGAAGAATGAGTTGAAAACAATCGTGTGAAAGTAAATGAAGGTGCGCTGCTGCGAGCACTACTTTAGAGTCAGCTCCAGTTAAGCCTTAGGGCAGAAATAAAATATATTAGAAGACAGTGCAGAAAACGAAACCAGCCCGGACTTTGATAATATTTTTTGAAAGTAAGTCTTTCTCCAACGACAGACAATGGCAAACCTCCGAGTGTATTTCTGCCACGAAAAAGCTCCTCATAAAAACCATTTACCGCTTGGATTTGACTTTAAACTGTAGGCCCTTCCATTTGTGGAACAATGACAATGCGCACACCACAGATAGGAGGAGGAGCTCGGCTAAACACCAAACAGAAGTGTCTACGGCAATTATTTTTATTTTTTTATGTCTTTTCAGTAATAAAACACGCGGTGGATTTGCCAAAATAAGTTCGTTTACTTTGTTTTTTGGCGCAATACTAATGATTTCACTTCGACCTCGTGGTTCTTTGAGCCCTCTACGCGTTACAGTACCTCATCCAGACCCAATTCTCTTATTAAACTCGGAATAGAGCTGGGTTGGATTGAGAGTAGGTGTCTTTCTTCCGGCTGCAGTTGGTGCTCGCGAGTCTTCTCAGTTCATTCTTGAGGAGAGTTATGAGTCTTTTACAACTTTTTTGGTTAAACCTCTCCCAATAAAGATTTCATAGTTTGGTGCCAGCAAACGTCGCTTAGTGCTATCTCTTCACACCTAAGCTTCTTCTTGATGGTGTGTTGTCCCAAAACAAAGAAGGGCTCGGGACCTATTAAAGGCGAGGCCATAGCCTCTCTCGGCAATACGTCCGCTACTTCATTCCCAGTTATACCCCTGTGCCCTTGGTAGATTCAGTTTCTCAATACACTCAAGGACCAGTGAGGACTTAATCTCACAGGCTGATAGAGCCTACCAGCTTGGAGTTGACAGTGAGTTCGATGTTAAAATGAACCAACCCACATTTCCGGGGCTCTCTCTTGAAAAGATTTTACAGTGGGTGACAACAGATAGGCGCAACTTCTGACGTATTGCATGAGAACAGTAACTGACTAATTCTCAAACCTCTCCCGATAAAATAATTGACACTAGTACCACGCGAATCGGTACTTTGGCGGTAGGAGGCTTAATTCGGGGTAATGTCGCACACTGGGGTTAGGCTTTCGATGCTTCCTCCTCTTAAAACTAAAAAAATCATATTTAGGAGCTTTTGCAAGGTCATTCTGGCAGTATTTTGCTAGAACCACATTGCTTCTACGTCTAGATTGATTAACTTTGGGCAAGTCTGGTTATTATATGGCGTTTTTCTATAGTGTTTCCCGTTGCCACTGATATCTACGACACGATTTTGTTCAAAGATGTTCGGAATCCAGAGACAGCGCCGGTGTAAAAGCCATATGGATTTGAGTCCTTTCATATGCGGCATTTTCATGTATTAAGATAGACGTTCAGCATCTCGTTCCTATAGTTGAATTTTTGGCAAAAATTTAATTATTGTATTATTCAAACGCCCTCAAGCCCACCCAGCAAACAAATGTCGTTAGGTGAGGTTATTAGCTTTGAACTCTTGGCTCAGTTGAATCCTCTACGGGTGCTGACTCAAGTCGCTAAACAAAATTTGCCAAGTAGACGTCTGCAAAAGGCCGAGTTCTTGTGTACGGCGTGGAATTCCCACACTCGAGTTTTCTTTAATATTCTCTTACTTATACATTTTTCATCTTTGCCTTGCTTGCTTATTCCCGCTTAGTAGATTTTAGCACACAGCGAAGACACAGCAGTTTTTCAGATCACAGAGACCGCACACTATTCGCATACAGGACCCAATTGATTCAGAAATTGAAGGCACCCGACCATCTGCTTCGTTATCGCTTCTCAGTTTCAGCCTTAGAGTAGCTCAAAATGGACCCAGATTTTGTTTGAAAAAACATCTATTCCGACGAAGCACATTTTTATATGGGCGTCAAGTACAATTGCTGCATCTGGAGTTCGAAAAACTTACACAAGATCGTCGAGAAGCAAATGTGTCCTCAGAGAGTGACAGTTTGAGGTGGATTTTAGAGTCTGGGCATCGGTTGAATATTTTTCTTTGATAATGTTGCTGGATATAAACGATTTTTTGAGTCCGGAAATTGAGGACATGGATTTGAACGATTTTTGGTTTCAACCGCGTGGCGCAGCAAGCCACACAGCCCATGCTACAATCGATCTCCTATGCGTCAAGTTCAATAATCGTATTATCAACCACCTCGGCGCTGTCAATTGGCCTCCTCGGAGCTGAGATTTAACGTTGTTCGACTTTTTTGGTGGCGTACGTGAAGGATCGATGCTAGGTGAACAATTCAGGCATTTAAGGCGAATATCGAGCCGTTTAAGGTATAGAGCCAGAAACTGTCACGAATATCTTGAATAACTGGATTAACAGAGTGTGGTACTCGGAAGACAGCCGAGGCAGGCACTTGAATGAAAGTCAAAATCACATTCGAGCTTCAAATTAAATTTAGAAGAAGCAGCTTCATGGCAGTAATCGACTTGGAGGTCTACCTTTGGCATCAGGGGCATTTGCTATTGACAAAAAACAAAAACACTGTTTCTCCCAATTGATGTTTGTTGTTAATATTAAAGCTATGGAAGTTTTCTACCAATTTTGCGATTCAATAATTCACCTACTCCACTCCCAGCAGGCGTCTCACCAATTCCACACAGCGCAGCCAACCATCGCCACAAAATCAAACTTGCAAATTACCTGAGCTTATTTGGTCATATTTCACCAATACCAAACGCTGGCAATCCAACAAGAATTCCAAAGAAATTGCCTAGAAACCGAATTGGCAAAATAGTACAATAAATAAATACGAACAGTAACGCAAAAAAGCAACAGACTGGCAGTCTGGTTCGATATTTCAGACACGAACCAGCGCGCCGCCGACGAAAGCGCCAAAGATTAATTAACTTATGTCAAAGTAATTTTCAACGTTCGTTAGCATCGATGCTTAATAATGAAGGTGGCTGTAGGGGGAGTAGAAATGTTCGAAGTGTACGAAGCGTAAGGACATGGAAAGTTATCGAGACAGGAGAGCGAGAGGAGGCTTGGCAAGGCAACAAACTGCCATTGACTGACTGTATGGCGTCCACTGCGCGAATACAAACGAAATTGATTGTCAGTCATTCAAAGACATTTTTCTGGCCTCCCTCCCCCACAGCTTCCTGCTCTTGCCACAAAAAACGCCCCGAAGAGCTTTCGCCTTGAGCTGTTTGGTAATTTTGGGATTTAATGTTTTTTGTTGTTTTACAGGCATTTTTGTGGTAAATTTTTCTTGTTTGTACCTCCCACTCCTCCACTGCGTAGGTCAATATCTGTGTCTTGTTGGTGCATCGTCTTGTGCTCCTTGACTTCAGAGTTGGCTTGCTGGTTTGGAGAATACGGCGAGTTGTGAGTTGCTGTAAGCTTTGGTTTTAGTTTCTTGTTTTAGTGGTATGGGAGAGAGGCCTTCGTTGGTAGTCAATAAGTAAATAAATGAATGTAATTACAAGCTAAATAAACACCAACACGATTAATGGACAACATTTTTTCATCGTTATGTAGGCACACACACACACACACACACACATATGAATGGGTGCGCAAAATAAAGTAAGGTGTGTGGATATGTTTTGCTTTGGCAGCTGGCGTTGATCCTATGTTACAAGCGGATGTTGTGTTGTTCATGCGAGTCTAATTTACCAGCTGCTGCCTACTTTTAATATATTTTTTCTTCAGCTTTGGCCTTTGTGTGCTCTGCGTGTGCTCAGCCTCTAATGGCTGTTTCTTAAGTAGGCAAAGGTTATTTGAGGTTGACAAATTTGGGTAAAAAATTATTTATTTATTTAATGTTATTGGAGTTTTGGTCATTGAAGTTAGCCAGAGCAATTTCCTTGATGACCAGAAAGAAGTATTGCACCGGAGCTCCAATAAGTCGCATAAAGTGGTGTATACATCACTCCAACGTCTTCAACAATACACCTTTGGATAGCGTACGTCATACTCTTCTTCGTGATTCATGCGATAAGCGTTTAAGCTATTTTGGCCGAGCTCAAGAATGCGCGCCAGTCGTTTTTTCTTCATCCTAACCGGCTCCCGTTATAGTCAAGTCTTTCTCCACTTGAAACTTTCAATGCGAAGACAACCCTTCCTTTTGCTTTGCTACAACTAGCAGGTACTTTCGGAGCTGGAGCGTTTGTATCCATTCGAGCGACAGCTAGAACTAGTTAGCGGAGCTGCTGGATCTTTAGTCGGTGCACTACGACACAATAAAGTTCATACAGCTTAGTGTATGCCATTAGACCGCAGCATAACGAAGCTTATGTGAGCTGCATACACGAATCTAACACCATGAAAATTTTATTTTGATTTCAAATACGTACACGATTTTATTTGATCATTCGCAATATATAACCCCGCCCTCTATCCTTGAAATGCTTTGAAAATGATATGAGGATTTGTATTTGCTATTCGAAACAGAGGTGAACGTCGTCTTCTACCCGCTTTTTCAGGGCGCGAGCTTCTTTCTCTTTCAGTGCGTCAACGAGCACTATACTGGTTAGAAGATCAGGGTGGCTGACAAAGAGGAGTAACAGCTTTCCGGTATCCGAATGTCCGTTTGAAAGGAAATTTAAGTTCTGACAAGGTACGAGGGGTGCCTTTTATATGTCGGGATTAGAGAGCAAAAACAAATTTTAATCATCGAAAATCACTTCATAGTTTTTCAAAATATTCTCCATGAAGATCTATACACTTTTGCATGCGTTTGAACCAATTGTCGAAGCACCTTTGCCACTCTGAATGAGGTACCTCCAAAACATCCATTCTGAATGCCGCAACCGCTTCTTCAGGTGTCGAAAAACGTTGACCTCTCAATTTGTTTTTTAGGTACGGGAATAAAAAGAAGTCATTCGGTGCCAAGTCAGGAATATACGGCGGACCATTAATTCGATGTTTTGGGTGCTCAAAAATGCAGTTGTTTGAGCCGATGTGTGAGAGCTCGCATTGTCCTGGTGAAGAATGATCCGTCTTTGGCGATTGGTTTACCTAATTTCTTGGAAGACAACTGGCAAACAAACGGTTGTGTAGCACTCAGAATTTACTGTTCTGCGTTGTTCTAGTGGTACGGTTGCGACATGTCCAGTTTTTCCGAAAAAACAGGCGACCATTTGCTTGGAAGTGCTTCGTGCGCTAACAACTTTTGTTGGATTTGGCTCATCTTGAAACACCCATACAGTCGACTGCTGTTTACTTTCGGGCTCTACGCGTAAATCCATCATTCATCACCTGTCAGGATGTCATAGACGTTTTTCGAAGCCCCGCGATCGTATTTTTTGAGCATTTCCTTCGACCAATCGACACGAGCCTTTTTTTGAGCGATTGACAAATTGTGTGGGATCCAACGCGAACAAATTTTTTTGACAGTCAAATGTTTATGCAATATTGAATGTATGCTGGTCCCACTAATCCCTAAGATTGTCTCAATCTCACGATAGGTCACATGACGATCTTGCAATATCAGTTCGCGCACAGCATCAATGGTTTTCGGAACGACAACTGATTTTGGACGACCTTCACGAAATTCGTCTTGGAATGAACTACGACCACGATTGAATTCACCATACCATCGATAAACACTGGTCCTTGATGGAGCTTCACCCCCAAAAAATGAGTTAAGTTCATTTATGCAATGTTGCTGAGTTAATCCACGTCGAAAGTTGTAAAAAATAATCGCACGAAAATGTTCACGATTTAATTCCATTTTTGGACCGAGATGAATCTTTAAGTTACTGTAAACAACCCATATAGCGCTGGTATTTCAAAACGTTCTGAGTACGTAAAAGCCAAAAAATGTCAAACTGTGCGATACAGCTGTCAGTTGCCAGATTTCAACACCAGGGTTGCCAAATCCCGACATATATAAGGCACCCCTCGTATTAGTCCTCAATAGAAAGTATAATGGGACGGAGTTGACCAGAAGAGTAAAATTTATTTATTTACGCGCACTTTTCCCTCGTGGATTACACTCAAACGCCATTTTTGCAATATGGGTGTTGTTTTTCCGAATAGGTCTTCATTTGAAATGGTATTTGACCAGAAAACTCGGCAGATTATGCGTAGGCATTGGTTAATAAAAACGGGATATAACATTGGAGTCCCAGATTTTTTCAACTTGAAGAAAGTTGCGCGAGCTTTGCTAATGCGCCAGTCTAGGTCAGCATCTGCACCGCTATCCTACCCTTTCACACTGCACGGATAAATGAAACGTTCAACGTCATCAATTACTATATAACACCGGTTTTGCGTGTTCAACGAGCCTTTCCAATTGTTTTCTTTGTTACGTACAGTCAATGTGGGAAAACACATATATCATCCGCGTAGTCCAAGTCACTCAACATTTGAAACGGATTCCATTAAATTGCAGCCGGAGCTTCGCGATCAGTTTTTCTCAAGATCCCATTAAGCGCGAAAATAAAGAGCAGAGGGGATGAAACGCAGTCGTGGCATATTCCATTTGCTATTTCAAAATTAAAAAGTAGAAAGAGTAAAATAGTGAAGTAGGATTAAAACCTTTATGTCTTCTGCGTATCCACTTGAAGGAGATGTACCAGTAGATATCAGACAGAAAACATCAAAATTATAGAAAAATAAAATTTCTAACCACTTTTATATGTATTAAATAGAATTTCCGTTAGAGCATGAACGCCACAGATAAGCTTTCATATGTGAAGACTGTAGGGCGTAAAACTGTAAAGCTCTGAAAAGGCCATTTGATATCCAATTGAAAGAAAAACCTGGCTTTAAGGGGGGCCTCTACTGTAAAACTTAAAAACAATCAATTTTTTACTTTTTATTGAAACATACTCAGAAACAACTCCAGAATGTTCCATGAAAATCTTAAAAAGAAATCTTGAATAGTTTTCAAGTTATAAAAGTTTTAGCAAAGCAGGTATAAACTGAGCGCTCGAGCGGTTTACGGTCATATGCGCTTGATCAAGATTTTCGTCCACAATCGTCGTGAGAAGAAAAAGGTTAAACGTCGCTCTGAATCCACCCACGAAGCCCGAAAAGCTCGTACAGAGGCTCTTCTTGAAGAGGATAATGAAATGTTAAGAGCAGACGAAATGTTATATGGGGCAGGAATAGCTGATTAAGCTGTAAGTATGAAAAATTGTTTAAGCGTGTTTTTCTCGAAACCACGTTTTCAAAATTGCCCACATCACAGCTCCGTGAAAAATTAACATATCAAGCTCAAACTTTGATAGTATATTTTTAACCATATTTACTAGTTTTTAAAGCTATGGTGGGAAAAAATTTATTATTTATAACCCCTTTTTTAATAACAAAATGACAACAAAAAAATGTCGATTTTTTAAAAAACTTCAAAAATTTTACAAAAAAATTTTTTTTTTGCAAGTAATAGGCTTAACAACTAAAAATAATGATATATAATAAAAAAAATTTGGTTTTTTTCATTTCAGATTTTTTTTAAATGCGCGACAGTGTGGGCAGATTTCAAAAGGCGTTTCGGGGGAGCGGCTGTACAGCTGCCATTTTGAAATGAAAATAAATTTAAAAAATTTTTTTGTACACTCAAGACCTGTGTTTATGTAACCCTAAACTTTTTTTTACTAATTAAATTAATACAAGTATGAAAACAAAATCCATGAAAATTTGATTTTTACAGTAGAATCCCCCCTTAAAACCAGAATCTTTCGATCATCTAAACGCCCCTTATGCGTAAAATATGGGATGTGATTCCGAGACCAAAAAACGTCACTACCAATAACCTCGACTCCTATGGAGTAGTTATTAATTTTCTCATTTCAGCTTGTTAAGTGCTACGATTTGTACATTATCAGCGAGGATAGAGTTGGCTGAGAGTTGAGTTGGAGTAAAAACTGTTCATTCTTCGACTGTCCTCTTTTGTATGCTATACAGGTAGCAGGTCGGTGTTTCCGCCCAATATCAGTCAAGAGCCATGAAAACGATAGAAAATGGAGATTTTTAAAAACCTTCGCTCCGCGTCGCGAACTTGTCCTTATCCTTATTATACAAATTTCATCAGAAGTCATGTGATCGCACACTCGCCTTCTGGGCTTATCTCGCTGCTCAACCGCAAACCTGATCTTGTACAACCTATGGTTCTTGGATGAGAGCGATTTACTCTTCTATTTAAGCGAGACGGAGGATAAGTGCGGCTGAGGCCGCCTTACTTCGGTGGAGATTCATTTGTACAACCCCCGCCATCGCTGGTATACGTTGTTGAATGACAGTCAACCACGGTTTGGTCAGCGTTCTTCTCGTCGGAAGTAGGGGGGATATACTCCTCATCCACCATACCGTCAGAGAGCTCGTAGTACTGCTCCGTATAAAAGTGTACGACCTTTTTGTTTTCTACTGTGTAGTAGTGTACGTATTGAGAAAAATATAGGAAAATTGTATTTCCAATAACCTTCGCCTCTTGGTAGCAAATGGAAATTCTCCTGAATTCTGATTGATGCCAACGAATTGAAATCAATAAAGGAAAAGCAAAAGTGGGTCGTTTCGTTCATCTGAGTAGACTCATGTATTTGGTGGTAGATTAGGCTAGGTTTCGGTGGTAGTTCTGCACGTAGCGATTGTGTTTTTAACATTTTTAAAATTTTTATTATGATTGTTATTATTGTTAATTACCTTTAAATTAGTGACAGCATCGAACCACTAAAATCTCTATATTCTAGAAATTCCAACGCCTTTTTTAAAAATCCTGAAAAGCTCGCTTGCAAAAGGTTGGACTCTAAATAATTTAGAGATCTTATGGCATCACACCTTGGAACAGAATGAAATTGTGAATAGCTAGAAATATTTTCCAAGCAATTCAGTAATACTAACATTACACTTAAAGCCTAAAGAAAGAATCTAAAGGACAGTGTGAGGGAAAATGCTCCGTAATATCCTCATACTCTAAACAAGGTTTTTAACGCCCGTGAAGAGGAAACTCTCATGAGTACTACTATGCCAGCATAACAACAGTAGGCACGACTAGTGGCCCCACAGCTACACCTATGTATTAAACACCCCTTTACTACCGACTACTTTCCCCGCGGAACTGCCAACAAGTTATTACCTCAGTGGGCTGGTTAGCTTAAGAGCTCCTAATTATTGTTGGCGCCTACGAAACTCAGCGCGTCTTAGATAGTTCTAAATATATATTACATGCGCGCAAATTCTTTTCCAGTTATTAGCTGATTTCAGTATAAAATCCATAATATTTTCTCGACTTAAAATGTTAAAGGTTTCGGGAGTATATCGTGGGTATTGGAAGAAGAAGTGTTCAACTGGAGAACTTGGAGAACTGTCTTAGCCAATTCCATGAAGGTATTTTCTACATACCCCTCGCACTGAAAGGCATTGCGGTAGGTGGCAGTTTGTTCCCCCATGCTTCCTTTCTAACCACGTTTTAAGGATGGGTATTAGCTCATGCGTCCATCTACACTTAGATGACCTGTTCCACCGGTAGTACCAGATGGCGATAGGGCGACGCCTTTCTTCTACCGGGATTTCTTTACGCATTGCTCTACCGTCGAGTTAAGATAGCCTTATAAATAATACCTGCATTTCCTGAGCCAGAATACCAACTCTGATTAGTCCTCTAATGCCCCGCAAAGCGCTTAGCCGATAGACGGCTATTCGTTTTTTTGCGTAGCTATTTATGCTCAATGCATCAGCCCAGAGTGATGCCGCGTACAAAAGGGCCGAGCTTACTACACTACTCTATAGTATTATTTTGATATGACTAGGGCCACCGTTGTTCGGCATTATTCGTGCAAGACAGGACTGCACACTCCTGCCTTCTTCACAGCGTATTCTAGGTACGTTTTAAAGTTTAGACGACTATCAATCATCACCGCTAAGTATTTAAAAGCAGATTTTGAATTGATAGTTACAGTCCCAACATTTACCTTCAGAGATTATATTGCCTTCCTGCTGCTTATAAGAACGGAATCCGTTTTTTGCTTAGCTTATTCCAGGTTCATGGACCTCAACCATCAAGGCTTGCTAACTGATTTACTAGCGAGCTTCTCAATATCTTGGATGTGCTTTGCTACTACTACCACCGTGATATCATCCGCGTATCCAATGACTTTCATTCTAGGAGGCATATCTAGTCTAAGTACACCGTCGTACATGAGGTTCCATAGTAGTGAACGCAAAACTGAACCTTGGAAACGGAACAAAGTATACATACACAGTGCATCGTCGATGATGCCTATGGTGAAGAATGAGAGATTACAAGATTGCGATAACTGCGTTGGTAATTCAAGCTGTGACAGCACAGCTGAATAAACATGAAAGAGAACAGCGTTGCATAGGAAATTCGTGCATGAGTGAAAATTAAAATTAAAAACAATTAAAAATAAACTGAATATAAATATTATAATATTAGGTAGTCGAAAAAGTCTTTTCGTATTTTGTCAATAGATGGCGTTGGAGTCATCTATCTCTAGTGCTACCAATCACATTGTGCCATATCATATGGTGTTAGAAAGGTGACATTTTAAGCTTCATTTAACCAAAAAAAAACTAAATTCGGATGAGTTGAAAAAAAGTTATAGCTGTTCAAAAATGAGTGAAAATAATGAAGAAATTCGCTATATTTTGAAATTTTTGTATAAAAAAGGGAAGAATGCCACGCAACCCACCAATGAAATTTGTATGATGATGTATCAGTTCGTGTAGCTCAACAATGGTTCGCTCGCTTCCGTTCTGGAATTTCGATGTGAAAGATGCACCTCGCTCCGATCGACCTATCGTTGAAAAAGTTGATGAACTTATTGAAAAGATTGACCAGGACCGTCACATAAGCTGCCATGACATCGCCAAGGCACTAAACATTCATCATCAAACGGTTTTGAACCATTTAAAAAGGGCTGATTACAAAAAGAAGCTCGATGTTTGGGCGTCACATGAATTGTCTGTGAAAAATTTAATGGACCGAATTAACATCTGCGATTCTTTGCTGAAACGAAATGAAATCGAACCATTTCTGAAGCGAATGGTAACAGAAGACGAAAAGTGGATCAAATACGACAATAATGTGCAAGGGTGGTGAAGCTCAACAAATGGTCGCAAAGCCAGGATTGATGCCTCGAAGGGTTATGCTGTGTGTTTGGTGGGATTGGAAAGGAATCATCCACTATGAGCTGCTCCAGCCTGCTCGAACGATTGATTCTACACTTTACTGTCAACTACTGATGAGATTGAAGCAAGCAATCGAAAAAAACGGCCAGAACTGATCAGCAGAAATGGCGTCGTCTTCCATCAGGACAACGAGAGGCCACACACATTTTTGATGACTCGGCAAAAACTGGGACAGCTTGGCTGGGAAGTTTTGATGCATCCACCATATAGCCCTGACCTTGCACCATCGGACTACCATTTGTTTCGGTCAATGCAGAACTCCCTTAATGGAGTAAAGTTGGCTTCAAGAGAAACCTGGGAAAATTACTTGTCGCAGTTTTTCGCCGAGAAACCACAAAAGTTTTACACTGATGGAATAATGTCTCTAGAAGAAAAATGGCAAAAGGTGGTCGACCAAAATGGTAAATATTTGGTTTAATAAAGTTCATTATAAATATAAAAAAAATGAGTTGAAGTTTGATTAGAAATACGAAAAGACTTTTTCGACTACCCAATATTAAGTCAGTAAATCAGCTGATTCCGACAAATTCAAATTAGCGTTTCGCGGATGCCGCCGCCTCAGTATCCTTTCCACTGTGGCGATTTTCGTAAGGTGACTAAATGACATCCACATGAATTGTGCCCCGTGATTAATGTAATTAGGGCTCGTAGGGTTCACTGCTTCTCTGTCTGAGTAGGATTTTTGCTATCACCCTGCTCTATATATTACAGATATTTTTGTAGTGAAAATATTTTTTCTCTACATTTGGCTTATTTCGTTTCCTAATGCACGCTTTAAGTCGTAAACACTTAAGTTATGCCAACCGAAAGGTATACAACATTTTTCTTAATTTATCTTTCACGAAAAAATTCCACACCAAAGAAAAAATATTTTAATTTTTTTTTTACTTTTTGTTTTTTTTTTTTTGTAAAAATGTTAAAAATGTTTCGCATGCGTTTTCTACAAAATAAGCACTTGTAAGGCAGGAAGCTGTGCACATACTCGGCGTACTTAAAAATATTTGCATGCAAAGTTAAAAGAGTTACATGCGGCAACATTTAAAAATATATGCGAAAAAAGAGGCAAGAATGTGCTTTTCAAAGAAATGCCACAAAAGCATACTTTTTGGCATTGTCTTTTGTGCAACCGCGAGCGAAACGCACCTGCCTTGAAAAAATAAATGATATCCAAATAAATAAAGCAAAGGATTACTGTAAATTTTTGCAATTTGCACGCGCTGAAAGGACATCTTTCCGCCAACCTTTCTATGCTGAGATTTGTTAAGAAATCTTCACGGAAAAAATTAGGAAAAAAACATGCAACAAAATGTTTGCACGCCACGCGTTCAAGCCTGAAATGTGTGTAAGTATTTATGCGCTTAAGCTTGGCTGACACGCCAGAAATTATGCAAAGCATCGTTGGTTAAAAACAAGCAGCTCGTCTAAGTAAGGCAGCGCACGCTACGGGCATATGCTTCCGCCGAGAAAGCGAAGTGAGTGCGTCATATGTGTGACTTGTCTTTTCACCGAACATACACATACACACTCACCCTTAGATGCGTTTTACTGGCTCGTTGCGCCTTTTCGTATATCCTTTGAAATGCCAGGCAGTCCTAAACAAAAAAAGGAGAATTTTTGGCTTGGTCGCCTATTTAAGATGACATTCGGTTGGCCACAGCTTTTGAGTATATTTAAAAGATGCGCTCATTTGTTGTTGTAATCCGCAACTCCTTTATACATTTTCGTATTGTTGGTAGTTGGTACTGCAGGATAATGGCTTTAACAAGTTGTAAATAAAGTGAATAAACGTGTAGGACATGGAAAGGAAAGCCTCTTAAGGTTGTTTACGTTGGTTGCTTAAAAAAACGCGAGCCAATTAGCCACTCTGGCAAAAGACACACTCTCTCACACTTCTTATCAAAACAAAAGGCACAAATTCTTTGTAATATTTTACGATGTAACTCCTCACAATTCCTGAAGGACTTAAGAAATCCTGCGTAAACATTGGTCTTACTATGCCACCGAAAGTAATTGTGCTGGCAAAGCTTCGGACATTTTTATCCAAGTAGAGAAGGTAATCAAGATAGGTTAGCTTAAGTTACATAGGTGTAGTTCTTGTGCACTAGGGGCACCCTCAAGCGCACAGCCCATTGAGATGCCACGTAGGGAACTTGTCCTTATCTCTGCTAAAATCAGTACTGAGATCTACCAACTCATTAAAAAATCCTTATCTAAAATGGTGATTCTACGTCTGAATAGAGCAGGACAATGGGCAAAAGGTGCGAACTCATCTCTTCTTATTCTTTATTTAGACAGCTTCGGCAAAAGTTGCGAATATGTGTTTGCACGCCTATCCTTTCGACGTGTCTTCCTAACAGGCAGTGTTCCAATATAAGGGAAATTAGTTAGCTAGAAGAAGTGCCAGTCGGTCTCTAAGCCAACTCTCCTAGACTGTTGCCAATCCATTATGATAATCAGTGTGCTAAGACTATCCATATTTTGAGTTAGTAGAGATTCTGTGCATTTAGTATTGAGAGTCGGCCATAATTGCCAGAGGATTCTGCAAGTGGGTTCTTTACGCCTTCTTTAATTTTTTTTTGTATGTCGGGACAGACTAGCAAGTCCAGCACTCAGACACAACTAAATCCATTGTACTGCACTCGAATTCCTTTTTTAATTTTCCTTAAATCTACTCGACCTCCGAAGAAATCTGAAAAAATCTTGTGGTGCCAAGGAGTAGAGATGGTAGCTTCTTAACACATCAGTGCCAAAGACCTCAAGCCTGAGGGCAGACGCACAGAAAATGGTCTGCCGTCTCATCCTCCTCTCCACATGCTGGGCAGAGTGCACTGTCTGAGATACCCAACTTTTTCATGTGCTTTGCATATAGAAAGTAGCCCGTCAGCAGTCCAACCAGCCTCCTACAGTCCCCTCTGTTTAGTCACTGAAGGAACTGCGACAGTCGGTCGGACATGACAGGTAACATCAGTTTTGTCCATCTTCTTTTATCATATCTCATTGAGAGATGTGCAGCATTTTAAGGATGATGGATTATTAGGTTTGGCCATAGTTATGATGATGAACAAAATTGTGCTAGCAACTTCGACTCGGCAACCGAGTTAAACTCGCTCATTTCACACGTATTCACGAAATCGTTCAATCAGTCCTTGTTCAGATGGCAACGAAGCAACATGAGATGTGACTGTGATTGAATTTTTTCGTATATTACCAACACAATATCGGTTTTTCGTAAACAAACCGATGTCATGATCCCGGTGTTGTCAACCACAGCTGATTTCGAACTCAGCTTTTGAATTCTTTTTACCATAGTCGCCTTTCATGGCTACCTTAGAGGATGTCGACTACTTTGTGTGAGATTTTGTCGCTGTCTGGCTATCAGTGAAAATGTGGATATCATCTCCAGGTATCCCATCACAACATTAGTTGGGCCAGAAAGACACTGCGGTAGGCGGGAAGACGAAAACTGGCGAAAACCTCAAGATGTTCAGAACATACACCTCCGCCCACCCGATACTCGAGCTTTGAGCCTTCTGTGTATATTTGGGTGGACGCGCCCTGTCGTACATCGTCCCGTTTCCAATCAGGATAACTCCTAACAATTTCGTTGGCTTTCTAAGCAGTGTAAAAACCGCCACACTTCGACAGCCTTGGGAGCTACATGAATTCATTTTAGCAAAAAAAAGAATGAACAAACCATATTTTTTCGTTATATTTATAAGTTTTTCCCTTTTCAAATAACTGTAAAACTTTACGGTACGAGTTTTTAGAGCTCATTGTAGTTCTTACTTTGTATTCATATTCTTTCTAGAAAAAAAATAAAATAATAAAAAAATATTTGAAAATGTCTGGTATCTGTCATTGTACAGATCCACAAGTAAAAGCACTCTTGTGTTACAGTTGCCTCTTATAACCCCTTTCTGCAATAGAAGCCATTATCTGTAAATGCGGCAAAAAAATTTGGTCATTGAGTGGCGCTTGGGTTATATTAAGGTGCTTCAGCTGGACTAAGCTCATGTCACCCACAATCTTAGAAGGCCTATTCTCACTAAGCAAATCTGAATATACTTGCAGGATTCTGACTAGCAGCTCAAGAGCCTCGGAAAGTATTGTATTAGATGTCAGAACACTTTAATATTTGTGTCTGTGCAGCTTTTCCTGGGATTAAATATCAAAAGTTTTGAAAATATGAATTGGAAGAGGAATATTTGAGCTCATTCGTAAATCAGGTAAGTTTGAGTTTCATGACTTAAAAGTGAACACGAAATCAGTTAAAAGGACATTAGCTTATCTGAGAGCTCTTTCCTGTCCATTTAGTACTCAAAAAAAAAAAGCTTGAGTAAAAGTAAAAAGAGGTCTTTAAAGAATAAGACATCTCCTGAAGTCTTTAGCTCTGAGGCAAAACAGCTAAGGGACATATCGGGGGTTTCTAAGGCAATTCGCAATAATTTGAGTACAAGAGACTAACGCAAGCTGACGTATAATACATGAACGACGCCTGGGTGACAGATGAAGGGTACTGACAGACGCATGCCAAGGCTGTGTTCTGTCGCCTCTTTTATTTAACATCGAACCGTACGTAAGATAAAAAACACTACGTCTGGAGCGGAATTGCATGAGGTCTGCAAACATGCGGACCTTGACTACGCGGTTGATATCTACCTGCTGTGTCATACTTACTAAAATTTTTTTTTCTTGTTCACACCTCTTGGGTGCATAGGGCTTCGACAAGGCTTTTCCATCGTACACGGTTCTGGGCTGGTGTTTTTGCACCGTCCCATGAGATATCGGCATCTGCTAGTTCGCGCAGCATCGACCTTCTCCAACTGTTTTTTGGTCGATCGCGACCTCTGCTCCCTTGCGGGTTCCCGTCCAGAGCTTTTCTCCTGATGCTATCTGGTGGTTTAGTGGACATGGAATCAAAACTTCAAGCAGTGCAAGAAGGCGCGGCGAAAGCCGGCTTAACATCTCAAAAACGAAAGCTATACGCATAAATACGGACATTTTTTAATTGATGGAGATGAACTGGAAGATATGCAATCTTTTTACAAACTGGGCATTAGGTTGGCATCAGGTAGCTCAAGACAAGACATCAAAAATCGCATCAAGAAATCATCAGCGGCATTTGCTTCACTTCAGCCAGTTTGTAATGTTTCACATATTTCGAAGCGCACGAAACTGAAAATCTTCAATTCAAACGTGAAACTCTGCCTGCTGTATGAATGCGAAAATGGAATGTCTCAACAGCTGACAATAATGCACTACTACAAGCCTTCATAAATCGTTGCCTGAGGAGAATCTTCAAAATATTCTGGTTCAACAAACGGCCGTACTCTTTGTGATACGCAAAAGAAAACGGGGTTTGGATTGACCGTGTCCTGAACAGAGGAATCTGAGAATCTAAAAAGAACTGCCATTGAACATAACCCTAATGGTAGCCGTAGACGAAGGAGACCAGCAAATACCTGAAGAAGACTTCTAGAACTGGAACTGCGCTCCATGAACCTGAGCTGGAGTGAAGTGAAAACTTTGGCCTACAGCCGACACCAATGGAGAACTCTTGTTGTGGCATACGCGTACATTCTTCGCTAGGTATTTTCATTGGCTTTTAAAGCAACACTTTTTTCAGCTGCTATTTTTTTTTTTGTTTTATGTAAAAAATTTGTACTTATCTTCTGCCTGTAATCCTGTTGGACTAGGCCTCACAATGCTGCTGGTTGGTATTTCATTTCATTAAAATTAAACACATCCACTGTCAAAAACAATCGCTAATTCATCGCATTAGCGAAATGCAGACGAAGACGAGGGGAGGAAGTAACACACATGGGTAGCCAAATGCAGACAGTAGAAGGATAGCTGCATAAGCACGAATGGAATATGCCACGGCAGTGTTTAGCAGGACATGCTGTTGGAGTACGCTTCTAAGTAGCAGCTAATATAAAAATAACAAGAACACCTAATGAAAACACTTACACATGAAAAAGAGGAAGGATGAGTGAGTGTTACACTGTGTTAGAAAATATTTGGCGACTCTGGTATGACGAAACGCTATTGAGGAATGTTTATATACAAAAACAGTTCTTCTCGAAACTTATGTTATGTTAAACGGTCTATAGCTTTGGTGGCCATTTCGATGATACTCTCTTAAAAAATAAAAAAATAAAATTTTAAATAAATTGAAAGAAATAAAAGAAACTATCAAACCAAGAAATATAATTCAAAATTTTTTATTCACTAAAAATAAAAAATTCTATATACGATAAAAGTTCTTCTCGAATACTTATCTCATTTCGAACAGTCTATAGGTTTTGAAGGCCATTTTGACGAGACTTTCTCAAAAAATATTAAAAAAAATTAAAAAGGTAGAAAAAACTCTCAAGCCAAGAAATATTATTCAAAATTTTTAATTCTATGAAAATTAAAAAAAAAATCTGCTCGAGAACCTATTTCATTTTCGAACGGTCTACAGGTTTTGGTGGCCATTTTGATGATACTCTCTTAAAAAATAAATAAAAAAACTTTAAAAATTAAAAAAAGCTCTCAAACTAAGATATATAATTTAGAATTTCTAACGCAAAAAAAACAAAATTTTATATACAAAAAAAGTTCTTCTCGAAAACATATGCTAATATATTTTAAACGGTCTACAGATTTTGGTGGCCATTTTGATGATACTCTCTTAAAAACAAACGCAAAAAACAAAAAAAAATATAAAAAACTTTCAAACTAAGAAATATATCAAAATTATTGTAGTAATTCGATAGAAATATAAAACAGCAAAAACATTACATAAAAAAATTTAGTTCGAGAACTTATTGCATTTTTTTACATTTGAGTTCACAGAATTAAAGAGAGTCGCTTCTACCTACTCGTTATAGTCCGTAGAATTGCCAACCAACCACCACTTATTGCAGATGCCAAGGCTTCAGCTATCTCGTTAGAGCCACGTGAGTCTTGCAGTTTAAACTCGGGTTGTACGGATTAGGATAAGTCCTTTATGCACTGCCACCAGATTGAACTGTTGTTCGCCCCTAGTTACTTAATGTTAATTATTTAGTATCGCGAGGAATCGAACCAGCTCCTTAAGAGCATTCCTTAGTTTTCACCCTCGACCAGGTACGAGCCCAGGATTCTGTGTCTCCTGTGACCTAATGCTGTACAATTGGTGATTAAGTGCTCCGCGGACTCCTCTGTGACATACTCCATATATGTCCGTCATATGAAGGGTACCCTGCACGGCACCAAAAGTCGTTTCTTATGTCCATTTAAATCATAGGTATCTGTCAAAAATTATCTACGAGTATAGTGGACTTACATTAAAACTGGTGCTGGAATGTCCAGATAAACTGAATATCTTAGGCCAGAGCAACTAGGTACGTATAGTATGGGTTCCAAGGCAAATACGAATCACTGAGAGTGAAATGACAGATAAATTAGCCAGGATAAGGACAACCTCTCCGTTCATTGAACGCGAGCGATTTTGTAGTTTAGGGAAGCGTAACCACACCTCTTTATTTAGGATGTAGAATAAAGACAAAGAAGATCGTACTGGGACAATCTTCCAGGTATATCGAAATCAAAATCAACGATAGGTAACTTTAACCTAAGCCGATTCGATGATACCATGTGATTAAATAATAATTATTTCAGAAGACATTGTAGATAGAATTATTGTCTTACGAAGCTGGGAATATACTTCAATCGAACTCGCAGGTTCCGTAGGAAGAAAGATGAAATCGCCAAAAATGGGCTGGCATCTTGCCTAGCACTGACGCGTAAATGGGCCAAACACCTGGGTAAACATATTTTACCGGAGGAGAAAATAAAACTCAATAAAATAGGGTTGAGCTCAGAGAAGTACTCCGAATACATGAAGGGCCCACAACAGATCTTTCAGTTCGCAATGCTAAATCCCCTAATAATAATCATAGGGCAAACAAATGCAAGAATTTGAGTAAGCCGGTAGATCACAAACCTGCAAACCTGCTCCGGTGTAGTTGCACTTTCTGTCTTAGACCCAAGGCAGGACGTGTGGATATTACAATGCGAACTCACCTTCAAATTTTTCAGACTTCTTATTGAGTTGGAGAATTCTATTGCTACATTTTCAATATACCTAGGCCAAAAATATGCCTTCTTAGTCTTAGTTGGACGGAAGAGTTGGTGGGGGAGTTTTCTACGAGGAGCTCCCCATCAAGCTAAAATTTAAGTTACAGGACCACTGTAGTGTGGATTGGAGGTAGCCGAAATTAAGGAAGCAGTGGATTGGTTGCTTACTTCTGCAATTACTCTAAAGGACGTGAATATCTACTTCGACAACCAGGCGACAATTAAGGTCTTTGGCTCGTTGTTTGTGATTTTGAAATTAGTCAGAGAATGTCTAACTTCTCTCTCGATTGCATCCAAATACTTCGATATTAGGCTCATTTGGGTTCTCGGTCTCAGCGGCATAAAGAGAAACTGCTATGCTGATGAGCTGGCTAGGCAGGGGACCCAGCAGATGGTTTCATCGCAAACCGAGAGGATTGAGGTTGCCTTGAGAACCTGTGGTTTACTCCTGGAAAGGGCCTCGCCTCAACTCAGCAAATGCTGGGCTAGCACGCAAACATGCAAAGTTGCGAAACCGTTTGGACATGGGTAGTTCGAAGACGCTCGAGGTTTTTTTTAAGGCTAACAAAGTTGCAGCTCCCGAATTTAGTAGGTATGCTTACCGGATATTGTCTGATAGATGTCCGTGCGGTGAGATTTGGGATTGCTTCAAGTATTTTTTGCAGAAGCTGCCTGGGGATGAGTAGGAATAATCTCAGCACCTTCTTCTCAGCTGTCCTGCTCTCATCGGGTAAAGATATGGATATCTGGGCTCTCACTTTATTGCTACACCGGCGGATATTGCGGATTAAAATTGTATACACCTCGTGAAATTCTTCAGTGGCTTGAAGCGGTTAATACGATCGTAATTAGTCCCTGTTGGTCGTGATTCCCTAATCAACAATCCCTTTTCTCTTTTTCCACTCGTTTGGTTCCTTTCCTTCTGAACGATTCTTGCAAAACATGTGCCGTCAACTGGCTCTAGTTCCAATAGATGAGCCATACGGTTCGCGAATTCATGAACCAGCTGGTTACATTGAATTATGGTGTGCTCGTATCCACATAGATTGAAACTTGTTCTTCTACGCGGCGGGCTCTGGTCCTAATTAGATACAACTTCCGTCGCAAATTCCGCTATGCCGATATATGCAGCTGTTAATACAAGAGTTTCCTCTCCACGGGCGAATATGTCCTTTAATTTTCCAGAGCGGTACATTACCACAACGATTTCCTTGGTACAACTCATAGCAACTGGTCATCAAAGTTCGGCGCATGGATTTGCCACATCGCCTACTCCAAGAGTTCTAATTTGTTGCACAGTGTTGCTAGTAACGCAAAAAAGGCGCATGAGTTTGGCACGCAGGACATGCATCACCTTTTGTGCATCAAAGGCTACTTTACGCCACAGATATGCTCATGCATACCCATACACATACACACACAGGCAAATGGGTGTATCACCACATCAGCGCGGAGAGCCCATATGTTTGCACATTAAATTAAAATGTAACATAAAGCGTTGGTTATCACGAACGCACACACACATACACAGGATAGACACATAACAGGATACCTTTTCACTGCTTCCTACACTAAAACTGGCTGTTACTGTCGCCATTTTTACAAGTATCCATTTATGTAATTTGAGGTGTTAAATAGCTGCTGGAGAATAAAAGCAACAAAATGAATTCTCTATTGCTCTCCCACTTTACTCCTTACCCTCCGCGTTGTTTCACGCTTCAGCACTAACAAATCATATTTTTCACAAAGTGCATTTCACATGCGCATCCTTGCGGTAATTTTGTACAGAATAATTTGAAATAACTTTTACAAACCTTTTGCCTGCTGATTGTGAATTCTGTGCGCATTTCAACGCTGACTATTTGCAAAGCTACAAAGAAAATACAACTCTGTGTTTTACATATCTCAAATAGAAAGATATTCAGCTGCGGTTTTCATTGCGAATAAATGTTTTCAGCTGGAAAATTCTCACGCCAGTGAAAAGAAGAAATGCTACGAAATCTACACTCAAGCAGCTGTCTTCGGCGTATCTCACGAATCATCTGTCCAGTGTCGATTTGTTGCGGAAAGCCTCACAGGTGAATGTAGCAGCTCAAATACGACAAAGAAAATGGCAGAAGATCGACCACACACTGAGCAAGAGTAGCGAGAACATTGCTAAACAGGCTGGAATCCTTTTCTGCAAGACGGTTGAGGAATTGGCAGACCGCGTACCACAGGGCAATGATTTACAGATGCAGAAATGAAATCGCACGTCCTAACGTGGGGCTAACTGCGATCGCGGGCACCAAACCGTGTTCGTTGGCGAAGAGGAGTAGTTGACGCCCTATGCTCCAGATATCAGTTGAAGGAACCAATATACATATTTTGACATTTCACAAAGTAAAATCTCACGTCCTGACTCATGCATACTCTGTAACCTGAGCGGCCTAAGCACTTGTAGATATGGCTTGGAAGACGGGTAACGGAAGGAGCTCCACTGTCGCTGTGACAATTTTTATGGCTCCGATCCCTAGACCAGCCACCAGCTACCTTAAAATCCAGCAGAGGCACTTAATGCCATGCCTGTTACTAATAGACTTACAACTACGACTAACAGCAACGAATAGCGCCTTTAGAACAAAATAAGGTGGTTTTTAGAATGCTAAGATGTTTGGTAATAGTGTTATTTTAGATAGCCAAAGGCCTACCAACAGCTCATCTGATTTTACTACCGCTACCCTAGACTTTAGATTAGAGTTTAAGGTAAAGTTCCTCCCGTGAAAGGAATGGGATTTGAATTCAGTATTCAAAGAGAATATAACTGCACTGTACACTGACGGATCCAGGATGGATTGTGGTGTCGGCGCTGAACGGCCTCGAAACTTTCAAGTCTTTTCGCCTGGGAACTAGAATATTATCTTTCAAGCAGAAGTTCTCGGGATAAGGGAAGCTTGCAGGATAATTAGAAATCATCCACAACAACTATCGTAAGTATGTATTTTTTTAGATAGTTGAGCAGCCGTCTTAGCTTTAAAGTCGCCTATAACCTATTCAAAAATTGTCAGACAATGCAAAGAAGACTTTCATATATAATACATTACGCGCTCGACAGACATCACTCTCGTCTGGGTATCTGGCCATGGGAACATAGAATGAAAATGAGAAAGCTGATGAACTTGAAAGACAGAGGGCATCCTATAACAAATCCGAGGCATTAGAAATAGGCTGTCCCCTCGTTATTCCAGAAGCAGGCCGTTGACAGATGGACTAACACAGATACCTGAAAAATAACTAAATAAACGGGAGCCAATTTCAACAAATCCAAAACTGACGTGCTATTATGAAAGCCACGAGCAGACATCTTCAAAATTACGTCAATAATAACCGGCCACTGGCCTTTGGGAGACCATGCAAGGAGGAGCGGGTAGCCGTACAACGACAGATATAGAAGCTGCAATCAAGAAGAATCTAAAGAAACAGTTTTCACTACCTGTATGAGAGGCCAAGTCTAAGTGTTCTACGACATATAATGCTAGGGGAATTCTCGATGGTTAACTTGAAAGAAACTGCAGAAAATAAAATAGACGACATAGGCAAATTCATAGTCGAATCAATAAGGTTCGCCTAATAAAAAGCAGAGGTTCTACAAGTGGTGGATTAAAATGGCATTTTCGTGCCCCTTTCACTTGACCAGTATGCGGAATATGGAGGCCTAATGACGTCTGAAACCATTTTTATCTCCGAATGTTCTCGTACGTGTTCCATGGACTCATAGGAGTTAGCTGTAGATTGACCATTTGAAGCAAAAGCTTTTGGATTAACCCCTACTTTGTTGTTGTTTTCTTTTTTTTGCAGAGGTGGCGCAATCGTGGAGCTACCTTTAGGTATAGTTAGGAGCGGGTGCACGCTATTTCCTTTCAACAAAAATTGGCGCTCCGCATAAAGCAAATTTATGATGATTTTATTTGCTACATCCCGAACAGTAGACCAATTTTCTTTTGGCTTCCCCACTTTATTGCTCAAGTCAACCCTTTCGGTTTCAAACTGCGGACAGACAAAAAATAACAATATTTCGAGTCTTCAACAATGTGGAAAATAAAGGTGGAAATCCCCTTCCTCATGTCGTCTCTCTAGCCAACTACGTAGGTCCACCGTCCGGTCGGGGAATCGCTCCGCCGACTCTGCCATTCCTGTCTCCTACTCCTCTTCACTGCTGAAATCGCTGCTTCCTCTGTTGTAGTTCGGAACGCGCTTCACACTCTTTTACCGCAAAGCCGTTACAGAAATATTGTTTCATGAGGTTTTATCCAGCGCATCAAACCAGATAGGTGTAACGTACAGAGGAACAGTTCTTACCACACTTGCGTGTAGCAGCCTACGTTGTTGTCTGGACCCTCCTCAATATGTAGTTTAAACATTAGCATCATAACGCCTAGATATTTAATGTAAGGATCTAACGTAACTGAAAATGGTGACCAATATCAGTCCATGAACACTAAATTTTTGCAGCCACTTATCGTGCAAAATCAGTCAAAGGATCATTTGTCCCAGCAGGTTGACGCAACATGCCAAATGGTGCGCCAGACGAAAAAATATACTCAAGACAATGCTCGCTCGGCGGCTCGCCACGGCAATTCCAAATGGTCTTAACGGTCGCTCGATCTAACATTGCTGGACTTTCTGCTATAAGGCTACTCAAGGTAAAGATATACACAAATAAACCTCACTCGACTGTTCTAAAGCCAATACTTGCGAGGAAATCGACGTCATGACCCGAAAAATGTTAAAACCCTTAATTGCACTATATTATCTCTACGGTTTTGGTCACCTTTCCCTGAACTTATCATATACTAAACAGGAAAAAACACTAGAAGGAGAACATTAAATCAAGGACTTGTTATCATCTTCCCCCACTCAGTAGTCGCCTGAAGCTTGTCAATCTTCCCCCTCCAGTTAGTCGTAAAAAAATGCCAAGAATAATATTTTTTGCATAACTCCCCACATAACTCCCCATTGGAAGATCGGCACCCACGCGAAACAGCTGGGTTTACTTTTTAATCCCCAAGTTGTGGAACCTTTCAGAGAAGGAAACTGTTTAGCACTTTTTCTGTGAATGTCCGTACTTGGCAGATAGACGATTAAGATCCCTGGTTGCTCCTTTCTTCGACAGCCTGGGACAGTGCTCCAACCTAAATCCCATCAATCCTCTCTATCTTCCATCTCAACCGCTACGACTGGCCGCAGATATCTCCTCATTGGACCTCATTTGAGGTGTCAAAATGGTATCAAAACGACGCTTTAGTGCTACTTGGTGAGTGCCAGACTGCTACTTCAACCATTTCACTTACCTGCCCACAAGGTCGAATTCTGGTTCATTTCTGTTGTCAAAAGTTCACCTTAATATTCTCTCTAGTATAAAACACTTTAGATCTCTTTCTTTAAAGTAAGACAAAACAAACCACGAATTTAATTAACCATACCGCTCTTTAAGACAAAATTTTAAGCTCATTCTGACGCATTTGATATATCGGGCTCGCTTCTAATTGTTAAGAAAACGGTGCCATCCTCTCCCAATAAATGGCATTACAGGTTAAATTTTGATTCACTTGATATGCTTCTTTCTGGCTTAACAGCTTTGAATCTCCACTTCGAATAAAGTCCTGCCTCTCATGGTTCGGGCACAAAACAGAAATGTCCGCCATGCGGACTGCGCCACTCGTGTCGGTTAAGCACGAGGAGTGCAATGGTTAGGTTTATTAACAAAAAAAACGCGAGCGGCGAGTGCAATGAATACACGGATTTTCTGAAGATGTTCTCGATGAACTTAATATCCTTGAAGGAGCTTCTCATGTACAACTGTTGGTCCCCTAAATACCGAAAACACTCTTCAGTTGCACAATACTTATTTTTCCTGCTTCTCCTCTCTACAAATATTTTGTTATTCTTTTTGTTGACGTACAAACTCTTATTTGCCTAGACAACTGCGTCATATTGCCACTTTAACTTCATTTCTCTTGCAAGTCTCGTGTTTACTTCCTTGACATTCCTTAATTTCAATTGACAATTGATGCAAAAGGATACGCCTTGCTGGCCGTCAGAAAACGTGAGTTGAGTAAGAATATCTGTACAAGTGTGGAGAGGGAAAACGACTGCAATTTCGAATAGCCAACGCATTTCTTTCCACTCCCGCACAGCTACTACTTTACGCTTCATTCAACTTTAGCTGGCAGCGCCAGTTCTCCCACAGCACACAAAATCTATGGTCCATTGACGCCAAAAGCGTCAGTGTCTCTCGTACTCAGCAACTATTTGGGACGCTCACTGCCTTCTTATGTTCAAGTATGATTGTGTGTGATTGTTGTTCTTTTTACTGTCACCTTTAATTCTTTTTGTTAAGCTATCTGCCATCTAAATACAAGTATCCTACCGAAAAAGCTGCAGTGCTGTCAACTCTCTACACGTAATTGCTCTAAGGATGCTTGTTATCCAATGTCCTTTCGATTCATAGTAGAAATACCAAATGTCTTTTCGTATCAAAATCGAAAAGTTCGTTAAGTGGGGAAACGTGTGGGTAGTGGAAAAACAAATTAATTGATTAAAGGACATTGGCAGTGGCTCGGAAAAGGACACTACACTGAATAACTGCGTCAATTGAATGAGAAATTACTTTGCTTTTTGCTGTATAACAACTATTGTTATTTGTGTTCTATGTATTAGAGATTAACAGATGAAGAGATGAAGAGGGTAGATATTGAAGTGAGGTAAGGAGCGAAGCAATTGAAAGTGTGTGTATAGAACTATGACCGTCATCGTAGCGGAGTGCATTTGTTTGTGGTGCATCGGCTAATAAACTGAAGGATATGAATTCTGTGGCTACTTACGGCACGCAGTATCAATGCAGATACCCTAAAAGCGTTTACCAGAAATCAAACGAAGGCGACAAAAACTGCAATAGTTCGTTCTGAGTATAGGAGGCTGCAGTTGTATCTCCGGGCCAATCTCCAATCAACGAGCACAGAACCGAGCATAGTTTGAAACACAATTGAGACACTTTTACTTATATAGTATGAGTTGATGTATTATAAAAGTCTAAACAGCCTTACAAAAGCTTATTTTTAATAATGAGTAATTCTTATTTCTGAGAACATCCGCCTCTCGGTACACAATTTCATATGAAGAGTCAGTCGAAGAATCTCATTTGAAGAATCTTGCAACGAAAACTAGTAGCCTTCAAAGGCTACGAAAAACTACAAGTTCATTAGCTCTTTTTCATTGGCCTTCCTCTTCCTCTGCTACCACCAGCTGGTACCGCATAGAATACTTTCAGAGCCGAAGCGTTTGTATCCATTCGGACGACATGACCCATCCAACGTAGCTGCTGGATCTTTATTCGCTGCGCTATGTCTATGTCGTCGTAAAGCTCATACAGCTCATCGTTGCAGCGCCTGCGATGTTCGCCGTTGCCAACGTGCAAAAGTCCAAAAATCTTACGCAGAATCTTTCTCTCAAACACCCCAAGCGTCGCTTCATCGGATGTTGTCATCGTCCACGCTTCTACGCCATACGTAAGGACGGGCATGATGAGAGCCTTGTAGAGTGTTAGTTTTGTTCGTCGAGAGAGGACTTTACTGCTCAGTTGCCTACTTAGTCCAAAGTAGTACTTGTTGGCAAGAGAGACTCTACGTTGGATTTCAAGGCTGACATTGTTATCGGTGTTAATGCTGGTTTCTAAATAAACTAAGTCTCTTACAACCTCGAAATCTTAAGTGTAAACAGTAACGTGGGTGCCGATACGCGAGTGCGCCGACTGTTTGTTTGAATACAGGAGGTACTTCGTTTTGTCCTCGTTCACCATCCAACCCATTCGCTTTGCTTCTTTAGCCAATTTGGAAAAGGCAGAACTAACAGCGCGGTTGTTAAGGCCGATGATGCCCATATCATCGGCATACGCCAACAATTGTACGCTCTTATAAAATATGTTGACTGAGAGATGAAGTTCTGTGGCTCTAACGATCCTCTCCAACATCAGGTTAAAGAAGTCACACGACAGCGTGTCACTCTCTCCGAAAGCCCATTTGGTATCAAACGGCTCGGAGAGGTCCTTCCCAATTCTGACAGCGTTGCTGGTGTTGAGCAACCTCGTCTTGCAAAGCCGTATTAATTTTGCGGGGATACCAAATTCAGACATCGCGGCATACAAATATCACCTTTTCGTACTGTTGAATGCATGCTTGAAATCGACGAAAAGATGTTGTGTGTCGATTCTCTTTTCATGGGTCTTTTCCAAGATTTGGCGTATTGTAAATATTTGGCCGATGGTCGACTTTCCAGGTCTAAAGCCACAGTGATAAGATCCAATCAGTTGGTTGACACTGGGCTTCAGTCTTTCACACAATACGCTCGCTAGAACCTTATAGGCGATATTTAGAAGACTACTCCCGCGGTAATTGGCACAGATTGCAGGATCGCCCTTCTTATGGATTGGGCAGAGCACACTTAAATTCCAATCGGCAGGCATGCCTTCTTCCGACAATATTTTGCATAGAAGCTGATGCATGCCCCTTACCAGCTCCCCGCCGCCATGTTTGAATAGCTCAGTCAGCGGTCTGTCGGCGCCCGTGGCTTTGTTATTCTTTAGCCGCGTTATCGCTATTCTCACCTCGTCATGGTCGGGTAGCGGAACGACAATTCCGTCGTCGACGTACATTGGCTCTAGCAGAGTAAAATCGGCTTCCGGTTTATATATAACAACCGATGGGAGTAAATGAATTATTAGTTTCACTTAAAACAGCAGTACGATTAAGCAACTTCCGGTCCACAAAACTAGAAGGCCAAACATCCACCATGCAGTGGGTTGCAAAATCGTGCTCGAGATCATTGCGAAAATCGACTCTTCACTTCTTGCAATTTTCCAGTACTATTAACATTACTATTTACTATTTTTCAGTACTATTAACAATGGGACCCTTTCTCTTCATCTGTTCGGGCAAAACGGATCAGCCATCGAAGGTAAGTGGAGTTGTCAAGCTCAGGGTTGGGATTAAAGAAAAATAGCTTTCCAACAAGCCCTCATGTCCCAAGCTGTTAAATTTGTACAATTTTAAATTGATTGTTGAAATCGGATAAGAGACTTATTTTATAATGCTTTACGTGAAATTGATTGGGAAGTATCTCTGGGCAATATTGAAGTTGCTGAATGCTTTACGATATTTAAAACTTTAGTCCTAGATATAGGGTAACTGCGGGTATTGTGGTATAGGCGGGTAATGTGGTATAGCAGCTTTATTCGAAAACTAAAGTCGTGGAAATAACGGGACCAAGTTAGATATTTCGGCATTCTCAGAATCTTAAGAACGCGTGATTTGATTTGTGTTTTGCAAGGCATACAATGAGTCAGTTGTAAAAAAATCGCGTGGTCGTGTGGTTGACATTTTTTTGTGCTCAGTGGAAAATTTCTGGCAAATTAAAATCCTGTGCTTTAAACTGCATTTATCCATCGGGAAGTAATAAGTGAGTTTAATACTAGTGAAGCATATAAGCAATATTTTTGTATATTTGGTCGATATTTAATTATTCAAAACTAATTTGTTCAAACTCGAATGCGGCTATTGTGGGATAGGTAAAGGCGGCTAAAGTGGTATAGTGTACCATATTACCCTCTCGATCAAAAAAATGCCGAAGAAAGGTGAAATACCAAAATGGAAAGCAGAGGATATGAAAAAAGCTATCCAAGCGGTTAGAAAAGGTGAAATGGGTATTTTCTTGGCTTCCAAGACATTTAGTGTCCCCCATACCACTCTGCAGCGCATGACAAGAAGCGAGAAATCCATCGAGGAGTTGTTGACAACTAAACTTGGCCGGGCTCCGATTTTAACAGCGGAAATTGAGAATGACTTAGTTAAATATTTACTAGAAATGGAGTCAAGGTACTGGGGACTAACACGCGCAGACGTGCGGTCATTGTGTTATCAAATTGCCACAAAAAACAACATTCCCAATAAGTTCTCCGTTATTAAAGAGTGCACTGGCAAGGATTGGCTAAAAGGCTTCTGTAACCGACACCGAAATGTTCTGAGTTTTCGAAAGCCAACTGGAACAAGCGTCGACCGTGCACGTGGTTTTTCTCGAGAAAATGTTGATATATTTTTCAAATTGCTGGAAGAAGAAAACGCAAAACATAATTTTCCGCCTTCTCGTATCTGGAACGTTGACGAAACCGGAATATCAGTAGTTCCTTCGCAGCAGCCACAAATAATCGCTCGGAAAGGAAAAAAAACAGATTGGAACAATGACTTCAGCTGAGCGAGGATCGCTTGTTACAGTCATCACTTGCATGAGCGCAGGAGGTGGTTTCGTACCACCAGTTTTCATCTTTCCACGAAAAAACCATAACCCTCTTCTAATGAAAGACGCTCCCCCTGGCTCAAGCTCGGCGTGCCCTTTGTCTGGATGGGTTCAGATTCCCATCTTCACGAAATGGTTCAGGCATTTTTTAAGCGTAACGAAACCATCTCCGTCTGAACCTCTGCTTCTTATATTAGATGGGCATTATAGCCACACACGCAATATAGAAGTTATTGATCTAGCTCGCGAACACAATGTGACTATAATTTCTTTGCCACCCCATTCAACACACAAACTTCAACCGTTGGATAAGGCTTTTATGGGACCTTTTGAGAAGTACTATAATGACGAAATAAGACGATTTATGCGTGAACAGGGCAGAAACGTTACACATTTTGATATCGCTGGACTATTTACTAAGGCTTATTTGAGGGTTCAAACTGGACAAATTGCAATAAATGGTTTCAAAGCCACGGGAATTTATCCGTTTGATAAACATATTTTCACAGATGCAGATTTTATAGCTGGGAACTCATCATCATCAGGTACAATTCAGTTTTAAATATAAAAAATCTTGCTAGATATATTGTCTTCTCAGAGGATCCAGTTGAAACTATAAATTCAACGACAGAAGAAACCCCAAGCGCATCAGCCATGGAAATTGAGCCTGAAATTCGTAAGTTTCGAAATAAAATCTATGGAAATTTTAGGAACGCTATTTAATTTGTTTATAGAAGAAGCACAAGCCGAAGACTCGTTACTCCCTGGGAAATATCTCCACCACCAAAGCTACGAGATCCTCCACCTAATCGGAAAGGCCGGAAAACAAAGGCAACTGTTTTAACAACTTCGCCTTATAAGTGTAATTTGTTACAGAGCATTGAAAGCATTAACATTAATCCATCCCCAAAACCCTCTAATAAAAAAAATATTTCTACCAAATCGTTTGTTGACTCGCATTCAAGTGACAGTGAAGAGGAGTTTCCAGATGTTCCACCAACAAAAGAATCGTCTTGCAACTACTGTGGCAAAATTTATGGGCAGGATATAATAATGAAGCCTTGGACCTCTTGTCTGCAATGCGAACAAATTTGGGCCCACGAAAAGAGTATTCCCAATCGAAGTGCTATTTTTCTTTGCGATTCTTGTAAGTAATATTGTAAGTAATACTCTTACAAGTGCTATGAATTTTATTGTTGCGTTTTTTGTCAATTGAAGCTTAAAATATTTTTGTTCAATATGTTTTAATTCAGTTCATATTCCTTTTTTAAATGGTTCGCAATAAAATTTTAGTTATCAATCAAAAGTAACTGACTTATTATTAAAAGCATCATATGCGGGTAATGTGGTATACTATACCACATTACCAGAATAAGGTATACCACATTACCCGCCAATTTCTTCAAGGGCTTGTTTCCGTCTTTTGCAGTACTTTCTTAAATATTTCTGAAACTTGCGGCTCTAAGACTTTTGAAGCTAGGTTTATTTTAACTTAATAACGGTAGCATATGATTGATAAATTTTCATTCAAATCAAATAAAATTTAACGATTTTATAGACGAAAATAAAATGGGTATACCACAATACCCGCAGTTACTCTACCTATGTTCTCAACATGTTCCAATTTTTAAGCGTGTAAATTATAAGTTTCCGTGGTGCACGAAAGAACTTAAACATCATGAAAATTTGAGAAATAAGTTTTTTAAAAAGTTCAAGTTAACTAACGAAACCCGCTATTATGAGTCTTTTATCCTCCACAGGAATAAATTTCGTACTTTAAATAAGTCTTTGTATAAGGAATACATTCACAAATTTGAGCTTAATATAAAAAGTAATCCGAAGAATTTTTGGCGATATATTAAATCGATTAAAAAGGCCTCTTCTATTCCTAATTATGTTTTTATAGGGACGTAACTGCCTGCTCTGTCAGCGATGCAGCGAATTTATTTGCTGATTTCTTTTCATCTAACTTCGTCTCTGATGAAGATATTCAGGAATGACATTTGGCAGCCATTCGCCATAATTTCTTGGGGAAAGTGTCTTCTTCAGTAGACTTCGGTACCTTGTTTAATCAGATGATGATGTTATTGAGGGATTGTTAAAGATTAAAAACTCTTCTCATTCTGATGTAGATGGGCTTTCGGTAACTTTGCTTAAAAAATTGTCGCTCTTTGGTATAACCTCTTAAGCTAATTTTTAACAAATCTTTGGCCGAAGGAATATTTATTGATGATTGGAAGCTGACTTCAGTCACTCCTATTTTCAAAAGCGGTAATAAAAGCGATATTGCAAATTATAGACCAATTTCCAAATTATCTGCTGTATCTAAACTTTTTGAATGCATTGTTAAAGTCAAGTTATATTTTAGCGTTAAACATCTAATTAGACCTCGACAGCATGGTTTTGTTGCTGCAAGATCTACGTTATCTAACTTATCCGTTTTGACTGATGATTGCCACACAGGCTTCCAGAATGGTTTCCGAACTGACGCGATTTACACGGATTTCTCTAAAGCCTTTGATAAAATCTCCCATAGATTTTAGTAACTAAATTGGCTTGTCTCGGTTTTCATTCTTCGTTCCTTGATTGGATTCGATTCTATTTAATAAAAAGACGCTGTACTGTAGTTATCGATGGAGTTTCTTCGAAACAGTACACTGCCCCCTCTGGTGTACCTCAAGGTAGTGTTTTAGGACCTTTGTTATTTGTTTTATTTATTAATAATATTTGTTCGTGCTTTTCCTTCGCTAATTTTCTTCTCTATGCTGATGACCTAAAAGTGTACGCGGGAATAAGAAATTCGAGTGATTCAAGCCGCCCTACAATCCGAGTTGAATAATTTATTTTCCTGGTGCCTTATGAATCGTCTATTTCTTAATATTAAAAAATGTCATAAAATCTCATTTTCTAAGCTTCAAAACCCCCTCTATACCTCTTATCATATCAATTATACATATCTTGCTTCGTCTGATGTGATAAAAGATTTAGGGGTCTTCTTCGATTCTAAACTTAATTTTATCGCGCACCTAAATTATACCATTTCCAATTCACTTGCTATGCTCGCTTTTGTTAGATGTCACTCTTCGCACTTCACTGATCCATATACTCTTAAGATTTTATACTCTGCGTTTGTTCGGTCCAAATTAGATTATGCCTCTTTTATTTGGAGACCTTATCATGCAGTCCATATAAATCGAGTGAGGACGGTTCAAAAAATGTTTGTGCGTTTCGTGCTACATTCCCTCAATTTCTCAGACCCCAAACCATCATACGACTCACGCTGTCGTTTGATTAGTCTCTGTCCATTAAGTGACAGAGGTACGTTTCAAGCAGTTTCTTTTATCTTCGATCTCGTTAATGGACTAATTGACTGCCCGTTTCTTCTAGAAAGAATACATTTTAATGTTCCTTGCAGGAATTTACGCCGTTGCAAAATTTTTCATGTTGGCTTTAGGAGGGTGTTTATAGTGCCAATGCGCCTCTTGTTAGAACGCTGTCTGACATTAACTATCTCGCCTCCCTCTTGGATCTAGACTTTTCCAGGGCGAAACATGTATTTAATACCCAATTAAAAAATGTATTCCTTTGTAAGAAATCTAAATAATTACCTAGTATATATTTGTTAATTTAGTTTCCTAAGCTTTAATTTTGTTAATTACTTCTATATAAATACTCTTAGTTCTATGTAGTCTGTAAGAAACTTTGTATTTCTTGACTTACAAAAATTAATAAATGAATAAATGAATAAAATCGAAGCAACATGAGCTAATCGCATCTCTTGTCCCTAGATATCTCCCAGACATTGCTATGAAAACTTTTCATTCTTTTAACTTTCAACATTTCAACTTTCCTTAGCTTAAAGAGCTTAATATCTATTACTCGGTCTCCCGTTAGAAAAGTGTGGCAATACCTCTGATACTCTAATATTCCTGTGTGATCTGCTACTAGAGACACCAATAATAGCGAAAATTGTTGGTCCCGATATTTCGAAATGTTTTTAATGAAATTCTGAAAATACGTGATTTGTTGCGGAACATAGGGTATTTCTTAAACTTAGAAAAACTCCAATCAGCCTTGTGCTTGTTAGAAGAAAAAAACTGATATTTTTATTGCAAACCCGAAATTTTGGGACTAGTATCGGGGCATAGCACCTTCTTAAATTAAATACTTCGTATGCATTTTAATAAAACCTAATATTTGTAATATTAAAAAATTTTTGGGAAAAATTTAAGGCAAATAGATTTTGTATATAATTTATTTACATATATCAAAGGTGATTTGAACTTAGTGCAAAAAGCCTTGAATTCCGTTTTATTACGTGAATAAATAATTCTGAAAAATTTGCGATCCTGAACTTGTTTCATATCCGGGACTGATATCCCCAACTTGAAGAATGAATAATCCCCAAATTTTCAGTATGCCGAGATGTTTTGGCTTTCTGGACTGACATTCCTACGGGAAAAATTTAGTAATTCCGAAATGTTCGGGATCCCAAGATTTTTCTGTTTTCGGAACTGACACTCCTAAACAATATAGTAATTCCGAAAATCGCGAGATCCATATATTTTTTTTTTGTTTTTGAGACTCGCGCTCCTAACTTGAAATGTGGAATTTTCGGTATCGCGAGACTTTTTGATTTTCGGTAATGACATTCCTAACTTTTATTTAGACGAATCCCTCATGTGAACCAACGTAGAAATTTCCATGGATGCACCAATTTTGAGGTATTTTCATTAGGTGTAGCTCATGTCTTAAGTGTAGCTAGGCTGCTGCTGCCTGCACGCAAACTCCTATCTGCCTATTCTTCACAACTTTGTTTGAGAAAAAAACTAAATTTTTTTTATAATAATGGACTATTTTTAAGTTCGTGCGGTTTTACAACAGATGGCGTAACTTGATTATTATTCCATCGATCCACATTTCCAAACATTCATTGGAGAGCTACTGTCGTAAGGCACAAACGTCAGTATAAGTTTTTTATTTGAAGCGTAAACAACAATATTTTTACCACACTTGAAAATGTCGAATTTCGTGCCAAATAATGTGTTTTTGCGGGGAATTCTTCTTCATTATTTTAATATGAAGAAAAAAGCAGCCGAAAGTCATCGTATCTTGGTGGAAGTTTATGGTGAGCATGCTCTATCTGAGCGAACGTGCCAGAAGTGGTTTGCACGCTTTAAAAGTGGTGATTTTGGCTTGGAAGACGAAGAACGCGAGGGTGCGCCGCCAAAGTTCATGGATACCGAATTGGAGGAATTGCTCGATCAAGATCCGGCTCAAACGCAAGAAGAGGTTGCAAAAACTTTGGGAGTTGATCAATCAACCATTTCCAAACGTTTAAAAGCCATGGGAATGATCCGAAAGGTAGGCCATTGAAGCCAAGAGACGTTGAACGCCGTTTTATGGCATGCGAACAACTGCTTCAACGGCACAAAAGAAAGGGTTTTTTGCATCGAATTGTGACTGGCGATGAAAAGTGGGTCCATTACGACAATCCAAAACGTCGGGCAACGTATGGATACCCTGGCCATGCTTCAACATCGACGTCGGCGCAGAATATTCATGGCCTGAAGGTTATGCTGTGTATCTGGTGGGACCAGCTGGGTGTTGTGTATTATGAGCTACTGAAACCGAATGAAACGATTACGGGGGATGTCTACCGACGACAATTGATGCGTTTGAGCCGAGCACTGCGAGAAAAACGGCCGCAATACGCCGATAGACACGACAAAGTTATTTTGCAACATGACAATGCTCGGCCACATGTTGCACAAGTGGTCAAAACATACTTAGAAACGCTCAAATGGGATGTCCTACCCCACCCGCCGTATAGTCCAGACCTTGCGCCATCCGATTACTATCTCTTCCGATCGATGCAACATGGCCTGGCTGACCAGCACTTCCGTAATTACGATGAAGTCAAAAAATGGATCGATTCGTGGATTGCGGCAAAACCGACCGAATTTTTCACAAAGGGAATCCGTGAATTGCCAGAAAGATGGGAAAAAGTAGTAGTAAGCGATGGACAATATTTTGAATATTAAATTTGTAACCATTTTACGTCAATAAAGTTTCAAATTTCGAAAAAAAACCGCACGAACTTATTCATAGTCCTATAAAATTATAATAGTATTTTTTATCGTAACCAGTTAAAAAAATTTCAAAAATATTAATTTTTTAATTTTCAGTTAATTTCTTATTATATTTCAATTATTATATTCGAAAGGCTAATCACCTACCCTGTCAGAAATCAAATAGATTAATGTAATAAACATATGACAACTGTCGCGTCGAGGCCCAATGCTCCCGAGAAGAGTGAACAAGGAAAAAAAACAAACCAAAAAATTTACAAAGAAAAACGAGAATGCCTCAATGGTATTTTTCAAATATGAGAAAAAAAATTATTCTCAAAAATTTTGCCAAATAAAAGAAAAAAGCTTTAAATATTTTCATCATAAAAATTATAAAAATAATTACAAAAAGAAGATATTTCCCCTTAAAATACTCCATACCAAAACTTTCAATATTGATTTGAATCCCAAAATTAAATTTTTCAATTATCAGTTTATTTCTTATTATAAAGTCTACAACTAAACCAATTTTAAGAAAATATTTACGATAATGGTTAAATGATGAGTTTCGAAAATGACAAAAAAAAATGCGTAAAAATTTTGAACAAAAAATTAATTTTTTTTTTCGGAAAATTCTTTTTTCTTGCAAAATTTTGAATAAGTATATTTCATCCCACTTAGATTAGGTATATGTATCAAACTCAGAGTTAGGTGAAGGCTATACCGATTTACTGTGGCAGATTCTGACCCAGAGTGAGTTTTGGTGCCAACTGTAGAGATTCTCCAAAATGGAAGACATGACTCGGTCTTGCGATAAAATCTATACTAACTGCAAATTAAGCTGAACCCCGTGCAATTTCCGCTTCTTTCCACTCCTTACCATACCAATGCTCCCGTAAAACCTGTAAATTGACAGCCTGAGAAATTTTAATTTTTTTTATAAATATACAAATTATTTTTACTTCTGAAATTATTTTTATAAATATATAGGGTTTTCAGTAAGAGCGCTTCAACTTTTGAACTTTTTTGAATAAAACACAAACGGTTTGACTTTTTTAACTAATTTTTTTTTTATTATCGAGTTTGAACATATACATTTAAGCATGAAATTCGATTTCTTTTGCATGACCACCGCGTGCACGTTTTACGAAGTCCAATCGTTGAACCCAATTTTCGACCACTCTTTTGCATAAATCGGCCGAAATTCCAGCAATTTGGCGTTCAATATTGGCTCTGAGCTCACAAATCGTCGCCGGCTTTTTGCTGTAGACCAATGACTTCACATAACCCCAAAACGGGACGGCTTGTTAAATGGACCGTAAAATGGCCGTAATGCTCTTAAAGTAGCAGCAACAGAACGATTATTTTCATAAAAAATTTGCACGATTTGCAATCGTTGCTCAAGTGTGTAGCGTTCCATGATAAAATGTATACTAATGAAGTTTACAAATGACAAGCGAAAAATAAAAAATATTGCGTCGTTCGCCCTCCCTATCGGAAAAAAGTTGAAGCGCACCTATCGAATAACCCTATACAAGTTTTTTTTGTTGTATCTTGCACAATATCTCTGTACTTCAACTATAAACAAATCAGTAAGAGTTAAAAAAAACCTTTGATTTACGACCGTTGACCACTTCTTGATCGAAAAAAAAGACTTAAGTAGCAAACTTGCCTGCTCTGAAACCTTTTACGCAATGCCATTTTTACTGCTTGATTTTAACTATTTTTTATAACCTCCTTTAGCTAATTTCTTTGCAATACACAATTGAACTTTTGACTCAGATCTTTAGTTTGCATTTTTCTCTTTCTGCTCTCACACACATACATACATTCTGCTCCACACAGCGCAAATACTAAAGTACAATGTTTTAGTACCTGCAGCTTGACCCATTTTTGGTTGCAGACAAATTGCGCATATGCAAATGCAACTCTTGTCAGCCGAACCGCCTGCCGGACCATATTTATACTAAGCCGTGTTTAGCCACTTTTGGGTGTTGTTTGGCAAATGATCACAAATTCTTTATGACCTTCTTGATGCTTTATTACAAGTACGAGTATATACTGGCAGGTTGTCTAAGGCTCTTGCCGCTTGCAAGTTGTTTTATGCTAGTTGATTAGCTTTATTTGGTGTGCATTATGCGATAAATTGCCGCTGCTTTTCTCCTACTTATTTTAGTTCACCAGCGTTGCACTTGGGTTACCTCATTGCGTACACGCACAATTGCATTCGCTTCCGCTATTGTTGGTTGGCCGATTAAGATCAATGTTATTGACCACTTTTGGCTTGCTTGTGACCGCTAAGCAAATGCGATGTTGTCTGTAATCTCGTTTTGAGTGGATTCTTATATTACGCTTGCGTATGCTGTATACCTGAGGATACTGCAATTTGCATACAATAATGCAGAATTTTGTGGACATAAAGTTCGGCGAGTAGATTAGTAGAAATAAGTATTGGAAATTTCTGCGTATGTGTGTTATTTTTTAAATTGTACTCGTAACTACAGGTATATGAACAATGATTTTTTGAAAGTAAAGATTTCATACCTACTTGAATCCAAAAACGATTTAAGAACCTTCTTACCATGGACCGAAATTTGCTTTTTCGCTAGAGGAAAACCAAATATTTTTCCAAAACGAATCAGCTGTAGTTATTTTTTTATTGAAATGCCAAAGCAAAAGCTAAAATATGTACATAAATAGTCATGCGACTTGCTTGGAAAATTTCCCGTTCTAAATTGTTATTGTTGCCCTATATTTGGTAAAAACATTTTCTACTTCCTGCCTATCTATATTTTTTTACCAAATATAGGGCAACAATAAAAATTTAGTATGGGAAATTTTCCAGGCATTGAAATTTTCTATTTCCTTCCTATCTATGTTTCTTTAGATGAATAGATAGATTTTCCTTTTCTTCCTAATTTGAAATGCAAGCTTAAACTGAAATTTTGATATCCTATTTGTTTTCTATAACTCCATTTAATAAATACATATGGGTATTACTTTGGATTGAAATCTTTGAAGGATTTCTATGTTTAATTTCGCGACTGAGCCCCATAAATATAGTACTTCAACCCCATATGTCCATATTGCTTTAAGTATAGATGTGTGGATCAAAATTTTGTTATCCAGTGATAGTTATTTTTTTTTTTTTGTTTTTTTATCCGAAGGGGTAATCTTACATAGATACCGTCAACAAAGACGGCATGGACGATTCATACTGCTCGCTAAAGGTGCACCTCATTCGGGACCACACACAGTCAGTATTACCTACTAAACTGAACTTGCGAAAGAGTACTCCTACGTACTAAACCCTAACTCCGATCTCTGTAGATTTAGTTTGCCCTGCGGCTCCGCCTTTTAAGCATTGCATCGCAGGGCAAAGCTGACCAGTATGGCTCTTCATATATGTTTCTGTCTCTATCTACTCTTCATTACTTGTTTGTCTTCTTTGTTTACTGCGTTCCCACTCATGGGTTTATTCTTTCTTTTACCATTTCTTCGATCAACGTTCTTTCAGATGCCTATCTCGGTCAGGAGAAGACGATATGTTCCGCGTTCTCACTACTGTTGCCGCAGAACGAGCAGTCTGCTGCGTCCTCGTGGCCGAGTCTTCGAGGATACTCTCTTTAGCCTCCATATCCCGTCAGAAACTGTTTCAGGTACCAGTCCGTGTCACCATGTCTTCTCTCAACCCATGCCTGAACGCTTCTGATGAGTTTATGCGTCCAGCGGTTTTGCCACGCATTTAGATTTTTGATTGAATAGACAGTAAAGTGAGCAATGTTTTAAACCCAGTTGTTTGCGCTTCAAGAATATGTATACGTGGAAGCCATGTATTTTGCCTGATCAGCTTGAAGTATTTGGCAGTGATTTAAAGTTACTGGAGTACACGAGTCTTTTCGAAGTGTGAAAGTTATCGGTACTAATTTGTTTTGGTTGATTTTCATACGCCACTTATTCAACCCAACTTATTCAACCAGGTACTGGCTTCGTTGAGGTTGGGCAGAGCAGAGGTGAAACAGTGGAGACAAATCATGTTTGGCCAGTACAACCGTATCGTCCGAATATGTAGCTGTGTGTGTGCTTTTTATCAAGGGTAGATCGGCAGTAGATGAAGTGTATAAGACCGATTCCAGAACACTACCTTGAGGCACGAAAACCAGTAACTTCATGATCAATTTTCACATGAAAGGGTCTACTCTCTAGGTATGATTTAAGCACCTAGTAATAGCAGTGAAGCAGACTAATTTTAAGCTTTTATAACAACCCTGCATGCCAGACTTTATCAATTGCTTGTATTATGTCTTAAAAAACAGCTGCGCAGTATTCTCTCTTTTCCAGCGTTTTTCTAGCGAAGTTATAGAGAGAATTGACCTGCTGCTCAATGATCGAATGGTGTTGGCGAAATCCAAACTGTTGTATGAGAATTAGTTTTTTCTGTGCGATAATCGACTTGAGACTTTTTAAGAATAATTTTTCAAAAGCTTTTGATACCGCTGGTAGTAAACTTATTAGCCGATAGGGAAAACCTTATTTTTAATTTTGGAAAAAATTACTGAATTTTGAAAAAAAGTTGTCCGCTGCTGCATTTTCTAAAAAAATGCTTTGCTAATTATCTTATAAAAGAGTTTTTATTTGATTAAAGTTAGTACAAATACATTTGACTACCGTTATCTTTACAACTCATCAAACAAACACAAAAAGAATGCTGGTGGTAAGCAAATAAACATGCGAAATTGCTCTCAGGCAACCTGAGGTCAAATGGGTTAACACAGTTCTTCAAAACTTTTATTTTTATTTTTTTATTACACATCAGAAAATCCATACTCAATAATATAAGTAGAGGGCCGGGCTGCAAAGTTCTATCAAATGTGTCATTCAGTACAACCCTGGTGCCAAGCGATTATCACTTTTTAAGTACCTGAAAAATGTTGCTAATTGTAAGAAGCTGACCTCTGGAGGGGCTGGTGCATATGAACCGGTCAAGTTTTTTAGCAAAACGGATGGGAACTTCTTCAATCGATTCCGAACGGCAAATGGTTTTTTATGAGGAGTTTTTTCATGGTAGGAATAAGCTCGGAGGCTTGCCATTGCCTGCCGAGGGGCGATGCTATTAGCAAAACACTTCTTCATTTTGGTGTTTTATGCACGGAGATACAAACCTACACACCTCCGAATGTTAGTCGCGCACCAACCAATTCGGCTACGGCAGCCGCCCAAGTCAACATATTGAGGGACATAAAAAGTACGCTGTAGAAAGGATTATATAAAAGTTTTATCAAAAAAATTGGTGACTAAAAGCATTTTCTACAACATCAAATTCTAATGTAATGATGGCATCCAATGCTAAGCCAATTGACCGCCCACTTTTTCGAATGTCTTTGACTGCATTATTTTTTTTTTTTTTTTTTTGTGTCTTGCTTGAACTGCGGTTTCACAGCTCGTAAGATTTGCCATTACAATCACTCGATAAGGGCACCAAGCCAAAACGTGGGGGTTGAAGTAAATTCTGCAGTTCTTCAGCTCTATTTTCTTCCACATATATACGTGCATACATACAAACAATAATTTTGATAACCGTCAATTGGAAGCGGCATATCTCGCTTGTGGTCGCCTCTACTTTGGCATCTCTGTCGTTAGGGTAATAAATCTGTACTTTTAAAATATATAAGAAAGTAAGTTTGTATGTGTGTTCAGTGTTTATGATTTATCAATGCTTTTAGCTGCAGCCAATGAAGGAGGGCAGACTGGGATATTGGCAAAGCACAAATACTCGTACTTTCCACTCGGCGGTTGCAAGAAATTTCGAAAATTTGCATAAAACCGCACAGTGCCAACATTTTTCATTTCTTACTCATTCATTTTCTTTTTTTTTTTTTCATTTTACTTACAGCTTTCCTCTCTTTTTTGTTGCCGTTCTTATGTCTTATTAGCTTTTTGCTTGTTCGATGTCTCGAAAGCCCACAGCCGGCGTAAATCCATAGTCGAAATGGTCTGTGCTTACTGGCGGGAGGGAAATGTCAATTGAATGTGACGCAAAATTGCAAAAATCTTGGCGCACAATGATTAATGACAAATGAAGCCCGCATTGTGAGCCTCGTTAGTTATTTTTTTCTAATTTCATCTCAGACTTCTGCGAAATTGCAATTTGATTTAGCGATCAGATTAGAGAATGTGATGAGTTGAAGGATTTTGATATAGAAACTATTTGTGGGTATGTATGTATGTATAGATATAAAATCTGATAGAAAATTATGTGATTTGGAAAGTTGAATGAATGAGTCTATGTGTGAGAGTGCGCTCTATGATAAATAGAAAAGAAACAGTAAGGAATGCCTAAATAATTTAATTAATGCTTCAGAAAAGAGAATGGCGTTTTTTATGTAATTTCACTTGGTTTAATCGAAGTATATATTAGCAATTTTGGATGCACAGCTCCCAAGATAAACCGATCAAAAGGATCAAACAATGTTTCTTCTTTTAAAAATAAAAAAAAATTAATATTAAAAAGAACTTAAACGTTTCGTTTTAAAAAACCCCAAAACCAAAATTTTCAATTTAAAAACCAAAAAGAATTTTTAATATTTTTTATGGTAAAGACTTAAAAAAAATATTTCAAAATATCAAAAAGAAGTGAAGTTAAGAAGTGAATACTAAAGTAAAAAAATGCTATAAAGTACAAAAATAGCATTAAGAAGAACCGAGGTTATTGGATATTTCGTTTCAAAAATCTGTATTCCAAAATTTTCAAATATAAAAAAAAAAAATGTTATTTCTTTAAGTATTTTTAATTGTAAAAAATTAAAAAAATTTTCACAGATATTAAAACGAATCGAAGTTATTGGAATCCCATTAGGGAACTCGCAGGGATTACTGATTATATTAAGCTATTAATAGAAAAATAATAATAATAGAAAAAATATGAGGAAGGTATTTTTCAAAAATAACAAAACAAATGTTCTTAAAAGTTGTAGCAAAAAATAATTTGTAACCAAAAAAATAAAAAGAATATATACAAATATATTATAAAAAAAATAAAAAAACATATGAAATAACCGAAGTGATTTCATTTTAGAAAACCCTAAACCTAATTTTTTATCGTAAAAAAGAAAAAACAAAAAAATTGAAAAATATACAAAAGAACCGAAATTAATGGAGCACTATTACGAAACTTGCAGACAATATTGATTTTATTAATAAATTAATAGAAAAAATAAAACAAATTTAGCTTCGGAAAGTGACAAAACAAGTTTATCTTAAATATTTTGAGAAACAAACTAATTTTTTTATATCGTAGTAAAACTATAACAGTATTTTTTATCGAAACCAGTTAAAAAAATTACAAAAATATTATTTTTTTAATTTTCAGTTAATTTCTTATTATATTTCAATTACTATATTCGAAAGGCTAATCACCTACCCTGTCAGAAATCAAATAGATTAACGTAATCAACGTAAGACAAATGTCGTGTCAAGGCGCTATGCTCTTGGGAAGAGTGAACAAGGAAAAAAAAAATTCGAAAAAATTCAGAAAAAAAACGATAATGCCTCAATAGTATTTTTCAAATATGAGAAAAAAATTATTCTTAAACACTTTTGCCAAATAAAAGAAAAAAGCTTTAAATATTTTCATCGTAAAAATTATAAAAATAATTACAAAAAGGTGATATTTCCCTTAAAATACTCCATACCAAAATTTTGAATATTGACCTAAATCCCAAAATTAAATTTTTTTCAATTATCAGTTTATTTCTTATTATCAAGTCTACAAATAAACCAATTTTAAGAAAATATTTACGATAATGGCTAAATGATGACTTTCAAAAATGACAAAATAAAATTCGTAAAAATTTTGAATAAAAAATTAAATTTTCTGGAAAAAATTCGTTTTTTTTTTTGCAAAATTTTGAATAAGTATATTTTATTCAAAAAAATTAAAAAATAATTACAAAAATGTTAAAAAGAACAAAGTAATATATATTTTATTTAAAAAAAATGTTTTACCAAACTTTTCAGTGTTCCATAAATCCCAAAATTAAACATTTTTAATTTTTTAATTTCTTAAAAATTTTGAGCAAAAAAATAAAAAAATTTTTTTTCAAAATTCCTTTGTTATTATTTTTATTAAGTATACTTCAACCTAAAAAATTAAAAAATAATTACAAAACTGTTAAAAAGAACATAGTATCTTTTATTTTAAAAAATGTTGTACCAAACTTTTCAGTTAAAAATTTTTAATTTTCAGTCAATTGCTTATTATCCAGTCTACAACTAAACCAACTTTAAGAAAAAATTTACGAGAATGGCTAAATGATGTCAAAATGACAAAAAAAACTTTCGTAAAAATTTTTGAACAAAGAAAACAAATTTTTTTTCAAAAGTATTTCAAATTTTGTATGAGTATTTTTTATAGCAAAAAATTAAAAAAAATACAAAACTATTAAAAGGAACCGAAGGTAATCCCCTTTAAAACTCCATACCAAAATTCTTAACATTAAAAAAATTTCATAATTATAAATTCTTTTTTTAATTTTTAATTTATTTATTATTACATTAAAGTCTGCAAATAAACAAAATTTCAGAAAAATGTAAGAAAATGGCCTAGATGCCGGTTCACTTGCCATGGAATCGCTCATTTAAAAAAATGTTCGTCTGCTTAGGCGATCCAGCCAATTTGGGGGTTATTCTTAAGAAGTAAAGTTCGGCCAAAACCATGAGTCATCATACGTAACAAAAGGTAGTCAGAAAGATCAAGGTCTGGTGATCTGGCATGATCTGGCGTGCATTGAATCATCTCTAAAGTTTTCTTCAAATGGCATGGAGCGATATGAGCGATCAGTTGAACAATGCGATGAAGAACAAAATTTGGCGGTATAAATTATATCCAGCACACGAATTATGCCAAAAAGTCATGGAAAATTGTGATATGCGCACTGTGTGTTGCCACAGAGGAATGGTGGTGGGGATTTAAAGAATATTGTGTACTATACATAAATGTCATGGACTAAAAACCATCGTCAAACAAAAAACAAATATTTCGATAAATTTTGTTGCTGCATAATTATGGGCGAAGAAAATATTAACCCCAACTTGCTCTGTTGCCAACATTTTACTATAAAGCTAAAATGATAAGAAAATGCTTCTTTAATTTTTACATATTTATATTTTTGAATAGAAATTGTTATTTTTTTCCAGACTCGCAAAATACACCGCCTAAGTTTGCCATTTGCCGCTGTCTTAAATCCCAAACCCTTAACCCGTTTCCCTGAGTCCATGTACAAGTATTTATTTCATCCCAACCATGGGAGCGCCTGAAGAATTGATAATATTTATTTATACTGTTAAGTCAAGTCAATAAGCTAAGTAAAGCCAAGCAAACTGAGTACATATGTAGGTGTGTGCGCAAATTCGCCTCCTTAGTAAAGTTTCAACCTTTCACTTCACCAATATCTATACTTCCAGCTTCAATTTCAATGTCAGTGCCAGTCTGGGGATAGATATTTCAATGCGACTCAGTGCAAAAAAAAATTAAAAAAAAAGGCAATTAAATATGTGTATGCACCCTGTAGGAAAAATGCAGTTAAGAATTATAAAAGCAACAAAAATTAAAAAATAATAAAACTGTAAGAATTGAATGATTTTTTGAGGGTGCTGATTTATTGCGAAAAAAATATATTCATGGGTTACAGCTCTGAGTTCAACTTCTACTCTAGCGAATTAATTACTACGAGTATATTAAATTATTATAAAAGTAAGTCTTCGAAAGCAAAATTCATGACGTTTTGTCGGTTTTTAAGTTCGCAAAAAAATTGTTTCTTTCATTTCAAAATAACATGCAAATAAACTTTTAAATAGGTGCTGATTTTTTCCAAACTTCAGGGCCTAGTCTCCCTTTTTTTTTTTGGCGGATTAGGAGGTTCAAAATGTCTAATTCTTCATCAAGGCAGCCATTGCAGCAATGGTATGTCCGAAGACTAAAAAACTTCCTCTCGTTTGAAACTATCGCCCCGGAACCGCTTTCGCATTACTTCAGAGTGGCATTCTATCTTCCTTATTACAAAGGCCTATGTGCCTGCATCCAGGTTTTTTTCTGAATTAACTGTTGGTCGTCGATTACATTTTCAGTGGTTATGTAACCGACTGCATTCTTCAGCGTTCGATGTTCTAGTGCACAATGCATGCATTTGAAGAATGTGTGTTCAGTGTCATCTTCGGCAGCATCCCCGTATATGCATGTGGGGTTTTCGCTTTTCCTTATTTTGAACAGGTATTTCTGGAACTACCCGTGCACCAAAAGTATTTGGGTTGTACACAAATTTTCTTCATCGAAGTTCCTGCTGTGCCATGCAGGCACGTCTTTTATAAGCCTAGCCGTCCACCTGCCTCGTGTTTCGTTAATACAGCGGTCTTGACATAGCCTTAGCGTTTCATCCTTTATGTCGCGCCCTACAAGCTTGCTAACTCTTTCTGTCATTCCCTCTTTTTAACGCCCGTAACTTTTGCTTCTCAAAAGCTAGTAAGTCTATCGGGGTGGAACCGTTTATTACTTGAACAGCTAGCCCTTATACTGTGCGGCAGGCGGACACCATTCCCAGAGCTGTCGTTCGTTGTACCGATGCCAAGAGCTCGCAACAGTGATTTACCCTTAGCGCATTTTCCCACAGTTCAGCTCCGTATAAGAATATAAGGGATAACCATAATTATTTCCCGTTTGATTTGGGTTGGACCCCCTATGTTTGCCATCAGTAAACCGAGTTGGCTGATATCTTAGTGGCTTTCTCTACTGCGTGCTTTATTTGGGCTCAGAAGATTAATCTTGAGTCTAGTCTTATTCCGAAGTACTTTAGAAAATTTTTTGTGTGAGCAAGCTTGTATGCTAACTTCTAACGGGATGTGATTCTTGACTAGAATTATTAGCTCCATTTTCTCTGTGACTAATTTGAGGTCTCGTGAATCTAGCCACGTTTGCGTCCATACCATGACTTGGCTAAGTTTTCTTCAAGGTTTCGTGCTGTGATGACAGCTGCAATATCGTCAGTGTATCCGAGTTGAAAGGTACTATCAGGGATTTCTGTATTGAATATCTCGTCATAACTAATGTTCCACAAGTTGGGACCGCTCCGGATGTAATGTGTATATAACGAGAACCCTCTGGGGTTTGATAGACGAGTTTGCAGAACCTAGCCGGCCTAATATTTAAAAGTTCCTTGATGAGGACAATTTGGTTGTATAAAAAAAAATTGAATTAAAAAAACCAAACACCAACTAAACGACTACCAAAGGCTGAGACACCACCCAAATCTATTGACTTGGTCGCTGTTGCATACCGTCAATTCGTCACGTCTCAGAATATTAACCTTCCAACCCTGTGACGCATATCTGAGGCCCCCATAACAACCTTAACCTTCTTGAAGAAGCTGTAGGTACTATAATTTAGGGTTAAGAGTCGAAACCTTATTGTTAGTATTAAAATTAATTAATAAATTAAACAAAAAATTATAACAGTATGAAAAATAATTAAAAAAAAATCGAAACTAATAAAAAAAAACGTATAAATTACAATAATAATGAAGCAAATACAAGCTGACGCAATATTAATCAACTTGACACTTCGTTATCAATTAATTTGCTTTAGCGCAAAGTATTGCTGAGCAATAGGCCGGGTCGATTTGTGGTGAGGTTGAGGTTGAGATTTTTCGTTCGACCCAAATTGGGGGACATCAGAATTCGTTTTAGAGGTATGGTTCCTTCGGCAAAGTTTCTTATTTTGATCCCTAGAATACGATTTTCACAGAGCAATGAGCGATTTCTAAATCGACCCGCCCTACTGAGCAACCTTTAGAGTCGATATATCGCCGTTCCCACAATTCGTTGGTGGACATTTAAATGAAATTAAAGAAACAAGAAAAATAAATACTGAAACCTGAAGGAATCTTAATTTGACATGTTTTATTTTAAAACAACATCTTGACGTGCCTTTTGAAGGGCCCTTTATATGTGTGTGTACACTGACGAGCAGAACTAATTTTCACTAAATATTTAGAATGTTTTTGGAGTTAAATTTGTTTTTGTTTTGCTCACGAAATTTTAGTAAAATAAGCGCAAATCGCATTGATTTTGAATATTTTTTTCCTGATAGATTTTTGTGCTTATTCGGTATACAAATGCGTTAATTGTGGAAGAAAATGCGACTAGACTGCATCTGTAGAATTTACCACTCGTTCCTCACTAGAGATGCAATAGCGGACCGCCTACGGCTTCGCCTTGAAAAATTCAACAGCTGCTTGTATCAAAAAAAGCAAGCGCACGAACAAGTTATAGTAACAAATTCACCAGAACCAGACTAGTTCCCAACTAGTGATTTTCCTACCAGGACACTTTTTCTTAAACCGTGCATACATATATTTTTATAAGTATATATACCTGCATGCAAGTGTGTTAAATCATGAAGCTTGTGCTTCAGCTTATTTCCTGCCGCATTGCCAAAGCAATTGTTGCCAATTAAACTCTTCACAGCTCTGAGCTGATATTTGAACAGACGATTTTCGCACTTGAATGTCAAGCCCTTGCCATACTGCACACTGCACACATACATACACATGTGTATGTTTGTATATATTTCCTATATATGTATTTATGTAGCAGGGCATGCGTCATTTGGCAAGAAAATGCCAAAAACCGCAAAACACACAAATGAACGCATATCGTAAGGCGCAAGCACACATCAAACACACAGGGAAATGTGGAAGTATGTACACACACACATACACGGCAACCGGGTTCGAATGTAACCTTACGACTTTAGTGGCTGTCAGCAAATGTCAAAGAGCATATGCTGCAACTACCACTAGCTCTCAGTTGCATAAACACCCTGGCGGGTTGTTTGTTGCAAATTGTTGCCGAGTGTCAAACGTTTACCGTTATTCAATATGTGAAATTGTGTCGATAATATGCCCAAACATGCTTTTACCGAGGCACGCACACACACTTCGCTATGTCCACAAAAATTTGCACTTGAACTTTACTTTTGCAACAACTACTCACTTACCCAGTCAACTTGCAGCGCATTTGTGTGCTAACTGCCACCATTGGAACTCTGTCCGGTTCCTTACTCTGCCTCCTGCACTCTTGCATTGCTACGGTGAGGCGTCGTGGCTTCATAACTACGTATTCCATCTGATAAAATGATGGCTGCTTCATCGACAGCAGCAAAATACATCGAAACTTGTTCGAGACATTACACATCATTTGCTTGCCGAGCTCTGGCTTTGATGGCTCACTCCTGCATTACACTCGCCTCTTCTGCCTCTGACTGCGTCTTGTAGGTATCAGATTTAGCAAATTTTCCTGCTGTTTGCCTTCTGTCACTTTTGGTGTCGAGACATAACATCCAAACAAGCTAGAAATTTTCGTATTTAAGTTACCGATATTCTGTTTAGAATGTGGTTAACATCTTTGGTTAACCCCAAATGTGTTGCCGATACGGTTTAGTGGCAATGTGCGCATTTGAAAACGAATCGATATAGGAACTTAAAGTGCCTAGAAAATGTAACTAAACAGTGTAGCAATAAAGCGGAATGAGTGAGACGCAGTTAAATGGATGAAGTTCTCTATGAGAAAAAAATATTTTTCTCTAAAGGCCTTGAGAGGGCACGCATTCGTGTTAGGTTAGTTGACTTTTAGTGATAACGATACCAAATGGAGTTCAGTAGTTATGCGTTTTAAATTAGTCCACCCGCATGGTGCCTGTTTCTATTGCGAATTTAGGGAGAGATTCCAGCCTACTGCTGAGATATCTTCCAATCCATCAAACTGCGGTGCTATTTTAAGTGTGTTTTCAATAACACAGGACATCCGCACAGAAAATGCTCTACAGTTTCCCTTGAGCCCTACTCCCTACATTTCCTGCATTCTTCGCTCTCCGAGATTCCCATCTTATAAGCATAAGCTGCTACTGGGCTATGTCCAGTCAGTACTATCTTAGTTCTACAATATCCTCATGTTAGTGTTAGTATAAATCGAATGACGACCGCTGTCGTATGTTTACGGAATTCCTGCAAGTAGACAAGCTCCCCCCTTGTCTTGAATTTTCTGATCATATTTTCGTCTAGTTTGAATTTCGTTGACAAAGTCTGAGTATAGAGAGACCACGTTTTTCACTATATAGTCTACTATCTTGTTCCCTTCAGTGCCCTTATGCCCTGGAACCTAAAAAAAAATTTAGCATATAATTCGCAGCCGATCTTTCTACTGCGTCCCTGTTCTGAGGAAAGATCTTGGACGTTATACTAAACGATATAATTACTATCTATGCAAAAGTTAACTTTGGAATTGGCCCCAGCAGTATCACAAGCTACGTCTGCTGTCTTTCCAAATACGAAAACTTTAACCTCGAATACACTTCAGTGATCTGGAAGCTTATAGGATCTAATTTTTGACATCCTACTCCAATAATAATTTTGGAATGGGCCGTACAAAAGACAAGTGTATTGCGTTAGGGGCTAAAGCCTTACGTCATTCCTCTTTTTCAATAGTAAACTTGAACATTTTTTCTCTTCTAAAAACTGGAGCCATATTATCCATATTGACAAGCAACGCTGATAAGAAATATAGTGATGAAAACCTCACCTTTTTATAAAAGCTAGGATCGGGAAATCCTTTCAACACGGCTCCGAAAATTGCTCTTACGGTAACCATTCAAGAAGCCTGACATCCGAAATTTACTCATTTTGGAGTCAGTTCAACAGTTCAGAAGCCAGTAGACTGTCGTTCATAAGATTACGAGTAACTCACTTTTGGTCCTAGGCGAGGACAGTCCCTATAACTGTTAGCATCGCCCTAAAAGCCCTAAAAAGCATAAAGGGCAAAAGGCATCACAGTTCCGATATTTTCCCATATACTCCACATTATCGCACACACACAGTGAAGTCATTGACAGGCGTTTTTCCTCATTTCTTGGTAAATGCACTAAAAATCAATTAGAAGCAGAATCGCATCTTCATCAAGACTCTTGAAATCCCATTACATCCCCAAAAAGTTGCAATGTTTAATCATTTACTTGCTGTGTATGCAAGTGAAATTTCTTGTGGGTGATATCACGAAATGAGTCTGAGAGCTGAATATCTGCATTCCATTATTCTACTTTTTGGAACTATTTTTTATGGTGGAATGGAACCGGAGAGACCTTTAAGGCCAAGAGAAAAGATTTAAAGGAAAGGGATAGACAGGTCGAGTGGGAATTCATTACTAATCTGCCAGCTTCCCAGATTTCTTATAAATGTTTGTAGTTTATCGAAGAAAGAGTATGTTGCTCGTTCATTCTCAATACATCCGATCCAAAAATTTACCCTCTATGTCTAACGAAAGCCGAAAAGCGCCAACTTTTTGTGGTACTACGTCAAGCCTAATAGCCGAGGGCAATTAAATCTCTTGATAGGGTTTTCAATAATTCCACCATGGTTCCACGATATGGTAGAAAATTTCCTCATCCATTTGATATGGGTGCCAGGGCATTGTGACATGCAAAGGAATTTTAAGGCAGACAAACTAGTGAAAGAGGGGTATATCACTCGCCTCCCTCTTGGTATGGATATATGGTATACCCCTCTCAAATGGGTTGGTAGTCTGTGACATGTAATGGTACAAAAATAATTTCGACAAAATGGGACGTCAGGCGCTCAAAGGAGTTACTTAATCAGTCAAGGAAAAACGTCTCTACATTAGCTTCTTTGATCACATGCCTCTATCTTCTAGGTCGACATGCACACAGATTGAAAGTACCTTATTTGTACTATTGCGGAAGCTGTAAGAATGAGGAGGAGAAAGTATCTGTCAGGCATCTTCTCTGTCACTGGCCTGTGTAGCAGGCCACTTGGTTTAGATACTTTGGCTCGTTATTCTTGAATGACACTGATGACCTTAGGGATATGAAATAAAATAGTTTAACAAGAAGCAAAAAGTAAACTGCTACTGTGGTATCACAATTGATCAGGAAGGGCATAATTCAGTTGGTTTGAAAACCGACTGGCACTTCTACCTAGCCTACCTAGCCTACCTACCTATGCCAAGACACTAAGCCATGCTGGTAAGTCAGATGCTATGGATAAATTTGATGCCAATATTAGCGACCTAATACCGATAGGACTGGCAGAAGTTTTAAAAAAGTCGACAACCTGGTCATCTTGGTCTTCATAAGGCGTAGTCCAGCTAGCCATGTACTCGAAATTATTCATAAATACTCGTACTCAGTTCCATACAACTTTTAAGGTTATGAAAATAAAAATATTTTTAATCTCATTTACGAAGCCGGAAAGCTTTTGCAGTTTTTTGAAGCTAACTGGCCGTGAATAATTGGCTACATCAAACACCAAAAATCTGCTCAAAACGCGGTAGAGTCACGGTTTGCGACCTAAATGAACGCTAACTTTCTTGTCCGGTTTTGCTCGGTGTAATTGTAAGGAAATCATCTACCAAGAACTGATCCCGCTATGAGCTTTACCAAAACAAGTAATTCAGACTTCAACTGTCAACAGCTGCCCAGATGGATGAAGGTGATCGACTACAGGTGGCGACTTTTATTTATTGCAGTGACTAGTTACGTGCAGCGAGGTAAAGTTATTAAATTTTAATAATTCTCTAATGAATTCCATTATTTCTAAAATATTACAGGTATGCAGAAGTAGATCCAAAATGCCACACTTCGAGGCGGTTGCAATGCAATGTAGGTATTAGTTCCTTCAGAAACACGATTATTTACAGTAAGTATAGTACAAGGGCTGGAATCAGAGCAATGCTTCAGCAATGAGGCTGAATTGAATGAGGGGCATCAGGTTTCAATAGAAGGTCTGCAGAGATTATCAAATATAATATAAAAGTGGGCGTACTAAACATCCACATTTTACATCGCAGACCATACTAAACTCTCGAATTATTCGTGCATGCCGGGGTATGTTTTGTGTGAGTAAGACGTTTGGAAAATTCGGGTTGGCACAAAAGTTTACGACACTCCAGAAGCTGCGAGAGTTTGAACGAGAGGCTCTACCGCATATGCTGCGAAGCCCTAAACCAAGCAATTATCTTAAATTTATATCCGGTTAAAGACAGCAGCTCACAAACAAATCAGACTTCATAATCCCCGACCTCAACTTCTAGAGGGACTTTACGGCACGTTTTCCACCCAGAGCCGAGAGGGGGAAAGGTAAAGTGATTGGTAGATTTGATGTCGAAGTCTACACTGACGGTTCTAAGTTGAACTGCGGTGTGGAAGCTGACCCTCTATTCGGAACCGCTGAACTTATTCAAATCAATTCGACTTCCTGACTATGCCACCGTGTTTCAGGCAGAACTATTAGCAATCAGGGGAGCTTGCAAATCACTGAAAAACTACAAAGAAATTAGTGCAAGAGGGATGACAGGGAGTTTTTCATTCTCGGATGGGTAAAACTAACTATGTAGGTAATACTTGGAAACGGATAGCCAGAATGTATGAACAAATCGGGATGATGAAAGCTTAGTTAAAGGAGAGTCTTCCATTTCTGGTCATCACCAGTAATATTTTTTTAACATTCTCTAAAGGTATATCAAAGGATGGGTACAATACCGGATCAGCAAACGAAATGATTGCTTCCAGAAAAAGTATAAAAAAGTCACTCACAGAAGCACTCTAAATGTACCCGCGTTTAATACGCCAATATGCCCCTTTTATTTTTATTTAAAAACAAGCGAGGTATTCTATCTCTACGGTTAAAAAATTAAAACCATTTATTTTCAATATTTTTCAAATCACTTACAGTACCAATACAGCCGATTTCCGATACACTCCACAGCCACTTAAATTATATACGCATCGTTAAATTTTGCCATAGGCAGCCAAAAATTCAAAATACAGTTTGAGGCGGTACACACTAAAATAAGGATGTGCACGTCTATGTTCCGCATAACAAAGGAAATTTCGCAAATTAAACAAATATTTGAAAAATTACGCGAAAATATTGAATTGAATTTTTTTTCTCGCGCACGCACCGTTTGTACGAACGATGATTTTTGCCTTGTAACGTTTTTGATTGCCGCCGCTCGATAATATTTATTGTTGTTGTTGCAGCCAACATCGTTTTGTTGCTGTCAAAAGTGACGCGTGCTTACTGCCGCCACGAGTCACCGGCAATGAGGCGCAAAGCCGACGTGGTTAGAGTTGCCTTGAGCGGCAGAAGCAGGCGTCGCACCAGCAAAGGCTGTAGAGTGAAGAGTGGTGGGTGGTGTGGGTGGTAGAAGTAAGCGGCCAATTCTTGTTAGCAACAAAATTGCGAATTGGGAGTTGCGAAAAAAACGTTGCCAGAGTAAATTGGCAACATGTTTGCCAACAACAACCATGTGAAACAGCATACATTGGCTCGCGGCAGATTTATAGGCAGGTCAAAGTGCTCTCGTGGAATTTGTTGTTATGTTTTTTTTTTGTTCGTTTTCAAACTAGAGCAGCGCACTTCGAGTGTAGGGTGGCTCAAAGTGGCAGTATTTCCTCAAGCGTTTTCCCCCCTCCACCACCTACCACTACACTGAGCGCGGCGGTTGATTACCACGCGCGGTTACACGCAAAACAACGCAATTTCTCATTTTTTGCCAAACTGCCTGGATTGTTGTTGTTGCTTTCATTATTAGCGTCCTTGTGCTACATACTATTATATATACTGCGTAAGGCTGTAATTGTTGTTGTAGCGCATTGTAATTTACATACAGCTTTTTGTTGGCGCGCGCGCTAGCAATGAAAAATCGACGCAAATCCCCAGTTGACAACAGAAATGAGCGCGCGGCAGAAATGTACACACATACATTAAGCGTGGGTGTGCGCTTGTAATAAATATATTGAACTGCCAAATGCCACAAAAATCGAATAATCGACGCGCTGCTTTTAATGGTTGCCACCGCTCACAATCCTCCCTTGTCACTCCATTCAACCCACCAAGGCGTCAACCACAGAGAACGAAGCGCGGCCCGTTACACCATATACAGCCATTTCCAACCGCACGGCGCTCATTCGCTGAAATTGAAAAATTGCAAAAAATAGGACCCAAGTGAAATTGATATACTTACATTTTCGCGGATTACATGAAACCCGCCGCCAACCCACCACTGCCAGCCAGCATGGGTTTAAATCATAATCAGCCGCGGCAAAAGCAATCACGCTGAAGAAGCACTAAAACCAAACAAAAAAATAAAAATCGGCGAAAGCATCAATGTGCGCGCGAAATTTGCATAAATTTGGGGTAAGTGCGCGTTTCGCACCGTACAACCAAAGCCGCTGTTGCTGCGTCCCTTTATAGGCGCTGTGCGACGTGTTGCGCCACATCTAGCGCACATAAAGACATATTAAACAATTACAACAAAAAGCGCGCCGCTAAACGAAATGAAATTAATCACGAATAAGCAGTGTTGTGAGGTTTTTCTTTTCTTTTCGCTGAAGCGCGCGCTGCATGAAAATCGTACGCGGTCACAAGAGTGCCACTGAGGTCTTAGCTGTGTGAGTTGTTGTGCTGCTGTTTTATGTAGCGTTGTTATTAAGAGTATATAATTTTCGTTGTTTCTATCATCATTGTTTTTGTTGCAATTTGCTATTGATATTGCTTTGTTGTTGGCAGTTTACAGCGCTTCACTTGCCTTCACGGATAAGTCAATTTTACAGGCCATTGATGCGGAAGATCAAACTTCAAGCTCCGCCGCATAAATGTTGCTGCTTTCGATTAGCATTTTTTGTTATTGTTTTGCGGAGATTTCTTGAAGTCCATGCTACTAAAGCTTTTTTGCATTTCATTAATGAAATATTAATGCGTGCCGGATATCTGAGTACTTACGGCATGCAATTGACAATTTTCGAATCCCGAATCGTATAGAAATAAATAAGGGGATGAAAATAAAGCCATTGGGAACGCTAAGTTTTAATTTTTTAGGTATTTAATTTTTAAATTTAACTTATTAAATTATGTCTGCTTCAAGTAGTCGAACTGCTCTGAAAGTCGGCCTGTCCACGCCGATCAATTCTTCAGTAAGGGAACGTCTTAAATTTATATCCGGTTAAAGACAGCAGCTCTAAAACAAATCAGACTTCATAATCCCCGACCTCAACTTCAAGAGGGACTTTGCGGTACGTTTTCCACCGAGAGCCGAAAGAGGGAAAGGTAAAGTGATTGATAGATTTGATGTCGAAGTCTACACTGACGGTTCTAAGTTGAACTGCGATGTGGAAGCTGGCCTCTATTCGGAACCGCTCAACTTATTCAAATCAATTCGACTTCCTGACTATGCCACCGTGTTTCAGGCAGAACTATTAGCAATCAGGGAAGCTTGCAAATACTGAAAAAGTACAAAGAAATTAGTGCAAGAGTAGCTAACTTTTCAGACAGTCAAGCAGCTATCAAGACCTTAGACTCCAACTCTTTTTAATCAAACTAAATTCACAATGTAGAGGGGAACGAGAACTGCTTGGTCACTGGCTTCAAATTACTCTAATATGGGTTCCTAGCCACGAGAATATAGAGGGTAATGAAAAAGCAGACGAGCTAGCAAGAAAAGGCGCTCGACACTAGATATAACAGAGGCGGTGGCGGTCGCCACCCCGTTCAAGACAATCAAAACATCCATTGCGTCACACTATTATCCGTTAGCCGAAAGAAGGTGGAAGTAATTAACTACATGCAGTACAACAAGAAAAACATGGCCGTCGTACGACATCCAGAGGACGAATTACCTGTGAGGATGCACTCGCTCAAACATTTCACGCATCACTGCAACCCTTACAGGTCATTGGCAAGTAGGGGATCATACAGCCAGACTCCACCTTTCTGCAGAAGCTGTCAGACGGAAGGGGTGAAAGAAAGTCTTTTCTATTATTTATGTGAATGACCAAGTTTAGCCAGAACAAGACTGTGGTCATTTGGTAAGCCTTTCCTACAGCAAATTTATGAAATCCCTTTTAAGTATATCTGGATCTCACGAAATGGGGGGAAAAATGAAAAAAAGGACATCACACGAACAGTGCTAATAAAACGGCGCTAGTCGGTAGTTGAGATAATTTAGCACAAATACTTAACCATCTCAACAGCAATAACAAAGGCAGCAGCATTCGCCACACTTTAATGGGGAATGTTAATGCTGTTACAATGACAACAATCTCGGTCGACCAAATAGGCCTTCCACTGCGATGCCCAGGTAGGATTTTTCCAAATCTTATCACTACATTTCCCTAAGCCGTCAAATTATTTTGCCTTACCAAGCTATGGACGGGCTGTCCATCGAAACTGCGCCCAAACTGTTCTGGTACTCGCAGAAGTGCCAGCGCAGAAATTTGAAGTGGATTCTTGGATGTACACGTCCTATCCCACAAGAAGTGCTGAGTGGACTCTGCGCTTTGCTTATCTCTGTAGCTCTTGCTGAAATCGTTATGTGGTTCTCCAAGTCTAACAGACATATGGCCAATGGGGTCAGTAGGCATAAGCATCATTTTTTATGATTGCTTAAATCTCATAAACTTTTTTAATGATATTTACTTTTAAACAAATTTTACAAAAATAATCTAAAATTAAATATTTACATAAGCATGCGTGTAAATTTTCAATAATATTTCTTTTTTCAATTTCATTATCATTAAAAATTTCTAGAGTTCCAGTATGGAACATAGGACCACAAAGAATTTTTTCCATTCGGGACTGTTTTGCGCCAATTTCGTACTTTATTCCAGCTAAGTTGTGCACCGCGAGTTTCTGACTCCAGCAGTCTTCTTCAGGTATTCGCTGGTTTTCCATGTCTGCTACTTCCTTAGGGGGTTCCAGTCAATAACGGTCCTTATTAAGTACAATTTCCCCTGCGTAGAACATGGCCAATCCAGCCCCATTTTCTCTCTCTGGTCGCTAATAGTATTAGCTTCTGCTGGGTTCTGGCCCATAAGTCAGCATTCGAGATGATATTTGGCCAAAATATTTTGAGAATTTTTCGATGGCATCTGCTTACAACAACTTGTATCAGCTGACGTCGCATTCCACGTTTTACAACGTAAAGTCGACTTTAGGTTCGAGTTAAAAATTCGCAATTTTGTGCGCCGTGAAACCGCCGTTCCAAATTAGCAGCAGAGAGGCAAATGCCGCCACGGCTTCTTTTAGCCGGCTTTTGATATCATCGATCGCACCTCCAGTGACCGATATAACGCTGCCGAAATAGCAGAAAGATTGCACATCTTCGAGATCGATAAAATCAGTTCAGAAATTTTGCGTATTTCCTGTCTTTATTCGCATGGCTTTGGTTGTTTGAACGGCTTTCTCAGCTGCTTCGCGCACTGCTAGAATCTTCGCTGTCATGTCAAGATAAACAAATGTCGTCTGCATAATCAAGATCCGCTAGGCACTTAAATTTACTTTATTTAAAAAAAAAAGTTATATATTTTATTTTGGTGTTTTTCTTAATATTTTTCAACTAACGAAAAACCAAAAAAAAATTTTAAATTGTTTTCAAAAAAATTTCGATTCAAAGAATGTATATTTTAAAACATGTTAATATTTAATATTTTTCATTTTACTTCGATATTAAGTTTTCTATTGTAATTAAAAACATTTAAATTTTAACATTTAAAAATGCTAAATTTTTTTGTGAAACTTAAAGCTAAACCTCGATGGAGGCCAACTTAATCTGCATCCAATGAATATAAATTCTGTTCTGCCCGCAGAAAAAACTTAGTTAATAAATTAATTTCCCCTCAAAAACTTATTGCTAAGGGATTAGTTTAAAATATTTAAATATATTTATTTCCAAGTAATTATCGTGCTGTAAAAAAACTGATTCCACAAACTGTCACTGCCGTATATCCTGTCACACTGCAACCCTTTCTTCGCAACTTCATATGCTGCGAGTGGTCTTAGACAAATTGCGAGTGTTTAAGGCGAAAAAAAAATCAGAAATATATATGCGCAAACACATGCAAACCAAAGTTTTTGACGTTTTGCCTTTTACTATTGCTGTGTTACAGGACTTAGCAGTACAGCAGCTGGCATATCCTCACAGTGAATCGGATTGGTTCTGCACTAACTATAGACTGGTAGATTAATAGTCTAGGCTTAGTTACGCCAAAATATTTTCATCAAAGTGTTCTTTTACTCACTCTTCAGCTTTGAGAGACTCATGCTAACTAGTCTACTTTACATCCATTTTGAACTAGCTGCAATCCAGCGTCAACGGGGTCAGTGTGAAATTAAACGTTCGCTACCAACTCAATATCAAGTTTTTTATGTGGAATTATATGTACATTGACACAAATATATTCACCCACACAATCTTATATACTATACGCTCGTACCAACTGTTCCACTGTTCTGTTCCCAATTTGGACCAGTTGCTTTTACTTTCTCGTCGAGGTTGATATTTAACTATTCCTTTCATGAGATCGTCTCATTGTGCACTGCGTTGTATTATATGCACACTGCTACAAAAACTTTACTTTATGGAAAAATAGTGTACACTCATAGCAACTAGTCCACTTTGAAGCAGTTACAGTCCAGTCTCAACGTTGTCAGTATGAAATTAAACGTTCTCTATCAACTCATTTCCAAGTTTTTTACATTGAATTATATGTACACTGTTACAAATACATTCAGCTGTTCGAAACTACATCCCTACAAAGTAGTTCCAGTAGTGTTATGAAGCGGTTAGTATGAAACCAGAGCTTGTGAAAGACTATCTCAAGTCGTAATGCACTTTATTCTATGCACATTACTACAAAAACATTTACTTCATGAAAAAATTATGTACACTCCTACCAACTATCCAACTGTTCCACTTTATAGCCATTTTGTACCAGTTGCAATACAGTCGCGACGGCTTCAGCATGAAACTAATCGTTTTCCTGCAGCTCATTCCCAATTCGTTCACACTTCATTCTATCTATACTGTTATAAATACATTCATCAACCAAATTGCATACCAACTGTTCCATTTTACATCCATTTTGAACCAGTTGCAATGTTCTCTCAGTGCACTTAGTATGCAACTAGTCCTTTTCGCGCGACTACTTGAAATCAAACTGCGCGTATTCTATGCTTACTAATACAATTACATTCGCATAGAAAAAATCGCATATACACATAGAACAATTGCATGGCTTTAGCTTGACAGCCGTCCAGCTTGTTGGCTGCTGCGTTGCGTGCATATTACAATAATTTTTAATTACCGGCGTAAATGTAATTATGAATTTTATTTCGCTCATTTTTTACGCGGACTAGCCTTTTCATGCACAGTGCTTTGCAGTTTTTTGCTTTTACTTTTTTTTATGTTTTTTTTCTTGCGATGTTGGGCGTAAATGCCTGTGACGTGCATAAAAAGTGCCTCGATTGGTTTTTTTGCTATGGTTGCTACTCATTCTTCGCTGAGCTGTGTTGTGTCAACCACATGAGAACTGCCAGCGTTGCCAGATTTAATAAGACTTTGCTTAAGCTTTTTTTCTCCTCTATTAACGTTTTTCTATTTTATAATTTCTGATATGAGGTTTGTATTTGGCTCTAATAGAATGTAAGTACAGCGAGTCGTTAAATTATATATGACACAAGCCCTAACCATTATTAATTCGTACGCCTAGAAGTTTTTCTCATATACTCGCATATATAAATATAGTTCATACTACAACAAAAACCATATGGCTATAGTCACTGCAAGGTATCGTTGTTTTGGTTTTTTTTTTGGCGGTGCTAGGCTTTTTCTTCCATATAAAAACATTCGACCATTTATATGGAGGAAAAAGCGTCGCACATCACCAAAAAAAATTGTCAAAAATTAAAGGTATTTTATGGTCACTTGAAATTCGTTTGTTTGTTTGTTTGCAGTTCTGCGTGTAATCAATTTTCTTCCAAAAATTCTGAATACAAGGATTGACATTTTGTAGAAAATTTATTGAATTTTTATAATTTTTTTATAAAGTTTGAAATTCAGATTTATATGGTTGCTGTTGGACAATAGCTACACTTTATAATAGAATAAGGAACATTCAAATAGAAAAATGGAAAATAGACAACATTGGTCAAAATGTTGAGGTGCTACAATTTTTGCGCGGGCTGTATATATCCTTATGTGGAATGTTTGGAGAATTATTTCTTTAGAGCGTATTAACTCTCGTTTGCCTTATATCTGGATGAAAGACTCTATCCATTTAAATCTACGAAGTAACTCTATGAAGTTCCTTGTAAGGAGGTGAAAAATACCTACATGTGAAAGCAGTGAAGAGTTAATAGTTTCTTTAGAACTTAGCAATGCAGTATTTCACATACAGATTTTATGTCTTCTTTAAAAGTTAGCTTGTTCACCAATGAAATAAATAAATAAATTGTATACTTTGATGTAGAAGTCACGTGGTTTTGTTTGCTATTTACTCCTAAGAAGTATTATTGTAAGGGACTTTGTAAGGGACAAAGCAAAAACATATGTGAAGGAGGTAGAGGATTAACATGTTCTAAAGAAAATATACTCTGAGTATGTAGCATAAAAGTGCGCAACATAATTTATACCCCAAATGTAAGAATATTTTTATTTTATATCATCCGACCGCTATTGCACTTGGGGCAAAGACGACGAAATGTTGCTATCGACTTTCAGGGCAATAGGCCGACCGGTTCTAAACTATGCTGCGCCTGTCTGGTCGCCTGGAACCAGTGGACGAAGTTCCAGACCTGCCAAAACACTGCAGTAAGGGCCGCGACAGGATGTCTTATGTTATCCCCGATACAACACCTACACTATGAGGCCCATATGCTGCCTGTGAAAGAGCATAACAAATTGCTCTGCAAGCAGTTTCTGCTAGGGTGTTACCGCAGTCCTAACCCATGCAAACACCTGCTTAAGCCTGAGCCACCTACCAGGCACGTCAGGAGGCATTTCCTCAACTACGCGGACGAGATCCAAGACAAAACAGATAGACAGCTGCTGGATCGGACAGTGTACGGACAGGCCGTAAACGACATTCATCGGGAGACCCTTACCACCTTCTTAAGCTCCTGATCCCTGAATGCCGTTATTGGAGTCCAACCACCACACATCGCAGACGAAGGGCTCCAACTTCCCCTTAGCACAATTACGTTCTGGATACTTTTGCAGGTTAAACTCCTACTTATCCAGAATCGACCCCGACATACTAAGCATATGTCCGGCATGTGAAGGCACCCCGCATGGCACTAACCACCTTTTCACATGCCCCATCAAACCCACTCATCTAACACCCCTCTCCCTCTGGACCCAACTCGTCGAAACAGCTAGTTTCCTGGGCCTACCGTTAGATGAGATAGACGAAGACGACCGGTGATTACACTATGTATACTGACAGGGCAAAGTTACTGTTACAACAACAACTGGTTTTGACCTTCTCTAGAAAAAATTCAGAGGCAAATTTTACAAATTTTTATTTGCTTGGTTCCCTTTAACATATATTAAGTTCTCATAATAATCTTGCTTTGTGGTGTTTTTTTCTTTGTTTTTTTTTTTTTTGTAAGTATTATGAAATGTTATTGATATCACTCGAAGGCCACAGATCCAACCGATAAACTTTCCGTTCAATACAATAGCTACAATTTTCAAGAAGCATTTATAGCGAGCGGTTTTAATGGGTCACGTCCTAATAATGTTAGCTAAGATTAAAAATTTCTACCAGTGGTTTTGTGATTTTGCGCTCATAGTCTTACTTTTATTATTTCTCTCAGATATCAGTCATGTGCTCATTTGCTTTTCTTGCGCATTTCTTATGTTCGTCGAATCGAAGGATCTTTTCAACGACGCATAATCTTCACCAATAAATTTTTCTTTTTTTTTCTTTTTTTTATATGGCAATATGTCAAATTAAGCTCATTTCTTCATAATTCTACCTTTCAGAGAAAATCGCTCTTATGAAAAATTCAAAACGTCGAAATGATCCACTGAGTATATAAGAAAAAAGTGACGACTGCTTAGTAGCGGCATAATGAATTAAAATAAATTATTGTATTGATTTATACACAGAGAAAAGCTTTGAAAAATAAAATTTAAATATTGCATATCTCTCGCTGTAAATCTCATTTCTTCTCTTTATATTATCGATTTTTTTGTTTAATTTTTTTCTTAGTTTTTTAAAATATTTTTTTTCTCCATCAATACCTTTTCGCCTTTTTTCTGTTTCGCGGGTGGCATTTAACGTAGACTACACACGTCACCATTCCATGCCATTCCATTTAACAAAAGCATGTGTACTCTATAAAGCTCTGACACACTCGTATATTGGGTGTTTTTTTTTTTTTCAGAGCTCAAGATGATAATACAAAACAGAAATATTGTTCGAACACATTTTTTTTTACTATTTATATATTTTCATAGCATTTATTTTGTGAATATGAAATCCGGCACGACTTACTTGGTCCATTTGATCAGTCCAATTCTTGACTAGTTTTTCCAATAAATCTGGCCGTATGGCGTCAATGGTGGCTCGCATATTGCAATAAATCGATTGTTAAGCGCGCTGTATGGCAAGTTGCGCCATCTTGTTGGAACCAAATGATGTCAATATTTAGCTGATTAATTTTTAGAATCAAAAATGCAGCTTGGCTCAAAAGTGGTCGTAACGGCAGCTCCTTCCTCATTTCGAAAGAAATAAGGATCGATGATGCCGAGTGCTGTATGGAGTTCGTGATCAGATTTATTTTTTCAAAGGAAGTTTTCGCAATTTGGAAGCGTTACTCTGGCATTAAGTGATGCATGATGACTTGCCTAACCTTACTGAACAGGAATGTTTACACAGTTTACCATTATTAGCTGTCGAACCAGCTAGAAATATCCCCGATACAAGGTGCTAATATAAACCGGGTCGAAAAAAGAAAACATCCACTTTTTTTCTTTTGTAAACTCCATGTATGACATCCTGTAATAAGACCAGAAAAAGTGTAGTGGCGACAAATAACGCAATTTCTATACATGATTCAATACATCAAAATATGACCGCTTGCCAACGTCGCCAAATCTGAAAGAGGATGATTTCCAAAAATTGGAAAAAAATTTGCTATCAAAAAGTTTTACATTTTTGTTTACAAATATTGTTAACAAAAAACTTTTAAGCGGCATATTTTATGTTAAAAGAAATATAAAAAAATTTTGGATGGGATGGTTTTGGCAAAAAACATTTTTTCGCAACGTTTTACATTTGTTTTTTTTTTTTTTTTTTGTAATAAAAAGATATCACTGTTTTCGTATATTATTTTTATTTAAAAGTATATTTTATGCTAAACAAAAAAACAAAATTTGGATGGGATGTCTCAAAACTGGCAAAAAAAAAATTTTCAAACTTTTCACAGAAATGTTTTCGTAATTGTAACAAAAAACATCACTTCTTTTTGAAATCATGTTTATTAAAAAGTATATTTTATGCTAAAAAAAAATTTAAAAATTTAAATAATATATTAAAAAGAACTTCTTATCAAGCCTGGGAATGAAGCAATTTTCAGAAAAATTTACGACAATACAAAAATAAAAAAAAATATAATTTTTTTTCTTAAATTATATTTATTGATATTAAAAGACGCGTGCTTAGTTACTCTTTTCACTTCAGTGGTTTATTTTGAAGTAACAGAAAACTGTGTGTACATATATCAGTATGAATAAAGGAAATGAAGAACGTAAGAAGATTCACGTTGCCAGATTTCAACACTCCTCCTCAACGTGGATACTTTTTTTACAAAAACTTAAATAATCGAATCGTTTACAATATATTCATTTGCTTTATAAATTTTTCGGGCTTGACTTTCGACAAATTCTTGGTAAAAATATCTGCAGTCATCTGCTCTGTGGGGCAGTACGTTAATGAAATTCTGCCATCATTTACAAGCTCTCGAATATGGTGATAACACACATCTATGTGCTTAGTACGATTGTGGTACACAGGATTAGTTGCTAGCTTCTGTGCACCCTGGTTATCGATGTGTAGTACAATTGGATCATCTTTCCAAAATCCAATGCCTTTTAATAATCGTTGCAAATATACTGCTTCCTTGGCTGCATTCGATGCTGCAATGTATTCAGCCTCTGTGCTACTTTGCGCTATCGTACTCTGCTTCTTCGACTCCCAAGATATGGCACAGTGTCCATACAAAAACACGAAACCAGTGTATGACTTATGGTCATAAGCGTCAATGGCCCAATCTGCATCTACGTATCCTTCAACACGTTTGCTACCTACGCGATACGAATGTTTACAGTTAATGCTACCTCGCAAGTATCTTAAAATATGCTTTGCCGCGGTCATATGTTCGATATGTGGATCAATATTTCTCTGGGACAGTTTTGAAACTGAGTGCAAAATGTCAGGTCTGGTAGTTATGCCCAAATGCATAAGCGCCCCTTTCAAAGATTGATACTGCGTTACATCTGCCTTGCAACAGTCTTCAGTACACGCAACCTGATAACCAGCCTCCAACGGAACTGCTACGCTCTTACAATTTTCCATACCATACAGTTGTAACAAATCTCGTATGTATAGCTTCTGGCTCAATGTAATGGAACCAACTTCCCCATCGCGATCGATTTCGATGCCCAGAAAATGTTGCAAAACACCTTTGTCAACTACTTCAATTTTTTCAGAAATAAGTGCCTTCACCTTTTCTAGCTTTACCTTATTTTTACAAGCGATGATCATGTCATCCACGTATACCGCGATCAGAATTAACTCATCTTCCATATACATCCTGTACAAACATGACTCGTCCTTACAAGCTACGAAATCAATTTGTTGTAGGACTTCGTCAAGTTTGAAATTCCATTGCCTGCCAGATTGCTTCAAACCATAAATAGCCTTTTGCGATTTCAAAACATTTTCCGGTTGACTCTCGTTGATAAAATTTTTCGGCTGCTGCATATAAATTTCATCTTGCAGGCCACCGTTCAAATATGCGGTACTCACATCTAATTGGTGTAAGTGCATCTTTTCCTCTACTGTTATCGCTAAAAGCATTCGTATCGTTGCATACCGCATAACTGGAGAAAAAGTTTCATTATAGTCGATACCAAATCGCTGTTCACAACCCTTTGCTACCAGTCGCGCTTTATAGCATTCTATTTTTCCACATTTGTTGCGCTTTACCGCGAAAACTCATTTACTTTTAATTGCTTTCTTACCTGGTGGCAAATCGACATACGTCCAGGTTTTGTTCTTTGTTAACGCAGCGAATTCAACTTTTATTTTTTATTTTATTTTATGTTAAAACAAAAAGCAAAAACATTTTTGGATGGGATGTTTTCAAAACTGGCAAAAAAATATTAAATTATTTTTATTAAATAGCATATTTATGCTAAAAAATAAAATAAAAAATTGTTTAAATATTAAAAAGAACCGAAGATGTTTTCCTTCAAAATACTCAATACCAAAAAGTTAATCACTGAATAAATTTCAAAATTATTAAGTTTTTTTTTCAAAATTTTTTGAGTTTACTTCTTGTTATACTCAAGCCTGCAATTGAAAAAAAATTCAGAAAAATTTACTACAATGTCCAAAATACTCGGAGCACTTGATATGAAATCGCTCTCACGCAATTACACTAAAGGGGCAAACTGTACTTCTACCCAATACTGAATGCTCCAGTACTATTTAAGATCTGCATATTAATAGAATTCTATAAATAATTGTGGCAAATTTTGTTTAACAAAATATGCACAACTTAAAAAGCCTAATGGAACTAATAAATTTTATTCGCCATGCGCCAGAAAACACACGCACGCAAATATATATACACCCATTTATTTATAAGCACGCATAGATTTATTTATCCATATGTAGGCGTGCAAGATCGTTCAAAAGACATATGACATTCTTGGTAAACTGCATCCGACTTCCAGCCCCTACTATCGCACATACATATGTACATATATTTGCCCATTAAAAGAGGCGAGCCTGCAAGCAACGGATATCCTTGAATGTTTGCAAATTTTCTGCCCAATATGATTTATAAATTTATTTTCCAATTCTTGTCGTACATAAATTTTCATATTTTACTACGAAACAAAGGGCAACCAAACAACAACAAATATTATTGGCTAACATTGTTACACTCATTCGGGTTGTGGTTGTTATTGTAGCTACTATTGCACTTAGAAAAGGATTTGGTTAGTTAGAAGGAAGTCTGATTGGTAAGGCGCTCGATTGCTTTAGAGTGGTAGCTGTTTGTATAGCATGTGAGTATGTATGTGAGTGCGTAAGTATGTATGCGTTTGCGCCTCGATTTATGCATTATTTGTTCCATTGTTGTTTGTGTTCATCATTTGTCAACGTGTTTGTCATTATTTATTTGCACCAAGGAGGCGAACATAGATAAGTTTAGGCTGCAGCACAATTGCGTTCCATTCATCTTCCACTCTCTCCCTCTCCCGCTATCTATTTTTCGCCACCTCTTTCGTTTATGATTGCGCCTTGGTTTCACTTGCAAACACCTTCTTCACTACGCAAACATGCCTACTGACGCACCATTTCTCTGCAAATATCAGTTTCCATGCATTAAAATCTCTCTACAAAGCTCAGCACTTGCACACACCCGTACACACATACATGCAAGCATCGACTCTCAAAATGCAAGGTTATTTACCTAAATATGATTTATTTATTTGTAAATCTTCACACACACACACACAGGCACACGATTTCTGCATTGCTTGTACTTTTGCCTCCGTATCAATTCAATTGAATTCAAATTTTCGAAAATCTCACATTTCCGTTCGTTGATTCGTACCGCTTTGTTAGTGTGCTAGTAGGCATATACTTGAATCCTTCGATTCAAATGCATGCTAACGCATACATTTTCCTATTTCTATTGCTTGCCGAATGCTATAAATTCAAGCAAGCTAACTATTATTGTCTCACGCATAACTTACTATTATTGTTGTTTTTATTGTTACAATTGCGCATTGTTGTTATGATGATTTGTGTCTTACTTAATGCAACATCCTGTCATATATCCTTTGACAATGCGCTTTCAAGTGTTGGTTGTGTTTAATCTCAACGCATAAGGCTCTTCCTTTTGCTTTGCCTCTCATCTGCATAAATGTTTACGTATGTGTTTGTGTATGTGTGAGTATGTGCGTGCCTGCAATTGCATTCAATTTGCCGTACTTCCATTTTCTCAAGACTCAAAGTTATTTGCCTTCCAATCTGATTGATTTAGCTTACCAATTGCAAATTGAAATCGGCTCAAGAAGACCCAGTAGGAAAAATTGAGGGATAATTTTTGTAAGAAAAGAATTTTCATACATATGTTATATAGTAAAAGAATTGCATTGCCAAGCCCTTTTACGCAAAATTCGTCATGTTTTATTTAACTGCCATATTCAACTTAATTTTTTCAGGGTGGCAACCCCTTTAAAAAATATTTCTGAATTAAATAGCACTCAAACAACTTTCGTTTGATACTAATTGCAAAATATTTTTACTAACTTAAAGATTAAATTCATTCAAACTTTTTAGTCAAGTGGCAACCCTTTTAAAAAACTTTCACTGATTAATAGTGCTCAACTATCTTTCGTTTCACCCGATCTTTAAAATATTTTTACTAACTTACAGATTCAATTTATCCCAATTTTTAGTCAAGTGGCAACCCTTTTCAAAAATATATTATGTCCATAACATCGTTCTCAAACCCTTTCTTGTATTACTAACATTGTAGTATATTATTTAAAAGACATATTTAATTAATTTCTTTTTTCAGGTTGGCAACCCTTTTTAAAAATATTTTCTGCGTAAAAAGTACTCAAATACCTCTCGTTTGATACTACTTCCAAAATATTTTTACTAGCTTACAGATTCAATTCATTAAAATTTTTTAGTCAAGTGGCAACCCTTAACAAAAATATGTCCATAAAATCTTTCTCAAACTCTATCATTTGATGCCAACATTACTTAAATGCCATATTTAATTAGTTAATTTTTCAGGGTGGCAACCCTTTTTAAAATTATTTTCTGCGTAAAAAGTACTCAAATACCTCTCGTTTGATATTATATACTTCCAAAATATTTTTGCTAGCTTACAGATTCAATTCATTCAAATTTTTTATCAAGTGGCAACATTTGACGAAAATGTGTCTATAAAATCTTTCTCAAACTCTTACATTTGATACCGACATTGGAGAACATAATTTAACTTTCATATTTAATTAATTTAATTTTTTCAGGATGGCAACCCTTTTTAAAAATATTATCTGATTAAATAGTGCCCAAATTCTATTCGTTTGATATCAAATGCAAAAAATTCCCACTAACTAAAGATTCAGTTCATTATAAAATTGTAATCAAGTGGCAACCCTTTTCAAAAATATGTCCATAAAATCTTTCTCAAACTCTTTCATTTGATACCAGCGTTGTAGGTCATTATTTATTTATTAATTCAATACATTTTTGAAGAGTGGCAACCTTTTTAATAAATAGTACTCAAATACTTTTGATTCAATAATACCTACTTGTAAAAAATTTTACCGTGGCATCCACCAGGCAAGTCGTTTAGTCGAGAATATCGCGGCTGTGGCTGCCGATGGCGCTTAAAATGAAGAAGCATCAACCAGACAACCAGCAATTGGGCATCACAAGACGGATACTACAGTAAAATTCTAGTGAAAGACTTACACTTACTTCCTTGCAAAGTGCAAGCCGCATATTCGCTTCCGATCCCATGTCGGACACATTTTCTAAAAGATCCGTCAGCAGCACCAGCGCCTGCTTTAGACAAATGGATTTGCTCGTAACTACCATTCGGCACTGTGATAGGCTTTTCTAATAACGGTGGCTCCTAGTCAAGTACCGGCAAACCTATGAGTGTATTTCTACCAAGAAAAGAGCGCCTCATAAAAAACCATCTGCTATTCAGAGGCGGCATATAATTTTAGATCCCTCGATTTGTGGAACAACATCAAGACACACCTCACAAATTATAGAAGCTTGGCAAAATGCCCTACAAAGGTGTTGCGGGCCAAATATTTAGCTACTTTAAATGCTCAAATTCAAATTGAAGATATTGTAGACCTGAAAAATCCTCAGTGCATTCAGTACGCAGCATACAACTGAAAATATATCTTTCTTTAGAGTGGCCTTCCACAGAGTGGCTACTGGCTTCCGATTCCATTTTGATGAATATATTTTCTTCAAGATTAGACCAGTAGTGTTTTGATCCCATTTTTCACCAATTTGTTGCATTAAAAATTATCTAATAATAATAATAACTTAGAACTGTCTAAGAACAATAGTTGGTGAGACGAAAGCTAAAAAAAAAGATGCTCGCTGCCCTACTCTCGATCTTTGAGCCATCTGTGTAAATTTGGATGGTGAGTCCCGCTTAAGTGTCGAAGAGTCGTGAACATTATAATCAAGTTAACTACTATGCATTTTATTAGATCTCCAAATGGTGCTAGTTTTGAGTCATCTGTACAATGTCTGTTCCCATTCTTCCCTTGATCGTTGCATGGTAAATGTAATTTGAATTTTGAGTCAAAATTTGTATCGGCTTGTGTAATCCATTGATGCAATGTTTGATCTGACCATTTCATCTTTTGTCAGCTATTTTTTATTTTTCAGAGATGATAAAAAATCGGCGGCAGACATTTTCTGAAGATGTGTGAAGATACATACGAATGCATCAAGCTTCACTTTTTTTGGAACTAAAATTTTTGCCCTTTCACTAAAATTATATACACAATTTCAGAAAAATTTGGAGACCTAAGCTGGTACCAAACTGAAGGGCAAAGCCAGGCTAAACTCTTACTGTGAGGGAACTCGAGTTAGAGATTTAAGCATCTCATAAAGCTGCCTAAGGAACTGTCAGAAGCATTCCGAGCGGACACTGTAGAATGCGAGGCCAACTGCATATACTTGGGATTTGGTCCAGCGACTCCTGTCATTTTTACGACCGCGCTCCGGAAAAAGTACTGCACTTGCTTCTCGATTGCCATGCCAAAGCGAGGAGATGGAGTAAATATTTTGACCTGTTGCGTCCAGATTAAAAGCACGTACGCTCAACGCAACCTAGCTTCATCCTAGGTGCTTTGAAGAAACTAGATTTGTATGAGTTTTTGTTAAAAGTAGAGGCACAAAACATCTCAAATTCGAAGTGCTTACCGCCTTCTGTTTTATTCTAAACACTTTTACCGGCAATTAGCGCTGTTAAATAGGAGAAGTGACAGTTTAACATCAATTAAATTTGCATAATTGCCTCATTTGCTCAACAATTGACCTAAGACTCCAAGCGTATACGACCACAACGTAGTACTAAGCCGAAACTTTGGAAAAGTAGCATGCACGAGGTACATCAAAGAAACTGGACACGGCTCATACCTTCAGTGGAACGCGTCGCATCTTGAGTGCTTACGTTAGTGGCCTATGCAGTTGTCCTTTTTCGTCTTTTTTTATATGTACCAGTACATACTCTTTGCCACATCGCCCGCAGTCTACCGCTCCCAACTGCAAGCTGCCCTCCTCTTCCCTAGCACCAATGCAAAGCATTATTTGGTCAATCATTTGTCTTCTAGTCGATAAGGCTTTGCGCTTCCGTTGACGTTGCGACGTTTGTCGTCCATTCACTCGGACATCCGTTGGATTTTCTCACACTTAGGGTATTTGAAGCAAACAACAATAGCAACAATATTGCTGCTTACTGCACTTTAGCCTTTAATTCAACCGTCTGTGCGATTCCTTTCGTTTCGCCTTGCGCATAGACTCTCTGCGCCCATTGCCATTTGCAGGCGATGCGTGTGTGTGTGTGTGGCTGGAATTGTACGCACTGCTTTACTATTCGCATGTGCATCCTGTACCAGCAGCCCACTGTTTACTGCTTCCTTCTCCAACTGTTGGCTTTTGTGTGCTGCCTGTATTATTGGCCTATTATTGATTTATGACACTTGTCTGAACAATTTCGAAAATCACAGATTACAGATTAGCTGTGTGCGCCAAGTCGAATGGGCGCCTACACAAAGTGCCATCACTGGCCATATGCCCTGCAACTCACTCACACACACACACACTGAACAGCATGCAACTGCGAGATTTATTTGCAATTGCATTTGCAACAACAGTTGCCAGCTGCCTATGCAATTGATTGTTGCAATTTTCAATTTTGAATTATGGCCAGCTATCATCCATTAGATCGCAGATACTCACCCGCACGCATGCATGGATTTGTAGGCATGTTTGTATGTATGAATGCAGTGGCAGCTTTGTGTTGCTCAACATCAGCCTTGCTTTGTGTTCTTGCACTTTCAATGGTGCCACAAAACTTGGCAGCTGCTTTCGTTTGTTCGCAGCCCCTCAGCTGAGGTGGCTGGGGGTTAAGTGATTTATTGAATTGTTTGCCTGGATTTGCACTTCGACTGTCACCGATACTTTTTGACAGCTGTAGATTTGTGGCAGCCGTTCGGTCGAATACCACTGGTATATAGTTGTCTGAGTTATTGTTGCTGTTGTTATGTTTTTAACTCATACATCCCCACGCATATTGGCAACAAATTGCCGTAATTGATTTGAAGTTGATTAATGACTAAATACGATTTGAATAATTTGCATACGGAAATCAAAGAGTTCATTTAGGAGTTGAAGGGGGGCAGTTAGCCTAAAAGTAGGCTTAACCAAATGTGTGCATTTGAAGTGAAATAGTTGAAAAACTAATTTCCTTTGCAACATAGTCTACTTTTAGGCGCAAGGAAACTGGGTTTTACGCAGGATTAGTGGATTTTATGAATAATGGGAAAAAGCAGTCATCATAAAATCGGCTTAACTAAATGTGTGCTTTTAAAATGCATTTTTCTTTACACAGGCATTACATAGTCTGCTTTTGAGCGCAAATAAATTAATTTTTATACTGGACCAGACTGAATAGTTTATGTATTGGAAAGTCTTTACTTCAGAATTGAAGAAGAGCAATTAGCCTAAAAGTAAGCTTACCAAATTAGGCAAAGCAAATTTTTTTTATTCAAAATAAATCCCTCTGCATAACCGAGAAGCACATCAAACGACTTATTCAATACGTTTCCGTAAATCTAGTTCAAAATAGCAGTCGTCGACTTTGGAATATCTGCCTTCCTTTAATAACCAAATGTAGTTTTTGAAACCGAAGGAACACAAACCGAAGTAACTAAGTCAGGCCAATAAAAGCACACAATTTGATAGATCGAATGATATTTTCGGGCAAGAAGTGCGTGATTAAAGTTGAACGTTGACCCGGCGCTTTAGCGAACAACAAGTGCTGGCATCCATTTTCACAGAGTTCTGCTCGAACACGTCGAATTCACGACAGCAAACGTTTTCTTCTTCTTGATTGGCGCGATAACCATGTCTATGTCGTCGTAAAGCTCATCGTTCCATCGCCTGCGCCGTTGCCAACGTGCAAAGGTCCAAAAATTTTGCGCAGAATCTTTCTCTCACACACTCCAAGAGACGCCTCATCGGATGTTGTCATCGTGCAAGTTTCTGCGTCATACATTAGGATGGGCATGATGAGAGGCTTATAAAGTGTTAGTTTTGTTCATCGAGAGAGGAATTTACTACTCTTAGCTTAGCACTACTTAGCACTTGTTGGCAAGACAGATTGCTCGTTGGATTTCAAGGCTGCCGTTGGTTCCTAGATAATTGAAGTCGCTTACAACTTCGAAATCATAACTGTCAACAATGAAGTGGGTGCCGATACACGAGTGCGCCGACTGTTTGTTTGATGGCAGGAGGTACTTCGTTTTGTCCTCGTTCACCGCTCGTGTGTAACTTATGCGAAGGAGAAAGGAGTGCGTTAGAACACCTTCTTTACCACTTTCCTGCTCTAAGCAGTACTCGTTACAACTGCCTGGGATCGATGTACTTTTCAACTCTTAAGGATTTTGCTGACAAAAGTTTAAACGGTTTATTAAAACTTGCCAAAACATGTATCACGAACTATGTTTAACACGACTTCAACAACACTGGTAATACTACGGACTCTTGTGGTCTATGTGCGATATCAGCCAGAGATACGTAACCTAACCTTCGGTACGAAACAATTGAATTGTTGCTGCTTCCGGTCATACGAGTACATCATATGCAGTTGTTCAGACACGCTTTCCGGCTATTCGGGAGCTAAGTGAATAACGCTGGGGTTTCCTCAAAATAAATCGAGCATAATGCGACGTGCAAAGATTAAGCTGCTGCACTAACGTTGATTAGATTTGAGTAAAACTAACTAAGGAAATGAATTGCCGATTACTAGGACAACTACAGCTCACCGATTACTCGCAAAAGGACCAGAGCCACTAATCGGAATCAGTTCTCTAGGAATCATGCATGGGATCAGCGATTATGTGTGCAATTTACGTAAAGAGCGGTGGTCTAGTCTAGAGCACTGCGGAACTGCAAACTGTTTTGTGACAAGCCCAAGCAGAAAACTGCCGAACTTTTTCCTAAAACTTGATAGAAAAGATGTTCGATTGATGGACGCTACTATTACAGGCCGCCGTAGCCGAATGGGTTGGTGCGTGACTACCATTCGGAATTCACAGAGAGAACGTAGGTTGAATCTCGAAATTAAGAAAACGTTTTTTCTAATAGCGGTCGCCCCTCGGCAGGCAATGGCAAACCTCCGAGAGTATTTCTGCCATAAAAAATCTCCTCATAAAAATATCTGCCGTTTGGAGTCGGCTTGAAACTGTAGGTCCCTCCATTTGTGGAACAACGTCAAGACGCACACCACAAATAGGAGGAGGAGCTCGACCAAATACCCAGAAAGGGTGTACCCGCCAATTATATATATATTAGGGCGGGTCGATTTAAAAATCGCTCATTGCTCTGTGAAAATCGTATTCTAGGGATCAAAATAAGAAACTTTGCCGAAGGAACCATACCTCTAAAACGAATAAAATGTATGACCGACCCCCACTGACTTTGAACGGCCGATCCACCCATGCCAGTGGCACACCCCCTGGAACTTCCCTGGGGGGTTCCCCATACAATCATTTCAAAATATCACCATTTTTGGCCTTTAGATGAGAAAAGAAACTAAAAAGTTCGACCCAAATTGGGGGACATCAGAATTCGTTTTAGAGGTATGGTTCTTTCGGCAAAGTTTCTTATTTTGATCCCTAGAATATGATTTTTACAGAGCAATGGGCGAATGGAGGATGGTTCCATGTGTAGAAGTCCACGCAAGTGGAGAAAGTTACTGATCGCCATTCACTTGGGAGTGGCCAGGACGATTTTTCTACATATGGTTCAAGCAGCTCACAACGTCCGGGATTAGCCCACGTATCCTCTGGTTAGCTTCCGAACACCCGTTCGGGAGTGAGCTAACGTGAGAAGGCGAAGCATTCCAGGATAGCTGGTTGTGCGCTGGGTTTGGGACCCGCCACTTAAAAATCCCCCCCAATGAAAAGATTAAAGAAGCCTCGGATAAAAAAAAACGGCCAAAATAGCGTAAGCGGTTATCGCGCCAATTAAGAAGAAGAAGAATGGGCGAATGTTTTGCCTCCCCACAAATCGACCCGGCCTAATATATATATTATTACAGAACAAAACCCATGCGATCGGCACATGTCCATCATTAGAATCGTTGAAGACCTGACTTGCCTGTCTTTTTTAGAGGAGGCGGATAGCACTGCGTATTTTCTCTGTGATTGTACTGCATTTGCTTGAGCGAAGCTAGGATCTTTGGGTTCAGATGTCATGACAATAAGTAATATTCGTTCTTTCAAACTGGAGGAAAATTCTCACAGGACTCGCTATCTCTGTCGCTTGTTTTTTTAGTAGAAGGAAAGCATCGACTTGCACCCGAACTAAAACCCCCTCTTGTTCAAACAGTTGCTCCGCTCGGAACCTTGCCGTTAAGAAATACTTAAGCGCTCGCTCTGTCTCTGTCTCTATTCTATCCTATCTCTTTATCTCTGTCACTTCTTTCCTCTTTGACTATCTACCTTTTTACTTTCCAGAGCTTTGAATACAATTGGCTTTTTAGCTTGATTGGAGTGACCATTCTCTCAGTGCTTCTGGCCTCGCCTTTTTCAAACTTCAATTTCAACACTAACTAACAATCCTCCTGAAAGGGTTTGATGGTTAGCTGGTGGTACAGCAGAAGGCCGTATTTCAATAGAAAAAATTAGATGAAGGAGACAAGTGAAAGTTGAAGACAAAAAGATTTTATTTCATTTACTATTTCTAGGAAGTTAAAGCGGCACAGATCTGCAAAGAACTAAAAAAACAGATTTCAGCTCTTCTTGCTTGAAGTAATTCCTGTGAAGAACCTACTTACCTATGTGACCACAAATCATAGGTGGTTATCGTTTTAAGCTTCTAAATATTCACTTAACTATTTATATGTTGAAAAAATTCCTAGAGTTTTTTTCGCCTACCCAATGCATTCAACAATCAATTAGCCCTTCAATTAACAACTGACACGTGTGGTCATCCACAATAGCTTGAATTAAGCGAGTCTGAAGAATGCGCTCAACTATGATACTTAAACTTTTCTTTTCTTGTTGTTGTTGTCGTTATTTGGTAGCCACTCATAATTCCATACGCTTATCAACGCCATCATAATAAATTGCCAAAATTAAGGTGCGGAATTTTAATTACATAATTTGATGAGTGCAGGCAGGCTAACCGTAAAGGAAGGACGGGCGCATTGAGGAGTATGGGAAAAATATAGAAATTATTAAATTAAATGAGAACTGAAAAGCGAATGCGGGGAATGCACAAGTAATTAAAATAATATGGAAAAAAATTTATGAAATAAGTGTGGAAAAAATCAACGTTAGTCAAAAGCAGATAGACCATCTTAATAGAAAAGCGCACGCAAAAGTGGCGAATGCGTGCGTGAAAGTGAAAGTGTGTCCATTTGGCGCATGTGTGTGTGCTTGTAGTGGGTGCAACGTGCACAACTACCAACAAAAAAGCAAGAAGAAAAACGAAAAGAAAAGTAACAAATGACAGTAATAACAATAATTATGAGTTTTATCCGATTAAAAAGGTAAATACACTAAGGTCTACACACACACACATGCACAATTAACGAGCAGGCTGAAAGTAAAACGCCGCATTCCAGCCGCTTGTCGCCGCTACACTCAATGGCTCATTCATAGTTTTTGTATATTTTATATATTATAATTGTTTTTTTTCCGACTTTGAAAGGTGATGCGTGCGCATAAACAATTAATCCTTAACTAATTTACTATCCTTACTGCTGTTACTACACACACTCTCACACATACTTGCGCCTGCTTGTTCATTAATACCCCTTCAGTAGGCAAATGACGCTTCAAAGACAGCAGCGATGCGTGTCATAACGCTCAATTATTGTGACACTCGGTAATCATCCTGTGTGCGCCTCCTTTTTGTCTTACAACTTAGAATTCTATAGAATCTCCACGCCTGCACTTCTGGCGGCCTGCGCAGCCCATTTTTTTTTTTTTTCTTTTTGGTGCGTTAAGCCAATACTTGTAAAGGTTACATTTTCTATGCCATTTGGTTGATTTTCAGCTTAATTTTTCCTCTTCCGTTGTTTTGCATTTTTATGGGTGCGCTGGTCATACCGTATCACACCCGCATGATAGGCACATTTATGGAGCTACTCCTGCGACCGCACTTCGAATTTGATAAATTCTAATTTATAACTTTGACTTGTGTATGTATGTATGTATGTTGGGATGTATGTGGTACCATATAAGAGAAATTGGTATAAAAAGAAAATTCTATTAAAAAAGAATTAGTACTAAAAAAAAAGTTCAGTCAAATTTATAAGTGAAGTTCTACTTGTTCATAAGGCATGACAATTTGTCGTCTGCCATTTTCTTTGCCTAAAAATCAATAAAATAACCCATTAGTTGAACTGCGCTATCAAATAATTTCTATTTCGTAAAGCAGAATACAAAAACCTTAAATTGTTCTCCAATTTTCATCGTTTTCTCCGTTTAACCCCTTGCCTTACGGTTAAATCTCGAAGAATATAGAGTAAGCCATGTAAAATTTTCTTTTTGAATCGGCTATAAAAAAAAAAAATAATCAATATTTTTTCAAACTTTTTTTTTATTTTGAAGATTGAACATTGTCATTTATGAATGAAAAATAATATCGTTCAAATGACTGCCACGACTGGCTTTACAGTAGGCCATTCGATCAACCCAATTTTTAAGCACATTTTCGATTGTTTGGGCTCCAATTTCATGAATGGCAACTTCGATTTCGTGTTTTAAAGCATCAATCGTCTCTGGATCGTTCGCATAGCATTTGTCCTTAACTGCTCTCCTCAAAAAATAGTCCAACGGGCTTAAATCACAGCTCCGAGGCGGCCAATTGATATCGGAATTTCGGCTGATTATTCGGTTTTCAAAAACGGTAGCCAAAAGTTCGAGTGTACCTTTGGCAGTGTGACAAGTTGCACCGTCGTGTTGAAACCAAATGTCGTCCATGTCATCTTCTTCAATTTTTGGAAACAACTCGTTGAGCATGTCACGGTAACGCTCGCCATTTACTGTAACCGCGGCTCCTCGCTCATTTTGGAAAAAAAATGGCCCGATGACGCCGCCAGACCAAAAACCGCACCAAACAGTGACTTGTTGAGGGCGCATTTGCTTCTCTACAGCAACACGTGGATTTTCTGAGCCTCAAGTCCGACAATTTTGCTTATTGACGTAGCCACCGATGTGAAAATCAGAAAAGAAGAAGAAGACTCACCACTTTGGAAATAGGTTTTCAATATTTCCCAATTTTGTTCAAGCGTATAGCGTCCCATTTCGTAAATGTCAAACCTTTAAGTAAATTATGAACACATTTGACATGTCATTTGTGTTACCATTCTCATAAAAAATAGGTGGTTCAAAAAGCAAACGCTATATGGCCCACCCTGGCGTGCAGACAAATAAATTTAGCGCAATTCTATTAGTAGAATTATCATAAAATAAAACTTAAGTATTTTATTATTTTTATTTAATCTATTTATATAAAAGTAAAAACTATTTCATTTGTAATGCAACAGGTTTATTAAGTAATGATACTATTAAATAAAAATTTAAAAATAAAGACTTTATGTAATAATGAAATTGAGATGAAACAAAGAAAATTCTTGATACACAGAAAAACCTAACAAAATATATAAGTTCATTAATATAATAACAAAATATTGCTTCTCTTTTATGGAAATTAACTTGAACTAATAATCCTGAAGTGTGTGATACTTTTCGAAGCAATCTGGTAATTGTAGTGGCTTTACAATTACAGTTTACATTGCCAAGTGGTCTCACTTCGATTTTTGTGTTTGGCGCAAACATGACAACTTTTTGATGGATTTTGATTATTATTACTTGGAGGAACGCGTTCTGGAAAATTACCCCAATTCCTAGCCTGTAATCGAAGTGGAGTATCACCTTGGGCAGGCTGTCCTCGAGTATTGTAATTTGGTACAATAATATTTTTTTTTTGTGCAGCACTCAGACATTAATTAAGTCCCTTGTACTACACTTGGATTCCCTTTTAATTTTGTTTAAATCTGCCCGACCTCCGAAGAGATCTATGTAGATCTTGTTGTGCCAAGGAGCCAAGATGGTCGCTTCTTAACATATCAGTGCCAAAGACCTCAAACCTGATTAGAGCAAAGGCGGGGCAGACACACAGGAAGTGGTCCGCCGTCTCATCCTCCGCTTCACAAGCTGGGCAGAGTACACTGTCTGAGATGCCCAACCTTTCCATGTGCTTCGCCCACAGAAAGTGGCCCGACATCAGTTCAACCAAGCACATTTATAATATTGGGTAGTCGAAAAGTCTTTTCGTATTTCTCATCAAACTTCAACTCATTTTTTTTATATTTACTATATAATGAACTTTATTAAGCCAAATATGTACCATTTTGGTCGACCACCTTTTGCCATTTTTCTTCTAGAGACATTATTCCATCAGTGTAAAACTTTTGTGGTTTCTCGGCGAAAAACTGCGACAAACAATTTTTATAGGCTTCTCTTGAAGCCAACTTTACTCTACTAAGGGAGTTCTGCATTGACCGAAACAAATGGTATTCCGATGGTGCAAGGCCAGGGCTATAAGGAGGATGCATCAAAACTTCCCAGCCAAGCTCTCCCAGTTTTTGTCGAGTCATCAAAGATGTGTGTGGCCTAGCGTTGTCCTGATGGAAGACGACGCCCTTTCTGCTGATCAGTTCTGGCCGTTTTTTTTCGATTGCTTGCTTCAATCTCATCAGTTGTTGACAGTAAAGTGTAGAATCAATCGTTCGAGCAGGCTGGAGCAGCTCATAGTGGATGATTTCTTTCCAATCCCACCAAACACACAGCATAACCTTTCGAGGCGTCAATCCTGGCTTTGCGACCATTTGTTGAGCTTCACCACCCTTGCACCATGATCTTTTTCGTACCTTATTCTCGTATTTGATCCACTTTCCGTCTAATGTTACCATTGGCTTCAGAAATGGTTCGATTTCATTTCGTTTCAGCAAAGAATCGCAGATGTTAATTCGGTCCATTAAATTTTTCACAGACAATTCATGTGGTGCCTAAATATCGAGCTTTGTTTTGTAACCAGCCTTTTTTAAATGGTTCAAAACCGTTTGATGATGAATGTTTAGTGCCTTGGCGATATCATAGCAGCTTATGTGACGGTCCTGGTTAATCTTTTCCATAATTTCATCGACTTTTTTAACGATAGGTCGACCGGAGCGAGGTGCATCTTTCACATCGAAATTTCCAGAACGGACGCGAGCGAACCATTGATGTGCTACACGAACTGATACAGCATCGTCTCCGTAAACTTCACAAATTTCTTTGGTGGCTTGCGTGGCATTCTTCCCTTTTTTATACAAAAATTTCAAAATATAGCGAATTTCTTCATTACATTTTCAAATAAGTTACTACTGTTCGTACTTTCCTTATTCTGTCAATGCCGTCTCTCTCTCTCTCTATTATTAATAAAATGCAGAAAATGAGAAATAGCCAAATATCTTCTGAAAGGCATTGGAGTGTATATAATAGATCTTTTTGACCAGTTCCATTGCAGCTAGGGTTTTTTTACTTGTGACATAATGATGGTAAGCGCAAAAAACGTTCTCATCTCATCGGAAGTTACAGGAAACCGTTCTTTGATCAATTCTTTTTTAATATGGTGTTCACAGGTTTTGACATGTTCTGCATACAAATTAATTTCTTTTACTAACATTTCCCAAAAATCATCTTTCAAAATTTCGTCTAATACACATAGGGCATCAGGTTTATTCCCTAGTTTACGTAAAATGCAAGAATTTATACCTGGAACTTCCGTAAACCCAGTTATTTCGGTAATATTATCTTTATCTTCCCAGATCCATTCGTCCGATAAAGTGCTTGAATGATTATCAACTTCATCATTGTAGCTTCTTAGGCATTTTGCTCGTTTTCTAATTCTGGGACCTACACTACTATCTTCGCTATTTGCATTTCTTTCACTTTCACATGAATTATCACTTACAGTTTCCCATGAACTATCACTTTAACATTCCAATTGTTCTATTGTGTCTTACTCATATATTTCACAGTCAGAATTATCACTTTCGTATAATAAATTTCCAATTGTTTCAGACATTTTTAGGATTATTTTATACGAATTGATTTTAATATGTTAAAACTTCTTTTCAACTCCGAACAATTACGCTATAGCTTAAGAACTGAAGTAAACTCGTAAAATATTTAAATTAGACAAACTCCCGGTTTAAAAAACTCTTAAAACCCTTATCTATATTAAGGTCAATTTAGCTTATATTCTAGCAACAATAATAACATTTTTATTTTTACAAGTTTAAAGAAATTGATATGATTTTAAACATTAAAATATACGGCGACGCCCGTCAAATTCGAATTTAGTACTTTTAATTTAGTATTTATATCAGAAAATATTTTTTCCTATCACATACTGCGAAAGTTTATGCGGGAGTCTACTTTCTTTATATTGATATAAAGTTTTAAAAATATATTTAATAAATAGCTTGGGCGTGAAATCTGGTATCCTTAAAATCCGTTTTATGAAACACCTTTGCAGTTTGTCGACCTCATCCGATAAAGTAAAGCCCCACACTTGGGCAGCATAAGATTGTTTTTATCTGCAGATAGCTTGAAAAAATTTAAGACAATTATTGTTTACTTTGGCTGCGTTGTTTCTGACTTACAAATGATTTCCGAATGTGATTTTTGGTGCCAGTATGACATCCACATAGCGATCTTCCGCCACAACCCTGACCACTTCCCCATTATACCACCACATTTCTAACTGCGATATTCGGTCACCTTTTCTAAAAATCATAATCATATAGGTAGTTCAGGTACACCGTAAATAAGAGTGGTGATAACAAACATCGCTGATTCACTCCTGTGCCGGTCTCAAAATAATCAGACACTTCTTGTCCGGTCAACACAGCTATTTTGGTATATATTTGCGATAAAATTTACGATTTTGCTGGATATACCCATTTGACGTAGTTTATACAGCAACGGTTTTGTGGGGACTCTATCAAACGCCGTTTTAAAATCCATAAAATAGGCGTATACTTTTTTGTTTTCGTTGAATTTTGCGTGTACAATGGCCGCCAAATTATAAATCTTGTCCTCAGTTGAAACGTTTTTTCTGAAACCTGCTTGAAACTCCGTTAATATGTTATACTCTTCGACCCAATTCGCTAACCTTTTGTGTATTATTAAATATTATTATGTATATGACTAAATATTAAAATCTAAAATTTAATGTGCAAGTATAAGATCACTTTTTTCAAGGTTTTTAATTCTTCACTTCGAATTTTCCTGTGAGTGTCGTGGCGTAAATCACATTGTTCATCAATTTATTTACCACCAAGCGCGTACCGTAACGCGAAACGACTGATACCTCCGCAGTAGCAGAGACTGCACGGCATGGCTACAAGGAGAGACGTGCTGCCTTCAGGCTACTGGAGCACCTAAAAACGATTCCAGAGGGGGAGTGGTCTGACAAGCAGAAGCACTCTTTTAGCTGGGCGACAAGGGTAACGGAGGAGTCCCCTCGGGGTTCTGAACCGAACCCAAAACGTCAGTTGTCGGACGACCCACCCAGCAACCCCAGCACGTTGAAGAAGCCCCGAAACTCCAAGACTTCTCCAGCCACATACAGTGAAGCTGTCAGAGGCCAACAACTATGGGCGGTGGTTGACAAAAGCAACCCTGACGGCACTATTTCGCCTGACAACTGGAAGAAAGTGGAAGCCAGGCTCTCAAGCGTTTTCTTCCAAATCCTGAAGGAGAATCCTGGTCCTGCTAATTTCTGTCGCGATAATGGATGGCATCAGAGCCACGTGAAACTTATCGCCTGTGCCGATCAGAGATCAACTGATCTATATAAAATAGCGATTTCAAGGATAGGCGAAGTATGGCCTGGGTCTAAACTCGAGGTAATTTCAAGGGATGACATCCCCAGTTTACCAAGAGCTAGGGCCTGGTTACCAGCGGAGCCATCGGACCCTCAGAGGATCCTTGAAATGCTTCGGGTATGTAATCCGGAGCTTCCTACATCGTCGTGGAAGGTCACAAAGCTGGACGATCCCAAAGGTGAGTACCGAAGCGCTACCTTCGTAGTCTGCAAGGACTCCGTGGACGCACTGGCGCGATCTGACGGTGTAGTAAGCTATGGGTTTTCGTCCATAACACTGAGGGTCTACAACAAAGACAAGACGTCTAATTTAAAGGACCCGGTTGGAGCTGAGATAGCCCCCACGGCGGAATCTGGCTCCGGTCCTAACACGGCTACAGCGCTAAGGAAGGCATCTGCTGACGGCAGTATCTCTTTCTTGTTAGATAGAGTACTTGATACTACTCTCACTGATGAGGAAGAGCTACTGGCGTCAGACTCAGATGAGCCCAACAAAACGGTGGTGGAGAGGAAGCCCAGTAACCATGATGTTACGGGTTCTTCAAATTAACCTTCACCACTCAAAGGTTGCGTCCGCCAACCTCATAATCCACCTGGCCAAAGGTGGACCTCATATTGTCCTGATTCAATAACCATGGGTATCACATGGACTTGTGTGCGGACTAAGGACTCAAAAATATAAACTGATGTATGCTCGCAACAAAGGTAATCCTAGAGCGTGCATACTAATAAGAAAAGGGATAAATGCTTTCATGCTCTCTAATTACAGCGACACCGATCAATTGACCATTAGCCTGGAGTCGGGAAATGAACGGATGTGGCTATCTTCCTGTTACCTCGCACATGACCACGAGGAGCTACCGAGATTAATATTCAAAGATCTGGTAGCGCAGGCGCAGAAGCTTGGCGCAAAGCTAAGTATTGGTGCGAATGTAAATGCGCATCACGAGATATAAGGCAATCTTGGAAATCCTTTTGTGAAGAGGTTGAGGGGGCAACTGAGGCCTCCAGACTTCGTAAGATTTTAACGGGAAGCCCTCAAAATTGGGAACTGCTACAGAAAAGTGATGGTACTTTCACTACAACCAGTAAAGAGTCTCTAGAACTTTTACTCGACACTCATTTTCCAGGCTGCTCAGACGTTACTGGGCATGACATGGAAGATACAGTACACTGCCGTGAAGTCAGAATAGATGCTATATCTGAGGATCGGCTCTTATGGGCGATTGAAAATTTCAAACCTTTTAAATCACCGGGCCCAGATGGTATTTACCCGGTGGAACTGCAAAAGGCCGCCGAATATCTAGCACACGGGCTACTAGCAATCTACAAAGGTTGCTTTCTCTACGGTCATATACCTCTTAAGTGGAGACAAGTCAAAATTGTTTTCATTCCAAAAGCTGGTGGAAACTCACATACCCATCCAAAAGACTTAAGACCGATATCTCTCTCCTCCTTCCTATTGAAAACTTTGGAGAGGTTGATAGAATTTCACTTAAGCCTAACTATAGATAGAAATCTTATCTCTACGTCACAACATGCCTACACGAAAGGGAAATCGGTAGAGACAGCTCTACATAACCTTATTTACACGGCAGAGAGTTCACTGCACAAACAGGAATTTACTTTAGCCGCTTTCCTTGATATTGAAGGGGCCTTTAACAATGTCGAAGGGGGGGCAATTACTGCAGCACTCACTGATCTTAGGGTAGAACCGGGATTGGTGGGCTTCATTGGCAAAATGCTAAATAGTAGAATCATTGAAGTGGAACTAGGAGAATCGGTGCTCAGGAGAATCGGTGCTCAGGAGATTGGTAAGTAGAGGTACACCGCAAGGTGGAGTCCTCTCACCGTTTTTATGGAACGCAGTTGTAAATAAACTTCTGTTAATACTGGAATCGGTGGGCTGTAAGGTGACAGCTTACGCCGACGATGTTGTTATTGCTGTCTCTGGTAAATTTGTATCTACATTAAGAGACCTAATACAAAATGCTCTAGAAATACTTTCTAGGTGGGCAGGAAAGTGTGGTCTAGGAGTTAACCCAGACAAAACACAACTTATATTGTTCACTAGGAAACACAAAATCCCTCAGCTAAGTCCAATTATGCTCAAAGGGGAAGCTCTTGTGATTTCGGAAGAAACCAAGTACTTGGGACTAAACATAGATAGGAAACTGACTTGGAAGTCAAACATCTTAGAAAGAGTCAGGAAAGCGAACCTAGCTTTTTATGCCTGTAAGAGAGCTTTAGGTAAGACCTGGGGAATTAAACCTAAGGTTGCTCATTGGCTCTACACTGCTGTCGTCAGACCCATTCTTCTATATGGAAATGTTGTCTGGTGGTGTGCTATGCAGAAAAAAACCTATTCTAACTTATTGAATAAGGTGCAGAGATCAACGGAACTAGCAAATACTCAGCGGCCTGTGCCGCTATAAGGCTCAGAGCGAGCTCACAATGGAGAACTGTCACACATGGACATTCAACCATTTTAGACTCCTACACGGATATTCCCAAAGACTGTGATTATCACCCTCCCATTCTTTGCTTCGAAAGGAATTTCCTAATGAAAATCCCTTCTAGACTGGAATGGCTTGAAGAAGATCCAACACCCAACACACCCGTTAAGATCTACACGGACGGATCCAAAATGGACACCGGTGTGGGATCAGGGTTATTTTGCGAAGAGCTTTTTATTAGTGAATCATTTAAACTACCGGATCACTGTAGTGTTTTTCAAGCGGAAATAAACGCTACTCATGAAGCCTTAAAATGGTTAAAGATAAACAGAATATCATCAACGGATATCTGCATTCTATCAGACAGCCAAGCTGCCCTACGAGCCCTGGATGCATTCCAAACAACATCAAAGAGTGTCTTACGTTGTCGCCAATCTCTAAATGAGATGGCCAAATAATATCGTATAATCTTGTGCTGGGTTCCAGGCCACAGAGATATACCAGGGAACTGTAGGGCAGACCAACTTGCAAGAGAAGGTACCTGCTTGCCAGACATAAGTAATCTTATGGAGATACCTCTGGCAACTTGTAAGCTTCTCATTAAGGACGCACTAATCAATTCTGCAAATCAGAAATGGATTAGCGCTAACACCTGTGAAATTGCTAGGCAAACATGGCCAAGACTAAATTTACGTCTGTCCAAGAGTATTATAAAACTGAGTAGACTTCAAATCAGGACCGTAGTAGGGGCCCTCACAGGACATTGTCTCATAGGAAATCATGCAAAGAGATTAGGCGTTTACACGCATGATTTCTGTCGTAGCTGCAGAAATGAGGAGGAGTTAGAAACAATTCAACACCTTTTTTGCACATGCCCAGCTCTAGCCAGAAGCAGGAACCGATTTTTAAAATCCTACTTCTTAACGAATATAGATAATCTATACATTTTAGGTATCAAGAACCTTTTACGCTTTGTCAAAAGCTCAGGATGGTTTAATATGGAGAGGGAAATGTAGCTCAGCCCCCGCGGCTTCACAACGGACCCATTTCGTGGTCTAAGTGGCATCGTTGTCTCTATGTGCGATGCGGCTGCCAAACCTAACCTAACCTAACCTAAGCGCGTACCGTTGCAAAGTTTTGGTGGGCTTACTATGTTCCGAAGCGGTGGTAAGCCAGGCACATCCAAGGAGTTTAAAAATTCAATTGGATAGTTGGTGGCTTCATCTTCATTTGTTACACAGTCAATGGATTTGAATGAATGCATTGTTTCAATGATATCATTTTGAATTATGTAGTTTAGGTCCTCTACATCTGTATTCTGAGCCGCTAAAATTGCTCGCTCACTCAACCATTCATTATTTTTGTAGTTATTAATGATATTTGGAAATACTTTATTGATAAGTTCGTCTTTCGATAAGACAAAGTTACAGAAATTCTGAGGAAATGAAATCAATTCGCTCGATTCATCGACAGGTACTCGACCATTACCGATAGTCAGTAATTGCTCAGAGAAATCTTCAGTAGATGTATCATTAAGTAATGCAACTCTCATATTTGTTGTCAGCTGAAGTTTCTTCACATAGCGCCATAGATTCGATGATTTGAGGCAAGCGTTTATTTCGTCAGCAGCCGTTGATCTTTGAATTACTGGCAGTATTTGGCGGAAATCGCTAGACAGTAAAATCATTGCGCCTCCTAAAAAGTCAATTGTGGCAATTTCACTCTTCCACTAAGGCAGCACAATCCGGGCGTTTCTCCAGAAAACTTCAATGCACCAAAATAGTCGCAAACAACGTTCATTGGCTCAATGCAAACGCTAGGATGCAAGCAGTAATCAGTGTTGCAATCATATCGAAACGCTGCTCGATTCAAATCAGCACTTGATAATTCTCTTCTTGTGCGTCGAAAATCATCGACGATTTCGCATTGCCAACCGAGCCGTTTCACGGGCTGCCTCGCTTTGCTCTTGTGATTGAGAAGCACGAAGTCGACCCATACTAACGCGGCGCTCTTCACGGGCAATTCCTTGTGCTTCTTCAGTCGTTTCATTCATTCGCAATGTTTCGTATCCTTCTTGCATTACGGCTTAGTTGGGAACGATTTGTCTATTTCGTCTTGGTCGCGGCATTGATAATGATGATTCAAAGACAATACAAATTACTGTGATTATATATTTCTGACAAAATTTATCCTATCAAATTTTCTACTTAACCATAGACAAAATTACGTTTAGCTGTCATTTGAGTTTTGATATTCCATAATAGAAGCGTTTTTGTTATACCACATTTTATATTGACTTCACGGAAATGCGTTCGAATGGAATAAAAAGTATCCTATGTCCGTCTCCTGGTTCTAAGCTACCTCCCATCAATTTTCAGCCAAATCGGTTCAGCCGTTCTCGAGTTATAAATAGTGTAACTAGCATGACTTTCTTTTATATATTTAGATGTATGCAGGTATAAATTAGATAAAAAATATTTCTTTTTATTTATTTCATTCCTTCCATTTAAAAAATTGTTGTTCAGTCTTTAAAAAAAATTTTACATTTAAGGGGTCCCGGTGGTCTAGAATTTTCAAACAATCGATTTTTTTGATATTCCGTAAGTATAGACTTTTAAGAATATACAGCCAAATACTGTATTTCGATTAAACAGCCGTTTTAGCAGATAGAGTCAGATTCGTCACGCGGTCACTCTCAAAACTTTAAACTCACTTATCTCAAAACTACTTTTTTCGACCTGACGTTGTCAAAAAAAAAAAAAACTATTCAACTGAACAGTCTGAAATTTTAATATGTTTTTCACAACATCAATGGCTATCGCCCGTACTAGAATCGTATTATTATTTCAATTATTTCGTATTTCTTTGATTAAAAAACTGAAAAAAACCAAATTTTTAGAGTGTCAAATTTAAAATCGCGCCATTTCGTCACATTTTTGTTTTTTATTATTTTAGTACGAGACATAGCTACAGTCAAAGAGAAAAGCCAAAATGAATAACACCGCCCAGGTAAGATTTTTCGGTAGGATCAACTTCAGCGTCATTTTCAAAATTATTAAAATAAAAAAAGCCTACAAAATTGAAATATCGTTTTTCATTTTTTTTATTGAAAAAAAAAAGTCCTGAAATGCCTTTAATTTTCGAGCTCTAGACCATCGGGACCCCTTAAACTCAAAAATTTTTTATTAATTTTTAAATGGCAATATTTATTAAAACAAACTTTACTCAAGTAATCTAAAATTAAGTATGAGAATGCCTATGTAGTTCCAACTATTGACATTATAATAGAACATTCTGACTGTACATATAATTCTTAGAAAAAAAGTCACTAGCTCAATAGCTCAAAAGTCAATTTAACCCTGATAGACTTTTTTTCGAACAATGATGAAAAAAATGTCCCGCCTATTTGTCAAGCTTAACACTCGAATTGACTTTCTTGACGAAGTACCTCTCCAAGAGCTGAAATTTGAAAGCTCCTCCTCAAACCGCCGCTTCAAACACTCTCGTTTATATTTTAGTGGGCTAGTGACTGAAACACTTCTAACACTCTATAAGGCGCTCATCATGCCCGTCCTGACTATGGCGCAGAAGCTTGGACAACGGCGAGTATTGCAGGCGATGGAACAATGAGCTGTATGAGCTTTACGATATGGGTGTACGACATGGGTGTAGCACAGCGAATAAAGATCCAAGGGATACGTTGGCTGAGCTATGTCATTCGAATGGATGCAAACGCTCCGGCTCTGAAAGTATTCGGAGGAAAAGGAGGGCCTCTTCTGCGTTGGACAGATCAAGTGGAGAGGGACTTGGATTCACTTGGTGTGTCCAACTGGTGCCGGTTAGCATGAGAAAGAAACGACTGGCGCGGCGCGTTTTGTTAAACTCGGTCAAAAACATTAAGCGGTTATGGCGCCAATCAAGAAGAAGAAGAAGTGACTGAAATTAAATAAAAAAAAAGTTTATTCCCTTTCCAATTTCATACCATACAATTTTACCTCACTAGTGGACTACAGAACGAATCCATTATTCGCTATATTCAAACAAAGCCAATAGGTAGGTAGGTTTGGCAGCCGCATCGCACATAGAGACAACGATGCCACTTAGACCACGGAATGGGTCCGTTGTGAGCCGTGGGGGCTGGGCTACATTTCCCTTTCCATATTGAACCATCCTGAGCTTTTGACAAACCGTAAAAGGTTGTTGATACCTAAAGTGTATAGATTATCTATATTCGTTAAGAAGTAGGATTTTAAAAATCGGTTCCTGCTTCTGGCTAGAGCTGGGCATGTGCAAAAAAGGTGTTGAATTGTTTCCAATTCCTCCTCATTTCTGCAGCTACGACAGAAATCATGCGTGTATACGCCTAATCTCTTTGCATGATTTCCTATGAGACAATGTCCTGTGAGGGCCCCTACTACGGTCCTGATTTGAAGTCTACTCAGTTTTATAATACTCTTGGACAGACGTAAATTTAGTCTTGGCCATGTTTGCCTAGCAATTTCACAGGTGTTAGCGCTAATCCATTTCTGATTTGCAGAATTGATTAGTGCGTCCTTAATGAGAAGCTTACAAGTTGCCAGAGGTATCTCCATAAAATTACTTATGTCTGGCATACAGGTACCTTCTCTTGCAAGTTGGTCTGCCCTACAGTTCCCTGGTATATCTCTGTGGCCTGGAACCCAGCACAAGATTATACGATATTATTTGGCCATCTCATTTAGAGATTGGCGACAACGTAAGACACTCCTTGATGTTGTTTGGAATGCATCCAGGGCTCGTAGGGCAGCTTGGCTGTCTGATAGAATGCAGATATCCGTTGATGATATTCTGTTTATCTTTAACCATTTTAAGGCTTCATGAGTAGCGTTTATTTCCGCTTGAAAAACACTACAGTGATCCGGTAGTTTAAATGATTCACTAATAAAAAGCTCTTCGCAAAATAACCCTGATCCCACACCGGTGTCCATTTTGGATCCGTCCGTGTAGATCTTTACGGGTGTGTTAGGTGTTGGATCTTCTTCGAACCATTCCAGTCTCGAAGGGTACCCCCGATACCATCTACATACTTTTCCCAGTCTGTTTTCCTGATATTTCTACCAGGCTTAGGTTTCGGTAGATTTTTGCTAACCTCAAACGAGATATATCTATGATCAGAGAAGGAATGTTCTTCTAAAACTTTCCAGTTCCTGATTCTGTTAATAACGGAGTCAAAAGCAAAAGTAGCGTCTAACACTTCCTGTCTATTACTAATGACAAAAGTAGATTTATTACCTTTATTGCAAATCTGTAGTTTAGTTCCTATCAGATAATCAAAGAGACACTCACCTCTAGCGTTAGTATCAGTACTGCCCCATATGTCGTGATGCGCATTTACATCCGCACCAATAGTTCGCTTTGCGCCAAGCTTCTGCGCCTGCGCTACCAGATCTTTGAATATTAATCTCGGTAGCTCCTCGTGGTCATGTGCGAGGTAACAGGAAGATAGCCACATCCGTTCATTTCCCGACTCCAGGCTAATGGTCAATTGATCGGTGTCGCTGTAATTAGAGAGCATGAAAGCATTTATCCCTTTTCTTATTAGTATGCACGCTCTAGGCTTACCTTTGTTGCGAGCATACATCAGTTTATATTTTTGAGTCCTTATGGTTCTTGAATCAGGACAATATGATGTCCACCTTTGGCCAGGTGGATTATGAGGCTGGCGGACGCAACCTAACAACAAAGCCAGTAACTGCAAAAAAATGTAGAAGGAATAAAGTTCACCGAGGATAGTTCGCACTCTTTCGTTTTTAGAATTTTCCAAGAATATCTCTAAGATCAGCAAGCGTCGAAGCATTGCTCTACTGTAACGATTTAATATCAGCTTGACGGGTAGCGAAAATCATAAAAGATTGTATTACGATGGAAGAATATTTCAACTGCATAGTAGCGCCTCTATTGCTGTTAGTTCAGCTTAAAATGTGCTGCCGTAGCCGCTTAGAGTCATCCGATTTAATGAGAGTTATTTCAAGTGAATCCCGCTACCCAGCTTGTCGTTTAGTAGCAATGCAACTGGGTTCAGGTCAAAGACGTTCTTCCACTTGTTTCTCTAAGAGAGGCATAAATAGCGAGTCCTATATTTTTGGGCTTTCTGGAATAGACGCAGGCTATTCATTCCGTAGACGCTACCAGTTTGAGTAATAGTGTAACTAAAGTATCATATGTAGTACTTTCATTTTTGGATACAACCAATTTAAGGGTTAAACAAATTTTAATTTAATTAACGAATTTAAATAAATATACAATAAAATATTTTAATTGAAATATATTTATAATAAATACAGTTTATTAGAGTGACTTTAAAATTTGTTCAGCATTATGTTGTGGTTGCTGCCGTTGTTGTTGTTGTAGTTGTAGTAGTTGTAGTTGTTGTTGCTGGAGTTGTACGACGTCGTTTCAGTCCTCCAATACAATTGGCGCTTGAAGCTCTCGCAAGAGTTTTAGCAAAGGAAGGATGCGCTGGGTTCGATGCAGCTATTAGTGTCACAGGGTCCGAGAACTAAAGCGGCGGAAATTATAAACAAAAGCAGATGGTCAAGTATTAGTTATAATTAATTTCTTTTTAATTATAACTTTTTGATGCATTTTTAATTGGTTTTAGTGATTTTTATTAGACAAATTTGTATTAAGACACATTTTGATTAAAAAAAATGGATTGAAATTACTTTTTATGGAAAAAAAATTGCATTAAGAAAATGAATTAAATTTCTAAGTTAACTAGGCCACATTAAATAGTTTTTTAATAAGCTTTATTTTAAAATTTAAAATTAAATGTGGAAGTATGCGTTCTAATTTCTTTTTCAGTTTGCTTCAATTGTAAAAATTTTAATAAAAATCTTTAGTAAAAACTACAATAAAAAAATTAATTAACGTGAATAATTAAAGCATGCCTTTTTAGTACGATGCATCTTTATTTTTTTACTTTGTTTTTAATAAAAAAAGAACAGAGCATTTATATAAAATAGTATTAAATGAAGTGTATCTTTTTGATATTATTTCCTATTCTAAAATTGTATGTAAACCCTTTTTAATCAAAAAACAAACAAAAAAATAGTAAGGAATATTAATCTTAAATCTATAAAAGAGTATAAAATTTTAAGAAACTGTACCTCGTTTTTACTTTTTTTTTAATTGAAAAAAAATTTTAATAAATAAAGTCTTTTTCAAAAAATCTCAAAGTAAAAGAATATTTTTGAATTTTTTGTAGTTTTTGGATTAAAATAATTGTATTATTATATTATTATAATTCGTTTTTAATTTAAAATAATTGTAATAAAAAACTAAAAATCTAAAATAAACTAAGATTTTTTAATCCTCCACAAAATCTTGTAGGGACACAGGTAACCACCGTCTCATAGCTTTAACTTAAAAGTATGGCGCTATGGAAAGACCGACGGTTTAGCCACTCTTTATAGTCACAAACAAGGCACAAACTCTATTCCTAGACTTACCTTCAACAAGCTCTTTAAGACGAGTATACCGTCACAAAGGACGTGGCGGACACCAAGGCCATGGAGAAGGGGGGAATTATAGTATAGAGTGTTTTCGAAGGAATTAGGGCTCGCACTATCGACTACCAGAGTGCTACAGCGCCTATCAGGCAGAGGTTTTACCTATAAAAGAAGTGGCTACAATCTATATAATGTGCTAATATGTTCTCGGATAGCCAGGTGGTCATTAAATCCCTGAATGCGGCTATGCTAAGATCAAAAGTTACACAGAAATGATGGGCAGTCCTAAATGATAATTGTGTCGTATTCAAAGTCAGTCTTATTTGGGTTCCGGGGTATAGAGATCTTCGTCTTCTGAATTGGCGCGATAACCGCTTGTGCGATTTTGGCCGAGTTTAACAAAACGCGTCAGTCGTTTCTTTTTTGTGCTAACCGGCGCCAGTTGATCACACCAAGTGAAGCCAAGTCCTGCTCCACCTGATCTTTCCAACGCAAAGGATGTCTTCCTCTTCCTCTGCCATCACCAGCTGGTAGCGCATCGAATACTTTCAGAGCCGGAGCGTTTGTATCTATTCGGACGATATGACCCAGCCAACGTAGCGGCTCGTAAAACTCGTACAGCTCATCGTTCCATCGCCTGCGATATTCGCCGTTGCCAACGTGCAAAGATCCAAAAATCTTCCGCAGAATCTTTCTCTGAAACTCTCCAAGCGACGGGGCACAGAGATACTGAGGAAAATTATAAAGCCGATGAGCTAGCAAGGGAGGGTACTACTCTTCAACTGCTCAGAAGTACCATAGGGATAGCTATGGCCACGAGCAAATCAATAATTAAGAATAACATTATCCAAGAAGTCAATTGGCCATGAAGAGATGAAGGCACATGCGTAACAGTTAGGTCGCAGGTCGTGGCTTATATAACAAGTCATTGGCTATTTGGCAGGCATCCTTTGGGATTAGGAGTTTCCTCTAATGAATATTGTAAAAGTTGGAAAGATGTCGAAGGGGAAGAAACAGTTGAGTACTTCCTTTGCAATTGTCCAGGTTTAGCTAAATTCACGTTGACTAGGTAAATATTTTTTCAATTCCCTTACGGAACTGTCTTTGTTCAACTTGAATTTCCATCGTTAAATTCGAAGAACACACTCGAGCTTGACTTGTTTACAGTAGCACAGAAAACAAACTAAGTGACATATCACGCTGAAATTTGCCATGTAAGCTTATAACAGTCCTATATAATTGACGCGTACACCCTTTTCGGGTGTTTGGCCGAGCCCCTCCTCCTATTTGTGGTGTGCGTCTTGATATTGTTCTAAATATAAATATTTTTCTGAGGAGCTTTTTCATGGCAGAAATACACTCGTCGGTTTGCCATTGCCTGCTGAGGGGCGACCGGTATTAGAAAAATGTTTTTCTTAATTTTGGTGTTTCACCGAGATTCAACCTACGTTCTCTCTGTGAATTCCGAATGGTAGTCACGCACCAGCCCATTCGGCTACGGTGGCCGCCCAAAAAATTCTATCCAAAACCTTTTTATTTTAAAATATTATAAATTAAAACTTTTTATAATAATTACAATATAATAAAAAATATCCATCATGCAGGGAGGTTTGACGGATATTTTCTCTACCGATGGGTCCAAGAGTGAAATAGGGTCTGGAGTCGGATGGTACTTAAACGATAGTAATAAGTATCACTATGCTATGGGGGAAATGGCAACTGTTTTCCAAACAGTAGTTTTTGCCATCCTGAAAGTAGCCGAATGGATGATCGAGAGGAGATGGAGCGGGAAACAGATTGGAGTCTTCAGTGACAGTCAGGCTGCATTAAAGGCCCTTGAGAGCGCGAAGCAAACCTCAAAGATTGTTCAAGAATATAAGAAGAAGCTTAATTCTGTCGCAAGACAAAACAGGCTTGAACTTATATGGGTTCCGGGACACTTCGGTGTTCAAGGAAACGAAATTGCCGACGAATTGGCCAACCGTGGATTAGCGGTGCCCCAACAGGGGCCAGAGCCAGTAATCGGAATCAGTTCCGCAAGAATCAGGAATTGGATCAGCGATTATGTAGGCAATCTACTTAAAGAGCGATGGTCCGGTCTAGAACGCTGCAGAACTGCAAACTGTTTTATGACAAGTCCGAACAGAAAACTGTCAAACTTTCTACTAAAACTTAGAAGGAAAGACATTTGGTTGATGGTCGGCATCATTACAGGACACAACCCATGGGGTCAGCATATGACCACCATTGGAATCATCGAGGATCCGGTATGCCTGTCATGCTTGGAGGAGGCGGATAAGACTGAGAACTTTCTCTGTGAGGGTACTGCCTTTGCTAGAGCACGGCTACGAGTATTGGGTTCCGATGTCATGAGAATGAGTAATATTCGTTCTCTAAAACTGGAGGATATTTACAGATTTGCCAAAGAATCGGGAAAATTCTCACAGGACTAACTATGCCTATCTCTAACTAAATATCTCTATTCTTTCCTATCTCTTTCTCTGATACTTTTCTCCTTCCCTCCTTGACTATCTACCCGCTTTCCAGAGCTTTAAATACAATGGGCTCTTTAGCCTGAGTGTTTTAGGAGCCACCAAATCTCCTGGTGCTCCTTGGCTCGACTTTTTGAAATTTCAATTTTCAAGACTTTTAATATTTTTTTTTAATTATTATTATTGTTTTTTTTTAATATTATAAATTAAGACCTTTAAATTTTATTTGTTTTTTTTTAATTTTCACTTTGCTAAAATAGTAAAAGTGTTTAACGAATTTAATCGACTAAGCACGACTTTTAATTTTTTTTAAACTTCATTTTGCTTCAATTTAAAAAATTTGAATCTGAATACAAGTTTTTAAAAAAATTTTATTTAAAATAAATTTCTATTTAAATACAAAGCAAACAAAGCAAACGAACGGCAACGTTCGACATCTTGCTCTCTCCTACTTAAGTGAGCGTATATATGTGTATATATGCGCATATGTACATATATAAATTCACGTATTTGTATTTGCATATGCCTTCTTATTGATTACACTAGTCTACAAGGAAAAGTATCCGAAATAATTTAAACTAATATCTGCTTCTCTGTCCATGCAAAATTCGGATTGATAACTAAAATTAATTTATTAGTTTGAGTTTTCGAGATATCCTAACCTAAAAGTGCAAAAAACCCCATTTTTGCCCATATTTGAGGTTATGTAGCCTTGCAGATGTTTTCTTTCACCAAAATTAAAGGATGGTATCTTTAAATACAATCCTTCTTTTTTCAAATGGCGTTTTGTTTGCTCAAATATCATTTTTTTTCGCAGAGATATCGCATTTTGAAATTTTCATGTTTCGAAATTTTCCTACACCTGGAAATCGATTAAGATAACATAGACATGATATATTCGATTACTAATTTTCTTGGATTGAGTCTTATTTTTCCTAAAATTTTGTCTCACACCATAAGTGTGCTGACTCACCACACCCCTACACTATCTAACCTTTGGGTACCGAGTCACACACAGCCCTAACCCCTAGAAAGCACCCCTATCATACCGCGAGCAGGCTAACCCACTTAACCGCAAGCAGGCTTACCCACAAACTCCAAATTTACATACTATTAATCCATATATTTCAGGCCCTCAAACCCAAGAAAATTAGTAAGCGACTATATCATGTCTATGTTATCTTAATCGATTTTCAGGTGTAGGAAAATTTCGAAACATGAAAATTTCAAAATGCGATATCTCTGCGAAAAAAAATGATATTTGAGCAAACAAAACGCCATTTGAAAAAAGAAGGATTGTATTTAAAGATACCATCCTTTAATTTTGGTGAAAGAAAACATCTGCAAGGCTACATAACCTCAAATATGGGCAAAAATGGGGTTTTTTGCACTTTTAGGTTAGGATATCTCGAAAACTCAAACTAATAGAGCAATTCTGAGGCCAGATTTGGATTCAGCGCATCATAAACCTTCGGAAATATGTAGTCTGGTTTCTGGGTCTGAATGTTGGTTAAATTTTGTCGGCCTGTGTTATTATTAATTTGATTTACTTGAAGAATTTAAAATAAAACCAAGTTTGTTAACCCATTTGATCCCATTGTACTCGCTTGAGTACAGAAAAAGCATCTTTTTCGAAACGACGTCAAAAGCCAACGCTTACAAATTTTTAAATGTACTCGCCACTTTATAATACAGAGCAATGTGGAAAAGGAATACACATGTTTCTCCTTCTTTTTTTTTTGAGTCCCGTTATCCGTTATTCACTTGTCTTTGTGTGCACGTTTGCTATTTTTCTTCTTTTCATGGTTTAGTTTGCAATAAGCTCTCTGTTTGACAAAATCTAAGTTATCACGGAAAAAGTTCAGTGTTGTAATATTCATAATACATATAATTTGTATACTTTATAACAAAAATACGAAAAAAGTTGTGGAAAAGTGCATTTCGGTAGGTTTAAATTCTAGTGTACTCGCATGGGTACAGTGGGAACATTCATATATATTTTGTGTGCATATTTCATGTAGATTTGGTAATGGATGTAACAAAATTTTACGGAAAGAGGTTTCACAACCTTTCTGCGGCCACCGACTATATTGAATCAAGCGATCGTAGTCACTTCGACTTCGCTATTATACCGCCAAATACCCACTGGGTCACAGATGAGGAGGACATTGAAGAGGATAATATATTGCGTGATGATATTCCAAGGGATGTTCCGGGCGAAGTTGACTTATTTTTGAGCAGTGACAGTGACAGTGATGATGGTATTCCACTTGCAAGCTTACAAAAAAGGCAAAAGTTGTCAAAAGATCTAAATTCGAAATGGAGAAAGAGAATAACAAGTGCGGAAATTCCAGAAACGCATTTTTACGAACAATCCTAACTTGAAGCGTGTTCTTTATTCGTAACTAATAACCCAGTTGAAATTTTTGAAACTATTTTTGCCTTGCAGCATAACAAACATGATTTTTGTTTCAATGAGGAGGATCTTAAGAGGATCAGAAAGAAAGTCTCCCATTAGGTTCAAGGGTCGTCCTTGATCTTTTGGCAAACATTCCACATCCGACCGATCACATCGTATTTTTCGACAACTTCTTTACGTCATATGACCTTCTTAGAATTTTGAAAGAACAAGGATTTAAGGCTACTGGGACTGTTCGTGAACGGCGGTCCAAAAAATGTCCTCTGAAAACGAACAATGAAGTACAAAAGAAGCAACGGGGAGAGTTTGATTTTATGTAAGTTTATCATAATGATTTATTTGAATAGTTGTTTTGTATCAAATTTTGTAGATGTTCTGACTCAGGAATACTTTTTGTGAAGTGGAATGAAAATAGCGTTGTGACAGTGGGAACAAACTTTCATAGAATTGAACCTTTACATACCGTCAAACGAGGGTCAAGACAAGAGAGGCGCAAGGTGAATGCCCATCAGCCATTGAAGTTGATAGTGGAATACAACTCAGGAATGGGAGGAGTTGACCTCCACGACCAAGCTTTGAATACTTACTATATAAAGTTTAGAGGAAAGAAAAGGGGGTGGCCTCTTTTCACCACAATGATAAGCTCGTGCGTAGTAAACGCATGGAAGCTTTATAAAATGGCAAGTAAGAGTCAATGCGACTTGTTGCAATACCAACGTGAAATTGTGCGATTTTATTTACGCAATTATAATATCCGGGACATATCTTCAAAACGATCGACAACGGCATCAATAGCTGGTTCTTAAAAAAAAATGTTCCAAAAAAGGATATCGAATCAGCTGAGGTGCAGGGAGTGTCACCAAAGAATTCGATGGATTTGCGAGTTATGCAATGTAGCCCTTTGCGTGGAGAGAAAATGTTTCAAAAACTTCCATACTGTTAACCGAACTAATAACCAGGAAATCTTTGAAAGAGTATTTTTATTTAATACTCCATATTTTCATATACAGGCAATGTATGTACATATTATCCCATTGTACTCGATTGGGTACAGCCCAAAAAATGCATTTCTTTGATTTTTTTTCGTGTTTTTCTTTTTTAAGGAGCTTAATTACACTATTTCAATAAACGTTTTATAAACGCATTTAAAAAAAATTGTTTTATATAAGGTTGGGATTTAATGGGTTAATAATACCTGTTGTTTTAATGTTATTATTATTAATTTTTTTATTATATATATTATGAAGGAAAAAATGTATGGTAATATTTACCATATACCTTGTATACTAATATATATATACCTTGTATACCATATATGTTGTATACTAATATATGTATATAAACATGCATATACATATACAATTTCGCGCAATTTTCAAAAAGAACAAATCTATATGTAAAGATGCATACAAATCATATGGACATATCAAATATACGAATCTATTCCGTAGACAAGCAAATGTAAGCTAATGTGCTTGAACTGCAAGCGAGAGCGCGGAACGAACGACAAAGAGCACAATCGGCCCCCGCGTTCGACAACGTTCGACATCTGGCTCTGTCCTACTTGAGTGGGCATATATATGTATGTGTATGCGCATTTGTATATAAATTCACATACTTGTATTTGCATATGCCTTCTTGCTGTGTGCATAGTAATGAACCATTTCTTTGTTGAGAATAGGACGATGATAGAAAAAGTAGGAAATGAAAGGGAGTGTTTCGAGTGTAAAGTGTCTTGAAAAAGGCAAATCGATGATGGTGCCTCTTAGTGTTGTTGACTTATTAACGTCTGATGCACAATCGAAATTGAAGATATCTTTCATGAATTTGATAAATGTTTCGTCATTTTTCACGTTTGTGTAAATGTAACTTGACCTATTCCATTGCAATTCCATTTCTATATCCATACAAAATATCTATCAAACAAATAAAATTAAAATTTTGTTTTGAAAATTGCAACCATTCCATCAATATTTTCTTATGACGTTGTCACGTTAAACTATCGTCAGTAAACCGACTTTACAGACAACCTCTTTTTTTTATATAAAAGAATTTAATTAAAAGAAAGTGTTTTTAAACATTTTTTTTAAATACATTTTATTCTAAAAATTATTTTCTATATGTTATAGAATGACCCTTTAATATTTCCTATAGTTTTTCTATTAACTTAAATATTACAAATTTTATTCAAAAAGTTTGATTAAAAAATGTAAACTAAAACAAAACTTTTTTATTTATTTATTAATTTGTTTTTCCACTCTGATTTATTATTAAAAGTTACCATTTCCATTTATACGTTTAAGGGAAATTTTTTTACATTTTTAAAAACTTATAGATTACGAATGACTTTTAACATTTATTTAAAAAAATTTAAATTTCCTTGAATCTTGAAGTGTTTATGAAAAATATCTTCTTTAAAATAAATTTTTCTTTAAAAAATTGTTGTTTTGATATAAACCAAGGAATGAACCTTTAATATCTTCTTTAATTTTTCACTTACTTAAATTTGAAAAATTTTATTCTGGAGAAAAAAATTTTAAAACGATCAAACATTTATTTTATTCAGAAAGTATGATTAAAAATATTAAAAAAATATATATTTTTTTTTTTCACTTTGATTTATTATTAAAAATATTTCAATTGTACATACAAGTGAGACGTTTTACATTTTTCAAACTCTTTTTTCAAATTTTTATTTAAAGAACTTTTGCTTGAAAATAATATATTTCGAAGAAAGACCCTTAAATTTTGTATTATTTTTTTTCTTTAATTTTAAAAGTTTTGTTCAGAACGTTCGATTTAAAAGTTCCAGTTAAAAATATGTTTTAAAAAAGTAATTTTATATTGTTTCACTCTGATTTATTACAAAAACTATTGAATTAAAAACGTTTAAACAAGTACATACAAATACAATTTTTTACATTTTAAATTTTTGTGTTTTTCATTTTACTTAAATTAAAAAAAAAATTGATATAGAAATTATGTTTTGAAAAAGTGTTTTTATTCGACGAAGTTTTATTTTAAAATATGTTGAGATATATAATTTTTCTATTTTTGTTTTTTTGATTTGGCTTAGATTTTCTCAGAAAATTTTATTAAAAAATTCAAATTAAAAATATTTTTTTTATTCAACGAATTCTGTTTTAAAATATGTTAAAATATATAGTTTTTCTATTTTTTTTTTATTTTTAACTTGGCTTAAATTTTCTCAGAAAATTTTATTAAAGAATTAAAAATTTTAATTAAAAATATTTTTTTTAAGTTCAACAAGTTATATTCCAAATAAAGTATACATGTGACCCTTTTTTATTGTTTTATTCTTATATTTTTTGGAATTTATAAGTAACTAAAAGTATAATTAAGACTTCTTACATTTTTCAATTTTTTATTTCACTTTGCTTAAATTCTAAAAATTTATATATAAAAATATGTTTTATAAAATAAACTCACCGCCAACTGCAGACTAACGCAAATGAGCAAACTTAAAATCACGAGACGCAACATTTTACCGCATAAAAATTTGTGGGCCTTCCCAGTGCTTCAAAACCAATGCAACTGTAACAAATTTACATTTTTAAGCACAACCATCGGCGCACTTTCGTTTATATAGAAAAATTTGTAGTGATGATCAAAGTGATTTTCGATAACATTTGCTGCTACTAAGTGTGAAAAAGTTGACATTGCTTCGGAGCGGCGAAGCGGAAATTTTCTGTGGAAAAGGGACTTTTTTTGAACACAACAGAGAATGCACACAAAAAATTGCGTAAATTTACTAATTGAAAAACCTATGGTAATAACCTAATGTATCTATGCATGTGACTCTGGCATTAAATCGTCATGACACATCGGCATTCACGTTTTTGGTGTAGATGGATGAGAGTTGGCAAAACGAATGAAAAAATGTATCATTAGAGCAAATTAATAATTTTTACGGCAATGAAATGAAAAAAATGAGGGAAAGGTCAGGTTTTTTTGCGCATTTTCACAGGTTTACAAACTCCAGTCAACTTTTGGGCCCACGTATGCGAGCACAATTCTTAACTTAGACTGGGAATGAAAGACAATGATGAAGAATTGGAGACATCATTCAGTGAAGGTTCGCGTCAAATGAAACGAGGGCTTGCTAAATAGTTAGAAGGTTAGATTCGAGCAGCAATTTTGAAGCTCGTGAAAGCATATAGATTTACATATACAAGCAGGGGAAGTGGGAATCAGTGGCATATGGTATGGGTGAAGCCTCGTGGCGTCAAAAAGCGATTTTACTTCTTAGAAATGAAACCACAAAAAAACGGTATAACAAAAGTCTATATGCTTTGGTTCACTCAAGCAAAGTAAACATTGAAAAAGTAGCTGCAAAGTACCGTTATTTCAAAATTTTAATGGGCAAATCTTCGTTGCTATTACATACATACATACATGTGATAATTCGTAAGAATTCGTATGAACATAAAAATCGAATCGGTCCCCTAAAAAAGCTATGTAAGCTCCATTTTAAGGGAAATCCACCAAAATCCGAGAATTAGTGTTCCGAAATTGGCCCAACCTATCGCCTAAGCATCCGGAAAAAGTTTTTATCCAAGAACTATTAAGAGATATCTTAATAATAGCGGATATTTAAGCAGGACACCACGTAAAACGCCTTTGATTGCAAAAAAAACTGTCGCCTTCGGCATTTATTGGCAAGGGAATAGATTTTTGGTTTAAACCAAAACCTCGATTGTTTTCGATATTTCGAAAGTATAGTATCTTAAAAATATACTGTGAAATGTTCATGCGGAAATTCCCAATAGTATAGCTTCTACAGCCCAGGTAGAGAGCGGTCCGCGCGCTCCTGTACCTCAATCTTTAAACTCGTTTTGCTCGCAACGACTTTTTCCGGCACGGTCCGCATGATATATTAATTCATACAGGTTTTAATATTTTTTGATGCGGTTTTTTTTAAATATTCGGAAGTGTTTTCTCTGTAGTCCTGATTTTCGGTATTTTTATTAAAGAATTTTATACGAGTAAACATAATTAAAGTGTGGCATTTATGACGTAAATTGCAAAATTTTTCGAAATTCAAAAATCCGGCTAGACTGACTATAATTACAACTTTATTTTACAACATTTTTTTTACTTTTTACAGATAAATCAACTTTTCAAGGAGAAATGATGCAGACCGTGGAGCAACTTTTTTTTCATTGTACTTTGGGTCACGCGATTTCTTATATACTCATTTTTGTAAAGAAAATGTAAAATACATTTTTTGTAAATTTTAAGTATCTACTAATAACATTGCATACAATTTTTTTATATTTATTTCTATTGTTATCCCTTCTAAAGACAGTTTTTTGCATTTTTGGCGCTGCCTGAAAGTTTTATTTACTGACGAATCGAAGTTCAATAAAGTTGGAAGTGATGGCCAGGATAGAATATGAAGAAGAAGATATGCGGATATGAAAATGAAAAATTTGATGCCTAACATGTTGGAACAGCATTTGAAGCATCAGTAGAATGCTTGGGTCTTGGGCAAGGTTGGGTTTTCCAACAAGATAAAGGCCCTAAGCATACTGCACTAATTGCCGAAGACTGGCTTTTATATTACGGACCCAGACAACTAAATATACTGCCGGGAATTCCGGAGTTAAATTCGAAGGAGCATATTTAGCAGTTTTTAGAGAAAAAAAATCGACGAAGTATAGTAACTGAAACAAAATCTTTAAAAAAGAGAGTTCATGGAAGCATGGAACCAAATAACGCTGGAAGAGCGTATCCAACTAGTGGGATCAATGCCATGACGCCTTCAAGCATTGATTGATAACGATGGTGGACCTACTAAAAACTAAAAGTATTCAGGAAAGTTATGTTCAAAATGAATACATTTGTTGTTCAAGCTAATTTAACCTTAATAGGTTGTTCAATAAGTATTGCAGTTCGATAAGAAAAACACAATTTTATGGTTTAAATTGCCCCTCATTATTAAGTTTATTCTCCCTGAGCATCAACACACTTGCTCCAACGAGATTCCAATTTATGAATTCCATCCTTGAAGTGAGAAGTGCAAAATACGCTTCCACAGATGTTATGACCTCTACATTTAATAAAAAACGGATGCATTTTTTTATGTCTGGAAACAGACAGAAGTTGCTAGGAGTCAAATATGGTGAATTCGGCGGAGGCTCCAACAATTCGAACCTTAAATCATGGATTTTAGTACTTGTCAAAATGCTCTTGTGACTCGTTGCTTTTTCCTGATTAAAAATAATTTTTGTTTCTTTTGCAAACTGGGTCGTTTCTCAAGAATTTTTTCCGTTAGCTGGTCTAAAAGGTTATAACACTAACTAGAATTTATTGTTTTCCCAGTTTGCAAACCATCCACAAACAAAATTCCTTTCGCATCCCAAGAAATTCATGCTAACACCTTCATGGCCGATTTCTGGACACGAACTCGTTTCGGAGCCGAAGAATCAAGTTCACACCACTTTTTAGCCTCTTGTTTTGATTTAGAACCATGGTGATAGATCTAAGTTTCATACATAGTGATGATCGACCCCCAAAACCACTTTGTTTTTCGCAAACGCCCTAAATGTTGCTGACAAAGTCACATTCGAATGTGTTTTTGTTCCACTCAAAAAATTCAGTAACCCATCTTTCTACTGTACTAATTCAGGGCGAAAAGTTCTTATAAACTTTCAACATTCGTCCATAAATTTCCTCTGCTTTTTAACCTTCCAAAAATAAAAACTCAATCAGCGCACGATACTTGATTTTTACCATTGTAGATATTAAATGGCTTGTGAACAAAGAATGAACTGAGAGATTGAAATTAAGCTCCACATACCTTCACAGAAAGAGTGTACCAACAAAACACAAAATGCAGGCTGATGGTAACGACCTCTCTTATTGAACCGCAACACTTATTGAACAACCTGGTATGTAAATTTAAGATATTCACTGTGTATAGGAATTCCGGTTTTTCTTAGTTTTAAATTATTGTCCGAACTGATGTTCATGCTGTACTTGCCGTTCCTTCCATTTCCTGATAGTTTTGGCCGTCTTTCCACAATTTTATTATGGTTTTCCTCGCCTCCAATGCTAGTTTCTTTTCTTTATGCTTCCATTGTAAAGATTCGCACATAATTCTATTGAAAAATGATAAACTAAAAACTACATAACCATAATAATTTTCCTAACCAAAAAATCATCCTAACAACACAAAAGGCGAATCCGTACTTTTGAAACTCGCCTTTCTACGTTTTACCGAAAATAAGTACCGTTAGAGGGAAGATAATGAATTTGAATTCGTTTGAGCTTACCATTCGATTTGTATGCGTTTTAAAAATGTGAACTACTTTAATGGATAGTAATTAGCAAGCGCTGAATATAATTGAGCTGAAAAAAATTTTAAATTGTATTTATGTTTCACACTGGTAATACAAACTAAATGCAGCTGAGCACGTTCGATCTGTGCCGAACTCAATTAAATTTTTACAATATTAAACTATTATATTAATTTTTCATGCAAGGGAAAAATAATGAAGGGCAATTGTGAAGTAAATAAAGTGTAAAACTGTTTTTGTGCACGATGAACTATTTATTAGACGCTAAACTCAATTCAGCTAGCAAAAAATTAGCTACGGTCTTCTCTTTGTACTTTAATGAGCTGTTGTAGTAAATCTGATGTGCGCTGAATAATATATTCAACTGTACTGTATCAGCTTTTCTTTCGATTTAATTACTCTGTGTGTTTAAAAAAATTATATTAATTGATTACACAGATAATTTAGCGATAACAATCAGTACTAATTCCGGCTCAAAATTGAATGCGAGTTGATTTAACTCTTTCACGTTGTGTATTTTTTTCAATTAGTTGCTTTTATGAGCAGAATTTTTTTCCGTTTAGGCCCGCCCCTATCAAGTGGCCTAAACGCAAAAAAGTCGATTCGAATGGGGGTTTTTTCAGTAATCTTTCAAGCAAAAATACCTGCCATTTGTGTGAAGGTAAATCTTCGTAAGGCACTGAGAGGAGTTCACATTTACATGCTTTCAGACAGTCAGGCGGCTTTGAAAGCCCTTAACTGTAGGAACGTAAGTGAAATGGTTGAAGTATCAGACTGGCACACCCCAAAACTCACTAAAGCGCCGTTTTTAAACCATTATGAGACCTCCAACAGACAGATATCAACAGCCAACCAGAACTGCTGATGTAATGGAGCAAGTTAAAGGAATCTAGATTGAAGCACTGCTCCAGGCTGGAGAAGAAAGGAGCACCCTGTGACCTTAATCTCCTGTGAGGAGTTGCCTGAGCTCCCATCGGGCACGTCGCAGGTGGTGGATAGGGAAGCCCTGGCATCGCACGAGTGGTCTTCAATGATGGGGTAGGTTCAACACTCGTGTAATGACTCAAAGTTAGCATAGAATCAGAGCGCCATCACACAAGTGGCAATCCACCCGCTTCGGCGGTAGGAGCATGGATTCTGGAGACCCCTACCATTACTCAAGTCTCTCAGCTGTATGAGCGAGAGCGTATCCTGGAGGAGACCTCAATCTTCTGGCTACCAAACCCGGATATTTACAGAAAAATGCCCCATAATCTACTCCTCTTTTCAGAAAAGGTCTCTACAGCTTCTGCAATGAGGATTATGAACTGTAATCACCTCAAAAATAACAAATGACTGCCCGACACTTCATAACGCGTTCAACAATGTATTAATAGGTTGGTTTCCTGAACATGAGGGCTACGAGAGAAATGAAATGGCTGATCATCCAGCTAAAAAACGAGCAAACATACCTCTTATTGTTCTTGAGCCTTTATGTGGACTTAACAAAAGGGCACATTAACCAATTTCTCGCAAAGTATGAAGAGAAAAAATTCGTTGAACACTGGCAGAATCTATCGGTCAGCGACAAGTAGAACAATTCCTAACCCCGGACAGAGGAATTTCTCATAAGTTACTTTCACTCAGCAGAGTCTTCTAAGTAGTTACTTTACAGGCCACTATAGCCTGAGATATCATTTAACAAAACTGGTCTCCCTGAGACCCGATTCTGTGAAATAAACACTGAAAATTCAGAACACGTCCTTTCTGAAAGTCCAGCACTGGACAGAAAAAGGCTACACCTCCTTCGTGGTACTACCGTGCATTCATATAAATTGTGGAACAGTAAACCTCAAAATTTGTAAAAAGTCTTAAAATATAAGGTACCTCAGTAAGTTTTACACAATAAATCTCTTTTGGTGGGCAATAGCCTAATAATATTAGTAATACTTTTATAAGTTATTATTCAACTTCTGTGCAGAGTGCATAGTATGACATGTTTTAAGTGTTGTGTAGAATTCAGCGTAGCTGAATTGCCTTCAAATATCATTGTTATGAATCTAACGGCCTAAGTAAGATCTAATATTTTTTGAGCTGAATTCTATTCAGCATACTCGGGCAGTTGCAGTGCACTCAATGCACCCTATATTTGCTTCAAATTGTCTAAGCGTTACAAATTCCACCTTTTGATTGTATTTCTTATCATCGTCTTGTATATTGCCATCATTAATTTTAACAATTTGGGAGTTTGAAATTGAGCTGAATTTCAACAAACTCAAGCTGAATTCAAAAAACTCGAGCTGAATACAATTTTTGTGTTATTTTACAAGAAACCGAAGAATTTTGATTGTGCTGAATTTCATCAAACTCAAGCTGACTTCAATAAATTGAAGCTGAATGACATTAAGAATAAAAGTTGTGTTGTATCCATTAAACCCAATCTAAATTCAACTTTTACCTTTAAGAATTTGGGTTGTGCTGAATTTCATCAAGCTCGAGCTGAATTCCTTAAATTCGACCCCAACTCCGTTTTGTAAGAAGGTTGTGCAGAATTTCAACAAACTCAAGCTGAATTCAAAAAACTCGAGCTGAATTCAATTTTTGTGTTATTTTACAAGAAACCGAAGAATTTTGATTGTGCTGAATTTCATCAAACTCAAGCTGACTTCAATAAATTGAAGCTGAATGACATTAAGAATAAAAGTTGTGTTGTATCCATTAAACCCAATCTAAATTCAACTTTTACCTTTAAGAATTTGGGTTGTGCTGAATTTCATCAAGCTCGAGCTGAATTCCTTAAATTCGACCCCAACTCCGTTTTGTAAGAAGGTTGTGCAGAATTTCATCAAACCCAAGCTGAATTCAAAAAACTCGAGCTGAATTCAATTTTTGTGTTATTTTACAAGAAACCGAAGAATTGTGATTGTGCTGAATTTCATCAAACTCAAGCTGACTTCAATAAATTGAAGCTGAATTAAATTAAGAATAAAAGTTGTGTTGCATTCATTAAACCCAATCAAAATTCAACTTTTTCCTTTAGTTTGTAAAAAATTTAAGAATTTGGGTTGTGCTGAATTTCATCAAGCTCAAGCTGAATTCCTTAAATTCGACTCGAACTCCGTTTTGTAAGAAGTTTGTGCATTAAACCCAAGCTGAATTCATAAAACTCGCGCTGAATGCAGTTTTTGCTTGTTTTTGTAAGAAATTTAACAATTTAGTTGGTGCTAAATTTTATTAAGCTAAAGCTGAATTTAATCTTTGCGTCATTTTGTAAGAAACTTAAGCATTAGTTAGTGCTGAATTGCTCCAAACTCACGCTGAATTGATTAAACTCGAGCGGAATTCAATTTTTGCGTTATTTTTTAAGAATCTTAAGGAATTTGGTTGTGCTGAATCTCATCAACCTCAAGTTGAAATCATTAAATTCAAGCGGAGTTCAATAAACTCGAGCTGAATTCAATTTTTATATTAGAATTTTATAAAATCTTAAGAAATTAGGTTGTGCTGAATTTCATCAAACTGAAACTGAACTAATTTAAGTCGAGTTGAATTCAGTTTTGGCTATATTTTGTAAGAAACTTAAAAATTTCAATTTTGGTAAATTGCATCAAACTCAAGCTGAATTCATTAAACTTGAGCTGAACTTAATTTTTGTGTTATTTTGTAAGAAATTCAAGAATTTGGGTTGTACTGAATTGCATTAAACTCAAGCTGAATTCATTAATCTAGAGCTGAATTCAGTTTTTGCGTTATAAGTATAAACTTTTGAAGTAATAGTCAGCAGTTCAGCCTTATAAAGCGCCTCTGAATCAATTTAAAACGCGCTGAATTAGACAAAAGCTGCGCTGAATGTAATTTTTGGGCTGCATTTCAATTAGCACTTGAGAAGTAAATGATTAGAAGAAGTTTTTGAAGCAAAAATTTAAAACCGACCCAAATATTCTTAGGTGTGTTGCAGTTTTGAAGCATCCTTAGAATTCCTTTCGGTATCTGCTTACCAGCATGAACACTATTTTTACGGCATATATTATTTCTTTACTTTTCTTTCCATTTTTCGATATCAACTCCCTGTATTTTTTGTAATCAGTACGTACTTTTTTCGTTTTTTCCTTTCGAACGAGTAGAAATCAGCGCAAATCCGCATTTAACACCTTTTCCAGCGCCGTTTGAGACCCAGATTCGCCCACTCTAATAACCACTTCGCATCAAGCCAAGCGCATTTGACGCTGTGTTGGAATGTTTGAATATTTGCCAGCAAACATGGTTGCTTACATGCACTGAGCACATATAGATGGATAGCTCTGTGTATGTGCATGTTTGTGTGAGTGATCTTAAAAGCTCTACAGTGCCTGCCCAACTGTTAAGTTAGCTCAGTGCACTCGAAGCAGGTGTGCGAGTAGCACACAGAAAATACGCTGTATTTGTGTGTGTGTGTTTGTGTATTAACTTGCATATGGATACAAATGAAATGGTGATTTAAAAGTGTGTATGTATGCATGTATTAGTTTACACAGAAGTGCAAATATGTTTTTAAATACTTTGCGTGCATTCAGTAAAATCACTTTGTATGCTTATCAAAGAAAAATGGAAATAAAAAAACGGAAAAATAATTATGTGAAATAATGAGTATGTGGTAGTGCATACATACATAAGTATTTATTTACCCACATGTTCGTACACACATACACGCACACATTTCTTTGAATTGCATAATGAAAATCTCTCGAAAAAGCTGAAAACAGTGAATTCCTTCAAAATGCATCTTAGCGTTAATAATTAATTTGTAACGAGCTCTTATTGCTGTTGTGTAATATATTTCTAATATATGTATGTATGTATGTGTGTATTGCATCATATTGCAAAAGTATAATTTTTGATTTGTCACCTCTGTTGGTGCGACGTTGCCAGCCATTTTACCGCCACACTGCTCGTTTTACCCAACACAAGTGCAGCCCCAGCGATTCATTGCTCATTTTATGCTTCGACGAGGGCTGGAGTATTGCATCCACTTAGTTCAGAGAGCTGCTATATACCCAAACGTATGTTTGTATGTATGCATATGTGTATGTAACCATGCGTGTATAAGAAATTGCATGTGTGTATGAGCAAATTCATACAAATATTCATGTATTCAAACCAAAGCTATAAGCCATGGCAGTTTGCCCTATTTAAAATTTTTATATTATCCCACCTCCTAATTTCTGCACTCTTAGTTACTCCAAATGCAAATGTTGACATCCAGAGGTCCAGGTTATATTATGTTTGAGATAAGGAAGGAATAGCGAGGATTTGAAGAACTCGTGGTAATATACAGAGACGCAATTCTCGTCTCACCACTCGACCAAGACGTAGTTAGAATAGCATTAATGCGATTTAGAAGCAAAACAACCTCTCAAGCTGGCTGTATTCTGCCTAAAGTGGCCAAAAGAGGTGCGAAGAGTTCATAATTCGCTGCTGATGCGCTAAGGAGAATGGAGCTCCGGCCTCTTGGAACTGAAAAATGCACTTCCCAATTCATAAAAAGAGTAATCGTGCCTTTCCAGTCAATCATTGCGAGATAAACCTTGTCAACATCGCTTGCATATAAGCTCACATTGTTAGTACTGAACGAAAGGCAGAAGATCTTTTCATTCCACTAATTAGGCCTTGGCCTGTGACTTCAGGCCTGAAAAATTCACACCAGAGCAGATTCTGCCAGTTTGAAAAATCATGGGACAGACACCAGACAAGCAAAGCGACATCCATCGCCTTCTCATGGACTTTAAAGCCGATATCTATAACACGTCGGCATGCACGCATACCTACATATCGTAGCACTTCAAAGCTCATAAGGCTATATAGAACGATTAACGTTAATGAACCACATAAAAATTAATTTCTTGTGGAAGAAAATGGGTCTGTGAAAAAACCTAAAAAATCAACGCCAATTCTTTAAATTGCATTTGTTATATGAAAAAAAAACGCAAAAGCCGTCAGCAAAAAACAAAAAATAAAAATAAGCTTGCATTTATTTTACTAAACATTTATGAGCCACGTTACTACATAGCTAAAAATTTAGATTATAAAAACAACCAAAAAACCAAAATCAATATAAAAAATTTAAATAAAAATAAAAAAAAGAATAAAGTACAAAATAAATAAAAAATAAAGTTAAATAAAAAAAAATATGTAGTATATTTTTAATAAAAATTAAATAAAAAATATTAATTTGCATTTGAATTTTTTTAACCAGAAATAAAATAATATTTAAATTTTTATGTAATAAAAACAAAATTCAGTAAACAAATTTAAGTAAAAATAAAATACAAAATAAATAAAAATTAAAGTTATACAATATAAAAATATATATTTATTTTCAACAAAAATTAAACAAAAAACAAAAAAAAACATTTGATTTTGATTTTTGTAATAAAAATAAAATGAAAAGTAAAAAAATATATATTAAAAAAAATTAAAAAAAATGAAATAAAGAATTTTTTTTTTATAAAAATAGCATAAACAATTTTTTTTAATAATAATTAAATATAAAAGTTTTGTGGCTTTAAAAAAATTATATATTAATAAAATAACAATATTTTTTTAATAATAAAAAAAATTATAATCAAAAAAATATTGTTTTTAATAATAAAAAAATTATTTTTTTTAATAAAAAAAATATGAAAAAAAGTTTAAATAAAAATAAAATAAATATCTTCTTTATATAAAAATAAAAACATATATTTTACATTTTACATATATTTTATTTACAAATTTAAATCGCAATAAATTAAAAAACCGTTGCAAATATTACAATAAAAAAGTGCCTTATATACAATTATGCTCACGAGTGTAGATTGCGCGGGGTTATATTGAATTTTATACGATCTAAAAGCAAAACCAAGGCCAAAACAGCAATAACAACAGTGAATATAAAGACAATAAGAGCGAGAATATCTAGACTTCCAAGATTTTTAAGGTTAATTGGGACCAAACGTGGTTCCTAGGTGGAACATAGGGCCATAACAAACTTATTGTAATTTCATTTATTTGAAGCTAGAAATTTAATTTGTCTCCATGAATGGCCTGCTTTCTGCGCTTCTGCACCCCCCTGTCGCTTCCAGGTGGTAGCTGGTATCCCGTGTCTGCGAATCCCTTGGTGATTCCAGGGGCTTGTGTCGTGTAGGGCTGATGCACAGGATGGGTATTTGTTAAGTAATAGCCCATAGTTCAGTGGTACTTAGCGAAAATTATAAGAAGACACAGAAAATTTTGAAGATCGCAATTTTAAATACCTATTTGTAGAACTGCTATGATATTAACTCCAAATAAACGTGCCATATTCTAAATTGGAACCTACGAAAGGCATTTACAATGAAGGATCTTTCAAAAGTGACACCCCAGATGTGTGTAGTGAATAATTCCTAGACGGTACCTGTTTTTTTATGTAATCTTTAATTAAAAAATAATATCAAGATACCTCATTTCCACAACAGCTTCAAACAAAGAATTATATGTAAATACTTAATGAATCAGTAAAACATTTTTGAATTTTCGCAAAATTAATTTTGAAGCTATTTTCAAACAATTTTCCATGCGACTGCTTTTGCTTCAGTTGATCGAATTAGTAAAGCATTACTGCATCTTGTACGCTAAGCATTCATGCAAAGCTATCAAATATCTTTACAGACGCCTAAAGGTAGGCAATAAATTTAGTCTTAAGATTGCCAGTGATCACAAAATACAGTGGCATTCAAATTATTACTATTAGAGGTGTTAACGATCAGATAAAATAACAGAATGGCAGTTTAGCAGATTAGCAATATGCAGGGTGTAGCTGATACACCACCTGATCTACACTTTCTCTCTATTCGACCATTTTGCTTATGAGCGACTCCATGTGAAGTGTCGAAGTATTTCAGTCATCGTCGTAAGTTTTTCTAAAAATTAGTTTACTTAAACGGAAAAATGTTCAAAAAATGTAAGAACTTTGAGATTCCTTCAAAGTTGAAAATTTTGGTATATATTTTTGAAAGTGAAATATCTTCGTTTTTTTTTTAATTTTCAGTCTTATTTTATTTTTTTATTTAACAACTAGCAAACCTGCGAACTCCGTTTCGCCACCAGATGGCTTCGTTTTTTGTAACATTTCGTTTAGGGAAAAGGAAAAATTATATTGACAAGGAAAAATTATATTTCATTTATCCGTTTCATTGAAGTGCTTTTGGTAAACCACATTTTTTGTTCTTTGGTATGACGTTAACACAAACAAAGCGGATGGTTTCTCAACTCGTGAACACGCAACGTACAGCTGCCCATGTGAAAAGACTGATTTTCTAAATTTATCCCGCAAACACTAAGCAATTGGCTTTGCGACTTGTTGATTTCCATTGCGAACGCAAGGCGAAGCGGAAATTGCAATCGCTTACATTCAAACGGCAGATCAGTCGGAATCATTGGTATTCGGTTGCCGCAATCAAATTCGGCATAAGTTTTTTTACCGCAAGTCGAGTACCGTTGCAAAGTCGCGGTGGATTTAAATTACGCAATATCATAATAATTGACCCAACTTTGAGTTGCAAGTTATATGGTGCAAATCCTGGTAATTCCAGAGAGTTCAAAAACTCCGTTGGATAATTTACTACATCATGGGGATTTGTTATAGAATCAACGAATTTGTATGTCACCAAATCGCCATCGAATGGTGAATGGTGAAATTCAGTGCGTGTACATCATTATTCTTTGCGGCGAGAATTGCTCGTTGACTTAACCAAGCATAATTCTGATAATTTTCACTAATGTTTGGGAAAACATTTTCAATAAGAGCTAATTGAGAGTCTACAAATCGGCAAAAGTCGTTGGTAAGAGTAATTAATCCAGCTGTCGCCTCATCTGGGACTTTTCCATTTCCAACAGCTAAAAATTGTTTGGAAAATTGTGGAGCACTTTGTTCATTTTGAAGTTGAACTCTCATATTAGTGATTAGCGATAATGTTTTTACGTTATTCCATAAAGTTGATGCCTTCAGGCAAGCATTCAATTCATCTGCAGGTGTTCCACGGGGAATTACTGGCAACGTCTGCCTGAAATCGTCTGCCAACAATATGATCAAGCCGCCAAAGGTGTTGTTATTTCGCCGAAGGTCCTTCAGTATGAAGTTAGGTGCTTCAAGTGATTTCTGCAATGCAAACGCTAGGATGCAAGCAGTAATCAATGTTGCAATCATATCGAAACGCTGCTCGATTCAAATAAGTACTTGATAATTCTCTTCTTGTGCGTCGAAAATAATCTACTTGTCGGTCTCTGTTATTCGCTCGACGACTTCGCATTGCCAACCGAGCCGTTTCACCGGCTGCCTCGCTTTGCTCTTATGATTGAGAAGCACGAAGTCGACCCATACTAACGCGGCGCGCTTCACGGGCAATCCCTTGTGCTTCTTCAGTCGTTTCATTCATTCGCAATGTTTCGTATCCTTCTTGCATTACGGCTTTGCCGTGAAAGATTCGATCGTCTTGGTCGCGGCATTGAAAATGATGATTCAAAGAGAATACAAATTACTGTGATTATATATTTCTGACAAAATTTATATTATCAAAGTTTCCACTTAACCATAGACAAAATTACGTTTAGCTGTCATTTGCGTTTTGTTATACCACATTTTCTACGGAAACGCATTCGAATGGGATAAAATGGCTATCCTATGTCTGTCTCCTAGTTGTAAGCTACCTCTCCACCAATTTTCAGCCAAATCGGTTCAGCCGTTCTCGAGTTATAAATAGTCTAACTAACATGACTTTCTTTTATATATATAGATAAAATTTGCATGGAATAAAATGGTACTTTTTTTTGGCTAAAAACTGTTCCCAAAGCTCAGTAATCAAAGTTTCATAGTGGGATTCTCATTACCTTTCGAGACAATTCCCAGTAATCTCTAAAAGCTTCAAAGTGGGACACCCAAAACCTTCGTTTTACTATATTATATATTCAAATACCTCTTTCAAGTGCGTTATTAGAGATTGCCCCATCTAAGCTAAATTCTGTTTGGTAAGTTTATATATTCTTTTTTAAAAGTAAAAGGAAAAATTAGGCGTAACGCATTTATCATAAATTTATTTATTTAAAATATTTAGATATATATTTTAGGCAAAGGCACGAAAATTGAGACAGACTTTCAGGTTTCGCCCGTTCTGGTATTTTTCATATTCGTAAGTGCCTACGATTCGGAGTTGCTCAAATAATAGAAAGAGTTTTTTGAATAGCATTCGCTCCTCGGCAGGCAGTGGCAAGCCTCCGGCTGTATTTCTGCCATGAAAAGGATCCTATTAAAAAACCATCTGCCATTTAGAGGCAGATCTCTCCATTTGCGGAACAACATCAAAACCCACGCAACAAATTGGAGGAAAAGCTCGACCAAAGATGAAATAAAGGGTGTGAGCGCCAATTAAAAAAAAATGGATTATTCAAATCCCGCAGCTCCGCGTTTACCTTTGCTTTAAACTCGAGAAGGATTATTGATTGCTGCAGCGGTGAAAGAAATTGCCACCGCACGCAGCTTGTCCAATCAAAATTTTAGCTACTTTTTTCTAAGGGAAGGAGAAAAATTTGAATCAAAAATAATTAGAAACCCATCAGAGAATTTTTCTACAAGGCACGATTTGTATGCAAAAGAAAAATGCATTCATTCATAAATGAGTATAACAGAGTAAAAAAAAAATTAGAATAAAAAAAGATAAAAAATTCCGTTTTCAGCTGTTGCTTTGTCTTATCTCCATTTTAATAATATAATATTTCATTATTTCGATTAAATTAATATTTACTTGTTTGCTTTTATCTATCATAACCCAGCACCAATAAATTTTCCAGTTTATTGCGGTATATTGCCTACACAAACACACAAGCGCACATAATTGCACACATTAGCGCTTAATAACTACGCTGATTGCCTAGCAGCTAAGTAGCCCGTGTAAAACAAACTTTTTGAAATATTTTAATTATAATCGTAAAGAGCCTGTGGCGCTCAGAGTAGCTCTTTTTTTTTGGAAAGCGCAGACTGATAAGATATCAGCGCCGCCAACCGCAGGTAAGAGCTGCGCACATCAGCGATTCGATTGTTATTTTGGTGATTAGTCACTCAGTTTTCTGATTCGACAGTGAATGGCTGAAAAATGGTGGCTAAAGGTGCGCGAAATCTCTCCATAAACAATTGGTTTTTTTTTTTTTTCGGAAATTGTAGAAAACCTTAAAAGTCAGTGGAATGCAGACTAGCAGGCAGTGCTGCTCAGTAGGGTGAAATTCCACGTAATTCACGGGGACTCTCAACTCAGGATTGTGTGGAGTTTGTCGAGGAGAAAATGTGGGTATGTGAGAATTTCAATATTTATTAATTTACCGTTAACTGATACGTGGTTGTTTTGATCAATGGTTGCGGAGAGTTTTCTACATGCACAAAAAGTGCATATTAAAAATGCTAGCAAGCCTAATTGTCTAATCAGAATATATCAATGAATTGCTGCTTCATGAGAGGTGGAGAGATGGGCCATTACACTGCTTACAGTAGCGAGCATAAAAATTCGGTAAAGCAGTAAGCCTTCAAAGGGTTATAGGATCTAGCAGGGGGCTTCTTTTATTATTATTATTATTTATTGTTCGACTTGTTTTTTTTTTAAATATACATTACATTTCATTTTTAATCATTAACATTAGAACGTACGACAGTGACACTAGGTCGTTTGTCGAAAAAAAAATAAAAATCTTACATTTTACTTCTGCTCAAATATAAACGAGACTTTATCAATAAAGCGGTCCGTGGATGACATATGGCAAAAATAAATTTTTTGTTGGATGGTAGGACTGTTATAGGTAAGCTTACATGGCAAATTTCAGCATGATATGTCACATAGTTTGTTTTCTGTGCTACTGTAAACAAGTCAAGCTCGAGTGTGTTTTTCGAATTTAGCGATGGAAATTCAAGTTGAACAAAGAATTTGTTTGAAATTTTGTTATTCCAACAAAATTTCGGCTTCAGACGCCTTAAAAATGTTGCAGACAACCTATGGGGACTCTGCTCTATCGCGTGCACGTGTTTTCCAGTGGTACAAATCGTTCAAAGAGGGCCGTACATCAACCCAAAAAACCACGCCAAAGTCGCTCAAAAATTAAGGTTATGCTGACTGTTTTTTTCGATTACGAAGGTGTGGTGCATTCGGAGTTCCTTCCGCAAGGCCGATCGGTTAACGCTGAATATTATTTAGACGTTTTAAAGCGTTTGCGCGAGAACATTCGTCTTAAAAGGAAGGAATTGTGGGACAACAAGTCATGGTTCTTGCATCACGATAATGCACCAGCTCACACATCACGTCTTGTTCGCGATTATTTGAACAAAAAAAATGTTAATATCGTTCCGCAAGCACCGTATTCGCCTGATATGGCTCCATGTGACTTTTTCCTGTTTCCCAAGCTCAAGTTGCCGCTCCGTGGAAAACATTTTGAGATAATTGAAGTCATAAAAGAGAATTCGAAGAAGGAACTGAAATCCATACCGAAATCGGCCTTCCAGAAATGCTACGATGATTGGAAAAAACGTTGGCATATGTGTATCGCCTCCAATGGTGACTACTTTGAAGGAGATAAAATAAAAATTGAACAATAATTAACCGTTTGTCTTTTATTAAATCAGTCTCGTTCATATTTGAGCAGAAGGTACATATGTTACTATGGTACTATGTATTGAATTCGTTTAAAATTAATTTTCTATATTCTATAGCACCAGTGATGAACTTAAATAAATTATTATATCCCGAAAGGCCAATACCATTTAAATTTCTATGATTTCATCTCGATTTAAACTATATGTTCCAAAAAATCTTTGACGAATTCTTTTAAGTATGGGGCATTTTCCTAAGAAATGTGTGATGTCTTCTAATTCATTTAAGCTACATAAAGTGCAATTTAAATCTCTTTGGCTTCCCAAGTACATTAAATCACATTTGGCTTTCATAATCCACATAATTTTATAGATTCCAGTATTATCGCTTAAATAGCTTCTGGCGTTGTTATGGTCTAATTCCTCATATAATCGGGTGCTTTGGTGTGCCCTTTCCCATAAAGTTCGAATATTCGAATCATGAAGATTTTCTAGTATTGAAATTATATTTCTATTCCCCTCTCTTTTATTTGAAGGGCCCCAGTTACATGTTATATTTAACTTTTGTGCCAGATTACTAATTTCTTCAACCCAAAATATCTGTTTTTCTAAAATCTTTTTTGATAACATATGAGGCAATCTATTATCATCATATTCAAATAACGTTTTGAATATATATTTTAAATTAAGCTGCAGTGTATACAAATGAAAACTTGGAACATTTGTCTCCAATAAAATGCAAAAAGATGGCTTATTACTCGGGAGATGAAGTACCCTTTTTAAAAAATAAAGTTGAATTTTGTCTACTTCTTCAAACAATGAGTTTCCCCATACCTGAGCAGCATAACTCTGGATTGCTCTAGTCACCGCCAAAAACAGTTTCCATTTTGCCGACAACTTAATTTTATGTTTACTAAGAAATGTGCGCCAAGTTGCATTTATGCTATTTTTCGCTAGAACATTTCTATTTTCTATATGTTGCTTGAAACTGAGTTTTGATGTTAGCTTTACACCCAAGTAATTAAATTCTGTCGTTATTGGTATATCTTCGCCGTGAAAAAACCACTTTTCTTTTTCTGCTATTCTACCGCCTCTCCGAAAAATCATTCCAGCTGACTTAGATAAGTTTACTTGCATATTCCACTTTTCGCAGTATTTTTCTAAGTTGCTTATCATTTTTTGAAGAGCACTAACCTCATCTGTCAATATGACGATATCGTCAGCATATAATAGCAAACGGATATTTAACTCATCTATAAAGAGTCCCCCCTCCAAGCAGTCGTGCAGGTCATTCAAGTAAAGAGCAAAGAGCAAAGGTGAAAGCAGGCACCCTTGCTTTACTCCTGACGATATTTTGAATTTTTCACTCATTTCATCTCCTACTTTTACTACCGACCATGTATTTATTTCTGTAATAACTTTCAATAAAGTAGGCCATTTTGGTGGAGATTCCTATTTCACGAAGCTTGTATAGCAATAGTTGTCTAGGGACAGTATCAAAAGCGGCTTTAAAGTCCACAAAAAACGCGCACACTTTTTTTTCTGCCTAAATTTAATATGGACTATTGCTGCTAGGTTATAAATGTTATCTACGGTTGAATGTTGCTTTCTGAAACCTGCTTGAAATTCTGTTATAATATTTTTATTTTCTACCCAGCTTGTGAGTCGCTCATTTAAAATGCCCATCATTATCTTTGCAACACAATTCATGAATGAGATACCTCTATAATTGGAAGGAAATTTCCTATCGCCTTTTTTAAAGAGCGGATATATCAGACTTGTTTCGAAACATTCAGATACTTGGCCCATATTATATTACATAGCCTATTAAAACCGTTTGCCAACTCAACAAGAAACCGGTCATCGGCATTTTGAAAAAACTCATATGGGACCTTGTCGGAGCCTGGCGCCTTTCCACATTTCGTTTTTTGTAACATCAATCTGATTTCATCTATTGAGATTGGTCTGTCTAGACAATCATCCTTACTAAATTTGCCTTACTAATTTGCCAATTCATGAATGCGATACCTCTATAATTGGAGGGAAATTTCCTATCGCCTTTTTTAAAGAGCGGATATATCAGACTTGTTTCGAAACATTCAGATACTTGGCCCATATTACATAGCCTATTAAAACCGTTTGCCAACTCAACAAGAAACCGGTCATCGGCATTTTGAAAAAACTCATATGGGACCTTGTCGGAGCCTGGCGCCTTTCCACATTTCGTTTTTTGTAACATCATCTATTGAGATTGGTCTGTCTAGACAATCATCCCTTACTAAATTTGCCTTACTAATTTGCCAATTCATGAATGCGATACCTCTATAATTGGAGGGAAATTTCCTATCGCCTTTTTTAAAGAGCGGATATATCAGACTTGTTTCGAAACATTCAGATACTTGGCCCATATTACATAGCCTATTAAAAACGTTTGCCAACTCAACAAGAAACCGGTCATCGGCATTTTGAAAAAACTCATATGGGACCTTGTCGGAGCCTGGCGCCTTTCCACATTTCGTTTTTTGTAACATCATCTATTGAGATTGGCCTGTCTAGACAATCATCCCTTACTAAATTTGCCACGTATTGTATACGAGGTGCACAGCGAGTTGGATATAATAATGTTTGAATATAGTGCACGAATATTGCTGGCGATACCTCTAGACAAGATTCTGTAACTGAACACCGAAGATCGTTGACCATCTTCCACCAATCCTTGCTGTTATGAACCTCATTTATTTAGCAGGGGGCTTCTTTTATTGATATAATTTAATTAATTATAATAATTCATAGTCCGTAAGGTGTGAAATTCATAGACTTAAATATATAAAATAAAATATTAAATAAAAATAATAAAATAAATGTTTTTCCAATTTAACCTAAGAACAGATAGCGTGAGGAAGCTCAGTCGTTTAAGTGAAGCTACTTTTGGTTTTGTGAAAAAATGGATTCAAAAGAATTTCGTGTATTGATTAAACACTGTTTTTTAATTTAATTTAAAACACTGTGGAAACACACCAATGGCTACGGAAGTATTATTCGGAATCCGCTCTGTCGATCGGAACCGTTGAACGATGGTTTCGTGAATTTAGATGCGGTCGTACGGGCACTGAGGACGCAGCGCGTTCAGGACGTCCAAATGAAGCAGTTTTTCCAGAAAACATCAAAAAAATCCATCGTATCATTCTGAATGAACGTAAAGTGAAAGTGCGCGAGTTAGCAGAGGCCGTAAGCATATCGAAAGGGCCAGTAGGAACGATTTTGCATGAACATTTGGGTGTGAGAAAGCTAGTCGGAAGAGGGGTGCCAGCTTGTTGGACCGTTTGAACGACGAAACCAAGAAAAAGCGGTCTCATTTAGCAAAGAAAAAAGTGTTGTTCCACCAAGACAATGCACCGGCTCACAAATCAACGATTGTCATGGCAAAATTTCACGAATTGCACTACGCATTGCTTCCCTATCCACCGTATTTCCCAGATTTGGCCCCCAGGGACTATTGGATGTTTCCAAACTTGAAGAGTTGGCTTCAGGGAAAGAGATTTCGATCAAATGAAGAAGTTGAATGGGAAACAGACGCGTATTTTGAAGGTCTTTCTATCGATCATTTTTCGAAAGGCATCAATATGTTAGAAGATCGAAAAGTGTATCGCCCTAGAAGAGACCTATGTTGAAGAATAAAATCAATTTTGGTTGAAAAAATTCTTTTTACCCTCTCACCTTATGAACTTATTGGACCATGTGGTATTACTAAATTAAAAACACTCAAAAATTTTTTCCCCTAAATATTGACCGTTACGTCGGATACACTCTTGGAAACTGGCCTGCGTACTCCGTGCAATTCGCTGCAAAATATCTATCGGGATGCCATTAACCTCGCGAACGAAATATTCTTTTATTTTTATTTTTAAACAGGTGGTTGAGATTTGTGTATAAATTAATTAAAAATTAAAATATTTTAAGTAATCACCCCACAGGAAGATTTACAATTTTGCAAATGGCGTCGTACGTCTATCATTTTAGACTTTTATGAACTGGACAGCCGCAGCACAAAAACAGACAAGCAATGAGCGCGTAAAAGTCAAAATAAAGATTTCCTTCACTCAAAATATTTTTTTTATTGTAGTAAAAAAGTTATTCAAACCTAAAAAAATGGGTGATAAATTTTTGTAGTAGAAAAACTGCATGAATAGTAGCAAGCTGGGGTATAGCTAATAGGACTATGAATAAGTTCGTTACGGTTTTACAACAGATGGCGTAACTTGATTATTATTCCATCGATCCACATTTCCAAACATTCATTGGAGAGCTACTGTCGTAAGGCACAAACGTCAGTATAAGTTTTTTATTTGAAGCGTAAACAACAATATTTTTACCACACTTGAAAATGTCGAATTTCGTGCCAAATAATGTGTTTTTGCGGGGAATTCTTCTTCATTATTTTAATATGAAGAAAAAAGCAGCCGAAAGTCATCGTATCTTGGTGGAAGTTTATGGTGAGCATGCTCTATCTGAGCGAACGTGCCAGAAGTGGTTTGCACGCTTTAAAAGTGGTGATTTTGGCTTGGAAGACGAAGAACGCGAGGGTGCGCCGCCAAAGTTCATGGATACCGAATTGGAGGAATTGCTCGATCAAGATCCGGCTCAAACGCAAGAAGAGGTTGCAAAAACTTTGGGAGTTGATCAATCAACCATTTCCAAACGTTTAAAAGCCATGGGAATGATCCGAAAGGTAGGCCATTGGGTGCCGTATGAATTGAAGCCAAGAGACGTTGAACGCCGTTTTATGGCATGCGAACAACTGCTTCAACGGCACAAAAGAAAGGGTTTTTTGCATCGAATTGTGACTGGCGATGAAAAGTGGGTCCATTACGACAATCCAAAACGTCGGGCAACGTATGGATACCCTGGCCATGCTTCAACATCGACGTCGGCGCAGAATATTCATGGCCTGAAGGTTATGCTGTGTATCTGGTGGGACCAGCTGGGTGTTGTGTATTATGAGCTACTGAAACCGAATGAAACGATTACGGGGGATGTCTACCGACGACAATTGATCCGTTTGAGCCGAGCACTGCGAGAAAAACGGCCGCAATACGCCGATAGACACGACAAAGTTATTTTGCAACATGACAATGCTCGGCCACATGTTGCACAAGTGGTCAAAACATACTTAGAAACGCTCAAATGGGATGTCCTACCCCACCCGCCGTATAGTCCAGACCTTGCGCCATCCGATTACTATCTCTTCCGATCGATGCAACATGGCCTGGCTGACCAGCACTTCCGTAATTACGATGAAGTCAAAAAATGGATCGATTCGTGGATTGCGGCAAAACCGACCGAATTTTTCACAAAGGGAATCCGTGAATTGCCAGAAAGATGGGAAAAAGTAGTAGTAAGCGATGGACAATATTTTGAATATTAAATTTGTAACCATTTTACGTCAATAAAGTTTCAAATTTCGAAAAAAAACCGCACGAACTTATTCATAGTCCTATTAGTTTAACCTTTGGTAGACACACTGAGATGGGAGTCACCCCACCACAAAATGTTTAATGGGTTGTGATTCGTTCGTTTCTAACATCTGGAAATATACCGTTAGCTGTATTTTAGAAACGCCGATTTTACTCTTCAAATTCATGCAGTAAATCCTCAGTAATTGGTACGTACGAAAAGCGCGCGAAAAGTGATCAAAGTAGGAGGAATTTACCACGCGTGTATTTCGCATACTTTTTTGCATATACAGTTAACGTCAAAAGAAAGTGTACAACATATATTGGCATGTCTAGGAAACTATCATCGTCATCATCTATATCAAATAAAAAAAATCCAGCTCTCTTTCTTTTAGAGGTCGGCTTCTAGATCACATTGACATTATTGCTCTAAAAGAAAATCACTCCTTATAGAGGAAATGGAATCAAAAAAGACAAAAACTAAGCCAAATATGTGTACGTACATACCGTCTGCGTCAAAGAAAAGTGTACAACATATATTTTTAAGTTTTGCCTATTTATTTATTTATTTCAATCAATTTTATACAGAAATATAGTTCATACTAATACAAAACACGTATAATGCAACTAACAACTCACTAACTAATTTTTGTGAATTTTCAACTTTTTCGTATTCTTTTATTCATCATCAGCATCATCGTCAATACCACTGCAGTCTTTTGCAGACCATTGCTTCCACAACTACGGTTCTCCACTCCGATCGATCCTCTGTTAGGCTTTTCCAGTTTGCGATCCCCATTGTCCGCAAGTCGGCTATGACCTCATCAATCCAATGTTTGTTTGGTTGCCCTCGACGGAGACAACCACTTGCCTATGGAACGCTATACTGTCAGCTCTATTCTGTAAATGTACCCCAGGCATCTAATTCGTTGACTTCTTATAAAGCGAATTGCGTTTCCATTTCGAATCAAGGCATCGAGTTCGTGGTTATATCTTATCCGATATGTTTCGTCATCTCGACGGAAGGAACCATTTAGTATTTTCGCACTTTCTTTCAAACCTCAGTATTTGGTCGATGACAGTTGTTTTAAGTACCCATACCGCGCAGTAGGGGTCGTACAAGCACTTTATACATTGCCATCTTTGGAGTTTCTGATAGCAATCGAGACTGATTATTTTATTCTTTTAAATTTATTTTATCTAAATATAAATACGTAAAAACGTACGAAAATTACCCCAGTGTGACGCTTACTCCAAAAAAAAATAGGTGTGTCTACCGAAGGTTCAGTTAGATTGGACGGCTACTAGGTAGTAGAGGCGCACTTTGGCAGGCAAAAACGAGTAAGATGCCACACTTTACGCTACCATCGATACTAGTCAAAACGATACAGTTCTAAAGCCTCCAAGTGACGTAAGTTTTCTGAAGGAGAGTTGCATTGACTAAAATGTTGAGTCTATAAAATAGAATATTACTTTTCAAATACGCTATAGTGTTAAAAGAAATAGTGTTTATTTCAGAATTATAGTTCGATTTTAGTTTAAAATCGTACATAAGCAATTTGCTAACAAATTTCTTATTCCACTGGATTTTGTTTTGTTGTGCTGTGAATTAAAAAAATATTCGTAACAAAAAAGAATAATAGCAAAAAATAGATTTTATATAAAAAAAGCAGAAATGTTTATTATTTAATTTATTTTATATTAGTTATATTTGTATATTAATTAATCATAAGGAATAAATAAGAGTTCTCTTACACCTAAATCCAAAATTAGTAATAATATAATATGAAATAAAAGTTTAGTGCTTAAAATATTGGGTAGTCGAAAAAGTCTTTTCATATTTTATCAATAGATGTCGTTGGAGTCATCTATCTCCAGTGCTACCAATCACATTGTGTCATATCATATGGTGTTAGAAAAGTGACATTTTAAGCTTCATTCAATCAATCAAAATTAAATTCGGAGAAGTTGAAAAAAGTTATAGCTGTTCAAAAATTAGTGAAAATAATGAAGACATTCGCTATATTTTGAAATTTTTGTATAAAAAAAAGAAGAATGCCACGCAAGCCACCAATGAAATTTGTGAAGTTTACGGAGACGATGCTGTATCAGTTCGTGTAGCACAATCAGCAGAAAGGAGGTCGTCTTCCATCAGGACAACGCTAGGCTACACACATCTTTGATGACTCGGCAAAACTGGGGGAGCTTAGCTGGGAAGTTTTGATGCATTCACCATATAGCCCTGACCTTGCACCATCGGACTACCATTTGTTTCGGTCAATGCAGAACTCCCTTAATGGAGTAAAGTTGGCTTCAAGAGAAGCCTGTGAGAATTACTTGTCGCAGTTTTTCGCCGTGAAACCCCAAAAGTTTTACACTGATGGAATAATGTCTCTAGAAGAAAAATAGCAAAAGGTGGTCGACCAAAATGGTACATATTTGGTTTAATAAAGTTCATTATAAATATAAAAAAAAATGAGTTGAAGTTTGATTAGAAAAACGAAAAGATCTTTTCGACTACCCAATATCCTCAGACCAACCTTCACTTGTGATTACCAGTGACTCATACCGCCTGCAATGGCAGTCAAAGGGAGTTTTCAGATCTTTTTTCAACAGCAAGGAAATCTGGCATTTTCAAACGAATTCCAATATTTGACTTATCATAAATTAGAGTTGTATAGCCTGTTTTCATAAAGGATTCAGCTGCAACTAAAGGCTGTTAATTGAGTGTTAAAAAACTATTTCCACTAAGAACTTAACAACAGTCATTAGCTCAGTTAAGAGCTCTGTTAATTGTCTGATTCCACCACAGCAGTAAAGAACTCTATAAATAGCATATTTCCATCAAGAAATGAGCTGAAATCAGCTCCTGTTAAAAACGATTTCCCCTAATGGTCTGCATCAACCAAGAACTTCTACAAAGTTAAGATATCTTTTAATATAGGGTGGGCCATGTAAAATTTGCTTTTTGAATCGGCTATAAAAAAAACTAATTAAAATTTTTTCAAACTTTTTGTTCTTATTTTAAAGATTGAACATTGTCATTTATGAATGAAGAATAATATCGCTCAAATGACTGCCACGACTGGCTTTTCAGTAGGCCATTCGATCAACCCAATTTTTAAGCACATTTTCGATTGCTCCAATTTCATGAATGGCAACTTCGATTTCGTGTTTTAAAGCATCAATCGTCTCTGGATGGTTCGCATAGCATTTGTCCTTAACGGCTCCTCACAAAAAATAGTCCAACGGGCTTAAATCACAGCTCCGAGGCGGCCAATTGATATCGGAATTTCGGCTGATTATTCGGTTTTCAAAAACGGTAGCCAAATGTTCGAGTGTAACTTTGGCAGTGTGACAAGTTGCACCGTCCTGTTGAAACCAAATTTCGTCCATGTCATCCTCTTCAATTTTTGGAAACAACTCGTTGAGCATGTCACGGTAACGCTCGCCATTTACTGTAACCGCGGAAGAAGAAGAAGACTCACCACTTTGGAAATAGGTTTTCAATATTTCCCAATTTTGTTCAAGCGTATAGCGTCCCATTTCGTAAATGTCAAACTTTTAAGTAAATTATGAACACATTTGACATGTCATTTGTGTTACCATTCTCAAAAAAATAGGTGGTTCAAAAAGCAAACGCTATATGGCCCACCCTGTAGCTTATTACTAACAAGAAATCAGCTGAAGTGCAGAGCTCTGTTAATTAAGTAATTCTACCAAGAACATAACACCGTAGTTAGCAGCTCAGATCAGAGCTCTGTTAATAATATACATTTACAAAGAACTTATACACTGTTCAAGATCTCTTTTAATATCCTATCCACTAAGAACTTAGCTGAAGTGAAGAGCTCTGTTAAAGAAATATATATAAATATAATTGGCGCGTACACTCTTTTTGGGTGTTTAGCCGAGCTCCTCCTCATATTTGTGGTGTGCGTCTTGATGTTGTTCCACAAATGGAGGGACCTACAGTTTCAAGCCGACTCAGATATGACGGCAGATATTTTTATGAGGAGCTTTGTCATGGCAGAAATACACTCGGCGGTTTGTCATTGCCTGCCGAGGGGCGACCGCTATAAGAAAAATGTTTTTCTTAATTTTGGTGTTTTCACCGAGATTCGAACCAATGTTCTCTCTGTGAATTCCGAATTGTAGTCACGCACCAACCCATTTAGCTACGGCGGCCGCCATATTCCACTAAAAACTTAACAACCCTACAGAGCTCTGTTAATAGCATATTTCTACTAAGAACATAACAGCAGTTAGCAGCTCAATTAAGAGTTCTATTAATAGTCTGCTGCAGCAAGAAGTTTTACACAGTTAAAGATTTCTTTTAATAGCCCATTTCCATCAAGAAATTATCTGAAATCAGCTCTGTTAAAGAACTTTTTCCACTAAGAACTTAACAGCACTTCAGAGCTCTGTTAAAAGCCTCTTTATATCAAGAACATAAATGATATACTTATTACGTTTTTTCAATTATTATATTGTGAATTTGAGTGGAAACATATCTGGGTTTCATGAACATTCATGAAATATGCCACGCCATTGACAACTTAGGTGTCAGGGGGGCAGTTACTCTAAACAAATGCTCGTGTGCAACTCAAGTGTGTGGCGTTTCAATCGTTTCACATACTTTTACTATAATAAATTTCTCATTTATTTTTTCTATTACGTATTTGTTTATATATTATTTCAATTTTTTCTGTTTAGTTTTTTGGCACTCACTAGCCTGCTGTCTACTTGTCTACCTGCTTGACGCGTAACTGTCAACAAGGATTTAGATAAAATATGTTATACAAGTACCACTGTACCATATCAGGCACTCATTGGTATGATTATTTTGAATAAACTCGATAGCATGTAAAAACCCATTTAGTTAAAATTAAGTTTCGTATTGAATTTTAGCGCATTTAGTTTTTGTCAGCCATTTCGGACGGTACGGAATGGGTTGGAATCGACAGATCGATGCGCCCAATCTGAGAAACGTAGTCGCGTAGTGTTATGTGAAATTTAAAGGATTTACATAATACAAAAAAAGGATTAAAATACGGAAAAGCGGAAATATCAGAAAATTATAATAAAAAAAAAAAAATTTAACACAAATATTAAAAAAGAAAAACCAATTATTTAAAAAATTTTTTATTAACAAATTTTAAATAAATGAAAAACTAGTTCATAAATTAAATAAGGACATAAAAAAACTTGTTTTCTTGTGACATCTGTAACATGCGAATTCGTTGACAGTAGCGCATTATAGCATGAATTCATCTAAAGAGAGCGTGAAACGCAAACCAAGTCCTATACATGCCGCGAATTTTTTCTCAAAATGGTTTTTCATGTGAGTAAATTTTCAAAGAGTGTTTAATAAAAATATAAATTCAAGTAAACTAATTCGCGGATAGTAATTTTTTGAACAACCTGTACAAGGGTCATTTGCTCTATCTTTGAGTGTAGTCAAGATAATCGCTTTGGCATTGATGCCACTTTAGCCAACCGAAGCATTTTGGAGGGCACAGACGCAGAAAGGCCGGCAGAGCTACATGAGGATTTCTCACGCATGAGTCTTGTCAACCGCTTTTTACTTTCCCTCCTTACCACGCTCTTCGATTTTCTGTCTTCTTTGGGAGACCGTACCACCACCGCAGTGACTTCATAAGCAAACCCTCCGAAACTGGGAAACGGCTTTCTGTCTCTGAAGAAGAGGAGATTGCGATAGCAACCCCCGTCTCCTCCAGGATGCGCTTTTGCCTACATAGCTGAGAGACTTTGGTAATGGTTGGGGCCTCCACACTCCATGCACCTGCCGTCGAAGCGGCTGGATTGCCGCCTGTGTGGGTTTCACATTTCGTTATCCATTGCCCGATGATGGTTTTAATTCGGGACTCCTCCCTAGCCAGTTTGGTTCGCGGATGGCACCCTGATTCTATGCCAACTTTACGTCACGAGTGTTGGAACCTAACCCACTCGCGTGATGCTTTCCTATCCCCCACCTGGGTCGCGTCCGATGGGGGAGCAGGCAACTCCTCACGGGTTATCCCTTGATAGATTTTCTTAATGATCAAATCAAGTAACTGATTTGATTTAATGACTATTTGTGTTTACTTTGCTTACATTTATCAAGAAATTTATTCACTTCTACTACTAATAACGTAGTCTCGCTCACTGGCCACCACACACGAAACGCACTGATTTGCCGTCTACCCACTATGAAGCGAAAATAACTCAGGCTGGTATATAGTAAATGAACCGTACTTTCTGTCTGCAGATCATTACAAAGATTTGAAAATATTTAAATTCATAGTGGTACTAAAAGCTAGAATCGAATATACGAGGGGGGTTCAATAAGCACTTGTGTTAGAAATGAAGTTTTGGATAAATATTTTTTTTTTATTAAAAAATATTCATTTTAATAAAAAATATTTATTTTAATATTTAATAAAAAACATTTATTTTAATATTTTGTATCTTTATTTTATTTTAAAAAGCTTACATGGTAATAAAATTATTAGTAAACTCAAGTCTGCAGTAACGTCGCAGAAATGAGGGAAACAGCGAGACTTTGTAAGGTCCTTCATTTAGACCGCTCAGTAAGGCTAGATTCCATTCGAAAACCTGATGGTTCATACACCATTTCCAAATCGGAAACGTTTAATGCTCTACTCGAAACCCATTTTCCGGGTAGTAGAACTCTCTCTGAAGCTGAGAGTGGCATGAACAATGACGGTGGCAACGGTGGAACCTCTAGGTACAGCTGGTATATTGCTAGTCGGATAGTGACAAGGCAATTGATAAGGTTTTCCTTATCTTCCTTTGAGAACTTTAAGTCCCCTGGACCTGACGGAATATATTCAGTAATGCTTAAAAAAGGAGGAGACAGGCTGATTGAGGCCCTGAAAAGGATCTTCACAGCCTGTCTTGCATTTGGTTATATACCATCCCAATGGCGACGCGTAAGAGTAGTATTTATTCCGAAACCAGGAAAAGATGACTATTCCCTAGCAAAAAGTTTTAGACCAATCAGTTTGACATCGTTCATGTTGAAAAGTCTGGAATGAGTGGTGGAGAAACATATTCGAGTGGGGTTATTGCCGAGAAGTCCACTTAGTAGAAATCAACATGCTTACCAGAGTGGAAAATCATGTGAATCAGCCTTACACGATCTTGTTAGCAAGATTGAAGCTGGGCTGGAAGCTGACGAATACACAATGGGCGTGTTCGTGGACATTGAGGGGGCTTTTGATAATGCCACTTTCGGCTCGATATGTTCTTCTGCCGAACGAAACGGAGTTAATCAAGCCATTATAAAATGGATATACTCCATGCTCTCTGAGAGGCTGTTAACCGCTGGTGGGAGCGATGGCGAGCAAATCACAGTCAGGGCCAAGCAAGGATGTCCCCAAGGGGGTGTTCTTTCTCCGCTGCTGTGGTGCTTCGTCGTAGACTCCCTATTAGCGGAGATGCAGGAACTCGGCTTTCACGTCCAAGCATATGCGGACGACGTCTGTGCGCTAACATCGGATAAATCCTTAAGGAGGCTTTGCACGAAAGTGCAGAGGATTCTTGACAAAATCGATGACTGGTGCATGAGACAAGGTCTTTCCGTTAATCCGAACAAAACAACCATAGTCTTGTTTACGAGAAAACGGAAATTGGATGGACTCAGTCTTCCAACACTGAAAGGTGTGACACTTGGTCTTTCCAACGAAGTTAAATATCTAGGAGTAATCTTGGATAAGAAGCTGACTTGGGAGACACACGTTTCACTGAAGGTGAATCGTGCATTGAAGATTTTTCAGCAATGCCGTAGAGCCTTTGGCAAAACTTGGGCTCTGAAACCTGCTGTGGTCCTATGGATATACACAGCACTTATCAGACCAATCATCACTTACGCTCCTGTGGTCTGGTGGCGACGGAGCATGGTTAAGTCCACAATCCGGGAACTATACAGGCTGCAAAGAAGTGTATGTTTATGCATCACGGGTGCCATGAGTACAACCTCTGGTGATGCCCTAAATGCTATGCTTGATTTGCTCCCCCTGGATCTTAAGATACAACAGGAAGCAATAAAAGCATTGTGTAGGCTCCATAAATATGGTTTCTGGCACGAAGATGGAACTTCGGGACACAGAGAAATCTTTAAGTTGCTGTCGGTGCAGTATCCACTATTTTTGGCACCTAAAGATGACCTGATACCCACAGTTTCATTCGGAAGGAAATTTGATGTCAGATTTCCATTGCGTGAGCAATGGAGCAATCCAGAATGCATGCAGGGAGGTTTGACGGATATTTTCTTTACCGATGGGTCCAAGACTGAAATAGGGTCTGGAGCCGGATGGTATTTAAACGATAGTAATAAGTATCACTATGCTATGGGGGGAATGGCAATTGTTTTCCAAACAGAAGTTTTTGCCATCCTAAAAGTAGCCGAATGGATAATCGAGAGGAGATGAAGCGGGAAACAGATTGGAGTCTTCAGTGACAGTCAGGCTGCAGCTTAATTCTGTCGCAAGACAGAAGAGGCTTGTACTTATATGGGTTCCGGGACACTCCGGTGTTCAAGGAAACGAAATTGCCGACGAATTGGCCAACCGTGGATCAGCGGTGCCCCCACAGGGGCCAGAGCCAATAATCGGAATCAGTCCCGCAGGAATCAAGAATTGGATCAACGATTATGTAGGCAATCTACATAAAGAGCGATGGTCCGGTCTAGAACGCTGCAGAACTGCAAAGTGTTTTGTGACAAGTCCGAACAGAAAACTGTCAAACTTTCTACTAAAACTTAGAAGGAAAGACATTCGGTTGATGGTCGGCATCATTACAGGACACAACCCATGGGGTCAGCATATGACCACCATTGGAATCATCGAGGACCCGGTATGCCTGTCGTGCTTGGAGGAGGCGGATAGCACTGAGCACTTTCTCTGTGAGTGTCCTGCCTTTGCTAGAGCGCGACTACGAGTATTGGGTTCCGATGTCATGGGAATGAGTAATATTCGTTCTCCAAAACTGGAGGATATTTACAGATTTGCCAAAGAATCTGGAAAATTCTCACAGGACTAACTATCTCTATCTCCGTCTCTACTCTTTCCTATCTCTTTCTCTGATACTTTTCTGCCTCCCTCCTTGACTATCTACCCACTTTCCAGAGCTTTAAATACAATGGGCTTTTTAGCCTGAGTGTTTTAGAAGCCACCAAATCTCCTGGTGCTCCTTGGCTCGACCTCTTCAAATTCAAATCCAAACTCAAGCAAACGCAGCGCTAGCAGCAGAGGCTTTCGGCTGGTAACATAAAATAAAAATTTAATATCTAAAATATTCTTGGACCAACCTTCACTTCCAACTCATGTTTAGCATTTCTAAATTTTCCAGCAAAATAACGATTACCAACGACTCATACCGCCTCCAATGACAGTTAAAGTGAGCTTTCAGGTCCTAGCGAGGAAATGTAACATTATTAAAATTAATATGAAAAGTCAAATCACTTTTTCACCCCTTAATCTTTGACTAATCACAAATGAGTGTTTAAGCCTATTTTCGACAATAGTTCAGCTGCAGTTAAAAGCTCTGTTAATAGACTATTGATAAACTATTTCTACTAAAAACTTAACAGCAGTTAACAGCTCAGCTAAGAGCTCTGCTAATAGTCTGCATCCACCACAGCACTAAAGAACTCTACAAATAGCATGTTTCCATCACGAAATCAGCTGTTATGAATAGTAAACTATATTATTAGTGAATTATTTCTAACTGGAACTAAGCAGCAGTCAACATCTCTATTCATAGTATATTTCTGCCAAGAACTAAACAGCTGCCACCAGCTCAGTCAGTCTGCTTCAACTAAAACATATACAATTTGAAAGATCTATTTTAATAGCCTATTGCCATCACGAAGTTAGCTGAAGTGAAGAGCTCTGTTAAAGGAATATTTTCACTAAAAACTGAACAGCACTTCAAAGCTCTGCTGATAGCATATTTATACCAAGAACATAGCAGTAGCTAAGAGTATTAACGCCTCTAGAGTATAACAGCCTCTTTCTGTAAAGAATATAAATGTACCTAATGCTATGTTAAAATTGAGATATTTCAAGCATTTCCACGGCAATAGAGCAGGTGTGGACAAGCTCCTTGGTAGTTAGAGCCATTTTTCAAAACTTTCACTTCTTCACGAGCCGCAAAAAAACAAGTATGCAAAAGAATGCACATATTTAAAAGGCATGCAAAAATATATTAAACTTTTTTTTTACAGAAATTATGCTTATTGTAAACATACACAGTATGTTCAATAAATAACAGAACTTTTTATTTAAATCATGGAACACGTAGAGCTATCTATTAAATTTTGATCATATTGAAAGGGTACAAGCGTCAGCTTCCAACCGCAGCCAACTTCATGTAAATCGTTTGACAGGTTAAAAAGTTACGCGCCTTTTATTGACAGCATATTTCGCGCTTCTGTCGTAAAAATACAATGGAGCCAAGAGCAAATATTAAATTCTGTGTTAAACTTGGAAAAGCATTTAGTGAAACGTACGAATTTATGCAAAAAGTTTATGGTGATGATTGCTTAGCTCGTTCAAATTTATATAATTGGTTTAAACGATTTAAAAATGGTCGTGAAGATTTGAATGACGATGAAAGACCTGGTCGTACAGAAGCAAGTAATCGTGCTGAATTGGTGGAAAAAGTCCGCGAAATCATTGCTGTTGGCGGAAATTTCACTGTAAGAATGTTGGCTGAAGAATTAAATTCATCTACTGGTACTACTTGGAAAATTTTAACTGACGATTTGGGTAAAAGAAAGGTTTGTGCACGCTTTGTTCCCCACCAATTAAATGAAGATAAAAAAATCGCTCGTGTAGAGCATTGTAAAGACATCATTTCAACAGCTGAAAACGAACCAGATTTTCTTGATTCGATCATAACTGGTGACGAAACATGGTGCTTCAAATATGACCCTGAAATTAAGCGTCAATCTGCAGAATGGAAGACGAAAGGGGAGCCAAAAGCAAAGAAATTGCGTTTTCAGAAGTCAAGAATCAAAACAATGTTGATCACGTTCTACGATTCCAAGGGTATTGTACACAAGGAATTTGTTGCAGAAGGTCAAACTATTGATGGAGAATACTATTTACAAGTTTTACATCGTTTGTAGTCAAGAATTGTTCGTGTAAGACCGTATCCAGAGGGGAAACAGCTGTTTTTATTGCATGCTAATGCATCACATCACAAAACCAAAAATGTTCGTGAATTTTTGATGAAAAACATATTTGTGTCTTCGACCCTCCGTATTCTCCTGATCTATCACCATGCGACTATTTTCTGTTCCCTAAATTGAAAACTGCCATGAAAGGTGCGTTTTATGATGATATTCCAGCCATTCAAGCAGCCGTGACACAGCTGTTAAAAAACATTCACTTAGATGACACAAAAAAGTCCATGCAGAAATTGGTTGATCGTTCTGAACGTTATATCGAGTTAAATGGAGACTATTTTGAATAAAAAATAACTTTCAAACACAGTACAATACGTGTTTTATTCTACATCTGAAAAGTTTAAAAAAGTTATTACGTTATTTATTGAACATACTCTGTAAGCACACGACAATTTTTATATTAAAATTTAAATACATTTATTTCATTTCTCTTGATAATTCTTTAAAATTTGGTGAACAATTGGTGACCGCACTTCTCAGTAACTCTTTGAGCTGCTGGTTAGTTAATACTGATCGGTGTTTGGCTTTCACGAATTTTAAAGTGGAATAAAATAATTTACACACGTGCGTTATTCGGAATATTGAAATAATTCGACAAACAGCCTTTTTTAATTCAAGATACTTCGATTGTGGTGCACATTTCCAAAATTCCGTAAACGAAGTCAACTTATATTTCAATTGTAGAGCAAGAATTGCATCTCTATTCATTCTAATTTTCCAGATGCTTTTTGGGTTACATTATATTGGAAATGGAAAACTCACCTTGAATTATGCTAGTTTCAAATGGACTAATTTGCGACTTTTATTTAGCAATACAGTGAACAAACTCAGAGGAATTATTGTGAGACAATTTCTTTGTATAAAAACGTAACAACTTCCTTATAATAAAATAGCACAAAAGTGAAAAGGGAGCTGGGGTACATTTATCGAAAGCCACTAATAATCCTTCTAAGACCCGCATGTGGCTCGCGAGCCGCAGATTGGCCTCTGCAATAGAGTTAACTTCATAAAATGATTTTTATTTACATTTGAGATTTTCTGACAACAGTTGGCTCCTAGGTAGGTAGGTTGATATGGTTGCCCAGGGAATGGGCACACTTGGACGATGAAGGATTCGTCCTTTGTGATGTCATTATGGAGGGGTGAAGCGGGAGAGAAAGACCGATGGGATACAGGGAGAGGGCGGGGAGAGATGGTACTGGGATGGTTAGGGGCGTGCGGATTACGAACGATGACTATGTTTGCGTCGACCGCTTAATGGTGCTGATGAAATTCATCAGATTTTTAATGTCAGCACCAGCTATATCAGCAGGCGTGGCAAAGAAGTAGGAGCCAAGATGCCTAGATATTAGCCCCGCCAGAGCAGGGCAGCTAAGGAGAAGGTGCTGAGATGATTCCACCTCATCCTCCATACATCCAGCGCAAAAAGGACTCGAGGTAATTCCAAGTCTCACAGCATGCATTCCTCGCGCATTGTGTCCTATGAGAGAGCCCACGAGATTAGAGAGCTGATATTTTGTCAGCCTCATAAGCTCGCCCGAGCGCCTCTGGTTCACATGTAGCCAGAAGGATTTCGCGACCTTACACGTTTGTGTACTTGCCCAGCGCTCGCTGAGACCAGGAACCCAGATGAGGCTGATGTTAAATAATTCGGACGCAGTCGAAAGCGAAGTCAAGTATTCCTTGACCAATTCCGAATGCACCGTCATAGACCCGAGAGCCCTTATTGCCGCTTGGCTGTTGGAGTAAATATTTATTTTCTTGACCGTTAATACGCATTTGAGCAACAAATCGGCTGCCTCCTTGATTGCGGCTACCTCTGCCTGGAACACACTGCAGTGGTCCGGTAGCCTGAATTTGAGTCTGATGGGGAGCTCCTAGCAAAATACTCCTCCGCCAACCTTTCCTTGCAACTTCGATCCATCCGTGAACAAGTTCACCAGGCCCTGCCCCCAAGTGTAGCCCTCCGTCTACTCTTCCCTTGACGGAATATAAGTGGAGAAGGTTCCGGTTGGACTAAATGAGGGTATACACTGATCCGTGAACAGAGAGATGAACTCGAAGTTTCTGAGGATGCTTGAGTGCCCATAAGTGAGATTAAGCTTATAGCTCCAGCCCCTCAGTCTGATTGCGGTATGCGAAGCGACAATTCTGCCTGCGATGTCTACGGGTACCACATTTAACATTGCGTTGAGCGCCAGAGTAGGAGTCGTTCGAAGCGCCCCACGGATTCCAATGTGCCGACCTCTGAACTCTCTCCAGCTTCTTCACCAATGTCGTCTTCTCTAGTGAGTTCCACCAGACTATGACTCCATATAACAAGATAGGCTTTACAGTAGTATTATATAGCCAGAAAAAAACTCTAGGCGAGAGGCCCTATCTTTTACCAATTGCGCCTTTGCATCCATACAAGGCGATTTTTGCCTTCCTCACTCTTTCCTCAATATTGGGCTTCCATGTGAACTTGCTGTCAAGGATAATACCTAGGTACTTTACCTTGTCAGATAGCATCAGAGGAGCGCCCCCTAGTGAGGGAAGTTGAGCTCTGGGTATTTTATGTTTCCTCGTAAATAGGACGAGCTCCTTCTTAAGAGGATTCACCGACAGGCCGCAATCCGTTGCCCATCTAACAACTACGTTAAGATATCCCTGCATCAGGTTGTACAGAGTATCCACAAATTTTCCTCTGACGATTAATGCGACGTCATCCGCGTAGGCAACCACCCTGCAGCCCCCTTTCACCAGCTCCTCCAGCAAGTTGGCTCCTAAAAACGTTTCTATTTTTATACAAAACATATCATCTGGAATTTGAGTTTGTTTGCTTTGCATTTTTGGAATTTATTATATTGAAATAATTGAAAACTAAGTGTGTTTATTATAAAGAAGAAATATTTATGCTAAAAGTAAAAGATAGAGTCATTTACTGTACGAAAAGTACAATAAACCAAACTTAACTATTGATTACGCGCTCATTTGTATGGTTACAGATCAGGCTGCGCTTACATTTGTTAACATATCATTTAACATTTCTCAGTTAACATAACATTTTCTGTTAGGCCAGTAAATTGATTCGCATAACTCCCTTCTGAAAATGTGTTCATGAGTTGTGATACAACAGCCATTGCATGGGAATTGGAGCATTAAAAGCCATACTTAATCGGTAAAGGAAAAACGTCTTTAAGTTAACCGCCTCATTTCGACTATCGTAGAAGCTACATAAATGAGGAGAACGAAGAGTCTGTCAGACTTGTTCTCCTGTCACTGTCCCGAGTGGCAAGCCTCTATGTTCAGCTGCTTTGGCCTCAATGATACTGATGACCTTAGGAGTATAAGTGTCAGCCAAATCAATGGGTTTGCCCTTAAAACAAAGTGGTTTAACGAAGAGTAGCTGGTAAACTGCTACTATGGTTTAAATACCAAAGGCAAATTGTACCTACCTATCTAACTGTAATTAAGGTCCGGTGGAAATAATGCATTATAACTTAAATTATAGAAACTGTCTTCCAAAGTTAATGCTTAATGAAAGGTTTGTTCACAAAGCGCTCCAGTCAACGCTTAGTATTCAGTATTCACCGCTGAGGTACTCTCTTTCCCTTACCAACTACAGATCAGATAAACCTGTACGCAAGTTGTACGTATATGAATACACCTTAATGGTGAGGCCACTTGCACTTTTAACTCGGTTTTCTACTCGTACAACTGCATATCTGTTGCCCGAACTCATAAAACAAATCAACTTATTATTTAAGATTATCATCGAGACCCATAATCAAAAGCGTCAAAAGTAACTCGAGGGGTTCCTCGTCGTTAGTCGTTATCATTCACGTTTCCACATATTAAATTTACCACTCACTGCTCGACAAATTGTGATAAGAGTGCAATGTTTCAACGCAGCAATTTGAACACAAATTCTCGAGATGTGTGCAAATTTATATAGTAAACAAAAAAACTCACAAGCCCATGCCGCAAACGTATGGTATGTACTAGCGATAAGATCGTCATTAAATCACCAAATCCTAACAAAAAAAATGACGCCCCTGATAATACATAAAATCGTAAGAAATATGTGTGGTGCAAAGTCGCATGTTAATCAACCAAAATGTCTGGTTATTTTTTCCAAGATTAGATTTTGTTAGACGGGCTGCTCTTATCAAAACTTCATTCGGTGGCGCATAGACCCGGTGAAATGCTTAAGCGAAGATTTTCACAGATATATCCCTACTTTTCCTTAAATCAATCCAATCTTTTGTGCAATCCACCTGTCCTCTCAAACAAATCGGTGTCTGCGTCTGTACAGGTCCTCCGGATATATGAGGCGTATTCTTCGAAGTGCAGAATGCTCGCATAGGCAGTGCTGAATTGCTACTTCTTCCGCATTTCCTCAAATTCTACCTGTATCTTATCTCTCTATAGTTTCAGCAGAAATCATTATGCGCAGCTTCGAATCTGATGGTCATGTGACCAATAGTTCAAGTCTTATTCAGTATTCCCATTAGAAGCCATAATTTCGGTTAGGTGAGCTTCAGCAAGCTCAATTTTACTCTCGAGTTATGACCAGAGTTAAAGAGATATTGCAGGTTAATAAACTTTCTTTTTAGTAGCTACCCTAGCCTTATCATCTATCTTGTAAGAAGAGGAGTCTTGTATGCTTGAACTCGGTTCCCCAAGCGCTGTCGCAGAACATTTCCTTGCGCGTTCACGTGCTTTCTCTTTTTCCGAAGCACGACTACGTCCCAGAACTCAGCAATGATTGGAGATGTGCTGCTGGAAATAATGTGGGAACTTTAGACATTCTTTAACGCTTAGCCGGTTAGTCGTTGCCGACCCAAGAGATTCGATTGCAGACTGATTCTCACACTTCTTTGCCATTAGAGAGAATAAAATTCGGTTAACCGCGACTCGCAAAAGATAATATCTTTTCAAACTGTTGTATAGGTCCGGCAGCAGTTTGAAGACTTTTTTCTTAATTTTTTGCTAATGGAGATGTTTTTCTCTTCCAGTTCCGCTTCTTCTTCCGAATAAGTTTAGCTCTCACAAATGAAGCTTTAGTGAACACCATATAGTTCTGAGATGAAAGTCCATCAGCTCAAAAGTATGTACAGAAACTTGCACTCTTAACATTCACGATGGACAACAAGCGTATGCGGCTGTTAACTTCGAAACGGTGTTTGGAGCAATTCAAGCGAGATCCGAAGGAATTTTTGAGTGGAGTTGTAACCGTTTATGAAACCTGGATTCATCATTACACACCCCAAACTAAGCAACAATCAATACAATGGATTTATCCCGGTGAATCTGCTCCAAAGAAGTCGAAGACAGTCCCTTCGGCTGGAAAGGTCATGGCGACGATTTTTTGGGATGCGAACGGCGTCATCCTTATGGACTTTTTTAGAAAAAATGATCACTGGACAATACTGCAGTAATTTATTTGACCACTTTCACAAAACATTGAAGGAGCCACGGCCGCATTTGGCGAAAGAGAAGGTGCTGTTTCACCACGATAACGCGCTAGCGCAATCATCCGGAGTTGTCGCCGCCAAACTGCATGAATTGCGATATGAATTGCTGCCGCACGCCCCGTATTCACCCGATCTGGCTCCCTGCGACTTTTTCTTTTTCCCTGCCATGAAGAAATGGCTCGTGGGAAAAAAGGAGGAAGTCATCGCCGAAACAGAGACATATTTTGGAGAGTTCGACAAATCCTCCTTCTAAAAAGTGCCTATGTTGGAAAAAATTTTTTTTTTTTTTTTTTTTTTAAATGTTGTCTTCATTTCTAACACGGATACTTACTTATTGAACCCGCCTCATATTACTTTGAGGTTCGAGTTTTAGGCAGTTACATTAGTTTTCCGACAGAAGCAGGCTGCCGAATGAGTGTGAGAAAAGAAGTTGCTAGCCTTTCCCGTTTTTTGAGTTGCAATGACAAGAAGGCTGATAGAGCCCAATACTACTGAATTCTGAATGGAAGGAGCAACTAACAATACTATGAAATAAAATTCAATCCAAAATCCATTTTTCAAATAACAAGATTTCGCCGACAGAATATGGCGAAGAGTAGTATGTATCGGGCACAAAAAACTTGAAGTTCGAAGTACAAACCTCCTTTCGTTCAGTAAAAACTGTTAGACAGAGTTTATCTTCGCCACAGCAGCAGGTTCTACAACTCCGGATCAATACGGATTTGTATCCAGCCAAGGACTGTCACTACAGCAGCATGCCCCGTAGGTTAGGTTTGGTTAGTCGGGTTGGTTGTCTAAGACAAGACACCTGGAGGCCCTAAGGCCCATTGAGATACCGGCATTTGTTTTCCTTCTCCTAACTAAGTTGCTTAACACGCTTAGATCTTTTTAAGAATTTAATTAGTCCTTCCAGTTAGTAATTTAGCAAATTTCCCAAGTTTTCAAAGAAATAATCGCCAGGATATTTCGCACGGCTTCTCTGAAATGCAGAACATTCACAGAGTAGGTATTGTACCCACTCAATTTCTTCTTCATCTCCACAATTCCTGCAAAAGCCATTGGGAGTCACACTCACTCTACTGGCTAGGGTGCCAATAGTGCAGTGACCAGTTATAACAGCGGTGAGGACGCTGGTAGTTGATCTGCTGAATCCAAGTTGACATTTTGTCCTTCTAAGATTCAGTTTTGGCCACAACGCGTTGGAGCCCTGCAGTTAGTAATCAACCTTATATTGGTTTCCGCGATTACGCTTAAGTAAATCGCAGTCTAGAGTTCGTTTGGAGGAATGCTTATGACCTCTACCACTCGCTGGAAGTCAAGCACAGAGCCTTTCCTTGCCCACTCATCTGCTCTTCCATTTTTCTCCGGCCTCTAGAGTGGCCGAGTACCCAACAAAGTGTGGTGTTGTGTTGTTGGCTAGGCGAGAGGTATCTCCTGCATTCTTTAACACATCTTGAATTAATGCGCGCTGAGGCCAGTGCCTTGATAGCTTGACTATCAATAAAAATTGTAAGTTTTGCCTGAGGTGAGTCCATTGTTCTGTCGTTTTTTGCTGCTTTGTCTATTGCGTAAATTTCTTCTTGGAAGATCCTACACCGATCTGGGAGTCTAAACGCGTAATTTAAGAATACGTTTTTTGCCGCCCTGCATGTATGGGTAACGTTTATGCTGTTACAACAACATAAACAAGAGAGAGTTTCCCAAGTTCACTTGTAGAACAGAATTTATTTTAGGAGGGTAGATTCAAAGTTCATTCTTTCTTAGGATGAAACGGCATACGAAGTTACAAGAATTCTACATCTGTGACATGAAATAACTCAGCCATTTTATGTGGCATCTGCGACTATAGTTTCTTTAGAATACATTAACCCTCTACCTCCTTCACATATACAGTGGCTCAATAAAGAACTTGGACACCCAAGTGATATGGTTTTAAATGAAAAATATATATTAAAATGCAAATCGAATGCGTTTATGTGTCACATTTATTTTTGTTCATCACGCGTATTTTTCAAAACTACCAAAAACATAAACCAACTTCAACTCAAACGTACATTGCAAATACTACAAACATAAAAAGTTAACAAAATACATGCAAAAAGGACCCGGACATTTATATAAAGTAGAGTCAGGCAAAAAAATATTTGAGAAAAAACAATAAAATGAATATTCAGTCGGTAAGCTATTATTTTTTCTCACAGCATTCAGTCTTCTTGGCAGGGATTCGACCAGCTTCTTGCATGTTAAAGGATTTATTTTCCCCTTTTCCTATTTTAATATCATCTTCTAGATCTTTCTTTCTCCTAATAACTTGAGATTTCAGTTGGTTTTCCAAATGACCCAACAGATGTTCAATTACACTCATGTCTGGAGATTGCGGTGGTGTTTCAAGCACTTTTGGGCAGTTGTGTATACGATGTAGGCGGTCAGCAAGTGCCTTATGTTTCGGATCGTTGTCTTGATAGTACTGGAAATTGTCCTTAATTCCCAACTTTTCAGCCCTTTGGAACAAATTGACTTTAATAAAGATTGTTACGTACTGTTTGTCGCCCATATTGCCGTTAATACGACAAAAATTTCCAATATCAGCAGCGGCCAGCTTAACTGTCAGACTTAAGTTTTTTTCCAGCAACTCTTTATTAGGGCTTCTCAACACATATGATTGTCCATCTGACCTATATAAATATGTTGAACTTGCTTTCATCTGCATATAAAACGTGCTTCCAGAACTCGATATTCTTATCGCCATGACACTTTGCGAATTTTATTCTCTTGTGTCGGTTAATCTCGTTGATGAAAGGCTCGTTTCATGAAACTCTTCCATTATAATTATTCTTTCGCAATACTGTCGGGGTTGCAGTTCATATTAAGGTGTTAGGCTACTTCTGTTGCGAGACTATATATTTATATATTATAATTATAATATATAATTGGCGCGTACATCCTTTTTGGGTGTTTGGCCGAGCTTCTCCTCCTATTTGTGGTGTGTGTCTTGATGTTGTTCCACAACTGGAGGGACCTACAGTTTCAAGCCGACTCCAAACGGCAGATATTTTTTTGTGAGGAGCTTTTTCATGGCAGAAATTCACTTAGAGGTTTGCCATTGCCTGCCCAGGGGCGCCCGCTTTTAGAAAAATGTTTTCTTCATTTTGGTCTTTTACTGAGATTCGAACCGACCGAACTTAGGAACGCTTAAATTTGGAATTTTTCTCGCCGGGGCCTCCAATCAGCTAAGAAGCTGGAGAGGGTACAAAGGTTTGCCCTCATTGGAATCAGTGGGGCGCTCCGTACCACTCGTACTTTGGTGCTTAACGCCATGCTGAATGTGGCACCCGTGGACATTGTAGGACAAACTACCGCTGCACGCGCCGCAATCAGACTAAGGTGTTCGGGCAATAGGCTAGACTTAAGTTACGGGCACTCTAGCATTCTTAAAAACTTTGAGTTCATCCCCATGGTGCTGGATAACTGTACACCCACGCTAGGTCCGAGCGGACCTTTTTCTACAACATTTGGCGGGAAGGCATGGAAAACATGTTCACGGATGGCTCAAAATTGGGCGGAAGGATTGGGGGGGAATATTCTGTAAGGAGCCTCAAACTTAAATGTAGGCTCCCGGACCACTGTAGTGTTTTCCAAGCGGAGGTATCCACAATTAAGGAACCGGTGGACTGGTTGCTTACTTCGGTAATTACCGTTAAGGATGTAAATATTTACTCCGATAGCCAATCGGCAATTAGGGCCTTGGGCTCGTTATTTGTGCATTCGAGATTGGTCGAGGAATGTTTGGCTTCTCTCTCGAGTGCATCCGAATACTTCGTCATCAGGCTCATTTGGGTTCCCGGTCACAGCGGCATAGAGGGAAACTGCTGGGCTGATGAGCTGGCTAGACAGGGAACTTTGGAGACGGTTTCGTCGTGAAATGAGAGAATTGGGGTTCCCCTGAGAACCTGTGGTCTGCTCCTGGAAAGATGGGCCGCAAGGTCGCGAGATCCTCCACGGGTAGATCGGGGACGCTCAAGGGAACTCCTAAGGCTAACAAAGCCACAGCTCTCGGATTTGGTGGGCATCCTTACCGGACATTGTCTGTTAGGTGTTCATGCCGTGAGACTTGGGATTGCCTCATGTCCGTTCTGCAGAAACTGTCTGGAGGACGAGGTGGAATCATCTCAACACCTTCTTATCAGCTACCCTGCTCTCGTCTGGCAAAGACTTAGACATCTGGGCTCTCAATTTTTCGCTACGCCTATGGATATAGCCGGTGTAGATACCATAAATTTGGTGAAGTTCATCAGTAGCTTGTTGCGGCTAACTACGAACGCAAATCAGCCACCGTCGGCATTGTCGTAAAATGTATGGTTATCATCGTCTCTAATCCCAAGGCTCCTTCTTCCTTCCTTTCCCCTTTCTCCCCTCCCATGTATTGCACCACAACGGACGAATTTTTAAATATATGTCCAAGTGAGCCCTTAGCTAGGGCAGCCATTTAACCTAACCTAACCTAACATAAATTTGTTGTACTATCCACCGTTCCTGCATCCGAAAACAGTTTTGGTCGTCCCGATTTCTTTTTATTTTCCACGGATTTTAATTCTTTGAAACGTTTTATCACGTCGAATACAAGCACTCGAAGTGTTACCAATTAAAAAGGTCATACAATTCAAAGTAAAAAATGTGTGAAAATAATACAAAATTAAGAATCAATTTACTTTTGCTGGATTGACCACCTTTTACCTTTAATAAGGCCTTGAGACGGTCCAAAAACGAATCGCCAGCTGCCCGAATGTGACTTGCAGGTATTTTGGCCCACTCGCGGACAATGGCTTTTTTTAGCGCCTCAAGACTGGTGAATCTTTTAGTTCGGCCCTTGCCCTCCGAAATTGCCCAAAGATAATAATCCATCGGATTCACGTCTAGTGAATTTGAAAGCCATTGTGTGAACGTTGTGAAGTTCGGAGCGTTCCTTTTAACCATTCTTGGTTCACTCGAGCTTTTTGAGACGGTGCCGAGCCCTGTTGAAACGTCCATGCCATTGAAATGTTTACCTGCCCACGGCTTCAAAGCAACCACCAGAATACTTTCCCGATAATATTTCGCATTTACCTTGACGTCAGACTCGATGAAACGATTGGAGAACGCCCATCTGCGGTTACAGCGGTCCGAACCAATACCTGTGGCGGGTGCTGCCTCCTGGAGGCCAATCGATGAGTCAAATTATTGAATGAACGGTCGGAGAAATAAACCCTTTTGTTTTGGAAGTTTACGAATTGCTCCATTTGAGAAATTCTCTCGTCAAAAAACAAAATGTTCCGAAATTGATCGCTTTCGGCCAAGCGAAACAACTCCTTCGCTCTCTCAAGTCTGACTTTTGGCTACTTTGCTGTGAGATCATGCGCCTTTTGGGTCTTGTAAGGCTTGCCTTTCAGATCATTTTTCAGTATGCGGCAGATGCTAGGGTGAGAAATTTTCAGTTCTTTCCCCATTTGATTGGCACTTCGTTGAGGTTTTCGCTCAATTTGAAGCTGCATGCTATGCATTTCCTAGTTCTTTATTGTGCCACTGTAAGTACTTTTTGTTCTTTTGAAGAAAATAGAAAAAAGTATTACATAAAAAACAAGTGCCCATTAATTATGAGAACCAAAGGCGCTTCAAAATGATTTGAGATGTTCAATTTTTATGTTCAATATACGTTAAAGTGGCTGGATTTTCAAAAGTGTTACAAGTGACACTTCTCTTTGAGAGTAGTTACAGACGACTTTTTGTTGGAAGTACTGTTACTAAAACTCAAGCACTTTTATGAAAATGCAGGAAATATAAGGAGGATTTTAGCTAAATTTTTAATTGCTGCTAAAGCATTTATGTGCGCTCATATGATCACGCAATGAACAGCTACATAAGTACACTTAAATCTTAATTAGTTATAAACAATAATTATTCGCTTATCGATAAGTATTGCTTATCAGCTCCAACTATATATCTTTTTTCATTGTCCGCTTAATCTTTTATAGCAAATACGAGCATGTACCTACAGATACTTATATAGGCATTAATGAAAAAAAAAATTTACGCATTTACTAAAATAACAAACGCAAAACTCTCTGAAGCACGTACTTCGTGATATCGTTGATATCTCGTTACTCAAATAAAATCAATTTTGTAACAAAAATGGACGAGTGCTCACATGCGAAGCTCTTCACTATTCAGTCATAAATAAGAATTTAATTTAAATGACGCTACAGTATATTCTTAAGCTTAAAGTTTAAAATTTCATTCAAGCGTCTTAGTCAGTTTCTGCGTGACAGTTGATAAAGAGAAACAGAGTGATAACGAAATGCCAATGCCTGTGACGCCAACATAACAGCTGGTGGTATTTTATCGTTTAAAACCTCATTAAGACCCGACTAAGGGAATCGTAAATATTATGACGAATTTGATTAGCGAGCGCTCTCAGCATACGAGTATATCTTTATTTATTTATTTCGTTTATTCAGTCTACAAATAATTCTTACAGACTATATTAGATAATTTTTAATTATTAGTTAAAGATTATAAACAATTGTTGCCTAAAATTATATAAACTTAGTCTAAAGTCGAGGCTAGGATAATTGTTGCAGAATCGAATGCATCTCACCATTGGTTCATTGAGGGCATAGTTAGTTCTATACCGTTGATCTACAAATAAACGAACCTGCCTTAAATCATGGTGCTTTGTTTGATATGTAATTAAACTCTGTAACTCACAACAATTTATATTGAAATTTAAGAGATTATACACGAAGAGAATCGAAAAGTAGATTTGTCTGTCCTCAAGGCTTTGCAGTCCAATCAATTTGCGTCTGCCTATATAACTAGGGAGCCCTTTAGGCCAGCGCAGCTTACACAACGCATATTTGATAAAGACTTTTTGGACTCTTTCAATCTTATTTATATGGCATTGGTAGAATGGGTTCCATATTAGAGAACAATAATCTAGTGGGCTTCGAATTAAGGAGAGGTAGAGTACTTTCAAAGTCAAGGGATCTGAAAAAGTCTTCCGTATTACGACGTAAAAATCCAGTCATAGAAAAAGCTTTAGAGATAATATAATCAATAGAAAGGCCAGTGGTTGATGGGTTGCGATCTAAGCGATAGACGTGATAATTTTCGTCGAAAAATCCTGATGAAAATATTTGCTCGTGAAACCAAGTTTCTGATAAAGCAATAATTTCGTAATCGTGTAAATGCATATCACGACGAAACTGAGCAGATTTAGTTCGCATTCCACTAACATTATGATAATATACAGCATATTTGTTAGTAGGTCTTTAGCAGTAGTATGTAGTCAAATTGATTTCTCTGCCTTCGCCGCTGTTTGAAAAAATTTAAAGGGCCGTACGTTTACATTGGCTGGCCATAAGTTTGGATTCATCAATGTATCATAGTATGATGAAGAGATGCCTATTTTAAAGTTCACCCTCTTTAGCGAGTCAATTTGGACATCTCTTTTGATTAATTTATAGCAAGAGATAAGGTTCTGGTCGATGTTTGCATGTTTCGCAATGTATGCTATTATATCTTCCGCTGATACCGACGGTTTAAAAGATGAGATGTGTAACCATATTGAGCGAGTAGCGACGTCAAGTTCGCAGTTAACGTTTGCACCAACAACAAGAATATTATTTTCTTTTCTCTCACGCTGTATTGCTAAGCTCGGAACACACAATGAAGAGTTAGTATTACATGAAACAGCAGGTGAAGAGATTACACCTGCGCCTTTGACATTTGCAACAGCAGTAGTATTTGGAGCGAACGGGAGAGGTATGGTAACGGATTCAAGGTGAGCGGGAACTACAGCATTGGCTTTAGCTACGGCGGCAGTTTGGGCGTAAGAGAGAGATCCAGTGAGAGAATTAGCAGCATTAGAAGTCAACACATTAGCATCAGCAACGATTAAAGTATCAGCATCAGTATGCAGAGTGGACGGTCTTAGTTGACAGGGAGAGCTACTTAGAGAGTTTTTAGCGTTGTTTTTGGACCGAAGAGCTGGCGCATCCAGTTTTGTTGCTACGCAAACGTTGTTAGGTTCATTGACCTTGGCCTTAGATCCTGTTACAATTTTATTATCAGCAGTTTTAGTGTTGTTGTTATAATGCAGTTTAGAAACTAAATTAATAAATTCTTTAACACGATTATCCATGACTTCATCAATTTTTGACTGGCTAAGAGACAGCATGCGATCTTTGCAGATACCACACCTGTATAGTACATTTAAATTGCAATTGATTACATTTATGCAGCTGGCACTCAGATTTGAACATTTTATATGCTTTAATGAGCAACATATACCGCACGTAATGTACTCGTTCGCTAAGCGCTTTAATTTGCATGACACACAATTAGCCATAACAAAAGACACAATTAAGCCGATAAAGCTACTTAGAGCACTGTCGATATTAATTAAAAGTCACTAAAATCACTTACTATAGCTTATTGTATGGAGTAAATAAATACACGTCCGATCGCGACGAATGCTAACACTGTAGTTAAACAATGTCCATATAGTCCATATAGAGATGGTTGTAAGGAGGGAAATCACCAGGATCGTAGATAATTACTGTTAACTGAGAAACTTAGGCCCGCTTCAAACCTTAGGGAGCTGTCACAGTTGGACCCTAGGCAACTGTGAAACCTCTTATAAGTAGGCGGTTTTGCCCCTTATGCACTTTTACAATTTTTCTCTCCTCTTTCATATGTACAATCACACCATAACGGACTGAACTTTAACTATCTGCATTTTCTAACTTATTTTAACTTAACTTCATTTTTACAAAACGTTTAGTTATTCTCAATTTAGATGTCCACAACACATTCTTACACAAATACCTTTTGAAAACATTTTTCATTCTCATTTTAGTTGGACACGCGGCGTCTTCAAGAAGGGCTACTTAGAAAAATTAGGACCAGATGATATCTATGAGCACGTACCGAAATTGGATAGCAAACTGCTATCCAACTCACTTATTAGCTACTGGGAAAAGGAGGTGCGCAGAAAAAATCCCAGCCTTTTGCATATGATCTTTAGCGCATTCGGATGGCGATTTGTGCCGATGTGTATAATCTACTCAATATTGGAGATAATGTTACAGTGAGTACCAAATATCAGCATATCTGCACCCATATTTTCATCGACCTCAAGATAATTTTCTTCTTCTTCTTCTTCAGCACATTTCAACCGCTCTTTCTTGGCTTATTCGTTGCTTATTTTGCCGACGGTCAAACGGAAATTACCAAAAAGGATGCTTATCTTGCCGCCACTGGCATTGTAATCTGCTCACTCGTCGCTTCGCTGTGCTTTCATCCATTCATGTTCTTTCTCTTCAAAACTGGCACCGCCATACGTGTCGCATGCGCTGGTTTAATCTATCGCAAATGTCTACGCTCTTCCGTAACTTCAGACAATAGCGGCATGAGCGGTTTCGCTATCTCAGTTCTGTCTACCGATCTGCCACAATTCGATACGACTTTCTATTTCGTGCACGATCTCTGGAAGGGACCTATTGAGGCGTGTGTTTTCGGTTACGTAATGTACACAGAGATCGGCTGGTCGGCAATAGTGGGTATTGCGGCGATCGCCATATTTATACCGCTACAAGCGTGGGCAGCCAAGGCCACCGCCAAGTATCGACATCGTTTCTCCGAATACGGCGATGAACGCGTCAAGCTGATGAATGAGATTATAACGGCCATACAAGTGATAAAGATGTATGCGTGGGAGAAATCCTTCGCTAGGCTGATATCGAGCGTACGTAAGAAGGAGATACGCGCCATTAGGGGTTCCCTGAATATTTACTCGGCTATGCAATGCACTAACATGATTTCGAAATTCGCGCTCTTTCTCAGCCTAATCGCTTATGTGTACACTGGCGATGTTATAACGGCCAGAAAGGTTTTCATTATATCCTCTTATTATGACGCACTCAACGAATCGCTACTTCACTTCTGGCCGCTGTCGGTCACAACGTGGGCTGAAACTTTTGTATGCGCGCGACGTATACAAACATTCCTGATGCAGAGTGAGGACCCTGCAGATGGTGGTATCGAAAACTTTGCTGCCGATATCGAGAAGAGTGAAAAAGCAAACTTTTCTGGGCGTGTTCATAATCCAAATGCGTCTGAAAAAAGTGTTATATTGCAAAATCTGTCGGCCAGTTGGGATCGTGAGGATGTGGAGAAGCGACGAAACCACATAAGCGATATCACTGTTCACATACGTCCAGGACAATTCGTCGGCATTCTTGGCAATGTAGGTGCCGGTAAGACCACGCTCTTAACTGCCATACTCGGTGAGCTGGAAATCGCCAAAGGCAGTATGCAGGTAAATGGCCGCATCAGCTATGCACCGCAAGAAGCGTGGATTTTCGAGGCGAGCATACGTGACAACATCTGCTTTGTAGAGCCTTACGATGCGCAACGCTACAGAGATGTTGTACAAGCCTGTGAACTAGAACGCGACCTGCAATTGTTACCCTACGGCGACTCGACGATAGTCGGCGAACGTGGCATTAGTCTGAGCGGCGGCCAGAAGGCGCGTATTAGCTTGGCACGCGCTGTCTACCGCCAAGCGGACATTTACATATTCGATGATCCTCTATCAGCTGTGGATGCAAAAGTGGCCAAACGTCTGTTACGCAACTGCTTTCAAGACTATTTGAGCACGAAGATACGCCTAATGGTTACACATCGCGTGTATAATCTCAAAGAGGCCGACTGGATAATATTGTTGGAAGCGGGCACTATCGAGGTGCAGGGCACCTATGAAGTACTCGAACAGAAGATCAGCAAACGATTGAGTTTGACGCAGGAGCAAGTGGAGAAGCGACCTAAATTGATGCATAGCGAGAGCGTGATGGTGAAAGCGACGGCGGAGGAAGAATCGGAGCAAATCGAACTACCGAGTGATACAGGTTTGGAGCGAAAGGAACAACAAATGCAGGGTTCTGTGCGCTTTCAAATCTACGCTGCCTACTTTCGGGCACTTCGCAAACCTTGGCTGATATGTTTGGTATTCTTGGTGTTCATTTTAGCGCGCGCTTGCCAAGCCGTAATGGATGTATTCATAGCCAGATGGTGAGTAAGAGTTGGAAGTGGGTATTAGGTGGGTTGAATCAATACCAATTTACAGGAGTTCAATGGCGAAGGAACTTTAGCACATGGATACTCCAGTATTCATATTTTCGTAGACTTGAACTGACCAAGCTCCTCCTCGAAAATGTTTTTTTATCTCTGGTGTATCCAGTATCTCTGGTGCAGAAGTTGGCTCTAAAATTGAACTTTATTTCAACCCACATTTCGACACCTGCTTATATTTTAAATATATTTTTTCTTCCTCTCCTTCCATCAGGGCTACTTGGGAGGAATCTCAGCCACAGCAGCATGAATCAACCAATGAATTCACCACGAAGCGCATGCAGATAGTAATCACCTATACGATGCTCATGCTGGGCACACTTCTCCTGTACATCGTTCGTACCTTTAGCTTTTTCTTCATTTGTCTCGCTATATCGCTACGTCTGCACGATTATCTCTTCAATGGTATTATTCGCGCCCGCATGAGATTCTTCAATACGAATCCTTCTGGCAGAATACTAAATCGTTTCTCCGGCGATATTGCTAACATAGATATTACACTGCCTCAAACCATGTTGGACTCGTACTCGGTGAGTAAAAATATTCCAGTATACCAAATTCTTGGCTGCTCTGCTTCATTGGAAACCTTTCGCTGCAGTTCTACGTAAATATTATTGCCGTGTTGGCGATTGTGGCCTTTGCGAACTATTGGCTTCTAATACCCGAGTTCATCGTGATTTCCCTACTCTACTTTTGCCGCGGGCTCTACATTAAAGCAAGTCGTAGTCTCAAACGGATCGAGAGTATGAGTGAGTAAAATATTTTCTTAGTCTGCGCTACGTGCCTACTGGTAACTAAACCCTTTCTTTCCCGACTTAGCACGCAGTCCTGTATACACACACACGAATCAGACCTTCCAGGGTCTTACTACAATTCGTGCACTCAACGCTACAAGCCATTTGGATAACGAATTCCATAGCCACCAAAACACGAATACATCTGCCTTGTTTCTCTTTGTCAGCGTGAATCGCGCTTTCGCCTTCTGGACTGATCTCATCTGTGTACTTTATATCCTGGCTGTCACCTTTAGTTTCTTAATAATCGAAAAAGATTTCTATAGTGGTGATGTCGGCCTCGCCATCACCCAGTCCATGACGCTGGTAATTATGTGTCAATGGGGTGTGCGGCAAACCGCCGAGATGGAGAATAATATGACGAGTGTAGAACGGGTGATGGAATATGTGGAACTACCACCAGAACCTCCGCTAGAGACCGACCCAAGCCTCAAGCTGCCTGAAACATGGCCAAGCTCGGGTGAGGTCCAATTTAGGGATCTTGTTCTACGCTATGTGGAACAGGGAGAGCCCGTACTCAAAGGGCTGAATTTCTCTATTAACTCAAAGGAAAAGATCGGTATTGTAGGACGAACAGGGGCCGGCAAATCGTCCATTATACAAGCAATCTTTCGGCTGGCGCTTAATGAGGGAAGCATCCTCATTGATGGTATTGATATTAACACACTGGGTTTACATGATTTGCGCAGTCGCATATCGATCATTCCGCAGGATCCTGTGTTGTTCTCAGGAACTTTACGCTACAATCTCGATCCTTTGGCAGAGAAAGCAGACGAAGAGTTGTGGCGTGCGCTGGAAGATGTTAAGCTGAAAAGATATGTGTCTTCATTGGAGGGGGGCTTGAATTGTCGCATGCACGATGGGGGTTCGAACTTTAGTATGGGCCAAAGGCAGCTGGTCTGTATGGCGAGAGCCATACTGAGGCACAACAAATTGCTAATAATGGACGAAGCGACAGCGAATGTGGATCCAGAGTAAGTTTGATAACTGTCAAGAGACGGAAAAAAATATAGTAATAACTTAACAAAATAAAAACAATTGGCATAGCATAAAATTAGCGTAAGTTGAAATATAGTAAAATTTAGCAAAATACGGCAACACTACAAAACAGAATATGGCATAGCAATGCACAACTTAATAAAAAATAAATGAAAATAACTTGGAATGACAAAACATAGTTCAGTATAATATAGTTCAGTATAACATGGCATAGCATAACATAAGAAAAATATAAATAGCAGGGCGGGAAAGGTGGGAAAAGGTGGGAAGTATGGAAAAGAAAAGGAAGAGTAGATCAAATAAAGCCAAATAAGATAACATTACAAAACATAGCTCAACATGGCATATCAAGACATAACATATATTAACATAAACATTTAAATATATAAAACTAAATAAAACTAATAAACGAAAAATAACACAACAAAATAAAAATAACATAGCATAGCATAAAAAAAATTCAGATGAAATATATTAAAATAAAATTTTAATGAAATAAAGTAAATTGAAACAAAGTGAAACAAAATACCAAATAATATACAAATAAATTAACATAAGAAAGCATAACAGAATATGGCATAGCAATATATGCATAACATAATAAACAATAAATTAAAATTAAAAAATCACTTCGAATAACAAAGCACAATTCCACATAGCATGGCATAACATAAAATAATGAAATATAGCGCAGAAATTAAATGCAGTAAAACACAAGAACATACATAGCATAACAAAAAAAATTATAAATAGGAGGGACGGAGAAGAAAGAAAAGAAAAAGGGGAAAATAGAAAACCAAACTTAATAGAATGACCTAACTTTACGTATACCTAACATAACATAATAAACATAACATAGCATAGTAATACATAACATAATAAAAAATAAGCTGAAATTAAAAAAACAAATAAAATCACTTCGAATAACAAAACACAATTCAGCATAACATGACATGGCATAAAATAATTTGTAATAGGAAAGGAATTAAAGACAGTAAAGTAAAAGAACATAACATAACTTAACGTAAAGAGTTATAAATAGAAAGAAGGATAGGAAAGAAAAGAAAATGAAGAGTCAATAAAATTAAGTCACATACCTTAACATTACAAAACATAGCACAACATTGCATAGCAAGACATAACACAATATAAAAATTTAAATATACATAGCTAAATAAAATAACCAAACTTAGTGTAAACATAACATAACATAACATAACATAATAAAAATTACATAGCATAGTAATACATAGCACAATAAAAATTAATTAAAATTAAAAAACAATTAAAATCACTTAGAATAGCAAAACACTATTCAACACAATAAAACATAACATAAAATGATTAAAAATAGTGCAGGAATTAAATGCAGTAAAACAAAATCAAAAAAATTAGTGTCAAATACAGCAACATTACAAAACACGGAGCCCATATCTTCGATTATTTTTAACTTGTTCATAACTTTTTTTTTGCAATAAAATATACTTAAAAATAAAAGCTGAAAATTTTGGTATAGAAAATTTTAAAGTAAAATATCTTCGATTCTTTGCAACATTTTCCTTTTTTGTTTTTGAATTCTTTAGAATAAAATATTTTTAAAAATTTTGGTTTAGAGATTTTAAATTGAAATGACTTTGATTTTTTTTTAACATTTTTAGATTTTTTTTCGAAATTTTTTGGATTAAAAATACCTCACCAAAAATGTTGGAAATTTTAGTATAGATATTTATAAAGTGGAGCCTGACATAGCCAAACATAACATAAAATAAAAATTCAAATAAATAAAACAGTGCAACCTTATGTTACATAGCATAACATAACACAAAATGGCATAGCAAAAAACAAAAAAATAAATAAAAGCAAGAAAAAGGAGAGGAAAAATCAAAAGGAAATAAAATTCAAGGATTACCAATGATTGGAACCCGTGATCCCGAAATTTGCGGGATATTTCTAATGTAAACCTGATAAGCCGGAACTCGTTTCATTATACTGTCTTATTTTATTTATAATTGGCGCGTACACCCTTTTTTTTGGGTGTTTGGCCGAGCTCCTCCTCCTATTTGTGGTGTGCGTCTTGATGTTGTTCCACAAATGGAGGGACCTACAGTTTCAAGCCGACTCCGAACGGCAGATATTTTTATGAGGAGCTTTTTCATGGCAGAAATACACTTAGAGGTTTGCCATTGCCTGCCTTGTCATTGACTGTCTTAAATCCAATTAAAATAGCGCACTAAACTACAAATTTAAATCAAATGAAGGATAGCATAAGGCTTGTCAGTATCAGGGATGCCAATATTAGCGGTCATTTTCGGTTTTCGGAAAATGCCATTCTGAAATGCCGACTTTTTTGTATATCGCTTTCTTCATTTGAATTTGCTTTTTTAAGATAAGAAAATTTAATAAAGTATATAAAAATCTTTTATTGTATATAACTTCTTGTCTCTCTCGGTCTCTCTCTCTCTCTCCTTTTACCTCTTCCTCTTTCTCTCACTCCCTCTCTCTTTCTTTCTTTATCCAGAACCGACATTCTCATCCAACAAACCATTCACACTAACTTCCATCACTGCACCGTACTAACCATCGCTCATCGCTTAAATACCGTTATGGACAATGATAAGGTGATGGTAGTCGATGCCGGACAAGTGGTCGAGTTTGGACATCCTTACGATTTGCTGCGCAATACAGATGGTTTTCTCTACAAGCTGGTGCAGAATACAGGCAGACTCACGTCGGAGATGTTACACCACATTGCAGAGAAAAGCTACAAAAAACGAGTGTCAAATGGCTGAGGCAGTGGGATTAATAATTTCATACGTACTTAATAGCGATTAATAAGCGATTTTGTTAAGGCTTTCAAAGTCTAGAATTTTTTTAAATTATAATTTTTATAACTTAAAATTTTTACAAGAAGAAAAAACTGTTATTTTTAAAACTTTATATGATTAAGAAAACAAAATGGGGAAAAATTTCGGAATCAAGCTAGGCAAATTATTTTTTAAAGAATTTGGTTTACACAAATTTGATGAATAAATTAACAAAAAATCATATTTTGGCTTTGCGTGTCGAATAGTCATCACCACGGTTGATGACCGAAGTTGTTTTTAGAAAATTTTGAAATAAATTTCCACAATTTATAATAGCCTCTCATTGCACACGTGTCACGCACTCCTGTCGCTAAGCACTCAATCAATTGCAGATTTTGCTAAATCATGGCGTTATAATATAACTAATCGCCACTTAAACATTAAAAACTCGAGCCAATTGAAAAAAGTTCCGCAAAGGGGATACTTGAACTATTTAATTTAATAATAGATAATATCCCTGTAGGGAAAAGCCAAATTACTCGGCAAAGAATCAAGCTCATAAACAGATATTTGATACTCTGTGCCTAGTGTGACGAATTGTACCAGTTGCAAAATTTCCAAATAGAGATGTATGCAAAAAACAAAAATATTCTTCAATTACTCCAAGTAAGTATGCCTCAAACGTTGAGGATGCATGAAATGAGCATTGAACAAACGAAGATATACCACCTTGATCGAAAACTTCCCGAAAGAATAGCCAGGTGACGCTCAAAGTCAACTGATGAGTTCTTTTTATTTGTTTTTTTTTTTTTGCTCGGTTCCCACATCTGTGCTTAAAATTCCTACCAAAATTAAGGAAGTAATGGAAAAAACGAAAGCGGCACTGATAACTATACCGAAATGTTTAGAAAACTGGATCAAGTGCTGGTTGTTGTAGTTGATGGGGAGTACTTCCAGGGCGATAATATTAATTTTGAGGAATCAATTTGAATTTTGAACTTTCTGAATTTATTCCGGGAACATTTGGATCAATTTGTTATACGTGTATGTTAATGAGTCAATCAACTCATTTTTTGTCCATAATGGACTAGTTCACTAACTCGTATAACACAGATGCAAAGGCCTGCTAATTCGTTAAATTGTATGATGCTAATGAATAAACTGAAAACTATTAGATAACTGGCATATCGAAGGACTCTCGCCGTATTAAAAATAGTCCACCATTTAACTATTTGCCCATTATGAGCTTGTTCGTGAACTGGCGCAATGCTCATGGAGAGGCTGACTGGTTCTTCAACTGGCATGAAACTGGTACAGAAGCTGACTAGTGCCTCAAATATATATAACACCCATGCAGAGGCTAACAATTCACATTTTGTAGAGCATTTTCTTCTTCTTAAGACGTGGGTGCCGATATGCGATTGCGCCGACTGTTTGTTTGATGAGAGCAGGTTTTTCGTTTTGCCCTCGTTCACCACCAGGGCATCGCCTTGCTGAAAATATCAGTTGCTAGCTTTGAAGGAATTAGTTAAGGAAATCTTTCGACAGCAAAACATACCGTTAGTAACATAAGTGGTTCAGAACTAGTAAGTTTGATTGTAGGACTATTAAAGAACAGAGACCTAGTTACAGTGTCATAGCTTCCTAGTTCGCATCTAGTGGATTAAGGCCCACAATTAGTTCTCATTTATTGTTTTACTTTTCCAATTTATATACAATGTAATGCGAAACCCTGTAGGAAAAGAAACTAGTACCGAACTAGTTAGCTTGTAATCAATTTAGGACCAGAACTACTTTGAGGTTTTTGGTTTTTTCTTTTTAATTTGTATACAAGGTGGTGCGAAACCCTGCAGTAAAAAAGATACTAGTGCCAAACTAGTTCCCATCTAGTGAATTTCGGACCACTACTAGTTCCCGTTTTTTTTTTGTTTTTTTTCTTGTTTATAAGGTGAGCCGAAATCCTGCAGGAAAAGGTACTAGTCCGGGACTAGTTCGTTTCTAGTGAATTTAGGACCACAACTAGTTCTCGTTTTTTGTTTTATTTTTCTAATTTGAATATAATGTGATCGGAAACCCTTTAGAGAAAGGTATTAGTACCGGTCTAGTCTGCTTCTAGTGAATTTAGGTCCACAACTAACTAGTTCTGAGTTTTAGTTTTATTTTTCCATTTTAAATGAAAGAAAGTGGTGAATTTTATGGGTGTTGTGCTGGGAAGTGCCTATTGTGCCACACTAAGTCAGTAAGTGATTGAGAGTAGCCGCAAACCGCTAAAAAGTTAAGGGATCTTAAAAATAACTGAATTCAACGGGGAAGTCGTTCGAAAAGGTTAATACTGTTCCTTTAGAAAAATCAAATGGAGCTCATCGAGAGTTCTCCAAGTGAAGTTAGTAGCTTGCATTACTTCAAATGGCGATTTCCAACTGGGTGTGTATGCCATACATACATATAAACATTCAATCTACACCCCCAGCTGCCCTCGCACACGCACATAGCCGCGCTTACCAGGCGGTTGCTTTTTTGAAGCGAATTTCTCGAGAACTTTGTAGTTGAAAATTTCGGAACAATTGTTAAAGTGGGTTTTAAAATTAAATAATTGGCGCCAATATACGAGTACGCAGCGTGCAGTGCTCCAATTTTAGATCAACTAAATCTGTCAAAAGTGTGAAATGTAGTGTTTTTTGCTGTCTCTATGATCTGTTGTATGTCATCGCTAATTTAAGCAAAAACAAAGCTAACCGGACCTTGAACTACGAAACTTATTTGTAATCGAATTTAGTAAAATGATAAATTAAGAGGTTTCTGACATTGCATCACATCGGTAACAAAAAAATATTTACAAAACATCCTGCCCTTGAAGGAAGTCTACTGAACATCAATCATCTTTTCGCATGCCTTTTAGGTTAGGTTGGGAAGATTGGACTGTTGACTGTTCCGATAGCACGAACGCATATGTATGCACGTACAAATGTATGTTTATATGTATGTATGTAATCCTACTGTAGAGACAGTTGGTATACCGCTTAGATCCAAAACACATAATTCCTCTTCCAACCAGCCTGCAGACGAATCTGAGCAACAGCCAAATTGCTAACTTGCCACTGCGTAATTTTCATTTAAAAACTCAAAACCAAAAAAGTTCTCCAACTCCCAATGCATAAGCGCTGATCACATGCTAAATATTTCTTGGTTTCCGACTCTTCTTCATATTGCAACTTCTGGAAAACTCATCCTGAGAGGCCCTTAGTAGGATCCGTTCAAACCAATTAATCAGGCAAAATTTATTTTAAGATAGGAGCCCCAGAAATATGCTGCTTCCTGGACCAACGACAGATCTCAGGTAGCACTAAAGCGCCAATTGAAACCATTATGAGACCTCCAGCGGGCAGATATCTAAAGTCAGCCAGAGCTGTTGATGTAATTGAGAAGAGTGATGAGATTAAGTTGGCGCATTGCCCCATTCTGTCGAAGAAAGGATCTCCCAGTGACCTTAATAGTCTAGCTGCCAAACCCGGCTCAACAGCCACCTTCTCTGAAAGGTCTCCACGGCTTCTGCAATAGTGATTAAATGATAAACCTAGCTTTTCTGCGTGTGTGCCTTTCATCCAATGACCGGTAAACAGTTTGGAAATTTAATCGCGTGGAGTCCCCAGAACTTTCTGAGTCTTCCGTCTATTGTACTGGGACCAAAGAGTTTGCGAAAGAGCACATGAAGAAATGGAGCTTCATCTTTTCTTCGCTTTCCTGAAAAATTAAGTGTGCAGTTCCTCTTTAAAAACAGTCAGGGGAATGCCGATGACGGCGTAGGAGGTGTTTGAGACCAATTCGGCCTCTTCCTCTATTTAATTTTTTTTAAAAGATCCCTATTTTAAGACGGGCTTAATGGAGAACTCATGAGTAGAACACTACCTTCTTAATTGGCCCGATAACCGCTTACGCGATTTTGGCCGAGTTTAATAAAGCGCGCCAGTTTGGAGAAGGCAAAACTAACAGCGCGGTTGCTAAGGCCGATGATGTCAATATCATCGGCATACGCCAGCAATTGTACGCTCTTATAAAATATTGTGCCTGAGCGATTAAGTTCTACGGCTCGTACGATGCTCTCCAACATCAGGTTAAAGAAGTCGCACGACAGCGAGTCACCCTGTCTGAAACCTCGTTTGGTATCAAACGGCTCGGAGAGGTCCTTCCCAGTTCTGACGGCGCTGCTGGTATTGAGCAACGTCATCTTGCAAAGCCGTATTAATTCATGGTCGGGTAGCGGAACGACAATTCCGTCGACGGCGATTGGGGTATCGGGATCTTCACATTCTCGGTGACATGCGCAGCTATCCCTGTTTAACAGGTTCGAGAAGTGTTCCCTCCATAATTTAAGATTACTCTGGATTTCAGTCACCAGTTCGCCGTCTTTGTTCTTTCAGGAACTTAAAACCTTCTGGAAGCCGCCGAACTTTCTGATAGAATTTTCGGGCGTTGTTCCTGTTGGCCAGCATCTCAAGCTCCTCGCACTCACGTATTTCGGTCACTCGTTTCTTCTTTCGGATAATACGTCTCTCTTCCTTTTTTAGCTCTCGGTAGCGATCCCACATGGCTCGCGTTGCGCCCGATCGAAGCGTGGCTCTATAGGCGGCATCCTTTCTTTCAGCGGCAGCATGACATTCCTCGTCGTACCAATTGTTTTTTCGGGCTCGCCGGAATTCGATTTCTTCTTCGGCGGCGGTACGTAGGGAACGAGAAATGTTGCTCCATTGCTCCCGCATGCCGGTTTGTTGGGCAGTGCTCTCCGAGAGCAGGAGTGAGAGTCGAGTGGCGAATCTTCTGGCTGTCTGTTGTGATTGCAGCATTTCGATGTTGAACATTCTTTGCCTAGGTAGATGTACGATTTTTGCTGCACAGAGGCGTGTGCGCAGTTTGGCTGCAACAAGGTAATGATCTGAGTCGATGTTGGGTCCTCGGATCGTACGGACATCTAATACACTAGAAGCGTGTCTTGCTTCTATCCCAACATGATCGATCTGGTTTCGCGTTTTTCGATCAGGGGACAACCAGGTAGCTTGGTGGATCTTTTTATGCCGGAATCTCAAAGAAGGAATCTTTAGTCGCATCGTCCTTCTCTTCCGTCGGGGTGTGGGCACAAATTAGCGAGATGTTAAAAAATCGCGCTTTGATGCGGATTGTTGCGAGACGCTCGTCCACCGGAGTGAACGGCAGTACTTGGCGACGAAGTCTCCCTCCCACAACAAATCCGACACCGAATTTGCGCTCCTTTACATGGCAGCCGTAGTAGACGTCACAAGGTCCTATGGTTTTCTTGCCTTGCCCCGTCCATCGCATCTCTTGGATGGCAGTGATGTCAGCCTTTACTCTCACGAGGACATCATCCAGCCGGGCAGAGGCACCTTCCCCATTAAATGACCGGACAAGAAGTCATGTGGTTGCGTACCTATTCTCTGGGAATGTCAGCCTATTAGGCAGTGCTCCTTTATAACGGAAATCAGTGTGCTAAGACTGCATTTATTTTGGCTTAGCAGAGATTCTATGCTTTTTGCATTGAGAGCTTTACTGGTCGATTAATTTCTTTCTATTTCTTTCGTCTTAGAATATAATTTTTTCAGCCAAACCATTCCAAATTTATTGGTTAAAGGTAACGAGTTTCCGACGTTGACGATGGTTGGTCGCATGGCTTCAATTCTTACGCGAACTTAACCTTTTAGGCCGTGATTCATAAATAAAATTCCCCAGATGTTGGTTACATTATTTATTATGAGCGGCCAGGACGAATGTGCGCTGGATCAATTTAAAAAGTTGAAGACAATTTTTGAAATTTGTAAAATTTTTGTAAATTTCGTACAGCGTCTGGCATTTTTATTTATAATGTTTTCGCTGTACAAAAAAAAAAACTATATTTTTATGGAAAATTAACGAATTAATTACTTATTCCCATAACACCTAATACTTTTTGTTGCATATGTACACTCTTAACACAGAAAGTTTGTATGTAAACACTTTAAACGAACAGGAATAAATCTTAATTTACTTAAATGACTTTAAGCGCGCACAGGCCAACCACATACAGCTAACTTTGCACTATTTCCGTGCAATAACAACATAAACTGCACAAGAATCTATACTAGCATACCTATACAGAAATTAATCATAATCAACTACTAGTAATTTGCAGATACGTCAAGAATAGCTGGAGTTCAAAGTCTGCAGAGAGCAACACTTTATTACACGCAGTTCATCATTGCACACTAGCAAAACAAAACAAATAAAAATTAACAGTTTGATCGACACTGTAAACAAAACGAATATCCAATCGGAATGCAGCTGAAAGGCTGAGAAAATAAACAGAGAGTGCGTATATGTATAGATGTGTGCATACATATGTATATGAGAATTTCCATGTATTGAAGAGCAATGATTACGTGTATGTTCTCTGTTTATTCAATAAGCTTTATTGTGATCTTGCAGTACTAAGCAGCTCGCAGCGCTCAACTCACAAATACAAATGCATAATAAATATGAGCAAGTGCGCACACCACACACTGAGTAACTCTCCGCCGCGTCAAGCACCACCCACTGCATTGGCAATCAAGTGCAATAATAATATTTAGATTTGCCAAGGAGCTGTTGAATGTCTAGAGAAAACGCAACGTAATAATTGTAAAATTACCACAAATTGACACCCCCAGGTTCTAGCTGTCACTTTGTCATCAACATGTTGAGAGTTCGTTGATCAACATTTGACGAATCACTTAACGTATACGAATGCATAATTATACACAGTATCTCTCCAACAAATTGTGAACGGTAGGAGTTTTTTAGTAAATCTACCATTGCTAGGAGATATGTGGAGACCAACTCGAGAGTTGAAGCAAGCAGATTTGATGCGACGTTAGAACGCTTATTGGATACTTAACATAATTGAGCTCTAGGGAATAGAAATTTGAGAAAAAAAAACAATTTTTCTTCCATTTCTCATGTTAAGACTATTTTTTTAAAGTAAAGCAATCAAATTTTGGGGAAAATTTTTTCACTGCGATGTAATTAAACTCCAAAAAATGAGAATTTGACTAAACCCACATTTCGCATGTCAAGATTATTTTTCTTAAGGTGAAGTAATCAAATTTGTAAGAAATTTGTTTACTGCAATTTGACAAACCAACAACATTTTTTCTTCCATTTCTCATATTAAGATTATTTTTCTCAAAGTAAAGTAATGAAATTTTGGCGAAAATATTTTTTCTACGATGTAATTGAGCTCTGAGAAATGAAAATTTTCCCCAAAAATACATTTTTCATTCTATTTATCATACTTTTACTCATCGTTTGGTATTTAAAAACTGTATCAAAACGAAACTTTTTCGCTGATGACGTCACAATATCCCCATGTGAGGTAATAACACACATTGTCCGGATTTTGAGAAGTATTTACAAAAAAAAAAAAACGAAAAAAACAAGTACAGAAATATTCACCTACAGATATCCACCAAGAAAATATTCACCTTTGAGGAAACCGTATCCACAAAATATTGACTAATATAAAAAAACAATATTTTTCAACGACATGAAAAAAGGAGGAGAAAAATACAAACAAAAACTCCACTTCCTTTGAACACATCCAATATTTTCGTTTTTATTGCTAGTCTCGGTAAGAACTCGGTATATATTCCGGCCGTTCCCAATCCATCGAACAGTTACTGTACTCACATCTAGTGGCTAAATTAAGCTCGTTACAATTCGCAAAATTAAGCGATCGACGCCGAATGACGTAGCTTACTACGTATGAAGTTAGATCTAACGGGTAATAAGATACAAAGTTACAGGCTTAGTTCCAACAGTTATACGTCGTGCGCGAAGGCGTAAACATCGTCGGCCGGTAGCAGCAAGTGAAGTGATCGTGTGATTGAAAACAAGTGGCAAAGGAAGTGGAAAAATATTTCAGAAAAAAAGGACACTCACAAAGGACTTTAATGGCAAAAGAACTAGAAAAATGTTTGTGTAAAGTAAATTAACAACAAAAAAAAACAATAAAAGCCTTTTAGTGTTATTTTTTTATTGCAAAAAAATATATAAAATATTAAAAAACAAAATATCAGTATATCTGCATTTATCCGCTTATAACCACCAAAATGCTGCCCAAAATGAATGTGGATGAGGTGCGCGTTAGCCTGCAACGCTTCGGCTGGCCCGATTATGTTGTCTTCGTCTTGATGTTGACCAGCTGTGCAGTGATCGGTATTTACTTTGCATTGCAAATGCGTCGTGAGAGCAAGGCGCGTAAGTCGCTCACCACCGAAGACGCGGAGGATGCTTACTTGGTGGGTGGCAGAAATATGAAGATTTTTCCCATCGCCATGTCGCTGATTGCGAGGTTAGTTGTGAAGTACTTTTATAAAGCGTTTGAAAAAGTGAGAGAGAATTTTTTAAGCAAAGATTTTTCTTTGCAAAGGGATTTTATTTTGTAATTTTTTACACAAATAATAGTACAAAAATTCTGACTCTTAATAAATAACTCAAAAATTATTGAATGGACTTCAATATTTTTTTTGTTTTTAGAAACAGGCTATGAGCTTATCCACTAGGGAGCGCTGCAGTCTAAATGTTTAGAAAAATTATGTTTAGTTTGGTTTATATTTACTAAGAAGGAAATTTTGGTTTTTGAAATATCAACCCCAGCGCCTCCTAACAGGTCAACGAGTAAAAGTCTGCCCGAGCCTACAATTTTGCCTTTGATGTGCCTCTAAGGACTGGCAGTTTCTAGCGTAACAAATTCCTTCCTCTCGCATCAACTCCCACCTGATTGTGTCTATATTTTAACTATAGATGAAAAAACGTGAACGATTGGTTCGATTTACTCCGAACGTGGACAAAAATGCAAAAATGAAAGTTGTGGCACTTGAACTTTTGGTGTCATTTGAAAGCTAAAACTCCAATTAAGAAAAGCGTTAAGTCTAATTTGTGATAAAATAGACTTTAAGTCTTATACATTCCCTCAAATCACAAGTAATTTGAGTCCATCATTTCACTTCCACGCTTGGCATATAAAAGTAATTAGTTGTGATAAAAAACTTGCTAAAAATAGATTTTTAGCCTTAACAGAACGTACAGATGTACTTTTATAAAGATAGTTATGATGAACCCAAAAAATATGTCTCGTGAAAAAAAATTAAAAACAAATATTTTTTTTTAATAGTAAGTAAATCAGTGTTCGAAGATGCTAAAACCCACAAATTGGGTTAATTTAGGGGAAAAAACGTCTAAAATTATTTTATGGTTTATGACAATTTGAGCTCTCCATTACTAGGGAAAAGTATTGAAGGGTTTTCCAATAAGAGGTTATATAATATTTTAATAGTCAAAGAAAAATGCTATTTTTAAATATAAGTGTTCGAATGTTTATTTGATTATAAAGAGGAAGGTATGCCATTAACGGTTGGAAAATAACATCAGACAAATTACCACCACGACCACGCTTACAGGACAATATCCTTTTTAAAATTTTCCATAACCAAATTGCAAAGTGGCTGCCCTATGTCCTCGATAGCCTCACGAATTCCATCTTTGAGGTCTTGAATCGACCCTGGGCTGTTGGCGTAGACCTTCTCTTTCACGTGGCCCCAAAGAAAAAAGTAAAAAGGTGTTAAATCACAAGATGTCGGTGGCCAATTGTGATCACCTCTTCGAGAGATAACACGGTCCGGAAACTTTTCCCGTAAAAGATTAATGGTTTCGTTGCTTGTGTGTCACGTAGCCATCTTGTTGAAAATAAACCTTGTCCAGATCAATACCATCCAATTCCGGTCATAAATAAATCGTCATAGCCATAGATAATTCCTGTTATTGGAAACCCCTTAATTTTCTCCGCCTTTTTCCGTCTCTTCAAATTTTTATTTTTGATAGTTTGAACTCGATTAAACGCTACAGGGAGATTTGAAATTTGATTAAATGAAAAACCGAGGAGTTATAAGACGATTTTCGTTGAAATACAATATATTTTTGGATAAGGTTGCCACCAAATTTTGAAAACCAAATTTGAATAAATTATATCCCAGTTATGTGAAATATTTCAGTATTGGTGTCAAGAGAAAGGGTGTTAAGAAAACTTCAGAAATTACTCGTCTGGATGAATCTTTAGTATACAATTTTTCATTTACCAATAAATAATGAACCACTGTGTCAACTCATACCTGGCACCTACTGGGCCTCAGAGTCTGTATATTACTAATATAATTGAAGGCGGTCTTCTTTTTTCTTTTCTGAAACCCACTCTATCATAAAAGGAAACAATACCTCACCAAAAATTTTGTTTACTCTCCCTAAAATCAACTCACTTACTTTCCCTTACTCACCAGTCGGTTCTCATCGCAAATGTTCATTCCATATTGCGACCGTTGGATCGGAGGGGGATCAGAGCTCCAACGAGGAAACCTTGCGCCACAAGGACAATAACAAAGACAACTACGAGTCTCTTCTCTTACAGACATATAGAATTGTTTTCAATACCAAGCGGCACAAAGTCTGTGTTGCCACCTTTAGCCTTTTCGTAATTAATTTAAGCTCATTGCAGCCTAAATAAACTATCAACTGATCCTTGATATTGCCAATTGAATGAAGGCTATGTAATCGTAGGCTTCAAATCTAAATCAATTCCTTTCGCCCCAACCAGAATGACCTTCAATAAGGTGGAGAGGACAGCTAAACTGTGGTGTGCAGAATGCACAGAAAATCTTCACGAAATTCTTATCAATGTAGTCCCAATCTGCACTTACTTTCCGTTGACCTTGAAGTTCAATCCATTGCGGCTCAAAACGCTATTAGGTTAAAGGAGGTTGGCCTCTGGAGGCAATCTTCTGTAGGAAATTATAGCATTTTGAGGCAAATTCCTTCTTCCTTTTCTGTATAGATCTCTCCATCCTCAAAATGGGATTACAGGATTGTGCTAGGGCTATCTTTCCAAGCAGACTTGATTGGAAGAAGGGGAAAGTATGTACGGACATAGGTAACTCTGTTTTCACCGACGATGCAAGATGGCATCTGGAATTGGGGTAAGAGTTTTCTCTAAATCAGCCAATATTTCAGTATCCTTTAAACTGACGAAACCTAGCAGTGTTTTTCAAGTAGTGGTCTTCGCAATCGTACAAGTTTGCAAAATGTTTAGACATAGCGCTTGGCACAGAGACATAATATAAAGGTTTCTTCCGATAGTCGAGCTGCGATCCAGACCCAAGCACAATTTCTTTCTTATTAAAGCGCAAGACAGATGGAGTTCTATATTATCGTGTGCTATCTCAAAAATAAGCAGGACGCTTAACGTGCTTGGATATCCCACCATTCAATTTCCAAACTCATAGCAATGGTCAGCAATCACTGGGTGATTCGAACTCATGCGAAGAAGCTTGGACCTCCGTGCAACCCCTATTGAAAAAGCTGTGGGGATGCTGTAGAGTAAGAGATTGTTGAACACTTTCTACGCAAATGTCCGGATCTGGAGGGTAGGTGCTCGAGATTTCTTAGTGTGAATATCGGGGATAGGCTGAGGCAGTTCTCAAGCCTAGAACCCTTTTCTTTTCTCCACTACATCAACGGCGCTAGATGGCTGTAGATGGGTTTTCTTCTCTTAAGGTCCTTTTCTTCACAGGCGGGGGTCTTTATTATGGTTTCAAAACGGCACTCTAGTGCTACTTGCAGTATACCCGTTGTAATCTTGCCCTCTAACCTACCTACCTACTTCAATGCCTTAGTGCCTTAGTGCTTTTTATTTAAATAGCCATCCCATTAAACTAATAGGAAAGTATAGACATCACGTGCTCGAGGAATTTCATTCGCCTCTCCTATACTGTACTACAATTCGCATTAAGTTCATGAAACAAACAATAGTCATGAAGTCACATAGTGCACTGTATGATAATCCGTATGACAACCTTAGCTAGGTGGTAAACTACTTTTGGCAATTAATGTCAAATTGTGTGTCATATTGTAGGCGAAACATCGATTGGTGAATGGAGGAATTTGAGTGGAGTATAAGATTGAAAAAGAAGACGAAATCATCTGGCGTGGATGCCTTTACTTAAGCTCTGATCAGAAGGACAGGAAGTATAGTTAGGGTGAAGACAGTTAGAGTATTACACGGTTAGCTCCTCTTCCACTGACTTTACTAGCCCCTAAGATAATAAACAATCAGCAGTTTATGCTCATCACCTCTTTAATTTCTTCTTCGCGAACATTTCCAGTAGATTATTATTATTCCATACTCCTTTAGGAGCTTAAGGATTCAACAAAAGTATTCCAAACACTTCTATTTCTAGACATAAATCTCGGTTCATTAAACGATATTCTAATTTCATTGCGGATAGTCCTTTGCCAAGTCATCACTGGTCTGCCTCTTCTTCTCGTTTCTTGCGGGTTCCAAGTCAAAACGGCATGCGGTATTTCCTCATAAGGCTTTCGCAGAGTATGCCCTATCCATCCATATTTTCTTTTCTTTATTTCACTGTTGATGCTATTTTGGTGCGTACTTCTCCAGAGCTCCTTGTTAATCGCAAGATATCCACAGATCTCGAAAGCATTGCTCTAAATTCACCATATCATAACGAAGGCAATTTTCAAACACACAACCCGCCAAGGTCTAAAAGTTCGTAATTGACACAAAAATTAGTAAGTCACTGACAAATGCAATCAAAAAATTTAGATTTTCGGGGTAAAACGGGTAACGTGCGTATTAAAAGTATTTTATTGCATATCACCCCAGCGGCTGCAGCATCCAACATTGCCACACATGCATTTCCATTAGCGTATATAGACTGCCACAAATACATACACACATACATATATACATACACACATACGTACATATGAGTGTGTGTGTGCACATTGACCACCATTATCGCGAATAACTGAACCAAAATCTTCGCAGATAAAAATATCAAACCGCATAATAAGCGCAATAAACTGCTGTCGGACAGTTGCTAAATCGCGCGCTCGTGTCATATTCAAATCTGAACAATTTCCATACAATTTTGATACGAGTACACAAGAATAAACGTAATTTTTGTTTTTCTTTTTCTGATTTCTCCTTTTGTGCAACAACAATATTTGTATGTATGTATTTGAGGCAATTTAATAATTGTATGGCAAATTAGACGCATTCGCATACGAGTGTGGGCGCACAAAAGGGAGGAGAGCAGAGCATACCAGTTGACAGCTGCCAAGCGATGACCTACGCATATGCAAAGTGCTTCCATAGTTTATTTAAGCAGACTGACTAGTAAATCGGGTAGCTACTACTTTGACTGACTACAGCTGGTTGGATTGACGGCTGGCTCTGGCATGAATGAGGAGGCATCGCGAGTCTGAGTACTCAGTAAAGCTACTGGGGCAGACGGATGTTGGTGGGTGTATGCGACAGAGCAAAACAAGGAATAAGAAAAAAAAAACGAACGAGCTGACACTAAATGATCAAATTGAAATTTAGCTAAAAATAAATTGCACTCAACTAGGCAAATTATGGAGTATAAAAAAAAAGAAAGCAAAAGATTTTAAGCGAAAGAAAGGAGTAGAGGAATACGAGTGTAATTTGATAAGTATACGAGGTGTGCCAATTAGATAGTGAGACTACTGCGGGTAAATGTTTTATTTTTAGTTTTATTACTTCTTAAGGAGACCCGGTGGTCTAGAGTTCGAAAATTTAAGCTATTTTCAGGATTTTTTTTTCAATAAAAAAATTAAAAATTATATTTAAATTTTTTAGGCTTTTTATTTAACTTCTTTTACATACAAAAATGAAAGAAACATCTTTTTTATTATTTTATTGTAATAATTTTATTTTAATAATTTTTTTACAATAAAAACAAATGACACACGATATTTAAATTTCCAAATCTTTTTATTTAACTTCTTTTACATACAAAAAATAATTTTGTTTTATTTTTTAATCTTAATAATTTAAAAAACGACGCCGAAGCTGACTGTCCTGAAAATTGGACCTGGTCGGTGCTGTACATTTTGCCTCTTCTTTTTATCTGAAACACAAAAACCAAAAAAAAAAAAAATATTTATAAGTATGACAGGTTTTTTTTTAATTTTTATGACTTTTTTACAATAAAAAAATTAAAAATGATATTTAAATATTTCAAGCTTTTTATTTAACTTCTTTTACATACAAAAATGAAAAAAAAAATATTTATTTAATTTTAATAATTTTAATATTTTTTTACAATAAACAAATGAAAAACAATATTTAATATCATCAGTATGAAAAAAATGTTTTTTTTAATTCTTATGATTTTTTTACAATAAAAAAATTATAAGCGATATCTTAACTTCCTTTACATACAAAAATTAAAAAAAAAATTTTTTTTTTAATTTTAATAAATTTTTTACAGTAAAAAAATTAAAAACGATATTTAAATTTTTAGGCTTCTTATTTAACTTCTTTTACATAGAAAAATAAAAAAAAAATTTAATTTTAATAATTTTTTATTGTAGTTTTTAACTTTAATAATTTTTTCTTAATATAAACAATGAAAAACGATATTAAAATTTCTTAGGCTTTTTATTTAACTTCTTTTACATATAAAAATAGAAAAAAATTTTTTTTTTTAATTTTAATAATTTTGAGAACTACGCTGAAGCTGACTCTCCCGCAAAATTGGACCTTTACGGTGCTGTCCATTTTGGGTCTTCTATTTATTTGAAACTCAAAAAACAAAAAAATATTAATCATTATGACTGTAACTATGTCTCGTACTAGAATAATTATATAAAAAATATAATAAAAAAATTTACAAAATGGTGAGGTTTTGAATTTTACACTCTAAAGATCGGGATTTTTTCAGTTTTTTAATAGAAAAACACGAAATAGTTGAAATAATAATATGATTCTTGTACGGGCGATAACCATTGATGTTGTGAACGACATATTTAAATTTCAGACTATTTTTTTTTTTTTTTTTTGGCAACATCAAACAACATCATTCTTAAAAGCCTTTACTTTCGAAAAAAAAATTGATTTTTTTTTTAAGTCTGGACCACCGGGACCCCTTAACACCTTAGGTATACACCTCAACTCTGAAATGCTTCATGTGAATCTTCAATTGTTTGAAACAGTGGAAGCCCTCCTCTGTCAACTGAAGATTTCCTCTATCAACTGCTTAAATGGTCTATGCGTACTGATTCTCGGCGCTTTCTCTGAAAACATTCGTTATTAGAAGAATTTATTCTTTCATTTCGTATTTCATGTCCATAGTGAGCAGCGAATCCGCGATCAACCCAACGGTAGTCAAGCGCAAACCGACCAGGCTATCGGGACCCCCAATTGAAATTGACGCTCACACTCTCTGTTGAGAGTCTGGCGCAGCTCTTCCTCCTTTAGAATGCGTCTTGATGTTCTTCTGCAAAAGGGAGTGACCTACAGTTTTACGCTACCTACGATCAGCAAATCATTTTTTATGAGTAACTTTTTGATCGCAGAAATTTAATTAGAAGTTTACTATCACCTGCTGAGAAGCGACTGCATAGTGATTAAGACCAGACTTAGCGGTTGGTCTGCTGAGGAACACATGTCTAGTGCGATGATAGTCTAGAAACTTACTTTCACATTCGCTTCAGATGGAGCTACACGCAGAGAAATTGAAGAGAGATCCAAATTTCGACAAATGTAACCGGAGTCAATCGTTGCCAGCAGTTGTTAGACCAGAGCATGTCTGGAGCGGTGATATTCCAGAAATTCACATTCTCTGTAGACGAAGCTCACATGAGAAATGTTTGTGAGGGATGTAAGCTTCGAAACGAGACTGGAGTCAATCCTCTCCTGCAGCTGTTGCGGTAGAGCTAAAGTCTGCGCAGAAGTATTTGCTAACCCGCGTGCCGAACAAAAACTTGACTTGCTCGGAGAGACGCGGCGATAAGACAGAGAAAACCCTTCCAGGAGGTTACAAGCAGGTCGGCAGTCTGTCAATGACAACAATCGCTCGACATCACAAGCGGACGGCTCGATGAAAAAGAGCGTCAAATAATGGACAAGTATCGACAATTAAGTAAGAGGTTGGTTGGAGTAGACTGCGGAACACTCAAAACAACAGTTCGTGGCATTTTAACAGAGGATATTTAATTGAGAAAATCTGCACGAAAATGGTGCCAAAGTTCTGACGCGTGAGATAATGGTGGAGGGTTTGTTGACGTGCCAGAAATTGCATGAATGCTGGGAAATGGACCCAATCCGACTCCAGCATCTTCTATCTGACTCCAGCGGCTTCTTTTAATCCCATGGATCATAACTACCTCAAAAAGAATGCAGAATAGGATGCTGGAGACGATAAAAACAACTTTAACCCTCTAGTGCATATAACCGCCTACAGGCGGGCAACACTTAAAAGCAAAAAAACAATAAACTAAAAACACGAAGTGTTTTTTTGTTTGTCATGCAGCTTACACGATTCATATTCTTCAGTTTACCCTTGATCGTGAAAGCTGCATGTGCTCATATTACAAAAATTTTGCAAGTGGAATTAAAAGAAGTGATCAAATAACCGAAAAAAGTATTTTTCTGAGAAGGTGTTTTTGTGATACTTCCTAAGAAGTGCCCTATTGAAATATTGAGTTAAAAAAATATTTGGTAAGTAGATTGAGAAGTGTAGAGTGGGATAAAGTGCTCTCCAAGTTTTTGTTTTATGTACATTGTGCCACTGTGTGCTTCACGCTGCAACCGTCTACAGGAGGCCGTATGCAGGGCGTTCAAAAAAAATTTTCAGTTATTTTGAACTTCAAGTGCACATATTATGCTGATTTATATTTTTATCACTAGAAAAATGTCGCGGTGGGGACGCAAACGCAAATACGACTTGTCGAAGATGTCAGATGAGGAGTTCAACGACTTTATGGGCTTTTGCGAAAACAGTGATGAGGAAATTGAAGGCGATGATTTCGATAGTGACAACGACGTGAATGACCCAGATTTTGTGGTCCCCAATCAAAATGGTTGTGGTCCCCCTTTCTACAAGAAACAGCAAACAACATTTCTGTATCTGATCTTTCTCTTTCCCTTGTTGTACCAACTGGTCCACAAGAAAATCTAAAAAGCATGTCTGTACCGGTTTCACAAGGAGAAATTGAAGCTACAGGAACAGACGAATTTTCGGGAAGGGGTATACCAACTTCTTCAGCGCACTTTGAATGCGATGTTGCTAATCTTCGAAACAATATGAAAGAGTTTCAAAACTTACTGTGGCGTAAAAATCATCTTCAAATAAATGTTGAAGAGTTGACGTTTCATAACCCGAATCTTGAAGAGTTTTTTCACTTAAAAACACCCTATGACTGCTTCGCATACTTTTTTAATACAGAGCTATTGGAACTGATTTGTGACGAAACCAATCTCTATGCTCGTCAGAAGAAAATAAATTCAACTTTCGTCTGCACAGTGCAAGAAATACGAAAATATATTGGCATACTGATATTTATGTCTATATATCGTTCTCCGAATGTGCGATCATATTGGGGCAGACATTCTTTTCAACCAATAAAAAATGCCATGCCAGTAAATCGATTCGAAGAATTTCGGAGCTACATACATTTCGCTGATAGATCGAAACGACCATCTAGAGACCACGCTGACTATGATATCTTGTACCTTGTTCGACCTATTATCAAACATATGAATGTTCGATTTTCCTCTGTGCCAATGTCCCAGCGTTTGAGCGTCCACGAACAAATGTGCGGCACGAAAATGTCTAAAACAAATATCAAGCAGTATATGCCGAAAAAGCCTCATAAATGGGGTTTCAAAATATTCTCCATTTGTGACACCAAAGGTTTTTCTTATAGTTTTGAATTGTTTACAGGCACTGCCGATAATGTGCGTGAAGAAGGAATACCTGATTTGGGAGCCGCTTCAAATATTGTTGTCTGTTTGTCAAGAAACATACCAGACTTTTCAAACCACATAGAGTATTTCGATAATTACTTTACGTCGCTTGGACTATTGGTTTACCTTCGAAGTCGTGGAATTTATTCGCTTGGAACTTTTCGAGCCAACCGTGTGAGAAACTGTAAACTATCTACCGATGAACAGCTAGTGGTGAAAAAAGCTCCTCGTGGATATTCGGAGGAATTCGTTGCCACCGCATTTGGAGTAGATATTTCTACTGTTGTTTGGAAGGACAGCAAACCAGTTCGCTTAGCGTCAACGTATGCAGCTGTGCAGCCATTTAACTCGAATAATCCGAGCGACCGAAACACATTGTCCCGTCGCTATAACCGCAATAGAAAACAGTATGAATATGTGAGCTGTCCAAACATTGTCAAAGAATACAACCGGCACATGGGCGGAGTGGACTTGATGGACAGTCTAATTGGTCGCTACAAAATTCGCATGAAGGCTGGTAAATGGCCATCTCGTATATTTCACCATGTTATCGACTTGGCAATAGTGAATGCTTACGTTTTATACCATCGCATCAATCGTGAAAAACATCAGCGTGTCGAGCTTCCTCGATTTCGGGAAGAAATCGCCGAAACTCTCCTGCTCATATCGGAAACGAAAAAATTAGGTCGCCCCACTACTGCAGAAAAACAAGCCGAAGAAGTACCAAAGGGAAGCAAGTTACTGTACCTACCACCACCCAATATAAGGTATGATTGTCTCAATCATTGGCCAAATTTTTGCGATAAAAGTAGTAAACGTCAATGTCGTAACAAGCCATGTAAATCGGAGACTCAAGTTTATTGCGAAAAATGCAACATACCACTTTGCATGCCTGTCAAAAAATCATGTTTTAAGGAATTTCATGCTGAATAAAGGACATTTTTGAAGATATGGTGTGAAGTTATTTCTAAGCAAATGTATATGTACATATATTCGTTCTTCTTAGACTTTGAACCAAACTTAACAATTTGTATACTATTTTATATATTACTTAAATTTTTATAAATAAACGTTTTCTGTTTACTTGTTTAAGTGGTATTGTATTTTTAGTAATTTTTTTTTAAGCTACCTGCATAAGACCGTCCAGAGGCGGGGTGCTAATTTCCAGGGCCACAGAGCGAATTCGGGTCGCACAAATAAAAATAATATTATATTTGTGTTTTACAGCCTCTAATTAGTACAAAACATAGGTTAGGTTAGGTTAGCCTGGTTGGCAGTAAGCCACGCATAGACCTTTTGGTCCCTTGCGATACCAGATGGAGACCGACCTCTATGAATACCTAAAGTAGACATCATGTAGGATGTCAGCGCTTTTGGCGAATCTAAGTAGGGCTGGGAGCTCCGCTTTTGAGACGTCTTCCAGACCCTCAAACAGTGGGGCTCCCAGGCATCTTAGTCGTGTTTTTGATAATGCCGGACAAACGCACAGAAGGTGTTCTAAAGTCTCCTCAACATCCTCTCTGCATTTTCTGCATCTGTCCGTGTTAGCAATCCCTATCTTGTACGCATGTGCAGCCAATAGATTGTGACCTGTTAGCATACCTATGATAGTTCTGCATTCCTTTCGCGAGAGCGTAAGTACGAATTGAGTAAGTTTTTTGTCGTTAGTTCTACACATGAGTTTTGCTGTTTTGCATGTGGTCAGGTAAGTCCAACTAGCTTTAACTTGCCTTTTCATGTGGCCGTCCATTTCATTGTATATTGTGTTTAGCGGTCTCGGTATGTCGTTCTCTTGTTCAAATGGTAGTCTCACAGCACTTTTTGCTATCTCATCTACTATTTCGTTCCCTATAATGCCTTTGCGTCCAGGTACCCAGTAGATATGCAGCCTACTGTTTCCGGCTAGCCTTGCTATGGCCTCCCTGCTCCGTCGAACATTTTTGGACTTAATACAATATGAGCTTATTGCTCTTATTGCTGCTTGACTATCCACGTATATATTAATTGTTGAGTTCTTTCTTGTTCTAGTGTAGGCTAGCTCCGCGGCCTTCCCCACAGCAAAAACTTCCGCTTGGAAAATACTGCTGTGGTCTGGCAGCTTGATAGACTGCCTTATTCCTAGTTTTGAGCAGTAGATACCCGCTCCCACTCCGTCTGGAGTTTTCGAGCCGTCTGTATAGATGTGAAAGGTTCTATGGCCAGGCTTCATGCCTTTGTGCCATCCCTCCTCTTCAATTGTAGTGCGGAACCTTCTTTCCCAATTAAAGTACGGAGTCATGTAGTCTGTGCCTCCTGAGCTCCACTTTCCTATTGAGCTGTGACCGAAGGTTCTGCAGGTGAATACCCCCGCAGCCATTAGCCTCCTCGCGGATTTCGCTGCCAGGTTTTCTGCCATGAGGTCAATAGGTGGCATGCTGAGTATCATTTCCAGCGCCGCCGTTGGAGTGGTCTTCATCGCTGTTATGCACAGGGCAGCGAGTCGTTGAATCCTTTCCAGCGGCATTAAGTATGACAGTTTTTTTGTCGCAGTCCACCATACTAAGGTTCCGTACAGCAATATCGGTCTGACTACTGCTGTGTAGCACCAATGCATCAGCCCAGCATTCTTTTACATGCGTACAACGCATTACTGGCCTTTTTCACCCTCTCCTCAACGTTGTGCTTCCACAGCAATTTGCTGTCCAGTATTACTCCGAGGTACCTCGCATAATCTTTGAGAATTAGTTCGTTGTTGCCTAGCTTCGGGAGGTTCCACGCCGGAACTTTGTACTTCCTGGTAAAAAGTACCATGTCCGTTTTTCCCGCGTTTATCCCTAGCCCTGCGCGAGATGCCCATTGATGTATCGTTTTGAGAGTGCTGTTCATCACATTACTGATGGTGTCCAGGTACTTTCCCGTAACTACTATAGCTATGTCATCGGCATATGCCACTAGTTTAGGTGCCCCTCTGTCAAGTTTCTTAAGAATTTCATTTGCTACTAGTAGCCATAATAGCGGCGATAGTACCCCACCTTGCGGAGTACCTCTGCATGCATATTTGGTGACGCTCGCATCGTTCCACTCCGCTCTTATCTTTCTGCTAGCTAATAGCTGCCTTATCCATAGATAAACCGCGGGTTGCACATTAAGTGACTCTATGTTATTTAGAATAGCATCTTTTGTCACGTTGTTAAAGGTCCCTGATATATGTATCTAGAAATACTCCTAGAGCATACTCCTTATATTCTAACGCCTTTTCTATGTTTAGTAATAGGACTATGAATAAGTTCGTGCGGTTTTTTTTTCGAAATTTGAAACTTTATTGACGTAAAATGGTTACAAATTTAATATTCAAAATATTGTCCATCGCTTACTACTACTTTCTCCCATCTTTCTGGCAATTCACGGATTCCCTTTGTGAAAAATTCGGTCGGTTTTGCCGCAATCCACGAATCGATCCATTTTTTGACTTCATCGTAATTACGGAAGTGCTGGTCAGCCAGGCCATGTTGCATCGATCGGAAGAGATAGTAATCGGATGGCGCAAGGTCTGGACTATACGGCGGGTGGGGTAGGACATCCCATTTGAGCGTTTCTAAGTATGTTTTGACCACTTGTGCAACATGTGGCCGAGCATTGTCATGTTGCAAAATAACTTTGTCGTGTCTATCGGCGTATTGCGGCCGTTTTTCTCGCAGTGCTCGGCTCAAACGCATCAATTGTCGTCGGTAGACATCCCCCGTAATCGTTTCATTCGGTTTCAGTAGCTCATAATACACAACACCCAGCTGGTCCCACCAGATACACAGCATAACCTTCAGGCCATGAATATTCTGCGCCGACGTCGATGTTGAAGCATGGCCAGGGTATCCATACGTTGCCCGACGTTTTGGATTGTCGTAATGGACCCACTTTTCATCGCCAGTCACAATTCGATGCAAAAAACCCTTTCTTTTGTGCCGTTGAAGCAGTTGTTCGCATGCCATAAAACGGCGTTCAACGTCTCTTGGCTTCAATTCATACGGCACCCAATGGCCTACCTTTCGGATAATTCCCATGGCTTTTAAACGTTTGGAAATGGTTGATTGATCAACTCCCAAAGTTTTTGCAACCTCTTCTTGCGTTTGAGCCGGATCTTGATCGAGCAATTCCTCCAATTCGGTATCCATGAACTTTGGCGGCGCACCCTCGCGTTCTTCGTCTTCCAAGCCAAAATCACCACTTTTAAAGCGTGCAAACCACTTCTGGCACGTTCGCTCAGATAGAGCATGCTCACCATAAACTTCCACCAAGATACGATGACTTTCGGCTGCTTTTTTCTTCATATTAAAATAATGAAGAAGAATTCCCCGCAAAAACACATTATTTGGCACGAAATTCGACATTTTCAAGTGTGGTAAAAATATTGTTGTTTACACTTCAAATAAAAAACTTATACTGACGTTTGTGCCTTACGACAGTAGCTCTCCAATGAATGTTTGGAAATGTGGATCGATGGAATAATAATCAAGTTACGCCATCTGTTGTAAAACCGAAACGAACTTATTCATAGTCCTATTACAAGTGAGTGAAGTGCAGTTTCAGTGGATCTGCCTTTAGTGTAAGCATGCTGCGCCTTGGATAATTCGTCCGGCGCAATTGTGTATCTAATGTATGTATCTAGAATCTTCTCTAACGTTTTCAGGAGAAATGAAGTCAAACTAATGGGCCTGTATTCTTTTGAGTATAGAGGGTTGCTTTTTCCCGCTTTTAGAATAAACACAACCCTCGCTTCCCTCCACAATACAGGAACGTAGCTGAACCTCAGGCATCCCCTGAATATCGTTCTTAACCATGGTACCACAAGGTGGCTTACCTTTTGGAGCATGGCTGGGAAGATTCCATCCAGTCCTGGCGATTTATATGGGTGGAAACTTTGTATAGCCCATTCTATTTTGTTGGTTGTAATTACGTTCGTCGGGATTTCGTGCACAATATCTCCTCTAGGTTCGAGATCTGCAATGTCCGCACACCCTGGAAAGTGTGTACTGACTAGGTCTTCTAGAGAGTCCTCACAGCTGTCAGCCCACTCCCCGTTAGTTTTTCGTATTGTTCTTGGCGTAGACGGATTCTTGGATAACAGTTTCCTAAGTCTAGCCACATCGTTAGTGTCTTCCATACTGCTACAGAAGTCTTTCCAAGATTCTCTCTTGGCTTTACGTATCTCTTTCTTGTATACTTTTAGTAGATCCTTATACTCTTTCCAACAGAACTCATTGTCAGCAACTTTGGCTAACCTATAGAATTCATGTACTCTACGTCATTGTGCTTCTAATTCCCTGTTCCACCAGGGAGGCTTCACCTTGCGTTTATTACGTGTTGGAGGGCAGGATCTTTTAAAGGCTTTGACAAGAGTAGTTGCAAACAATTCAACCCCTTTCTCAAGTGCGACGTGTGACTTGTATTTCCGGGGTATCATTGGTGTTTTTGATAGTATATCCCTATACAAGTCCCAGTTCGTATTCTTAGGATTTCTAAAGGATGTAAGCTTGTTTTTTGAGCGGAATATAACCTGAAAGCTTATGTATCTGTGATCAGAGAATGAGGGCCTACTCAACACTTTCCATTCCTGAACCATAACATGCCTGCTTGTGTAGAGTGTTAAATCGAGTACATTCTTCGAGGTTGGTCCCACATATGTTGGTTCTTCACCTCTATTAGCTATTTCTAGGCTACTCTGAAGAATATAAGTAAATAGTGACTCACCTCGGTCGTTTATATCTGCACTTCCCCAGACCGTGTGATGTGCGTTTGCGTCCGTTCCTATTACCAGAGCATGCTTCTTTCTGGCAGCTGTTTCTACCAGCTTCCGAAGTTCCGTCTGTGGTGCTTCTTCATCATGTGACCGCTTCCTTTAGCCATGTGAGCGTGGGGTCATCCTTGCATTTTATGATTTTGACGCCACTGAACCACCCTGCTCCGTCGAATGCTGGCATGGGTGCGTCCGGCTCTGCGTCCATTTTTGTAAACAAGGCTTCCAGTAGCTTCATTTCCACTACCTTCCACCGTTCCTGCGACATTCGCCCCAGCTGGTCCCTACGGTCAGTGAGTGCCACTATGAGGTGTCTCTTGGCAATTTCACTGGCCGCTGCCGCTGCTTTCGACGTCGTAGGTCTTTCGTCACGGTTTTTCGGTTTAGCCGTCTCGTGCCTGTGCTTCTGCTTTTTTGATGGCCCTGAGGCTTCACTATCCGCAGAACGCTGCCTCTTGATGGCTAGCTCTTCTTCGATGTTGTTCGCATATTTCGGATTGGAAGCCGCGAACATTGGCTTTGTTGCGTAGAAGGCCCGGCCATTTTTGATCTCCTCTCTGGCCCAAGCCAACCGTTCCTCCTCTTGCTTCGTCAGATTGGACTTGCTGCCAAATCGGTCACAAACTTTGACCGCGGCCTTGTATCGGGCTTTGGCCTTCAGCTTCTCTTTATCAGGCTTGATCCTTGGTCTGATCTTGCTATCCGAAGCAGCACCATTGGATCCAGCCGGAGAACGCAGAAGAGCCTCTTCCTCAGCTGTGTTAATGCTCCCGACGCTTTCGTGGTCCGAGTCTTCGTTGACAACGGCACCCTCGCGCTGAAGAGCGTTATGTGTGTGTTTGGCAGTAGAATTACGACCACTGTAGCCTGCTCCCGCTACAATGGAAGTTTTGTTGCTTAAATTTTTGCTTGTATTCATCTTTTTCGTACGACCACCTGCTCGACAAGGCGAGCGCAGTGGTCTATTTTTATAATGGGGAATTCAACACGGTCCACCGCGGCAGCGCCCCATGCCGTGGCAATGCACATAACATAATTTACATACAATAGTACAAAACATAATTTTATTATAAAAAATCTTTTCTATGCACTAGAGGGTTAATAACGTCACTGAAGAAGATTCCCATTAATGATTTCCAAGGCTCCAACAATGATTGGATGAAGTGTTGGGAACGGTGCATCGAAAAAGGAGGGAAAATGCATTGAAAAGTTCTGAGAAATTTGTTTACTGATATCGAGTCCTCATCATCATGTAGCGATTACAGTCAGGGTAAGCTTTAACTTCGTCCACAATCCTCTTCCAATCTGCACCGTTTATAGCAATGGACTTCCAGCTACTAACTCGTAGGTTTTTCAGCTCGGTTATGACTTGGTCAAGCCAGGTTAACCTTGGGCATACTCCGAACCGGTTCGTTAGAGAGTTTCTTGTATTTTGAGGGCGGCTGTCCTCCATGCGCACAATATGTCCGAGCCATCGGAGTCTTTGGGATTTAATGTGTTTAACGACATCTTCTCCCCGGCATAGGTTCAGCAGCTCTTCGATGTAGGGGCCAAAAACCTTTCAGAGCACTTTTCGCTGGAACACTTTTAAGCTTCTTTCGTCTTTGCTTGTCATTGTCCAGCACTCGCAGCCGCACGACAGCACCGGGAGTATTATTGACTGGTAAAGACGGAGTTTACATTCGCGCGTTAGCAGTTTAGACGTCAGCAATTTTGTGTGGGTGTAATATTCTTTGTTTCCTATATTCTGTCTTGTATTGCGTAGTGACTACTGTTGTCATTATGTCTCCCAAACACTCCTTATTACCACTCGAAATTTTTCAAGTGTTGAACTTTCTCAAAGGATATTGAATGAATGATTTAAAAAATACTTCTGGGAATTTTTTACGGCACATTCTGCAAACGAAAAGCTCTACATTTTCTGGCCACTTATCATAAATAAGCGATCCCGAAACTCCTATCCTCTAGAATTGCTCATTTTGGGAAATAAATCAGAGGAATCCTAGATCTTAGATCCAAATTCTGGGATAGGGATTGTTAAACAGCCATAATGGGCCTGTAATCACAATACAACTGCTTGGGTCCAGTATATTTTTACACTTTGATATTATTTGTTGTGTACTCAGGTACTCACATTGGTGTTAAACTAAAGGATCTGTCCAGTGAAGTGAGTCGCGATATAGCCTCGCGAACGTTTTCGCCAGATTTCTGTACGACCAAATATGCTTTCATATCTGCTTTAGGAATCAGAGTAGATCAATTTTTTGTTTCTTTTTCAGTCTTTATGTCAACAGTGGTGTTGCCGACGAGGTGGAAGATTAGTTGATTTCGTTAGATGTTTGAACAAATTCCAGCCTCAAGACTAGGGCTCATCCGAAACTCGGCGTTAGGTTCAAAATCCACCTGTCAAGTTCTCTTTTGCTGGGTTTGTATAACCCTAGAGGTTACCAGGCTGTTCTAACCACCTTCTGGAGCCAAATTAACTTCAGCAAGTACTAAGATGTGCTAGATGCCGTATGAAATGACTCCATCAAGCAATCTCTGCGGATACTGATGGGTATACTCTTCAGACTACTATCCTCTGGACATCAAAAAGCTAGGTCTGTAAAATAATATCTAAAAACTCGTTAAACTACAGATGTCTTTAACTCATTTCTGTATATACTTTTGCTTCTAAACCCGTCAAAAATCGTCAGATCGCCTCATTGGCTTTTTCCATCGCCCACGATTTGGCGCCATTCTATGGAGCGAGCAAAATAAGATGTTTGAGGAATATATCATAGCGGCAAAAAGTGCCCTACGAGCTTATAGGGACTACTTAAAACTTTTACTGTCTTTAATTTTTTTTTCGTAGGATTAACATTTCTAGTACTCAGTACTATTTTTAGTACACCAAAGTTATTTTTTAATTTTCTCACGACATTTTGTGCTCTCCCCTTCTTTTTCGCTCCCCGTCTACACAATGATGTTGACCTCCATTATGCAGAAATTGATAATCAAATAATATAAAACAACAACAAACAAGAAATCAAATTTGCATGCACTACTATCTACTCGATGTGTTTATTTACGCGCAATTCCAACTACCTCAATTGACGAATTCCCCACACGTTCCCTGTATTCCTATTATACTAATATTAAAATAAATGCTTAAGTCTGTCATACAACAATGATGACAAACCGAGCAATTGAGTACTACGATCAAGCAACGAGGAAAAATCAAGAAATTCGCTTATGAAACAATTTACTCAGCCAATTTAAATATCAAAGCATATAATCCTTTGCTAATTTTATAAGGTGACACTACAATTTTGATGAGGTGATGTACTATGTGACAGCACCAGTGTGTTTATCCATAAGCTACAGACAAAAGCTCCTGTACATGAAACCTCAAGTAATTGAAAAAATGTTCCAACAGTGTTTTTGCCAGAGCGAGATGGTGATCATCCCCTTCGCAGCTCTACCTGTACAGCATCAACAATCATTTAGGACGAAATTCCCTCGCGTGTACTTCATGCGTACGCTTAGAGTAGCATCCAGTAAGGGTACCCACAAGAACACAAATGGAATTATAGTCAGAGGTGACTAGCGTTTTAGATCTTGTTTCATCGAACCTTGGACAGAACTGTCTTATCTCCAAATACTCGTACACTAGTTTCCTGACTCATCTACTATTTGTTTGTCAAGCCGAAGATAGCATTAAAATATAGAAACGGTGGAGGGTTAACTGTTCCTTTTTTCGCTTGTCAGCTCATTCGTTATACAGCTAATCCGTGTGTCTAGGACCCTTACAACTTTCTTAGCATACTTCGCAATCCACTCATTCAGAGAGTTCCTGCACTCAATAGCTACCAACGCGGAGGGGCTATCGCATTGCAGAGATTCAATTGCTGCCTGACAGTCAGAGATAATTGTGATAGACTGCATTAAAATTAGAATACTCCCGAGGTAGTGAATCGCCTATCTTATTGCTGCTAACTCAGCTTATAGGACAACACAGCGGTCCGGCAGTTGTATAAAGAGGTGAATAGATCTCACTGCCAGTCTGATCGTGTACGTGTTTTGTATGGATCTCACGGCCAATCTTATCGTGTACTTTTGAACCATCGAAGCTAGCGATGCCAATAGCCATGAACCTTGAATTCATGTCATTGAAGCTTCCCAATTCACTCATCTTGGAGATTTTTGTAGAGAAGCTACATTCAAAGAAGAAACTGACGTTAGCGGAGTCCAGCTCTCTGAAGTCTGTCGGATGAACGTCTTTTTATATCACTGTATAAAAACTTAAGATCCATCTAGGCACGAACTGCATCTGGTTGTGCTGAAACTGCTATGAAGCTTGCCATGTTACTCTATTAATATAGAAGAATATACAAGGTGGTGCAAAAGTAACCTTGCGATGTTTTTTGGCTGTAATTTAAAAAAAAAAGAAAAACTTTGATTCTTCTTGTGGATTATTTTTATTTGGTCTTTTAATTTTTTTTTACATCAAGTCGAGAATATGATGTCATGTAAATGGCCGCCGCCACAGTTGATTGCCATTTGAGCCCTTTTTATGGCATTTTCCATCACTTTGGCCAAAACTTCCGGCGATAGGTCCCCACATTCTTGACGGATATTGTCTTTAAGAGCTGCAAGAGTCTGAGGCTTGTTGACATAAACCCACGACTTCAAAAAGCCCCACAAAAAGAAGTCTGTAGAAGTCTGGAGCGGTCAAATCAGGCGATCTTGCTGGCCAGTGCAAATCGCCAAAACGGGAGATTAAGCGCCCGGGAAATGCATCCTTCAGCATATCGGTTGTGGCACGTGCAGTGTGTGCCATTGCACCGTCCTGTTGGAACCACATGTTTTCCAATCCCAATTCATCAAGTTGCGGCATAAGAACTCGTTGATCATTGCTCTGTAGCGCTCACCATTCACAGTAACCGTTTGGCCCGCGACGTCTTCGAAGAAAAAAGGTCCGATGACTCCTCCAGCGAAAACAGCACACCATACAGTGACTTTGAGCGGGTGTAATGGGTTTTCGTGGGTTACACGCGGATTTTCAGTGCCCCAGAAGCGTAAATTTTGCTTATTTACGTACCCGCTAAGATGGAAATGGGCCTCATCACTAATGATTATTTTTGATGAAAAATCATCTTCCTCTTGGTGGTGATTAAGGATGGCTTGAGCGTATGTTAGACGCGATTGGCGGTCAGCAGCTAACAGCTGATGAACCGTCTGGACTTTGTACGGAAACATCTTCTTGTACCAAAATTCGCTGTAAAGACCGTCGAATGATACCCATTTGCGTGGCACGTCGTCTGGTCGATGTCGACGGCGCTTCCATGACAACCTCGGCTACAGCAGCAATATTCTCTGCAGAACGGCTACTCCGGAGTCTGCCACGCCTGGCAGCATCTCGTGTTGTGTCAGTCTCTTCGAGGCGAGCGGCTAAACGTCGCAGTGTTTCACCAGTAGGCGTTGGACGGCGAGGTCACTGTGGTCACTTTGGAGACAAAGAGGGCAATAAAAGCTTTCTTGGAACGATCTTCAATGTATTGGTGCATGTTTAACTTCCTTTCGAGAATCACACCGCGACATTTTATTTCGATATGGAAAGGGTTTTACTTCCTTTTAACCATTATGATTTCGATTTTTGTAGCATTGCCGTGGAGTAAACTTGGTTTCGAGAATGTCTTCATGAGGTTCGGTACAAGCGCGCTCAGAATCTGAAGATGTTTTTCGAAATTCCGGTATTTCTCAAGCTTCCAAGCTACCTATTAACTGTGAGTTTCCAAAGTAGAGGGAGACAACCCTACTTTAGGAGTAACTCTGGTTATGAGTTTAATTAAGAGCATGGCCCCCGCCCCGACTCTGAGAAAAGTGTTTTATTTTTTTGTTGTTCTTACTATTACGGTGGCAAATGATTTCGGACATGTGTCCACTACGAGGGCATCTAAGGAGCATCATTATGCAACTTATTTTTCCACCTAAATTTAAAATATTTGAGGCTGTTCAGAGTTGTCAAATTATGTCCGGAAGATATTTGGGAAGGCTTGAAGCAATGACTTTAGACCAAAACTATTGATAAAGGCATACGGTGTTTAATTTATTGTTTATTGTTATTAACTGTAGAGCGCAATATGAGTCGATAGTTGGGCGAAATGGCTGCAATATATATATATATATGCGAATATATATATATATATAATTGGCGCGTACTCCCTTTTTGTGTGTTTGGCCGAGCTCCTCCTCCTATTTGTGGTGTGCGTCTTGATGTTGTTCCACAAATGGAGGGACCTACAGTTTGAAGATGGCTCCGAACGGCTTATGAACTTTCGAACACTATTAGAAACAACTTTTTCTATCATTGCTTACAAGGTAGGGCAAGCTAAGGCTTGGCTCCATTGTTATCTTCTCCATCACTGGTCGCCAAATTTGTGGTCACCTTCAAGCGCGCACTGCTTGACTGTTCATGTTTTTAAAAGTCATACACCTTCCATTAGTGATATTACTTCCGACTGCCTTATCTGGAATTATAGTGATGGGAAAATACTAAGTCGTCATATGATCAACAACATTTTTTACATATGCATGTATGTATGTGTATTCAAATGTTTATGAAATTTATGCTATGCGTAATATTTATTTTTGATAAAATTAAGAATTCTAAACCTTAATAAAAAGTAAATCATTTGTTTTTGCTTACAATTGCTAATAATAGTACACATCGATCACTGGTTTTTAAATGAATTTATTAGGTTTTTTTATGAATTTATACAAAATAAAAAGTTAAAAATATTTTTGTAAATAAATGCGTATGCTAGACACGTACGAAAGCTCTTTGTAAAGGTAAAAATTCGCTGAAAATTGTTGACGTCTCTGTTAACCGCCTCCGCCTGCTATCCGGCTCGCGAGAACTCAACTATGCGCGAGTTTACATACCCATAGCTTTGTGAATACTTAGAATGTATGTAGTACTTGTTGTAATTAATTTCACGAGGATCACGTTCGATACATTGTTTCTGCTAATGTATGTGAATAAATATTTTATTTATGTGTAGCATTTATTAGTTGGAGTTCTTCCGGAAATTCGAGTACTCTAAACAGTATCTTTGTGTTTTTTTATGAAATTTTTTTTAATAATATTTTTTTTTGGTCATTGCTTTATTTTTCACACGTTTTCATTTATGTAAGTACGGGCAGGAAGTTTATTTGTTAATCAATGGTTATGAATGTCCCTCTGGCTTTCTCGACTTTGGTCGTGAATTTTAAAAGGTGTCCAACGCAGGGTGATTCGTAAAAGATGCCCACTTTTTTTTAATTATTACTCAGTAAATAAACTATAACAATATAGGTGTCAGGCACTATTTATACAACGTCGATCGAGAAATATTTTAATAATTATTTCAGTTTGTTAAATATTTATATTAATGCCGAAAGAATCTCTTTTTAGGTAGACCTCATAGCTCAGGTTGATCGAAAGAGGTTGCCACTCTTAAATTATATCCAAAGTAAATAAAATATTACGGTATGTGCACCATATTTGATGGCCTTTATTCATCTTTAATCGAGTAATAATAATAGTAATAGGGTTGCCATCTAACCTGAATTTAAAATATTTGGCTAAATAATTATTTTAGTTTGTTCAGTAAATTAGCAAATAAAAAATCTCATTTTTAACAGATCTTATTGCTGAGATTAATCGCACGAGGTTGCCACTCTTTATAATTATTTCGAAAGTACTTAAATAAAATACTACGGATATGTGCATGAAACGAGATGCACTTCAAACTCCTTGAATCCAGTAACATTTCTGATAGGGTTGCCACCTATACTGCATTTAAAATATTTTTTAAAATAATTATTTCAGTTTGTTCAATATATTATTGTAATAAAAATTTCTTTTTGGGCAGGCTTCATAGCTGAGATTGATCGAATGAGGTTGCCACTCTCTATAATTATGCATGCCTTTTATACGAGTATAAATTTAATCCAACAATTTAAATTTACAAAAATATTTTTAATCCAGAAATATTTTAAACAGCGTTACCACCTAATTTAAATGTTGAATATTTACTTAGATAATTTCTTGACAAGTTTAGCATATGAAATATAAGAAAACAGGTATTTTTGGAAATATTTTAATACCGCACTGCACTAAATTCAAAGTATTTTTGACAGCTTTCATCTCGAAAAACTTCTGAATACATTTGAACCAGGTTGCCACTTAGTTTTCAATGAAAAATATTTTATTATTTATTAAAAAATTTAGACTGCAGTGCAATAATATAATACATGCAAAGCTGAAAAAACAAGTGGCAAAGATAACAAAAAAAAAAAATTGCGAAATATGTGGTATACCTAAGAATTTCCGTATAAGGTTCCCACTTTTATTGTAAGTTAATTAAAATGTGAATGATTTCTCGCAAGACAGTCATAAAGTCAAAGATATTACGGATAATTTTAATTACGAAATTTCGTTGAATAGAGTTGCCAACTTATATTGAATATTAGAATGCTCGTATAAGGTTGCCATCTTTATTTGAAATTTATTAAAATGTGAATAAGTTCTCACAAGATAGTCATAAAATCAGAGGTATTTCTGGTAACTTTAAATACGAAATATTTTCGAATAGGATTGCCAACTAATATTCAATATAAATAATTTATGCAATTAATTATTTTGAAAGTTACAACAAAATATGACGCTATAATTCTAAGCAACAAAGGAGTGTATTCAGTAATTGAGAGTAAAATTTACCTGAAGAGGGGCTATCTTTAAGAGACTCTCACAAGGTTGCCACTTATTTTAATTTATTTAAAAAATAAATATTAGAAAGGAATATGGGTATCAGAATAAATATGTTTTATGCAACTTTAATCCAAAATCATCCAAATGGGGTTGCCACATAATTTTGTAAAATAAATTACATCAGTTAATTCTAAAAAAAACAAAAAAATGTATTTAAGATTATTATTAAGATTGAATATGGGTATGATATTAATTATGTTTTATTCAACTTAAACTCGAAACTATTTCCAAATAGGAAATAATTTGAATAAAAAATGTTTATTTAAAAAAATTTATTTAAGGTTACAACTTACCCTAAATTCGGGAAACTTAAATTTTTTTTTTCAAAAAAGGTAATTTTGATTTTTTGTTTGCCTAGAACTCTTTTTAATCCGCGTTATGAAAATTCTTATCTTATTTTTCCAGTTTCATCTCGGGCATTACGTTGTTGGGCACACCCACAGAAGTCTATCTCTTCGGAATACAATATCTCTACATTATGGGTTCATTGGTGATAATGGGTTTCGTGCTGTACTACTTCTTCCTGCCAGTATTCCACGATCTCAAACTAATATCCACTTACCAGGTAAGGAATTGCTTCTTGACATAAACAAATATTTTAAAATTTAACCATATTCACGTGTATCTCCTTCAATAGTATTTGGAGTCTCGTTACGACAGACGCATGCGGCTTTTTGGGTCAGTGCTCTTCATGTTTGGTTCGGTGAGTCATTTTAGCAACAAAATCCAAAGAATAGTGTTCTGAAATCTGATTTCTGATTGCTTATTTCCCCACACCCACAGTTATTGTGGCTGCCGATTGTCATCTATGTGCCTGCACTTGCCTTCAATCAAGCCACTGGAATTAATATACATCTGGTAACACCAATTGTGTGTTTGGTTTGCATTTTCTACACCTGTGTGGTAAGATTTATTTTAAATTGTGGGAAACTTTAAACCTCTAATTTTGCTTTTCTTTAGGGTGGCTTGAAAGCTGTTGTTTGGACCGATGTCATACAGACGCTCATCATGTTCGGCGCTATGGTCTTGATCATTGTCAAAGGCACCATAGATGTGGGTGGTTTTGGTGCAGTTTATCAGAGAGCTAAAGAGAGTGGACGCATTGAGACGCCGAAGTTAGTGATATCTCTCACTCTTTTTATTTCTTTCTCTTTTTATCCCTTCCTCCGTATTCCACTTTTGCCCTCACAGCTTCACCTTTGACCTCACCGAACGCTACACAGTTTACTCGCTCTTCATTGGCGGTGTGGCTCATTGGCTCAAATCGAATGCGATCAGTCAGAATATGATTCAACGTTATCTCTCGCTGCCTAACATGAAGTCGGCGCGCACTGCCGTTTGTATCTTCATATGTGGTGTGCTAACCTTTATTTGCCTTTGTGGCTATAGTGGTCTGCTCATTTATGCCACCTATCACGATTGCGATCCGCTACAAACTAAGGTCAGTTCGACATAAAGTAAAACGCATCTTTCTTATCCTTTCATATAATTTCCAAACATTCTATTCAGCTCGCCAAACGAAACGATCAACTATTGCCGCTGCTTGTCATGGAGATACTGGGAGACTTTCCGGGCTTGCCTGGTCTCTTCGTTGCTGGTGTTTTTAGTGCTGCTCTCTCTTCGCTTTCCACTGGCCTGAACTCCATGTCGGCGGTAATGCTTGAGGACTTCTTCAAATCATTCGCCAAAAAGCCGCTGACTGAGCGTCAAACGGCATTAATAATGCGTTTTGTGGTAATCATCTTTGGCGCCATATGCGTGAGCTTGGTTTTTGTAGTGGAGAAACTTGGCACAGTGCTACAGCTGACTATAACCTTATCGTCTGTGGCGAATGGACCGTTGCTAGGTATTTTTACTGCGGGCGTTATGGTGCCTTGGATAGAGGGAAAGGTGAGTGCTTATTAGTACATATTTGGAGGGGAAAAATACTAACGAAAGACTCTTTTAATTATCCCGCTTCCTTTCTTGCTATTGCAGGGCGCTCTGGTTGGCGGTCTTAGCAGTCTCTTCTTTATGGCCTGGATGTGCATACGCGCCCAAGCGGATTTGGCTAGTGGTGCTGTAAGCTACCTACGGAAGCCACATACCATTACAGGGTGCAATTATACGTTCATAGATTTTGCCTCGATGAGTATGGTGGCTGAGAATATAACAGAATCCACAACATCAGTGCATTTGAAGTGAGTAGAAGTGAAATAAAATGAAAAGGAAAATAAATAAAATAACATAACTAAAATTAATAAAACATTGTACAACATAACACAGCAGTGATGAAGAAACATTTTTAATTGAAATAAAATAAAATAAATTAAAACAAAAAATTTAATAAAACAACATGGCAAAAGTAACTGAACATAGATCGAATGAAAAAATTTAGAAAAACTTAACTTATCATAACGTAACTTAATACAGCATAACACTAAAAAATTTTAAGTAAAATAAAGAAACATAAGAAAGCATAGTGGAACATAGCATAGCATAATTTTACAAAAAAAAAAAATTAAAAAAAATAACCCTTCAGAACATAAAATATAATAATGAATCATAGCACAACAGAGTATAGCATAGCATAAAAGAACATAGCATAGCATAACAGAACATAACGTAACATAAAACGACTTAACAAAACATTTTACGGAAAATATTATTATTATTATTAGAAGGCCATTACGCACTGCGACCAGAGCTGATCTATTGTGAAAGGCCTATTTTGTAACCCTAGAGTTTTAGGCTGTTTAGAAATTTTAGCACAGTTTTGGGTTTGTTGTTCCAAAGATTGCATGGAGATACTACGATACCACCAAGGTGGTGAAGTCTTTGTCTGCCCAACGCAGGACACTCACAAAGCACATGTTCTGAGCTTTCTATGTCCATTTCGCAAAAGCGGCAGACATTGGTCTCGGATAGACCAATATTGTTTAGATGGTACCTCAGGCTGCAGTGACCTGTAAGGTATCCAGTTAAAAGACGCAGATCTACTCTGTTTAGTGAGAGAAGTTTGTCAGATATTCCTTTGTTGGGACTTAGGAATAGTTTGGCTTGACGCTGACCGGCACAGTTTAGCCAGTGTGCGGCAAGTTTTCTTTCCTCCCATTTCCTAAGGAATTCATTAATGTGGCCTTTTGTCAGTCCACAGAAAGGCTCAGGACCAGTAAGTTGCATATTTGCTCCTTGTTTTGCAAGGTCGTCAGCCATTTCATTTCCCTCATGTCCTTCATGTCCCGGAATCCAACATAGTGTTACTGTGTTGAGGTTTCCTAACGTGTTTAAGAGGTTTAGGCAATCGTTTACCAATTTAGAGGTGATGGTTGTAGATAGAAGGTCTTTTAAAGCCGCTTGGCTATCTGAAAGTATGTAGATGTGAGTACCTCTCATTTTCCTTCTAAGGCATTCTCTCACACATATTTCAATGGCATGTATTTCTGCCTGGAATATTGTTGGGAAGGATCCCATCGGAATCGATTTTTTGAATTTGGGCCCATTGATTCCTGCCCCTGTTCTACCATTTTCCAATTTGGACCCATCAGTAAACCATAGCTGGGAGCCAGGTTTGAAGGTGATAGAGTTAGTTCTCCAGTCTGTTCGTTCATTGATTATAACTTGGAAGTTCCTGAAGAGTATTGGTTTGGGTGATAGTATATCATCCCTATGAAGAATGGGACTATGTAGGAAGTCTTCTAAGATCTTTAAATGTCCTTTCATATCCCCACTTTTAAGTTCAGATATACCTTTTAGTCTTAAGGCACTCGATCGAGCTTCCCTTTCAATTAGAATTGGAAGCGGTGGTATGTTCAGGAGCACACCCAATGCATCCGTGGGACACGTTTTCATAGCCCCTGTAATCCCAACACATACCAGGCGATGCAGTTTGCTTAATTCGTTTGCCGCCTTTCTTTGCTTGACCTTGGGCCACCATGCTAAGGATGCATAAGTGACTATGGGTTTTACAACTGTGGTGAATGTCCAGAAGGTCATTCTAGGGTTTAGTCCCCATGTCTTACCAAAAAGCCTTGTACAGGCAAAGAATGCCCTTGTGGCTTTTGAAGTAACTCTCTCAATATGGGAGTTCCACGTAAGCGTTTTGTCAAGACTAACGCCAAGATAGTTCGCTTCTGTCGAGAGTTCAAGTGTTGTTCTATTAAGGGTCGGACATTTGAGATTTATGTTCCTTCTCCTAGTAAACGGTACAAGTGTTGTTTTGGATGGGTTGATGGAGAGCCCTTTTTCCGTGCACCATTTGTTTATTATTGTAAGGGCTTGCTGCATGCGATCCGAAATGGTTTCCTCATGCCACCCTAATACATAAACTACTAGGTCATCAGCGTAACCCTGAGTGTGAAATCCTAGGTTATTCAGTTTGTGGAGAAGTTCATCTATAACTAGAGTCCACAGAAGAGGAGAGAGTACGCCACCTTGGGGGCAACCTCTTGTGGCTTTGATAGATTTGATTGTTCCTCCTAGTTCGGTGCTGATCGTCCTAGATTTCAGCATGAATATTATCCATCTAGTGATGGGTTCAGGTACCTCCTTTAGATATAGGGCATTATAGATTGACTCATAGGAGGTGTTATCAAAAGCTCCTGATATGTCAATAAATGCACATAGAGCTATCTGTTTGGACTCAATAGCCTTTTCGATAACTGTTACCAGGCTGTGTATTGCAGTCTCAGTGGATTTTCCTTGTTGATAGGCAAATTGAAGTCGATGCAGTGGGAATTTAGCTAGATTGTATTCCCTAATATACTGATCAACTATCTTTTCCATTGTTTTGAGGAAAAATGAGCTGAGACTAATTGGTCTGTATGATTTAGGCAATTGTTCGGGTTTTTTCCCTACCTTTGGAATAAATACAACCTTAACCTCAGCCCATTTTGTAGGCAAATGTCCTAGCAGTAAGCTTGCTTTGTATAGTCTGGTCAAATTAGGGATAATATGGTGTGCACCCTGCTGTAAAAGACAGAGGAATATCCCATCAGGACCAGGAGATTTGTATGGGCTGAATGTTGATATCGCCCATTGTACCCGCTGTTCATGGAATAGCTTGTTTGCTAGTTTTAAGTTCTCAGCACCCGCAGATGTAGTAGTTTCTGCCGGTACAGAGATCTCGTCTAGCACAAGTGATCCAGGGAAGTGAGTGTCCAGCAGAAGTTGACTGGTTTCCTCTGGATTCCTTGTGTAGCTTCCGTCTGGCTTTTTCAGGGTACTAATGCCGTTTAAGTGATCTTTTAGTAGGTCTTTTTGGATACGAATAGCATCCGGAAGACTACAGATCTTTTCACAGTGATTCCTCCAAGTAGCCCTTTTAGATTTCCTCAATTCTTTGTTGTAGTTGGTTAGGGCTGTTGAGTAGGAGGACCAGTCCCCCATTGCTTTAGCTCTATTCCATAGGGTTCTTGTTTCTTTACGCTGGTTGGAAAGTGTACTATTCCACCAAGGAACATTTCTTTGTGACTTTTTGACTTTTACTGGGCAACTTTCGTGAAACGCAGATATTATGTTTGAATGTAGTTCGTTCGATTCGAACTCAAGCTCAGATATAAGCTGAATGTGACGCTTAGAGCAGTTAACACTTTGTTCTAAGTCGAAGTGAAAGTAGTCCCAGTTAGTTTTTCTGGGGTTTCTGTAAATTGTCATTTGTGGTTTGGTTGCACCTATATCGAATCTAATATGTCTGTGATCCGACATAGATGTTTCCTCTGACACATGCCAATTTGAGACTTCGGACACAACATTATGGCTAGAGAGAGTGATGTCAAGGACTTCACCTCTGATTGCATTAATGAATGTAGGTTCGTTGCCTCGGTTTAGGATAGATATATTATACCTAAGTAGAAATTCAATAAGGTACTCACCTCTTGGATTGATGTCTGTGCTTCCCCACGCTGTGTGGTGCGCATTTGCGTCACAGCAGAGGATCCACCGGAGACGTTTTTGCTGACAATATTCCACCAGGCCTATAACCGGAAAATATAAAAAGAATAGTATAAAGTGAAATAACATAACATAGCAAAGCATAGTGGAACATAGCATAGCATAATTTTACAAAAAAAAAACAAAAAAAACACAATTGAAAAACGTAGAAACCAACATAAAGTATAATAATTAAGCATAGCGCATAATAGAACATAGCATAGCATAACAGAACATAGCATAGCAAAAAATTACTTGACCAAATATTTCAGGGAAAAAATAAAGTAAAATGATATGAAGTGAAATAAAAAACATAACAAAGCATAGTGAACATAACATAGCATAGGTGAATACGACATGGCATAATATTATAAAACAAAAACCAAATTAAATTGAACAAAATTAAAAAAAAAAAATAACGAGAGTTCAAAGCATAAAATATAATAATATAGCATAGCATAGCATAATAGAAAATAACACAGCATAAAATGACTTTACAAAATATTTCACGAAAAATATAAAAAAATGATGTAAAGTGAAATGAAACAACATAACAAAACATAGTGGAGCATAACATAACTGCATGGCAGAATACGACATGGCATAATATTACAAAATAGTAACAAAATTAAATTGTAAAATTATTAAATTTAATTCAACAAAATGTAAAAAAATAACCAGCCTTCACAACATAAAATATAATAATTCAGCATGGCATAATAGAACATAGCATAGCATAAAATGACTTAACAAAACATTTTACGGAAAATACAATATAAAAAAAAGTATATAAAGTCATATAAAAAAACATAACAAAGCATAGTGGAGCATAACATAACAGCATGGCATAATATATATTTATTATAAACAAAAACAAAATTAGATAGAACAAAATTTAAAAAATAACGAGTCTTCACAACATGAAATATACATAATAATATAGCATAGCATAAAAGAACATAGCATAGCATAATAGAACATAGCATAGCATAAAATGACCTACCAAAACATTTCACGGAAAATATAGAATTAAATGAGATAAAGTTAAATGAAACAACATATCAAAACATAGTGGAACATAGTGGAGCATGGCATAGCATAATATTACAAAATAAAATAGGTATAACTTTAACAAATAAAAAAATAGTATATTGTAACATATCATAACATAAATTAAGAGAATTTAGCATAGTCCAGCCAAACATAGCACAGCATCAAATGGCATTACATATCATTTCAAGGAAAAACCTCAGAAACAATGATATAAAGTGAAATAAAGCAAAATAACGGAAGCATATCACAAAAATGTCAAATAATAGATTCGCTTTTTATAACATAACATAAAAAAACATAGCACACTATAACATAGCATAACAAAACATAACGTAGCATAGCACAACATAACATAACATAGCACAATTGAACATACCAAATCATTTCAGAGCATTGCAAAACATAACATAGCACATAAAAAAACATATCAGAGCATAGCCTAAAATAAAAATGAATTATAAGAAATACACAATAATATTAAATATAACAACGTATTATATAACAAAACTGAACATGGCTTAGCATAAAATTAAATAAACTAAAAAAAAAGAAATTAAATACATTAAAATATTAGATATAGCAAAATTTTTTAAAAATTTTCTTCATTTCCTCCACCAGCGACGGCGCCTTCCACATCTACAACATCTCCTATTTATTCTACACGATGTTCGGCTCGCTGATAACGGTCGTGATTGCTTCGATCACCAGCCTTGCATTGGGCGCAAATAAAGTGGAAGATATGGACACAAAACTACTGTCGCCCTGTGTGCGTCGATGGGTGGATCGGTATAAGGCAAAAAAAGCGCTGAAAACGAATACTCAGCTACAAACACAAACGCCCAATGGTGCCGAAGTCAACAATATCAAATTGACGAAGCTGGCGGAAACGCCAACATAAAATAATAACGAGTGGTTTTGTGGTAACGAACGCAAAATATTTGGTTAAGATTTATTTATTTACAGCTATAAGCGACCTACCACAGAGTTTTTGTGAAGAAAAAAGTTTTGCGGAAAATTGGACTTGCCTCAAGGCCACCTTCATTCGCGCCATGTAAACTAAGCTTGCGCTACTCCTCAACCACGAGTATTGCATGAAGCCTACTTTTCGGCGTACTTTTCTACAGAACTTGTTGAAGCTGTTACATTTAATAAAATATACTAAGTAATTGTAAATAATGCTTATTAGTGTGGAAAGTATTAATCTTTAGAGAGCATAGCATTACAAAAAGTAGAAATAGAAATATTAAAAAACAAAAAACAAAATTAAGTATTAATGTTCCTATAAGTTATTGTAAATAAATCAACACATTCGCCCAATTCAATGCAATTTCATTGGTTTAACTACTTTTTTTCTCATTTCGAATGCATACACATTTATTTATGTAGGTAAACAGTTACTCTCGTCCAGCCGCCCGGCTGCAACTCCAACTTCAAAGCCTGCCTGCCGGGTCCATTTTTTTACTACACTGCACAGCTCGTTGTTTTTTTTTCGAACCCCAAACTATCAATTTCAGCCTATTTGTTTTTCACCCTAATTCTTAAAAAATGCCCACAGGCATAGTGTTTGAATGCGGCCTAACTCAGCGCCAACCTCAAACTAATGACCCGCATTTTTCTGCTGCTCACCCCTTCCCCGCTCAATTGGTAACTTAACCTTTTTGGCCTCACTAATTTTGCTTTCATCTCTTTTGCGTATTGTTGATTTGCCTATGTATTTTTGCGCATAGTTTGAGTTCGAAAAGGGTCAATTTGCTATTTTTTATGTAATGTTTTTGAAAGTTAATTGAAAGTTTGTGTCTTTCCAACCAACAGCTGTATGAGTTGTTATTGTAAGTAATTACTGGTTATTTTCTTTATTTGCTATGTGTTTGCTATGCCATTTGTTTGCGGTTAGACACAACTTAATTGAATAGTTAATGATTTGAAAATATATATTTGGGTGAATTTGAAGATGCATGGGTGAGAAGTGTACATTCCAAAGGACTTCAAGTTTCACACCATAAACCATATCGCGCGACGATTTTTATTCAAAGTCTTCGACAAAAAGTAAGGTGAATTTGGTTGTAAAATGAAAAATCTTTATTTTTTCTTGTAAATCAATTTCATCCCCTTCAAAATAATCCCCTCTCGATGAAATACCTAAACTTATGCCAACGATTTTTCCAATCCCCGAAACATGCCAAATAGTCCATTTCCGGTATAGCCATCAGCACCTTCTTCGATTCAGCTTTTATCTTCTCAATCGACTCGAAAGGCGTTCCCCGGAGTGGTCTCTTGAGTTTTGGGAATAGCCAGAAGTCACACGGAGCCAAATCAGGCGAATACGGTGGTTGCGGAGCGATATGTGTGGAATTTTTGGGGAAATGGTCACGAAGAACGAGTGCAGTGTGAGACATTGCATTATCGTGATGCAAAAACCAATAGTTGTTGGCCCATAATTCTGGTCTTTTTAGACGAATTGCTTCACGTAAACGACGCATAACGCTCAAATAATATTCCTTATTAACAGTTTGGCCAGGTGGAAGGAATTCATAGTGTACCACACCACGAAAATCGAAAAAAACTGTCATCATGACCTTTATTTTTGAACGACTTTGACGTGCTCTTTTCGGTCGGGCCTCGCCTTTAGCACGATATTCGCTTCATTGGTCGGTTTTTTCAGGGTCGTAAGCATAAATCCAAGTCTCATCTCCCGTAATGATGCATTTGAGCTTGTCCTGATAGTCTGGAAGCATTGTTTCACACACATCAACGCGACGACTTTTAGCCAAGAAATTGAGAGTTTTCGGTACCAAACGAGATTTGACTTTTCGTAGGCCCAAATGGTCTTTCCAATGGTTTTCACAGATCCTTCTGATATTCCGATCATATCAGTAAGGTCTTTAACAGTCAACCGACGATTTTTGAGCACTAACTCTTCCACTTTATTGACGTGTTGGTCATCTGTTGACGTCGATGGTCGTCCGGAGCGCTCCAAGTCATCAACACGTTCTCGACCCTCTTTGAAGTCTTTGTACCACTTATAAACATTTTTCTGCGACATGGTCGAATCACCAAATCCTTCCGCATGCTAAACGTTTCCGCAGCCGAAATTTCATTCCGCAAACAAAATTTGATGGCACTTCTCTGCTCAATCAAATCAAACATTGTAAAAATCGAAAAATGCACTCTTGGTAGTTTGGTAAACACAAGCGTAAATATATTACTGATAATGACGTTCACATGAAAGTTGGCCCAAATGTTATTAACAGTGCTGCCAACTCACGAAAAAAATAACTAGAGCGAAATTTTAATCCGGCGAAGTTTGACAATTAATTTCACCTTACTTTTTGCCCACAGTACTTAGTCGTGCCATACGTTCTGTTACAAGTTAAGTCCGTTATAGACATGGAATTATAATAATATACTTTTTTTAATGAAGTTAGTTTTATTTAATCATGAAAATATTAAAAAAAAAATTTTTATTTTCATTCGATTAGGTCATTCAGCTATTGCAGCAAGCACGTTTCCAAGGATAATGGCTTCGCTGCTCAAACTGAAGGTAATTTGAGACCCTCCAAGTTTTTGTGAGGTCTCCGACAAGCCATGTTCTCCAATTCTGACACCATACTACTGTCCAATGGACTACGAATACGGCCAATCTTTTGCGGCTATGAAGCCACTGCTGAGTGGTTTTTGTCTAATGGGCTGGAGCGGAATCTTGCTGGAAGATCCAACGCTCTCCACTGAGTACTTCTTAACTGCTTCTTCAGGCCTTCTAAGACATCCCTCTGGTAAACTCTTACCCTGGTCTTAGCCTCTTCTTCGCAGAAATGAAGAGATGTAACGTCTTTAAACGCTACGGTGCTTCCCTCCAAACCATTACGGAGGCTGGATGGTAGCCACGCTGAACCCTTGGAACAACATTTTTTGCATCTTTAGAAGTTTTAGCAAAGATTTTGTCGTTTTGCTTATTAAAACCTTCTTCAGCAGTGAACATTTTCTCATCTGTGAAAAAAAATTTTTCATGGCCGTTGACTGCGTGCCACCGAAAAAGCTGCTTGAATCTGTCGACCCTAATTTTCTTCAAGCGCGTTGTCAACAGATATCCAATTGAGCGACGGTAGGCTTTCATGTGGAGGTCATCTCTAATTAGTGTTGACATGAATCTGGTCGATACATTCCGTTCCCTGGACACTTTCTAAGGGGAGTTTTGCGAATTCTTTCTCGAACGGCTTTTATAGCTGCACTGGTTCGAATCACGCGGACGACCTCTTCTTTTCAGGTCTGCAACTTCGAAATTTGGGAAAATCGACTGATCGTGCAGTAAATAAACATTCTCAAAATATTCAGTTTTTTCAGCACTTCTTAAATCTCACTTGCACTTTTACCACACTTAACCGAATCACTGCAATGCGATTTTCCCTAGCTCTCCAGTCCATTGTTAACAAGCGAAATTCAACAATTGTTTGGTGCGACCTATGGGCTGGAGGAATCATCGGCTCATATTTCTTCAAAGACGAGGCTGGCGCCAACAGTAAATGGGGAACGCCATTGCGCCCTTAAAAACGCCTTTTTGATAACCAAATTGAAGTCCGTGATCTTCACAATCTTTGGTTCCAACAAAACAACGCTACTTGCCATCACAACTTTGGCCTTTTATTTGTGCAGGTATGTAAAGTCTAAATGCTTTGTCGACAAACCGAAGCTGGTTGGCATTGGAAGCCACCATTACTGAAGTTATTCACGAGACATCGAGCGAAGTCCTCCAGCGAGTCATTCAAAACTGGTGCTTACGAATGACCGAATTACGACGCAGTTGCGGCCAACAGTTGAAAGGGATTATATATACAGTATAATCTCGATAATTCGGACAATTAAATACCAGAGGTTGTCCGAAATATCGAATTTTCCGGATTATCGAGTGGGTAAAAAATTTAATAGAAATCAGTAGATCAGTAATTAAATGAAATAAACTTTTATTTGATCTTAAATTGATTAATATTCAATGAGTTATATGTACATATATTCGTTTTTATTCGGCCGTAAAATAATTCAATATATTCGTTTGCCGCAATTTTGTTTCATTTCCCTTTCTGAAGGCAATATCTCTGAGACTCACAAGTTTTAAAATGTCTCCGGATGAAAATTCCTGTTCCTCTGCATATTTAATACAACTATCAAATGCGACAATAGCTTGAGAGTGCGAAATTTTAGGATCTTGACTTTCATTTTCGTCAAGACTGCTGTTCTCGTTATCTTCTTCCTCAATCTCGTTGATATCGAAATCAGTGTCGTCATTCAACCACTCAGTAATTTCGTTATCATTATATACATTTGGGGATATTTCAACAAGAAGATCAATTATTTTAGTTGAGCTGCTGGGCCGTAGCATCGCAAGAGGCAAATCATCATCTGAGTCCCATTCTTCGTCATAAAGAATTTTGTTAAAACATTTTCTGAGCACGCGTTCATCCACATTTTTCCAAGCATTAGACGATAAAGCCACATCTTTTAATGTAAAGTTTTTTAAAGATTCCGGGAGATTGCTCGTTGGGCTGGACAAAAGTAGAGACAAAAAACTCTTCCAATAGTTTGTCTTTAAAATTCGGATAGCATTTTGGTCCATTGGCTGTATAAGAGCCGTGCAGTTTGGTGGCAAAAACATAACATATATGTCCTTATCGAAATCCGATAGTGATTGGGGATGGCAAGTTGCATTGTCTAGCAGTAAAATGGCTTTGGCTGGTAAATTCTTTTCCTTTAAGTATTGCTTTACTTCTTTAACGAATGAGTTTTCAAACCAATTTTTAAAGATTTGCTCTGTCATCCAAGCATTTTTGGTATGGGAGTACCCAAGCGGAAGGTTTACTTTTTTAAACGCTCTGGGGTTTTTGGCTTTCCCTATCATGAACAATGGAAGTTTGTGTTCTCCGGTTGCATTACAGCAAACTAGAAGTGTTACTCTTTCTTTTCCAATTTTGCGCCCGGGTGCGGATTTTTCATTATGCAATGCAAGGGTTTTTTCTGGAAGTTTTCTCCAAAACAAAGCAGTCTCATCTGCATTATAAACCTGATCATGCATTATAAACCTGAAATGCCCGTTTCTGCAATTTTCTTTCGCAATTTTTCAATAAAGGGTTGCACAGCAGTAGAATCATTGGAAAGTTTTTCGCCAGATATTTTTAAGAATTTAATTCCATATCGGGAGCGAAAATTACTAAACCAACCATTACTAGCCACAAATTCCACACTTTGTCCGTAAATTTGGGAACAGAATTGTTTGGCCTTTTCTTTGATGATTTTCGAGGAAATCGGTGCATTGTTTCGTCTTGCGTTTACAAACCATTTATACAAGTGGTCTTCCATCTTTTCAAACTCCGCAGGTCGCATAGTTTTACGCTTTCCAAGGCCACATTCTGTTCTAGCAATGTAATTGCAAAATATAATGAAAGGAGTGTAAACTCTTCTTACAAAATGTTTTCGTTTTTTACCTATCAATCTTTAATCCACTTGATTATATGTCCGAACTTGTAGATTTACCTACATTGTATTGCGCAGCTAGCTGTCGAATTGACTGTCCTTCACTTAGTTTCTTAAGAACTTCTTTTTTCTGGTCTATCGTTAAAAACGTATGTTTTTTCTTAGCTGCTGGTGCCATAGTTAAATTTATACAGTCCACAGTTAAAGAAATTATGGAGTTAATGTTTGAAATTAGCTACTGAACTACACGTTACGCAAATATGCTTATGAATATGAACTAGGAGGCTGACGAGCACTTAAACGCACTATTCACGCAAAGTAGTTAGCAGGGGAGTCCCCTTTATAAAATAAAATAAAAAATAACGGAATTCCTTTTTATTTCAGCATATTCACTGGAAAATAAAGAAGTGTCCGAATTTTAGAGGTACATGAATACGTGGTGTCCGGATTACAGAGACTTCAATAGAAAACGTTTTGGTGTCCGGATTACCGCGCTGTCCGAATTATCAAGTGTCCGAATTACCAAGATTAGACTGTATATATATAATTGGCGCGTATACCCTTTTTGGGTGTTTGGCCGAGCTCCTCCTCCTATTTGTGGTGTGCGTCTTGATGTTATTCCACAAATGGAGGGGCCTACAGTTTCAAGCCGACTCCGAACGGCAGATATTTTTTTATGAGGAGCTTTTTCATGGCAGAAATTCACTCAGAGGTTTGCCATTGCCTGCCGAGGGGCGACCACTATTAGAAAAATGTTTTTCTTAAGTTCTGGTGTTTCACCGAGATTCGAACCGACGTTCTCTCTGTGAATTCCGATTGGTAGTCACGCACTAGCCCATTCGGCTATGGCGGCCGCCTTGAAAGGGATTATCTATAGATTTTTTACATTAAAAGCCGATAGCTCTACATTTGATACCCTTCATTTACCGCTTCAAGCTACTAATGAAATTCATCAAGATGATATTTAAATCTCCTATATCAACCGCCTTAGCGAAATGATTGATGCGGAGCTACCATTCGGGAGTACGTAACTTGGAATTTCCGTGAAACACCAAAATGAAAACACAGTTTTTTCTTATAGTGGTAGCCCCTCAGCCGACAATGGCAAGCCTCCATGCGTATTTCTGGCATGAAAAGCTCCTCATAAAAACCGTTTACCATTCAGATCCGGCTCCCTGAAGCTCCCTCCGTTAGTGAAACAACATGAAGAAGCACGCCACAAATTTGGAAGAAGAGCTCAGCCAAACACTAAAAACGGTTGTAAGTGCCGTTTCCGCAGGTGTAGCAAGAAGTAAGAGCCCAGATGTCTGAATTTTAACCCGGTGAGAGCAGGGCAGCTGAGAAGAAGGTGCTGAGATTATTCCACCTCATTCTCCAGGCATCTTCTGCAGAAAAGACTTGAAACAATCACACCACATGGATACCTTACGGACACTGTTCGGTAAGAACTCCCACCAAAATAGAGATCTGCGGTTTTGTTAGCTTAAGCAGTTCCCTCAAGCACCTCCGATCTATCGGTGGCTAGAAGGATCTCGCGGCGTTGCACGTTTGCGCACTAACCCAGCGCTTGATGAGTTGACACGAGGCCGATCCTTCCAAGAGTAGAGTACAACATCTCAAGGGAACTCCAATCTTCTCATTTCGCGTGCGAACTGTCTCCTGAGTCCTCTGTCTACCCAGCTTTTCAGCTCTGCATTTGCTTCTATGCCACTGTGACCGGTAACCCAAATGCGCCTAATATCGAAGTATTCAGATGCTGTCGAGAGAGAAACCAGGCATTCCAGACTAATTTCGAACGCACAAAACGAAACGGACGCGAGGCCCTAATTGCCACCTGGTTGTCGGAGTGGATATCCTTTAGAGTAATTACAGAAGTAAGCAACTAATTCACTGCTTCCTTAATTGCGGCTATCTCCGCTTGGAAAACACTGCAGTGGTCCGAAAGCCTAAGTTTGAGCTTGATGGAGAGCTCCTCGCAGGATAATCGCTCACCAGCCATTCCGTCCAGTTTCGAATCATCCGTAAACATGTTTGATATGCCTTGTCGCCAAATGTTGCACCAGGACCACTCTTCGGACCGAGCGTGGAAGTATATTGATCAAGTTCCATGGGGATGAACTCAAAGTTTTAAGAATACTAAAGTGCCCATAGCTTAAGTTTAGCTTATGACCCGGCTCTGAATGCAGCGCGTGCAGCGGCTGTTTTCTCTACGATGTGCACTGGTCCACATTCAGCATGACGTTAAGCGCTAGAGTAGAAGTCGTCCTAAGTGCTCCACTGATATCAACCTTTGGACTCTCTTCAGCTTTTTAGCTAATGTCATTCTTTCCAGCGAGTTCCACTAGACAAAGACTTCATGCAGCCAAATCGGCTTTTAAATTGTGTTATTTAGTCAAAATGTAACTTTAGGCGAAAGGACCCATCTTTTGCCGATAGCGCCCCTACATCCATACAAGACGGCTGACTGTTGCCTTCCAGATTTTCTACTTTTTACTTTAAAAAGATGGCGTCTTAGATGAATGCTGCTGTGATGAATCTAAAAGCTCGAATGTTGGAAAGATTTAAGTTAAAAAAGAAAGAAATTATCTTAAGCAAACAGAAGCTGTTGGTTCAGGAGATGAATGAGCTTCTGGAATCTAATAATCCTGCGAACTACAAATGCCACGAATACATGCCAAGACCATCTCAAACTCCGAACTCGAACCACAGATTCCCCTGTGATATGCAACTCCTATTATTTAACGCTTTAGGGAAATGTCAGTGAGAAAAAGTGTCAGAGGATCGCGCAGTCTTGTAATTGTCATGAGGGAGTCTTACATGTGTGCATAGTTGTTGTACGCTTCTGATAGAAAATTTCTATTACTCTCACTCCTACGATAATAATCGTACTTTGACTGCAAGCAGAGAATGTCATTGGTAGAAAAAACAACGAAATTACTATTAAAACTATCTACCCACACTTTTCAAGAAACGGATGTCACGCACACACACACATACACACACTCGCGCGCGATTATTATACGCAAAATGTACCTACGAAAATATAAGATAATACAATACAACATCCCATTAGTGCTGTCAACTCTTTTATGCCGCCAGTGTCAAAACAAAAGCGTGCACAAAGAGAGCAAAAAAAAAAAACAAAACAACGCCAAACACAATTCATACAACCGAAGTGACATGAGTACACATTTTTGATTTTTCTACTACTATTTTGTATTTAAGTTTATTTCATTTTTTCTTCCAGAAATTGCGCTGTGGTTGGGAGAAATTATAATTAAAATTGTTGTAAAATTGCACATAAAAGGCAGCCGAAAATATATGGCACTCCTACACACACCGCTGCACCCTGCAGGAAAATCTACTGCTATCAAATGGGTGGACATTTTAAAGAGTTCGAGGCCTGAAGTTGCTGGTATATCTTATTATTTCCTTGAAATCAGGAGCTAGAGGGAAAAATGCTCTCGCATTTTCATCTTAGGAAGCCGTTCACCAAAATATTCTGGAGGTCTTAACAAAGCGAATCTTTTAAAGGTGATATTCTCCTGAACAACAACAACATTTACCTGTATTTTGTTCTTGTAAAAAAGAATTTTAGTGTCAAAATTTCTATGAGAATATAAATAAACCACTTTGACAATCAAGACACAAATTCGAAAATTCATTTGCTCTAATGTCAATATCTCAAAAGAATTCGTCTTAGCTCTATTTTCTCAATGGCTCACAAAAAAAACTTGAGAGAATAGCCATCCCCATGATTAGTTTTGGGAGAGTGGCGCAATGCGGATTAGATTACTTCTAGTTTTGCACTTCGACCCATTGTTCTTGGTCCCTTGTGTCCTCTACTCATCACAGTACCTCATCCAAACCCAGTTCGCTTATTAGACTTAAGATAGAGCTGGGTTGGCCTGAGCCTTTCTTCTGGCTGCAGTTGGCCGCCATAGCCGAATGGATTGGTGCGTGATTACCATGCGGAATTCACAGAGAGAACGTTGGTTCGAAACTCGGTGAAACACCAAAATTAAGAAAAACATTTTTCTAATAGCGGTCCCCCTCGGCAGGCAATGGCAAACCTCCGAGTGTATTTCTGCCATGAAAAAGCTCCTCATAAAAATATCTGCCGTTCGGAGTCGGCTTGAAACTGTAGGTCCCTCTATTTGTGGAACAACATCAAGGCGCACACCAAAAATAGGAAGAGGAGCTCGGCCAAATACCCAAAAAGGATGTACGCGCCAATTATATACATATATAGTTGGCCGAGATGTCCCAACCTTCTCCACGCTATAGCACTACATTCAAGGAGAAGGTGCATTGAAGTCTGCTGGGATTGGCCGCAGGTCGATCATCCCGATCAAGTGCAGATGACTACGTACGACTGGTTAGGTTATAAGTTTTTTGGTTATATAGTATTATCCCAAATATGTACATAGATATAGTGTGATCAACATCCTGCTTTGCTGTAGTACTGCCGGGCTGATTCCATCAGTTCCCGGGGTCCTGTATCGGTGGTTAAAGGAGCGAACTGTCCGTGTTATGGATTACTTGGCGACCATTTGCTTAGCCAGTTTGCAGTCCGATTGGGTTTACCTCGAAAACACCGTATATGACTCCGGGATCTGGGTTACGGCACCCGGAACATGTGTAGCCTGCAAGACTCATGCTCTTCCCACTGCACTACATGTAGGAGTATATGTGTCGTCTGGCTTTTTAATACCTAGTTTAATACTAACGCTACCATTATCTATAGCTTGGAGAAGCCTAGCCGCAACGGGGGTTGAGGTGATTGTCTCGCAGCTGCATGCCTTTGCTTTCCTAATTCCCTTACTACAGGTGGTTAGAATGGTAGCGTATTCATGCCAGCATCAGTTGCGTTTGGCTTTAATTTGCCTTCGCACCACCTTCCGAAGCGCTGAGAGTTCCTTCGACCAATATGACGTGTTGGTTTTGTCTCTTGGTTTGGTCTCAAGACAGCTGCACTCAAAGGCAGTAATAATTGAGTCGTTGAGACTGTTTATCTTTTCTTCTAGCGTCATATAGCCAGCTTTTTCGGTAGATATCTATCCAAAGGTACTTAAAATTGACAAAAGCCTTAATTTTGATAACAATTTGGAGGTCAGAGAGGTAGAATCGTTTCCCAGAGTCTTCTGCTCCGGTGCTTAGTTTTCTTAAGGCTAAGAGTTTTGATTTTTCTCTTCTTCAGTCCAGTTTTACTTCGGGATAATTGCCGCTAACCTAATATAATAGGATTTTTTTATAACAGGTGGCGCAAAATTAATCAATTATAGAAAGATTTATAATATTTGCAAATATCGTCCTACGGCAATCATATATGACACTTGTGAGCTAGCATACAAACAGACAAGCAATGGAGCACGTAAGGGTCAAAATAAAGATTTCCGTCATTCAAAATATTTTTTTTGTTTTAGTAAAAAGTTGAATGGTTAATTTTGCGCTACCCGATTAATTTTGCGCCACCCGTTAGAACAGCCCATTTTGGTGCCTCTGAACTAGCGAAAATTAAATAATTTCCAGACTAGTTCGCATTTCCAGAAAATGCCTCAGTTTTAAATCAGAAATTCCGTTCCCTTCTTCCAGTTTTCCTGCTGGGTGCTCAGATACAAACTCATATTCGCATACCATTGTAAAAATAATAGTTGCTGGTAGCTGTAATTGTAGTTGTAGTTGTGGCGCATCTTTTCCCCATTGATTCGTTTTTGATGTGCACCGTCGCACCGCTCAACAAAATTCACTTACAAGCGGATTCGCTCAGTACCCATTGTCATTTTTCCATTTCTACTGTCACAGCCTTTGACTTTTCCCGCCGCCCGCCGCCTTCCGCCATTTGAAACCCGCTTTTGGACGTTTTTCGGTAGTTTCCTTGATGTGCCGGCACAGCGCTTTGTGTTAATGATAAAATTTTAATTATAAAATTTTTATTTCATTACTTTATTGTGGTTGACATTACCTTTGGGTACATTACGACACATTACCCGTTTCCGTTAGCCCAGGCATCTGTGATGGAATGGTACAAAATCCTTTCATAGTTTTTTTTTTGGCTTGACACGAGTAGGAACAGTGAGTGTGAGCTGTAAGCTCAAATTGGCTAAGAAGGGGTGAAATGAGAACTTTCGAGTGCCAGACAGATTTTTATTTCTATAATAAACAAATAATTAGATAATGGCTGAATCAGAGCGTTATGTTTGCGCATTCGAAATCCATGTTTGAATCATAATTAAATAGCTCGAAATACAAGGTGTGCTCCAAAGTAACTACTCATCGCGAAATCCAGCGATTATTCTCGCTTCTGGCATTTAGTTGATAGGAAGTAGGGTTCTGCCCATAAAAAAATAGTCTTTAGATTTCGCCTCCTACCACTGTCGCCCGAAAATCTTCATTGCTAAAAAGGAAAAAGTTACTGGTAGCCAACCCTTCTTCTCACCATCGTCCGAGAATCTTCAGCTTGAAAAAGGGAAAGTCATTGATAGCCAGGCCTCCATTTCACTGCCGTCCGAAAATTTTCAGCTTGGAAAAGGGAAAAGTCGTCAGAAACCAGGTTCCACCTCACTGTCGTTCGAGAATCTGCCGCTTGAAAAAGAGAAACGACACCGGGAATCAGGACTCCACCTCACTGTCTTCAGAAGATCTTCATTTTCAAAAAAGGAATAATCACTGGTAGCCAGGCCTTCATGTCACTATCGTCTGAGAATCTCCAGTTTGAAAAATGAAAAAATTCCTGGGAGCCAGGCCTTTATGTAACTGCCGTCCGAGAATCTTCATCTTGAAAAAAGTCACTAGAAGACAAGTTTGAACAGCAGCTCTATATAAATTTCCCTTATGCCCCTGAAAACACTTTCCTTAGATTTCGTCGTCCTCCCACTGTCGTCCGAAAATCTTCATTTTAAAAAAGGGAAGATGTCACTGGGAGTCAAGTCCGGATAGCAGGGTGGGTGATTAATTCCTCTGAATCTCATAGCGCTTAAGTCTTTCCTCTCAATTCAAGCGGTGTGAAGGGACATATTTCCTTACAGAATCAGCCTCTTCCCAATGACAGCCGCACGAGCCTGACTCAAAATATTAGCGTAGTACTGGTCGTTTATTGTAGTCCCTTTAGACAAGTAATTAAAATAATAAGTTCTCCATGCTATCACAGAAGAGTATATCCATAATCTTCAGTGCCGTCTTTTCGAATTTGAATTTCTTTAGTGGCCTTTCTTTCTTATATAACCAAAGTATTGATTTTTCTTGGAACTCCGGATCATACCAATGAATTCAGGTATCATCAACGACGACAATGCAAATACAAATTTCATCCAAATCAATTTGACATAGTCCCTAAATATCTTTACCACTCTGAAACAGTCACTGTTTGTCGATCGGAGTGTGCATTCGCGGTACCCCACGCTCACCAATTTTTTTTCTGTGCAAATGTTCATGAAAAATATTTTCAGTTCATACCTTTTTAATTGGTAGTTCTTGTGGTATCTGCCACAATTTAATTCTTTGGTCAGACGGTACAAATTTTTCGACATTTTGGACATTTCTTCGGTCTCTAAACTTACAATTCATTCTTCATTGTTGCAATAAGCGGGCCCAAGTTTTTATAATTTTTTGTAAAGTTGCGGAATCCACAAGGACCGATGGTTTTACTTGAATTTTTTTTTTTTTTTTTTTTCAGGGAGGGCATTTCGAAGTTGTCCACAGTACTTCTTGGAAGCCAAAATTCATTTTTCCTCTGGTATATAAAGAAATGTAAACGCTCGCTGCAATAGACGACATTTATTGGCTTACGATACGCTTTGGATACACAACCCAATATTATCAATACCATCATCTTTATACCACGGCTTAATTGGGCAGAGAGGCCTTGTTCTTGACTTGTTTGCTGCAAGATTATGGTTGAGCAAAATCTAAATATTGAGGGAGAAAAAATGCATTCCTTGAACTATTATCCACACTGAAGTGCTCAGCTGTGTTCCGAAGAAGATCCGAATCGAGAGTTGAATTGTTATTTTTACCGATATCATATTAATAACATATATTTTATCGGGGGAACCATTCAACATTTTAACGCTTTTAGAATTCTTGTAAGGAGGTTTTTGAAAGCAGACAAATCTACTTGGCTGAGTTGAGGTAAATCTAGTTCAAAGGATATGCAACCCCGGCCTTTTCCTCCTAATCTAGAAGTTCAGGCCTTAGATACAGAAGTAAATAAGGGAAAAATATGAGGTTTTGGTTTTGGGACTTTATGCTCTACTTGGTGAACTCGAAGAACAAAAGATGCAGGACGTTTTATACCATCACTTCTATCATCAGCTTCTCGCTGTTCTGGTCGTATACACGGAAACACGTCATCTATCGACGGTAATTTAATCTGCAAATTTTGGTTCCGGTCTGTTATTCCCGCTTTAAGTTTTCTTGCGTGTCTTCCAAGTACTGCCCTTAGGAAGTTTAAGAATTTTTTAATTGATTCGTAGATAAGTAAATAGATGAGTAAAGACTTGTTGCTCGACCTCAAAATGTATTGTGTGCTCTACCCTTCTATTGTGAAGGTCATCCAGACCCAGTTCCTTCAATAAACCGAAGAAAGTAGTTTTGAGCTGATTCAGGCAATCAGCCTTTCTTCCGGCACTACCAGGCCGAGATACTTAATTTGGCATCGCATTCGAGAGGCAAGTGTGATAGTGATACTGAACACAGAAGACAGATGGCACAGTCATCTGAAAATACAGGGTGGCGCACGAATCGTGCTACAAAAACAAAACGTAATAACTTTTTTCTGTGTGAGTAATCGGCTTTTTTTTTATTTTGCAGATTAGTATTTAGATTTACAAAAAATGGAGGCTTGGGATACCGAAAAGAGGATTTGGATAGTGCAGCGGTACCATGTTTTGCAGTCCATCATTTCCGTCCAAAGGGAATTTAGGCGGGAGTTTGGCGGCACTCCCCCGAGCAGATGGACCATTATGAGGCTGGTGAACATGTTTGCTGAATCTGGAAGCATCGCACGCAGACCGTACCATCGAGATCCCCATGTTCGGGTCGAAGCCACAATCGCGGCTGTAGCATCGTCAATTCAGGCAAATCCAAGAGTTTCGACTCGTAACTTGTCGGCGCAAATTGGAGTTAGCAGACGGTCATTGCAGCGGATAGTTCATGATGACTAAAACTTGTTTCCGTACAAAGTTCAAATCACAAGCAAATTAAACCCTCTGGATTTGCCTATTCGCCTGGAATTTTGCCAAAAAATTATTGAAATGGCCGAAGAAGACAACAACTTCATAAATTGCTTGTTTATGTCTGATGAGGCCCATTTTGATCTAAACGGCAATGTAAACAAGCAAATTTGCCGTATATGGAGTCAATCAAATCCGCAAATACTCCATGAGATGGAACTGCACCCAGAACGAGTCACAGTGTGGTGCGCAGTTTCATCAAGGTGCATTGTCGGGCCATACTTCTTCGAAGAAAACGGTGTAACAGCGACTGTAAATGGGGACCGTTATTTAAACATGTTGAAGGAGTTTTTTTATCCAGAACTGCGGCGAAGACGTATCCCTTTTAACAGCATTTGGTTCCAGCAAGATGGAGCAACTGCACATATAGCCAGACCGGTTATGGAGGAGCTCCAACGAAAATTTAGAAATAAATTGATATCCAGAAATTCCACTTTCCGCTGGCCCCCAAGGTCACCTGACCTCACTGCACCAGATTTTTTTTTATGGGGTTATCTCAAACAAGAGGTGTGTAAAACAAAACCAAGTAATTTGACTGAATTGAAGCAGTCCATCACAACAATAATTGAGGCGATCCCGACTTCAAGCCTTCAGTGCGCAATGAACAATTTTCTCATCAGGTGTCGCATATGCGTGAATGAGCATGGAGGTCATTTACGTTCTATTATTTTCAAAACTAATATAATTAGTTACATAAAATAAAATTGAATTATCTGTACAATAAAAAAACAAAAAGTTAAATACATTGATTAGAAAAAAAGTTATTACGTTTTGTTTTTGTAGCACGATTCGTGCGCCACCCTGTAGTTTCCCGATCCTAATCGGATAACTTCACTATCCGCAATGACCAATAAGAATCCTGTAAGCGTTCGCAGTTTTTTCTTAAGACAGGAAGACAAATACACCTCTTTACCGATGGGCTCGGTTTTGTACTATGTATCCCAGTTCGTTCCACGTAAGACCAAGAGAGCTCCTTTCAGTTTCTAATTAGCGTACCCAGGTGGTACAAGGCTTACCCACTCTTCGGCTATCTTCTTGGGGGGCTCTCCGTAGCAACATTGCTATCACTTTTTCTAAGTGAATGACCGTTGCAGTGCCACTTCCTTTTTCGAATTTCAGCCGCCACGTCAAGCTGATTAGCTCTTTATTAACAGGTCCGAAAAATTTGCAAAATACGGCGCAAGGAGAGATTGGCAAACGTTTGCAGGCGTCTCGTAATTACCGGGGGTACTTTCCTTGTGGTGCAACCATTTAGGAGCACAGATTTGAAGGTAGTGTTAAATGTGCGAAATTTGGTAAGAAGGCTGCTGTTTTTATTTTGTCACAAAGCCGCGAGGATGACAAAAGAGGGCATCACTTTACTAATATCACACTTAACATGTATCACAGAGCCACCTTCGGGGGGTTACCATGCAGTCAAGATAGCACAATTTCTCTACACTTTCATACAGATTTCAACCCACCCATACAAAATTCAGCCTACTGCAATTGGCTCTGATGTAACCTCATTTAAATGAAGTGCTTTCGTTTTTTTCTAGCGTTGATTTTGCTGCCTTCAAACTTTTTCTTGCCTTGTGTTAGCAGTTTCAGGTCGCAAGGTTTATAAGCCGTTTATGAGATGTTTTAATCTCATTTTTCTATACTCCCCTAGTGAGGATTTTATTTGATGTAGTTAGTCTTAGTTTGGTGTCAGTTTAAGTTCCTAAAATTGATTGGAACTTTATTGAGATTTGTGGTCTGTACTTGGAGAAGGAAAAAAGTCTTGATATTTTGGGATAGTTTCCAACTGAGTTGAGTTTATAAGAAAAGCTGCAAAACCTGGAAAAATTCCATGAACCTAACTAAATATCGATAATTCCGTGTACGGAATTCCAAAAGAGGATATCGCAAATGTTTCTAGTTTTTGTGATTTCCATTAAGACCATTTTTTGAAGGCTGACAACTTTTTGAACGAACCTCATATGGCCAAATAAAATTTTATTTTTTAACAATAGATAAAAAAAATGCTAAAAACAAAAATAAAAATTCTTCTTTCGTTTCCGTTTTTAAAGAAACACCCAAAAAACACCATTTTAAATGAGGCGAGGGCCTTAATCTGGGTTAATTTAAATGGGGTTAAAGCAGTCCACAACTTTCGACCAATTCGACCAATTAATTTCTAGGCAGCAACCATATACCCGTTTTAGAGCAAATGCTAATGTGAAAAGGCGGGTGCTGGAGTAGCCACTCTGACTTATTCGACATGAGGACAACAGAGTTCACAGCGCCTTTACATCAATTCGTACGACTGCAAGGGGAGGAGAAGCGTCTGCCAATTAGGCTGTTCGTAGTACAAAAGTGCTCATGTGAGAGTCTCTGAAACTGGCTGCTCTGCTGTGCTTGGAAGCCGCTCTATTCATATAAACCAACGAAAAGTTGAGGCAGTTCTCCATTTTACCAGATGAAAAAGGCTTAAAAAACTTTGGTATTAGGAAGGTAGGTAGGTGAAATGGTTGAAGTATAAGTCTGGCACTCCCCAAATTGCACTAAAGCGCTGTTTTTTTTTCAATATGAGCCCTCCAATAGGCATATATCTACAGCCAACCAGAGCTGTTGATGTAATGGAGAAAATTAATGGGATTTAGGTTGGCGCACGGCCTCAGGCTGTCGAAGAAAGAGCACCCAGTGATCTTAATCGTCTAGCAGTCCAACCTCGGTCATTTACAGAGAAAATGTTCAACAGTTTTCTTCTCTGAAAACAGCTTCTGCAATGCGGTTTAAATGGTAACTCTGGCTTTTCTGCGTGTGACTTTGGTACTTAGTCTAAGAAGACAGAAGAAAAAGGCTTAAAGACTTTGCCACCAAGTCGAAATTGTGTGTTAAAAATATACTCATCTACAGCAAAGTAGTTGCTAATTTTATCAGCAGGGTTGCATTAGCATTAACATAAATTATTTGCAAAGCGCAGTAAAAACGGCAAAAATTAAAATGCGTGTAAAGAGGAGTGCATGTTAAAGCAAACAGAAGAATAAAAAGCAACTAAATAAGAAAAAAAAAACTAAAATGCATGCACCAATACACTCGTAAATCAGCTCGTCGCACGTAGACGCATAACAACTTACTTACGAGTGCGATACTTTTTTACGAGTATTGGCCAACTCGCATTTTTACTACTCGAATACTACTCAATGTGTTGCCGTATGGCAATGCCCTATAGGAAAAGCGTCCCGAAATATTGGGTTGGAGAAAAAGTAATGTCGTATTTTGTCAGTTGAGCGCGACATTTAAACGTATCATGCGTTTTACTTATTGCATCGGGTCACACTAAACGGCGATTTAAAGACGAAAATCTGTACTGCAAGTATCTCTTTGACAGTGTTATGATCGTAAGTTTCAGTCTTAAGTTATAGCGCGTCAAAGATGGAGTCCACCAAGCAAGAAATTCGTCATATTTTACGTTTTTACTACCTTAGAGGTAAAAATGCAACGAAGGCGACGGCAAAAATTTGTGAAGTTTATGGGCCTGATACTGTAACGATTCGCACAGCCCAGTGTTGGTTCGATCGATTTCGTTCTGGTGTAGTAGATGTCGAAGAGGCACCCCATACTGGTAGGCCAATCGTCGTAGAGACTGATAAAATCGTTGAAATTATCCAAAGTCAGGAACTAGGTGTAGACCACAAAACCGTTTGGAACCATTTGCAGAAAATTGGATTCCAAAAAAAGCTGGATGTTTGGATGCCACACGTGTTGACGCAAAAAAATCTCTTGGACCGAATCAACGCTTGCAATTCTCTGCTAAAACGGAACGAACTTGACCCATTTTTGAAGTGGATGGTGACTGGCGATGAAAAGTGTATCACGTACGACAACGCCAAGCGAAAAAGATCGTGGTCGAGAAGCGGCGAGCCGGCCCAAACCATCGCCAAGCCCGGATTGACCGCCAGGAAGGTTTTGCTGTGTGTTTGGTGGGATTGGAAGGGAATTATCCACCATGAGCTGCTCAACTATGGCCAGACCCTTAATTCGGTCCTCTACTGTGAGCAACTTGACCGTTTGAAGCAGGCGATTGACCAGAAGCGGCCAGAATTTGTCAATAGGAATGGTGTTGTATTTCACCAGGACAACGCTCGTCCTCACACATTTTTGATGATCCGCCAGAATCTACGGGAGCTCGGATGGGATGTCCTATCGCACCCACCATATAGTCCGGACCTGGCACCAAGTGAATATCATCTCTTCCGGTCCATGCAAAACACCCTTGGTGATACCAAGTTGGCCTCAAAGAGGCTTGCGAAAACTGGTTGTCTGAGTTTTTTGCAAATAAGGAGGCGGGTTTTATAAAGGGGGGATAATGAAGTTGCCTTCTAAATGGCAACAAGTTTGCGAACAAAACGGGCATATTTCACTTGAATCGCATAATTCTAAGTACGTTAAATAAAGCGTCAAATTACGATCACAAATACGACATTTATTTTTCCCCAACCCAACATATAAAGGCAGATTAAAAACTAAGGGTGAGCCATATAGCGTTTGCTTTTTGAACCACCTACTTTTTTGAGAATGGTAACACAGATGGCATGTCAAATGTGTTCATAATTTACTTAAAGGTTTGACATTTACGAAATGGGACGCTATACGCTTGAACAAAATTGTGAAATATTGAAAACCTATTTCTAAAGTGGTGAGTCTTTTTTTTTTCTTTTCTGATTTTCACATCGGTGGCTACGTCAATAAGCAAAATTGTCGGATTTGGGGCTCAGAAAATTGACACGTTACTGTAGAGAAGCAAATGCATCCACAACGAGTCACTGTTTGGTGCGGTTTTTGGTCTGGCAGCATCATCGGGCCGTTTTTCGAAAATGAGCGAGGAGCCGCGGTTACAGTAAATGGCCAGCGTTGCCGTGACATGCTCAACGAGTTGTTTCCAAAAATCGAAGAGGATGACATGGACGACATTTGGTTTCAACAGGACGGTGCAGCTTGTCACACTGCCAAAGTTACACTCGAACTTTGGCTACCGTTTCTCAAAACCAAATAATCAGCCGAAATTCCGATATCAATTGGCTGCCTCGGAGCTGTGATTTAAGCCCGTTGAACTATATTTTGTGGGAAGCCGTTAAAGGCAAATGCTATGCGAACCATCCAGAGACGATTGATACTTTAAAACACGAAATCGAAGTTGCCATTCATGAAATTTTAGCCCAAACAATCGAAAATGTGCTTAAAAATTGGGTTGACCGATCGGCCTACTGTAAAGTCAGTCGTGGCCGTCATTTGAACGATATTATTTTTCATTCATAAATGACAATGTTAAATCTTCAAAATAAAAAAAAAGTTTGAAAAAATATTGATTAATTTTTTTTTTTATAGCCGATTCAAAAAGCATATTTTACATGGCCCTCCTATATATCCTATTAAATATTTATTTATCTCAAGAGAAATCAAGAATACGGGCAAATGTTTCTAAACAAAATAAATGCACAAAATTTAGTTTTGTTTTCGTTATTTTCAAATTGTAAGAAAATAATTAAAAAAGTGTTTTTATTTTTTGAATTCAATAAAAATAAGCCTTTGTGTCATATTTGAATTTTTATGTAATTTTAATTTTTATCAAATTCATAAATTCAAGTTAAATAATGAAAGAAAAGCAAAAAAAAGTAATGTTATAAAATAATATCCCAAAATATGTAGTAATGTTCGTCAATAACTATGCACAGAATTTACCGATTTCTACAAGGTTTCCTGTATTTTCAAGCTAATCTCTGCTGGAAGGCTCTTTGTAACATTAATTTCACAAACTTACAAAAAACACATTTCTATGACCCAAAATGTGTTAAAAAATCATTAAATTAACTTTCAAACTGCAATAAATCAAAAATTACGCAACCGATTGGAGTACCGTCTTTTTGCTATAAAAGTTGGAAATGTTTACTTTCACTCTGCATTCATTAAATATATCAATTTACTTCCTTTATTATTAAAAATTTTAAAACAAAAAAAAAACAAAAAGTTAAATTACAGTTTCGCGACTAAGAACTCATTCAACACAGTCTGGCACCATTCGTCAGTGCTGATTAAAGCCTCAAGCATTTCGATATGTAGTCATAGCAAATGGTTGCTAAATCAGGTGGATATCGTACGGAAGCGTCTTCTAATCTAGAGCACAAAAGTCTTTCAGGTCGTAGTGCTAAATTCCTTCATAATAATAATCTTCTAATATTTGTCGGCCAGCGTACGCGAATGGGCTGGTGCTTCAAGAGTAGATAGATTCGAATGTCCGTGCGTGAAATAGCAAACTAATAGGACTAGATTTTTCTAACCTCCGAGAGTATACATATTTGCCATGAAAAAACTCCTCATAAAAGCAATTTGCCGTTCGGAGTCGGATTCCTCCAATTGTGGAGCAACATCCAAAGGAACGCCACGAATTATTTTCTTTTATTTTTATTTTTTTCTTTTAATCTTTGGTGGAAATTCTTTGTAGAAGTCGCCCAGAATTGGTCAATTGCGTGTATTTTCGTGTCGATCTCGAACGTCTGCAGGTGACCGTTCTGAGGGCCATCCAGATGATTTCCGCTTGCGGTTCGATCCCTTCCTTTCAAGTCGAGTCACCAGACGTCGAGATTTTTGAGCAATACGCGCCTTTCGGTGCATTTAAAATCACGAACAAATTACAAAATATTACTACATTTTCACAGCGCAAACATATCCATTTGTATATATAATAAATTTCGTAACTGTCATCTGTCACCTGTCATCTTTTACGAAAACAACAACAATTTAAAAAAAAAAATATTTTTTGCTTACTTATGTCACTACAAAAATCATTTCTCTTTATCCCAATCGTCCCGAAATACTTCACTTTAACTCCATCTTCTCTTCGCTCGTTGGAAATTTCCACAGCGGCAGCGCTAATCTAGAATGCTCGTATTTTGGGTAGTGAAAATTCTTGAATTTTTCAGCGCACTGAAATTGAGCACAATGATAGTTATTCAGTTAGTCACACAGTAAATAACCACAACACGCAGGCTAATAAAAAAATCGTAAAAAATTGTTGGGCGAAAAAGTAACAAATATTTGCGTAAATGAAAGAAATAAAAATGGGAAGGGGAATATGTATGTTTGTATGTGCGTGTGTGAAGAAATTACTCTCATTGGTTGTGTGCGTTTGTTTGTCATTAGGGGAAAATAACGAAGTAGCCAAGTTCCCGAAAATAGTGGTTTTATAAAAGTTACAACAAATTTCCCAAAACTTGTATATGATAATTTCTGTTGCATACTTTCAGGCAAATGTTTGTAGTCACAGCGTCGCACAGTGGGTTAGAACCAAAAGGAGTGATGGAAATTTAAGATACTGTGGGAAATTCGTAATTTTAAAAATGGACTTTTTTCGAAGTACTGGGCGCTGAAGGCCACTACTGAGTTTCAGGCTGTAGAAATTCGCCATTGCGTAAATTGGAGGATGGAAATTTAAAAAATTAAAAAATTTAACTTGCATTTAATGCTCGCATTTTTTCAGTTTCCACCACGCTAGGTTTAAAATATATCAATTTTTTACTTAAATAATATTTTTATTTATTTATTAAGCCAGTGAATATAATAAAGGGTGGTTAAGTTTCAAGGGACGGGGTTGATTTTATATAAAACACAATTTTTTTAGGAAATTATTCTCATTTCCTTTTAATATGATAATATTGGTATGGCTCAATTACGTATGGAACAATATATTGGCCAAATGGCTGCCGCGGCCTCGGCGGCACAACTCCATCCGATGGTCCAAATTTTCGATGACACTGAGGCATAATTGAGGTTCTATGCCGTTAATGTGCCGAATTATCTCATCCTTTAGCTCTTGAATTGTCGCTTTCAAATAACCCCAAAGAAAGAAGTCCAACGGTGTCAAATCACATGATCTTGGCGGCCAATTGACATCGCCGCGACGTGAGATTATTCGGCCATGAAATTTTTCGCGCAAAAGAGCTACTGTTTCATTAGCTGTGTGACAAGTGGTACCGTCCTGTTTAAACCACATATCGTCCACATCCATATCTTCCAATTCGGGCCATATAAAGTTCGTTATCATCACGATAGCTAACCTATTCACAGTAACTGCTTGACCGGCCTCATTTTGGAAAAAATACGGCCCAATGATGCCGTCGGCCCATGAACCGCACCAAACAGTCACTCTTTGTGGGTGCATTGGTTTTTCGACAATCACTCTTGGACTAACACTCGCCCAAATGCGTCAATTCTGCTTATTGACGAATCCACTGAGGAGAAAATGTGCCTCATCACTGAAGATGGTATTTCTTCACGAAATGCGTGATAAGCATTTTGATTTGAACGCCCGTTTTCATAATAAGCCTAAATAACTTTAACGCGTTGCTCGATTGTGTATCTTCCATGGTTCAAATTGAGTTAGTGTGAAATTGAAATACGTCAAATCAAATGTTGAAAAAAATTTGACGTTTAGGTGTGGTTCACATTCAACATCGGCCCCTGAAATTTAACCACCCTTTAGATAATTATAGGCTAAGTGGAGATATTTTAAGGTTAATAGGCAATAAAAAAAGAAGGTGCAATTAAACTATTTACAATAAATGTTCAAAGAATAGGTGATCTTTTGAAAATGAAAAATATATGTCAACAAATTTAGAGATTTTATTAAACTCAATTAAGGTTCTAGTAATAGGAGCATTCTGAGTATAGAGCGATTTTGAAATACCATCATAGAAGAACTCCGACCTACGCAGAGTTCTGGCCGGAATATTGAAGAAAATCCCCTCAAGAAGCGCTGGATAGTCAACAGCACCACGGATTAAGTCAAAAATGAAAGATAAATATAGGATTGCTCTCCTGCTCTGCATCGATTTTAAGTTGATCAATAAGCACCGCACTTCCTATGTAGGGATAGGATCCAAAAAGCGTAAATTACGCAACGCGAAATGTAAGAACCTTTTAGGTTTCGTTCAATTCCAGCATGGCACGTGTAATACGGAGGCGAAATGAAGCATGCATACTCCAGTGGAACGCACAAACGCCGTATACAAAAGCTTCAGCGTACTCGTAATTCATTAGTTACACCTCTTGCTTAGTACCTCTGCTTCCATTTGCAAAGCCAATCAGTGCTTGCCTTAAAGTTTTCATCGCCAAATCACCTTGCAAACTCCATTGTTTTGCCCTTTAATATTGGCATGTTTTGATTTCTTCTACTCCTTCTTAGCATCTTTTTCTAGGGCCTCCTCTTCTTCGGACTCCAACAGGGCGTAACTCAACTCCTTTTCGAGTTGTTCTCTACTTGGGCATTCTAAACACGCGTCCGAGATTCTTCTTTTGAGGTTTTATAAATCTTATCACTGTTTCGTTTTTTTCCTAATAGTTCCAGCTCATGATTATCTGTAATTCGATAGGTACCGTCTTGCAGTCTTACAAGTTCATATATTTTTCGCAATATTTTTCTTTCAAATACCATTAGCTCCTCCTCTCCTATGTATAGCATCACAACGGACGGATTTTCAATATTTGTGCAAGGGTACCCTAAGCTAGAGCAGTCATTTAACCTAACCCAGGGCCCCCCCCGGGGGAAAATTGCAAATGCGGGCCCTTTCCAATAATGTCTAATTCATATAAATACGTATAATCTCGAGTCCGGGCCCCTCTGCGAACTCAGTGTATCCTTATTGGCTGATATTTTGTTACCCAGATAGGTACATTTTTGTATACTCTAGGCCTATCGACCTTGACAGGTCTTGAGCGTGAAATAAAATGTTCAACGAACTCGCCTCTCAACAAGTCCATTGTTACGCGTGCTGTGTGGCATAAGGCACCGTCCTGCTGAAACCACATGTCATGCAAGTCAAGCTTTTCCATTTTGGGCAAAAAAAAGTTGGATATCATTTCACGGTAGCGCTCACCATTCACAGTTACGTTGCGATTCGCAGCAACTTTGAAGAAGTCGGTCCAATGATACCTCCAGCCCATAAACCGCGCCAAACTGTGACCTTTTCTGGATACATTGGTAGCTCTTGCAATTCTTTTGGCTGATTTTCACTCCAAAATCGACAATTCTGCTTATTTACGTACCCACTGATCCAAAAATGAGCTTCGTCGCTGAACACAATTTTTCGATAAAAAAGTGGATCTTCGGTCAACTTTCCAAGAGCCCATTCACCAAAAATTCTGCGTTGTGGTAAGTCGTTCGGCTTCAATTCTTGCACCAGCTGTATTTTGAAAGGCTTCACACCTAAGTCCTTTCGCAAAATTTTCCACGTTGTTGAGTAACAGAGGCCCAATTGCTGCGAACGGCGACGAATCGATAATTGATGGTCAACATTAACACTGGCCGATACAGCTGCGATATTTTCTTCAGTTCGCACTCTACGTAGGCGTGTTGGTGGTTTGATGTTATAATGTAAATTTGGTTCTAAATTTAGTCACAATAGCTCGAATAGTTGCTTCAGTGGATCGATTAAACTGACCATAAAATGGAAGAAGCGCGCGATAAACTTTCTGAACAGAACACGCACTTTTATAATAAAATGCAATGATTTGCAAGCGTTGTTCGTTTGTAAGACGATTCATGGTTAAATTATGACCAAACTTAAGATGTTTGACAGCGAAACAAAACACGAAACGTGCGTCAGCTGTTTAAACCAACTGTTTAAAAAGGTATTAGCTAAAAACTCACCCTCTATATATATATTTCTTCAATAGCCAAACATTTTAAAACACGCTTTGAAGCCATGATAAACAGACTTTAGTCTACGAAGAAGCTATTCAAACTGATTAAAAAAATTATATAAAGAAGAAACGTCGCTTCACAAATGCATGAATACTTCCCCAAACAAGAGTTTCGCGGAAGAAAAGCATATAATAATTGCATAATTTGGGACTTTGCCTAAATAATTCGAGTTATAGAAGTTCGAGTTATGGAGTTTCATTTTAAATTATATGAATCCCTAAGATTAAGAAAGAAAAGAAAAGGCTGAAACATTAGCTGACCACTTTAAAACAATATTTACAAATAGCATGGATAGCAAAGACATTGAGCTGCCAAACACAATTGAGAATGCAGACCACACAATACAAAACACGACAAAAAAAGAAATCAGATATTATATAAAGAAACTTAAAGACAAAAAGACACCGGGATATGACCAAATAAATGGAAAAATACTAAAGGAGCTACCCGATACTATAATAAACTACATACGAGACCTCTTCAACGGAATAGTTAGGTTACAATACTTCCCAAAAGCATGGAAAGTTGCACAAGTTATAGCGATCCCCAAGCCAAACAAGAACGCCACTGTTGCTAGCTCGTACAGACCAATTAGCTTGCTGCCCATCCTCTCTAAATTGTTTGAGAAAATACTGCTTGACAGAATTGACCCGATTCTAAAACAAAAAGACGCCATCCCCTCACACCGGTTCGGTTTCCGAAAACAACATTCAACTATGCAACAGATTCACAGAGTAGTAAACAAAATTACAGACGACTTCGATAAGAAGAAATATTGCATTGCCGTGTATTTGGACATCGCGAAAGCATTTGACAGAGTATGGCACAAAGGACTTCTATATAAGCTAAAAACCATTTTACCACTTAACATATTTAATATCCTTAAAAGCTACGTGACTGATAGACACTTCTTTATACTATAAAATATGACGATGAGTGATCTGTTATCTTGACGGCGTCTGCTGGAGTACCTCAAGGAAGCATACTGGGCCCCATACTATACTTAGTATACACAGCAGATATACCAACGCCAACTACTCGAGGATCAATGATAGCTACATTTGCAGGCGACACAGTTTTAATGTCAGCTAACCACAATGAAGAAGCAGCAACAAAAACACTGCAAGATACGCTATCAGCTACAACAAAATGGTTTGAAAAATGGGGCATTGAGGTCAATAAAGATAAAACACAACATGTAATATACGCGAAGAGAAAATCTGCAAGATATCCAATCCAAATTAACGGGGAAGACATAAAAGTACTCTCAAATAAGACCGACATGGACCTACGGACTAGAAATTTGGGGGACTGCCAGTAAATCAAACCTACAAATCATTCAGAGAAGTCAATCTAAGATGCTAAGGACCATCACAAACGCAAATTGGGACATAAAAAATGACGATATTCACCGCGACCTCGGCATAGACACTGTCACTGAAGCAGTAAAAAGAAGCAGCAGTAAGCACATCTTGCGACTATTAGAGCACAAAACCATGAGATGAGACTGATCCCGGAAATGGAGCTTAAACTAAGAAGACTAAAGCGCAAAACACCCACAGATCTTGCTCGTACTGTAATATAAAATAAAATATAATAATATAAAATTATATTGTAGAAAACTATGTATTAGTAAAATTGTAACCAAGTACCACCAAAGACAATAATGTTCTCTTTCAAAGGGAAGGGACATTTTAATTCCAAACCCTAACACCAATTACTTATTGTTAATATTAACAGATTATAATTTATAACGGAAATAAAAAACAAAACAAAAGAAAACAAAAGATTAATAAACATGATACTTAAAACATAAACTTAAAATGAAAATTCTACATGAGAACTACTCCCCAGAATAAAAATATAGCGCATCCGTATTTTTACCAGTTTTGAAATTTTTTTTCGGTGTTAATTTTTTTTATGAAAGCTTAGCTCATTGTTTGACAAAAACCATTGTCAATTTTATATAGAAATCCCCTCCACGGTTTGTAAAAAGAATTTGTAGAAACGTTTTTCGTATGCAGTTTTGTAGCTTACTAAATTTCAGTACAATAAAGTGCATGCCTGAAGTTACTAAAACATGCAATGATGTTTATTATTTTTTTCCGCTTACGGTGTGGCGCATTTTGTTGATATGAAAAATGTGAGGCATTTGTTAAATGAAAATCTAGTTATGGATGTGACCTATGATGCGATGTCGAATAATACTGTAGACCCTAGGCCAAATATTAGTGAATCAATTGGAACAGCAAAATTATAAAAAAAGATGTTTCTAATAGCGGCCTCCTCTCGCGAGGCAATGGCAAATCTCCTAGTCTATTTCTGCAATGAAAAAGCTCCTCATGAAAACTATTTGTTATTTGGAGTCGGCTTGAAACTGTAGGCCCCTCCATTTGTGGGGCAGCATCACGACGCACGCCACAGATAGGAGGAGGAGCTCGTCCAAACACTTAACACAGTGGACGCGCCAATTATTTATTTATTTAATTTTTTTTTTATTTGAGATGGTGTGCTGGTATTGAACATTTTATTATTCCTTCTTACTAATATTTTTTTTTTAATTGAAATTTTCATGGTAACTTTTTTACTAAAAATATTTTGTTGACTAGTGTTTTACTAGCTCTTGCATACCAGCGTGGAGAAATAATAGGTTTTCATGGATCTTAAGTATATTTTAATAGATTAGTGGCAGCAACCTTTTCTCTAAGTGCATGAGTGAACTGCCATAAACCTATGAACACCGCAAAGTATGCAACATATACCTTCTTGGCTTGTAATTGCAAACGCCTATTCATCTTTCAGTATTCAGCGGCTAGCAAAAGCATTTTGGTAATACAAACGAAAAACAGCCAAACAAATCTTTGAAAAAGGAAACAAAAATTAGCAACCAGAAGCCGCCGAGGAATAAAATTAAGTTTGTTAGCAATTAGAACACCACTAAAGACACCACGAATAGCATTAACAATAACAACAACAACAACATTAACAGCAGCCGTAGCAAGGAAATGCAGCATCCGAAAGTTGAGCAATAAAATGGAAAAAACTCTTACCTGAGTATTTGATAGTTGGAAAACTTCCGGTGTTGTGGTGTCCACTACGAAAAGGTGTACATCAAGCGACGGAAGGTGGACAAAGGCGTGCACAAAGTCGAGTAAAGCCAACTTGAGGCGAGCGCTAGCAGGCAAACGCTCGCGTAAGTGTGTGGGGTGGGGGTGAGTTAGGAGCACGGCAGGACACTTAAGACCGCTAAGTACCAGCTAAGAACAACACAACAGCAATTAAAGAAGTTCTACACCTTGGAAAAAGCGTCAAGGAGCAAAAGTGCGCATGCAAGAATGTGAGCTTCAAACTGTGAAACTTTGAGGGGAGAGTGGGCGGCAGCGAGGGTCATGCCAATGAGCTGGTGGTTAGAGTAAAAAGTTTATAATGCATTAGAGTAGCCTCAAAATGCACAACAAAACAAAACAAGTAGAAGGCGTACAAAGAAAAGATGTTGCGGCAAGACAAAGAAAAAAAGAAGCAAAAAAAAATGGCTAGCATAAAAAAATCAGCTCATAGCAGCGCGTGTGCGGGGGCAGCTAGCAAAGTCTGTTCGACAAAGTTTCGAAGTAACTAAACCCAAAGACTGCAGGCCGTTGCATTACAGGGATTTTTGTTGTGCGCTGCTTAAGCGGCATATTTAGTTGAGGAATGTGTGATGGGTCCAGCGATATGCTGGTGGTTAGTAGGGGTTTTATTTTTTTATTTTCTGTTTTTATTCTAAATATCTGTTGTAGGTGTCGTCGTCGTCGTCGTCGTTGCTGCTGTTGATCCGGTTGATGCTTTTTCGTGCTATGCTATGCTTTTGGTCGCATCCCAAAAGTATGCAAAGTTTTGTTACTTGAGTAATGTAAAAGTTTTGGCAATTGACCTGCGGAAAGGCTCAAGTCTTTGACACTACTCATGGCATGTTTAAGAATTTTGAGTACCTTTTGCTGCATTTTACGTTTGTTTTTGCTTTATTGTAGCTGGAATGCACTTTAGCAGCGGCTTGCAATGGCTGCCTTGGGAGTGATATAAAATTTAAAGTATAGATTAAGGATAATGAAGTATCTTTTTGTGCTAAATACTAAGTGAAGCGAAAATTTTCTAACTTATTTGCGCTCTTAATGTTTTTCAAGTTAAAAAAAAACATGGAAATTGGTACGAAAAAGTTGCAAACAGCGTAATATAAAAAGTTATGGGCCTTGATATGATATTGGATTATTTAGTAATGTTTTATGTATATATACAAGTAAATACAGTTTGTCAAGAAAATGTTTGGAGACACTAAAATATTCAAGTCATTTGCACGTCTTTAACTAAACTTATTGAATATGGAGCGGCTTTTAGAATTATCTCATTAACTTTGAGTGGCAAGCAGAACTGCCTTAGTGTTTGCCTCATTTATTCATTTTTCGTAGCTCTAGTCATTTTTCAAAAAAATGCTATACCATTTTTCAGTTGAACGCTTCATTTATTAAGAAATAAAACGTATTAATTCAGGTTTACAAAATATTTAAAAATAAAACAGATATTACGAGAATAAATCTAGTTAGTAAATGTTGGTCGGCGATAATTTTTATTACACAAAACTAAGTATAGGGTATGCCATGTAAAATTTGCTTTTTGAATCGGCTATAAAAAAAAACTAATCAATATTTTTTCAAACTTTTTTTTTTTGTTTTGAAGATTGAACATTGTCATTTATGAACGAAAAATTATATCGTTCAAATGACTGCCATGACTGCCATGACTGGCTTTACAGTAGGCCATTCGATCAAACCAATTTTTAAGCACATTTTCGATTGTTTGGGCTCCAATTTCCTGAATGGCAACTTCGATTTCGTGTTTTAAAGCATCAATCGTCTCTGGATGGTTCGCATAGCATTTTTCCTTAACGGCTCCCCGCAAAAAGTAGTCCAACTTGCTTAAATTACAGCTTCGAAGCGGCCAATTAATATCGGAATTTCGGCTGATTATTCGGTTTTCAAAAACGGTAGCCAAAAGTTCGAGTGTAACTTTGGCATTGTGACAAGTTGCACCGTCCTGTTGAAACCAAATGTCGTTCATGTCATCCTCTTCAATTTTTGGAAACAACTCGTTGAGGATGTTACGGTAACGCTCGCCATTTACTGTAACCGCAGCTCCTTATTTTCGAAAAAAAATGGCCCGATGACGCCGCCAGACCAAAAACCGCACCAAACAGTGACACGTAGTGGATGCATTTGCTTCTCTACAGTAACGTGTGGATTTTTTGAGCACCAAATCCGACAATTTTGCTTATTGACGTAGCCAGCGATGTGAAAATCAGAAAAGAAGAAGAAGACTCACCACTTTGGAAATAGGTTTTCAATATTTCCCAATTTTGTTCAAGTGTATAGCGTCCCATTTCGTAAATGTCAAACCATTAAGTAAATTATGAACACATTTAACATGTCATTTCTGTTACCATTCTCAAAAAAGTAGGTGGTTTAAACAGCAAGCGCTATATGGCCCACCCTGTATTAATGTTTTGTCCACAGACCCTTACCCTCAATGACGCTATTTAATCGCCTTGGCATGCCTTTCACCAGTTTTTCAATAGTTGAGTGTGCAAGGTTACACCATTCCTTCTGTACTCTTGATCATAGTACGTCCAAATATATTTTCAATCGGGTTTAAATCAAAACTCTACGCTGGCCATTCTAAAAGCAAGAGGTCCTGATTTTTTATCTACTCTTGGCGTTGTCGTAAAGGAGTATGGTTTAACCATGTCGATCAGCTTTTTTTAGTCGAATAGCCTCATTCACGCGGTGTAGCTAGGCAATGTATAGTAGGGCCCCTTGTGGCATTCTTTTCGAGCTTTTCCTAGTGCACCCTCCCAGTCCCACCAAACACATATCATGATCTTCTTTGGATGAAGATCTGGCTTGACTCTCGACTTTGGCGTATCTCCTGGAGCCACCTACTTCTTTCTTTGCTTCATAATTGATGTATAGGCACCATTTATCATCTCCCCTGACGATTCGGTTTATGACCGCGTCTTCTCGATGGCGGGCGAGATGCTGAGAAGGCGGCTTTCTTTGTTTTTTCGTTAAGCTCGTGAGGCACCAAGGCTCCCTATTTTTCGGTGAATCCCATAGAATGAAGGTCACAGTTCATTTTTCCAGCAATTCACGACTGGTTTGGCGGGAGTTCTCCGTCAAAAGCAATTTGAGACGTTCTTCATTAAATTCAGAATAAATACTTACCCTTTGCCAGACAGGAGACAAATCGTTATATAGTAAAAGTACAATATCAAAATACTATGAACTTATTCCCCAACCCAATATAAAAGGAATTAAAATTGCAGGAAAGAGTTTGTATTAAATTTTGCGTTAAAAATGGATTCAATGATACGAAAACCTTAGAAATGTTAGAAAACCATATCTAAAGAGAACATTCGCTTACGAGTAGCATGAACGCCTCGGAAGAGATCGTGAATCCATCGACAATGACGAATGTAGTGGCACGTATGTCGACATCGAAAGCTGATGAGAATATTCATAAGGTGAGTTAAGTTTATCACTAATGGTAAGTTCACTGCACAACAGCATTTCTGATGATTGGGTTATGATACATGTTTTTAGTCCAATTTTTAATGACAATTTCAAATCTGTATCTGAAATTCCTGTATCAGCTCTATATGACTCTATATGAAACATTTGACTTTTTGTAATAAAACACTATAGATTTAAAGATTATTTTATTTTATTGCCTTCTTAAGTTTAAAAAATTTTTCTTTTATATGATTTCCTTGCTAAAGTTGAAGGCATACACTGTTGTTAATGCTCCAACAATAGTCGGCCATCATGTGTGTGTTCCAGTAACCTTAATAGCGTTCCTCCATCGTACGAAGGTCCTGGTGGAATCGCTCGCCCTGTTCTTCGCTGAGATCCCCAAGGTTGGCTGGAAAATAGTCCAGATGGTTGTGAAGAAAGTGTAACTTAATGCTCATATTACATCCAACCCTTTGGAAGTGACCCATTAGTTGTTCGACGTGCTGAGAATAGTCAGAACTTTTGTTATTTCCTAAGAAATTTTGAACAAGCCAAACAAACTCATTCCATGCCATTTTCTCAATCACTGTCATAGTGTCTATGAAATTTGAGTCTTTTATTAACGACCTTATCTGTGGCCCGTCAAAAATACCCGCTTTTATCTTTTCTGCACTCAATTTTGGAAACTTTTTAGACAGAAAAAAAAATTTCCATTTTTGTCAAGAGCTTTAACAAATTATTTTATAAGCCCTAGTTTTATATGTAACGGAGGTAAATTATACGATCCCTTGATACTAAAGGTGGGTTTATCACGTTCTGTTGTCCTGGTACTAACGCTTCCCGAGCAGGCCAATCTTTTTTAATTCAATGTTGATTTTGATAAGCAAAGAAAATAGGAACCAGTCTTTGACAGTCCCAGATCTCTAATCAGGTCGTTTAAATCATCTTGGTTAAATGGTTTTGGTGTTCCCAGGTCACAATCAAAGTCACTATCGCTATTGTCTGTTTTTGCCTCAAAATGTAAAGGTTCTTCCTGTGAAGCAACCTGGTGGTTCAGATGACATCGTAGGGCTCAAAATACGTCTATGTGCCGATCGTATGGCAGGATATTCCTATTTGCCTCGATTTTTTCAGTTAATGCCAGTTATTTTTACCATACAAAAATAAAAGTCGTCGTGGTGGTTCACAAGCTCAATCCAGATCATAGCAGTTTCGTATCTAAATTTATTCCTTTTCTTATTCGTCCACAAACGTAGAAACCCAACGCACGTTCTGCATACCTTTTGTGGAATCCAAGGCTTATTTTTCATTTCCATTGGGTGACCGAAGTAATTTTTGTACGCCTCATTTACGAACGATCTCACATTCAAACGGTTTTCTTTAAACATATACTCTCCGCAAATAAAACAAAAACTATTCCGGTCATTTATACAAACTCGTCTTGACGATGCCATAACAAATAATATTAAGAAAACTTAATATTTGTTTAAATATTCGTCAATCAACACTGAAACATAGCTATAACTCGTAAACAAGAGCAAAAAAAAATGAGGGTATATTTAGAATCGGCGTTGACAAATTAGTAAACATGAAGTATCAAAAGTCATTCATCAGACAAAAAGTGCGACTTTGTTTTTTTGTGGGTCATACAGAATGTTGTGAGACGTTATGTGAAGCAATTTGCCAAAAAATAAGGATTTGTTGGAAAACAACTCATGGATTTTGCATGATAATAACGCACCGTCGCACAATACCATCGTCAATGAAGCGAATACCATCCAACAACCATCGTATTCATCTGATGTGGGTTACTGCGAATTTTTCTGTTTAACCGGGTCGAAGAATCTCTACGGGGAACCACATCGGCGTTTTAACAGTCGCAAAAAGTAATGGAAAAATCGAAGACAGTTTTGATGACTATACAGAGAATAGAGTTTCGAAAATGGTTCGATAGCTGAGTCAACGCTACCATAAAGGGTTAAGGGTAGTCAGAAAAAATGATGACTTTAAATAATTTTTTTTGCTAGTCAATTGCTTTATTTTACAAAAATAAAAACACAGTATTAAAACATCATGTTTCGAGTTGACTTTAGCAAAACTTCAAAAAAAAAAATTATTAATTGTAAAAATTATCGCTGTTTCTCCAGAAGTCCCTTGCGGTAATCATCACAAGTCCTTGGAGATACATCTAAAATCAATAGGACAAGATAAACTAGTTTTATTAATAGATAATCTTAGGCCTGATCGACCTCTTTTTCAAAATTAACAATATGGCGGCCTCAGGAAATATTTTTCAGGTTTTGGAGGAAAAATAGACAGTTAATTGTTTAAAAAAAAAATCGAAATTTTTGAAGAAAAAGATCCATCGATCAGACACGAGTTTTTTACTTTTTTCAAAACCAATATAAATTATAAATAATTCAAAATAAATTCAAAACAAAATAAATAAACAAAAAACATAATTTTGAGAAAAACGCATTTAAAGTTTTGCTATCGATTCCGGAGCACCCGAGCGCCCTTTGTTAATTGTTGAATAAATCGAAAAGTATTTGTCGGATTTACTTCAAATTTTCGCACAATATTTTTAAGATATTATACTTGAAGAAAATGCAAAAACAAAAAATCCAATATTTCTGACTACCCCTAACCCCATAAGTACGTTGCAGGAGTACTTTGAATGCAATAATATCACTTTTGAGGAATAAATTTGTATTTTGAATTTTCTGAATATATTCCGTGAAATTTTTGATGAAGATGGTATATGTCTCTGGAAATGTCCAATATCATTAAAAAAATTTCACTAAATAGTCTTGTTCGATCATGTCGACATGTATTTTGTGGTTGAAAGAAGTTTATATATCTTGAATATCCCACAATTTAAGTGCAGAGTTAGGTCAGGTTAGGTTGGAATGGTTGCCCAAGGAATGGGCACACTTGGACGAAAATAAACGGATTCGTCCTTTGTGATACCATTGTGAAGGAGGTGAGGTGAAAGAGAAAAACCGATGGGATGCAAGGAGATGCCGGAGAGAGGTGGTGGTGGGATGGTTAGGAGGGTGGGTGAAGAGTGTGTCGACTACGAACGGCGATTGTGCTGCGTTAGGAGGGTGGGTTTAGAGTGTGTGAATTACGAACGATGAATCCTGCTAATGAAATTCATCAGATTTTTAATGTCAACGCCAGCTGTATTAGCAGGCATAGCAAAGAAGTAAGAGCCAAGATACCTAGATCTTACCTTCCCTAGAGCAGGGCAATTAAGGAGAACGTGCTGAGATGATGCCACCTCAAGCTCCATACAGCCAACGCAAAAAGGACTCGACGTAATCAAGTCTCACAGCATGCATTCCTCGTGCATAGTGTCCTGTGAGAAAACCAACGAGATTCGAGAGCTGCTATTTTGTCAACTTCAGAAGCTCGCCCGAGCGGCCCCAGTCCACACGTGACCAGAAGGATATCGCGACCTAACAAGTTTGTGTACTTGCCCAACGTACGCTGAGTTGACGCGAAACCCACAAATGGAGGGACCTACAGTTTCAAGCCGACTCCGAACGGCAGATATTTTTTTATGAGGAGCTTTTTCATGGCAGAAATACACTCGGAGGTTTGCCATTGCCTGCCGAGGGGCGACCGCTATTAGAAAAAACTTTTTCTTAATTGTTGATCTTTCACCGAGATTCGAACCGACGTTCTCCCTCTGAATTCCGAATGGTAGTCACGCACCAACCCATTCGGCCACGACGGCCGCCAGGAGCAGGCTTATATCAAAGAATTCGGACGCAGTCGAAAGTGAGTTTAGGCATTCCAAGACCAGTTTCGAATGCACCATCACTGACCCGAGGGCCCTTATTGCCGCTTGGCTGTCGGAGTAAATATTTACTTTCTTGGGTGTTAGTACGCATGTGAGCAGCCAATCAGCTGCCTGTGGTCCGGTAACCTGAATTTGAGTCTAAGCGCAGAGTAGGAGGCTTGAATTCTTATTTGTTTATGTTAAAATAAATAAATTAGTTAATAATCAAGTAAGTCGGAATAACTTTTTACCAGGGAGGTACACAAATCTATGTATTGTTTTTTATATTAGAAAAGAACAAAACAAAAAAAACGCTCGCGCACAACCATATTTGCTAAAAAGTTTAAGACAATGTAGATATTTTGCTTCAAAAAGGAATTTTCCTGTCTCAACCATCAACCATCCCGGAATTTTCGTGATTTTAAAAATACGAAAATCCCGGAAATTCGATATTGGCGTCCCTGGTTAATACCCATTTCACGACTTCAGGCTATTTCTGAGTTGACGCATGAATACAACAACGGTTTCGTACATACATCGGCTTAATGTAGATTTGATTGACCACAAGCAAGTATATATACCTAGTAATGAGATCTACAAACATATTTTACAAATATCTTAAACAAATCGTTGAACAAGCAGATAGCCAAATAAAGTCCTAAACAAGCAAGTGGGCGGCGAAGCAGCAGCGTACAACAAAATATAGAAACCCACAAAAACCAATGAAACGGCAGAAATAGGATTTTCACACGCATTCGAGTAGGTTTGGCGAGCAAATTCTTAAAAAATAAAAGCAGAAAAAAAATAAAAAGAAAAAAAAAAAATAATAAAAACAAAAGGCTCATAAAGGATAACAACAAAAGTACTGATTACCACATATTCACAAATAATGGTACCATTCACCAGCGAGAGCTAGCAGATTTGGGAGTAGTTTCCCACACACTTAATAATAATGACAGCAAGAAGAATAAAACAAAAACAAACAAAAAACAACAACGAAAAGAAAACATACTAAGCTTATAAGAATGTCCGGTTCAAACTTCCAAGAAAGCTGCTCGAAATGTTCAACGGTCCATTTCGTTATTGGCTCCTTGAACTTATGGCCTCAAATACTTATGCATGTATGTGTGTGTATATGTTAGTGTAAGTATGCAGCCGCACGCGCCAACATGGTCCACAAAAAGAGCAACGAACAACCGCAGTCTATCCAAAAAGGGGAGTGTGCCGAGAGCACTTGAAATGTACAACAGTTGAACAACAACAAAAACAAATATGTAAACATCACTCAACTACAAAAACAAGCAACTTAAGAAAGTAGCTGAGTTAGAGTGGAACAAAATAATGGGGGGGCGGGTGGTATAAAGCACCAGTGGTCAGTCTACATATAATTTGAGCCAAGACATTTTACGTGTTGTTGTTGTGAGCTGAAAAATCATCGAATGCTGGGCATAAGTGAAGAATGGGGGAGAAAATGTTGTGGACAGAGGTTTTGTACACAAAACATAGTCGTATAAACCGCACATACTTCACAAGTTCAGTGGTAGATGGATGAATGGTTTGATGCATGCAGGAAGTGGGACTTAAAAAAGCGACCAAACATTTTGTAGCATGGATTGGTGAGAGAGTCGAAAAGTGGAAAGTGAGGAAAGGAGTGAAATCGGAAAGAATTCGCTGATTACTGTGATTAAATGCAAAGCTGGATTTGTTTAAAAAAAATTTAAATTTATTACTTAAGTCTCAAAATCAACTTTTTCCTCTTCAAAGGAAACCAACTCCGATAAAATACTCTTATGAAAGCTAAATAAGGCGAATGCAGTGGTTGTGGTCTACATGGTTCAAGTTCTTATTCAACTGGTCGCTAATGATAAATAAAAAAATATTAAAAATTATAAAAAAAGGTGCCATATGAAGGAATAACAAAGAATTTAAAGCAAGATTTGCTTTCGGGTGACTGTTAATTGTTCTGGGTCAATTGAAGGCATATTATTACTGTTATTATTATTGTGGAATTCCAAGTCAAAAAATCACAGCATTTTTTGAGACTAACTTTTTCGAATGAATTTCAGTATTTGCCCTATTTTATTGAGTTTTATTTCCTTGTCTGGTAAAATATATTCACCCGGATATTTTCCCCGTATATACATCAGTGCTTGGAGACTTCGATACCATTTTAGTGATCTCCAGAACAGAGCGACAAGTTTCAATACAACGAAAGGGCTGTGTAGAGGTTTTTGATTCAAATGCAATGAACAAAGAACGCTGTGGGAGAGGACAAATTAACGCGAGATGATGAATTATCGAGTAATCACGCCACACTTTGGTTATTTATTTGTTTGCGATTATTAATTAAAATTGTAAAACATAAAAACACCGAATGCCGAATCCGTGCGCACGAAGTGTAAGCGCGAAAGTCGCATATCTACACATACATACATATACATTTACGTACATACTTTATGTGAACCGTATTTTTCGTTTGAGATATCGCCAAAAATCATTTTTTTTTTTCAAGCCTACAATCATATATACCTACAATGCGGAACAAAAAGTTTAAAGCGATCCGTATTGCGATTGATGACTTGTCTCCTTCCGCCTGTTCACCCAAGTCTGAGTAATTACATGCCAAGTGATCCAGATACAATGGACATGACCATAAATTTTTCTGCAATTTGTTTTATTGTAGTATTGAGTATGAAAGAAGTAAACTGAACAAAAAAATTATAATTTCCAGATTTATTCAATGTTGAAAAGTTTGGTTGGGAGTTTTTTAAAGGATCTATTGAATATTTCCTTCATTTTCGTTCAGTTCTTTTCAATATTTTTATATTTTTCTTATTTTTTTTTAGATTTATCAAATCCAATAAAAAAAAATTATTTTTGTAAAACTTTTTCTAAAACAAAATTAATTTTTGTAATTTTTTTTATTTTTTAGGAATTTTCAGTTCCAATAAAATATATTAATTTTGTAGGGTTTTTGTAATTAAAATAAATTTTTGAATTTTTTTATTTTTTTAAGAAGTTTTAATTCCAATAAAAAAATAAATTTTTGTAATTTTTATTTTTATTTTTTAAGAACTTTCAGTTCTGGTAAAGTAAAATAAATATTTTCAACATTTTTTTTTATTTTTTATGAACTCTCAATTACATTTAATTTTTGTAATTTTTTTCATTTTTTAAGAATTTACAATTTACAATTTCTTTTTTTTAAGAATTTCCAAATCCGATCCAAAATTAGTTTTTATAATTTTAATTTTTCTATTATAGTTTATAAAAATTTTCAATTCCGAAAAAGAAAATTAATGTTTGCAATCTCATTTTTTATTTTATAAGAATTTTTGCGTAATTTTTTATGGAATCAATTTTTGTAATGTTTTAAGAATTTTCAATTTTGATAAAAAAATTAGTTTAAAATAAGTTTTTGCCATTTCCTTTTTTTTTAAGAGTTTTAAATTCCAATAAAAAATTAAATTTTTGTAAATGTTTTTTTTTTGTAAGAATTTTAGTTCCGATAAAAAAAATTAATTTGTATATTTTTTTTTGATACATTTCTTTTTTTTAAGAATTTTCAATTCCAATAAAAATAAATAACTTTTTGTTAAATTTTAAAATAAATTAAATTAAAATTTTGCTAAAATTTAAATTAAATTAAACTAATTTTTTTCATTTTTAACAATTTTCATTGCCGATAAAAAAATCTTTTAAGTTTCTTTTTTTTTTAAGAATTTTCAATTCCGATCAAAAATTAATTAAATTTTGCAAGAACTTTCAATTCATTTCCAAAAAAAAGTTACAAAATGGCGATTTTCTTTTAAATTTTTCGTCATTTTATGAAAATTTCTACATTTAAATTCTCACATTAAACAATTTAAAACAATATCCTTATGGGACGAGGCCACATGCCACTCGAGGTCCGCATACAAATAAGCGACGCGTCCTTAGTGATCCAAAATTAGTGAAATACTTAGGTATTCAAGTTGACTGCAGACTTACTTTCTGGGCCTAGATACGGCATGCGGCTACCAACGCAGCAAAGATCACGGGAATGCTAAGTAGATTAATGGCAAACATCGGTAGGCCAACACAGAGCAAAAGAAAGCTAATTATGACGGCCACCAGCTCCATTCTCCTGTACGGCAGAGAAGTATGAGGAATTGTGCTAAACTGCAAAGCACTGGAGGCTTCGTATCAGCGGGCAGATACCCGTCGACCTCATGGCCCGGGAACGAATGGATGCATGGAACTCGAAGAAGAAACACGTCATAACTAGCTTCTCGGAACGGAGTTGCCAATCCATGTTGCGGTGGCAAAGCCGATGGGACACTGAACCGAGTAGCAGATCGGCGGCGAAACTTATTCCATCAATTGACAAATGGGTCCAAAGGAACTTCGGGGAAGTGAACTACTTCTTAACTCAGTTCCTCTCGGGCCACGGATACTTCCGGAGATACCTATACCGCATGGGTAAGGTAACCGATTCCAAGTGCATATACTGCGAAGCGCTGAGCGATGACGCCGAACACATGGTTTTTAATTGTAACAGATGGCTCGCGAAAAGAAATGCTGTGAGGGAGCAGATTGCCGACATCACGCCGAGCAGCATAATCAGCAAAATGCTCGAACGCAAGGACAACTGGAACGCGGTAAAGAAATACACCAAGAACTTACTACGAAAAAGAGAAGATTGACCTCGACACAGTGCAACAAAGCGAAACCGCACAGATAGAGACACAAGAAGATGAGCCTATAGCATGAAACGTGGCTACAAATATGGTGGACCCAGACGTGGGTGAATAGAATTGGTCCTTTATGGATGCCGTTCTGGGCCCTCCAGAAGCAATATAGAAAGCAGTTCCGGGAAGGGTGTCTCCCCAGAAGGGGAGGAGGAATCGTTTTAGTGGCCATACCACACGACGCAGTAGACGACGGTCGCTGTAAGTGCGAAGGCATTTTGAGCCCTGCCTCACACACTACAAAAAAAAAGTATATTTTAAAATCTTTTCTACAGAGGCTGTTATTAGAATTAAATTGCATTAGAAAATGTGCCAACTATTATCATGTTGAAGAGTCGCCAACAGACTATTGGAATCAGGATGTGTCATTCTTTTGAAGTGTAAACAAGATTTTTTGCTTTTTGTGTTTTTGAGCTCCGACTATGACCACTTTGCGCCTATAACCCATTCGCTGGAATCATCGATGCGATGTTGTGCGTTGTTGTTGTTGTTGTAGCTGTACAAATATTCCTCTTGCATATACGGAGAATGATTTTAGAGCGACAAGCCTTGGGCGGATATAAATCCGGTTCATTCCGGTAACGTAGAACCTTCTATAGAGGGAATGTTGCAGATGGGGTCATAGGCAGCAGCTCAGTAGTTTAGAATAAAAATTTGTATGAAAGAAATGTTTTAAAGTATATTTAATTAAAATCTCATTATCGTATATAATATATTAAAATAAATTTTACATCCAATTTAGTTGTTATTTTGCAAATAAGCACCACTCGGGAGATATATGGTATGCGAGCACTTACAACAATAATGTTTATGTTATTTAATATTATAATTGATAACATTATTATTATTTTTATTATTGCTTATACGAGTAAAATTGGTTTAAAAAAATACGCTAAAATAAAAAAATAATAATAATAAATTATTAATATTTATTTTAAGGGATATACACAATATAACCCTAATTTAATTAGCACACTGGCTTCTAGGGCCTTCGGTGAATAAATATTGTAAAAAGTGCCATATACCTATACATATTTTATTTTATTCGTTGGTTTTTGTTGGTTTTGTATTATTGCGTGCAATCTCTTTAAGCTTTCACGAGACAGCTGCGCTGGAGAAAATGCACATTTGAGCTAGAAAAAAAAAAACAAAAGAAAAATTTAAACAATTTAGCTAATCTCTGTACACAATTTTTATCTAAATAAAATACAGCATTTAGCAAGAACTTTAAACACACCTGTTTTCATACATACGTACGAATGGATATACGTAGAAGCAACCCAATTATTTATTAGTGCATTGTTTGCGTTTTTTTGTTTTACGAAAATCTCCTCAGTACAATTCTAAAACTATTTGCTATATCAGCCGGCGCTGCTAATTTTCATTTGTTGACTCTTCGCCGCTTCACTTCTTTATTTCCCCACCATCGACCATATACTCGGGTATCTGCTCCCACAAATCCTTCAGCTTGTTGCCAATATTCGCGGGATTCTTTTTCAATATTGTATCTTTCGCCAGTAACGTATCGGCTGCGAAACCCTCCTCGAAGTCCTCCCTCGAATCGCTTGCCACTGCTGATTCCTCCAACGATTCAATCGCCAGCTAATAGTGAATGGTTTTTCTTGTTATTGTTGTAGAATTAACAAAATTAAATATGCGCATTTTAATTTGAATGAATTTATTTATTTTTTTTGAATTCATGCGAGCAATAAATGTTTGACCTTTTACATTACTTACCGCACACCTTGGCACACTGACTAAGGAGGAGTAGGCGCATATTGCCAATAACAATAACATTTGCGTGACGGCGAAATGGCAGCGGCTAGAATTTCGTTTATTTAATGCACTCATCGCGTATTTAAAAAACAAAATCACTTATATAGTTGTTATTTCAAATAAAACTTATTTCAATCGCGCAAAATTTAAAATACTAAATGTATTTTATTTACGTGCTTCTGTAGCAAACAATTTTTACACCTTGCTAATCCAGCCACAATTTGTATGGAAAAATGTCTTTGCACGCATACGAAATATTCAAAAAATTAGATAAATTCTATTACATAGCACTTTGGCGTATTTTTTTATTACTGCGATTTTTTATGTGCTTCACTTCAACACTTTTCAACGTTTTCAATCAATTGTCACGCTTTGGCCGCCCGTTCACGACTAAAAAACTAACATTGAACGCGCGCTTTGTGTTCACTATTCGCTTACGACGCGTTCTCCATATAAAGTAAGAAATCAAAATACAAAAGCGCAAATCAAAAATAAATTTTGAACTCACCAAAAAATATTATATTATATTTAATCATGTAGCGCTCATAACTCATTACTCACATTACACTTTTTCCATTCACTTATATTTTTCATACTCATGTTCTCAAACCATACACACATATCCGTAATGCCGTAATTGTACTCAGCGCAACCAGAACTGCTCCCGTTCCTTTACACTACTCCCTATGCTTAACAGTGCTCATACTCTCACTGCATTAATTAGTTATGTATGTAATCATGTTTTCATACATATGTAGTTACTCGCTAGCATTTTAATAGTAGTTACTTCATACTCTCAACTTAGTTGTTGTTGCTAGTATGCATTATTAGTCTATATTAATTACTAATTCAAATACTCATACAAGAGGTATTCTCATAGCGCACACCCTGTGGGGAAAATCTGAGCATGTGGGTGAACTTCGAGTACGTATTAGCACACATATTATGTGCATTTGTCAGAGAAAATATAATATCTTTACATATTGTTGTTATTATTCAAAACGAGATAAGGTGACTTCATATATGCAATAATTCGATTACTGCCTTTAACTTACAAACCTTAATAAGCGAAAATGTTCATTTTTCGCAATTTATTTGAATATTATTTACCTCACTGTCACTTATTAACGAGCATAAATAAAGATAATAAATAAAAATCTATAAAAAGTAATAATAAAGTTTGATCTTGAAACACATTTTTGTCTTTTGACAGCAACATAAAACAGTCAAAGAAATGGTTAAAAATGTCATTTGAGGTGAATGGAATAAATTCTATCAACATGTTAATTCATTTTATGCCTTTATAACTTGGCAGAAACCCGAATTTATCTGGCGCTGAACTTTATTTGGCCTTCTTCTAGAGCTAAGCTCAATTAAACAATCGCTTTACTTGCTCATATACAGATGAGCATACAAGTATTGGTCTTACCACAAAGAAAAACTAAAGTCGTGTACTCACGGAATGTAAGACATGATTCTAAAAGGAATTGGTAAGTTCATTTTTGTGCAGCTTAAACAGGTAATTTTTACTTTTTAAATATTTAAAACATTTAAAAGAGTTTTGCTATAAAAATGTTCAAGGTCAAAAATTCGCGGCAAAACTCGTGATATCTATCGTTTGTCACAAACTCAGTTACTTTCTCGTACATCATCGCATAATTATTATTATTATTATTGTATTTATTACCATCAAAATTACGATAAACACAACCTGCACAAATAATCAAAGCTATGGGCTAGTCTTATGATAATAAAATAGGAAAATGGACGAAGTTTTACGCATTATAATTTGTTATTTAAATTGATAATAGGAAGTACTTGAATTTTATTAATCATCTATGCCTTTCAAAGCTGGATCCATAAATATATGCCATAGAGATTGCCCAGAAATGCTTACTAAACACATCACTTTAATTGGATGACGCAGAATAAGCAAGAACGATATATTCATTAGCACACAAATCCTCCAAACAAATGAATAAAGTTGTAATTTTAGGTGAATGGAATAAGTCTTCCAAACATTCAAGTTAGTTCGTTTTAGCTGAATCGACTTGAACGGGTCTTCAAATTAAAAACAAGGAATACAAGTTATTTGTGCGTAGTTAAATTAATATAGGTATGGTTTTTTTGTGTTTTCTTGCTATAGAAAAATTTTGTAAGCAAGTTTATAAACAAATTTATTAAAAAGTTGGTAAATTTGCAATTATTATCATTATAACAATTGATTAAGTTGCTCATTTTGAAATCGCTCGTCAAAAGCAAGTCAATTTTATCTTTAATTTTTACTTTTTACATTATCCAAGGACCTTAGTGTCAGTCACTTTTGGAAAGAATACATTTTAATGCTCCGCAGAGGCAGTTTCGAGCTTTGTTTGCTTTCTATTCAGATAAAATTAGAAAAAGTCATGCCCGTAATGCATTTATACGAAGGGGTATTTGATAATTTAACCAAATTTAAACATTTTGCGATTTTGATATTTCTTCGCATAAAACAATTTTTACTAATATTCCTAACTCGATGCACTAGTTTAAGTATCATATGATTGTTAAATAGTCTGAAAAAATTATTGTTTCAAAGGCTAAATATATATAATTAAATAAAAAATAAAAAGTACCAAAGTTCGAGTTCTTTTAAACGTTTTTTTTTTTGTTTTTGTGTGTTTGTCAATATCTAATTTTTTATGCTTAGTGCGTGCGGTTAATTTTTCTGCCAAAAATACCACAATTAGACAGTCGCACTACCAGATCCACCTATGGACACGAAATCCTGAGAACAGATATACAAATTTGTTTCATTTTCTGGTATAAGAAAAATCTTTTGCAAAATTTCTCACCTGCAATTGCTTCAGAAGTTCTGAAATTTCTATCTACGACTTTATTTCAAGACACCTTACTTACATTCAATGAGACGAGCTTTTATTAAGGTTTGTCTGACATTGTGAAAATGGAGCTTCTTGTCTTTTAAATTTCCTTTTTTCATAAGCAAACTCGTATATAGCCAACTTTTAGCTTGAAAACCAGCAAAACGCCATGGAACCGACTAAACCTTGATCCCAAATCAATTTCAATTGTTGCTTAAGTCTCAATCTGAAATGAAAACACCGTTTTTAATTTTCTTGATAGTTAAGCTATACGAAACGTTTTACACTTATGCGTAGAACAGACTAAGTCCCACGAGTAGATTACATGAATCCGTAAGTATATGTCACTGGCCTAAGTAAACATTAAAGTATGCCATGCAATATTTCGTTAAGTCCAGGTGATTCAATTACTTTGGGAACTCTAAAGCTTTTCTTCTCGGGCTCAACTGAGCATATTTTATTAAGATGGGATTAAAAACATGTACATGAGTGAGTGATGAGTCATGAGTCAGTATCACAAAATTATCCACCTTCATCTTATATATCTTTTTAATTACCTTTTGAATATTCGCAACTGCAGCACTACTACAACAAACTACAAAAAAAGTATAAAACAGTCTCATATAGTTTCTATATTCCCCAAAAACCCGCCATAGTTTTAAACTAAGTATACAATTATATTCCTTTCCCGAATATTCACTAACAGCGCATCATTTCGCAGCGTGGCTTTTTCCCTACAGGGCAGGTAAATATTAAATTTTTGTACGTGCAAGTGTTCAGTGAGCCGTAAGTGCAAGCACATGTTTTAACTATTGTAGGGCGGTTGGGTAGGGACCACCACACTCAGTTAGGTATCGTGATTATTGTACTTGTACAAGTACAACAATAATGAAGTGAGCGTAATGCGGAATAGTCAATTATTTTCTAGACCACTCGATTAGCGGCAAGTAAGCGTATTCACTCACAGGCGGTCAGTGGGGCACACAAAGCATGTCAAGCAGGTGGTTGGTTAGGTTGGAATGGTTGAATTAATAATAGGAAGACGGGCGGGAGAATTACAGTGGCGTGTGGAGAATTATAGAATTTTGATTGTGTGCAAATAGAAGGTTGCAATTGTTTTATTTTCTTCTTAAGAAAAATTGAAAATTTCAAAAAAAAAAAATTTTTATCTGAATTATTAAACTTCAAAATGAACTCAACTGGCTGAACAAAAGCTTCGGAAATATTTTCTTGGAACCTTGGGAAGTTCTACTCATTAGACTTAGGTCGCACTAGGTCGTGCGGTTTTTTAATGCAATTTTTTCTAAAATCTAATTTTACAATCGGTTGACATAATTTTCCAGAAAAATAAATGAATAAATTAATTGGAGCTTACTTCTTGAAGATAAAAATCAGCAAAGTTCAAATGAAGGATTTTTTTTTGAAGTGAAACTTCTTTAGGAGCGTCGGGGGCCCCAAGACAGATTGAAAATAGGCGAGTGAAACGGTAAGTTCGGAGCGTTACCGAAATCCGTCAAATGGGCGGGGCCAAGGAGCAGCTGCTCCTTCCCACTCTCGCCTATTCGCTCTCTCTGTCGCTCTCTCTTCTAGAAGATAAACCAGTGCAAAAATGCAAACGTCTCTAGCACACCCTGTAGCGAATAATTTCGAAATAATATGAACTGAAATGTATATAGCACACAAGTAAGCATTGAAATAGACTGGCGACATGCAGGCAACCGACAATCGACAACCGACAACGGGTATTATAGATAGCCATAGCCCGTGCAAATGAGTGCTGTGTGTGAGTATCACATAAAGCGCCGATTGAATGTGTGTAAGCGGGAAAGCAATAAGAAACTGCTGTGAAGTAAATAGATGGTAGGTATGGAGGAGACGAAGCGATACAATGAGTGCGTTTGCCAAACGAGTGACGATAGTTGAAGTAGAAGGTTGTAAAATGACATTTCAACCGTTTCGGTGATCAAAGCAAATTGATTAACGCGCCAAAAGTAGGCAAAAAATACCATTGGAAGTGTAAAGAAATGTCAGCGTCAAGTGCAACACTGCACCCAAGTGTCAAATTTGAAGCTAATAAGGACAAAAATAAATAGTACAAATTTATGTGGAGTGATATAGAAAAAAAAATACAATATGAAAACCTGAATTTAACACGAGAGAGGGGGGAGAGATCTAAACCGGGGCTCCCATGCATGGAACAACCAACTTAGAAGTTTCACTTCTACCGTGCGTGAGTCTGACAGACCCTAGTTTTTTTTTCGCAAATAATTTATAAGACAATACGTGTAGCAAATTGAACCAAAAATAGTATTTTTTGTTGTGTACTAAAACTCTGTCGAAAATACAAAATTTTATTTTTCCCCCAAAACTTTATTTTTCTCCCAAAATTCAATTTTTCGTCCAAAATTTAATTTTCCCCCCAAAATTATTTTTCCTCCACACGCAAGCGCTTTTATTTTTGTCGGATAAATCTGTCATAAAGAAATAAAACAAGAAGTACCATATATTCTGAGTGGTCGCAGAAAATGAATTACAATAGGCTGAATTTAATTTTTTTTTACTTTTATTTAAATGGTGGGATGCAAGTCCACATAACGCCAGTGTGTTCCACCGTCTGTGAGATCACTGATTAAATATTCTGAAATGAAAATTTCACAAAATAATTTTCAAATATTTACCTTAGATATTTTTGTACGCTACATGTTTAAACAAAATATTTCATTTATTATGTTAAAAAAAAAATCCTAAACAAGATATGATTCTTCTGAGTCTTCAAAAGCCTTTTATTTACTTAAGGCCCTCGCCTCATACAACAAAAAGGAAAAAAGATTTTTTAGTTTTGTTTTTAGTATTTTATTTTTTCATCTGTTGTTAAAAAATAAATTTCTTTTTTCGGCCACACGATTTTCGTTTAAAAAGTTGTCAGCCTTCAAAAAATGGTCTTCTAAAAAAAGGTGTGTCGCTGGCAACACGGATTCCGGGACTCACAGGCATTTGTAATCAAAAACACATAAAAGTTCATCAAAATCGGTTAAGTAGAACGGGCTATATGTGTGTCCATTGTCTATGTCAAGACCATTTTTGGAAGGCTCACAACTATTTGAATGAACATCTTACGGCCAGAAAAAAATTTTTATTTTTTAGCAATAAATCAGAAAATAAAATACTAAAAATAGAAATAAAAAATCTTTTTTCGCTTCCGATTTACATGCTTTTAAAGAAACACTTCTAAAACACCATTCAAATCAAATTAGGCGAGGCCCTTAAATGTCAGAAGTAGATTATTTTTGTCTCTACCAGCGGGTTGTTATTATTGTTGTTGTTATCGCAGCATACACATTCTCAATTTACCTATATGTGTGGATAATACTGTTGAAGTGCCAGTCTTTACCCGGATATGAATCTGGTCGTTCCGGTTACTTAGAACCGACTGTCGTAGGAACCAACCAGTGGGTCTTTAAGTACTGCAACAATTCTAAAGAGTTTGTTCTTTAAGAACTAGATCTGCATTAATCACACCAAAGTTCCACTCGTTATTCCTCAAGTATCTGAATATCTGAACACCACCCCCTAGCCAGTTCAAGGAGGAAAACTGAATTTTTCTCTGCATTAGCCCGGGTGAGGTGAGGTGAGGCAAACCTTTGCACGAATCTTTGCAGCTACCTTCTTGTCATATTATTTTTTATTTTTATTTTATTAATTCTTTTTTTCATTTTTTTTCATTTCAGCCTACATACGAATCTTACAGAATAGAAAGGCAAATGTTTTAATTAGAACTGCTTCAAGCACTGAGCATAATATCGTTTAGCGCCCTTCAACTAACCGAGATTTCGGCTAAGGAGAAAATGGTATATTAAATCAGAGTTGATACAATTCTTTAAGAGCTCAAATATCTCGTGTAACGTTTAGTTGTGTGCAGATCGCTCGCTTGCAAGAATGATAGAAACGAGATTGCGTGGAGTACGTGATGTCATATTAGCTGAGTTGTGCAGTGTTGCCAACCATTTGCTCTTCGCAACAAATTTAGTGCTTTTAAGTTTGGTGTTTGTTTCAGTTTTTTAATTTAAAGCTACGGAAATGTAAGTTAAAAAAAACTGTGTTATTAAACAAGAGAAGGTTGAAAAAGATCACTCTGAGAAGGTTTTAGAGCTACTGAAAATTTTCTGATTCTTATAAAATTTTATATTTTGAAAGCGCAAAATTAATTTTTTGCTCCTTTTAAGGTTACGCCAAAATATCAACTTTTCTTAACATTGAAACCCTTTTTACACATTTTGAAAAGCGTTTGAATTTACTGAATGCGAATTAAAACCATAGTGGTAAAATTGTTTCCGGTTCTCAATCCTTAGTGGGACATAGGGCATCAAGAGGTGTATTCATTCATAAAAATAAGCAAGAAAAAAATTTAAAAAAGAAAAAACTGCAGAAACCATAACGACATTTTTACAAAAGTAGTACCTTATCTTGTTAGAAAGCCTCAATATAGCAAAAACGTCCTTCTCCTAACAAAAAAAAAAATCATAAATTAAATTGTACATAACCAAAACACATTTATTAAAAAAAAACGCACATTTTAAAGACAATTTTCCACGCATACAAAGTTCTTTAAGCAATTCAACAAAAATTTGGTAAAGGGTTTTCCAATAACAGGTGTTACAGGCGATTACCGATTTTTTATGGCCGGAATTGGATGAATACAATCTGGACAACGTTTATTTTCAACAAGGCGGCGCTACGTGCCACACAAGCAACGAAACCATTGATCTTTTGCGGGAAAAGTTTCCGGACCGTGTTATCTCTCGAAGTGGTGATCACAACTGGGCATCGAGATATTGTGATTTAACCCTTTGTGACATTTTTCTTTGGGGCCAACAGCGCAGGGTCGATTCAAGACCTCAAAGATGGAATTCGTGAGGCTATCGAGGACATAGGGCAGCCACTTTGCAATTTGGTTATGGAAAATTCCATGAAAAGGATATTGTCCTGTAAGCGTGGTCGTGGTGGTCATTTGCCTGATGTTATTTTCCAACCATTAACGGCATACCTTCCTCTTTATAATGTATATTAATAAAAATTCGGTCACTTATATTAAAAAATAGCATTTTTCTTTGACTATCAAAATAAAACCTCTAATTGGAAAACCCTATATTTCACTTTCTTTAAATGGGCGTTTTTAGTGCGTGTTTTTAAAGCTAGGCAACCCTGCACTAGCGAGAGAGAGATTTGACTGCTGGAAGGAGAAGAATACCAACAATAACCGCAATCGTGGATAATGTGACCAGATGTTAAAAAAAGTAAGTCTAAATAAAACTGAGTGAATTATTGAACTAATTAAAAAAAAATGTATATTTTACAAAACTATAAACATTACATTTTAATTAGAACAGCCTACAAAAATGTCATGAAGAAATAACTACAACTCCGAGACTAAATAACAAAAAAAATGAAAAATGCTAAATCAAATTACGAAAATTGTAGTCTGGCCATAGTGATGCTAATATGACGTCATTCATTGTCAAATTCGCTGAGAGCAAAGAAACGTTGCCACGTTAGGCGCCATCTCATTATGCCTTCCATCATGACTCGCTTGCAAAGCATACAAACAGTAACTTCAGCAGCATTCCTCGTATATATATGGGGAATGCTTATGTTGCTACAAAAATAACAACAACAAATTAAATTCTCGCCGAAGTCAAGAAAGATGTGAAAAAGCGGTGATCTCCGAAGCAGTAGCTGAAACTTCTAGTGCCTTGAACTACTCAATTCGGTATTTGAAAATTAATGTTTTATTTGACTATGAAATATCAAAATTTTACGGTAGAAAAATACAATTTTTTTATGCGAAATACGAAGGGTGCCTTTTATATGTCGGGATTTGGCAACCCTGGTGTTGCAATCTGGCAACTGACAGCTGTATCGCAAAGTTTGATATTTTTTGGCTTTTACGTACTCAGAACGTTTTGAAATACCAGCGCTATTTGTGTTGTTTACAGTAACTTAAAAGATTCATCTCGGTCCAAAAATGGAATTAAATCGTGAACATTTTCGTGCGATTATTTTTTACAACTTTCGACGTGGATTAACTCAGCAACATTGCATGGATGAAATTAATTCATTTTTTGGCGATGAAGCTCCATCAAGGAACAGTGTTTATCGATGGTATGGTGAATTCAATCGAGGTCGTAGTTCACTCCAAGATGAATTTCGTGAAGGTCGTCCAAAATCAGTTGTTGTTCCGAAAACCATTGATGCTGTGCGCGAACTGATATTGCAAGATCGTAATGTGACCTATCGTGAGATTGAGACAATCTTAGGCATTAGTGGGACCAACATACATTCAATATTGCATACACATTTGACTGTCAAAAAAATTTGTTCGCGTTGGATCCCACACAATTTGTCAATCGCTCAAAAAAAGGCTCGTGTCGATTGGTCGAAGGAAATGCTCAAAAAATACGATCGAGTGGATTTACGCGTATGAGGCCGAAAGTAAAGAGCAGTCGACTGTATGGGTGTTTCAAGATGAGCCAAATCCAACAAAAGTTGTTCGAAGCATTTCCAAGAAAATGGTTGCCTGTTTTTTCGGAAAACCTGGACATGTCGCAACCATACCACTAGAACAACGCAGAACAGTAAATTCTGAGTGATACACAACCATTTTTTTGCCAGTTGCCTGCCAAGAAATTAGGAAAACCAATCACCAAAGACGGATCACTCTTCACCAGGACAATGCGAGCTCTCACACATCGGCTCAAACAACTGCATTTTTGAGCACCCAAAACATCGAATTAATGGGTCATCCGCCGTATAGTCCTGACTTGGCACCGAATTACTTCTTTTTATTCCCGTACGTAAAAAACAAATTGAGAGGTCAACGTTTTTCGACACCTGAAGAAGCGGTTGCGGCATTTAGAATGCCTGTTTTGGAGGTACTTCATTCAGAGTGGCAAAAGTGTTTCGACAATTGGTTCAAACGCATGCAAAAGTGTATAGATCTTCATGGAGAATATTTTGAAAAACAATAAAGTGATTTTCAATGATTAAAATTTGTTTTTGTTCTCTAATCCCGACATATAAAAGGCACCCCTCGTATTCATCAATATTCTATCAAGTCACTTTAATTTGACTCTCTTCCTATCAAAATATTTATAGCCCCTTTCCTTGACGTTCGTGATTTCAGCATTCGCTGCACGAAAATTTAATTATTCATGAGTTTTAATTAATTATTACATGATCTCGCCAGTTTAGTACGATTTCGCATTAGAAAAACTTAAAATGTATGTATGTATGTGACTATTTACAAACACGCCTGTGATCACGTACTACTGTACCTACTTGTACTTACTTGTACTGCTTTGTATTCGTTTGTTTGGCAGCTGTCATTTATGAGCATGGAAAGTTATTCTTCTTCGGGATTGACGCTATCGGCCTAAGAGAGGGTCAAAGGTAGTCAAAGGTCCGAAAAAATGATGATTTTGAAAAATCTTTTTTGGATAGTCAGTTGCTTTGTTTTACAAAAACAAAACCATAGCATTAATACATCATGTTTCAACCTGATTTTAGCAAAATTTCAAAAAAAAAATTAATCATTGTAAGAGTTATCGCTGTTTGTGTGGAGCCCATTTCTCCAGAAGTCCCTTGCGGTGATCATCACAATTCCGTGGAGATTCATCTAAGATCAATCGGACAAGAGACATTAGTTTAATTTATAGAAAATCTTGTGCCTGATTGAAGCCGTTTTTCGAAATTAACAATATAACCGCCGCAGGAAATATTTTTCAGATTTTCGAAAAAAAACCGACAATTAATTGTTTAAAAAAAATCAAGTACATTTCACTTAAAAATGTCATATCTGCGGAGTACTCAAACTCAGGCACTCCACTCGCAAACGAACTGCCAGTTTTCGCTCAATTTTAAATGAATAAGTGTGAAAATATGTTGTTGGCATGTTGCGCGTACTGAGTATCATTGAGTACTATTTTGCCATGAATTGCATACGAAATTTCACACATATTTCACGGCTATGCAATCTGTATGGTTTTTTGATAGTCATTTCACGTGAAGCGTGAAGGTGTGATCTGCATTACATGGAATGCGATTTGGTCTATGAAAAAAGAGGCCGCACATGTACTGAAGAAGCCGATAGACCAAGACTTTCAGCGCTGTTTCGCACAATGGATGATTTGCACTGAACATTTTAAGCACCGAAGAAGAGTTGTGTATTGAAGATGGGAATATGTAAATATGTACAGAATTAAAAAAGCAAATTTTCTGTATACGCAAGGTGGCGCAAAATTAATCATCCAATTTTATTTTTTCATAACTTTATTTTTACTTAATTACTCAGCTGGCAACTACTACCGATGTTCGGTCTTGGCCGCTACCAAAATGTTGCGACAATCGCCTTTGCAATGCGCGCGTTGACGCCAGTTAGAAACACCAAGGGCAGTCAGGTCGTTGTCAATTTGGTCTTTCCAACGTAGATGAGGATGTCCCTTTTTGCGTGTTCCACTTGTACATTTCGAAAAGAGCGCCTTCTTTGCTGGAGCATCATTGTCCATTCGCTCAACGTGACCTAACCAGCGTTGTCGCTGAATTTTAACGCGCTTCACTACGTCGATGTCCGCGTACAGCTCGTACGGCTCGAGGTTCCTTCTTATTCGGTAGAAAACATTCACACAAATTGATCTTGCGAAAAGTTTTTCTCACAAAAGTTCGTAATAACAGCCCATCGGTGTTTGTCGATGTCCAGTACTCAGCCGAGAAGATGAGTGTTTGATAGAGCGTGCTTTTTTCTTGCGTCGAGGCCGGGTCTACTTTTCAGTTGCCTACCCAGCCCAAAGTAGCAATTGTTGGCAAGGGTTATTCTTTGCTGGATCTCTTGGCTGAAGTTGTTGGTGGTGTTAATGCTGCAGCCTAGGTAGACAAATTTCTAGACTACGCCGAACTGGAATAACTTACTAAATAAAAAAACATGATTTTGGGTGATGAATATCTATATTTTGACCTTTTCGTGCTCCATTACTTCTCCGTTTGTAAGCTGTATAATTTGCAAGTGTCAAATATAAAATGATTGACGTACAACGCCATTCGGAAAAATTATTAATCTTCCGATAGGGTGATTAATTTTGAGCCACCTTGTACTTACTCTAAGAACTATTAATTAGTACCTCTCCGATTTCGACTCATATAGACACCGTTGCACAATTATAAACACACTTCTCATTGTTTTATAAAAATATAGTTCATACTACAACAAATACCATATAACGCAATATTTGATGCTTTGTACACAATTTTCCACAACTTTTAAAAATTTCATCAAAATTTTCAGTTTTTTTATTTAGAATTTCTGAAATTTTTGGGTATGCAGTTTTGTAGCTCATCAAATTCTAGTATAAAAAAGTGCAAGTTTCAAGTAACTACAAAATACCGTTGATTTTTGACAATTTTTTTGCTGACGTGTCGGGCCTTTTCTTCCATAGAAAGTCGATGCTCGAAATATTTTATATGTAAGAAAAAACCTTGAACAAAAAAAATTCTGAAAAATCAACGGTATTTTGTAGTGACTGTAGTTATATCGGCTTTGTTGTGGTATGAACTATATTTTTATAAAAACTAGTGGAATGTTTGCTATACCTTCTGCTCAAATATGAACGAGACTTTATCAATAAAACGGTCCGCGGATGACATATGGCAAAAATAAATTTTTTGTTGGATGGTAGGACTGTTATAAGCTGGATGGTAGGACTGTTATAAGCTTACAAATTTCAGCGTGATATGTCACAAGTCAAGCTCGAGTGTGTTTTTTCGAATTTAACGATGGAAATTCAAGTTGAACAAAGAATTTGTTTGAAATTTTGTTATTCCAACAAAATTTCGGCTTCAGACGCCTTAAAAATGTTGCAGACAACCTATGGGAACTCTGCTCTATCGCGTGCACGTTTTTTCCAGTGGTACAAATCGTTCAGAGAAAGAAAGGATGCCGCCTATAGAGCCACGCTGCGATCGGGCGCAACGCGAGCCATGTGGGATCGCTACAAAGAGCTGAAAAAGGAAGAGAGACGTATTATCCGAAAGAAGAAATGAGAGGCCGAAATACGTGAGTGCGAAGAGCTTGAGATGCTGGCCAACAGGAACAACGCCCGAAAATTCTACCAGAAAGTTCAGCGGCTTACAGAAGGTTTTAAGACCGGGGCGTTTTCCTGTAAGAACAAAGACGGCGAACTGGTGACTGACGTACAGAGCAATCTTAAATTATGGAGGGAACACTTCTCGAACTTATTAAACAGTGGCAGCTGCGCATGTCACCGAGAAAGTGAAGATCCCGATACCCCAATCGTTGTCAACGGAATTGTCGTTCCGCTACCCGATCATGACGAGGTGAGAATAGCGATAACGCGGCTAAAGAACAACAAAGCCGCGGGCGCCGACGGACTGCCGGGTGAGCTATTCAAACATGGCGGCGAGGAGCTGGTAAGGTGCATACATCAGCTTCTATGCAAAATATGGTCGGATGAAAGCATGCCTGCCGATTGGAATTTAAGTGTGCTCTGCCCAATCCATAAGAAAGGCGATCCTGCAATTTGTGCCAATTACCGCGGGATTAGTCTTCTAAATATCGCCTATAAGGTTCTAGCGAGCGTATTGTGTGAAAGGCTGAAGCCCACCGTCAACCAACTGATTGGACCTTATCAGTGTGGCTTCAGACCTGGAAAGTCTACCATCGATCAAATATTCTCAATACGCCAAATCTTGGAAAAGACCCATGAAAGGAGAATCGACACACACCATCTTTTCGTCGACTTCAAAGCTGCACTCGACAGTACGGAAAGGACTTACCTGTATGCCGCTATGTCTGAATTTGGTATCCCCACAAAAGATGAGATGACGTTGCTCAACACCAGCAGCGCCGTCAGAATTGGGAAGGACCTCTCCGAGCCGTTTGATACCAAACGAGGTTTCAGACAGGGTGACTCGCTGTCGTGTGATTTCTTTAACCTTTCGAGGTTGTAAAAGACTTCGTCTATTTAGGAACCAGCATTAACACCGATAACAATGTCAACCTTGAAATCCAACGTAGAATCTCTCTTGCCAACAAGTGCTACTTTGGACTAAGTAGGCAACTGAGCAGTAAAGTCCTCTCTCGACGAACAAAACTAACACTCTACAAGACTCTCATCATGCCCGTCCTAACGTATGGCGCAGAAGCTTGGACGATGACAACATCCGATGAAGCGACGCTTGGAGTGTTCGAGAGAAAGATTCTGCGTACGATTTTTGGACCTTTGCACGTTGGCAATGCCGAATATCGCAGACGATGGAACGATGAGCTGTATGAGCTTTACGACGACATAGACATAGCGCAGCGAATAAAGATCCAGCGGCTACGTTGGCTGGGTCATGTCGTCCGTATGGATACAAACGCTCCGGCTTTGAAAGTATTCGATGCGGTACCAGCTGGTGGTAGCAGAGGAAGAGGAAGGCCTCCTCTGCGTTGGAAAGATCAGGTGGAGAAGGACTTGGCTTCACTTGGTGTGTCCAACTGGCGCCGGTTAGCACGAGAAAGAAACGACTGGCGCGCTTTGCTAAACTCGGCCAAAATCGCGTAAGCGGTTATAGCGCCAATTAAGAAGAAGAAGAAGAGACAAGTCGTTCAAAGAGGGCCGTACATCGGTTGAAAACTCGTCCAGCAACATCAGTAAACGACGAAAACATCGGAAAAGTGAAGGAAATTGTGCTTGAAAATCGCACAAATCGCAAAATCGGTTAACGCTGAATATTATTTAGACGTTTTAAAACGTTTGCGCAAGAACATTCGTCTTAAAAGGAAGGAATTGTGGGACAACAAGTCATGGTTCTTGCATCACGATAATGCACCAGCTCACACATCACGTCTTGTTCGCGATTATTTGAACAAAAATAATGTTAATATCGTTCCGCAAGCACCGTATTCGCCTGATATGGCTCCATGTGACTTTTTCCTGTCTCCCAAGCTCAAGTTGCCGCTCCGTGGAAAACATTTTGAGACAATTGAAGTCATAAAAGAGAATTCGAAGAAGGAACTGAAATCCATACCGAAATCGGCCTTCCAGAAATGCTATGATGATTGAAAAAAACGTTGGCATATGCGTATCGCCTCCAATGGTGATTACTTTGAAGGAGATAAAATAAAAATTGAACAATAGTTAACCGTTTGTCTTTTATTAAATCAGTATCGTTCATATTTGAGCAGAAGTTATAATTTTTCAACTGTGAGAAGAAATTGTGGAGGTACCTGAAGATCAGACCAAGTACAACCTTATTGGCTACTTTGTCACTTTCTTATAATAAAAAACCTTTTCGAAGTAACAGCGCATTTTTTCTTTTAAACTTTAAATCAGCAGACTTTAATGTGTCACCCTATATGTGTAAGCACAAAATATTTACATTTCATTACAATAAAAAAGCGTTGCGAACGCTATTCTACAATACAATAAAGCAATATAAATATTTGAGTAAGTAAAACTAATCGGCAAAATTTTATTTAATCTGCAATAAATGTACGGTAAATAAAAACGGTCACCGCTGAAGAGTGCATCGCAAAAAACAACAACAACAAAAACAAATCCAACATAATTAGTGTGACACATTTAACCCAGTCATTATTCACTTCATATCAACTTTTATTATTGTGCAGTCACTTTCAGATGCTCATATGCAGTCGCATACACATGCAAATGCATACATACATATATATCCACATATATCAATTAGTGGGTTAACTATACGGGAAGTGTTGTGTGTTGGATTTTTTAATTTTCCGCCTGTTATGACTCACTGGAAAATTCACTCGTTAAAAATATGGTAAACAAATTGTGATTGCGGAATTTTAATTTCAAAACCAATTGGTAATTTTGTATTCAAATAGCATTCAATGGGTATGAATACTTACATACATACATACATACATACATACAAATGTGTTTATAACAACGAAAACAAACAAATTTGAGCTAAATGACTGAAAACAAGCGGTAAAGGTTGAAATGACTACACGAGGGTCGTTCGAAAAGCTCGTGCAAAGTCAGAGAGATGGCAATACTGGCGCGTATCATAGTTATGTTTAGTTGGTAGCAACTCTTCGAAAAGTACACACCAAGTTTCAGCCTGGTTGTTTTATTTCTTTGTGCTTGGCTTTCGTCTGAATCGAGGAAGTCGATTGATTTTCGTTTTCCAACACGACAACGCACCAGCTCACGTCTCAGCAGTTTTCGTCGCAAAATTAATGAAAATAGGGTTCCAACTCGTTTCACATCACACCTATTTTGAGACTTGGCTACCTCGGATGACTTGGTCTACTATTTGTTCCCCAATTTGAAGAAATATCTGGCGGGAACAATATTTTATTTCAACGAGGAGTTGATTGCAGAAATAAATGGCTACTTTTCAGACTTGGTCGAATCCTATTATAGGGAAGGGATCAACAAACTATAACAGCATTAGAAAAAGTGTATAAGCCAATATCAAAAAATAAAAAAAAGTTTGTTTAGGAAGTTTTTATTTTCGGATTTTTCAAATGACCCTCGTATAAATATTTTTCTACGCCACTTAATTAGAGTGATTTAGGTAGTTGGGATAGAGTGATTTGAGTGTTTCTTTAAGAAGCCGCACATATTAAAGTTTTAGTCAGTAAATGCCCGAATAACTAATAAACTTTAAGCCAGTTGGCAATCACTAACCTGTGCCCATAACACGGAATTTCATGAACCTCGGTTTGTATCGGCTTTCACTGAAATAGCAAACAACAGATGAGCTAAGGAAGAATACATATAGTGGAGTAGATTTTCAACTTTTGTTTGTGGGTAGTTTTGGGCAAGTGCGAGAATTTTTCAGTATTTTTGGGTTGAAACGATCATCAATGCGAACTTAGGTCTGGTATTTGCCAAGTCAGCTTTCGATTATTCTTTATGCTGCGCTGAGTATAGCAAAATTATCGCACTGAAAATAGTTAGCAATTTTAGTTAGGCTACATTTTAACCTAAAAAGTTAAAACTAAGTCAATATTTATTCTGATAGCGATTACATCTCTTGGTGATGTTGTCAATAACTCCATTATGCTCGCAAATGCGGGGCATATCTTAAAGAGATGGCTGAATATTTCCTCATGTATTTGAAATGGGGCCCAGGGCTTGTGACATACCAAGGAATTGTAAGGCAGAAAAATTAGCGAGAGCGGGCACTACTAGTCGGCTCTTAGTAGGGAGGTTGTAGGTATACCCTTCTCAAACTACGAACTGCGTGGTATAAGTAGCAAATTTGGCCAAAATGGGACCACAGGCCACAGATGTTACTTAATCGGTCAAGAAAAAACGTCTCTATGTTAATTGCTTTGATTACAGGCCACTGTCTCATAGGTCGTTATGTTCAAAGATTGAACGTACCTCATTTCGACTATTGCAGAAGCTGCAAGAATGAGGTGGAGAAAGTATCTGTCAGACATCTTCTCTGTCACTGTTCTGCCCGGCATTCCACTAGGTTTAGTTGCTTCGATTCATTGTTCTCGATACTGATGACCACAGGGGTATAAAGTACACTAAACAATTATACAGCGTTTTTTCTAGCATGAAGATCTTTAAAGTCTCGCACATTACGTAGCAGAAAGCCCAAGTTGGAATATATATATAAAGGGCGGTAAAATTTCAAGGGCGGATGTTGAGTGTGAACCACACCTAAACATCAACGACATCTTTGGACTTCTTTCTTTGGAGTTATTTGAAATAAAAGGTGTACGTCGATAAGCCAGCAATAATTCAAGAGCTAAAGGATGAGATAATTCGGCACATTAACGGCATAGAACCTCGAATCTGCCTCAGCGTCATCGAAAATTTGGACCATCGGATGGAGGTGTGCCGCCAAGGCCGCGGCGGCTATTTGGCCGATATTTTATTACATACGTAATTGAGCCATATCCATATTATCATAATAAAGAGAAATGTCTATAATTTTCTAAAAAAATTGTACATTATTCAAAATCAACACCAGCCCATAAAACTTAACCACCCTTTATATATAATTGGCGCATACACCCATTTTGGGTGTTTGGCCGAGCTCCTCCTCGTATTTGTCGTGTGCGTCTTGATTATGTTCCACAAATGGAAAGACCTACAGTTTCAAGCCGACTCCGAATGGCAGATATTTTTTATGAGGAGCTTTTTCATGGCAGAGATACACTCGGAGGTTTGCCATTGCCTGCCGAGGGGCGACCGCTATTAGAAAAAACTTCTTTATTTTGATCGTCCACCGAGATTCGAACCTATGTTCTCTCTGAATTCCGAATGGTAGTCATGCACCAACCTATTCGGGTACGGCGGGCGCCAAGTTGGAATAGGCTTTAGAAATAATGAAACTATTGTGATTAACAGGAAAGAATCCGGAGTCAAAAACAGCTCCTATATCCGAAAATTGATTGACAGGAAAGACGAGCATTCTAAATGGTAAAAGTAGAGGCAATCGGATTTAGATCGGATCTTGCGGACCCTTTCTCTAACTTAGCGTTTAACTGAAAGGCAGTAAACTGTTAGGAAGAAAAGGCTCAAAGCATGGTTTACATTTTTCTTCCAATACATACATTGTAAACTGTAGGTAAAAGTAGAAGAATAGAGGAATAACAGCAAACTAAAGACTAGAAATTTGTTTTACTATAATTCTTTAAAGAATCTGTGTTTTTTAGAAGCGGTTATGGTGTCAACGTTCCCATATCTAGAACCTGTGCTGAACTAAACTTCGTCTTCAATGCTTCAGATTTATATTTTACGCAATCAAGTCCTAGGTTAGGTGAAGTGACTGTTGTTCGGAGCATGTAGGACAGTTGGAGGCCCCTTATGATACCACCGATACTATTCTAACCTCACTCCACTTGGTCCTCTCTAAATCATTGTATGGCTTTAAAAAAGGTAGCTACGCTAGCTAGCTTAAGATTCGCAAAATCCGCAATATTGTCCAGAAAAGCGAGACCGAGCAATCTCAACCTTCTTCTACACAGAGTCATGCATTCGCATAGAAAGTGTTCAGCTGTCTCTTTCTCTTCTAAATATGTACTTACAGCTTCTAGAATAGTCATTGGAGGGTATCCCTAATCTACTAACATGCCTTTCTATTAGATAGTGCCCAGATAGGACACCTACTATGATTCTTAGATCTCTTTTACTTAATTTAAGTAGATTCTTAGACCAAAAAGTCTAATCTACGGGAAGTCACCCAGACATACAGGCAAGGCGCGCTGCGTGTAGCTTGCGCGTATAGAACGGCGTCTGATGATGCAATTTGCGTAATTGCGAGAAAGATACCCCTAAACCTCATGGCAGATGAAATGTTTCGGCTCTATAACAGACAGGGAACGCGGCCCACACCTGGAGAAAAAGCAGCGGAGCGACTGTTGACAATAGACCGGTGGCAGCAGCGGTGGGATGAGTCAAAAAGCGGACGTTGGACCTACAAACTCATACCACGTTTTGATGAGTGGTTAATAAGAAAACATGGAGACACCGACTATCACCTTTCACAGTTGCTCAGCGGACATGGCTGTTTTCAGGAATACCTGCACCGTTTTAAGCTGGCAGACAGCCCTTTCTGTCCAAACTGCCCGAATACAGACGAAAACGCAGAACACGTCATGTTTTATTGCGACCGCTTTAGAGAGGAACGAGCTATACTGGAGGAAGCCCTGGGTCATCAACCGTCCTCCAGCACCCTCATACGAGATATGTGCGCAACCAGCGGTAAGTGGGAGGCAACGCAAACGTTTGCAGGTAAGACTATGGCGCGACTTCGCCATATTAATTGGAAACGCAAAGCGTTTCAGCAACAGAGAAGGCGCACAGTCTCTGACGAACCGACAACAAGCACAGACGTTTGATTGAAACACTCAATACAGTATCATACAGAAGACAAGACGGTATTGAATTAAGATAACACTACTGCAAGCTTTCCGATGCCTCCTTTACTTTGGACCACCTATAAACATAGTGGGAGTAATTGAGACTATCGACGGTGTATAGCCTTCATACGCCTATAGGAGAGGAACCTGGACGCGGGTACCTGTTGTGTCTTCGGACAGAAGCGCGGCTCTACTAAAAGTTATACATTTGTGGTCCCAAGATAGAACTAGCCGAGGTGGAGGATTGTTACAGTATTAGTGGGAGCGTGCCCCACATACCATTGGTGTGACGGCACCTTTAAGATGTTTCTGAAATTTTGATTTCAACCTCCTTAAAAAAAAAAAAGGTACATTCTTAGAGCGACCCGAGTTCCATTCGAGCCACGTTTGCCTACTGATTGCACAGGTGTTTAAGTGTCTCCATTTGGAATTTGCAACAGTAATGGTGTGTCTGTCTATTAGAAGTTTGCATGTTGCCAGGGGCGTAGGTATGTCGACCTTGTCCTGATTAATTTGGAAGGAGGAGTCCATTCATCTGCTTCGCAGTTATGTTTAATGTTATTATAGTCTGACACCCAGATTTTTTTAATAGGCAAATACTGTGCAAACATTTTTAATAATTTCTAACACTCTTTTACAGTCTTAAACGACAGCAGCTGCTCGACTATCGAAGTAAATTATGATTTCTCTTACTGTGACTACACTTTTATTAACCTTTTATTAAGGCTTTCTGAGATTGCCAAGATTTTGGCTTGGAATATCCTGCATTGATCAAACAGGCGAAAGTATATATTGGTGCCTAAAGTTTCGGAATATATAGTACACGACCTCCCACTTAATCATTCAGTTTTGAGCCATATACCGACCTTGTTTTTACTATTTATTACACCATTTTCCCAGTCGTCTCTCTATGGAAATTGGATTGTTTAATTCTGTCTAGGTACGCATTCACCAAGTCACAAAAGTCGGCTATACAGGGCCCGCCATCTATCGTTACGGATTTGAACTAGGTATTATTTGAAGAATGGTAACACTTAGCTGTCATCTGATTTGACAGAAAATTAGTTTTATTCTTCCGCTGAACGAAAATGCTTGTGTATACGCTCAAAGAACGCTGGGAAATATTGCGACATTACTTTGAAAATCATGGTAATGTTGCAGAATGTGTACGAAAATTACGTACGGCAATGGGAGAAGAAAAGCACCGAATGAAGCGTATGTGCGTTACTTTGCGAAAAAAGTAAGAGAAACTGGGTTGCTTATTGTCAAACCAACGCGTGACCGACCAAAAACCGTGCGTACACCCGAAAATATTGCCGCTGTGGCCGAGAGTGTTCGTGAATCACCTGGCACATCAGTTCACCGTCGTTCTCAACAATTGGACATTTCGGAGACATCATTGAGACGAATTTTGCGTAAAGACCTTGGTATGACGCCGTACAAAGTCCAATTGGTTCGGCAGCTGAAGCAAACCGACCACCCAATGCGTTTTCGCTTCGCTTCACGGGCTTGGGATTGACTTGAAGAAGATGAAGACTTTTACCGAAAAATCATCTTTTCGGATGAAGCTCATTTCCATCTCGGCGGGTATGTTAACTAGTAAAATTGGCGCATTTGGGGCTCAGAAAACCCGCACGCACTCGAAGAAAAACCGATGCATTCACAACGAGTCACTCTTTGGTGTGGATTTTGGTCGAGAGGCATCATTGGTCCATTTTTCTTCGAAAATAAGCGAGGAGTGGCCGTAACCGTCAATGGAGAGCGTTACCGGGCCATGTTGAACGAATTTGTGTTTCGAGAAATTGAAGATGAGGATATTGGTGGCATTTGGTTCCAACAAGATGGCGCTACTTGCCACACAGCGAATGCTACGATCAATCTTTTGCGCGCTGTCTTCGAAGATCGCATTATCAGCCGATATTCAGATATCGTTTGGCCGCCTCGGAGCTGCGATTTGACGCCGTTGGATTATTATCTTTTGGGTGCCTTCAAAGACCAGTGTTATGCCAACAAACCAGCTACAATTGATGCATTGAAGACCAACATACGCGATGTCATAGCTGAAATACAGCCGCATACAATCGAAAACGTGTTGAAAAATTGAACCGATCGTATGGGATGGTGCATGGCTAGCCGAGGCAGCCATATGAATAAAGTTGTGTTCCATCATTAACCGGAAGGATTGTACTTCAAAATAAAAAAAACAGTTTGGAAAAATATTGAGTAGTTTCTTTTTTATAGCATTTTTAATTCCATAAAGTTATATGGCGGACCCTGGGAATACCAGGAAAAATCCCAAGTATTCGCGAATGTCCCCGATTGTTTGGCTTGAGCATCGGTGATTTCCTTAGCTTCCATAAAAGTTTCCTGTCAAGTGTTTAGCCCTGGTAGCTTGTCTTGTGTTCGACCAACAGAACAGTTAACAACAAGAACAATAAGCAAGTCCTACTTAAGTTAAAGATTACAAATTTTTTTTGCGCCACATTACTAGTGTTTTATTTTAGTTCCTGTAGTTAAGATTTGTCCACACTAAGATTAATGTTAGCTGTGCGGTCTGCAAGAATAGTTTGTGTGCCAAGAAACTAAGGAAAATAAATAAATATGGTAAATATTATATAATAAGTAGTTGTTTAAATTTCACTTTCCAGATTTCTGAAGGAACCCTGACTTCATTTTACAGCTTTACTTATTCGGCAAAAACAAGTTACTTGTCTTTGGCACTGAAGTCCACTTGCATTTCTGAGATTTAGAATTTTTAAAGAGAGGAAAAATATAGATTCAAGTATAAATAATAAAAATAATAGAATATAAATTAATCTATTTTCTTGTAGAAATAATTGCATTGCCTTATATTAATTCACAAACCACGGGCTTCCTATACAATTATTTAAAATAAATCTTCAGGAAAAGGTAGCAGAAAAGGAATTAATTTTTCGAGAGCTGCGTATGGGATTAAATGCTTAGACATTTCTTAAGTGTTTTCAATCTGATTAAAAGCAACATACCAACCTTAACATAAATGTTTCTTTGCGTTCAATAAAATGTAACTAAAAGTTTTTAGCAAAAAAAACATCCAAAATGTTCACAAAGAAATTAATTAAATTTACTACGAAGTGCATGAATTTCGTCGAAGTGTGCAGTAGTTAGAAACTCATTATTTTATGTACGAATTATAAAGAGAATGTTACTCCTCATTGGCAAACTGTATGCATGGATAGTTGCTAGAAAATTCATTGAAATGCAAATATTTACGTCATTGAAAAATTGCGCTTATTGCTTTTTTGGGCTTTCCAAAGCAGTGAAAAACCCATTCCAGGACGAAAAGTAGATGCAAATGCGTGCTCCTGATAGCGTCATGCTTTGGCAATAGAATAGGGGTATGAGATTTGGAAAGGAATGTGGCGATTACACCAACAAATGTGAGGCCATCAAAGGACATGAGTGGCACCAAAAGCAGGCTCCATCATTGAACCAGACAGTGGCATCAGCAGCAGCCGTTACCGGCGGCCAAAAGAACAGGCAAAAAGAAAGAGGAACTGAGCATGGAAGGTACGGGAGTAAATGTGAGTGTAACATTTTATATGAATGCATGTATATGTACATATGTATGTGTATGGGCTGCCGAGCAACACACTCATTTGCGTCCCGCATAAATCAATTGCACTTGTCATCAACTCAATTAATTTTTGGCAAACAAAAGTGCAGTAAATCAATTGCGCTGGCAGCGTACAACGCCAATTCGTATATGCCGAATGTGAGTGCAAACATGCATATGTATGTGTGTGTGTGTGTTAACTAGCGTTACACTTTGCTGCGCTCTACAAGGCCAACAGGCATTCTTTCAGGCATTTCACCGCCTGCTCTGCTGCTCCTTGCAACTCTTTTCAGCCATACCAGCGCATGTTGTCCTCTTTGTGTCCTTGTATGCTTAGCTGTCTGTCTTTTTAGGCCAACATTTGCATTGCTTGTGTTGCGTTTTTTAGCTATTTTATTTTGCATTTTCTGTCCTTTCAATTTTTACATTTTTTCACATTTACACAGCCACAATTTTGGCATTTTTTCTATCACAACTCATCAACCGCCCATACATTTTGCAAATGACAATATTTGAATGTATTGGCTGTGTGAAAGCGCCACCAATGTGTGTATTTATGTAGGTGTGCATGTGTATAGTTGGCGGTATGCAGCATGCGGCATGCGGCATGCAAATATGCGACGAATGCGTGGCTTTGGCAATGCTTCGGTCATCAAATGGGGTTAAAATGCGATTAAATTGGGTTTGGCCATGTCAGCACTGAATTTTCTAGCCATATATTTATTGGGGGCAAACAAAATCATGTTCATGTATATGTGTGTATGGATGCGTTCACACATATCTCTAGACGTTGATCTCATTTTGTAATGCTGTTTTTTATTATTTGCTGCTATTACACTTCGGTATTTTCTGCTTTGACAGGCATGAAAGGGCCACAATTTTTTCATTTGTTTATTGTTACTTTCTGTGCTTGCATTGATGTTCCCGCCAATGTTTGTGGCATGTATGCTGTGTGGCAAATAGTATAAAAATATAATCGATGTGCAAAAAATTACAAAAAATTGAAACTGTGCAGTTCTATTTGTTAAAAAAATGTATGGGGCTAAATTATTTTCTATAGCCAAATTGATTGGATTGACCAAAAACAAGGCAAAACTTGAACGATAAAAATAATTTTTGAAGCTTAGAAAAGTGGAAGCGTAGCTCACATCTTCACCAGGAGATCACATTATCAATTATAAATACCAGCAAAAACACCAAAAACAACAAATCATGTATTGTTTCTGAAACCGCAAGTTTGACTTAGCTCGAAATGACTGGTAACACATCGCGGACATCCGAGATGAATGAGTACTCCATATTTTACATGAAGTATTACATATTAGGTAGTCGAAAAGGTCTTTTCGTATTTTGTCAATAGATGTCGTTGGAGTCATCTATCTCCAGTGCTACCAATCACATTGTGTCATATCATGGTGTTAGAAAGGTGACATTTTAAGCTTTCATTCAATCAAAGAAAATTAAATTCGGAGAAGTTGAAAAAAAGTTATAGCTGTTCAAAAATGAGTGAATATAATGAAGAAATTCGCTATATTTTGAAATTTTTGTATAAAAAAGGGAAGAATGCCACGCAAGCCACCAATGAAATTTGTGAAGTTTACGGAGACGATGCTGTATCAGTTCGTGTAGCACAACAATGGTTCGCTCGCTTCCGTTCTGGAAATTTCCATGTGAAAGATGCACCTCGCTCCGGTCGACCTATCGTTGAAAAAGTCGATGAAATTATGGAAAAGATTGACCAGGACCATCACATAAACTGCCATGACATCGCCAAGGCACTAAACATTTATCATCAAACGGGTTTGAACCATTTAAAAAAGGCTGGTTACAAAAAGAAGCTCGATGTTTGGGTACCACATGAATTGTCTGTGAAAAATCTAATGGACCGAATTAACATCTGCGATTCTTTGCTGAAACGAAATGAAATCGAACCATTTCTAAAGCGAGTGGTAACAGGAGACGAAAAGTGACTCAAATACGAAAATAATGTGCGAAAAAGATCATGGTGCAAGGGTGGTGAAGCTCAACAAATGGTCGCAAAGCCAGGATTGACGCCTCGAAAGGTTATGCTGTGTGTTTGGTGGGATTGGAAAAGAATCATCCACTATGGGCTGCTCCGGCCAGCTCGAAGGATTAATTCTACACTTTACTGTCAACAACTGATGAGATTGAAGCGAGCAATCGAAAAAAACGCCCAGAACTGATCAGCAGAAAGGGCGTCGTCTTCCATCAGGACAACTCGGCAACAAATGGGAGAGCTTGGCTGGGAAGTTTTGATGCATCCCCCATATAGCCCAGAACTTGCACCATCGGACTATCATTTGTTTCGGTTAATGCAGAACTCCCTTAATGGCGTAAAGTTGGCTTCAAGAGAAGCCTGTTGAAATTACGTGTCGCAGTTTTTCGCCGAGAAACCACAAAAGTTTCACACTGATGGAATAATGTCTCTAGAAGAGAAATGGCAAAAGGTGGTCGACCAAAATGGTATATATTTGGTTTAATAAAGTTCATTATAAATTAAAAAAAAAAAAACGAGTTGAAGTTTGATTAGAAATACGAAAAGACTTTTTCGACTACCCAATATTAAAACCTATCAAAAATATTAATAAATCCCCCTACTGAGGTAGGCAAGTCACTCCAGATGGCGGCACAACTACGGACATCGAACACAGGATATTGAAAGTTAGGTCATCTTTTGCCAGATTTAAAAGCATGCGCGAGCTGTGTTCCAAAAGTAGCTACCGCAAATTTTGTGTTTATCCAAAAATTATTTATTTATTCATTAATATCTATTTTGTTCCCTTCAAAGTAATCCCCATGAGATATTGTGCACTTGTGCCAACGTTTTCTCCAATCTTCGAAGCACTTCAAAAAATCATTTTTTTTTTCTTGTTCAGCTCCTCCTTCGATGCCGTCTTTATCTCGTCAATCGTAGCGTAGCGTCGTCCTTTCATGTGTCTCTTCCGCGAACGAGAAAAAGTCACAGGGGGTCAGATCTGGCGAATACGCTGCCAGTGGCATCATTAGTGTGTTGTTTTTGGCCAAAAAGTCCGGCACAAGGAACGATGTGTGAGCAGGGGCGTTATCGTGATGCAAGAGCCAATTTTTGTTCTTCCCCAAATCCGGGCGTTTCTGGCAGATTGCTTCGCGAAAATTGCGCATAACTTGCAGGCAATATTCCTTACTGACCGTTTTACCCTGTGGCAAGAACGCATGATGCACAACGCCCCTGCAATCGAAGAAAACGGTAAGCAAAACTTTAACATTCGGCCGAACCCGGCGCTCTTTTTTCGGTCTTGATTCGTGCGGCAGCTTCCATTGAGATGATAGAGCTTTGGGTTCCACGTCATAACCATACACCCACAATTCGTCATCAGTTATGACCCTCTGGAGCAAATTTGGGTCGTCGCGGACAGACTCCAACATCTCATTAGCAATGTTCATGCGATGCTGCTTTTGGTCGAAATTGTTCAGTTTTGGTACGTATTTTGCAGAGAACCGTCTCATGCCCAAATGATTGAAAAGAATCGAATGGCATGAGCCAATCGATATGTCTAGGTCCTCAGCAACTTCTCTAACGGTGATTCGGCGATTGGCCAATACCATTTTCTTCACTTCATCAATTCTTTCGTCTGTTGTTGAAGTGCTCGGGCGTCCGGCACGTTTTTCGTGGTTTCCCATCTTTTCGGCGTTCTGAGAACATTTTGTACCACCAAAAAACGTTGCTTTGGTCCAAAGTATGATAGCTTCTCCGTACGACACAGTCAACATTCGGAATGCATCCGCGCACTTAATTTCGTTTTTCACACAAAATGTGATACAGGTGGTTTGATCCATATTTTTGAATAGACAAAAACGAAGACGAGCCGAAACATGTGCAAGCAAAGCAGCCGTCAACAATTAACTGAACATTCAAAATGTCCCAACTCGTCGGCATGAGTGAGAGACATGAGTACTAACATAGCGCCACAAAAAAGTTTAAGAGTGGCCATAAAAATGACGTTAGAAATTATAGGTCTATTTCATAGCTGTCGACTATTTCTAAAATTTTTGAGCACACAGTCAATGCAAAGCTGAGCTTTGCGGTTAAATCTTTAATTTCCCTAAATCAGCATGGGTTTGTTGCTAACAGATTTACATACAGTATCTAATCTGGCTGGTTTTAATTAATACTGGATTGATTCTTTTTAAGCTGGTTTCCAGGTCGACTGTATTTATGTACGAGCACACTGACCCTTCGAAAGCCTTCGACAAAGTTTCTCATATAATCTTATTTAAAAAAATAGCTTGTTTTGGCTTTCGTTCTGCATTTCTGCAATGGATAAACTCTTATTTGAGCAGTAGACGTCGTGTTGTACGATAACAATTGATGGTATTTCATCTACTTCTTTTGCTGTCACCTCTGGTGTTCCGCAAGGAAGTATCTTGGGACCGCTTTTATTTGTGTTATTTATTAATGACATCAAAAGTTGTTTCTCATTTGCTAAATTTTTGCTTTATGCTGATGACCTTACGATCTTCTCAGCGATCAAGGCTCAAGAGGATGCCATTAAACTTCAAGCCGGTATGGATAGGCTTTACTTGTGGTGCCAGAATTCACGTCTTTCGTTGAACTTATCTAAGTGCTTTCAAATATCTGACTCGAAAACATCTAATATTTTGTCCACTAATTGATTGTCCCTAATTGTTGGAAATGATTTAATGTTCTCCAGCGATCTCTTAGGAACTTCTACCCTTTTTATGAGGAAAACTTTAAAATTAAGTATGCCAGTAATGCTCGTATTACTCGTGCTTTACGGGAATTAAACTGAAAATTGAAAAAATTAAAACTGGATATCGAATGACGACCTTACTCGAAGTGGTCAAAGACCAATTGAAATTGAGATTGACGAACGAAAATGGAAATGGACACACAATCCGTAAACCTGCTACTGACATCAGCATAACTCTCGTTTTAGAGGACGAGCAAAAGAAAGATGGAGGCGAAGCCTAGATAATGAAATCACGACTATTAATGATTCGTTCACATGCAAGCTGCAAATAGACCCCAACAGAACTCATTTTTTTTGGCACTTTGCGCCTTTGGCAGGCGCTCTAGCAAATAATAATAATAATTACTTATTGCTTTAAAAAATTTTCGTACAGGGGCACACCCCAAGGTGAGGTAATATCTCCACTGTCTATAACTGTCTAACTGTCAATAATCTTCTACAAGAACTTGAAAAAATTGGAGGCAAAATAATATCATATGCCGATGATATTGTTCTACCAATCTCGGGGAAACACCTTCCAATGTTATGTGATCTCCAACAAAGATCTCTCAACAGATTATCACTTTGGTGTAAAAGTCGAGCAAGCAAAAGTAAATCCGGAAAAAACGGATCTGACACTGTTTAATAGGAAACACAAAACACCTGCTCTTCAACAAATATTCCTAGGAGGGAAACCACTTAGACTAACAGAAAGGGCAAAATATCTAGGACTTGTACTAGATAGGAAGCTAAATTGGGGGCTCACAGTCGCAGACAGAGCACGCAAAGCTATGACCGCAATGTACTCCTGCGGAAGGCTAATTGGAAAGAGATGCGGATTGGAACCCAGAATGGTACACTGGCTGTACACAGCAGTGGTTAGGCCTATTCTCTACTATGGCATTGTAATATGGTGGAATGCCCTTCAGAAGGGTGTGAACATAAAAAAAACTTGACAAAGTTCAAAGACGGTAGATCTGCAGGCAATATATAACGCACACAATGTGATAATAAGGCTGAACACTCTAAATAAGTGGTCAAACACGGATTATGATAACGGTAAAATCCAGGCTGGCACTTTGTGGCTTCCCAGACTGGTGGACTATGCACTCCCGCCCATACTTGTCATTACATCGTTTACTACCCTCCTACCCTCAAGGGAAGAGCGGGAACGGGACGATGTGAGACAGGGCGAGTCCATCCATGTATACACAGATAGCTCAAAGCTCGAGGGCAGGATGGGCGGAGGTGTATATTCCGAACATCTGGGGATCTCCTTCAGTTTTCAGCTCCCCGACTACTGTAGTGTATTTCAGGCTGAACTGATGGCAACAATAAAAGCCGCGACTCTGTTACGGTGTGATACGATATCCGGAAATGATATCTACATTTTCACTGATAGCCAAGCGGCGATAAAATCACAAAACAGTCGATAACCTCCAAGTTAACCATGAAATGCCGCACATCTCTCAACGAGATGGCTGAGTAATTTCACCTAAACGTAACATGGGTTCCTGGCCATCGCACCATTGAGGGTAACTGTAGAGCCGATGAATTAGTGAGACTCGGCACTAAATTGACTGATGAGTACGTAGATAATGACATAGGGATACCCTTACAAACATGTAAGCTACTGATCCTTGAAGAAATTGTAAAGAAACCAAACGAAAAATGGCGCAATGAAGCCACCTGCAAAATCGCCCGTCAACTGCCGACTCTAAATGCTAAACGCACAGAATCTCTGCTAAGCCAAAATAAACACAGTCTTAGCACATTGATCTCAGTCTTAACGGGGCACTGCCTAATAGGTAGACGCGCTGAAAGGATGAGTGTGCAAACACATGATTTCTGTAGAAGTTGTCTAGATGAGGACGAAGAAGACAATCTCGCACCTACTGTGCCACTGTCCTGCTCTATCCAGACGCAGGTTTACTATTTAGGGTGAACAATTTTTGATGAGTTGGAAGATCTCAGTTCTACAGAAATCAGAGATATTTCAAAATTTTTGAAAAGCACACACTGGTTTTAGGAGAGATAGGGACTGACTCCCCATGCGGCATCACAATGGGCTGTAAGCCTGAATGTGTCCCACAGGACAACCGCTTCAACCTAACCTCAACCTAACCTACTTATTGAAAGGTTGTTCGAAAAATTGGTGGTGCATTCGGAATAATATTTAGCAGAGTTTACTTATAGTCATTAGAGATGGTATAAATTTACTGAAAATTACTGGAATAAACGTATTGACATATTGCTAACGGCGACCTGTCGCCTCATGAACGTCACACCAGGCGTGTCAAATACTTGTAGGAAAGAAAAATAATCATTTTATAGGATTCGTGTTATTTGCTCGAAATTGGACTAGCGTAAGGAGCTATGGTTGTTGATATTTTAAAATGATGTACATTAAGCTACCCTCGAAGTTCCATTCATCGGGCCACAGAGCATTCGACCAATCTTCCTTCGTAGAATGTTGATATCGGAGAGTCCATTCTAAACGCTTTTACTGATTTTTTTTCTAAAGCGACGACTTCTTTTGGGTGTTGCACTCTTCTAAGCCTGCTTCCAAAAGCCTTTTTCTAGGAGTTCGAGCACTAATGGACTTCCAATTTCTTGCGGCAGAGCAGAAGAAGATTTTTTACGAGCTTTGCGCGTTGCGCATTTTAGTTGTCAGTCTTCCCATACACTAATGAGGCATTTTCTTCCACTTTTTGATTTACTATAGTCTGCAAATCGAAGGGTAGACATACATTGAGTTAGCTTTACGCACTAAGTGTACCATATTTGATAGTGAAAGGGCTTTAGATTAATCATCGTCTCTAATTGTTCACTTTGTTCTAATTATGTTGGGTTCAGTAAAATAGCGTCTCGTTATCAGTTTTGAATGTAAGCTGAAGACAAAGTAACATCAAACTAATAATTTCTCGAGATCTAGCCGAGTATTTGAAAAAAGGAGTCAGAATTTCTGCACGGCCTGGAAGAAGTAGCAATGTGAGTGCTGATATAGCCTTTGGAGCTCAAAGATGAAAGATTACCAGTTTTGACCATCAGCCATGGAGGCGAAAAGAAAATTGTAGAAGTAACTTCGACTGCCAGGTCGTCAGGGGTTTGACAAATAACAGACGGTCGAGTCATGTGCTCACGACGGCATAAGATGATATAATATTACCGCAACATCTTCTTTGCTGCAGATGCAAAAGAAACCTCGATAGCGTATAACATTCATACGCCCATGTGAGAGGAACCTGCGAGCATGCCACACATACCACTGGTATGACGGCACTGAGATATTAGAAGACGCGCCTATAGTATGAAGCTGGCTACAAAAATGGTGGACCCAGACGTGGGTGAATACTAATATTAGTCCATTTAATGGACACCGTTGTGGGCCTTCCCGAAGTAATGCAAGATAGTTCTGGGAAGGGAGTGATTGTTTTAGTGGATACACCATTCGACGCAGTTGACGACGGTTGCTGTAAATGCGAAGGCTTTTTAAAACCCTCGTCACCCACCCCAAAAACCAAAAAAAAGAAAAAAAACACAGATGGTAACGAATACCATGAGCGGAGCTGCTATCATGAGCGTAGCCGGTTACTGCAGTTAAACAGCTGATTCTTTCAAATATCATCATTAATCATCCAGCTAAATCTTCTACGAGTATGCTTGGAATTCACTCTGTAAACTTTAGCTCTAAAATGTTAGCCATTGAATTAAATAAAGGAAAAACCCGCTACTTTAGCGGTGCGAAAGAAAAGATTAGCGTTTTTTGTGAAGCTTATTCCCTAAATCGTGAACAGTAAAAAGTAGAAAGAGCTTGCTATGTATTTATGAAGTCACAATTTATGGATATAGCTTTAGCTTTAATTATTTCTAGCGGCCTCACAGGTCGTCCTCTCTTTTTGTTCTCGTTCTAAGTGGCTAATCAGCATGAATCTAGACCGACGAGGTCTCTGAGAAATTATAGGGTTTTTCAGTAAGAGCGCTTCAACTTTTGAACTTTTTTGAATAAAACACAAACGGTTTGACTTTTTTAACTAATTTTTTTTTATTATCGAGTTTGAACATATGCATTTAAGTATGAAATTCGATTTCTTTTGCATGACCACCGCGTGCACGTTTTACGAAGTCCAATCGTTGAACCCAATTTTCGACCACTCTTTTGCATAAATCGGCCGAAATTCCAGCAATTTCGCGTTCAATATTGGCTCTGAGCTCACAAATCGTGTCCGGCTTGTTACTGTAGACCAATGACTTCACATAACCCCAAAGCGGGACGGCTTGTTAAATGGACCGTAAAATGGCCGTAATGCTCTTAAAGTAGCAGCAACAGAACGATTATTTTCATAAAAAATTGGCACGATTTGCAATTGTTGCTCAAGTGTGTAGCGTTCCATGATGAAATGTATACTAATGAAATTTACAAATGACAAGCGAAAAATAAAAAATATTGCGTCGTTCGCCCTCCCTATCGGAAAAAAGTTGAAGCGCACCTATTGAATAACCCTATACTTGGAGAAACAAGTTCGAGCACTTTAAATTCCCCGTATCTACTGGTGCAATGAATTTTATCGTGGTCGCTGCTCACCTACCGACGAATGCTGGAAAGGTTGTCTAAAATCAATAGAATAATTAAAAAAATCGAGATCGAAGCATCAATGGTCATTGGTAATGACGGGCATCAGCAAGATTTTGCGTGATCTTCTTGTGGTAAAATAGGTGCATTCGCGTTGGATCACATAAAATTAAGTACGCGCCTGGACCAAGTGCTTGGCAAATTGGTTCAAACGAATGCAAAAGTGTGCTGATTATCATGGAAAATAATTTGAACCACCAGTTTAGCAATTTTAATTCTTCCATTTTAAGGCCAGAAATATAAGAACAGAACAGCTCATTTACCTAACCTAACTCAACACTACGTTTCTTCTGCCTCGCCCTGAATCGGCACACTACCTAGGAGAGATCAATGAAATCTAAACTTTCTTTGGCTTAACAAAAAAATATGGCATCAAAGTGGCACAAAATCTCTACTAGTAATATATTTTTCCTAGTTTATTCTCTCCCAATTGCAAATGCAATGGTGAAAATAATTCAATTACAAGTAAAATAAAAACAAACAACCCCGAATACATCCCTTTTATACACGCTGCACCCAATGCCTCTTTGGAAATATCAAAATTTCAGTGTGTCAACGGCATTGTAATTCCGGTATCCGGTCAATTAAATAGCTTACCAAAGCACAGCAACCACACTTCCCACAAGGATATGCAAAAACAGGCAACGAACAGTTCAAAAAAATTATTCAGCAGGTGTCAAATAGCAAACACAAATACGAAATATGGGCGAATATGGGTAGTGATGCGACCTGTGCAACCGGTCCAAAAATTTGCACATACACACACCCACACCCACACATACCCGCCACCGGGTGAAATGATGAAACGGAAATAACCGCCAAACGGATGGCAAGCAACGACGCAAATGATTCATTTCCGATGAGTGACAAAATGCAAACAAAAGGGAAAGAGAGGGAGAAGTAGAGGGAAAGCAACGCAAAAGAGGCACAATATGCAAATGCAAACACACAAGTGCGATTATATGTGTACACAAGTAAACCAAAATATATTGCAGGCCAGTAGGAGAGGTACTGAGCGTCGAGCATAAAGTGACACTTGGCAGGGGTGGACAAAAAGGCGACAGCAGCACTCGGTACTATTGCCACATTGCAGAGGCAGAGCAGGAAGTTGAAGCGGTGTTGCACAGAGTGTTGCGCACATTTTTCTATGCAAATCGAATAGCCAGAAGGTGGGCTGCGTTGAGTGAGTTGGGCCAATACAACGGCGCTAAAATCGCAACCAATATTGCAACACTTGCGCGTCACACACAGAAGTGGCAGAGAATAGCAGTGGCTCAGGCAAAGTTATCTTATTGATATGCCATTGCTGAAACAACTCCTTCTATACTGGGCACTCTGCAAAACACAGTCGTTTGCATTTTATTTGAATTTTTGGCATTTGAGTTATGCGGAAGTGGTCAGCCATTCGATGGCATTGGCGGCATGGCTTTGACATGTGTGTGGCAATAAAAGGAATGCAAAAAACAAAAACAAAAAAACATTCGAATTTTCATCAGTCAACTGGTGGCGTGGGCAGTGCACATAAGTGTATTTGCCATTCTCTCTCTGCGATTATTACACTTTGAAGGGAGGCTAATAATTTTTAGCAGCCTACCGCGGCGTATGAGTGACATGGCGACATATTGGAAATCGGCTATGTTGGCACATGCCAGTTACATGAATTATGAACGGGTTTATTGGTTGTGGCGTAGGGGTGTAAATATTTTGCGCATTGGTGTTGTTGTTAAAAAAGCAAAAAAAAAAAACAAACAATTGCTTTAAATTTTTGATATAATGCTGCTGAAGTGATGGTGTTTGGCCGTATGCAAATTCGGGTCGTTCCGGTAATGAAGAACTTACCGTTGCACTTAGTCACATGCGTAGTACGAAAATATGAACTACGTGTAGTCAAGTGCATTTGCACTCAAATTTTCTGTATAATATTTCCGTAGAGCATTTTAAAATGGACTTTTTTGGGCTTTACTATCAATTGAGCCGTAAAGAAGGAAAGCTAGAGGATTAAATAGTTCCATAAACATATTTTTCCCGACATTTTAGTGCTATTTGAGTTTCTCTCAATATGGCTGGCGTTGAATAGAAAGGCTGTTCCAGCTAAGGTAATTCGCCTCATCAGAACTTCTAATTGGTAGTGCAAAATCAGTGGCCCATTCATAACCAACGCAGACGTAAAGTTGTTCCCTGCCGCTACTTCTCTTAGCCATCATCCTAAACGACGTCATGAGGCAATAGTCCCTGCACAAAAGAGGCATCGCATGGAGTTTCACCAAACATCTCGAGGATTTGAACTTCGCTGATGGCATCTACCTGTGCATATAGAACGGTATCTGACGATGCAATATGTGTTGTAGCCGGAAAATTGCCAGTTGATATTCACGCAAGAGAGCTTCGCCGCCTCTATAGCGAACAAGGATCTAAACCAACGGCAATAGAAAAATCCATCGAACGAGAGCGATCTATGTATGAGTGGCAAAGAAGATGGGAAGAGTCACTTAAAGGGCGCTGGACGTACAAGTTAATATCACATCTCGAGCACTGGGTAAAAAGAAAGCATGGTGAAACTGATTATTACCTTACGCAGATACTCACCGGTCATGGCTGCTTTATGGAATATCTCGACCGCTTTCAGCTGGCAGAAAGCCCATTTTGCCCAAGCTGTCCTAAAGCAATCGAAAGCACGTGCAATACTTGAAAGGGTTTTGGGACATTCAGCTAGTCCTAATGACATCGTACAGGTCATGTGCTCATCCAGTGCTAAATGGGTGGCGGTTCGAGCGTTTGCTGGAAAAATTATGCTACGACTCCAATTCATCGAATGGGAGCGCAAGCCCCAGCAACAGCAGCTAGAGTTGCAATTACGAAATGGAGATGAACTGTTTCCGGAGAGAATGACGACAAACACAGACACTTGAGTCAATCACTCACAATAATATCAGACAGAAGACAAGACGATAGTTCGTAAATACTGCGCTATCGCAAATTTTCCGATGTCCCATTTCCTCCAGAACCACGTATGAAAACAGTGGGGGGAATGGATACCATCGCTGACGTAAGGTCTCCATACGTCCACAAGAGAAGAACCTGGATGCAGGTACCTGGTTGTGTCAATAGACATAAACGCGGCTCCACCTTGATGAAATGTTTACAGCGGTCCCAGGGTAGAAATCAGCCGAGGAGGAGGAATGTTATAGTGTTAGTGGGGGCATACCCCAGATACCATTGGTGCGACGGCGCCTTTGATGATCATTCTGACATTCTGATTTTAACCTCCTACCAAAAACACAAAAACAAAAAGAAAAAAAGGCGCTCTAAACTGCAAATATTCATGTATGCAGTCAGTATTATTGTACGGTCGTGAAACTTGAGAACATCAAGTGCCTCCGCGTCATCTGTAGAATAGTCTGGAGTAATAATGCGCTGTGGAGATCAACAAATGAGTAATCCATCCCATGGCAAATCAAATGTAGAAAGTAGCGATGGCCAAATAATACTTGATGGAGCAGCCCAAAAAAAACAGCCCAGAACCATGTACGATGGAAGAGTTTTGCCGGGGCTCTATGTTCCCGAGCGGAGTGAACAAGAAAAAAAGGAAAAGACTGGTCTAGCACAAGTGTCGAATACTTCTTTGTGGAATATGAAAGCTTAACCGCTCATGTAAAAGCAGGCAATCAATGAAATACAATGCAGCGGATACGCCAGCCCGCTTTTCTCCAAAGTATTTTTAAAGTGCAAAACAGACGCGACTTCAAAGGACATAAATGGAGCTATTTCAAACCGCTTTGCAACTTCATTGCAATTAGTGCTAAATACAAGGTGGCACAAAATGAATCACTCTATATGAATATTTATAATCTTTGCAAATGGCTTCGTACATCAATCAAAATTATTATTTTTTTATTTATTAAAAAATTTGTTGAAAAACAAAATTGGATGATTAGTTTTGCGCCACTTGTGTATATGTATTTTTTAAAGCGCAAAAACTGTGTGAGGCCGTCATTTGTTTGTATGCGAACGCCAGATGATTCGCGTTGTAGTGCATCACTCCCCAATTAGTATTGAGTAAAGGCCTAATATTTGTGCAACAGAAGACTGTAAGCAACAGTAAGTAAACACACACCCACACACATACATTCATGTGCAGCCATAATCTTCTTTGCTTTGTTGTATACTCAAAGATACGAAAATATTTTGAAAAATTGGCCGAAACAATTTTCATGTTGAATTATGTGGATTTTAGCGCTGTCCAAATTGCCATGAACCATTACTAAAGCAATGCAGCATAACGGCAAAGCCTGAGCTGCCGCAACAACTGTTGTGAGTGTGCGTGTGAGTGGAAGACTTGTGTACACTTACAGTGCAACTATGCAATTTTGCAACTTCTATGCAACACCAAGCTATGCCAGCAGTTAGTTTATTTAGGTGCGTTGTTAGTTGCCTTGGCTGCCTTTTGTTGTTTGTTGAGATGCTACATTGCTGCCACAAGCTACATTAGCTACAACAAGCAACGCTAATAATCATCGGACACTGTGGCACTCATAGGTGTAGAAAAGTCGCAACCTACAGCAAAAATTGCTACTGACTTACGTAGTTAAACTGAGCTGAACTGTACTGAGTGCAGCAGCATCGCTTGCTTTGTTTCTTTGGAGGTTCCTACTGATTTGTAGATTTCGTTAGTTGACTAGCTGAGCTGCTTTGCTTTGTTCTTTTCCCTCCACTTGATTTGTTTGTTTGTTAGTTGGACTGTTGATTGCATCTACAATTCATAGGAAATTTCCAACGCACCGGGAAATGAAACAAATCAGAGAAGAAGTGAGCAAAAATTTCAAAAACGGAAGTTAACGATTGTCTCCAGTTGCAGTTGCAGTTGCACTAAAGTAGAACCCACACCTACATGTCCACACGCACACAAATACAACGTACACGTACCCATTTACATACACTCGTACATATGTATGCAAGTGTGTGTATGCCCGTACAATAAATGCAATCTTGATTTGGCTTGGGTATACAAATTTGTAGGTGTATTGAGCGAAAAAAATTTAAGGCAGCCAACAAGGCGAAACAGTTGTGGTTGGCCAGCTGCATTTGTGTGGAGATTGAAATTGGTGAGATTGGCTCCGGTTGGTACTTTTGTCACACGACAACAAGCTTAACCAACAACACCTACATACATATATTGTACTTGTGTAAGTGCGCCAGTTTGTGTGCCGTTTGGCAAATCGCAAACAATTTGACTTAGTTTGAAATGCATACCGCTCGTAGCTCTCAGTAGTTGCCATCCGAAACTCGCAAGCCGCTTGGCCCAACCTTAAGCGCCTAACAATCTTTTGGATTTCTTTTGTGCTCTGCGACTTTGGGAGTTGCTAACAGCGCAAATGCAATTTCTAATCGAAAAGCCCCACAAATGCGGTTGCGCTACAGTGTTTCCGAATTTTCATCTAATTTTTTTCATTCACTAATGAGGTGACTAAAACTGGTAATCCCGTACGACATCGTAAATCCCGAATTTTCGGCATGCACGATTTCGGGATTACTCGAGATTTTTTTAAACATGAATAAATTTACATATATATAATTGTTCGATTTTTACCGAAATTTTCTGTAAATCAGGAATTTTCGGGGTCCCGAGATTTCGAGATTTATCGAGATTTTTCGAAAAAGCATTATATATATAATTAGCACATCATCCATTTCCTAATTTTTGGCCGAATCATCATGTAAATCCCGAATTTCGGGATTCCGATTTTTCGGCACTTCTAGAGATTTTTCGAAAGATTATTAATATATATTATACATATATAACTGGCGCATACTCCATTTGCTAAATTTTTGCCCGAACCGTTATGGTAATCCCGAATTTCGCGATTGCTCAAGATTTCTCAAAGCATCATTAAATATATATATAATTGGTGCATATTCAATTTGTTGGATTTTTATCAAAGAATTATGGGAATCCCGAATCCGACCTTTCGGGACTGCTCGAGATTTTTTAAGCACCTTAATATGTATATAATTGGCACACATTCCATTTGCTACATTTAGTTCAATTTGGGGTGCGTGTTCCTCCTATGGATTTACCTAAAGTTTTATGCCGACGCCGAACTGCAGAGACACTTCATGGCAGAAATGCACTTAGCGGCTGCCGAGCTAGTCTCGGGCTCAACACATCAAAAATCTTATGAAACTATAGTTAAATTCTGAGTGTGCAATTTTTGCCCGCCTATGTATTCAATATTGAATAAAGAATCTGCAAATCGTATTTCAAACTGCCAGAGTCATATTTTAAATTTTTTACGGCTCCATACACTTTTTCTACGCCCATTATAGTCGAGTGTAGTCGTTAACAAACACGATGGAGAGAATACAGAAGGTGTGGCCAACATCATACTGATAATCGGCTCTCAGCGAGTTTCTAGGAATCAGCTGATTTGCCGACGTAACAGTGGGTGTGACAGCGGTTTGTTTACGACGGTGGTCGGCAAAAACTGAAGTTGGTAGAGTTGCTGATATACGAAAAATGAACGCAGCCATTGCTGATGTCACTTCGTTGCCGTCTCTAGAAGGATTGATTGGAAGGCTGATTTTATTCAACTAACCTCACTTTACACATTTTGTTTTCATTTTATTCACCTCTCTTTCTATCTCTGTCAAATCCCGTGTGATGTAGCAACCAAAGCTGTTCACCAAATTTTTCGTCGGATGGCTAATCGTTGTATTTTATTTACCATCCTGGATAGCAAGTTTGTAGAGCTTTAGTTGCTCTTAATGTCAGGCAATTCAACTGACATCGATATTGGAGGAAACATTTTCTCTTACTTACTCTGCTATGAGGTGCAGATATACCTATGAAACATTTTATTCGGAATGAAGCAACAATTTGAGCCACCAATGCGGTTTTTGAAATATATTGTGTAATAACATGAAAAGTTCTCTACCTGTCAATTAAGATCCCAACAAGACGGTTAATCTGGACAAACAGACAGGCAGGCAGGAAATTGAATAATAGTTTTCTTAGATTTTGGGTTCCCTTTGTGGGAACATATTTGGGAGTGGATACAGCACTTCTGCTTACAACTGTCACCACAACGTTCACCACCCTCCTATCCTCATGGAAAGAATGGAAACAGAACGTTGTAGAACAGGGCGAGGCCATCCATGTATACTTTACACATATGGCTGAAAACTCGAGTTCGGTGAGCAGAGGCATATATTTCGAACATCTGGGGATCTCCTTTAGTTTTTGAATCCCCAACTATTGCAGCGTTTTTCCAGCTGTACTGATGGCAATAATTAAGTTCGATACAGGGAAATGACATCCACATTTTCAATTGCAGCCGGGCGGCGAGAAATCTTTCGCAAAACAGTCGATAATCTCCACGAGAGCCATCGAATGCAGTACATCTTTTAACGAATAGACTGAGTCAATTCACCCAAATGTAACATGAGCTCCTGGCCATTCTGACAACGAGGTACCTCGCGAGGCACGATACCACACTCAAATATTGGCATTCCCTTAGAAACATATGAGCTGCTGATTTTTGAAAAATTAAACTTAAAAAAATGCGAATGAAAGCTGGCGGAACGAGCCCACTTGCAGACTCAGAGGCTAGGCATGAAGACACATGAGTGCGTTATAGTGAGTAAAGTTCCCTTTCATATAGGAAAAGAGAAACTTAAGCGACTGTATCACTCACGTGAACACAAACCGACGCCCAAAGACAAGATAATAGAGCGCATCCAAAGGTCATTGGGTATATAAGTTGATTCCCAAACTAGATGAAGTGGATTAGTGGAAAACACGGCGAAACAGATTTATATCTAATCCCTATTTTCAGCAGACATGGAGGCTTTCTTGCGTAACTCCGCCGTCTTAGTCCAGCAGATAATTTGACCTGCCCGGAAGACAACAACGAAGAGGGGAGTGCAGAACACGTGGCTTTTCACGGCATCCGATTTTACGAAGAGCGCTCCGAGCTTGCAAATATCCTTCATTCTTCATTCCCACACTAGAAAACCCACTAACGCAAATTCTGAGCCCTTGATGTAATAAAAAACTTTGCAGCCAGGATTGCAATGCCACTCCGAAATATGGAATGGGAGCGCAAAGGAAAAGCAAAGCAAATGAAACCGAGCTAGAACATCCAACAGATGCGTCATGCAAGGAAGCCTGTGGGAGTGACTGTATTTACGAACAGACAACAAGCACGAACGCCTGAGAAAAACTCAAGACGAACCCAAAGAGACGACAATTCGATATCGAGCAACGATATTGCAACTTTCCGATGTTCCATTGATCACAAAGTAGTAATGGAGGCTATTGATGGCGTATAACCCCAATACGCAACTAGGAAAGAAACCTGGACGCTGCACAGTGGTCCGACGGCCGGACAAAATTCAATTTTTCAACATTTTTGAAATAAAAATTTGATAATGCAGATGTTTTCTTAAATATTCAGGGCAGATTTCCTGAAATGATTACTTAATTTAAAAAAATTTTCATTCTAGTTTTTTGACTTTAAACATGAAATTGTATGCAAATCGTACTTCATACAAGAGTTTCATTTTCATGTCTGCAAATAAATATTACCATTTGATTGTTAACCAAATATTGATAAAAAAAGATAATTGAATATATTAACGGAAACAGTAATAATTCTCTTAAGTTGTGGTACAAAATCCAATTTTTTTTTTTGAAATTTCAAAATTTTTCGAAAATTTTTTTTTTTAAGATCATTTTTTCGAGTGGTCCACACCGGTCTACTTGAAATCAACATGAGTGATGTAGCCACATATTTCAGCTATGATCTCAAACTGAAACCTGTTGCGCAAATTAAAAATAATGTAGCTTTTGTGCATTTACCCACAGGCAAAACGTTACATATGGCTTGTGCAATTTTGTGTAAAAGACAGAAAAACACATCTCACATTAAGAGACAACTAAAAAAAAATTATTAAAAAAACTATTTTTTTTTTAATATTATTACAATATTAATATGATATATGTATGTATATATAACACTATATACAATAAAATTATATATAATAATATAACATTTTTATCTGTCACTGGAGGAACGGGCATAAGCCGATTACAATATTAACGAACATCTGAGAATTGCTTGTAATATTGTACAATAATAAAATCAAAATGACGTATAGTTTTGAAAAAAAGGAGTTATTTATTTTTTTGCGTTCTTCAGGAAAAAAAGTTTTGAGTCAAAGAAGTTAGAATTACAAGATTACGTTCTTGAGAAGCTTCAATACCATGATGATAGCGTGAACGAATTGAAAGATCAGGTTTTGAAGATTGTGAGTAATTTTTGTAAAGATATTAATAGAAAATTAGACGACAACTTTAAATCCTCTTCATCTGGCTCTGGTAGCTGTACTAATGTTGGTGGCCCCGTAAAAATATTCAATGATGTTTGCGAACGTTCCAAGAGACGTAAAGTAGAGAATTTATGTAAATCAAGCGGGCCTGAATTGGCGTATGCTGCATCAGTAAATTTGCGTTCAGAAGGTAACGTTCAGGGTGCAATTTTAGTGAGACATGTAGCACATACTTCTAAAATGGTTGAAGACATTCCCATTAAAACTTTTACCTCTTATACCTGCCATGAAGCTTTAGTGCTGGTACCTGATGTGTCTAAAATCATAAACGCGGCCTTGCCTTGATAAAATACTCTTAGCAGTCCCAGGATGGAATCAGCTGAAAGGAAGGAATGTTTTAGTGTTAGTGAGAGCAAACCCCTCATTCCACTGGTGTGACGGCAACTCTGGTGATGTTTCTGACATTTTCGATTTTAATCTCCTATGTGAAACACAAAAATAAAAAACAAAAAAAAAAACACTTGACTTCTGCAGAAACTGTCTAAACGAAGAAAAAGGAGAGAGGTTCTCGCACCTTCTGTGCTATTGTGCCGCTCTATCGAGACAGAGATTGACCACTTAAGGTAGAAAATTGTTTAATGAGTTTGAAGATCTCAGTACTGTGGAAATCAGGGATCTTCTAAAATGTTTGATTGGGACGAGTTTAATCAAGCGCGTCAGTCGTTTTGTTCTCGTGATAACCGGCGATAGTTGGAATCACCAAGTAAAGTGCAACCCTTCTCCACTTGATCTTTCTAACACAAAGGAGACCTTTCTCTTCCTCTGATACCACTAGCTGCGACCGCATCGAATACTTTCAAAGCCGGAGGGTTTGTATCCACGCGGCCGATATGACCCAGCCAGCATAACCGCTGGATCTTTATTCGCTGCACTATGTCTATGGCCTCGTAAAGCTCATTCAGCTCATCGTTTCATCGCCTGCGATACTCGCCGTCACTAACGTGCAAAGGTTCAAAAATCTTACGCGTAATCTTTCTCCCAAACACTCCAAGGGACGCCTCATCGATTATTGTCATCGTCCCAGCTTCTGCGCCATACGTTAGGACGGGCTTGATGACTGCCGTGTAGAGTATTAGTCTTGTTCGGCGAGCGAAGACTTTACTACTCAATTGTTTACTTGGTAGTAGTGGTTTAAAGTAGCACTTGTTGAATGCAGAGATTCTACGTTGGATTTCCTACTCCAACACATTGCTTTTCGAATTGAAACACTTACCCATCATAGAAGTGTAAAATGCCACACTGTGCCCCCTACAACGTAACTCAATTGCAGTTGCAAATCTAAGTAAAGGTTTCGATTGGTAGGCGCCGCAACGAGCATCCAGTCAAGTGGACTGGCAACAGGACAAATCAAACGAATTTTCGTGACCAGCAAACGATAAGGGAGCATAGCTGGTGCTTGTGAGGAAGTTGAAGGCTGTACGAGTACTCCTAAATGGATTTGGGCAAAGCGAAGAAGGAAACAAAATTCAAATTCGAAACGAGTGAAATGAAATACGGCAAAGCAAAAGTCATTCTATAACTGCGCCATCTGACATGCACACATACACACACACATACAAAAAAGAAATGCAGTGACCAACCAGTAGGCAAGCAGAAGGGTGTTGGCGAAGAAAATACTAAATTGAAGTTGACAGCAGAAACGGAAAGAAATGGCTGAACTGCATAGGAGCTGCATGAATATGACGAAGAAGGAGCTGCAGCGATGGTAGGAATCTGAAGGAGGCATGGTATTAGTTAAATTGTTATACCAAGCTTTCTTCAGCCAACGTGCTCGCCAATTTCGAGCTGGCCAGTTAGAGCGAGTGGGCGCACTTGAGGCGAGTGTAGAGTGCATAGGAGGCACTGGGCCACCACTCAATGGGCAGTTTCGTTACTGTGTATGTATGTAGGTATGTGTATGCACACCCCTGAAGCCATTGCATTGCTTTGCATTATATTGCATGTCCCGCACGTTGATGTATGTGGATTGATTTACGTTCGAATAGATTTCTCAAGCGTGTGTGACGCTAGGAAAAATATTAGATTTCGCCCTGAAGGGGGTAGCGCAGTAGCGGAGTAGGAAAGTATAAACCAAATACTTGGACGTAAGGCAAATGTGATTTTATAAAAGGCAAATAACAACAAAACGCATACGAGTATGTGGTATATGAAGCGCTAAAATAACAACAACAACAACAGCACTGTCAAGTAAAAATATCAACAGCACACACAAATATGTCAGAAATAAAATGCAACTGTGCACTTTTTGGACAAATACGTAGATATTTGTTATGTCCGCACGCTAGCCGCTGTCCTCAAAACAAACCCTCGCCTGCCAAACCGACTGATCCAAGCTTTGTATGTAAGGAGGGTGCAGCTCTTTGCACTGCTGTTGGTGCTGCCACTACCACTTTGCTTAGTACTTTTCTCCGAAATTGGTTTCGTTTGGTTTTCTCCAAAGTGATATGTGCAAGAAATCACAACAGCAACAACAAGAGCATATAAGAATTTATTACATAAACAAATGTAACGCTTGAATATATTTATACATAGCATGCTTTTAGGGGCTGGCGTATGTGTGTTTGCATAGTTTCTATTATTTGCTTGTGTTATTTGTTTTGGTTTTTGCTTTTGTTTCTGCACATATGAATGGCACAGATTTATCAAAAGGTAATTTATATATATTAGTTATCATCGTTTGTTGTTGCTGTGCGCATTCCTATGCCAATCCTATTTCCATTCATATGAAAGTCTGCAGCCATTGGTTTCAGCTCCTTGACGGTCAGCATATTTCCAGTTTTATTTCATTTCAGTTTAAATTTGCATAGTTGACTTAATCGTTGTATGTATGCGCATATTTTGTTGTTGTATACGTGTACATATTTTGTTGTTGTATGTGTGTATGTATAGCTATTTGTTTGACTGATAGTTTGCCGCTCTTTGCCTCGCACAGTGAGTTTCGTTGAGTTGGTGTTCCACTACTAACTACTTTCAGTTCGTGTGGCTGCCTATTTACTGTCTAGTGATTTTTCGAATTTGTTGCTGCACTCGTTACTCATTCCACTCGTTTGAGTTTGTTACTATTTTGGATAATAAATGGCAAAATTTAAGATTGAAATTCCAAAGTAATAAATCGTTGAAGAGCTCAGTGTAGCAAAACACGATAAATATGTATACTTTTAGGGCGCACAAACATGAGATGCCAACAATTTCTATAAACGTATGTAGTGAATCAAAACGCGTGTAAGCCACAATATTTGCTTCCTTTGAAAATACAAAATTAGTTTACAGTTCCTCTGCTGCTAATACTGAGTGCAGAGGTTTGCGATAAAGACAAAGCATAACTTCTGCAGAACCCAATCGACATTTTTTACATTAATTTGATCCTGCAAGACCAATGGCAAATCTTTGAGTACATTTCTGTCACGAAAAATCTCCTTACAAAAAACTATCTGCCCTTCAGAGTCGGCAGAGTTTTATAATTATTTGCATCAGGCGTTGCGGTAGCGCGACACCTTCAAGTGGCCGTCTGAAACCAGAATAGATTTGTATTCACCACCTCACAAAATCGCTGCCAGGCCGTTGCTACGACTTGCGGTTGGATGTTACCGTTTTCCTTTCATGGACAAATGCAATTTGCCGAATAGTTAAAATGCGATTTCTAGTCGTAAAATCAGTCACAAAAGTGGATCGATGAGATGTTGCATTATCGTGCAATAAGCGCCAGCTTCGTCCCTCGCGGTATTCAGGGCGAATTCAACGAATGCGATGTAACGAACGCTTCAAAACGCCAAGATAGAAAATTGCATTGACGCTTTGGCGCGTTGGCACGAACTCCTTGCGCACAATTCCCTTGGAATCGTAAAAATGAGCATCGACTTGATTTTTGATTTCTTTAAACGCGATTTTTTGGGTGGTGGCTCGTCTGGGGCCTTCCATTCGGCACTTTGACGCCTAGTTTCAGGTTAATGTAGTCGTTCAGTTTTTCGAATGTTAAATTCTGCGCAATTTTTGGTCTCCAGTTAACTTGTGCGGAATGAAACAGACCTTTGGTAAGCCCGAAAAATCAGTTAAAAGGCGATAAATCAATGCTGTGGAGATATTCAACTCTGATTCCGGTCATTTTTGATAAATTTTCAAACAATTTCGATGGAGTTTTCGGTGACTACTGATTTTGGGCGGTTCGTACATTCATTGGCACTTATGTCCTCACAACCATCTCTGAAAAGTGTAAGCCACTCATGAACTCTGGAGCGAGATAGACAATCATCGCCATCAACTTTTTTCATAAATTCAAATGTTTCAGTAAACGTTTTACCGATTTTAAAATAAAATTTGATATAAGCTCTTTTTTCGAAACTCATTTTTGTACCGATGTCACAAACATACTGACATTTTAGGCGCAATAACTTCGCTTCCATTAAACCGAATGTCACCAAGCTTTCACTGGAAGTCAGCTAGGGGTGTCACTTTGAGCGCATTAACTCATTAAAAAGATGACGCTAACCTGTGGATTGCGAGATGCTGAATCCTATAAATGACGTGAGTCGAATAAGATTTCTTTCATTGCGAACTGAAGCACTTAGAGCTCTAATCTTTTGGCAGTTGGCCGAGTGAGTTATTCACAGATCAGGCACAGAAACTTGTAATACGAAGTGTGTTCAAAAAATGAGTTTTGCGATTTCGCGGCCTACATACACTCGACTTTCGATTATTACTTTTTTTATGTTGGTACACTCGTCTCGATGTTCACGATTTTAGCAATATGGCATGTTCAGTTTGCTTGTGAAAGGCATAAACAAGTCAAGTGTTTTGCGTGTTCGGCGATTTTCTGCTATCAAAGGAGTTGCATCAAATTTTGTGAAAATGTAATTAAGTGCTCAAAAATACTTGAAATGTAGACAGTGGCATATGGTGAGAGTACTCTGTTCTCTATATTTACAAGTGGTGCAAGCTTTTCACAGAAGGTCGAGAAGATGTGAATAGCGACGCTCACACTGGACATCCCAGCACATCAACAGCCGATGAAAATGTTGAGAAAGTAAAGAAAATTGTTATGGAGAATCGTCGAATTAGAGAAGTTGCTGAAGATATTGGCCTATCGATTAGTTCATGCCATGCAATCTTTCCGGAAATTTTGTTCATAAAGCGTGAGGCAGAGAAGTTCGTTACAAAATTGCTGAACTTTGACCAAACACAACGTCGCATGAGCATCGCTCAGGAATTGTTGAATGACGTGAGATTTGCTTAAAAGGGTCATAACTGGTGACGAACCATGGGGGTGTATGGTTGTGACATCGAAACCAAAGCCCAATCGTCCCAATGGAAGAGCCCAGGTGAGCCGGGACCAAAGAAAGCACGCCAAGTTCGACTAAATGCCAAGGTTTTGCCCACTGTTTTCCGCGATTACCATAGCATAGTGCAGCAGGTGTACTTACCACAAGGTCGTACGATAAATAAGGAGTATCACCTTGAAGTCATGCGTCGTTTGGGTGAAGCAATACGAAAAAAACGCCCGGAAATGTGGAAAAAATTGCATGGCTTTTGCATCATGAAAATGCACCTGCTCACCCATCTTTGCTTGTGAGCGATTATTTGGCCAAAAACAACACTCTTATCATGTCTCAGCCACCTTATTCACCAGATTTGGCGCCCTGCGACTTTTTCCTGTTCTCAAGATTGAAGAGATGCATGAAAGAACGGCGTTTTGCTGCAATTAAGGAATCGAATCGCTGTGAGAGCTCAAGAACATACCAAAAAATGCATATCAGGACTGCTTCGAGGATTGGAAAAAACGCTGCCACAAGTGTATTACATATATCTGAGTGGGACTACTTTGAAGGAGATAAAATATTAATTCATGAATAAATAAATATTTTTTAAGAAAAATGAAAAAATGCACCTTATTTTTTGAACATCCCTCGTATATTAACTTGACTAAGGGCACTATAGCGCGGACAGCCTAGATGGGCTATTATCACTAGCGACTTAATGTTGCTCTCAGAAACATAGAATTTCAAAAATAATTTTTTTAATTTTCATTTGGTGAATGAAGTGAGATGTGACGCGTTTTTAGGGTACTCGATGAATATTGATGGTTGTTTGTCGATAGTCTGTTGGGGCTCGTCCGTCTTTAAGTTCATGGAGGTGGCACCACATGGTCGGTCTTGGCCGCTACCAAAATATTACGCCCATCGCCTTCGCATTGACGCCAGTAAGAAAAATCACTGCCATGAGTTACATATGAAAATTCACGCATATTTCACGGCAATGCAATCTAAAAGGATTTTGACAGCCATTTCACGTGAAACGCGAAAGTGGAATCTGTTTTAAATGGAATACGATTTTGGTCTATGAAAAAAGAGACCGCACGTGCACTGAAGAAGCCGAAAGAAGAAAACTTCCAGCTCTGTTTCGAGCAATGGATGATTTGCACTGAACACTGTAAGCACCGAAGAAGTGTTGTATATTGAAGATGTGAATATGTAAATATATATAGAATTAAAGAAAACATATTTTCTGTATATGCAATGTGGCACAAAATTAATCATCCAATTTTATTTTCTCTTAACTTTACTTTTACTTACTTACTCAACAGGCAACTACAACCGATGTTCGGTCTTGTCAGCCAAAATATTACGCCAATCGCCTCTGCATTGCGCCCGTTGACATCAAGAAACACGAAGAGCAGTCAGGACGTCGTCGACTTAGTCTTTTCAACGTAATTGAGGGCGTCATTTCTTGCGAGTTCCACCAGTGCATTTCGAAAAAGGAGCGTTATTGTCCATGCGCTCAACGAGACCAGCGCAGCAACTGAATTTGAATGCGCTTCACTACGGCGATGTCGTCATACATTTCGAACAGCTCATGATTCCATCATCATTCATACAAATTGATCCATACGCCCTACGAAGAGTTTTTCTCTCAAACGCTCCTAATAACCGCCAATTGATGTTACTCATGGCTACTCCGAGTACTTTCATATCCCGCAAAGTCGATTTTAGGTACCAAAACAACATGAATTAAATTGAAAGAAGAACTGCTCCGCAATACACGAAACTTGTACAGATCAATGAACTCGACGGAGTTATCACTGCCTCCATGTCCGCTCCTTCGCTTTAGCAATTACCCTTTTTAATTCGTATAGTGACAATAAAAACAAAAGATCCAACCAACTCACCAAATTAAATGAAATGAATTAAATTTGGAATCAACTGCTTCTGTAGACTATTTAGAGCATTCAACTCCATCACTCCATTCAAAAATCAGATAAACGAGCACAAGTACCATTCATAGCCAGAGATTACCATGCGCTTCAACACTCCGCATAAATGCATTTCATTAGTCAACTTCCGGCAGCAATGTGTGCACACATCAATACCTCCAACGCACAGATACTCCAATACACAAACAACAACAATAACAACAATAGTGCGATCAAATGCAATGGCAGCAGTTGGCAATCGAAGGCGCCCTACTACAAAAGCAACAGCATATGTGCGTACATGGCATTTAGTAGTCCCCAAAAAGTATGCTTCTATTGGATTGCACTCGGCTCGTCTGCGCTCCACTTGGCTGCCTGTCAATTCAGACAGATTTGAAGTCAACTCAATTAGAAATCAATAGCGTGTGAATAATAACCGCCGGCAATATGAACACAATATTTGTAAGCACATGCATGCACACACACACATACACACTCATATTCATTAACATGTGCTGCTTCCCAACGATTCCATTGATCGAAAAGGTAGGCAAGTCTGTAGGTACGTAGGCAGGTAGCAGACAAGCAGACACTTGAAATTTTCAAAATGATTGCACTTCATATCGTTCATTTGCAACAGCAGCAACAACAACATCAACAGTACTGAAATAAGAACAAATGCATTTAGACAAAGGTCGAGGCAAGAACGGCATATAAGGATGCATGTGGCATAGCGAGCGAGTGAGTATTCCGCCGCACCAAATGATTGTCATTAAATGCCAGTTTGTGGCAGGTGTGAGTGCGTATAGTAAGGGTACACATGTGTTGCATGCAACTTTATGCAGCATGTTGCATTTATGCTTAATCGCTTGGCTAGCGATTGCCTTCTACCGACCGCAAGCTTCACTCTGCTCATGAAAGGCAATGCAAGGCTAAAATTAAAGGGCCGTGAACAGCATTTTCGTTTAGATGACGGATACCAAGGAATGGCTAAGGATAGATGGTTGGCGATGCACATCGATTGGCTTGTCGATTATTCAAAATAATTCCAAATAAGCATGCCAAACACGCTTCTAGTTAGAGAAAAATGGGCAAGCGTTCGGAATCGTCCAACGGTGATGTTGTTTGCGCGGGGAATGGCATTTGCCATTGACGTTGAATAATTGATCAAATTGGCTGAAATTGTGTGCAATTTGAGGAAAGAGGTGCTGTAGATATATGGAGCTACGGGCTCACAAAAAAAGTACAATTGATTCTGAGAGTATTCAGATGTAAATGGAGCTGGCAAAGGTTCAGTTGGCGACTGGTAATTCTTATATTACACATATGTAGATCAACAGTTAAGGCAGTTTTGATGCCAATTAAATCTAAAACCCCTACTCATCTTGAATCTAAACAGGGGACTCAACATTTCTAAGTAACAACCGCCTTTTCAACGCTACTAATTTCTGAAAATCCTTTACTGCAAAATATTTGCCTTCATTTAAATATAGAATAAAACAATCCTAGAGTAAAAGGGTGGAATGGAATTGTGGATGGCCGAAATTTTCTAAGAACTCTGTCAGTAATGCTTATTATATAACACTCAAAGCCTAGAAAGATAATTTGAAGGAATTCAGTAACATTTTGTCAACTCAGCGAGCGTTGGGCTAGGGTGAAAGAATTCAACTTCTAAGGTTATCAAAGCCGCAGCTCTCGAATTTGGTAGGTATCCTTACCGGACTTAGTCCGTTAGGTGTCCATGCGGCGAGACTTGAGAAAGGACTCGCTGCAGAAGCTGTCCGGAGAATGGGATGGAAGCATCTCAGCACCTTCTTCTTAGCTTCCCTGCTCGCGTCGGGCAAAAATCTGAGGGCTCTCACTGTTTTGCTACATCTGCGGATATTGCGGGCTTAAGTATCACAAACTTGGTGAAATTCATCAGTAGATTGAAGCCTTGAAGCGGTTAATACGAACGTAATTCTTTACTATTGGTCGTCATCCTCTAATCAAACGTCCCTTCTTTCTTTTTCCACCTGTTTGGTTCTTTTGCTTCTGCCAACCAAAGCCCAACCCTGGTGAGGTATCACTCAGCACGAATTTTGATTATTTGCCCAAGTGGGCAGCCAATTATCCTAACCTAACAGTTTGTCAAAGGAAAGAGAATGTAGCTGGTCGTCCGACCCAAAAATTTATCAAATCTGATGAAAGCCGGTCGGTGGCAGATAAAAGTCTCTGTACTATCCTCAGCCCCAAAACATGGTGAACATAGTGAACCGCTGATGATACCTATGGGGGCCATATACCGTTCCCCTGAGTTGTGTCCCATAATTAGTACTAATAAACCCCATATCTCACTCTTTCTCTGTCTGAGAAGGAATTTTGCTACCACCTTCTCAAACTTTAGTACTAAATTAACGACTTTCACGACTTTATATAATAAAACTGTGATGAAGCCAACTTTTCTCGCTCTCAAATTGGCTCCCTCATTATTGGATGCTCCACAGAACCGCAACTTACCAACTCATAGGCCAGTTTGTTGCCTTGAACTCCACAATGTCGTTTTTTTTCCTTGCTCACTCCTCTCGGAAGCATAGGGCCTCGACAAGGCTCAGTCTTACCTTGGCTACGTTAATCTATTTCGATTTGTGACAGGGTAGGTGATTAGCCTGCCGCTACCAGTCCTAAATAGTTGTAGCTGTATGTCACAGCTTGGATGTCACTGCAGATACTGATTTTAATTCCTTGCCACCTTCTGCCTATTATTGAGTCTGATACTTCAAGTTTTGTCAAGACATCCGATTAAAAGACTGTTGGCATTATAACTAAAGCTGTAAAGCACCTGAAGTTACTATCCAAATGCCACTCCGCCCCAGTCCCATCTTCAGTCTTGGAGCTCCGTTGATCGGAGAAAGTTCTTACCGACGTTCGCAAGAGAGTGTATGGGCATCTCGATTGCTCCCTAGAGACATACGAGACATACTTTTTTCCAAAAAAAAGCCAAGAATCAGTTTTTACTAGGTGCGAGAGACAGAAGGTATTGCTCTGACAACCTTTTATACAACTCCCTGTATCCAGCCCTTCATTTGCAGCAATGCATAATTATGTGGTCGACACATTGATTTCCTTACCTCCTCCTGCATCACTAAGTTCAGACTTACCAATTACGTCAAGACATTAAAAACCGATTCAGAGGTGTACTCATGACGCCTGTAATGCCTAGGCATGCACTAATTTTTAGTCCGTTAAAGACAGGAGTCTTGGTCTTAATCACGGGTTTCAGGCTCTCGCAGAATACGTGACCATTGGTCTGGTTGAAGCTATGTACATCAAGAATTCCATAGTCGATCTCAGACCACATATCTTACTTAAGATACTTTGGTGCGTACAGCTTGACGAGCCCACCGCAGTGTTATCATTGCTTACCTATGTAGTTTCCCACTTTTCAGGTGAAGACAACATTTGTCGAACGAGTTCGCATGGGTCACACAGAAACTCAGTTTACCATGTTTCCGTTCCCTCTAGGTTCGCAAGTCTGGAATTATGGAGTGTGTCCATCTTCTGCTTTGTGCTGCCATTGTCATTCATCAATGTGTGTTTCTCCTATATATTCCTATCCCGATCATCATGTTTGCGGCAAAGCCACGTTGCTCCCGCTCCTTTAACTTCGAGGTCAATGAGTAACTTCACATTCATCAATCTTATTCAAGGTCTTCTGAACACACTTCGCTGGGAGATTTTTCTGTTGCTGCTTCACAGTCAGTTACCACGTAGGCTTGGATAAAGTCTTGCGTTGGCGCTAATAGACAGTCCATTACCACTAAAAAAACACGAGAAGGGAGGTGAAAGTTTTTCAACCTGAGGATATTCTCTCCCAACCTCTGCCATGGCACAAATGCCAGTTACCTCCCTACAGTCAGAAGTATTCTGGATAACCTGAAGTAAATCCACTTTATGATTGTTTCGGCCACCCTATATCTAGTGGCCGCAAAGCACATAGAATCAAACTTAGCTTTGCCTCTCAATAACAGCAAAGTCTCCTCTTGCTTATTTATCTGCTTCCTGCCCCAATTTGATCTTTGCCACAATTCGTTTCCAGTTTACTTCTTCATACAATTCAAGCCTGCATATAAAGCCATTTTCAGAAAAATTGAAGACAAAGTCCGAAATACATGGATCACTTGATAAGGAATCGCTTTATATGGATCTAATATTCTCACGCTTAGTAGGAGTCCTGGTGCCTTCATAAGAGCAATAAAAACGTTCACTCTCTCTTTAAAGCCTTAGTAAAAAAAAAACAGAAATGTTTTAATATATTTTATTCCCCTTTTAAAAAGAAAACTGTATCTGGACCAACCTTCACGCCTTCAAATTTGCAATTAGCCATCACACCTTTTAATAGAAACTTAAAGTCTTGACCATTCACTGCTGAGACTTATTGAAGTCATTGATATCATTAAAACAGACGTTCACATTTTACCACATACATTTTTAAAACATGGCAAAGCAGAATAGCGAATTTATTCCACATGCATTTTTACTAAGCAGATTTTCAATAAAAAGCCTTTTAGCATTAACTAACACTTTATAGCGACGCATAGAGAGCGAACAGTAGCGCCACACGTTGCAAACAAGTGCATAATGGCAAACGATGCGTTGGTAACGGTATATGAGAGCTCCTCACACACACACGTTCCCATTGTTAATCGCTGAATCTCAGCAACAGTTTACTAAGTGTTGCTATGTGACATACGATATTGGAGTTAGTATTGGAGTTTTCGCAATCACATGAACCCTGTAGGAAAAGCCAGAAGTAGTGAAAGAAATTTCTGCTTTGGAACTAGTACAATTGGGATATATGATAAAGAGTTTGGCACTATCTTCGCCGTTCTTGAGGTGAATATTACGAGATTAAAATACGGAAAGTTTCTGGGGTTGATGAGATGCCCAATGAAATGATAAAATATAGAGGGAACACGATTGACGCGAAAATACGCAAGCTTTTCTTAAAAGTCTTGGCGAGAATATTAGTACCTCGGCAGTGGACAGAGCCATACCTGTATTTAGGAAAGGACCAATGTAGGACCCCAAAACCTTAACGGTGTCTCTCTTCTTAGCTTCTTTAAACTCTCTTTTTTATCTCCAAACTATTCATAAAAGCAGTAGCCGACTAGATTGCAAAAGCAGGCAACAGAAGAACAACGAGGTTTCCAAAAAAATCGATCAACTGTAAACGCAATATTCATTCTAAGGCAAGTATACGAAAAGGCTCTGGAATTTAACAAATCTGCTTAGATATGCTTTGTAGGCTTTGCAAAAGCATTTAAAGGAGTCAGCCTGAGTAACGTTTTAAGGGGCCCTAAACGGAACTTAGACTAGATTAGATAGGATTAGATTTGTGAGAACTTTGACAAGTCCAAGCAATCAGTCAGAAAGACCATTGTACTACCCCGGATAGATTAGAGTGGAAGGAATGGAGAGGCAGGATAGATATCATATTGATGGTAAGTCGGGTAAACTCGTTGGAGGTCCCTCTTCCGCGAATCTTTTGGATTCATTAATGATTCTTAAGAGCTCCGGAAGAGGAAGAGTATGAACTTTAGCCATGCTCAGATCATCGCACTCCAACAGCCTATATGTTAAACGGATAGCAAAATAATATAGCCGTTATAAAAGAGCTCAACACTGCTAACAAGACATCTATTAGAGTCGACGACAACCTGATGGACCTTTTTCCAATAACATCTGGAACTCGACAAGTCGACAGTTTAAGTCCAATGCTCTTTAATGTTATAATGATTGCCATAATTTAAGAGGTAAAACCAGCAGTTTGACGGAAATTGCAGGGAAATTGCAGTACTTAAGAATATTGCAGGACCGATGAGGTAGCCAGAAAGGGTACTAATTTCTTTTTCTTGAAAACAGAGGTAACATTGGAATCCCTATCGCAACTTGCATATTAAGTATAAAAAATAATAATCTTCAAGAGGCCAATAGGTCATGGAGAGAAGGAAATACGTGTGTTACAACCAGGCTAATTTGGCCGCAAATAGGTAAGAGATGATCAAAAGAGTTGCTCAACCTCTCAAGAGATCAAAGATCGTGACTTGTGTCATCGGCCATTGGCTGTTAGATAGGCACTCTTCTAGGCTAGGAATACTTTCGCATGAATACCGCAGACGTAAAGGCGAAGAAGAGGAAGAAACAGTAGAGCACTTCCTCTGTGATTGTCCAGCCTTAGCTAAGAGTAGAGCAAGGTTGTTCGGGAAAATAATAGGTCTATTTATAAGTTCGTGCGGTTTTACAACAGATGGCGTAACTTGATTATTATTCCATCGATCCACATTTCCAAACATTCATTGGAGAGCTACTGTCGTAAGGCACAAACGTCAGTATAAGTTTTTTATTTGAAGCGTAAACAACAATATTTTTACCACACTTGAAAATGTCGAATTTCGTGCCAAATAATGTGTTTTTGCGGGGAATTCTTCTTCATTATTTTAATATGAAGAAAAAAGCAGCCGAAAGTCATCGTATCTTGGTGGAAGTTTATGGTGAGCATGCTCTATCTGAGCGAACGTGCCAGAAGTGGTTTGCACGCTTTAAAAGTGGTGATTTTGGCTTGGAAGACGAAGAACGCGAGGGTGCGCCGCCAAAGTTCATGGATACCGAATTGGAGGAATTGCTCGATCAAGATCCGGCTCAAACGCAAGAAGAGGTTGCAAAAACTTTGGGAGTTGATCAATCAACCATTTCCAAACGTTTAAAAGCCATGGGAATGATCCGAAAGGTAGGCCATTGGGTGCCGTATGAATTGAAGCCAAGAGACGTTGAACGCCGTTTTATGGCATGCGAACAACTGCTTCAACGGCACAAAAGAAAGGGTTTTTTGCATCGAATTGTGACTGGCGATGAAAAGTGGGTCCATTACGACAATCCAAAACGTCGGGCAACGTATGGATACCCTGGCCATGCTTCAACATCGACGTCGGCGCAGAATATTCATGGCCTGAAGGTTATGCTGTGTATCTGGTGGGACCAGCTGGGTGTTGTGTATTATGAGCTACTGAAACCGAATGAAACGATTACGGGGGATGTCTACCGACGACAATTGATGCGTTTGAGCCGAGCACTGCGAGAAAAACGGCCGCAATACGCCGATAGACACGACAAAGTTATTTTGCAACATGACAATGCTCGGCCACATGTTGCACAAGTGGTCAAAACATACTTAGAAACGCTCAAATGGGATGTCCTACCCCACCCGCTGTATAGTCCAGACCTTGCGCCATCCCATTACTATCTCTTCCGATCGATGCAACATGGCCTGGCTGACCAGCACTTCCGTAATTACGATGAAGTCAAAAAATGGATCGATTCGTGGATTGCGGCAAAACCGACCGAATTTTTCACAAAGGGAATCCGTGAATTGCCAGAAAGATGGGAAAAAGTAGTAGTAAGCGATGGACAATATTTTGAATATTAAATTTGTAACCATTTTACGTCAATAAAGTTTCAAATTTCGAAAAAAAACCGCACGAACTTATTCATAGTCCTATTATCATGTTGACACTCTTACGGAACTATCCGGTGTTGGTATTAAACCAACCCCATGCTTCATAAGAGAGTCTAATTGGTAGTATTATAACGGACCTACCTGGTCTAAGTGAGTTTGGCTACTCTAGGACGACTGCCACAAAAACCATCAGTTACAGGTTGCGCACGTCCACTGGAGATTTCAAAATGCCTTGCTACGCTGATGCCGCAGTTATAGTTGCAGAATCAAAAGACAATTTACACCGACTGCTATTTAACAAGCAGCAGGTCATCCATCCACGCCCTTTTGTTTCTTCGGTAGACTTTGTTAACTTCATTTACCAAGTTGAAGTTCAACAGGCGGTATTGATATTAGAGCCTCTTGTCCTCACTTTCTCCATAGCTTGTTTAGCAAATCTGCGCTGGTTGATTAGATCCCAGGAGTCATGCAAGTTCGAAAGGGATTAAAATGCCTGATAGCCTCCCATTCTTGCCGTTTTCAGTTCCATACTTTTTCAATTTTTCTTTGAGTAATAAATACAATGGACGTCCATGCCTGAGTGTTTGGGTTTTCATTACTGCTATGTCGACCTACTCAAAGGCAAAAACTTAGATTGGTTGTTTATCCCAAGTGAGGCACTAGAGCCTTTTGAAGGCGTTCCAACTCCAGTTGACTATGGCACCGCCAGCAGAAACGCCAGCTACGTTCAAATTTTGTGGCTCATAGATAGACGCTTCTAAAAATGTATAATTGTTAATTAAAAAACTTGTTGTTTTAAATTGATATAATTTATTGAATTTAATACTGGTTCCCAACTCATGAAAATCGTATGCATTGCGTACTAGTTACCAGCTGGCAATTTTAGTACTAGTTCCGAACTAGTGACGAAAGGAAACAAATAGGGAACAATTCACCACTGGCTTAAATGGTAAAGAAAAGGAATTTATTTCTTAATTTATTTTTTATTTTGTTTTTAATTTTTATTTTTTTTTATTTACAAACTTTTGTTTTGTAAAAAAGGTTGATATAATTTATCGAATTTAATACTGGTTCCCAACTAATGAAAAAAGGTTGCAATGCGCACTAGTTCTCAACTGGCAACAAATAGGAAACAATTCACCACTTGGAATATACCACTTTAAATGGTAAAGTAAAGGAGTTTTTTTAATTTTTTTTTTATTTTTATTCTTTATTTTTTTATTTATTTGCTTATAATTACTTTTTTTTAATTATTTATTTATAATTTTTTTTTTTGCTGGCAGTGAGGTAGGGTCAAAAATGCCTTCACACCATATAGTAAAAAACATTCCTCCTTTTCTCTTCTCTTGGATTTTTTCCTCAACGTTGGTACTGGTTCCGCATTGTTTCCGGGCAGAGCTTGGAGCGTGGAGTAAGACGGCGTCCTAAGAAGCACACATTCGCCTCCTCACCTTGTGCTCAGAGACGCCTGTTTTCAAAAAACGTATACTTAATATTGTTCAACATAAGTTTCCATTTCATACCTCTTTTTTCGGATAATATCCTCAACGCAATTTGTTACGACTCTCCATTTTTCTCCGGCCATAATCATGTCCTCGACTATTTCTTCAGGTGTACATACACCAGTAACTCGAGGCAGAGTTACCCTCTCTGTGTTCCACCTCTCACATTTGAAGAAGGTGCGCCCCGCATCATCGTATTCAGTATCTCCATAAATGCAATTTGGTAGGTTCACCTTTCCCATTCGCCACAAATACTTGGGAAAGGACCCGTGTCCGGACAAAAACTGTGTTAGGAAAAGTTAACTTCAGCTTGCCTTCTTTCTACTCACTTTTGACGTGATAACGTCTTATAATTGTGTCGTTACCTTGCTCATATGTAGTTACCTTGCTCATTAGTGTTACCTTGCTCATTGCCGTTACCTTGCTCATTGCATTGAATGAACTGCAAGCGAAAGTGCGGAACGAACGACAAAGCAAACAAAGCAAACGAACGGCAAACGTTCGACATCTTGCTCTCTCCTACTTAAGTGAGCGTATATATGTATGTATGTATATGCGCAAATGTACATATATAAATTCACGTATTTGTATTTGCATATGCCTTCTTTATCTCTTTAGAATTTAAAATAAAACCAAGTTTGTTAATAATACCTGTTGTTTTAATGTTATAATTATTAATTTTTTTATTAATAGGACTATGAATAAGTTCGTGCGGTTTTACAACAGATGGCGTAACTTGATTATTATTCCATCGATCCACATTTCCAAACATTCATTGGAGAGCTACTGTCGTAAGGCACAAACGTCAGTATAAGTTTTTTATTTGAAGCGTAAACAACAATATTTTTACCACACTTGAAAATGTCGAATTTCGTGCCAAATAATGTGTTTTTGCGGGGAATTCTTCTTCATTATTTTAATATGAAGAAAAAAGCAGCCGAAAGTCATCGTATCTTGGTGGAAGTTTATGGTGAGCATGCTCTATCTGAGCGAACGTGCCAGAAGTGGTTTGCACGCTTTAAAAGTGGTGATTTTGGCTTGGAAGACGAAGAACGCGAGGGTGCGCCGCCAAAGTTCATGGATACCGAATTGGAGGAATTGCTCGATCAAGATCCGGCTCAAACGCAAGAAGAGGTTGCAAAAACTTTGGGAGTTGATCAATCAACCATTTCCAAACGTTTAAAAGCCATGGGAATGATCCGAAAGGTAGGCCATTGGGTGCCGTATGAATTGAAGCCAAGAGACGTTGAACGCCGTTTTATGGCATGCGAACAACTGCTTCAACGGCACAAAAGAAAGGGTTTTTTGCATCGAATTGTGACTGGCGATGAAAAGTGGGTCCATTACGACAATCCAAAACGTCGGGCAACGTATGGATACCCTGGCCATGCTTCAACATCGACGTCGGCGCAGAATATTCATGGCCTGAAGGTTATGCTGTGTATCTGGTGGGACCAGCTGGGTGTTGTGTATTATGAGCTACTGAAACCGAATGAAACGATTACGGGGGATGTCTACCGACGACAATTGATGCGTTTGAGCCGAGCACTGCGAGAAAAACGGCCGCAATACGCCGATAGACACGACAAAGTTATTTTGCAACATGACAATGCTCGGCCACATGTTGCACAAGTGGTCAAAACATACTTAGAAACGCTCAAATGGGATGTCCTACCCCACCCGCTGTATAGTCCAGACCTTGCGCCATCCCATTACTATCTCTTCCGATCGATGCAACATGGCCTGGCTGACCAGCACTTCCGTAATTACGATGAAGTCAAAAAATGGATCGATTCGTGGATTGCGGCAAAACCGACCGAATTTTTCACAAAGGGAATCCGTGAATTGCCAGAAAGATGGGAAAAAGTAGTAGTAAGCGATGGACAATATTTTGAATATTAAATTTGTAACCATTTTACGTCAATAAAGTTTCAAATTTCGAAAAAAAACCGCACGAACTTATTCATAGTCCTATTATCATGTTGACACTCTTACGGAACTATCCGGTGTTGGTATTAAACCAACCCCATGCTTCATAAGAGAGTCTAATTGGTAGTATTATAACGGACCTACCTGGTCTAAGTGAGTTTGGCTACTCTAGGACGACTGCCACAAAAACCATCAGTTACAGGTTGCGCACGTCCACTGGAGATTTCAAAATGCCTTGCTACGCTGATGCCGCAGTTATAGTTGCAGAATCAAAAGACAATTTACACCGACTGCTATTTAACAAGCAGCAGGTCATCCATCCACGCCCTTTTGTTTCTTCGGTAGACTTTGTTAACTTCATTTACCAAGTTGAAGTTCAACAGGCGGTATTGATATTAGAGCCTCTTGTCCTCACTTTCTCCATAGCTTGTTTAGCAAATCTGCGCTGGTTGATTAGATCCCAGGAGTCATGCAAGTTCGAAAGGGATTAAAATGCCTGATAGCCTCCCATTCTTGCCGTTTTCAGTTCCATACTTTTTCAATTTTTCTTTGAGTAATAAATACAATGGACGTCCATGCCTGAGTGTTTGGGTTTTCATTACTGCTATGTCGACCTACTCAAAGGCAAAAACTTAGATTGGTTGTTTATCCCAAGTGAGGCACTAGAGCCTTTTGAAGGCGTTCCAACTCCAGTTGACTATGGCACCGCCAGCAGAAACGCCAGCTACGTTCAAATTTTGTGGCTCATAGATAGACGCTTCTAAAAATGTATAATTGTTAATTAAAAAACTTGTTGTTTTAAATTGATATAATTTATTGAATTTAATACTGGTTCCCAACTCATGAAAATCGTATACATTGCGTACTAGTTACCAGCTGGCAATTTTAGTACTAGTTCCGAACTAGTGACGAAAGGAAACAAATAGGGAACAATTCACCACTGGCTTAAATGGTAAAGAAAAGGAATTTATTTCTTAATTTATTTTTTATTTTGTTTTTAATTTTTATTTTTTTTTATTTACAAACTTTTGTTTTGTAAAAAAGGTTGATATAATTTATCGAATTTAATACTGGTTCCCAACTAATGAAAAAAGGTTGCAATGCGCACTAGTTCTCAACTGGCAACAAATAGGAAACAATTCACCACTTGGAATATACCACTTTAAATGGTAAAGTAAAGGAGTTTTTTTAATTTTTTTTTTATTTTTATTCTTTATTTTTTTATTTATTTGCTTATAATTACTTTTTTTTAATTATTTATTTATAATTTTTTTTTTTGCTGGCAGTGAGGTAGGGTCAAAAATGCCTTCACACCATATAGTAAAAAACATTCCTCCTTTTCTCTTCTCTTGGATTTTTTCCTCAACGTTGGTACTGGTTCCGCATTGTTTCCGGGCAGAGCTTGGAGCGTGGAGTAAGACGGCGTCCTAAGAAGCACACATTCGCCTCCTCACCTTGTGCTCAGAGACGCCTGTTTTCAAAAAACGTATACTTAATATTGTTCAACATAAGTTTCCATTTCATACCTCTTTTTTCGGATAATATCCTCAACGCAATTTGTTACGACTCTCCATTTTTCTCCGGCCATAATCATGTCCTCGACTATTTCTTCAGGTGTACATACACCAGTAACTCGAGGCAGAGTTACCCTCTCTGTGTTCCACCTCTCACATTTGAAGAAGGTGCGCCCCGCATCATCGTATTCAGTATCTCCATAAATGCAATTTGGTAGGTTCACCTTTCCCATTCGCCACAAATACTTGGGAAAGGACCCGTGTCCGGACAAAAACTGTGTTAGGAAAAGTTAACTTCAGCTTGCCTTCTTTCTACTCACTTTTGACGTGATAACGTCTTATAATTGTGTCGTTACCTTGCTCATATGTAGTTACCTTGCTCATTAGTGTTACCTTGCTCATTGCCGTTACCTTGCTCATTGCATTGAATGAACTGCAAGCGAAAGTGCGGAACGAACGACAAAGCAAACAAAGCAAACGAACGGCAAACGTTCGACATCTTGCTCTCTCCTACTTAAGTGAGCGTATATATGTATGTATGTATATGCGCAAATGTACATATATAAATTCACGTATTTGTATTTGCATATGCCTTCTTTATCTCTTTAGAATTTAAAATAAAACCAAGTTTGTTAATAATACCTGTTGTTTTAATGTTATAATTATTAATTTTTTTATTAATAGGACTATGAATAAGTTCGTGCGGTTTTACAACAGATGGCGTAACTTGATTATTATTCCATCGATCCACATTTCCAAACATTCATTGGAGAGCTACTGTCGTAAGGCACAAACGTCAGTATAAGTTTTTTATTTGAAGCGTAAACAACAATATTTTTACCACACTTGAAAATGTCGAATTTCGTGCCAAATAATGTGTTTTTGCGGGGAATTCTTCTTCATTATTTTAATATGAAGAAAAAAGCAGCCGAAAGTCATCGTATCTTGGTGGAAGTTTATGGTGAGCATGCTCTATCTGAGCGAACGTGCCAGAAGTGGTTTGCACGCTTTAAAAGTGGTGATTTTGGCTTGGAAGACGAAGAACGCGAGGGTGCGCCGCCAAAGTTCATGGATACCGAATTGGAGGAATTGCTCGATCAAGATCCGGCTCAAACGCAAGAAGAGGTTGCAAAAACTTTGGGAGTTGATCAATCAACCATTTCCAAACGTTTAAAAGCCATGGGAATGATCCGAAAGGTAGGCCATTGGGTGCCGTATGAATTGAAGCCAAGAGACGTTGAACGCCGTTTTATGGCATGCGAACAACTGCTTCAACGGCACAAAAGAAAGGGTTTTTTGCATCGAATTGTGACTGGCGATGAAAAGTGGGTCCATTACGACAATCCAAAACGTCGGGCAACGTATGGATACCCTGGCCATGCTTCAACATCGACGTCGGCGCAGAATATTCATGGCCTGAAGGTTATGCTGTGTATCTGGTGGGACCAGCTGGGTGTTGTGTATTATGAGCTACTGAAACCGAATGAAACGATTACGGGGGATGTCTACCGACGACAATTGATGCGTTTGAGCCGAGCACTGCGAGAAAAACGGCCGCAATACGCCGATAGACACGACAAAGTTATTTTGCAACATGACAATGCTCGGCCACATGTTGCACAAGTGGTCAAAACATACTTAGAAACGCTCAAATGGGATGTCCTACCCCACCCGCCGTATAGTCCAGACCTTGCGCCATCCGATTACTATCTCTTCCGATCGATGCAACATGGCCTGGCTGACCAGCACTTCCGTAATTACGATGAAGTCAAAAAATGGATCGATTCGTGGATTGCGGCAAAACCGACCGAATTTTTCACAAAGGGAATCCGTGAATTGCCAGAAAGATGGGAAAAAGTAGTAGTAAGCGATGGACAATATTTTGAATATTAAATTTGTAACCATTTTACGTCAATAAAGTTTCAAATTTCGAAAAAAACCCGCACGAACTTATTCATAGTCCTATTATATATGAAGGAAAAAATGTATTTTAATATTTACCATATACCTTATAAGATATGTTGTCTATACTAATATTATAAAGAGGAAAACTTTGTTTGTTTGTAATGAATAGGCTCAAAACTACTGGACCGATTTTAAAAATTCTTTCACCATTCGAAAGCTACATCATCCACGAGTAACATGGATTATATTTTATTTTGGAAATAGGGCTCGAGATATAGGTCAAAACGTGGACCCGGGTAACCTTCGGATGTGTATGTACAATATGGGTATCAAATGGAAGCTGTTGGTGAATGCTTTAGTCCAGAGTATTTTTCATGCTGCTCCGTGACTAGGGTCTCGAGATAGAGACCAAAACGTGGACCCTAGAATGTGTTTGTACAATATGGATATCAAATTGAAGCTGTTGGTGAATGCTTTAGTACAGAGTATTTTTCATGCCGCTCCGTGACTGGGGTCTCGAGATATAGGTCAAAACGTGGACCCGGGTAACCTTTGGTTGTGTATGTACAATATGGGTATCAAATGAAAGCTGTTGATAAGTGCTTTAATACGGGGTAATTTTCATACCTATTGATGACTAGGGTCTCGAAATATATGCCAAAACGTGGACCCGCCGTGTCTTTGAACCGAATTAAACCAAACTTACACACATTGTTAAGTAGGTATTGAAGATGATTTCCGTATAGTTTGAATACCTATTGGTAGATAGGGTCTCAAGATATAGGTCAAAACGTGGACCCGGGTAACCTTCGGACGTGTATGTACAATATGGGTATCAAATGAAAGCTGTTGGTGAATGCTTTAGTACAGAGTATTTTTCATGCCGCTCCGTGACTGGGGTCTCGAGATATAGGTCAAAACGTGGACCCGGGTAACCTTTGGTTGTGTATGTAATAGGACTATGAATAAGTTCGTGCGGTTTTTTTTCGAAATTTGAAACTTTATTGACGTAAAATGGTTACAAATTTAATATTCAAAATATTGTCCATCGCTTACTACTACTTTTTCCCATCTTTCTGGCAATTCACGGATTCCCTTTGTGAAAAATTCGGTCGGTTTTGCCGCAATCCACGAATCGATCCATTTTTTGACTTCATCGTAATTACGGAAGTGCTGGTCAGCCAGGCCATGTTGCATCGATCGGAAGAGATAGTAATCGGATGGCGCAAGGTCTGGACTATACGGCGGGTGGGGTAGGACATCCCATTTGAGCGTTTCTAAGTATGTTTTGACCACTTGTGCAACATGTGGCCGAGCATTGTCATGTTGCAAAATAACTTTGTCGTGTCTATCGGCGTATTGCGGCCGTTTTTCTCGCAGTGCTCGGCTCAAACGCATCAATTGTCGTCGGTAGACATCCCCCGTAATCGTTTCATTCGGTTTCAGTAGCTCATAATACACAACACCCAGCTGGTCCCACCAGATACACAGCATAACCTTCAGGCCATGAATATTCTGCGCCGACGTCGATGTTGAAGCATGGCCAGGGTATCCATACGTTGCCCGACGTTTTGGATTGTCGTAATGGACCCACTTTTCATCGCCAGTCACAATTCGATGCAAAAAACCCTTTCTTTTGTGCCGTTGAAGCAGTTGTTCGCATGCCATAAAACGGCGTTCAACGTCTCTTGGCTTCAATTCATACGGCACCCAATGGCCTACCTTTCGGATCATTCCCATGGCTTTTAAACGTTTGGAAATGGTTGATTGATCAACTCCCAAAGTTTTTGCAACCTCTTCTTGCGTTTGAGCCGGATCTTGATCGAGCAATTCCTCCAATTCGGTATCCATGAACTTTGGCGGCGCACCCTCGCGTTCTTCGTCTTCCAAGCCAAAATCACCACTTTTAAAGCGTGCAAACCACTTCTGGCACGTTCGCTCAGATAGAGCATGCTCACCATAAACTTCCACCAAGATACGATGACTTTCGGCTGCTTTTTTCTTCATATTAAAATAATGAAGAAGAATTCCCCGCAAAAACACATTATTTGGCACGAAATTCGACATTTTCAAGTGTGGTAAAAATATTGTTGTTTACGCTTCAAATAAAAAACTTATACTGACGTTTGTGCCTTACGACAGTAGCTTCCAATGAATGTTTGGAAATGTGGATCGATGGAATAATAATCAAGTTACGCCATCTGTTGTAAAACCGAAACGAACTTATTCATAGTCCTATTACAATATGGGTATCAAATGAAAGCTGTTGATAAGTGCTTTAATACGGGGTAATTTGTTATGTTATGTTATGTTATGTAATGTAATGTTATGTTATGTTATGTTATGTTATGTTATGTTATGTTATGTTATGTTATGTTATGTTATGTTATGTTATGTTATGTTATGTTATGTTTTGTTAAGTTATGTTATGTTATGTTATGTTATGTTATGTTATGTTGTGTTATGTTATGTTATGTTATGTTATGTTATGTTATGTTATGTTATGTTATGTTATGTTATGTTATGTTATGTTATGTTATGTTATGTTATGTTATGTTATGTTATGTTATGTTATGTTATGTTATGTTATGTTATGTTATGTTATGTTATGTTATGTTATGTTGTGTTGTGTTGTGTTGTGTTACGTTATGTTATGTTATGTTATGTTATGTTATGTTATGTTATGTTATGTTATGTTAAAGTATATTATGTTATGTTAATGTTAACTAATTCTCTATATCCATACAAAATATCTATCAAACAAATAAAATTAAAATTTTCTTTTGAAAATGCAACCATTCAATCAGTATTTTCTTATGACGTTATCACGTTAAACTATCGTCAGTAAACCGACTTTACAGACAACCTCTTTTTTTTAAATCGGGTTCAGAATTCCATCTTGTTTGCCAAAGTGTGAGAGTTAGAATTCTAATGTAGGAGAAGCTCGGTCATGCTATTCCTTAGCGCTAGAAGATCTATAGGGATGGTTCTGCTGATATTTAAAACCGCTGCTTCCGATACTGTTCTGTGTGAAGAAGCCACTCGCAGAGCGCAGATGCGTTGCACAAATTGTAAAGTTTTTCGCCGGCATTTCACGCTTCGCGAATCTAGTCATATTTCACATCCGTATAGAAGAACGGCGGCCGCCGTAGCCGAATGGGTTGGTGCGTGATTACCATTCGGAACTCACAGCTCCTCATAAAAATATCTGCCGTTCGGAGTCGGCTTGAAACTGTAGGTCCCTCCATTTGTGGAACAACATCAAGACGCACACCACAAATAGGAGGAGGAGCTCGGCCAAACACCTAACAGAAGTGTACGCGCCAATTATTTTTTATTTTTTTATTTTTATAGAAGAACCGAGTTCGTCGTGTCCGATAACAGTTTTGGCTTACTCTGAGTTGGACCTCCAAGCTCCATGAGCTTACTTAAGAAACGCCGGCGGCAGCATGATTTTAGTGCGGCCAGTAAGTTAATCTTGAGTCGAGTTGTAGTCCTAGTTACTTGGCCACTCTTTTTCTCAATCAAGTGGCACCGAGCTCTTGCATATCTACTGCTAAGAGGACTCGTCTGTTGATTAGAAGGATTAGCTCTGTTTTCTCTGGGACCACTTTTAATCCGTGGCCCTCTAGCCAAAAGAATAGGAATGCGAAGTAGGTATGGCTCTAAAATCACTAATAGCGCACCAGTTCGGTACGGTTGCTTTTTCCTGCAGCGCATGGAATATGCAGGTGTGTTCGCATGTGTGTGCGCTTGGGTGCAATGTGTGTGGGGAGCTGATTTTGTCGCAAGTTTTAGTAGACATTTAGTTTGAGAAGACGAGCAACACTGTTTACTAGCCGATATAAGTAGGCGGTTAGTGTGAGTGGGGGGTGGAGTGGAAAAAATTGCTTCAATTTTCGTTTTTTATGATAAAAGTTTTGCGCTGTGTTGCATGGTGTAGTGTAAGTTGGAAAACAAATAAATATGTGTTGGGGTATGTGTATGTTTTGGTTTATTTGAACAATAAAAAATGCCAGCCACAAAGCAACTTTTATGAGATTTTCCTGGTACTTTTTTTTTGTTCTTTTTTCACTTTGAGCACTCACTTTTGTCAATCTTAGACTTTAAGTAAACTGTGTAACATTTGTCACTTTTTTATTGTTGTGGTGTATTTACGGCCACATAACACTAACGCGATTCGTGGATGTGTATGTGTGTGTGCGGATGCTTGATTTTTTTTCTTTTTTTTTTTGGTAAGCCACTATAATAGACAGCACATCCTTAAGAGGTCCTTGGAGATCACAAACGCATAGTAATGACTGGCATAAAAAGGAAAAAAACAAATAAAATGAAAAAATACAACTACAACTAAATAAAAAATAGAAATAAAAATAAAAATAGCAAACTTCAAAGCACAAGCGCATTAAATAACCCCATTAAGCGTGTGTGTGTGTGTGTGTGTGTGTGCTTGTATGAGTGCGCTGGGCGACTTTAATTTCATTTTCGGCCATACATTTTAAAGCTTGCATTGCCGCCACTGAAAAATTCACTTAAGTCGCCACCAAATAAATAGTTCAAATAAAAATGTACGTGTCGTACGTGGCGCACATATCTATCGGCTGCTTAGTGTCGTCTATGGAGGCCACACACATTTTTGGCGTGCACACACATAAAAATACAATGCGAGTTATTTATAAACTATAGGCAGAATTTATAGCAACTACACAAACACCACCCTTCGCCTGATCGCTTACATTGATTTCACAAATGTCCTCAAACAAAATGTCCTTAACCTCTTCTCCTCCCTTCTCATTCTATGTGTATCCCCTCTACTAAAGTCAAAGTAATTTATTTTTATTTCAATTAACTGCTCATTCGATGACTTCATTTTCCGAAATTTTCGGCGCGTCCGCGACATTAGCGATAAGGCGCAAAATTTATGTTTTGCTTTGCATATTTGCTGTTGTGCTCGCACATATTATTTACAAACACACACGCACACATACATGCATGCTTACTTATAAATAAATAGTTTCCGTTTTATTGTTGCAAAATAGCAAAAAAACAAGCTATTTGCCACCAAACTGAGCACACATTCCTTAGCCTTTATTTTCTATTAGTAAATTACGTATAACTTCGCGCCCACTTTCATGTGCGTATGTATGTGCATATGCGTGCACTTGATAAAGTTTTCAGATAATAAACTTGAAGACAAGTGAAATTACAGAATTTCGTAAGTATTGTACAAAACCACTCAAATGTGAAGAGAATCGAGTCAGCCTAAATGTATGTGATATTTTATATCTGTACATCTATTAAAATAAGGTCCCGAAATGCACATATGCATGCATATGTAAGCTAATAACCAGGGTTAGGATTTAAAGGCAGAAAACATTTGAAAATAGGCAAAATGAGTTTCCAAAAAAGACAAAAAAAAGGCATTTATTTTTCAATTTTTTAAATATGTACACACTTTTACGTACAGTTAAATATATATAAAAATATATACAGAGGTTGACTATGATTTTTCGCCCATGCTATCATAGTAGCGCAGTGCCACTAAGTGCATTTTAAAATTTTCGGGTAATAACCTCATGCGATTATCACGAAGCATTGATTTGAATGAACTAAAGCTCTTCTCGACATCCACAGAGACTAATGGTGCCCAATTCAAAAACTCCACCTCGTTTGTGGTTATATTTTCTGGCCATGCTACCGACTTTTCACCATTCAGAATCACGGCAATTTTTTTATCACTTGCAGACCTTGATTCGCTTGAAATACGATGCTAAATTTTTCCAATATTGTTGTAGCTACTGGCCCTCTGCCCTGTTTTAAATTGTTTTCTATATTCTGCAGGCTCTTGCTGCAAAAGCTATACAATTCCTAACCATAATATACAATGCTATCCTTAATTTATACCATTATCCTACCCTGTGGAAATGTGCCATTGTGGTCATGGTACCAAAACCCAATAAACCCGAGAATAGTGTCAAGTCTTACCGTCCTATTAGTCTGCTGGTAACATTTTCGAAAATATTCGAAAGAATATTTTTGCAAAGAATGTTGCCTGTAATTGAGGATCATAACATCATACCTGAACATCAGTTTGGGTTCAGAGTAAGACATGGTACACCAGAGCAGTGCCACAGGGTCGAAAATGTAATTACAGCTGCACTGAATGAGAAGAAATACTGTTCTGCAGCCTTTTTAGATGTTGAACAAGCATTTGACAGGGTATGACACCAGGGACTTCTGTTCAAAGTAAAAAATCTTATTTAAGTGACAGACACTTCTATGTAAGGCACGGGGATGCCTCATCTGAAATTTATAACATTAATGCCGGTGTACCCCAAGGTAGTGTCTTAGGTCCTGTCCTGTATACTATATTTACAGCTGATATGTCCAATTCAGAAAAAGTAGAAGTAGCAACTTTTGCTGATGATACAGCATTTATCGCTTATAACGAGTCCGCTGTAGAAGCTTCATATCTTTTGCAAAATCAACTCCAAATTTTGGAGTCTTGGCTTAACAAATGGAAAATAAAAGATAATTCGGAAAAATCTACACATGTCACTTTTACATTAAGAAGAGAGCAATGCCCTGCTGTATTTTTAAATAATAAACAAATTCCCACTAGTGACAGAGTCAAATATTTAGGGATGCATCTTGATCGACGCCTCATGTGGAAAAGTCACATTCAGGCTAAGCAACAACAACTAAAAATTAAAACAACACGTATGCACTGGCTGCTTGGCCGTAACTCTCAACTTAGTCTAGAAAACAAAATACGGATCTACAAAGCTATTCTGCAGCCCATTTGGACCTACGGAATACAGCTTTGGGGAACTGCTAGCAACTCCAATGTGGAGTTCTTGCAACGTTACCAATCAAAAACATTACGAAGCCTTGTTAATGCCCCTTGGTTTATTATCAATGAATCTATTCATAACGACTTAGGTATTCCTTTTATAAAGAATGAAATTCGAAAATATAGTACTAGATATCTGAAACGATTATCTAATCACGTAAATCCAGCTGCTATTTGTTTATTAGACACAACCAATGAAACTCTAGTATGAATCTACTCAACCTATAAACTTTAAGGTAAAATTAAGTAATTTAATCTTAAGTGATAATATTAACAAACAATGAATTTAAGCAATCTTGAAGTACTAATTAATTTTAATAATTTAAGAACGAACTGTACAAGTTAATAAGCTGTTGTAATTTCTATGTAGATTTGCACAAAAGCAAAACTACCGCTGCCATTATCTTATAAGATCTAATTTGCTGAATGTCTTATAGTAGATAGATTGCAAATAAAGTAAGTTATAAAAAAAAAAAAAAAAAATATTCTGCAGTGGACCCAATACATTATTTATTGGCTCGCCTAAATATTAATCATTAAATTACCAATCTTAGTATATACTAGCCTAATCCGCTACTAATTCGTAGACCGTGCATTTTTCAACTCAATATTTATTAGTGCCGTTTTCACCATCTTCAGTTAACGCTAACTGGCCCCTTATCTGACAGATCACCGAACGATTTCTGTCAAATATAGTGCCAGGTAGCGTTAACTGAAGATGATGAAAACGGTCGTTATGTAATTTCGTTTTAATTTCAATATAAAAGTAGAAAATCGGTATAAATCTACGTTCTAAATTCCAACTTTTAACTAATTTAAAATCGTCCTGAAATAAAAATGGGTTCTGCACTTGAAAATATATTGAAATTAAAACGATTTTATATAAAAACTCCGTAAGACAATGCATGATGAACAAGTTAATAGCGGATTGAACTAGTATATAAAAGTACGTAAATATGTTTAGGTGTAAAAGTAACCTCTTTTCTGAAGAATTTTGAATGAATCTCTCTCGCCCCAAAGTTAGCCTGAATATAAGCCAAGTCCTCTCGAATTCCCTTGTTTGCAAACAATTTCTTTGCAAAAATAACGCAAGCTGCATCGTCATTGAGACCATTAACCATATCTTTGATTCCGTTAAAATTTTTTGCATAATATGATACTGCCTTCAACAAAGTTCCCCAGCGTGTCAAGACCTTTAAAAATGCCATATTTTTTAATCATTTATACATACATGGATTTAAAAAATAAAACTTACTGGTTGAGGTGGTAGAGGTAGATCTGGTTGCTTTTCTTGAAAGAATCGAGTTCTTGTTGGACTTTTTGAAAATATTTTCTTCATATTTGCAACTAAGGAATCAACTTCTGCATACTGGCTTCGCAGTTTTTCACATACCCTGTGAACTCCGTGGGCAACACATGTAATATGAATCATTCGGGGATAAAATAACTGAATCCCAACTACGCTTTTTTTCATATATGGTGGAGGGTCTGTAACAAATATCAGTACTTTATCCCGTTTTACTTCTTCTGGCCATAGAATTTTTAAGGCATCATCAAAGAGTTTAGCAATTTCCGAAGCGTTTACCATTTGTATTACTTCCGATGTTAGAAGAAAGCCTCGGCCACCTTGCCGTAAAGGACCGACAATGACATTGCAAACGAATCTGCCTGATTTGTCCGTAGTCTCAATTGACACAAAAATGCTGATGTTTCCAATATGCGACGGTATTTCTTCCAAAACATTTTCATAAATTTCTTTTAAATAGTGCTTCCGCATAGTCGATTGATCAGGAACTTTTTTCAGGACATATTTTTCCATAAACGATCTGAACTCTTTATGATTGGCTTTTATCAAAGGTATATCGCAGGCTACCATCATTTTGGTGAGATCTCTGAAAAACTCGTTTGATGTGGCATTATTTAAAAATGAAGTTATAGGTTGTGCCTTCGGACCCAGTTTCAATGTTGCCGCTTTTTTGTGTTTTTCCCCTTTTGAAGATGTTGTTGAATATGATGTTTTTTGTCGTGATCTACTTTTATTCCACAGCATGAACAAATGAGAATCTTTCCGTCAGTCGAAAGTATGTCTTCCCCAATTTCTTTTATACAGCCGCGGATTTTCACGGAATTATAAGAATGTGCCTTAGGCATTTTAAATTATCGCAAATATTTAACTCACAAAGAAAATTAACGTACGAATTTGAAAATTTCAAGTTTTATCTACAAAAAAAAAAGAAACTCATCATATCGCAAGATGAAGAAGAAATAGAAATCAGCTGATGAGTAGAGAGCAGTGTTGTAAAACAAAGAAGCTATGCCAAATCCAAGGTACTTTGTCAGGCTTTAAATATAAAAAGGCAAGAAAAAGGCAAAGCACCTAGAAAAGGCGGAAAAAGGCGATAAAATCAAAAAAGGCACAAAAAAGGCAAAATAAAAATTTATATTTTGCATAAAAAAGATGTCAAACGCGTAATTCTTGATTTCGTTAACAGATAGGATCACGCAGACAAAATAGGCAAATGCCTTAAAATCCTAACCCTGCTAATAACTATGCACAGAATGCTTCGATTTGCACAGGGGTTTTCGTATTTTGCTGCTAACCCCTCCTGTAAAGTTTTTTTCGACATAAATTGCGCAAACTTACGAGAGCGATGAGTTTGTAGGGCAAACGTGTTAAAAAAGCGTAAAATTGTACTTCGAACTGCTCCAAATGAAAAATTACGCCACCGATTGGAGTAGTGTTTATTTGGTATTTAACTTTAGAGTGCTTGCTATCAGTCTGCATTATTAAAATGATTCAATTATTTATTATTGCTACTAAAATTTTGAAAATAAAAATAAATTTGTTTTATCTTATTTTATTTTATTTTTTATTTTAATTTAATTTTTTAGTTTATTTAATTTTGTGTGCATGTTCGACGGTAATTAGCTGCAAAGTAAAAATTAAGGCTTTTTCTTCTCTGATTTTTACACAGTCCGTGAAAAAAATATAGCACCACAACATTTGCATCAGTTTTAAGGGGTTACATGGCTTTCGTCGGGTAAAAAAAGGCCTATTTCCAATATTTTTTTTTTTTCTATGTAAAAAATTATTTATTTAATTCCAACTTTTTTCTTTCTTATAGATACATATTTAAAGAACAATTTCTGAAATTTTCAAAAAAAAAAATTAAAACTCCTCCATTGTGACGTCATTTCCGGTGACCCCTCGTCCGCGTTGTCAGCATAACTCCTGACAGACTCATCGAAAATGAAAAAACAAAAATAAGTGCTTTAGTTAAGACCATAAACTCGTGCTTGAACTAAGGAAAGAAAAAAAAAAGAAAAATTGGGTTTTTGGCAGACACTTTTCCAAAAACATGAAAATTTCGGTCAAATTCGCTTGACATTTTTTTTTTTTTAAATAGTTGTAATTGTAAGTCTTTTTTTTTATTTAATTGAAAAAAAAAAAAAAAATCCTTCGTTCAAGCACGAGTAAATTGTATTTCGAACACCGGTGTAAAATTTCATCAAGAGCGGCTGAGTAGTTGAGAACATTTGACAACCGACTTTGAAAACACAGTTCCGAGAAAAACGCGTTTAAAGTTTTGAGTAACAATAAAAGTGGCTTGGAGCGCACACCTTCCAAAGGCTGTATCTCCGAATTTATTATTCGGATCGACTTGAAAATTTAGGATAATATTCCTGAGATGTTGTAGAAATTAATAAGCAAAAAAAAAATAAATCGATTTTTTTAACCAACGAAATCCATGTAACCCCTTAACTGATTTTCTTTTGCTTATTGTTAGTAATTTTCACACTTTTTTATCAAAACATAGTTCATCCTACAACTAATGTCATATAAATGCAAATTTCTAACTTTGTGCAATATTTATAAAAATTTCCATTTCAAACTTTTTAATCAGAATTTAAAAAAAATGGGTATGCAGTTTCGTAGCACAAGAAATTCTAATATAATAAAGTCCACATTAGAAACCTTGAACGGACTTCGGCAAGGGGATGGGCTCTCATGTCTCCTCTTTGATATTGTCCTTGAAAAGGTTATCAGGGCCTCTGCCGTAAACATAAAGAGAACTATTTTGTTTAAATCGGTTCAGTTGCTGGCTTACGCGGACGACATAGACATAATCGCATCCTCGCTGCCGAGTTTGAAAGAAGCCTTCGCAAGTATTGAGAGAGCAGCAAAATGTATGGGTTTAGAAATAAACGAAGCCAGAACTAAAGCGATAGTTTCAACTACAACAAAATTTCTGCAGAAATCGGTCACAGAATCCTTATGGCCAACCGCTGCTATTTGAAAGTACAAATTTGAAGAGCCTGACGATGTTGCGCATTTTCTCCGCATAAAAATGAATGTCGTGCATTCGTTTGCATAATACATTGCTAGTAATGCCATGAAAAAGCTACTTATAAAAAAGCCATTTGCCGTTCGGAGTTTGTTAAAATTGTAGGTCCCTCCATTTGTGGAACAACATCAAGACGCACACCACAAATAAGAGGAGGAGCTCGGCCAAACACCTAACAGAAGTTTATGCGCCAATTAATTATTTTTACTTTTATTAAATATTACTGGTTTTTTTTAGCTGCATGAGAACTACTGATATCAATAACTATACTTTGACAATTGAAAATGCAAACTGAGTTGACTTTTTTCTCAGTAAGGTTTGGCAAGTCATCATGAATCATTTATCGCCAGAGCAACGCTTCCATCTTAAGCAACTTAGCTTACGTGCCTATAAAATACAGCTCTTCTTGCACGAGATCAAAAGATCATTGGGCTGATTGGGCTTATTTAGATTTATTATTCAGATTTATTGGAAAAAGTAGTCAAAAATCGAATGAACCAAGTAACTCGTGGCCGCGGCGTGCATGTGCCAGATATTATCATATTTTCAAAAACTTAATGTCAAGAAATTATCTACCACATTATAATAAAAAAATCCTTCCACCAATATTTCTCTTATTATTATTTTCAATTCTCAACCTCTTAAAAACACCCATTACTTATTAATGATGCGCACATTTTTCATTAGATGTTTCGCCAGGCCTGAAGGCCTGCTATACAAGCTTAAGCAGGGCTTACCGCACAACTGTTATATACTCACAAAATCATACTTGCAAAATAGACATTTTCTTGTTAAATTAAACAACGAAACCACTAACATTCACGCAATCAGAGCAGGTGTACCACAAGGAAGTGTTCTAGGCCCCGTCTTGTACACTTTGTTCACGGCAGATCTTCCACTATCAAAGAACACATATACAGCCGCGTATGCAGATGATACTGTCTTCATGGCCAGGAGTACCCTTCCCTCAATTGCTTCTGATTACCTACAAGAAAACCTTAACAGTGTTAGCGACTGGATGAAAAAATGGCGCATAAAAGCTAACGAAAGCAAATCGACGCAGATAACATTCACTCTTCGAAATGGCTCATTTCCTGCCATATCTCTTAACAGCGTTCTAATACCACAAACAGATAATGCCAAATATTTAGGTATTCTATTAGACCAGCGAAAGCAACTTGGACTGAAATTGCGATCACTACACTGGTTAATCGGCTACAATTCAGCACCTACACTAGACAACAAGGTGCTTATCTACAAATCTATTCTGAAACCGATATGGACGTATGGAGTTCAATTATGGGGCTCAGCTGCAAAATCAAATCTAAAAATCATGCAAAGATTTCAGTCAAAGGTGCTCCGCATGTGTGCCAATGCGTCATGGTTTGTACGAAACGAGATATTGCACCGTGACCTAAAAGTTACAACAGTTTTCGAAGAAATAAACAACCTCAGCCAGAGATACAACAACCGACTTGCCACTCATCCGAATAACCGAGCAAATAACCTTTCCAAGATAAGCTACTCCTTAATATTAAAAAAATGTCAGCCTAACGATTTAATGCAAAGATTTAAAACGTAATATACGTAAATGCAAAAGTTGTAAAATTGTATAATATATAATATGTATATGTTATATGATGTTCATTATTATGTAACGAATTCCACTGGAAATTCTTACTCTAAGCTATTCTTCTTTAAATTGTAAGTAAAATAGTACTTATTGTTATGACAGATTGTATGAAATAAATGCAGATCAAAAAAAAATTTTTTCGCCAAGATTTTCCTCCAATTCGTGGCATTGTTTAACAAATAGGCATATTTACTAATTTATGCCGCTTCCAAACCGAAGAACTTTTTAAGAGAGAGCCTTTTTCAATTCAGAAATTCATTGGCATTGTTTGCTGAGGCAAATTTAAAGTTTTGTTATCGATTTATGTAGAGTTATACGAATTATTTAATTACTTACACTGTGTCATCTATTCCTGGGCCATATAATAGTTCCTCAGCCATAATAGCAACTTCCAAAATATCGCTATGCTGTTGCCTACGTAGCATTCTACCATCTCGAGTACGAGTATTAGCGCGCTTAACTGCCACTTTCGTACGTGCAGCATCCATTTTTTCAGCATACGAACGCTTCGGAACGCCCGAGCGCCCTTTGATAATTGTTGAATAAATCGAAAAGTATTTGTCGGATTCACTTAAAATTTTCACACAATATTTTTGAGATATTACACTTTAAGAAAATCCAATAATTTGAAAATTCCGACTACCTCTAACACCTTATGCCCACAGTTGGTTTCAACCCGAAACCTACCCAATGATGGTTACGCATAAACCATTCCACTACGGCCGAATTTTATATTGTAGTTACTATCATATTTTCATATTTATATATACCGGTATTGCCTCTCACCCATTTGATAACAGTGAAGAAATTTCTTTATGCCTCCTCGTGTACTTACCTTTTAGTATGAAAAATCTATGAGAAAATTCAATCAAAATTTCTTAAAATTGGAGTTGATCCCCTCGACTGCCCTTAAATCCTCATACTTAATCAACCCCTATCTAAAAACCTGTTTTTTGTAATAGAAGTGCCACAAATTTTGCATAAATGGTAGTAAAAATGGGGCCTCCCTATGTCAACACAGGTCTTTGTCAAATATTAAATATAAAATAAATATAAATATAAAATCGACGGAAAACTGTGCAAAGCGGATGCCGTTTTAAAGCCTGATTGAAACGCGAAAAACATCTTCAAGTACATTAATATCAATACTAATCGCCTAACAGCACCTACTCATGGCTGCAGAGGTTTGCAAAGCAGAATAAATCCATTAAATGAGGTCTAACAGGAAAACTCTTTCCTTAAGAATCAAGTTCACAATAAATCAGTCTCGAATTGTACAATACAAAGATGAGTGTTGGAATAAGTACCTTCATAGAAAGGTTCAGATATATCTGGTATTGAAATCTAGGATTTTTCACGAAGAAGTAAATAAAAAAATAGTTCAACTAGAAAATTCGCTCCACAAGGAACTTTTCTCCTTTTCCGCCTCTACGCTTGTACTTATCAACAACTTACCAAAATTTCGAAAATCGTTTTCTTATATACTTTCTCAATCATCATCATCACCATAGCATTTACAGCTGGAGGGGAACTAGTGTTCCCCTTACTATTGCGCTCTAAGTGTCTCAGTTCATTGCTTGGCTTCTTCGTACTTTCATGCTACGCAAGTCGTCTTCCACATCATTTGTCCATCTTCTTTTTCTTAGTGGGCGTCTGCGTTTTCTGCTGCACAAACTAGGCAAGTTAAAAGTGTTCTTTGTAGTTCTGTAGTCATCCGTACAGAGCCTCAAAATTGTACGCTTAAAACGTAAACGAGATAGTTTTTAACACACTTTTATTAGGTCGGGTTGTATGTATGCATGTATGTATGTATATATGTATGTATGTATGTATGTATGTATGTATGTAACGGAATCTTTGAGCTTAATTTTCACTGGCTTCTAAAAATCTGATCGACTTGGAATTTTGCACACCTATCAAGGACCGATGACAATGCAATAATTTGATAAAAGTTTTCAATTATCCTTATTAGGATTGCCAGGATTAATATTTTCTTTTTTTACCTGTGGGCAAAAAGTAAGGTGAATTTGGTTGTAAAATGAAAAAATAATTATAACACGAATATATCGAATCATTAATTCACTGACTGCAATGATAACAATAATTTTCATTCATAATAAAAAACAGTTTAAAAAAAAACTAAAAAACACGCTTTTTTGCTAATCGAACTAAAAAGTAGAAAATAAAAAATAATTAAAAAAAACTAAAAAACACGCTTTTATTGCCAATCGAACTAAAAAGTAGAAAATAAATTTTAATGACAAAGGGACCTATAATGAAGTAATAGCAAATCGAACGATCAGTCATAGTCAACTACCTCAGAACAGAATTATAACAAAAATTAAGATACAAATAGAATAATTCAAATTAGAGTTAAAAGCGTGGGATGCATTTTGCTTCACTTTCATAACCCTCTGCACAAGGTAGTTGCCAATAGAATGATTGTAATATTTACTATATCAAGCATCCCACGTTTTTAACTCTAATTTGAATTATTCTATTTGTATCTTAATTTTTGTTATAAATTGTAAAAAAATTGTAGATTTGTAGAAATTCAAACAAAATTGTAGATTTTCGCATCCAGTTACTGCATTTACATGAGAATTGGTAGGTATGGTTTTAACTCTTAGATCCCGGCAACGACTGAATATTTCCTTCTCCAATTTACACAGATTATGCTACTGTGTAGATAAGTATTTGCATCAAATTTTATCAAAATTCATTTAAATTTCATCGAAGCAAAGTTCTTAAGCACTCAACATATTTTGTTCCACCTACTAGTCCCTGTTATTGTTGTTATTGTTGCAGCGGTTCACTAGGCCCTACCGTCTACTGTAGCCACCGATCGTCATCGTCTAACTCATCTAACGGTAGGTCCACGAAACGTGCTGTTCGACAGGTTGGGTCCAGATGCAGATAGGAGATAGGTGAGTGCGTTTGAGAGGTTATGTGAGTAGGTGGTTAGAATCGTATGGTGTATCTTCATATGTCAGGCGTATATTGAGAATGTCGGGATTAATTTTGGTAGGAGTTGAACCTGCTTCAATATCCAGATCGCAATTGAGCCAGAGTTACGTGGGTCTCACAAGTCAACTGTAGCTCTTCGTCTACAATGGGTGGTGCTTGGACTCCGATAACGACGCTCTAGAGTCGGGAGTTTAGGTCGATGGTGAGAGTCTCCCGATGAATGTCGCTTAATGTCTGCCTATATACTGTCCGGTTCGTACGATGCTCGTACTTAATCGCTCAGGCACAATTTTTTGTAAGAGCGTACAATTGTTGGCGTATGCGGTTGATATTGACATCATCGGTCTTAACCATCGCGCTGTTAATTCTGCTTTCTCCAAACTGGATAAAGAGGCAAAGCGAATGGGTCTGTTGGTGAACGAGGGCAAAACCAAGTACCTCCCGTCTTCAAACAAACAATCGGCGCACTCGCGGATCGGCGCCCACGTCACTGTTGACAGTTATAACTTCGAGGTGGTAAAAGACTTCGTTTATTTGGGAACCAGTATTAACACCGATAACAATGTCAGCCTTGAAATCCAACGTAGAATCTCTCTTGCCAACAAGTACTACTTTGGACTAAGTGGGCAACTGAGCAGTAAAGAGCTCTCTCTCTCTACTCTACAAGGCCCTCATCATGCCCGTCCTAACGTATGGCGCAGAAGCGTGGACGATGACAACATCCGAAGAAGCGACGCTTGGAGTATTTGAGAGAAAGATTCTGCGTAAGATTTTTGGACCTTCGCACGTTGGCAACGGCGAATATCGCGAATAAAACCCCGGCGGCTACGTTGGCTGGGTCATGTCGTCCGAATGGATACAAACGCTCCGGCTTTGAAAGTCTTCAATGCTGATGGTAGTAGAGGAAGAGGAAGGCCTCCTCTGCGTTAGAAAGATCAGATAGAGCAGGAGAAAGAAACGACTGGCGCGCTTTGTTAGACTCAGCCAAAATCGCACCAGTTAAAAAGAAGAAGATATACTGTCCGGTCCAGTAGTTGCTGCTGGTTTTGTTCCTGGATCTCATCAGTGTAGTCGAAGAAATGCCTCCTGACTGGCCTGTAAGGTGGCTCAGGCTCCAGAAAATGTCTAAAAGGGGTGGTTTCTACGGTAGCACCCAAGCAGTGTAGTCAAAGAGATGCCTCCTGACTCACCTGGGAGGAGGCTCGGGCTCCAGCAAATGTCTGCAGAGGTGATTTCTGTGAATGCAGCCTAGCAGAAATTGCTTGCCGATCATTTTGCTGTGCTCCTTGACCGGGAGCATGGAAGCCTCGTTGTGAAGGTGTTGTAGGGGAATCATTATGAGGCATCTCCCTCTAATCATTTTTGAGCCGTCTATTAAAAAAATGTAAAATAAATATTCGGCAACTTCTTTTACAAATTTGTCGATATTAAATTTGATAAAAATATTCACCGCGAAAATAAATTGTTTAGTCACTGAGTAGGACAGGCGATACTGTGTAACCCAGCCGTTCTATGCATAGTACAAAGTCTTCGAAGAAAGCGCCATTACGCCATCTTCATTAGGTAAGAACGCATGTTTTAGATGGAAGCAGGACTATGAAGCTTTCATAAAGATGCATCACACCTTTAACACATACGCAGACTGTTCCAAAATGGAAGGGGGTTTTGGAGTACTCGGTTCGGAATCAGGCTATAAACAGTCATAAAAATTGCCGGACTACTGCAGTATGTTCCAAGTTGAGATCTACGCAGGAACGAAAGCTGCAGACTTAATCATGGAGAACACTCTTCCGAACTCTGCAGCAAATTTCTACATTGACAGCCAAGCAGTCATCAAAGCAATAACAAACTCACACGGCGTAAGACAATGCCGGAATGAGGATGAGCTAGGAACTGAGAAACAAGCCACCATCTACTGGGTCCCAGGACACAAGTGAATGGAAGGAAACGATAAAGTGGATATACTAGACAACGCAGGCGCAAATCTTCCTGTAACTAGCACGGCTATTATACAACCACTTATCTGCAAACAATGACCGGTTTCCGATTCAAGGAGCGAAGTCAAGATGAGAAAGAACCAGCTCGTGCAGGATCGCGAAAATCAGGAACGCAGGCACAATGTCAGATCTACAACCTATGGAAGAATTAAAAAGCAGTGAATTTTGCACTTGCACCAATAAGTATTACTTCATAACACAATACGCATAAGCGAATGCTCTCTGTCAGTAAAGCCCAAAGCAAAATTTTCAATGCACGCCATATACGCACTTTCCACTCTTTCTTCTTCCCTCAATGCCTAATAGTAAATTAAAGATCATTATCATAAGTTTAAATAGAATTTAAACGCATAGCACATATACATATACACATACGTATATTTAAGCACTTTAATATTCACTTTCACTTCTCACTGACGCCCCCAACTATGCTATGAAATCGCACTGCGCGTGTGGGGAGTTCGCCTGTTTGTGCGTTTGCGGCTGCTTGCATTTGTTTTCTTGTGGTTTATTATGCACGCCTGAATTGATTGCGAATTATAAACTTTGCCATGTACAAACCATCAAGTGACGAAATACTCGCATGAGAATACACTCAAGTACACACAAGTATGCAAAATTGTAACTATTTAGTTTTTTGTTATTCAGTCGTGGGCAAAATAATCAAAGGTTCAACTAACCAATTGTTGCTCTCGCCCTCTCATAGCCATCATCAATTGCTGCTTTCATCTCTTACACTTTAACATTTTAAAGGCAAACATGAACGTTCGACCTTTGACGTCGCATCGGAGTATTCGACCCGCCTTGAGGGCATTGAGCTATTGCAAGTTAGTTACATGCGCTAACACAAGAAACAAACTCTTTAGTTCTATGTGGTATTTCTTTCATCTGCCTTCTCTCTTCTCTCTGCTCTACTCTACATGCAAACTATCTATAGTTGTTCATTCCGGCATTTTGGTCCTTTTCGAGGTCAGTCTCAATGAACTTAACAAAGTATCTTTACTTTCACTACACAACTAGTTGTTGTTGGGGCAGTTGCTTGTATTTTTGTTGTCAACAACATTGTTGCCATCGTCGTCGTCGTCACCTTTTGTTTGTAATCAATGTTGAACTTGTGTTTATTGCTGTTGTTTTTGTTAATTCATATTAGTTCGAACAGAGGCATTGAGGCGCACATAAGACGATTACACATCATTTAACCGGACTAGACTCACACCACAGCTCGACTACACCCACAAGTTAACATAGCACCTTTGCTCTCCATGTGTAGTTAAGTGGAAAGCGGGGGCAATAATTGTTGCTCATTGTTTTTAATTTTGGATTAACACTGCGGGGACGCTTTAGTGTTTGTGACAGTTCACATGAGATTGCGGCTATTGAAAGTTTACAGAAAGAAGCATTTCTCTCAAAATGGCTCCTCAGCACCATTGCTAGGAGACGAAAGCATCCAGAGAGAGTACGTAGCAGAAATGAACGGCGTACAAAATGGAAGAACAACCGGCGTTGTTAAGACGCGTTTATCAGAGTGTCGACAATTATTAGTGAAGGTGGTCCATATAGTGCTATTTTTTAAACACATATTATTTTGAGAGTATCACTGTCGCTTCCCCTTGGGAAATCTTATCAAAAAGTCAGTATCATACCTCTGCAAAACATCAGTCGCTTTTCGCTCGAAAAACGTTGGAAATATCCGAAGAGTCGTGCTTTTGAGAGTTTGAAAGAAAGATTCTGCGGAAGATTAGTAGACCTTTGCACGTTGGCGTTGGTGAATATCGTAGGCGTTGGAACAATGAGCTGTATGAGATTTACGGCGACCTAGAAATAGTGCAGCGGTATCGTTGGATGAATCATGTCATCCTAATTGATACAAAGGCTTCGATTCTGAAAGTATTCGATGCGGTACCAGTTGGTGATAGCTAGTAGGAGCAAGGCCTCCTTTGGTCGAGCAGCAAACTTGGGAAAGATCAGGTACAGAAGGACTTGGCTTCACTTGGTGTGTCCAAGAAGCGCTGGTTACCTCGAGAAAGAAACGTATGGCGTGCTTTGTTAAACTTGGCCATAATAGCGTAAGCGGTTGTCGTGCCAATCAAGCTGAAAATGAGCTGGGTTGAGCTTAGCGTATATGCCTTTCTTCTGGCTGCAAATGGCTGAGATATTTCAATCTTAGCCGCACTATAGCGTTACATTTAAATAGTCCTTGGGGATTGGTTGGAGAAACGACAAGAGTTAGTAGGCCTTATCCTAATCATGTGCAGATAACAGCGCAATCTGAAATGGTCTGTGAGAATGCCTGTGAGTATTCTCAGTTTATCCTTAGAAAGGGAAATGAGTTTCCTCAACTTCTTTTGATTGTAATCTCTTAGTAAGAACTTCTTCTGGCGTAGCCCCGTAATTTGGCGACATGTAGCATCTCTTAGCCTTTGCTCTTCACTCCTAAGCTTCTCCTTGATAGTTTGTTTTCCCATAGCAAGAAAGGGGTCAGTTCCTATAGGTAATAAGTCCACAGTCTCTCTAGACAATGCGTTCACTACTTCGTTCCCAGGACCCATATGTCCTAGGACCCATATGCGTCGTACGCGATTATGCATTCTTAACAAATTCAATTTCTCGATACACTCAAGGACCAGTGAGGACTTAACCTCACAGAATGACAATGCCTTGAGTGCCACCTGATTGTCGCTCAGTATGGCGAGTTTAAGTTGATCTCGGCACATAGACAGATGAACTACAGTTCCGCTTGGAAGATACTTGGGAAACTACCCATTGGAGCAGAACACTTTGTTTGGCGCCATATACTAGTATTGCAGCGCCTCTGCCTCTGGTGTCTTCGAGCCAGCTGTATACCAGTACAGGATACACTCTTGGAGCTTCCTTTTAAGTGCAGGTGTACTCCACTTAATCGCCGAGTTAATTTTTGATTTTTATTTTCGAATTTGATGACTTTAGTGATATCATCACTGGCTAGCTGGGCAAATGCTGGTTGTAGGCTCAGCGATTCCATGTTCTTGCATGGTATCACTTATCCTTTATCGAAACCTTCCCTAGTAAAGTTCAAGACGGTACGCTTGGCCAATTCCTGAATAAATATGTGAAGGCGTGTCAGCTCTAGCATCTCTGCCAACGCTGCTTTAGAGCTGGTTCGCATCTCTGTTTGGGCCTAAGATCAAACTTTCTGACGAGGAGCATTTTCAACTCGGTTGCTATGAGAACAAGCAGAACTAGCGCTTAGCCACTTAGGAGCTGTGATTTGACGCCGTTTGACTCTGTTGGTTGGGTACCATGGAGAAGCGATATTATCTCAATAATCTATTAACAATTAAGGCCCTTAAGGTGAGGATCGAACAACCCTCACCAAGATCTTGAAAAGCACGCTACGGCGAAGTCAACCGAGGCAGCTATAGGCATGAAATCGTGCTCCGTAACTAGTAGGAGTGTTTGTTTTTTCGAATAAACCCCAGTAAAATAACGAAGGATTAGGTTTTTGTTTATTCTTTTTAAATCATAATTTTAAAACACCACCTCATTTATATAGAGGAAATAAATATAAATCGGAGTACTGATCAATTTATAGTGCAAATTTAGCTGTCATGAAATCGAGTAATGTTATACCTTTTTCTAAGTTTGCTACCTTAAAGTGCTGATATTAAAGTTTTGCTTAATTCAACTAGCCAGCATTCTCTGTTTTTCGTATCACATTGGTACAGTTATGAGAGCTCTACCCTACAACTCTACTCCGCCATCGATGGCATCAATTAACCACTTGATTTATAACCAAATTCCATTAGCATTCGATGACAGCTGCTACTGCAGAGGCAAGCAAAGTAAAAACAAAAAATGCACACAACTCAATTGAAATACTACTTTCCTCCTGGATAAATATTAAATGGAGCAGCAGCATCTTCGAAGCTTGGCAGATGCACGTACCTAGACTTCGATTAGCCAACTTCACGCTAAATCTATATTTCCGTGCCGACTAATCATTGGCAACACTTAATGGGCCGCTTCCGTTAATGAGGCAGCAGAGCGGGAAGAACAAAGTAGAAAGCAAACTAAAGTACTGATGTTTTTTCTCCACTATCTAAGCCTTAGCTGGCTGCCAATGGACAATGAAACATGGCAAGGGTGGGCCACTAAGAGGCAGTTCTCAGGAAATTCACTCGACAAACACGCCCTCCAATTACAAATCTATTTTCCATAGCATTTCAATGAGCGATGAGTTCGATGGGCTGAGTGTGCTATGCATGTATTGTTTGACTGTGTGTGTATGTGTAGGTAAGGGTATAATAAAGCAACGAGTCGAACGGCAGATAATCTGCTAAAGGACTTCCGTTACGTGCGTGACTTGGAACACACACGCACGCATACACAAAGCCCTAATAAAGAATAGACTTTCTTGAAGGTGGAAATAAAGCACAAACGAAGCGCTGCAACTGAAAGAAGGCAATGATAAACGGCCGCTTGGTCGATAGGCTGGTGGTTAGGTTGGTGAGTTCGTTGGTTGAACTGCGGCACTGCCGCGCTGGACTTGCATGATGTACTGGCATGTATGTGTGTGTGAAGTGTAGAGAGTGGAAGGCAGAGCATAGTAAGTGGAGCGTTGTAAAAGGATTTAAGTGTTCGGACATTGTGTGCAATTGTTAAGGATATAATCAAGTGACTTGAATGAATGCGGAATGCAAAAGGAAGGCGGAGGGAGCTCAAGAAAGCGACAGGCAATCGTAGGATATGCAAGAAGTCGAAGTTATAGTTTAAGAATTATTTTATGGGTGTGTATGCGGACATGACGATGAGTGAATACACGTGTGTGTGTGTGCATGTGAGTATGCCTGCGTATGTGTGCTTGTTCGCCAACTACACTCCAAACGGCAAAAGTTCGAAATCAACAGACCAAAGCGCAGACCCAACGGCAGACGGCCGCAAGCGACGCTGGCGACGACAGCAAACCACTACGTAAATTACAATAAAAACAACATTCAGCGGCATTTGAAGCTCCAACAAAGCCACTATGGGACTTGCTGTGCAACGTAGCAACAAAAGGACAATGTCTTCTGCTGCTAAGGCAGACACAGATTATTTGAAGGCACACACGGCAAAAGACAGCAGGCAGCAGGCCGCCAGTGCGCCTTGTGGACGTCTTCTGGACGTTTGTCTACGTAAATATTACCTTCACCAAAACAATTTATTGCGCTTTTTGGCACTCACACTCATGCAAGCCAGAAATGAAAGAAAACTAGAGATTTTCTGTAATTTTTTGTTTTTTTTTTATTTGCAGCAAACTTTTGTTTAGTCGTCTAGGAACACGCAAGCTGACGTGGTGAGGCAAGACGTCAGCAGTATCGTACGAGTGGGAAAGTGGTTTGAACCGAGCAGTGTGTGTCGGCCATAGCAGCCACTTAAAGCAGTGTTGGAATTGACAGCGAAATAATTGGTGGATTATTTATGAGCGCGCCAAGGTGTGGCTGGGTGGAAGCGGGCTGCTGAGGTGTATCGCATATGAATTGTGTAAGAGAAATACGGAAATGGAAAACAGAAATATTAAAAATTGTATATCGTTATTAGATAAAGTTTTATTTAAATATTCATTTAATGTATTCAAAACTACTAGGTTAGGGAAAAGAAATCCATTATTTTCTCGGTAGCTCCTTGTGGTGATCGATATCTCGTAAAGTATCGGTCAAACAATTTAAAGTTTATGCTCGTGATCAAGGTGATATTTCATACTAAAAAAAATTATTTTGCTTTATTTTGTTTGTTCCATTCATTTGTGAGTTACAGGGTGTTATCGATGGAAGTCGACAAAGGCAAAATTCGTACATTTTACAGTTTTTCTTTGATAACTGTGAATGATGTTTATGGCGCCGAAACTGTAACAGCGAATTACGTGCAATTTTGGTTTCGTCGATTCTGTTTAGGCATTTTTAATTTAGCATCTGCAATCTCGCATAGGCAGACCCGTCGTCGAAAATATCGATAAAATCACAGAAATAAGGGGTCATCTTTGGAAAGATCGTACAATTTTTGACCCTACAATGGTCTCAACAGAGTCAATATTTAATTTGTCTTTCCTAAAAAGGATAAAAAATCCACGCAAAGGGGTCGCTCGGTGGATGAAGACAAGTTGAGGAATCTTCTGTTACCAAACAATTAGCCAGTGTACTCAAGCCAAAACCATTGCTTAGCCATACCTGCTCAGTGTTTGCACAGAGATTTGTGAGGGTTCAAGCAAAAGTGAGGGAATATCATACGTAGGCACTTTGCCAAAAATTATTTTAGTAACAAGTAATATTTTTTCGATCAATGAAAAAAAATCGCGTCTCATCACTGCTTCTAGGTATTACAAGCAACGACTTAAATGTGTGGTAGGCAGGTAGAAGTGGTAGGTAGGTACTAAACCAACTTAGACCGTTGTTGATCCACTGTGATACCAAAGTCGCAATTCGTCTGATACTACTCGTTAATCCATTTTGTTTTAAGTGTTAGCCCATTGATCTGGCTGACACTTATATCCCTCAGGGCATCGGCAGTAGTCGAAATGAGGTACATTCAATCCTTGAACATGTCAACCTAGTGGAAAATGGACTGAGATCAAAGCAACTAACATAGACTATTTTTCCTTGCAATGCTCTGTTGTTACGACATGCTGTGTTGATAAGAGTGAAGTGCCTCCGTCCCAACCAGCACTGAAAAAAGCGCGAATGCAATCTTTTAACTTTAAAGAATTTGTAAAAATAGAGCCAACATTAGTAAAGTCGCAAGTATATTTTGGTAGCCTACATTCATTTCTTGTTTAATCAAATGGTTTCTTAGGCAGATACAAAAAAATGCCACCTTAGATTAGCTGCTCTAAGAAATTTTACGTTGGCAACATACAGAATTTGTCTAAGAAGACTCTGAATAAAATTTTGCAATGAATAATTTTTTGGAACATTTTAGAGCTCTAACAATTTTCCAAATCGGTTTTTTGGCGGGTCTCTTGGAGTAAGCTCTAAAATGACGCTTTCAGGTGGTAGCCAATAGGTTTTAAATGGTCTATGAAAATATTTCCCGTGAAATTTTACTGCATATTTCTGAAATTTTCATTTAGCTCAGATCCAACGCTTGGTGAATTTTGTTTCACAATGATAGGAAGAGCCGACATTGAAGGATCAAAAAGCGACTTCGCTATGAACGCTTGGCCGCCACAAGCCAGTTATCCCTGTGGTAACTTTTCTGACACTTAAAGGGGATCAATCCCCCCCCATGAGAAATTGAAACTAAAATTTTTGAAAAATTTCTCGAAATTGCTTCAACCTTTTTGCAGTATGACATCATTTAAACCTCTTTAAAATGAGAAAGAAAAATCTTTTTATTTCTTTGAAATTGAACACAATGGAATTCCCGCGCCTAAACGGGCTTACCAATTGAAAGGCATGAAATGGCGCTGTCATCGATAAGGACGTATTGAAGTTCGATAATCGAACATAGAGTCAATATTGCGGATTCATAACCTATTCCATAATCACGTTTGCATTGTTACTTGTTTATCATCTCATGATGAAAAGATTTTTAGTGGCCTGAAAACCCTTTGCTAAGAATAGCGAAAATGAAGAAAATGCAGAATTACCTGCTGAAACGACTGCGAAGAAACTTCGTTGTGAAGCGTCAGTCAGTGAAAATACAGTCGAAGAAAATTCTCCCGATGAAAGTGGAGAGAGTGTTGAACATTGCATACCCCTAAAAGAAAAGCCATTTTGGAAAACACGATTGAAGAATCTGATGTAACTCCACGAACGAAATCTTTGAATGAAAAGATTGAATCTGACTCGATGGGTTTCGAAATATGAGGCCGTCAACGACTTTTTTGAGTTATTCCCGTTTGTTTACGAAACTCTAGATGCAATGAGAACCTCGGAAAAAGACGCCAAAAATCTGAAAAACGCCATGGATTTCGAATTTTTAATATGTTTACATATTATCAATGTATATTAATTTTTCACCTTTCGTTGCCTTTGGGTCGTGAATTGCAAAAGGGTAATTTAGATTTGTTCCAAGCCATGGATCTCGCCAAAGATTTGCGCGAGGAAGTAAAAAAGATTAGCGCAAAAAAGAAGCTTTTTCTGCAATTTACGAAGCTTCGAAAAAAATGCTGAAAATCTTGACATTGAGATCAAACACAAAAGAATAGCGCGCAGACAAAAAAATCGAGCAAATCCTGAAGTTCAAAGCACGGAAGATTATTTTCGTGTGACAGCGTTCAATCCTTTTCTAGATTTTTACATCATGGATCTTGGAGAAAGATTTACCAAACATGAAAATATATTAGAAGGATTGTCGGCCCTATTCAAGCATGATTTGAACGAAATCGACAAAGTAGCTGATAAATTCATCAAAACAGTCGAGTTTTACCAGGAATTTCTCACTGCGGGGCCACATGCTGTTCTTGTCGAATTAAAAGTGTGGAAGAGATATTTAATTCGTAAAGGCGATATCAAACCTGGAAACTCATTGGATTTTCCGAATATCAATGTGTTGCTAAGGATATTAGCTACTTTACGAGTATCAACATCTACTGCGGAACGCAATTTCTCTAGTTTGAAACGGATAAAGAAGATTTTGAGAAACACGACAAAAGAAGTAAGTTTCTTTAAGATCTTAATATTTTCTCTAAGATCTATAAATTTTATTACAAAATTAGACATTTATTTTTGTCGCTTTTTTTATTGTAGGATAGAACGGATTGACTGCTCTAGCTATTCATCATGATACTCCAATCACAGCTGATGAAGTCATAGATGAGTTATCGAAAAAATCCCGAAAACTTGATTTTCTTCTTTAAGTGATGCAAGAATTTTTTGCATATTGAGGGCCTCCAAGTGAAAAAATGTATCCGCAATTTTTTGTTTGTTTATATAGAGTATGGTAAGTGATTCCCATGATTACGGAAAAAGAAAACCGACAAAAATATATTGAATGTAAAAAAAAAAGATATTGTCAAATTATATCCCCCCCCCCCCCCCCCCCCCCATCACAAAAAGCTATCTATGCCACTGATACCATAAGATATATAAATATATCCATATAATGGCTAAGCAATGATACACGTTCCATTTAATCAAGTAAGTAAGGAAACAATAAGAGTAGTGGTATTTCATTGTTGATAAAACAACCGAAATTATAATATCTCCCACTTATGCTACACCTCTTATGTCTCCTTACACTGCCAGACTAGAGTCAAGCTCAACAGGGTCGTCTTTCTAGCTTTGATAATATTTTTTCCTTTTTTTAAACCAATTTTGGCCGGAACACGAAAACTTTAAGGCGTTAGGGGTACTCAGAGGCCCGAAAAAATGATGATTTTCAATAATTTTGCTTTGCTAGTCAATTGCTCTATTTCATAAAAATAAAAACAGAGCGTTAATACATCATGTTTCGACTTGACTTTAGCAAAATTTCAAAAAAAATTAATTCTCCAGAAATCCCTTGCGGTGATCATCACAATTCCATGGATATTCATCTAAAATCAATCAGATAAGAGAAATTAGTTTTATTAATAGCTAATCTTATGCCTGATCGAAGTTTTTTTTCAAAAAATAAAAATGGAGGCCTCAGACCCAGTTTTCAGATTTTCGAGAAAAAGGGCGATAATTAATTCTTGAAGAAAAAATCGAAATTTTTGAAAAAAAAAACAATCTTCGTTCAGACTCGTTTTTAGTGTTTTTTAAAAGCAGTATAAATTTTATTGAAATCTACCAAGCGGTTTTTAAGTTACAGTGATTAACAGTCCAAAAAACACAGTTTTGAGAAAAATGCATTTAAAGTTTTGCTATCGATTTCGGCGCGCCAGAGCACCCTTTGTTAATTGTTGAATAACTCGAAAAGTATTTGTCGGATTCACTCCAAATTTTCACACAATATGTGGGAGCCACGATGTTCTGAGTCTTGATGGATTGAGCTGCTGCATGTTGTCTTTAATAGTTACATCGTGATCTGTGTGGTGCCCAAGAATAATTTCGCTAGTTCTATCACCAAATGACCTCAAACCATCACCAACCTTTGGCGAATTCAATTAGCTCTTGCAGTATATATGTGAAGACACTTTCCAGGTTTTCGATAAATTGGCTCCTCAGAAATCTCTTTGCAAGTGTTGGAGATGCGTGCACGAAGTATTGATAAAATTCTGCTCCTTCTTTCTTTTCTTCTACAACTCTTTGTTTTATTTACGATTCGTATACAATTCGTATACAATTTTACAATTGCACCTGGTATATATAGAAATATTTCTTCTCCTTGTTCATTCCTCTCGGGAGCATATGGCCTCCACAAGTCTCTTCCATCGTACACGGTTCTGTGCTGTTGTTTTTGCACCGTCCCATGAGATGTCGGCATCTGCTAGGTCGAGCAGCATCGACCTTCTCCAAGTGTTTTTTTTTTTGGTCGATTTCTGCTCCCTTGCGGGTTCCAGTGCAGTGCCATTCTCGTGATGCTATCTGATGGTTTTCTCAATGTGTGACCTATCCATCGCCACTTTCTACGTTTGATTTGCCTAAGAATGGGTTCCTCGTTCGTTAATCTCCATAGTGCGTCGTTACTGATGGTGTTTGGCCAGAATATTATGCTGATGATGCGGAAGCTTTTGTTGATGAAGGATTGTAGCCTCTGTGTGATGGTGCTAGAGACCAGCCAGGTTTCGCTTCCGTACAACTATACGGACTTCACGCATGAGCGGAATATTTGAAGTATACTAATAAGCAATTTTCATTTTATAATTTAACTTGCTTTAAGAAGCATTCCACAGTATAATCGCTACTTGGTCCCACAAAGGTCTGCTATCGTTGTACGTTTCAACCGTCTTTGAAAAGGATTCAGCCGAAATAAGGTGGATGTTGCATGGTGGATATAATTTTTTAGACGCCATTTGAGAGCTATAGCAAATTGTTTCGTTACTTCAGTCACAGTTAGTAGGAGTCTGATTAATGAGCTTGAGCGCCTACCAATGAGATGACTAACATTTTTTAGTTTCAAGTCAAGCTCTTCTCGTTGTTTCTTGACATGAGCTCTTCAGCGCAGTGTGGCGTCAAGTGTTATGGCCCAGATATTTGGCCCCCTCGACGGATGGGATTATCAATGCATCGGAGATGAATGACTTGTAAGAGGCATTTTTTAGGGAAAATACTGTGTGTGCTGACTTGCTTTTGTTTAGCTTTATTCTTTATTTCTTAGCCTATCTAGCACTAAGGTTAACAGCTTTTAGTAGCTTCTTTGTTGCGTTTTCGATAGTGTTATTGGCGGCATTGATTTTCCGATAGTAGGTCGTGGGTATAACAGAAGACCCAAAATGCTTCTCTGTGGAACACCAACCATTTTTAGACGAAAATACATCTTTTTAGAGACAAATATACACATTCTTAGAGACGAATATATGTACACTTTCGTGTTTTACGCAAAAGTACCTCCATTAAGATTTGACGAGAGCACCTCGCGCTATTGTATTGTCTACAACTACTAACTAGTCATTCGGGGTTTCTAACTTCAAAGTCAAAATGAGCAGGCATTGCTCAAATCGCTTTTGGTAGAGCTATAAATTCTTTCCCTACAAAAACGCAGGATAATGCGACACTGCCACCTTCTCCGAAGAGATAACAAAGTATGAAATTCGCGTAGGGTCAATGTTGGCCAATTCAATCTCACCATTTAATCTTTGCGATCCTGCAGGTATGCAGAATGCTTAAGGAATGTGAGAGCGAGGTAGATATCAACATTTTTCCGTTCGATCAATGCTCTGACGACGCTATGATGTATATCCAAACTGGTCAACTCCTGTAAGAGGGAAAAATGAAATTGCTAATGTGCTTTGCGGGAAGGAGTCCACTGAATTAGTATCAGAAGTATCCTACCCTGACATTGGCCTCCTCCTGTTGTTCAAAAAAATCACACAACGTATTTCTCAAGAAAGCACAGATCAGATGAAGCTCCATTTCTTCATGTGGCACCAGTAAAATAAACGTAGAACGCAGATAGTCCTGAAGACTCCATGCCATTCAATTCCCAAATTTATAGCTGAGTTTACCATTTAACCCCCATTACAGATGCTGTGGATACCTTTCAGAGGCGGAGACTATTGAGATCTTTCCATATTCCAGTTTGGCAGCTAGACGATTGCGGTCACTGGGTTCTCAATTTTTCGATAGCCTGGGGCAGGGGACCAATCGAAATCTCATCAACATCTGGCTGTAGATATCTGCTGGTTAGAGGTACAAAACGGCGCTTTAGTGCTACCTGGACAGTGCCAGCCTGGTACCTTAGCCATTTTACTTCTCTTTTTCCCAAACTACCTCGTCATTTAGACTGGGCTTCTTGCAAATTTATTGAGTATTGGCTATGTATCCGTTTAGTCATCGCACCTCATCTTATTTTAGCTAGGATCTATAAGCAGTTAAAGTAATACAAAAAATTCATAAAAATTATAAAATTTGATTTATTCATTTAAATTCAAGCGATTAATACTTACAAACCATTATTTAAGAGTTCATATCCTTGATTCAACTAAATCTCTTTGAGACTTTGAGACATCTAATTTTCTCTAAAACTCTTCTAGAGCTTACGGCGACGTGTGGTTTGCTTCTTGTAAAAAAATTTCAAAAATTATATTTCATTCCACATCTCGGTTTGCACTACCAAAACTGCTGCCTTTGGCTAAATTTCAACCTTTCTCAGTTGGCGCATACAAAACTTATGCAAATCTAAGAAAGAATTGCAGTAACATATGGCATACAACATCAGAAAGTATGCAACAAAAAAGTGCAAGAAGAACTCAACGACTCGCCTGACAAGTGCATATCACAGCTTGGCACTTCGCCGATAGGCAAGTTGAACAAAGCATTTCATATGAAGTTTCAAAACATTCCCTGTAGGAAAAACTTTAATAAATTAAATAAATTTTCATAGATTTATAAATTATCAATTTCAAATTTCTTTTATTATGGAGGAAACTTTTCGTCCACCTGCATTGGGCGAAAATTTCATAGATGTGAAACAACTGCCAGTATCATTAATAAATAGAACAAAAACTAGTGGTCTGGACGTTTAAGATATTGATACAAACCTTGATGAATCGACTGTTTCCGCTTTCATCATCATTCTTGACGTGATGGAACGGGTTGAACCTTGACCTCCGTCAATAACTTCCACCAAGAATGTCGAACCTTTGTCGGTATCCTCCAGTTTTTCAGTCCAAAGATCTTGGCATCGTCATTAACTGTGTGCATCCATGCTTTCCTTGGGCGAGCCCTTTTATAAGGCACGTACAGCTTACTATTGTAGATTTTTCTTGCAATTTTGTTTGGGTCCATCTTCAGAAGAGGCTGAAGCTTTATGTAGTCGGCAATTTGGTCGGTAGTCGACTCAGTTAGGAATTCATCGTTGTAACCTAGGCGATAGCTGACGTTGTCTCTTCGCCACAATCGAAGAATGCGGCGTATGATTTTTCGCTCGAATATGTTAGGCTTTTCTTCATCCGTCTTACGTATCACCTAGGTTTCAGAAACATTAGTAATAAGGGCTAACTGTTGTTTTATAGAGTTTCAGCTTCGTTTGCTTAGAGAGAAACGAGGAACACAGAGCCTTATATAGCGAGAAGAAGACCACGTTACCCGCCTGGAGCTTCGCACTAACTTCTTCTTTAGATGTTGCGTCCACAGAGAAGATAGATCCAAGATATTTGAACGACGTTACTCTTCAAAAGTGTAACTTCCGTGGAATATGGTTATACTCCCGCTGTACTTGGCGCTAAAACAGGCTCCGTTCTAATTGAATGATTCAAAGGACCCTAGTTCGCCAATTTATCAGCCAGTTTAATGCTACAGTGTCCCGGCCTGTAAATAAGTGCAAACTTATTCCGTCTTTCCATGAAGTTCAGCCATAACTTACATTTCTGAACTATTTTCGTAAAGCTGCGAGCGTTTTCTTAGACCCTCATAGGAGTTTGTCATGGGTGCGAAAATTTCGGAAATTTTGAAAGAATAGTTTCGGTAGTGATATTCTAAAGAAAAAAGCCGCTTTCGAGAGTTCATGCCGCCTCAGCAGAGATTATGGGTCCACGACGAACGTAGTGGCAGGCCGTCGACATCGAATACTGATAATTATACTGATTAAAGTTAAGGAGAAGTTGATCATTAACCGCAAATTAACCATCAGACAGCCGGAGAGCTGGCAGAGGACTTGAGCATTGGTTATGGATCCGTTCAGGACACTGGAGTTAATGATTTTGGCTTACGTCGTAAAGATGCACATCAGGTAAGTTAGTTAAAAGCTCCGAATGAACCAAGACCAAGAAAAACCACGTCATTTACAGTCAGAAAGAAAGCGATGCTCATGGATTTTGTACTACGTTAACGCACTATCGCACAGTCCCATCATTATCCTTGAATTTTTGATCAAATTTTTGATCATAAACCAAACGAATACCATCCCACAGCCATCGAATTCACCTAATATGGCTCCCTGCGATCTCAAGTTTTTCTATTTGATCGAGTCAAAAAACCACTAGGGGGAACGCGTTTTAACAGCCGAAAGCAAGTAATGGAAAAATCGAACTATTTTGAGGCCGATAATATCACTTTTGAAGAAAAAACTTGTATTTTGAATTTTCAAAACACATTCCGAGAAATTTATCCATTTCAAATCATAACTCTTTTTTCTGCAAAATAAAGTTTGTTCCGAGAATTTCGGGGGAAAAATAAAATATGGATAACAATTGAAATCTCTAAGAACTTCGATCGTAAAAATCGCTTTTAAGAGAAATATATAGAACGAACACAAAATTTCTCTGCAGGGTTTCAGATTTATGACTAACTAAAAGTGTTGTAAAAAAGATGAAAACCAAGACTTAAAAAAGTAACACCGTGAAAAGTATGCATCAAAAACTTAAGTAAACTGTAAAGTGTAAATTTTGCATAGAATTTTTTTCTTTTTTTTTTTAATTTTTCATTTCTTAGTGCCTTAAACTGCCTCTCACGCCACGTGCGTCATAAAAACGCTTAGTTCATAGCAGCGTAAGTTTGTGTGTATAAGTGCAGAAAAATCTTACAACAAGTTTTCCACTGACAGCAGTCATTTTGACAGCTTAAAGATCAAAACAAAAATCTGTTGGCGAGAGTGAAGGAGCCGAAAATATAAAAACAAATTTGGAAATTGTTAAATATAAAATTTCGACTACATTTTATCCAATAATGCTTCAGCATTAAATATTCTACAGAAACTATCACATGAGCCAATAAAGGGTGCGTACGGTATTTGGGGACAACTTGAGAGGGAAACTAATTCGCTTTTATTTTAAGCAAAATTTAATGAAACTATACGAGTTTTTGGCAGTCTTAGCTTATTAAATATCCGGTTACTACACAACAAAATTTACATTTGCCTCGGCCCTCATATTGACCATAACGGTATAAGCTGCGGCCTTCAGAGAAGAAATGGTTTTATGAGGATGCTAAATGGTTTCACGCTAAACTACGCCCCATACGAAGTAACCCAGAAATAAGAGTCTGAGGAATTAGGCGGCCATAAGTTCGCTGTAATGTGGCCATGAAAATTTTCAGCCATCCAATTTTGTATTGCCATCGATTAGTGTGAGGGTGCAGAGTCTTGCTAAAAGATGTACGGGCTGTCAACGTATCTTCTTCTTCTTCTTAATTGGCGCTATAACCGCTTACGCGATTTTGGCCGAGTTCAACAAAGCGCGCCAGTCGTTTCTTTCTCGTGCTAACCGGCGCCAATTGGACACACCGAGCGAACCAAAGTCCTTCTCCACCTGATCTTTCCAACGCAGAGGAGGGCTTCCTCTTCCTCTACTACAACCAGCTGGTACCGCATCGAATACTTTCAGAGCGGAGCGTTTGTATCCATTCGGACGACATGACCCAGCCAACGTAGCCGCTGGAGCTTTATTCGCTACGCTATGTCTATGTCGTCGTAAAACTCATACAGTTCATTTGAATCAGGGGCACTACTTTCACAGGGTTGTATTACTTCCCTTTTAATGCGTTTTTGCATAAGAGGCAACTGTATGTAAATGAGGAAGGTATTTGTGGATCGCCAAGAGAGGACTAGGTGCATGTCCTCTGCGAATGTCCGATGTACTCAGACATTACGAATCTTGAGGATGTGGGATTAGTTGATCAAATGGACGGTATGATGTGAGTGGTGTAGTCCCCACAAGTCGGAATGTCGAAATGTTATGTCAGTATGAGCGTGAAGTATTTAAACCGGGAAGAAATTTTTAGGGATTCAGGTAATTGACTAGAGTTGGTATACTGTTATGTCATTTGTGGTATGGTCACCATTTCGAAGCTGTATGCAAGCTCAACTGGTCTTGGCTACAAAGTCTGACTGGAGACTTAAATTTGGTGACACAGGGAACAGGAGCGAACTTCGACAAGACGGCCCCTCGGAGAATATCGTGGAAAACCCAAAAATATCTAATCTCAATTGCAACGTGGAATTAATAAGCTCATAAAAAGCAGATTTTCACAAATCTGTGAGTTCAAGCTTGATAAATTTTGCCTTTCGACGGGTTGCCTTTGGGCTTCTAAGGCAAGAAACTAAAATATCCCAGTATGCGATCCATTAGTCAAGGTCAATTCAAACGAAATTCCTAAGCAGTTAGGAAACGAAGCATTCTCGACGTCTGGTGAGTGGTTACCGAAATGGTTCATGAAACGTGACATTTCATTTACATAAATACCCATTTTTTTAATAAAACTTGAATACTATTTTTCATGAATTCTCAATAAGTGCACACCTCTCACAGGCGGCCATAAAGTAGGCGTCTGCTTTAGTGTGCGCTTATGGTAGCTTTCACTGTATTTCCTACCACCAAAATACCCCCATAGTTCAAACCATAACAAAAAATGTCCACTAAAAATTGCCATTCACTGCGCTTAAATGATTTTTCAATTAAATTATGCCACTTAGCACGAATGGCGACTTTTGAAGGCGAAAGTCAAGTGTAAGCAGACTGGGGTTTTTGGTGAGCATCACCAATCAAATTTAGTCATATAAAACTCATTGCGAAAAAAATCTACCAATTTTCGCACGGAACTATTCTGACGGCATTCATTAATTTGAACGTGTAACAATTAGTCGCGACATTGGCGTGCCAGTGTCAAAATGTCGCCGCTATGTATTGGTGTTGACGGCTTCAGGATATCTTCTACGCGTTCAAAATGTGAGAGCACTAATTAATTAGGCTGTTGCTGAATGTTCCGGCATGTCAATCAGATAGCAAGTGGAATAATGTCAATGGCTTATATTTTGGTAGCAAAGGTTTAATTGGCTTAGAGAAAGTGAAATTTTAGGAAATCGTATGACTGATTTCTGTGGTATAGAAAATGTTTGGTAGAGGTTTGAAGGAATGTTAGTTGAGAAATATATGATCAAAATGAGAAAGTAAAGGCATATAATAGAAAAAAAATTAATATTTATTTTTATTCATTTTGTGCTTAATCACATAACCTCTTCTTCACTAGTGGCTGACTCTGAAGCAGAATTTATTATTTCGTTCTGACTGATTTTTCTTTTCCGAGCAGGGGTAACTGATATAATATTTGCTAGTGGATAATTGCTGGGACAAGTTAGTTATTTGTGTCGATGTATAACTAAGTTAATTTAAGCGGATGTCTTGAGCCTTTGCCAAGAAAGAGCCTGTATAAGGCACAAAAGGCGTGTTGTAATGCCATTTTACAGGCTCAGTCGATACCTTCTTGGAAATAAAAACAATTTTTTTGTACAAAAAACAAAAACAGGAATCGCTAACCGTTACTCAGTAAACCCTTTTCTAAGACATTAAAATACGAGTAGCAGCTTTGTGCATTCGTAAAGTAAATGAAGAGATCTTAAGGAGATCTGGGGAACTATATTCGTTTTTGGTTCATTAATAAAAATATTTTTTTTTTTTTAATTTTTTTAAACCTTAAATTTTTTTCTTATTTTTTCATTGATAAAAACAAAATTTTAATTCTAACCTTTATTCTTTTTCTTATTTTTTCCTTAATAAAAATATTTTTTTTTCCTTTTTTATTATCCCTAGAAGGGCATTCATATTTTTAGTACACTAAAGACGTTCTTCGTCGAAACGACGACAACTCTTTTTAAACTTTCTTCAGATTGCACCTACAGCCAAAAGGAATAAAATATAAATGCAGTATTTTACTCTGAATATTTATTTAATAGCTTTAATACTCGTTTATTTATTTTAATATAATATAAAACTTAAAATTAAAAATATTTATTTTCAATAAAATTTTTTTTTTTTTGCTGATACCTCTGACAAACTTCAACAAAAAAGTAATATTAATCAAATTAAAATTCATGAATACTTTAAAAAGATACATTTTATGCTTAAAACTAAAAATAAAAATCTGTTTTATAAGTCTTTAACTTTATTTTGGACATCAGGCACAGATATCAATTTTATGCTCCCCACACAAGCTTTTTTGACATTTGGCGCAGGAAAAGATTTTGTCACTCGACGTTTGGATGATGGACAAATCGCGCAAATCTTTCTTTTTTTATTTGCTGATACCTTTCCACTGTTTTCTGCATTCTTATCATGTTGAACTTGTCCGCTTTGTATATTTTGACGAGCTGCCGTTTTTAAAGTTACCACATTAAGTCTTTTATACAAGTGCTTTTGAATGAGAGCAGAGTGTTAACCTTTCATAAATTTTCTGCGACTAAGTGGTTTCTGTGGTTACATTTCGATTTGTGCCGTCGATGCTTTTTGTTAGCTCTTTAACAAAGTTTTCTGCAAGAGGTAAAATAGAATCGCTTGATCCTTTTCCTAAATATGGCTTAGCGTCTACCATATAGTTTCTTCCACTGTCACAGATCATTACTATTTTGAGCCCATATTTTGCAGGCTTGTTCGGTATGTACATTTTAAAACCACATCTACCTCTGAATGGAACTAACTGTCAATGGTCATATAGGGCCCTGGTGTGTAATTCTCCCGACATTTTTGAGTAAAAATATCCCATACCTTTCTTATCGGAGCAAATTTGTCTGCTATCAGACCTACGCGTACTGCCTTATCATCAAGCCGCAAGCAGGACATTAGAAATTTGAATCGGTTGTGAGTCATTGTGGATAGGTATTTTGATCCAGAGTAGAACTGATCAAATAACTCTGCAATTGAGAGGTGGATATCCCCTCATGGCAGCTGTTAAAGCTAACATACCGATCAAAGCTTCAATTTCCTCATTGTTTGTTTATTTTCTCTGCGCCGCTTCAGTGGAATTAATACACGATCGTGTGCTGATTTCGACATTGGTCCACTCAACAATTTCTTTAATTATGGCGTCTGTTATAAAAAGTCTGGAAAACTTGTAGTGGATCCACAATATTTTTGCACAATCGAGTAGGACCACGTACGTGATGTACAATATTTTTTCCATATCTATGAGACGTAGCTTTTTGCGTTGACCACTTATGACGGGTTTTTCCACGTAATATGGTTTTTGAGAAAGTAATTTTCAAGCAACACATTCAACGCGATATCGTCTTCGTCTGCAGAAACGTCTTCAGAAGAATTTTCTTCGTCCCTTAGCTCTCCCAAGTCTGTCTCAAGCTTGCCAATGGCATAATCATCTTCATCCGAATCTATTAAGTCATCGTCTTCAGCAAGAAACTTTTCAATTTCCTCGTCATTTAAAAAGGCTTGTCTTGTCATGTCGAATTGAATTATATAAAAGCTTTTAAGACAAAAAAAAATCCTAAAAGCGATATATTATTTTATTGCAAAAGTCCCACAAAAGACATTCTTCGTCGTTTCGACGACGCAAATTTTTTAAAACTGTACTTACATGCAACTACCAAAGATGAACGTACGCTCACAACTAAAGCTCAGGAACTACTAAAGCTGTACGAAAAATTAAAGAAAAGCAGTGAACGGAAATTATGATAATCAGTTAAATGCAATCGAGCGTCGTCAAAACGACGAAGAATGTCTGTCTAGGGTTAAAAAAAATATTTTTTTTTAAACCATCCACCTTAAAATTATATTTTACTTTTTAATTTTTTAAACCTTAAATTTGTTTCTTATTTTTTCATTAATAAAAATATTTTTTTTTTTTACTTTTTTAAAACACCCACCTGGAAATTTTTTCTTAATATAATTTTTCATTTTTTTCATTAATAAAAATAATTTTATTTGAAATTTTTTCTTATTTCTTCATTAATAAAAATAATTTTTTTCTTTAATTTTTTTAAAACACCAACCTTAAAATGTTTTCTTATTTTTCCATTGAAAAAATTTATTTTATTTTCTAATGTTTTTTTAAACACCCACCTTAAATTTTTCCTATTTTTTCATTATTAAATAAAAATATGATCAGTAATCTCTGCAAGTTTTTTCCAATTCTCTTCTTCAGAAAAATGTATTGTAGTTTCAGACAATTTTTCAACAATGTCTAAAGTAATTGAATCACTTGCATGGAATCGTTCTATGCCAGAAATCAGTGAAATATAGTGAACGCATTATAGGAGTAGCAATTTTAAAAAGAAACCAGCCGTTGGCACAAGCTCTCATTTTCCTGCAAGAAGGGCAGATATGCGATTTGTATGATTTATATGGAAGAAAATTCTCAACAAAACCGAAAATCAGTGCAATTCTTCAGCGACTTCAAGTTTTCACTTTATTGTACTAAAATTTTATAGGCCATAAAACTGTATACCCAGAAACTGTAGATATATATTAACTTAAAAATTCTGAGTGAAAAGTTGAAAATTTTGATGAGAATTTTTTGAAATTTCTCAAATTTTTTTGAATTTTTACAAGAATTAAAAATTTGATTTATAAATTTTTTATTAAATATATAAGTAAAATTAACTATATTTTTATAAAAAATTAACGGGAAAAATGTAGAATAAAAAAATTGCGAATATTGTATACAGATGAAGTAACTTAATTATGCCTCGAATTACTATGTCATCCCTTTGTGATGCGCAGTTTTGCAAAAAAGAACGCAAAATTCTTCACTGCTCCAATCCCTGCGCGAAGATAACTACCCAGCTAGGCTCTTACTATAAAACTCGTAAACCCCACCTGCGCACACGCACACAAACACACACTCACGCATATGAAACTGATACTCAATAAAAAGCTCACTCACACACACACACATCTATAAAGCAGCTACTCACACCACAGAAAATTTCAGCAACTCATTTATATGTAGTACTTCTAGTCACCGCAAGTAATGCACTTCGCACGCTCACCGATAGTGCAGTAGGAAAGATACAAATACGTTGTGATGCGTATGTATGAGTGCTGTAAACCAAAGTGTGCATAATAAATATAATTTCGCGCACCTTGGCAGCCATTGATGTCGGTACAGTAGTGATTGTGGCGTTGACGATACTGATCATGTTGGTGTGTGTGTGTGTGTGTGCCTAAAGGTACGGCAGCAAAGTGCGTATCAAAATTAATGCGCATATGTCAACAGCCACAAGCGCAAAAAGACACTAATACACACACGCATACACATACACATCTATGCATCCATAAATAAATGTCATTATAGTGTATTTAGTAAGACGCACAGACACACAGAAGACGCGCCAGCGAAATGCAGCGATGAGCGGTAATGACAATCTGCTTATAGTTGCTCCCAAATGTATGCCATGTTTCGTGGTTATATATACAAATGTATGAGCAAGTGTATGTGTGTGTGTGCTGCCGCATAGAGCTTATTACTATTTATATTACACTTTTATTAGTTTTATGGCAGCTACAATGTACCGCACCTGCTCTTATTTGCTGACGTTGGCATATTAAAAATCTTCATGTCGTAACAAAATATTCCTGATTAGCGGCATAATTCATGAATACGCATCTGGGTGTGTGTGTGCGTTTGCAAGTGTTTGAGTGTATAGATACATACATTAATATAGGGTCGTATAAACTGATGTGTGTTGTGTTGAGTTGGTGAGTTCTTGATGGTGCAAACTATGCAGTTATGAGTCGTCGTGATAAAATTCACTGTCAACGCAACAGCAGATAAGTCCCTCAATGCCTGCGTGCAACTCAATGCCGTATTCATTATTATCATCATGTATGCTTACTTAAGATTATAATTACCAACTTGAAAAGTGTGCGAGTGCTTACATGGGCAGACGGGTGGGTATATATTCAGTGAACATAGGTGTACTTCATGCGTGCGGCTGAATATTTTCACACATAATATAAATATATACCTACGCTAATAAATAAGTAATTCAGTTCATAGCAACTATCACAAGCTATTAATCCCTACTGATTTAGTGGCAGTCTCACTAGCACATAAAGCTGCTTGATCATCAAATCACTGCATCCCCAGAGAGCATATAAAGAAGTAAGCAGTAAAAAGTAATGCGGAACTCTGATCGGATACGCACTTTACTTTTTTACAGAGCTCGGCTGTTACCACTGCTAGAAGTATAGACAAATGGGAGAGGTCCATTTTCCGGAAAATTACTGGACATGGGAATAAGTTTCCGTTCTTGCTTAGCCGAAGTTACGAATTATTTAAACAATTAAATAATATGTACATGATATTATGTGATGAATGTGGCATTGGAAGCTACAATTTTACTTCATCTTTCAGACATCATAAAGATTCTTCTGACTAAAACTTCGAGTTCTTTTGACTTTAGCGCGTTTGCGATGCTCTCGTAAGAAGTGAACAGCGCTCCGATAAAGGCAGACTGCATTCATCGAAATAGATGGTAATCCGAAGGTGCATTGCGTTGCCATGCGATGCAAAAAACGTTTTCTTTTCTGCCGTTCAAGAAGCACCTCACATGTCACCAAACGTCTCGCCTCTCGGTGCCCCTCCTCCTCTCCTTCAATTGATGTGGCACCCAGTTACCTGCTTTCTGGTCCATTCCCATCGCGTGTAAATGTTTACCGACGGTTGATCTGTCAACATTCAACTCTTTAGAGGTATCATCAAGGGTTCGACATTCGTCTTCATCCAATAATTGTTGTAGTTGAGTATCTTCGAATTTTTTTGGTGCCCCTTCGCGATCTTTACCACTCACATCGAAATCGCCACTTAGTAAGCTTCGCAACCACGCCTTACAAGTTGTATTTGATGGAGCGTGATTATCGTAAATATTGATTAGTATCCGAAAGGTTCCAGCTTTTCGTTGAAAGGTAATAATGAAACATGACTTCCCGCAAATGCTGTATTTTCGGGACGAATGCAGACATACAGATAAAAAAGGAGCTTTACGCTTCAAACGAATATCAACTACTGCGCTCGAGACCTTACACATACACCTTCAAATCACCAGTATATTACTAGAGCGAACACAAAAATAGTATCAGCAGCGACACCTCTTTTACGAGAGCGGAAACTTATTCCCATGTCCAATATTTTGCTTATAATGAGTAGCTCGAGTCAGCAGGAGAGGTTACCTGCGGTTTCCCTGACAGCTATTCTGGCTGTCAATAGAATCAACTAGGCAATTGAAAGTTTTTTCTCATTCAAATCTTCATTTATGGTATACCGCTAGTGATGCTTCAGAGGACTAAAACCCTGGTGGTTATTGTCTTTCATAAGATATTTTTGGTGTAAGTCGCGTTAAACCCTATTCCTGCTTAGTATAAGAAAACCTTCATTGCCAAGGCAGGAAGCAGGCGCCACGTCTGTGCCAAAGACTTCAGGTCTATAAAACTTACCTCCTTTATTCGGAAGGCTTTTGAGAGAGTGATCAACTATCGCCATCGAGAGCACGCTGACACCAAATTATCTCCAGCTCAGAATGACTACCTGAAAGGGAGATCTACAGTCCTACATGAAGTATCAGGGGACTGTAGAGAAATCTCTAGAAGAGAAAAAATTCACTTTATAGACATCATTGACGCTTTCAATAATGCTAGGACTAAGTCAATCGTCAGTGCACTAAATAGAGTAGAAGTAAACAGACTGGGACAGTGCGCTAACGTAAACCCCATCAATCTTCTCCATTAGTTTAACAGCTCTGACTGGCTGTAGATATCTGTCTGCTGGAGGTATCATAATGCTATCAAAACAGCGCCTCAAAACCACTTCACCTACCTACCTAAGATGGCAGAGGCTGATCCTCTGCTATGTAAGTGGCAATATGAACTAAACCGCGTAAAATGGTTCGTGATTATGTTTTTTTTTTTTTAATATTGTGAATTTAAGAAAATTACTGCCCAGGATAAATTTAGAAATCCCGGAATTCGGGATTTTGTATTTTTGTATTTTTTTTTATATTATGAATTTAAGAATGTTACTGGCGGGTATAATTATGGAATCCTGGAATCCAGAATTATTTTTATTTTATTTGTAATATTATAATTTTTCTAATTTTAATGTTGTGAATTTAAGAAAATTACTGCTCGGGACGAGTCCCGAAAACCTGGGATCCAGAACGAAGTTTGTTTCAATTTGTAATATTGCTGTGAATTTAACCCTCTGTTAGACACCTTTTTGAAAAACTTCGATTGGGCGCGCGGGCCTGGCCCTTTTTCGTCCTATTCGAGGATCCTTTTCAAGAGGTTATATTAATAAATCGATAGAAAATTAAATTTTAGGAGTCTGGCTAGATCTGGGTGCCCAGCGAAAGGTGAAGAAAGTTACTACTAGGGACGAATCCCGAAATTCCGGAATCGGATTCTAAGTTTTTCTTGAATTTGGGATATTATTTTTCTATTATTATTTCATTGTTCACCAATTAGTAAAAAATACACTCATTTTTAATAGATGGAACCACTTAAAATGCAGCAAATCAGTATTCGCCTACATATATGTACATACATCCATACATACATGCATACATGTTACATACATACACACTTACACACATACATGAAATCATGCTGGCAGATGTAACTCTCGTAGGGGATGCATCTGAGAAAACAACACAAACCATGAAACACCTAAACGAAGCATGCGACGCAGCCATGCCCAAAACGAGGCCCAACAAGCGCAACAGCGAACCTGTCTACTGGTGGACAGCAGACATTGCAGAACTGCGCAGCGAATGTATAAGAGCAAGGCGAATCTGCCAACGATCCAAAGGGACGGACAGTTTCCAAGAAAACCAGCTCCATTATAAGCAAAGAAGGAAGGCCCTAAAAAAGGCAATTAAAAACAGTAAACGCCGGTGTTTCTCCAGCTATGCGACGATGCCGATAAAGATACTTGGGGCCTCGGTTACAAGCTTGTTATGAAAAAACTCTAAGTCTTTAAGCCACTCCCAACAACATGCCCAGCTACACTGCGTAATGTAGTAGAAACTCTGTTCGCCGTGCAAGACACTATACGCGACCACGAATTGGGAAGATCCTGTGAAAGCGATCAAAATTTGTAGCTAACAAACAAAGAAGAACCCCTGATGATCATAAAACGGATCAAAAATAATAAAGCTCCAGGACCGGATGGAATCCCCAACTAGACCTTAAAAGTTGCTATTCAAAGTCGTACCGACATTTTTGTAGATCTCTACAATACATGTCTAAAGAAAGGTACATTTCCAACCCAGTGGAAGTTGCAGAAACTGGTTTTAATACCAAAAGGATCCAAGCCTGCGGAAGATCCTACAGGCTACCGACCCCTGTGCATGCTCGATACTGCAGGAAAAATCCTGGAACGACTGATTGCAGTCCATCTGGAGGCTGATATAGAGGATGTAGGCGGTCTATCACCCCGACAATTTGGATTCCGGAAAGCCCGTTCAACAACAGATGCTGTGTCTGCAGTCAAGACCATTGTGCAGAAGACAATTGAAGGTACTCGATGGCTATACGGTAGCAAAGAGTATTACCTAATTACGACACTGGACGTCAAGAACGCCTTAAATACGGTGAATTTGAGCAAAATTCTGATCGCGCTTGATAATTTCCACATTTCAGGGTACGCTCGCAGGATTATCGACAGTTACCTTTCCGACAGAACCGTGCGCTATAAAACCGATGCTGGGGTAAAAGAGCACAAAATAACTGGCGGAGTTCCACGAGGCTCAGTCCTGGGACCCTTATTTTGGAACGTCATGTACGATGGAGTTTTGCCGAAGAAACATGGAATCAGGCTGTCGGCATGGTAAAGGAATGGTTGTGCAACAGTGGTCTAACTCTTGCGGACCATAAAACTGAAGTAGTATTAATTAGCAGCAGGAAGATTGTGGAGTCAGCTAATGCCATGTGGGCGACCATGGTATAGAATCGAAGCCATTCATTAAGTACCTGGGCGTAATAATTGACCATAGGCTCAATTTCAAAGAGCACTTGGTGTACGCGCGCAGCAGGGCAGCAGAAGCAGTAACTGCGCTAACGACTAATGATGAATATTAGAGGCCCTAGGCAAAACAGCAGGAGACTTCTTAATACTGTGGTCTCATCGATTTTGCTGTACGCAGCTCCAGCATGGGCGGAAGCCACAAACTACAGCTCGTATGTGAAGTGTATGAAGTCGGTGCACCGATTGAGTGCCCTCAGAGTGTGCTGCGCGTTTTGCACGGTATCGGTAGGCGCCATTATGGTTATAGCAGGACTACTCCCAATCAACCTAATGGCAACAGAGTATGCTGAAATATACAAAAAAAAAACTACTTCAGAACGGGTGACAATACGCAAGATAGCAAGAGAGCGTAGCCTGCGTTCATGGCAAGAGAAATGGAGTTAACATGGAATGGTTAACCGTGAACATGGACAGTTAGATTACTATCTGACCCAAATTCTGACAGGACATGGGTGTTTTAAATCCGACTTATATATTTTTAAGCACGAAGGCGACCCGTACTGTTCTCATTGTGCACCAGCTGTAGAAGACGCGGAACATGTTTTGTTTGTCTGTCCGCGATTTGCGTTAGAAAGGGAGGAACTAAGCACTAGGGTGGTGAAGCCAATTACGGCTGATAACCTAGTCGATATTATGATAGAGTCCGAAGAACATTGGACCGTTGTATGTAATATGGCAAAAATAGTAATCTCCAAACTGCGTCGCGCTGAACAACAGCGCAGATCTTCATGAAGAGGCAATAGGCCGCTCCCCCTCCCGTGAAGTACTACTTAGGGAAACGGAGCTAGGGTGCGTTTTTAGTGGGTGAGCCGAAAGGCAAGTCACACACTTTTCGGCTTTCAATGCTTTGTGCCACCTCCATAAAAAAACACACACACACATACATATGCACACACGTGCACATCAAACTATTTCACTATTCACCAACTTACAATTTGTATGTGCCTTCAATGCATTTTCAATATTAAATTATCACTTCCGCGCAAACAGCAAACATTTCCTCCGCATCCTCCTCCCTCACACACGCACACAAACACTTCCATGCCAACGCACGCTGATACGAGTGAATAGAAGCGTGGCACAAAACGTATTGATGATAGCGAAATGAGTAGGCTGGCGCTTTTATTCGCTTAATCTTGTCAATGATTTATGTCAGCTTTCAGAAACAACTTTCAATATCGTGCAACATCAGAGAAAAATAAAAAAATAAAGATGCCCCAATAAGCAAAATAAAATTTCATCTGCAATAGTAACAACAGGAAAAAGGACAAACATTACCTAAATATTGTTATATTGTTCGCCCCCCACCACCCATCTATATAAGGGGGGCCATTAGATGTTTCGCGCTGTTTGCTGGCACTTTTTGCTGTTCGGAACTTTTATTTCAACTCTAATACTTACTCGTCTCTGCTTCAGCACAATACTTTGCTACTTCAACGCAATCACATAAATCAACAACAAAAACAGCAAATGATTTATACAAAAATGTCAGCATCAACGCGCTATAGGAAGCTGAATATTTTCCACCTTTCAGCCCCGCACACCAACATACGCCATCGTATTACTCATATTTGGCGCATATTGTAGCTGTTCGCCACAATTCTCCTTCTTTCATAGGATTACCTAATAGCGAGCGCAAGAGGCGATAGTGCGGAGAGTGAAGTGGGCAAGTAGGCAGCCACTTGGAAAGCAGCCGCCCGCAGCCAAAGTATATCAATGACTAATGTAACTAAGTCGTAGAAAAAATTGATGGCATGAGGCAAAAAGTAATAGAAATAAAATAAAGGATAATCAGGATAACGAGCCATCGCCTCATAACTTTATCCGCATGTGAAGCTGCCTATAATTTTGCCACAAATTCACATGTGTTCGGTGTCTGTCTGAAATACGCTGCAATAATAATAATAAAGCAATCAAAGAAAGTAAGACCGCTTGCAATAGAGTAAAAGAAAGAGAGAGAGAGAGACAGAGAGGGACAAAGAGAATGGGAAAGAGTATGAGAGGAAATACGAAAATTATAATGCAACACCATATGCGCGATTTCCGATGGTAATTTTCCTAGTAGTAATACAAAAATGAGCCAAGTAAGTGCAAAAGAAAAAAACAACAAGAACAACAATAATACTTATTAGCAGCAACCTGGCACAGCTGAAGGCAGGTGAGCTGCACAGCGGCTGAAGTATGAGGCATCACTAGTCGAGTTCAATGGCAGTTCGAAGGTGAAGCCACAAAATTTATCACCACAGTAGCGCTACAGATAGCAGAGCATTATAATGCCGTCAAGTGAAACACTGCTAAGATAACAAAAACAAACATAAAAGAGTATTGGTAACTAATACAGACAAGGGCGGTAGTTACACGAGCGCGCTAAGAGGGTTTTAGGCTGGAGGAGCATTGATGAAAAAAGTTTATTGTTAAGATTTTTTTTGTTTTGCGATGTAAATAGTGTTAGTTTACGCAATTTCCATAGAGTAATGAAATATTTGAAACATACCGTCTTCAAGTTTCATTTCGAGTGATTGCTAATCCCCGGCGATAACTCGAGAGAGAAACTGTTCTGCGGTCTACATGATAACTCGCAACTGAATAATGTGAAATAAAAAATTTAAAATGCATTTTTTAAAGAGAATAACTCTCGAAGTACTCCTGATAGATTTTTTTTTTAATTTTTTCATAGCACTTGGCAGCCAAAAAGACCGATTTTCATTGAAGAACCAGCTAATTTGTTAAGAGAAGATTAATACTTATTAAACAAATTGCTCCCTGGGATAGCTGGTGAATCATGCGAGGAAATACAACACAAAATTTTAAACTAATTGGTTTAGTAGATTTTGAGTTAGGACGTCTATGGGCTTTACAAGTAGTAAGTTTCAGAAAAACGATTTAAAGTCGAGCAGGTATTCAAACGCGACCTGGAGCAATCGAAGGTCAAATAGTCATAACTTCAACAACTTTACTCCGATCAAACTAAGAAATAAAAAAATCATAATGAACAAAAAATAAAAAGTATATAAAAGTAAAAAAACAAAACTAAAAAAAATATGAAATAGTTTTTATTTAAAGAATATAAAAACAAAAACTAAAAAAATAAAAATATAAAAACAAAAATAAATAGAAATAAAAATATGACCAAATAAAAATAAAAAAAAACGTTAAAGTACCTTTCCTTAAAATAATAAAAAATAAAATAAAAAAACGTTTAAGTCCTTACCTTTGCTTAAAGTATTAAAACAATAATTCCAATATCTTCAACAACTTTGCTCCTTTCAAAAAAAGACTAATAATAAATAAAAACAAATAAATAAATAAAAAATATATAACAATAAAAAAGAACTGAAAACTAAAAAAAAACCAATAAATTTAAAATTATATTAACATACAAAATAAAAAATAAGACTAAAAATAAAAAGAAGTGCATATAAAAATTAAAAATAAAATAAAAAAATGTTTAAGTACAATAAAACAATAATTTCAATAGCTTCATCAACGTTGCTCCGATCACAAAAAAAAATAATAATTAATAAAAATAAAAAATTATATAAAAATAAAAACTAAAAACATATAAAAATAAAAATAAATTTAAGCAAATACGAAAACAAAAATAAATTGAAAAAATTGGAAATGAGAAAAATAAACAAATAAAAAAAAATTTTTTAAATTAAAAAAAGTAAAAATAAACATAAAAAAACGTTAAAGTACCTAGCCTTTGCTTAATATATTAAAACAATAATTCCAATAATTTCATCAACATTGCTTCGATCAAAAAAAATAATAATAATAAATAAAAAAATATTAATTATATATTAAAAAAAAATATATATAACAATAAAAAAAATAAAAATAGAAATAAAAACGAAAACAAAAAAATTTATGTATACAAAAAACCCTAAAAAAAAATAAAACTAAATACAAAAACAAAAATAAAAAAACCTTTAAGTACCTTACCTTTACTTATAATATACTAGCTTTAACCCGCGGCCCCGCTCGCGTAGGAGTAGTTTTGAGGGATTTAGGATATGTATATAAAAGAATTACAAACAATAATTTCATAGAAAATAATTTTTTATTAATAACCATAATATTACAATACCCGGCATCCGTTGCTATACCCCGTTGAATAAAATCAAAACAACCAATCAGAAAAATATCAAGCAAAATTATTTTTATTTAGTTTCAATCTCAAACCGTTTTTGAACTTTGCATTTGGGTCATAGTTGAACAGCTTATGCGGATTATGAAGTCTCGAATGTGCTAATGAGAGTCGTAGCGCGGTCTGGGGGATATGGGAAGGGAGTTCCATTATAAAAACATGCCCATGAAGGATTCATTGGGTGAAAATATGAATGTATAAAAATTTTTACGTCATTTGATGTTGTCGTTTCGTAGTGATGCGCGGACAACGTACAGACATTCACCTTTATAGTATAAATTAAAACAGTAATTCCATCTGTTCAAATACTCATAACTTCATCAACTTCGCTCCGAACAAAACAAAAAGTAAAAAGATAAAAAATAAAAATATTTATTAAAAAAAATATATATACATATATTATTTAAAATTAAAAATTAAAAGAAATAGTAATAAAAAATATAAAAATAAAAACCAAATAAAAACAATTGAATAAAAAATATATATAAATAAATAATAATAAAAAGTTTAAGTACTTTACCTTTGTTTAAAATATTGAAGCTATGATTCCAACTAAAGTTTCGCGCTCCTCATAAACTTTACTATTTTCGATGCTGTTATCACTTCGCAATAAGAGGAAGTGCTATCTTCCATAGCAGGCTGAGTGGACCCTATTATATTTCTGAAGGGGGTTACATGCGTTCAGAATTTTCAAAAAATCAATTTTTTTTACAGATTATTATTCTTTAAACTTTTAGGCGTATTTCTGTGGAAGTCGATTGTAAAAATTCCCCATTGATACAAAATTATGATAGAAAATGTAACTGCCTCGAGCGAAATTCACTTGAAAGTTTAAATTCGTTTTTCTCGAAACTACTTTTTTAGGCACAGTCTGCATGATAACAGTTTTTTCTATTTTTTGATGCGGTTTTTTTTTTTAAATATTCGAAAGTGTTTTCTCTATAGTTCGAATTTTTTATATTTTTATTAAAAAATTGTATAAACATAATTAAAGTGTGACATTTATGACGTCTACTTTTTTGCCTTACTTAGCCATACTTAAAATGCCGTAAATTGCTAAATTTTTTGAAATTCAAAAATTTGGCTCGACAGACTTTTTACAGATCCATCAACATTTCAAGGAGAAATGATGCAGACAATGGAGCAACTTTTTTTCATTGTACTCTGCGTCACGTGATTTTTTATACTAATTTTTGTAAAGAAAAATTGTTTTTGTAAAGAAAAATTATTTTTGTAAAGAAAAATTAGAAAAGAAAGTTTTTTATAAAGTTTAAGTACTAACAAACAATGTATACAATTTTTTTATATTTATTTCAATTGTTATCCCTTCTAAAAACAGTTTTTTTAGCGCATTTTTGGCGCTGCTGGACACATGTATGCTGGACGTAGGGCAGATCTTGGTATTTAAGCGCTTATTTATATGACGAGTCGCTTGCTCCCAAATAAAAATCTACTTCTATCTGCCTCTACTGAGCAACAGCTGCTGCTTATCTTAATTAATATTACCAACGTTTATTTTACAAGTTTAGCGTTATTACCTAAGTGTGTTAGTACAGATATCGAGAGAGGAAACCGAAGCCTCCCACTACAGACCTTTATACATTTTTCTTGTCCACTTCGTAGTTAAAACAGCTACCCACTCTCTATGGATTCGTCGTTCTTTTTTTCTTTTTGTTGTTGTCTCAATTGTGCGAAATTGTATGCCGGGTCGCTTGCTGTATGACGAATTAGCGAACGGTAACACGATCGATCTTTGAGCTGTCATAGTTGGGTATGGAATCCCATTTCGAATAACGAACGATTTGCTACGGGAATGCAGATAACATCATTTGCGATCAAAAATCTCTATCTCTATCTTCATCTCAACCTCCATCTCTGTCTCTCTATATTTGTCTCTATCTCCTAAAGCCGTATATATTGCCCATATTTCACACCTCAAAATTTGTTTAGTATCAGACCTCATCACTCGGTACCCAACGCTACTGCACTTTTTTGCCACGTGTTAAAGAACCTCTCCCTTTATCCGTAAGAAGATGTGCGTCACTGTCTTAATACCAATGCGCTATTCATGTCTTCGTATTTGTGAGTATTGTTTACTCACCATCACCCGCATGTGCTTGAAATGGAATTATTGCCTTGTAGCATATTTACCAACCGCAGACGCAATATTTTTCGCGAAACTTTTCTACAAAGACACTATTTCACATAAATAACTTTCATACACCCATGCCCATATAAGTATTCGTCTATTTGAGCAGCGCCTTAGTGTATGCTATACATTTATTACCTGTCGCTATGAAACTCACCACATAAAGAAGTTAGACAGAAGAAATTATGTAGGTATGTAAAGATTGAAGTATGCGTGCGAGCGACTGTAGCACTTTAATATACTTACATAATTTTCATATTTATGTGTAGGTATGTAGGCATGTATAGTTCTCAGATTACCAGCGCATCAAGTCATAAAATATGTCAAACGACATATTGCTGAATCAGCGCCACTGTCTCACACTCTTTTCTGATAGTTTTTCTTAGTTTGTTTGCGGCCTGGATTTAGCGCCTTGTCATATGCCATATACCTGGAAAAACACACACATCTTTGCCGTTTGGTGCAGCCTTGAAAAATATGTCAAACTAAGTTAATTATTTGCACTTTAGCTAATAACTAACGGTATCGTGATGATGTCCGGTTGTTGAGTTTGCGTTTTTTACTTGACTTCATTAAGCCATCATAGTTAAGGGGGGAGCCTGGTTTATAAGGTCAAAAAAATCAATTTTTTTTTTTTCGTTTTAAGCGATTCCTAATATATTTCAGAATATTCACTCAAAGTTAAAGAGCCTAGTTCTCAATATTTCCGTAGATACAAAGCCAAAGGTAGGCGAGCGTTAGGTAGTTACGCTGTGACCGGACAGCTATAGTACAAACTTTATCTTCTTTTCTCGACTTTTCATTTTTATGATTTCTTTGGATTGGCGTACATGAATGAAAAAACTAATGAACCTTTTGAAATGAATCATAGCTTGTTCCCTTCAGTATTAAATTCTCTTCTATTTGAACTAACAAAATAGATAAAAAAAAATTTTTCAAGATTTGTATAGCAAGTTGAAGAGATTTTTTTTTTTTTATAGAAAGGCATTTTTTTCTTTAAAACCTCCAAAAAGTTGAAATTTTGGAATTTCTCTCAGTTTTCTTAGTTCATCTAGAATAAAAAATCATGATAATTAGAAATCTATTTGAATTTTTTGCTTTAGATAATAATTACGAGCTGTATCTTGTACGCCAGTTGGAAACTCCAGCGTTGCAGCGCTCTACTAATTTCTATGTTAAACATTTTTTTCAACTTATTTCAACCAGTACAAAAAATGTTTATACTTTTTAAATGTTCATTAAAAGATAGAAAAAACTTTGCAGTGCTAAATAAATTTTTATAAACCAGGCTCCCCCCTTAAGGCAGCCAAACTTGACCTGTTTTCACTAGTTTTCTTTTGCTGATTTGTTTTTTATTATTTCTTTTCAAAGAAAAAAAAAATACCGCGTGAATTCAGTTTTAAATTTTTGTCCAAAAATGATAACCCCTTCAAAACTTTTCAACAAAACTTCAACCTTTTTGTCAAAATTTTTTAGAGAAGTGAGTACGCAGTTTGGTAGTCCATTAAATTTTAGTAGAACAAAGTGCAAGTGGGAAGTGGCTCAAGATTCTCATTAATTTGTAATAATTTTTCCCCCTGACGATGCATTTTCTCCAAGTAAAAAAAAAAAGAAAGAGAAGAAATTGCTTTGGATGAGTAAACTTTTTTCTAAGTTATAATGTAGCTTAAATTTTCTGAGAGCATATTCGAGTTCGGTGAACCAATATGTACCGAAACCACTTAAGGGGTTATATACAGTTAGAAGGCCGAAAAAAACGAATTTTCCAGAATTGTTTCTGAGAAAACTTTTAAATTTATTGATATAAAAATTTGTACACATATTATGTTATCTTTTAACTGTATTTCAAGTATTAGTAAAAATATTTATTTGAAAAAGGCCTACAGCTACAGCTGATCTCCGGGAGCTCCTCTCACAAACCCCTTTCTGCGGTGACCACTATATCTCTGAACTGGATCTTCTCAAATTAAAAAGCCAAACAGATTTCGTTAAAGTAGTGTTAAATCTAGTAACTAATCGAAGGAATAAGCAAAATAATTTTTTTGACGAAATGGCGGTTTCTGAAAAAAAACAATCGATTTTTGACCAAAATTTCGGCCTGAAATTATTTATAAAAAAAATTTTTATCGGCGAGAGAAAATCTTCGATTAATTACTAAAAAATATATTTAAGAAGTCGTGTTAAAACTTGAAACTAACCGGTTTAGCCGTTTTCGAGTAACGTTTCGACTTTGAAGACACCACGTTTAAAGTTTGAAAAGCCATTTACATAGGATAATTATTTTTTTTAACTTACATGGAGATGTCTATTCCAGGACCATATAATCGAACCTTCACCGCTTCGGCAGCTTCTAATAACTCGAGCTGATGTTGTCTGCGGGCCATTCTTCCGTCTCGGGTGTGCTCGCGCGATTTACGTTTTTAGCCGTTAACTCGCGTTAAAAAAAACTAATTTTGTTTCCGATTATTTCATTTATTTATTTAATTCAACAACTACTCCGATGAACTGGAGGAACAAGACTGACTTAAAACTATTTACATTTGTGTTTTTATAGGGTAATTCAACATTGCATTTTCGTAATGGGAACGGAAATGCAATAAATGCGAATTTAACAATATTTGTTAAAATTTATTATTTTCTTAATACACTTCAAGTTACTTTTTGAAACGGTTGCAATTCTCAGAATTGCGACCGAAATATAATAAATTAATATTATTTAGTATTGCATTTACGGTATGGGAGCGGAAGTGCAACATATACAGATTTTATTATTTCACTTAAGGTTCATATGTGTACATATTTGCTTACTTGCTAATAATTGCTGATTGTGTTTTAATAAAAAATTGTTTATTCCCTGGAAAGTTTATGAATTGCGACATGTGCCGGAAATCGATATTTGGTTACTGCTATTGTCAATTTTATTTAAAAATTCTTCGAATTTATCAGGTACATTGGCTTTAAAATCAATGTAACTGTTTGTATATGTAACTCGCGCTCTGAGATCGGAACTGTTCGCGCGTTGCTCATCTTCTTTTTCGGCATATGAATGCGCATTTGGCCCAAGTGTAATTCTTCTTGGCTTCATATAATGCAGTAGTGATGTCATTCCTTCATTAAATATGCCGGCAGCTATGTATGCAGCGATTTCCATAGTTTCCATAGAACCAACCGGAACAATTTTGGGAGAGATTTTCCAAATCAGTTAATTGTAGCTCACGTTGTTGTTTAAAAATTTACCTTTCTGGTATAAAAAAACAACAACACACTATTGCTTTACGCATCTAAATACATTAAAAGGGAACATTTACAATAGGCAGGTCCATAAAAGATACAGCGCTCCAGGTAAGCGCTGCCGCTCCGGCCTTATAGTTTCAAGCACTCTGAAACGCCTTTTCAAATTTGCGTCTAACTTCGAAAATATTCATCGGAACGATATTAAATTTTCTGGGTGTATTCTTATCTATATTTACATTAAGAAAATAATATTTAAAAAAATCGATTTTTTGAAAATTCTAACTGTATATTCTTCTTGGTGCAAAAAAAAATATTGCATAGATTAATTATTGAAATCAAGAAAATTTTGCAAATATTTGAAAAAGTCTTTGCAAATGTTTGAACGCTTTATGTCTGGTCTGCAAAATGCGTTTGATGCAGTAGAACCTCACAGCTCAGCTCTCGGAGCTACTCAGATACCGTTAAAACTGAATGCCATCTGGCGTTGTCTTGCTGGAACACAACATCTTTCTTATGCACCAATTCTCGCCGTTTCAGCTCTGTATCGAGCTTTCATGAGATTAGTCTTATGCAAATGGTTGCAAGTGGTTTTCTAATTAACTTTCTGTTACCGAGCAATGGAGTAGGAGCTTATATGGCGGTACGACTCAAAAATTCCCGTGATTTTATCTACATTTTCACCGATGAGCCTCTCAAAATCGTTGAAATCCCTGCTTTACTGTGGCATTTGTTGCGGTATTGAGCCCATAAAAAGCACCAATTTTGATTACCTTTTGCGTCGTCTTTTCACTTTGGCCGTAGAAATCTATATAGGTATATAAAAAAAGTCATATTAGTTACACTATTTATAACTCGAGAACGGCTGAACCGATTTGGCTGAAAATAGATGGAGAGGTAGCTTAGAACCAGGAGACGGACATAGGATACTTTTTATCCCGTTCAAACGCGTTTCCGTGAAGTCACTATAAAATGTGGCATAACAAAAACGCATCTGATATGGAATAACAAAACGCAAATGACAGCTAAACGTAATTTTGTCTATGGTTAAGTAGAAAATTTGATAATATAAATTTTGTCAGAAATATATAATCACAGTAATTTGTATTCTCTTTGAATCATTATAAATGCCGCGACCAAGACGATCGAATCTTTCCCGGCAAAGCCGTAATGCAAGAAGGATACGAAAGATTGCGGATGTGCGTTCTACTCATGCTCTTGGTCGTACGTATATAGTTCATCCAAAGAATGATGAATGCTTCTATTTGCGGTTGTTGCTAGTAAATGTGCGTGAGCCAACGTCATTTGAGTCACTACGGACTGTTAATGGTACAATATTCCCAACATATCGTGCTGCATGTGAAGAACTCAATTTACTAGAAATCGATACCCATTGGGATACGCCAATCATTGAAGCCATTAGCTCTGCATCTCCATGTCAGATGCGCACATTATTTGCTATCATCATTTCGACATGCTTTCCATCGAACCTATCCTATGGCATAAATACAAGGATGATATGTCAGAAGATGTTTTACATCAAATTCGTGTCAGTTCCATAAATCCGGATCTTGAGATGAATGAGGAGATACATAATCGGGCTTTACTCTTGATCGAAGACATGTGTTACCTTATGTGCGGTAGTTTATTAGTCAGGTTAGGAATGTCAGCGCCAAATCGTGAAATGAATGACGAATTTAATCGAGAGTTGGAACGGGAACGTGAATATGATCACCAGGAATAAGATTTAGTAGTTCAAACAGCTTTTTTATTGCCTCTAGGGCGGGACAAAGCTCGCCGGGTCAGCTAGTACTGAATAATTAATGGATTTTTTCACTTTTTCACCTCCACTTTGGAACGCTGTAGCACACAACTGGCTTCGCCAAATGCAAAGATTCTCAAATCTGTGTTTTAAGCATCTGTTGGCTTTCTAATGACGTAAGGTAAGACATAATACTATATAGGCATCCTGAGGTATGGCTCACTAAAGTCATCTAGCGGAAAACGCTCCGAACTTTTTACTTGACCAATTATCCGAGTTCAAGAGTTGGGCTCTTATTTCTTATTTCCGTGTTTGGGAGTTCGACTAAGAATTTGCTAGCCACGCAACTTTCTTTAGCCTCTGAGGTATTAATTATAAAAAAATTCGAACAAAAAAACTTTTATACTTGCAAAAATGGAAAATGTAATGGAAAATGAAAATTATTGTACTTCTTTTATTTCTGTCGGAACATAAAAATCATTAAATTTCATTATCAGTTCGCCTAAGAAAATGCTATTGTTCTGAAAACCCCGCTAAACCGCCACTCAACAGCCTCAATACAAACTCAAAAGCGAGTAAACACAAATGCATACTTGCTTTTATTCTCTAGTATAACAAAAACAAACAAAAAAATCGACTTGTACTTTTCACGTTTCCTTTTTCGCACTTCAAATGCACAATTAAAATCGACTGTTTGATCTTTTATTTGTATTTGAAGTGTAGAAGTACTTTCAATATCATTGAACACTTCGCTGGTTGTTTAAGGGCCTGAGAGTTGCTTATAAGAGCTTTCAGCCTCACAGAGTTGCAATTCACTCACTTTTGCTATGATGCTGTGTTCTAAAGATTTTAAAGGGTCATAAGCAGGGAGAGGCGGCCGCCGTAGCCGAATGGGTTGGTGCGTGATTACCATTCGGAATTCACAGAGAGACGTCGGTTCGAATCTCGGTGAAAGCAAAATTAATAAAAAACATTTTTCTAATAGCGGTCGCCCCTCGGCAGGCAATGGCAAACCTCCGAGTGTATTTCTGCCATGAAAAAGCTCCTCATAAAAATATCTGCCGTTCGGAGTCGGCTTGAAACTGTAGGTCCCTCCATTTGTGGAACAACACCAACACGCACACCACAAATAGGAGGAGGAGCTCGGCCAAGCACCTAACAGAAGTGTACGCGCCAATTATTTATTTTTTTTTTTTAAGCAGGGAGAAGGCCGAAAAAGTGATTTTTTTAAAGAATTTTTTCTACATGGTATTGTTGGTAAATGTTGAGATAAACGAGAAATTATAATATATAAATATGTATGTATTATATTGTTGTAGGTTAGTTTAGATAGCAGCCACTCCTCAATTATATAACAGCCAGCAATTCATCTTGCACACTTAGTCCAGAATTCGACTACTTGAGGTATCACATGGATCGAAAACTCTTATTCCACTTCAATTTACTTATGGAATCAACGAATCTGCGCGCCTGCTATATTTTTAATCCTTATACTGCCCTTCTCCCAAAATGCTCATCATCATCCATCAACATTACAGCTTCACGAGGGATGCTTTAGCCACCTCAACCATCTTTTTCCATTTAACTCGATCGGGAGCCTCCCTCTTACACTTTTTTACTTTTCATTTCTTCAAGTCTTCTGTGATGTTTTGTAGCCATATGAGCTTGAGTCTGCCTTTGCCTCTCACGATGATTAGATCGTTCTTGACTCACGCGATAACCGTTTACGCGATTTTGGTCGCATTTGCAGGGGTCATCATCAAAATAAGCAGTTCTCATCAATGACTTTGTTTTGTTTTTAATTGAGGAAGGGTTATCATGTGGCGGTTCCCAAATACAGCGCATAACCAGATATCGTGAACTGATTCGCCTTTTCACTTTAGCTCGCTCTCAGACAGCTGTTCGGGAGCTATACAGAGGATACTTGGGCGAAGCTTAATCTCTCCCAATCAGCATGGATTTATCTCGCGTAGGTCTACAGTTACCAACCTGGCTGCTTTTGGTGAATACTGCTTTGGAACTTTTGCTGAAGGTTTTCAAGTCGATTGTGTTTACACGGACTTTTCTAAAGCATTTGATAGAGTTTCTCATAGAATTCTATTACGTAAATTAGTCTCGTTTGGTTTCTATTCGGTTTGCTTTCAATGGTTGAAATCTTATTTATCCGATAAATGATGTGTGGTAACGATTGAGGGTGAATGTTCGTAACCTTTCATCGCATCTTCAGGGGTGCCACAAGGCAGTATTTTAGGGCCTCTTCTCTTCGTTCTATTTATAATGATATTTGTACCTGTTTTTCATTTGTCAACTTTCTTTTGATTTGAAAATATTTTCGACCATTAGAAAAAATGAGGATATTCCTATGTTGAAAACGCAAATTAATGCGCTCGTTCGCTGGTGCAGTAACTCTGGCATCTCTCTAAATATTAAGAAATGTTTTCGTGTCACCTTCGCTAAAACTCAAAACGTTCTCCAGTCATCTTACATCATTGATAATACTTTACTTCAATCTGTTCATGAATTCAAAGCTCTTGGGGTGACCTTTGACTCACATTTTTCTTTCAACAGTCACATTAACTTTATTTTGTCCACTTCTTACTCAATCTTAGGTTTTATACGGCGTAATAGCTCAATGTTCTCAGACGCTTACACTCACAAATTACTTTTTACTTCCTTTGTTCGCTCTAGATTAGAATATGCAACTTTTACCTGGAGACCTTGCCACTATGTTTCTATTGAGAGAATTGAACGTGTGCAGAAGGTGTTCCTTAAATGTGCTCTCAGGTCATTAAAATTCTCAAATCCTATCCCTTGCTATCATTCCCGTTTGATTTTAATTAATTTAAAGTCTCTAGAGAGTAGAAGGTCTATACTTTCACTGTCTTTTGTTTTTAGTGTAACTGAAGGAGAAATGGACGAGTGTTCATCCCTATTACGTTGCATTTCCTTTCATATTCCTACTAGATCGTTACTTATCCATTTCACCTTAAATTTCTTAACACGAATTATGCGCGTAATGCTCCTATTGCCCGCGCTTTAAGATAATTCAATGAGATCTCAAGTTCTACTCCGCTTGACTTTTCGGTTTCAAAGAATGAATTTAATAAATTTCTAAACTCTCTTTTCTAATTTATTTAATAATTTTAGTAATACAGTAGTAATTTACGCTCATATTTGATTTAAGTGGTCTGTAAAAACAACAATTATATTGTATTTTAGACTTATAATAAACGAAATAAACGAAGCCCGGATGTTCTGAGCTTCTTAGACTATATGCAGAAGAATCTTCCTTGACGCTCCCAAGTGAACGGCAATCAGGTACTTTCCCCACTTTTTCTACACACGGAGCCATCCTCCAAATGGATTATATTGGGTAGTCGAAAAAGTCTTTTCGTATTTCTAATCAAACTTCAACTCATTTTTTTTTATATTTATAATGAACTTTATTAAACCAAATACGTACCTGCGACAAGTAATTTTCACAGGCTTCTCTTGAAGCCAACTTTACTCCATTAAGGGAGTTGTGCATTGACCGAAACAAATGGTAGTCCGATGGTGCAATGTCAGGGCTATATGGTGGATGCATCAAAACTTCCCAGCCAAGCTCTCCCAGTTTTTACCGAGTCATCAAAGATGTGTGTGGCCTAGCGTTGTCCTGATGGAAGACGACGCCCTTTCTGCTGATCAGTTCTGGCTCTTTTTTTTCGATTGCTTGCTTCAATGTCATCAGTTGTTGACAGTAAAGTGTAGAATCAATCGTTCGAGCAGGCTGGAGCAGCTCATAGTGGATGATTTCTTTCCAATCCCACCAAACACACAGCATAACCTTTCGAGGCGTCAATTCTGGCTTTGCGACCATTTGTTGAGCTTCACCACCCTTTCGCACATTATTACCGTATTTGATCCACTTTTCGCCTCCTGTTATCACTCGCTTCAGAAATGGTTCGATTTCATTTCGTTTCAGCAAAGAATCGCAGATGTTAATTCGGTCCATTAAATTTTTCACAGGCATTTCATGTGGTACCCAAACATCGAGCTTCTTTTTGTAACCAGCATTTTTTAAATGGTTCAAACCCGTTTGATGATGAATGTTTAGTGCCTTGGCGATGTCATGGCAGCAGGACCGTCACATTCCTGGTCAATCTTTTCCATAATTTTATCGACTTTTTCAACGATAGGTCGACCGGAGCGAGGTGCATCTTTCACATCGAAATTTCCAGAACGGAAGCGAGCGAACCATTGTTGTGCTACACGAACTGATACAGCATCGTCTCCGTAAACTTCACAAATTTCATTGGTGGCTTGCGCGGCATTCTTCCCTTTTTTATACAAAAATTTCAAAATATAGCGAACTTCTTCTTTATTTTCACTCATTTTTGAACAGCTGCAACTTTTTTTTAACTTCTCCGAATTTAATTTTTTTTGGTTAAATGAAGCTTAAAATGTCACCTTTCTAACACTATATGATATGACACAATGTGGTTGGTAGCACTGAAGATAGATGACTCCAACGACATCTATTGACAAAATACGAAAAGACTTTTTAGACTACCCAATAGTTTGTAGTTTTTTCTGTGTCCGCAATTCTTTTATACCATTCGACTTAGCGTAATCGTTGCGTCTTCGCCGTTGCATAGGTCAATTAGTTCGTTGTTATACCGTTTTCGGTACTCGCCGTTGTCATTTCGTATGGGTCTAATTTTTTTCTAAAAATAATGCGTTCGAAGTTCCGAAGTCTTTCTTTTTCCGCCAGCATCATGGACCAAACCTCAGCAACGCGTATAAGCACTGGCTTTACAGCTTACATTTTCTTGAGAGAGAGTTCGATTTTAGCAACTTAATATTAGCATAATAGATACGGTTGGCTGACATTAGTCTCTCCTTGATAGTGATACTCAAAACCAAAAGCAACGCTTTATCAAAACACCAAAGTAGTTCAAATTCGGCACACCTTCAAAGTTTTAAAAACTGATTGAGATATTGGAAAATTTTCTTTTGCCTTCATCTCTTGAGATTTTCATGTATTTTGTTTTGTTTCGGTTGATGTAAATACTCGTCCATGCACCTGCGGTTTCTTGTGATAATGACTATATCATCTGCATAAGCGAAAGACCAGATCGGCTAAACAAGTGACCGGAATAGTGATGTTGACAGTGAATACCCTTGCTTTGCACCTCTTCCAATAACAAAGGAGTCCATCTGACGTTGCAGTTGCAGCTTACCTGTCGTATTCCGAAGCTTTAGCATTATCAGACGAAATAGACTTGTTGGTATATTTCTTCTTCTTCCATTGTTTTTGCTACATATGGTATTTTTATACTGTCAAACGCCTTTTTAAAATAAAAGAATAGCACAAGTAGATCGATATTGCATTCAACGCATTTATCAAAACTTAGTTTGAGAAGAAATGGCTGGTCAATTGCAGACTTATTAGGTCTAAGGCACGAAGAAATACTGCGCTGTTGTTACCTTAGATATAAAAAATGCGTTCAACTCCGCAAGCTGGCCCCAAATTATGAGTGCACTGAGAGGACTCGCGGTGCCGAAATACCTGCAAAAAATCATATCAAGCTACTTTGAAAACAGGCTCTTGCTTTATGATACTGACAACGGAATAGGCACATATAAAGTAACTGGCGGTGTCCCACAGGGCTCGGTGCTTGGCTCAACACTTTGGAATGCTATGTATGACGGTATCCTCAAGCTTGAGCTTCCTGAAGATGCCACCCTCATTGGATACGCAGACGACATTGCGTTGGTGGTAGTGGGAAAGCATCTGGACGTGTTGCAAGCGTTATGCAACGATGCAATTGTAAGAATTAGAAGATGGCTTAAAAATGTGAAGTTAGAACTTGCAGCTCAAAAAACTGAAGTTGTATTACTGACAACACGACGGGTACGTGAAGAGTTAGTAATTACGGTATCTGACCATGACATAAGGTCGCAGCCATATGTATATCAAATATCTGGGAGTACTCATTGACTCGAAAATGACCTTTAAGCATCATTTAGCGTTAGTCAGTGAAAAAGCCGTAAGAATAAATAACTCGTTGACTAGACTAATGCGTAATATTGGCAGCCCTCGCGCAAGTATACGGAGACCCCTCTTAACAGTCACAAGCTCAGTGATTCTGTACGCAGCACCAATCTGGGCAAACACAAAGCCATCGTACCTTCAACCCATACGATCCACATACAGACTTGGCGCCCTCCGAGTAGCCAGTGCCTATCGCACTGTCTCTGATGACGCAATCCATGTGGTAACGGGAATGGTACCTATCGAACTTTTCGCGGTTGAGATGAATAGGTTACATAATACCATTGGGCAGAAACCGTCGAACGTGGCTAAAAAAGAAGAAAGGCTACGAACAATTGAAGAAAGGCAGATACGATGGGAGCAATCCGAGAAAGGTAGGTGGACCTTTGAACTGATTCCAAACATTGCGAGGTGGATTGAGCAAAAACACGGAGAAATTGATTTTTGTATCACACAGTTGCTGACTGGACACGGTTGCTTTAAAGCATACCTACACAGGTTCCATCTTGAGAACGACCCGTACTACCCGCAGTTCCACTGTTAAAGTCCCACTCCACGGCTTCGGCCAAAGGCTTTTGATGCTTCCCCTCCTCCACAAAACAAAAAAAAAACAAAAAAAAAAAAAGGTCTAAGGCCACATTAATTCTGCGAATATACACTCGAATATATCGTAACTGTTAAAAAAAGTGACCTGAACTTGAATCTGATAGGGAGCTCCTCGCGGAATACTGCTTCTTACATTGAACTACGAGCTATTCGAGGTTAAAATTGCAAAACAAAAAATACCACATTCCCTCCCTGGTAAAAATCTACCACAAGCAGTTAACTAGTGCACTTACCATAATCGTATATTCCATTCGCAAAAAATCAGCTCATCTAAGAAATCGCTTTCTTTGAACATTTCGCATATTTTCTTTTGTTTACCACACTTACAAGGCATCCATGCACCACAGCTGCTTTTCAAATACACACACCAACACACATACTCACACACAAGCAGGTCACAACAAATTTCTTCGAAGACAATCCCTTTGTACAAAAATAACAACTACGAGCAAATACATAACTTTTACATCTGCACATACGAGAGTATATATTTGTATATGTGTATGTGTGTGTGTACATGCATTTATTAGTACATAAGTAAGTAAGTGATTTGTGCAGTATTTGTTGGTTACTTTATTTTATTGTATTAGCAATGTTGAAGATTAATTGCCATTGGTTATGTTTGGCATATGTTAGCTGACTCTGCTTTGCCTAAGAAGGTAATTAAACGCTTTTGGTGGCGGGCGGTTTGTCTGTTTGTATTTACTTATATGTGCATATGGATGTGCATTGAATTGCTATAACCTTCTGTTTTATGTGAAAATTTGTGTTTGTTTTTGCAAAGGAGGAAGCAAAAAAATGCTTGTACTCTCTCAGTGTAGAACTTTAACCTGAACGAATCCACCTACCATCCTTAACCAATCCCTTCACGGTACTAACTTAACTATTACGTTATCGCCTCATAAGCCATAAGCCCTGCACCCTTTTCCATTCAGATGCAGCCCGTCAGAAGTTGTACCTACTTGTTGCTAATCTACATTAATCTAATAAAGGGTGTTTTTTTTAGAGGTTAGGTTTTCAAGTTGGCACTACTTTTTTCGTAGATGGTCTTTTTGACAGCTGTCACTTGATTTATGCTCAGTTTGGTTTGCCATTTCATAATGAATAGACTTACACCTGAACAACGTTTGCAAATCGTGCAAATTTATTACGAAAATAATGGTTCGGTTCGCGCGACGCATCGAAGAAAATTTTGTTCAGCGATGAAGCTCACTTTTGGTTGAATGGGTATGTCAATAAGCAAAATTGTCGCATTTGGAGTGAACATAATCCACAAGCCATTGCTGAGACGCCGTAACATCCTCAAAAAGTCACTGTTTGGTGTGCTCTATGGGCAGAGGGAATCATTGGTCCATATTTCTTTAAAAATGAAGCCGACCATAATGTTACAGTCAATGGAGAGCGCTGTAGAGCCATGATTAATGACTTTTTCGTGCCCGAATTGGACGATGTTGATGTGGAACCTTTAGTTCCAACAAGACGGCGCTACATGCCATACAGCCAACGTAACAATCGATTTATTGAAGGAAACTTTTGGTGAGCGCATTATCTCGCGCCGTGGACCTGTGGCGTGGCCTCCAAGATCGTGCGATATAACACCGCTGGACTATTTCTTGTGGGGCTATGTGAAGTCGCTTGTCTACGCAGATAAGCCCGAGACGATTGACGTCTTGGAAGAGAATTGAAAGAGAATATTCGGCGCGTTATTGCTGACATACGGCCCCAATTGCTGCAAAAAGTGGTCGAAAATTGGGCCTCTCGGCTGGAATTTATTCGAGCCAGCCGCGGCGGCCACTTGCCCGAAATCATTTTTAAAACATAATGGCAAACCCTTATCTTTATAATAAAGCTAAATTCTTGGCCATAACATTAAATTATATACGTTTTATTTCATCTTGAAAACCTAACCTCTAAAAAAAACACCCTTTATTTTTAAGATCAGTATTAGAAGTAATAACCAGGCACTGCTTAATGGGGGCATAATTGCAAAAGAGATGGGCTTACCATCAGCAAATTTTTGCCGCAGCTGCTGAAACCCAAAGGAGGTTGAGAGTTTTGAATACTGTCTCTATCACAGTACCGCTCGGACCAAGATGTGCCACCTTTCTCTTCACAATTACTTCCCCGGATGCCTAATTGGACATTAGCAATACACATTGTCGCATTAAGCGATAACGGCTCCAAATAAAAGCATATTTTGGGACTTTTTTTAAGTGCGAGAAATAAAATAAATAAAAAAAACAAAATGAAATAAATCTTCATCCTCCGTCTGATTGTACAAATCGTAAAATCTATTCTGAATTGTGGATATAGCGCCGAGTTCTACAAATGCAGTAGACAGTTCATGTTATGAATAATGAGGTTCTATAGAGAATGAATGATGATCGAGCAACCACAGAGAGAAGTAAGGCATCATGCCTGGGACATATCAAGGGAAATCCCAAATACGAATTGCCCCAATTAATTATCCAAGGAAAAATCGAAGGACGACGAGGTATTATCTAGAAACAATTTTCATGGCTACGTACCATTAGACAATGGACCGGAATACGAAATGTTGGCAACCTCATTGACATGGCATGGGACAGAGGGTAAGACGGAGAAATAGTCAAAAACTTGTAAAAATTTGTTTGTTTTAATTTTTTGTATTAATAATTTGGTTGTAATTACGTCTTATATATAATTTATATTTAAAAAGTATATGTTATATGATCTCTTATAAATATTCGAGCAGGAGAGGTCGGCCAAACACCTAACCGAAGTGTACGTGCCAATTATTTTTTTATGTAAATTTGATTTTGAGTAGCTTGACGCAAATAAAGAAGAAGATGCTAGCTGACGAAAGCTTTTGGTTCACTTGCCTTAGGTTTAGGGTATGAATCAATAGCACTGCGTTACAAAAACGAACTTTTTTTCTGTCCTATGCACCAAATAGACTTTTTCGGAAAGGGGAGAAAAAATAAAAATACACTTGTATCGGCGATTTTCATGTACACGTAAGAATTTTTTTTTATGTATAAAATATAGAGCTCGTAGTCCGCCTGTGTGAAAAACTTTGGATCAATTTTTAACCCTTTTTCCATGATCCAATCGTGCTGAATTTCTGCAGGCAGACTCGTGGAAATGTTTTTATTATGTAAAATTAAAAAAAAAAAAATTATCAATTCTCAGATTTTCTTGAATTTTTTTTTTTCTAAAAAAAAAATGTTTTTCTAAATTTTCGGCATAACTTGAAGGGACTCCAAATTTTTAAACAACTTATTAACCTTTAATTTATTTCATACAACACACTCTGTGCCGTTTGTGTGTTTGTTACAGTTCCGGAAGTTCCGATCATCTGACAGTTGCGTTACTAGGAGACGTATACTTTGACAATTGATTTAAGTTCTGTTGCGTGAAAACGTCTTTCTGTATATTTCATCTTACGAAAAATGCATTGCCCGACTCGAAATAACTTTTGTCACGTTTGTGGCTTATTCGCACCAAGTCAAAATTTTAAAAATATTACGGAAACAATGGTTAATTCGTTTCAGAAAATATTCAAGGCTGCTTATGTTCCTTACTTGTGGTATAGTCCGGAAGTCGTGTGCGACTATTGCTATAGAAATTTATGCAAGTTTACTGATGGAAGATCAGCAATAAAATACTCTGTACCAACAATTTGGCTACCACGTACGGAGCACTGCAGTGAACTGTGCTACGTTTGCGTAACTTTTACTCAAACTAAAGGGTACCAATACTTTCGCCGCAACAAAATTCGCTACGCTAATATAGAATCGGTTATTCCAGCGTTTCTGTACTCACCAGAAGAACGTATAGCGGCTTCAATGGAGATTTTTGATGATGTTCCCGAATTAAGGGATGGAGAACCAACAGTAGCACCAACAATGCATCAACATTTCTTGCATCGAATGGGAGATGCGGGGAACCAGAAGTATCGGAATTCGTACCAACACCCAGTGAACTTGAGACTACAGTGCCGCATTTAGTAACGCAAGCTGACTTCAATGACCTTGTACGAGAAGGAAATTTGTCAAAGAGAACAACCGAACTCTTTGCATCACGCTTTAAGCAGTGGAATATAGTGGCGGCTGATTTTAAAATAACAGCCGCTCGTGAAAAGCTTTAAAATTTTTAATATAACAATTTTTAATTAAAATATAATAAAATTAATAAAAAAATTCGGGGTTTTATATCTCTATTGTAATCCGGAGTGAAATACCTTTCTTTTGATACCCACATCGGCATATCACATGCAATTTTTTTTTTAAATTTCGAACAGGTGGCAACCCTGTGAAACATTGTCAATGGCAACACCTAGGTGAAAAGTCTAGAAATGTGATACACTATCTATGTGCCCAATTTCATTCAAATCCGTTAAGCTAATCCTGAGAACGTGTGGCTATACAGATATGCATACAAGAATTGCTCGTTTAAAGTTATAAAATACAAAAAAAAGAAATTGTGACGTGTACATGAAAATCGCCGATACACGTGTATTTTTATTTTTTATCCCCTTTCCGAAAAAGTATATTTGGTTCATAGGACAGAATGCGTGTAACGCGGTGTAATTAAGAGTGATGTAAGATTTCTAATTTTCACCCTTGAGCTGCTTAATAAATCCGTGATATCCTCTTGGAAAAGCCACTTTTATTTCATAGCAAATTCTAAAGAAAAAGTTCTCAAACGATTAGACTCAAACGAATAAAACTTTTGCGAAAAAAGTTAGCAGGCAATATTATTTTTCTTGTACCACAAAACGTGAACAAAAGAGGGCGTTAAATTAAAATATTGGATAAAATCTTGTGGCACGTCATTGGAAGCAAGCGAAAAAGTTTGCGTGTATCACCTCTCGTCAACGGATTTCGAGTTCAGAGGAGGTCGAAGCTATCTAGTGATGCACTTCCGATAAATATATTTTTTTTTTTGCACCAAAACGGTGCATCCTTTGGTTAACAGTTCTACGCAAACAAAGTAAATAATTTCACATTTACACTCCGTATGTCCATATTGGTTTTAGTATTGCTTTATGTGAGTAGCTTATTGTCCAGGGGAAGCTCTGATATTTGGCCAAGTAGCCAATAAAGGGAATGAGGTTTTATTTCAAATGCCTACCGCTTTGAAAACATATGATATCGAGACGTCGATCCAAATGAATGCTTAAGTATTTAGCGACGACCGTTTGGGTTATCTCGCAGTTGCTAAGATGCGCTGGGGAAAAGTCTCCTTGCGGACCGCGAAAGTTATTTGTGTTGGTTTCGCGTCATTGGCTTTTATACGGCATTTGTTCAGCCATGTTCTAAGGCTGTCAAGGTTTTGCTGAAGTTCATTAGCAGCAGTAGAATCGTGACTATTTCTAGACATTACTACTGTGTCATATGCATATGTAGCTGTATGTGCGCTTACTTAAAGGTAGGTCGGCAGTGATAAATTTGAACATTTTTGGGGGTGTGTTCCTTCAAAATGTTCCTTGACTTGGATTAAAAACAAAATTGAAAAAATTGTTAAAAGGTGGCCTTTTTTACTTTGATTCATATCAATTTTCTTTTTTTTTGTTTTTTCAATTATATCCGCCAACTCAGAGAAGTCTTGAAAGGTGAAAAGTTGAGTAAATGAGCCTCAAACTTTTTGGTAAGCAGCGCAACTACCTGATGCTCGATGCTTTGGCTTTATATCTACAGCAACATTGCAAATGAGACTCTTTAACTTTGTGTGTATATTCCCAACAATATTAGGTATCGATTGAAGTGAAAAAATCCAATTTTTTTATCTCTTAAAGCAGACTCTTCGTTCATAACATCTCACTCGAAGTTCTAACCAAATAAGCCACTTTAATTAATAAATTGTATTGTCACAACTACCACAAAAACTAGCAACTCACAACAAATACATCGCATACTACAACTAAGAACAACTAACTACGATTACAACAATCAAAACAACAAGAAAAGCAACAGAAGCGGCAGCTGATATCAAAAGCAGCTCACAACTTTTAGCACAACGACTTTTAGACACCTAAGTATTTATTTACGCTCACATACGAAGACAGTAGTGTAGCTACTCAGAAGCTCGCATACACATGCACATGCCTACATACATGATATTGGCAGCTTATTTATCAGCTTCTATTTTATTGTTGCCTTCATTGGTGTTTATGCACTTGTGTGGTATCCTTTAAATACCAATTTATGGCAGCAAGCAGATAAAGTCCCAAATCTGCACTTAATCTTTTGTATTGTTTAATTTTGGCTCATTGAGTTACGCAGCCATAAGCACACAACTTACGTACAATATATGTGCGTATGTACATTAGGGTGACTCTTCAAAACAAAACTAATTCAGTTTTCCTATCAAAGTTATAAATAAAATTTATTATATTTTAAGGCATTAGCAGAAACATATTTTGGAAAATTTTTAAATAAAATTTAGCTGGGCAAGAGCGATTTGAAAATTCCTCCAAAACTCGAGTTGTTATAAGGAAATAATTAAAAAAAAATGTTTTCCAAAAATAAATCTCAGATAATAGAAGAGTTTAGAGAAAATGTTAAAAAACTTTATCAGTAGAATCAAAATAATGAAATGTTTATGCTACTTTTGTCTGTTTTCGGAAGATAGATTTACAGGGAATTTGAATTACTCAGCGAAATCTTGATTGAGCTATGACTAATCTTAAACTATGACTTATCTCTAAAACCAAGTTAAATTTATGTATCGAATACAACAGTCAGATATCCCAGCTCTTCGCGCAATTAATGACTTTTAAAGACCATCGCTGACTACTGTCTGAAAATATTTTTGAAAATTATTATATGGCAAAAGCTGGTAAACATTTAAAATTCAAAAACTCTATCAAATATAAGAGTGCAAAAACTAATATAAAATGCATGAATAATTAAAAACAAAATATATTTAAAATATTTTTTTCAAAAATTATTTTTCTTAATTTTAAGCATGGCTTTGCACAAGTAGCAAAAAGTTAAAAAGCGCAAGGTATATATAAAATATTTTTTTTTTATTAAAAAAATTTTAAAAATATATTAAAAACCTTTTTTCAAAAAACTTAAGCATCTCTTTGCGAATATAGCGAAAAGTTAAAAGGCTAAAAGTATATATAAAATGTTAAATCTATTTTTTATAAAAATTGTTTTTTTTAATTTTCAAAAAAAATGTTAATGTTAAATTCTTCAAAAAAAATATTAAGCACGGCTTTGCAAAAATAGCGAAGTATTAAACACCAAAGGCATACATCTTAGTATAAAATGTATATATAATTTTTTATTAAAAAAATATTTAAAAAATTATTAAAATTTTTTTTGGGTTTTTAATTTTTTTTAATTATTAAAAAAAGTCTTAATCATGTCTTGGTAACAACAGCGAAGGTGTAAAAAACTGAAGTTATACAGCTATGGTCAGACATTTAGCGCACTTTATATTATACTGATAAATAATGCAGTTTCTTCTAAGAGAGTGCAAATTTTCCTAATTTTGTTTTCAGCATGATAAGAGTTATTTATGGGTCTCTTCAAATGCCCAAAAAATAACCGTTATAATTCTGTCGTATTTGTTATTGCTTATTTTTTCTTGAGTTCTGTCTCAATTACGTTGGACAACTATTTAGCGCACTTACACGTGTTTTTCTCTTACATGCGATCGGTTCGGCAAATAACTATTTTTTGTGGTGAATAGTTAATTAATAACGTCTATTATTTAAATGTTTGCTAAAATGGCTAAAGGAAAGTGTTGTTCAGTTGAACAAAGAAAAATAATATGGAACCTTTACCAAATGGGGACCAATCAAGTGAAGATTTCCAGAATAGTGCATTGTTCAAGAAAAATGGTATACAATGCCATTCGAGATGTCAAGTCGGATGCTAATTTATTAAAACAAGAAAAAATCGTAAAGCTGCGCCACGTAAAAGTTCCCCCCGTGAGGATCAAATAATTACAAGGAAAAGTCTATCGGATCCTTTTATGTCTTCACGAACGATAGCGGCTGAAGTAAGGGCAGAATTAGGCTTAGTTGTGGCCAGTAAGCTCGTGCGATGGAGTCTGAATGAAAATAAAATATTTGGTCGCATAAGCAGAAAAAAACCGCTCCTATCAAAAAAGAATATTAAAGTGCGTTTATCATTCGCGCGTAGGCACCTCTTCGAAAAGAGTTTTGGAAACGAGTACTTTTTAGGGTTTAAACTAAAATAAACCGCATCGGTCCTGGTGGAAAAACATATGTACATCGTGAAAAAAATCAGGAAACCAATCCACGGTACACAAAAAAGACGGTGAAGCATGGCGGTGGGAATTTAAGAGTTTGAGGGTCTTTTTCGTGGCGCGGGGTTGGGCCACTGGTCAAGATAGAAGGAAATATGGATAAGCATATGAATCTGAATATACTTAGAAATAATATGGAGCCATATTCTTTCGAGTTTATGCCAGTAAATTGGATATTTATGCACGACAACGATCTCAAACATAATGCGGGAGTGGTCAAAAACTGGCTTTCGTAGGAAAATATTACCCAGCTCGATTGGCCAGCACAAAGTCCGGATTTAAATCCAATCGAAAACTTGTGGAATGATGTGAGGACGATGGTTGGGCAAAAAAAATTTAAAAATATCGATGAACTTTGGGAAGGTGTACAGGAAGCATGGAACTCTATTCCTTTGGGCAGGTGCCAAAAGTTAATAGAGAGTTTACCACGCAGGTGTGAAGCAGTTATACAGAATAACGGCTATTCTATCAAATATTGATATGGTAAATAATAATAGTCAAGAATCTTTTCTCAATTCTTACAAATATTTCATATTTTTTAAAGAAATCAAAACTGCGCTAAGTCTTTGTCCAAATCCCACTATGACCAAATAAGAATTACTTCTATTTTATCATATTTTTACTAGGAAAAACTGTCTACTTTAAGTTATTTTGTCTTAGGTATAATAAAGTGTTAAATATATTTAGTTAAAAAAACTGGATTTAATTTGGTTTCATATCATTTAATCGAGCATTATATTGAACTCTTTAAGTGCGCTAAACGTTTGACCATAGCTGTATGTCTTAACATAAGATATATAAATAATTTTTTATTGAAAAGTAAATATTTCAAAACTTTTTCAACATAGCTTTGCAAAAATAACGACGGGCTAAAAGCATAAACGTTTATGTCTTAATATAAAATGCATAAATAAAATTTTATAATCAATGATTTAAAAAAAATATTTAATTTAATAAAATTATATTAAAATTATGAAGTTTTTTTTCTCGAATTTTTTTCCAAACAATTTCAAGCTTGGCTCTGCAAAAATAGCGAAGTGTTACAAAGCCAAATAAAATCTTTTTGTTTTTATTTTTTTTGCAAAAAATTTTTAGCATGGCTTCGGCTTTACAAAAATATCGAAGATTTAAAAAACCAAAGGTATATATATATATATATATATTGTTTAAATAATTTATAATACAATGTATAAACAATTTTTTATTAAAACATTTTTTAATTTTACTTTTTTTATTAATTATCAAACATTTTTTTAATAAACCAAATAAAATAAACATAAATTTTTAATAACAAGAATGGTAAAAATTTTTTATAGAGAAAATTTATTTTTATCAAAAAATGTTAACCACTTCGGTAAGGCGCGCATTGGCCACGAAATTTTGCCCACAGCCGGCACTCACCATTCGCATGTTACTTCGTACATCGACAGTGAATCCGTTTTGCTCTTTTACAGATCTGTGACGAGAAAAGCTTTGAAGCACTGAAAACTTATTGTACATTACAGGCGGAGATTACTTGTAATGTAAATCAAGAGAGCGTATGTTTTTTTACGATATTTCTAAATGTTGGCAATTTTATTTACATAAATGGAAAAGTAGAAAATGTAACTAAAAATTATTGTCTGATTTCATTTATATTACTATGCGTGCTCATTTGTGGCCGTCGACTATAGTCGACACTCGACTTGCAAAAATATCTACTGTTCAAGAGCATTTAACCTACGATTAAAATTTCCTTTCTTGATTTTAAATTTTTTGAAAATTTGTATGAGTCACTTTTACGCGTAAATCGTTATATTTTACGAAACATTTTGGCAGAGGTCCTAACATATAATAAATTTTACCGTACCAATTTTGATTTTTTGTTTTTCCGATTTTTTTCATTAAGAGAGTGATGCACACTAATGTACATATGTATATATAAACACAACTTTCTTCTTATAAATAAACAAAACAACAGCAAAAATATGTGCCAACTAAAACAGGTAACGATAGGAAACAGGAAAACCGCAATTTTGGCGTTTGGTTGGGCATATGCGGCGTATACGTAACCTCACATCGACACCATCACCACCACCGCCAAGGCTTAGGAGTTCTCTAGCTATGAGGTTAACGCAACAAACAGGTGTGAAAACAATGTAAAATACTGCTTTTGTATGCGCCTGTGAGTGTGTGCTGCATTATACCGGAAATGTGTGGGCAGTTAGCGGGTGTAGCGGCAGCGTGTAAAAGAAAAGCTGCGCTACGCCGATTGTTGCTTGGCAAATAAATCGTTTATTTTGCAATATTCAATGCCTCATTGCAAGAGCGGCAATTACAAAAACCCATCAGCGCCGCACAAAACCAAATAATAGTAACTAACAAAGAAACAAACAAGCAGACGGGCAGCCATACAGCCATGCAGCCTTACGTGAGAGCAGCTGCTACCTAGCGCCTTGTGGAAAGTGCATGCATGTACGCGTGTGTGTGTGTGTGCTTATAAACCTATGAGTACCTACATATGTATATGTTTCTATGTGCGCACACAACTTTAGATTACTTCCTGGTCTACACTCCCTCATTGGGCTTCCTGCCGCACTTCCGCTTTCAAACTCACTTAGCTCACCTTAAGATTTTAGCTTTGCTTTACCGTTATGCCGTGAACGCAAAGACCTGTTATTGTGTTTTGTATGTTATTCTTCGTTTATTTTTCTTATTGCTTTAGCTCCTTTGGTCTCATAAAATATTGAAAAAGCCGCAAAAACTTTGCCAATCCAGTCAAGGGTACACACCAGAGCCATCGGCAGCCACGATTTCTCGCCTCACACAACGCACGCAGTGTACATATCAAGTGGCAGGTGGCATGTGGCATGTGGCATGCAGCAGCATGTGACGCATTTCAATGCGTCTTTGTTTGCCTTTGGCATGCAGCAGGTGTTGCTTGGTCGTTGGCACGTCGACACGCCTAATTGACAGCTTATTTGTAATCGGTAAAAAGAAGTTAAACATTTTTAAACACAAACTCAATCGGAAAACTTTGAAAGGAGTGTGTGAAAAATTAACAAGAAATACTCGAGGCGTTTGGGAAATTCCCAGGAAGGCCATGAAGATGTTGAGTAAATAGAATAGGAAATACAAGGTGTGTTTCTTAAGGATTTTTTACAATAAAAAATAATGGGAGTAAAAATTGTAAAAAAAATGTATGTATGCACAAATACTGAATTATATACTGGATACATTTTTTTTTTAATTTTTTTTTAGTGCCTTTCGACTACTGAATTATCTGCTGGTAAAACGACTTGACGTAACAAAAATTCTGTCTAAATACATTGTTTAAGTTAGCAAAGGAATTGCATCATATGCGCTTATCTCCCAAAATCCTGCTTCGCTTCACATTCTCCACTCCTCTGATGAAGTATTTAAGTTTACGAAATCATCACTCGTCGGAATTTGAGGCTTTTTACTAAGAAGCCATTTTAATTTATTACATAAAATTTCATACAAATATGGCTTTTACCCCAGTAAAACTAAGCTTTTACTTTTCACTATTCAGCCCTTGTTACTAAACTACAATTTCACCTGAATGGTGTCAAAGTGGCACTATGAGCCACCACTCCAATTATCTTGGCGTGATTCTCGACAACAAACTCAGTTAGAAATCCAATATCGAGTGCAGAATTAAAAGAGCAAACATAGCAAAAGAATTCTAAGTAAGAAATGCGGTCTCCGACTAAAAATCTCACCCTAGTTTTACACTGTAATTGTGGGTTTTATAGGTCACTCGTTCGATGATCTGCACTGAGAGCAACAAACCAACCAAACCCGGGAAGAAAAAAGGCGAGCATATACTCTCGTAACAGAGACATAATGCTCGAGTCAAAGCGACTAGACCTCGAGCACTTATGAAGATAGCAAGATCCTTCAATAAAGAGCATCATTTATTAACAACAACTCCAGCTGCCTAATTAGACTCGCGTAACTTTGGGTCAATTAATATACATTCTGGATATTGCAGCAGGTTAAACTCCTACTTCTCCAGAATCGACCCCAACATACCCAATATATGTCCGACATGTGAAAGTACTCCGCCCAATAGGTAGGTAGATAGGTGAAATGGTTGAAGTGCCAGTTTGGCACTCCTCAAGTAGCACTGAAGCGCCGTTTTGATACCATTATGAGACCTCTAACAGGCAGATATCTAAAGCCAGCCAGAGCTGTTGATATAATGGAGAAGATTGATGGAATTTAGGTTGGCACACTGCCCCAGGCTGTCTCAGAAAAGAGCACCCAGTGACCTTAGTCGCCCAGCTGCCAAACCCAGCCACATACAGAGAAAATGCTCAACAGTCTCCTTCTCTAAAAGGTCCCCACAGCTTATGCAATGGGGGTTAAATGGTAACCCTAGCTTTTCCGCGTCTTTGCCGATCATCCAATGACCGGTAAACACAGCTACGAGTTTGGAAATTGAATGGAGAGGAGCCCAAAGGACTTTGTTGGTCCTCCGTATATTGTACTGGGGCCAAAGGGTTTTCGAAATAGCACATGAAGAAATGGAACTCCATCTTTTCTGCGCTTTCCTGAAAAATTATTTGTACAGTTCCCATATAACAACTGTCACGAGGATGCCGATGACCGGGTTGGAAGTCTCTGAGGCCAATTCAGTCCCCTTCCTGGCAGGTTCATAAGCAATTTCATTTCCCTCAAATACATGTCCTGGGATCCAGATCAGAGAAATGTTACCTGTACAGTGAAGAGATTTGATCTCCTCTTTACAGGAGTTTATTAATTTTGTTCTGCACCACGGCGTCGTCAGAGCCTTGATCAAGGCATGACTATCGGAGAAAATGTTAATATCTCCCTCGCTCCCGCGTTCCCTAAGCATTTTGCATGTCTGCAGGGTCGCAAAGACTTCTGCTTGACAACCTCTAGCAGTATTAGGCAGTTTAAAGGAGATAGATAAATTGGCTGACTCTCCTCCGACTCCCGATTCCATCTTGGAACCGTCCAATACTAACCACCTATTCACATACCCTTTTAAAGCCACTATTATAACATCCCTCTCCCTCTGGACCCAACTTGTCAAAGCAGCACACTTTCTGGGCCTCCCGTTAGATCAGTTAGAGGATGATGATTGGTGACTACACCGCACTGGCAAGGCCTAGTTAACTGCTACGATGACAACAAAAACCACCATCGACTATCTATCACCAGACTTTCACTTCATTAAAGATTTCTTAGTGGTATTTCCAAGTAAAGCAATTAGAGAAGGAGGTGAATCCCTAGAGAATTTAATGCAGAAATCTACACCGACGGGTCTAAGATGCGGCCACAGCGCAGGTTTTTACTCTGAATCCATGTCAATGTACCTCCCAAAAAAGCTAGCGTATGTTGCCTATGTAGCCATCTCCGACACATTGCTAGTTGGAGACACAATGGCTATCTTCACTGATAGCCAGGCTGCTGAAAAAGGTGGTTAACTCACAGTATAACTGGCAAATTTACAATGTAGTTTATAGAGTATCTCAACTCTTTCTGTCAATGGCTCGATATAACTAAAGGCCACAGACACATCGAGCGTAACGAGGAAGCGGATGAGCTTGCTACGCTAGGATACTCCCTAAACTCGAAAGAAGCGGATCCAGTACAAATTCCCTTCAGCTGGATTAAAGCGGATCTAGGGTCTTACTATTACAGTACTGCGCGTAGACTATCGAAGTGACTACCAGTCAGTGCCGTATCCAGGAAGACATATTCTGACTATAACCAATTAAAGACCCACTTAAAATTGATTTAAAACTTTTTAAAATTTTTCTTAATTTTATATGAAGTTTGATAGTATAATTTACATGATTTTGGTTAAAAAATGTATAATATTTAAAAAAATAACACACAAATTTTAACTTAAAAAACATTGTGACTACTGCACTTTTTGGAATGCATTTTGTTTTTTACCAGGCAATCTCATGTACATACTTCTTCTGATTTTCTTATATCTAATGAACAAAATCGTATTTCCTCATAATTTAAAATTTCCTGGACCTATTTGTCCGTTTGTGTCCACAACTCAGAATTTACTCTTTTAAGTTTCCCTCGTGATATAGTGTCGGCACGACCAGATTTTCCCGATTAAATAAGCGATCATTTACTTTGAAGGGCTTCTTCCACGCCGTGCAAGGATCGATGGCCATGTTAGAACGCGTTTTACCAGCATTTCGCAGTGTCTCAGTGTGGTGCTTCAACGTCAAAAGCCAGAGTAAAGTGATCAATTCAAACCTGTCTCAATAATCCACGTCGAAAATCGTAATAAATCATCGCACGAAAATTGACACGAGTTAATTCCATCTTTTGGGCGAGATGAATTTTTCAACTCACTGAAAGCCGAACAAATAAATCTCGATTTACCAGCAGCCTTTAATTTAGCACTGATTTTAACTACTTCCCTAGGAAGTCCCACACAGCACCTAGCCCTCCAAGGCACAATTAAATATAGAGTAACACAAACGAAATCTCTCAGACAAACTCCTCTACGCTATTCCATCGGCACATCACTTGCCACTCTGCTCCTCCTAAACTAATCACTCACAAAAAACGCGTACGCATTTTTAAAACCAGCCCTGAGTCAACAATAACTAATCGTTTCGAAATCAATGCGTGCGCCCTAAGGTATGCACAGAAAAGGCCGGTGAAACAGGTAAGCTTATTAGTAATGCCTGTAATGCGACTATTAACGAAAAATAAACACTGCGAAAATATAAACCTTTCTTCCAAAATATACCACGTAGACAAACTACCACGCTTCCAAAGAGCCAGACAAAGGCAAAGCAAATAAGGCATTCAAAAGCTAAGCAATAGCAATTTGTTGCATAAAATGTGTGAGAAGAAAGCCTAGGGCTGATGCTTAGCGCGTCGAGAGTCAGATCAATTTGAATTTCAAATTAAAAACACGCCGAAAATAAGTAAAGTAGCAAAGATAGATAAAACAAAGAAGAGCAAACTGTATTTCCTTCCGCATTCCCTTCTTTGACAGTGGTCAAAGAAAATATGAAAGACTTGCCTTGGAGAAACGATGACAGCGATGAAAAACAAGACTATGACGCCCCCTATCAAGCCACTGCAGTTGCAAATTTGCTTTGTAAACAAATGCCGATGAATGTCGTAGTAGTGGAGATCTAAAATATTTATATTGGATATGCAGCAAACGAAAGGTGAAGCAGAGTGAGTTGGAAGTTTCGCAAATGTCGAAGTCACAAATATTTATATTCCATCGTCAACGAAGCACACGGACACCACTCGATGTTTTACGCATTTTAGAGACCTTCTATAAAATTGAATGTATACTTCTAAGCGCAATGGTGTTGTGGACAATTCAAATTACGATATTACTGCATACTTTTTGGGTGGTACTATGACGAATGCTGTTCGTTCATTGCGCGCTACTACTTTTTATTCAATATTTTTGTTTTAGTTACATATCTCTGCGAGTCAATTTTATACCCGTAGCGTAATTTGAGCGGTTATTTGATACTTTGCGGTCATTTTAATTTGAGTGACTGAATTTGTTAATACAAATTTTATGCTTTAAGCCCGAATTTAATACTCATTTAAGTTACGAAAAAGAGGTTGTCTGTAAAGTCGGTTTACTGACGATAGTTTAACGTGACAACGTCATAAGAAGATATTGATGGAATGGTTGCAATTTTCAAAACAAAATTTTAATTTTATTTGTTTGATAGATATTTTGTATGGATATAGAGGAGGAGGTAAATGGAATTGCAATGGAATAGGTCAAGTTACATTTACACAAACGTGAAAAATGACGAAACATTTATCAAATTCATGAAAGATATCTTCAATTTCGATTGTGCATCAGACGTTAATAAGTCAACAACAGTAAGAGGCACCATCATCGATTTGCCTTTTTCAAGACACTTTACACTCAAAACACTCCCTTTCATTTCCTACTTTTTCTATCATCGTCCTATTCTCAACAGAGAAATGGTTCATTACCATGCACACAGCAAGAAGGCATATGCAAATACAAGTATGTGAATTTATATACCTACATATGCGCATATACATACATATATATGCTCACTCAAGTAGGACAGAACCAGATGTGGAACGTTGCCGAACGCGGGGGCCGATTGTGCTCTTTGTCGTTCGTTCCGCGCTCTCGCTTGCAGTTCAAGCACATTAGCTTACATTTGCTTGCGTACGGAATAGATTCGTATATATGATATGTCCATATGATTTGTATGCATCTTTACATATAGATTTGTTCTTTTTGAAAATTGCGCGAAATTGTATATGTATATGCATGTTTATATATTATACATATATTAGTGTACAACATATCTTATAAGGTATATGGTAAATATTACCATACATTTTTTCCTTCATATAAAATAAAAAAATTAATAATAATAACATTAAAACAACAGGTATTATTAACAAACTTGGTTTTATTTTAAATTCTTCAAGTAAATCAAATTAATAATAATCAATAAGAAGGCATATGCAAATACAAATACGTAAATTTATATATGTACATATGCGCATTTACATACATATATACGCTCACTTAAGTAGGAGAGAGCAAGATGTCGAACGTTGCCTTTCGTTTGCTTTGTTCGTTCCGCGCTTTCGCTTGCAGTTCATTCAAGGTAACGGCAATGAGCAAGGTAACGACAAATAAGCAAGGTAACGACACATTTTTTCGTGCGTGCAGCCGGCTAAATCGAATTATAAGACGTTATCACGTCAAAAATATTAAATCAAGGAAATGGTCCCTTTATGTGGAGACAAACGCAATATGCATTCTCTAAAACCATGTGAAATTTCTTGTTGAATGTGTAAGTCAACCCTTACCTGCTTTTCCCTCTAACTAATACCCTAAATTTATTTTATATGGAAGAAAATGCGTAACAACGCAAATTTTGAGCTAATTTAAACTTTCACCATATTTTCACTTTTGCCAAAATTGAACGTGTTATAGAATCGCAGTGACACTCTGTCGCAATGACACTCTTAGACCTTTCGTAGGTCCGTTGTGATACCACTGGAACTTATCCTTACCCTATGGGTTCCTTTTCAAACCATCTGGTAGCTTTAATAAACGAGCAAAGCTTCGTTAGTTTTAGATGCGCTATGTCCGCTACGTCAGTTAAAAATGTTGTATCAAGAGTGCGGAGCCTCCGTATAACTCAGTTTTCACACTCACATAAAAGGTGTCTGACTGTTTCCTCTTATTTTGTGTTAAGACACCTTCTACAGATATCAAAGCACGGGAGTCCTAACCTTTTAGCGTGGCTGCCTATTAAACAATGACCCCTGTCATGTTTCTTATAGCTTCTCTGTTAAATCTTAACAAACTTTTTGACCGATCGCTGTTCAATTTCGGCCATGTTTTTCTGCTTAGTTCGCATGTTGTGAGTTTTTGCCAACTTGTATTTACCTTTTTTATGGTTTCCCTATCTATAAAAAGATTACAAGTTATAAGCATAGGCATCAGCGTCTTATCCGGTTGGAGATCGAGCGTTGTACCGGTTCGAGCAAGTTCATCTGCCTTGCAGTTCCCTGGTATATTCCTGTGGCCTGGCACCCAGATAAGGGGCACCTTGTAGCACTTAGATACGTCATTTAGTAGTTTAAAACATTCTAGAACTGTTTTTGACAAGTGCGTTTCAGATTCTAGCGCTTTTATTGCTGCTTGACTGTCCGAGTATATGAAGGCTTCATTTGTGGATAATACTCTCATTTTTATTACCGTAAGTCCCTCTTTTATGGTAGTGACTTCCGCCTGAAATACATTGCAATGATCAGGAAGGCGAAATGATTGGCTAACTCCGAGTTTATCGAAGTAAACCCCTCCACTTACTCTGTTTTCTAGTTTTGAGCCTATACAGATGGCTGTTATCATCTATTATCATTTTCTCTACCAATCAACCCTTTATCCCATTCCTCTTTGGAAGAAAATACTGTGACGAAGGATTTATTTTAACTGATATCCTAGGTCTTACTGAAATCCGTTGTGCCAGAAATGCAGTGTCCTCTGTGGCTCGTTCTGAGTAGATCGATTTCTCTTAATCTGAGAGCTGCCTTGGCAGCTATTTGCTTACCGAAATGCTCTATTGGTAAAAGGTTAAACATAATATTTAGTGCTCCTAAGGGCCCGCAGATGCAGAGTACGATGGTTTTTTTAATATATAACTTATCTTAAGCCGGTCATCATACTAGTATACCGTGTTTTAGGATTGGTCTTACTTACAATATACGATAGATGGGGAAAGATCCCAACTTAGTCCCATTAGCTCTTTACAAGAGTATAGTTCCATTATTTTTCTTTTTGCTCTAGCCTAGACATTTAAATTCCATCTTAGTTTTCTGTCTAGTATTAGACCTAAGTAGCGGGCCTCATGACAATGAGGGCTAAAATGACAATACCGTTCCACCTAGAGTCCGAGGAGTTATTTTTGATATTCCAGGTTTCCTAGTAAATAAGATAAGTTCAGTTTTGTTAGGATTGATGCTTACCCCATTTGTTTTTGACCAGTTTTCAACCATGTTTAGTAAATCTTGCATGATATCACAAAAGGTATTGGGAAAAATTCCCTCTTACTACCATTACAACATCATCCGCATACCTACGACGAGAGGACAGCGTCTCTCCTCTAGTTTCTTTAGCAAGAAGTTCATTGCCAGCACCCAGGGGAGAGGGGACAGTACTCCGCCTTGAGGTGTTCCTGTATTGACTCTTTTCCTGATCAGCGTTAAATTTTAAATCGTCTGCAAAAGTGATTAAAACACCAAAAAAATGTATTGTGATGTGGAATCAGCGGTATAAAGTGTACAAAAATGTTGATGACTTTCCCGAAAGCGGCTTGAAGCGAGCGACCACAAAAAGCAGGATAAAGTGATCGCCCAACTTTTTAAGCGGGCCCCTTCTTTGCGACTGCGCCAAGCACTATCAGTTCTTGCTAAAAAGGGAATAGATGTGAGTATCAACACCATCTAATGTCGACTGAAGAAGGCGAACATATCCTACCTTCCCACATCATCAAATGCACTGCTCTCAAAGAAACACATTGAGAAACAACAAAACAAGAAAATGGTGTCACAGTATTGGACTGCCCTCCCCATTTGCCTGACGCCAACCCCATTGAAAATGTGTGGGAAACTATGAAAACGCATCTTTCCGGCAGGCCAGCCCATGACTTAAAGCAACTCGTGCGACAAGTTCGCAAAATCTAGTCCTGTTTGTCGACGAGCTACGCAGAAAAGCTGGTTCAAAGCATAAACCATAAAGAAGGTGCCAGGCTATACTCGACAACGATGGAGACTACACGGCTTACTGAGTAATTGCGACGCGTAGTTTTGTACATACTTTCATGTAAAAAACAAAATTTAATATATGTATATCTTTTATACTCCATAAATAAACGCGGTTCCTTTTTTCTGACACAGACTGTATTACAGATTCGGCTTTGGTAATGGACCTACTCGATTTTTGTATACCAATTATGCTGTGCTATAATTTCTTCCACTTCTCCCATGGCATTTTATTCACCGAAAGTACATATTTCGATAAGCCTCATAAATGGAAGTTCAAGTGCTTCGCGACTTGATTTCCCCAACGCAGAGGAAACCTTCTATGATGCCATATCTCCCACGAGGGATTGAGGGCCGGAAGAAGAAAGAGAGGGGAGACCTCGCTCTGACTCTACTTTCATCAACGCTACCATCACCGCACCCAATATTTTGAGAGCTGGAAATTTTGCATTCATTCAGTCAATGAGCTTACCAGTCCTAACTAATAGCAAGGGTTGGGTATAACAGCGCATCTTAACATTTATAGCCGATAGTGAGAGTGAGAGTGCGGCTATTGAGACACGCAACGCACAAACAAAAGACAAATTGAATTTTTCACTTAAGTTATTGCAAAGATGACAGCATGAAATAATAGCGCCAGCTACAAAATAGCGATTACTGCTGCGGCGGTGGGGGTGAATGCAAATGTAAATACAAGCAAACAATAATCAGTTAATACAAAACAAACAGTGGAATTAGACCCAGCGGGGTTTTTTTTATTGCTTCGGACGCTTAACAAACTTGAGTCACAAAAAGGAAAAGAGAAGTAAAGTAGGGCCACAAAAGAATGTCTGGCTAAAGAAATATTTTTACTTTCGCGCATTTGCTGGAAATTGATACTTAGATATGTATGATGCATTAGCATCCTTACATCTGTCTTGCGCCGAAAATTGCAAAAATCAACTTATTCTGCATAGCCTGCCTGACAACGGTATACACACATACACACACACACACACATGCATGGATTCATTCACTCGCCAATATCAATATTTACAATTCACTTAAATTTGCATGCACGAATGCATTGCATACTTTTGTGCGATTGCGATTTGCTATAATTTTGGGTGCGCTCAACTGTGCCCCACAGTTTTAGAAGCATTTCAACTGTACTTCTTGTTATTTTAGCTGTTTTGGCGTTTTTGCCTAAATTTTTTGGTTCTTTGCATTTTTTTTCGTTCTTTTACAGAATGTTTGCTGTTTTGTTTTGCGCCTCACTAGATTTTTGCTTGCTTTTTGCTGCCACTAGAAACTTTTCTAATTTGTGGCTTAGAGTAGTAATATGCAGCTAGTTGGCGCTGAGCATACTTGCAGCCGGCACTAATATCGCAACGCTAACAGCCAGCATTCCAATTTTGAATTTTGAAAATTTGCAAAATTTCACATACTCACCCATTGCCACACACACACACGCACACAAATCGTATGTTGTGCTCCTGTGGCGCCTAAAAGCAAATCAAACACTTCAAACAAATATTGACAGGCAAACAATAAACGTCAAAAGTAGCGGCTGTAAGCCACTTTGCTCCTCTCGCCGATATGTATGCTACGTGAAAATCTCATTTTGAAGGGCTTCGTGTGAGAAAGAGTGAAATGCCAGAGCGAGCTGCTAGATTTGGTATACCATTTGCTGATTTTGCTGTTTGCTCAGGCAACTGCCAAGCATTTTTCACTTTGATAACTTTGAGTGCCTATAAATATGTGTTATGAGTTTTATAATTTTTCGTTTTTGGCGCACTGGTTTAATAAACTGTAGTTTTCTGTTTGTTCTTCCGATGGTAACCCCTTTTTTGTTCCCATATTTTGGTGTCAATGAACAGTTTTAACATATTAACATATTACCAAAAGTTTCTAAATCAATTGCGGGCACATTAGCGAGGCGCGGCAGCTTAAATATTTGGCTTTGATGGTGATTTAAAATATTAATTTTAATTTTTTCGCATTCAAAGAAAGCTCTCACTGGATGGAAACAAGTTTCTAAAGTAAAATGCGTTAATTTCCCTACGCCAAGCCTCTGTTTCTTCTTTGTGAGTAGTGTCATCGTCAGCCATTCTTTACTTTATAGAGAAATTCAATCAGCACTTCACTTTTCTATTTCTATAAATCCTTGACCGCTCCACGCCCTTAGCTTCAAACAGTTCAGCGGGTTTACCAACGGCCCATATAATTTTCACAAAGTGGAGAGTTTCCAATACCGGCGTGACTGATAGATTGCAAGCTGCTACTAGAAGTTATTTTACTCACCTCAAACTTCTCGACAATAAATTAGTATCGAGGCCATGAAAGCTACGAATCTACAGGACACGAATAAGATAGCAACATATGACTGCGAAGAATGGGCACTGACATGAAACTTAAAGAACTACCTTCTCCACTTTGAACGCAAAATCCTAAGAAGGATATTTGGACCAGTAAGGGAAGCTGATGGATCTTACAGAATAAGATACAATGATGAGATCGAACAGCTGATATCAGGGATCCGACTCCATGCACTACCCCCTCACTTGTTTTGAGAGAAATGTTACGAATTTTCCAATGAAATTCACAGGAGATGTTCATTTCGTGATTATTTTGCTAAAACTAGCACCAACACTATTCAGTTAATAATATTGTAGTTTTTAAGTTATTTGTTGATAAAATTTGTCTTTTACCTTCACCAAATTTTGATAGAATAAGTGCACTTATCACATTTATTTTAATAAATATTGAAACTATATTAACATACACACACGTTTTTAACTCTTTTTATTTATTTATACCACAAATTAACAATTTATATTGCATTTTTAAGTTGCTAACTCCAAATATGCCAGCTAATATTACGTTTCCACCAAAAGCAAACACCGTGTTTGCAGGAGTTGTGTTTGGGAGAACTGTCAACTGTTTCCACCAGAAGTTTGGGAGAAATTGTGTTTGAACTGTGTCTTTTGTTGACATTGTGAAATAAAAATTATAAAAATTGATAAAATTATAAAATGGTGCATAAAATTCAATTTGTTATGTTGATTTTATCATTTTATTTTAAAATAATTGATAGTGAGTTGGTCACATATTATTTAAAAAAAAGGTTAAGGGAAAATAAAATAATTTTAAGCGTTGCTGCCAATTTAATGCGTTCGCAAAGTGTATGGTCTTTGGTATGGTAAACAGATTTATGATACATTATTTGTGTATAATGTACATGTATATTTTAGGAACATTCCAGTACCTTTTGGGAAGTAGACTGCCAGAGTAATGGGGACAAGTTTTTCAAAGATAATTTCCGAATGGAAAGATCCTGCTTTGAAAAATTGTGCGGCAAACTTGAAAAAATAGCCAAAAGAAAAACGAACTATCGAAACCCGATTTCACTAAAAAAGCGCGTGGCAATTGCTCTGTATGCACTAGGATCTTCTAGTGAATACAGATAAATTGGACATTTGTTTGGAGTAGGCAAAGCAACTGTTTGCAAAATACTCATCGAGTTTTGCAATGAAGTTGGGACATCTTTGGCTCCAATATATTTGAAAAATTTTCCACTGACAAGGGCGCAAATAGAGAATGGAGTCGCAGATTTTAATGCAATGGGATATCCACAATGTATTGGAGCAATAGGTAGGTTTATAAGTAATGCGATAAAAATAACGTTTAATCAAAATCATCTTTATTATACAGATGGATGTCATATTGAAATTCATCCAAGAAAGGAAGAAGCCATTGATTACTACAACTACAAAGGGTGGTATTCCGTAGTACTATTGGCTTTGGTAGACGCAAAATATAGATTTGTTTATATACATTGCGGCAGTCCTGGAAGATGCAACGACTCCGGAATTTTTGAAAAATCATCGCTAAAGCGCGAGTTGCAAAGTTGTGCACTTCTTGATGAATTGAGCTTGCTGTATGGATCCACAAAAATACCAGTCCATATTATAGGGGACTCTGCTTTTCGTCTCTCTCAGCATTTAATGAAGCCATATCCGCATTGTGTGACCAATACACCCGAACAAAAAAAATTCAACTATAGATTGTCTAAGTGCCGGCGTGTTGTGGAAAATGCTTTTGGCCATTTAAAAGCCCGGTAAATACAACTTAGAGATTCTAATATTTTTAAAAATTGGTAATACAGGTTCTATTTTAGATTTAGGAGAATTGGAAAAGGCGTGGATAACCACATCAAAAATGTAGACACAGTTATTTCATGTGCATGTGTTTTACATAATTTTTTGATTGCTGAGAAGGATTTAATTTTGGAAAATTGGCTAGTGGAAATGCATCGCGATTCCAGGCGCAATATTCAATACGGCACCAATGCAGTTGACCGATCTGAAGGAGAATCGATAAGAAATGCGTTAAAGGAATATTTCAGTGAGTAATATAACTTTTTTCATCTAGATTCTCCCGTATGTTTTATTAAATTAACCATAATTTATTGGTTAAAAAGGTTATTTGGTTTAAACAATTTTATCTTCAAACCAAATATTTATTTAAATATTTCGACCTACAAAAGCCACAAAGAGTCCAATTGATTGAATTTGAAAAACAACTTTTCACCAGAACAATAAAATTTCTAATACATAATTTTATAAAATAACATTTTATTCATTTTTGAAAAAAGATAGTAGTAGGCACATAGTGCAACTTTAAAAGGCACAATTCATTAAAACTTAAATATCATTTCACATATTAATTTTTAAGCACTTTCACAAACAATATTTCAAAGGATTTATAATTATAAGTTTTAGTTAATTAATTTCTCTCCAAGAAACTAACCACACTTTTTGTCAATAACTCAATAGCAGCAACCTTTTTTTTCTCGATTTCAATTAACTCAGCAGTTAATTTATTGTTTTCCGTCATACAAGATTTAATAGTTTCGTTTAATTCACTTACTTTCGCATTTTTTGTTTTTGCTGCAGGTGCGGAAGCTTCGTTCAGTGCTGGAGACGATGGTGGCGAAAATGAAAACGAAGCAGACGGAGCAGCTGAAAATGAGGAGCATGAAGGTGATATCGGCGAATTTGATGGAGCTGGCGAAGCAACCGAATCAGGCATGCCTACATATATAAATAGAAATTAACATTATACAATTATATGTAAATACAAATAAAATTACATATATAAATAAAAGAAATACCTGTTATACTATCCGCAACGAGTTGATTCAGTATTCCTGAGGAAAGATTGAAGACTTATTTGGCCAGCTTAAGAGCTAAAACGCCAACTCCAAATCAAGAACTTTAATTTTATATTTTGCGCGCACCACTTACGCTTACCACAAGAAAAATATTAAACGTCAATCAAATGTCATATTGACAAATTGCAATCATTGTTGCCATGTTTCGATAAGAATGCAATAATAAATGAGGAAAATGAGCAACATTGGCACCACTTAATAATTAAATTAGATGCAAACCCAACAAAACACGCTTTGAAAAGTGGGTTTAGGTATGGAGTTGTGTTTTAATTTTGTATGGGATTTGACAGGTGTTTTGTTTGGTGTTTGCGCTAAGAACACGATAGCGGCAGAGAACCCAAACTCCGGCTGCGGTGGAAACGTAATATAAATTTACAATAACTGAAAAGCATGGCTGAATGGAGTGCTGCCAGAAGCAAAAAATAAAAAAAATAATAGAATGCGATTGAAAACGAAGCAACATAGGAACATAATTTCCACACACTCTTTTCTGTTAGAATAATGAGGGAATGGGGGTTTACAACCTCTAAGGTGTATATATTGAGTTCATAAATACAATAAATACAATATCGATATGATTTTCGAAATACAGTTCCGCTTCACGTAAAACTCCTATGTGCAGCAGAGACGGTGTTTGACTATTAAGGGTGATTTTTTTGCAGTGCGGCCGAAGGCCGCCTACGCAAAAGAACGTTTTACGCAAAAATACTGTGAACAGCATAGACGGTCTAGTATCCGCCTATTTTATTTATTTATTTTTTTTAAGCGCCGTCGAAGGCCGCCTACGCAGAAAGGAGTTTTACACAAAAACACTAAAATTTCTCCCATCCTACTCGAATTTCTCCTATCGTACCTACAGGGAATGCATCCCTGCATCTTCGAAAAACGGTAATTTTTACTTTCATTTTGTTTTGCATTTTCGTGTTTTCCATTTACCGTTGCCATTTAAAACGCGTTGAAAGTTTTCAATTAAGTGATTTAGATTATATTTAATAATACAAAATGAGTCAAATGGAAGCAGGTAATTTATTTCTTATAAAACATATATATATTGAATTATATTAATATACTTTTTAGATTAAAATATACCTTCCACAAGCAGTGGAAGGACTTTGCAAGAAGCAGCAATGTCCAAAGCAATGCTCTCACTGCTGCTGAAATAAAGCAGCGCTGGAATTTTGCAAAAGTGATAAGGAGATTCGGGACAACAGAGCAGTGCGTCCAATTTGCCGAGGATAACGGCCTCATTCTGCGGTCGAAATTGTGTAAAAAACATAAAACACAGATGTCACTGCATATGAGGGGCAACAGCTCTCTGGGCATTTTTCGGTGCAGAAAAGCGTCATGCCGAGATAATTCTGGGGTGTCTAGAGCGAGCGGGACTTGGTTTGAAAAGGCCAAGATTTCGCTCCCCCATATTTTTCACATCATGTATGGGTATGCACATCACTGGTCGAATGCCATGACTAGAGAAGAAAATTTCGTCGAGGGCTCCTGCTTGTCTAACGAAACAATAACTGACTGGTACAGTTATTGCCGTGAGGCTGTGGTAACATATCAGGTTGACAAGCAGGAGTCCAAAGGAAAAATAGGAGGGCCGGGCAAAATCGTGCAAATAGATGAGAGCAAATTCGGCAAAAGAAAATATAATAAAGGTAAATTTTGTATGCCTGCAATATAAAACATTTTATTAATTAAAATATTTCTGTTGTTAATTTAGGGAGAAGAGTGGAAGGCCATTGGGTTCTCGGTATGATAGAGAACGGCAGCGAAGACTTAAGGCTGGAGGTATGTCCGGACAACGTGCGTTCCGCGAAGGTGCTCATACCTTTGATTAAAAAGCATGTGGCGGAAGGCACAACAATCCACACGGATTACTGGAAAGCATACGACTGCCTTCGCGATCATGGGTATGAGGACCTAAAAGTAAACCACAGCGACCCGGACAATCCGTTTGTGACGAGCGATGGTATACATACGCAGAGGATAGAATCCCAATGGAGGGTGGTAAAACGGTTCTTTCAAAAGGATAATTATAACAATCCAAGCAACTTCGCGGACATCATTGTAGAGTACCTTTGGCGCAAGTCAATAATTAAAAATCGCTATGATCCCTTTGAAAAGCTGATTGATGTCATCAAATACAGTTACAAACCATAACATTCTGTCTTTTTATTCATTTATTCTTTTTAAAATTTTTTAACTGTTCTTCTTTATATATAGATATTTAATATATAAAAAAGAATATATATAATATATTCATAATATAGTAAAAATTTGGAATTAAAAATCGCGCGATTTTTTATTCCAACTTTTCGCCTGCGGCGCTTTTTTTTCTTTTTTTTTTAAATATATACATATATGTATATATATATATCATATATTCATAATATAGTGAAAATTTGGAATTAAAAATCACGCGATTTTTTATTCCAAATTTTCGCCTGCGGCGCTTTTTTTTTTCTTTTTTTTTTTAAATATATATACAATATATATATATCATATATTCAAAATGCATACAATCAAACATACTTTACTGAAAATCAAGCATTAATATATATATGTATATAAATATATACATATATCCGTAAATATATCTATATATATATATATATATTATATATATATATATATGAATAGACGTATATAATATAGAAATAATTTGTAAAATTTTGTATTTTTATTCATTTATTATCTTCTAAAATTGTTTATTTATACGATGTCTGGCAGCACTTCGGTTGGTTGTAGTAACCAAAACAGGAGAATTCTTGGTAAATTATACAATTTTTAAAATCAAATAACTTAAAAACTACAAGCCGCCGTGAAATGAGGTTTTCACTTTTAGAAAGTAGAATACCCCCTCTACCCCCCCTTATACCCCTTTTTTAAAACAGACGGGGTAGGGGATGGGTATTTTCCGTTACAACTCATTCCTGTAAGAATTGTCCTTGTGGGAAATATTTCCTCGTTATCTCCATTTCACTCTGGAAGTCTGTTGACAGATCTCCATCTACCATAGATCTCCTAAATCTTTGATATAACTTGCCCCAGCCTTATTACCATTAACTTACCTTCTTTCTTGTGAAATATGTGCTGTATTTCATGCAGAGTTGATGAACCGCCTTATTCGCAGTTGTTTGATGAGATTTGGATATTGGCTCCCACCCTTCGTTCACATCCAGGCCATGAGAAGTTTATTACTTGAATGGAATAAATAGTCAAGGAACCGCCTACTCTGCCTACTTGTTCGACGAGATTTGGATATTGGTTTCCACGACTCGTCCATATTCAGGCAATGAGGGGACGATTAGTTGATTCGGGTTTAAATCTCGAAACCACCTCTAACGCAGAAGTGTGACAAGATATGAAGTGCATTGAACAGCTTTTCCACGAGAAAAGAATATTCAGTGAAAGCTAAGATGTCTGAATATTTGCCCGACGAGAGCAGGGTAGCTGAGAAGAAGTTGCTGAGATGATTCCACCTCATCTGCCAGACAGCTTTTGCAGAAAGGACTTGAAAAAATCCCAAGTCTCACCGCGTGGATACCTAACGGACATTTGGGTAAGGATACCCACCAAATTCGCAAGCCACGAATTTGTTAGCCTAAGAAGTTCACTCGAGCGCCTCCGATCTATCCGCACTCAGAAGGATTCGCTGTTTTGCACATTTGCGCTCAAGTCCAGCGCTCGAGAGTTGACGCGAGGCCCAACTTTCGAGGAGTAAACTATAGGTTATCATGCAAGCCCCAATCCTCTCATTTCACAATAGACCCAATCCAAAACCTCTTTTTCCCTCCTTTCACCTGTTTAGTTCCTTTCCCTCAATTTTCTCCCAGTATGATATCACAATGGACGATTTTTTGATTATTTGTCCAAGTTGGCCCTTCGCATCCTTTCCTATCTTATCCTTTCGGCGTTTGAGAAGAAAGACTCCAAAACACCCGGGCTGATTGAATATCTGTCTTAGACGGAAGCCTATTTTGCAATGTTTGAGCATTCCTAAATATTCGATCCAGTCTGAAAGCTCACCGTTAATTAGAAGAGGTTTACCAACGTTGGTGTCACACACAGAGCGTCCGCTTTCTGGAGAAAATCATTGGCTGGGCGTTAGGGCTTCTGTGGTATCGCTGGAGTTTGTTCGCAAAGCAATGCTGCGAGTTTATGTAAGACAAATACGTATTACAGACACTTCAACTTCTAAGGCTTGGACTCATACCAGGGCGGCGTATTGCAACTTCTAAGCTCCTAAAGAAAGCGATGAAAGCGGTGTTCCAGCACTGGCCACTGTCAGATATGTCACCGGTTGTCGCAGCGGTGCACACTGTTCTCGATGTCAGCGGACAATCGGGAGCCTTACGTTAGCTTCGGTAAGAATTATGATGTTTTGAGTCCAGAGAACCTATTAACGGGATTTCCGCACACTTTCTACACCGACAAATCCAAAACCAGTGATGGTAGCGGATCTAGATGGTACTTAGACGAAGATACTTAGTACTCTATCCCATCTTGAATGCAGCATACTGGCTAAATGAGGAAAAGTGGCGAGGTACACACAGTCAAGCTGCACGAAAAGCCCTTTCTAACCCAGGCTGTTCCTCTAAAAAAACTAAACAGTGTTGCCAAACCAACAAAGTTGGTCCTATAGGACAATATGTGATATTACAGGGAACGAGTTGTCTAATAAACTGGCTAATGCCGGCTCTACAAGCATACAAGCATACAAGGCTTTAAACCTTTTCTAAGTGTCATTTCTGCATGGATTCAACTATGGATTGACAACTTCATGAGGTCTACACATAGAAGACGTTGATCTAAGTTGAACTCTTGCAGTAGAGTCACTTGTTTTGTCAAAGAACCAAACAGGAAGTTAGTGACATTTCGCCTAAAACTTAGTAGGAGGAACCTGAGAATACAAGTGGGTGTACTCACAGGGCATAACGCCAGTGGTCCGCATATGGCTACCATGGGAATCATTGCGATCCAATGTGCTTATCCTAGATGAGAATGAGGACACTGCAGAGCATTTTCGCTATAGCTGTTCGGCGTTTTCTAGAATCAGACTTAGGCTGCGATAAATACATAAATGGATAAATTACAAACTCTTCCTATACCGGATCTCTTAAGATTCTTCAATGAATCCAAAAGATTTACGGAAGAGTGGGCCGCAAACCCCTTCCATATGGTCGCAAAACCATCCATTTTGTGTGTACCCTGTCACTCTATTATTTCCACTGTAATCTCTTCAGGTGTAGTGTAATGGTCCTCCTGACTGAGTCCTTGGACGTGGCCAGCCACCCACAAATCTAATTTAGGGTGACGTATAAGATCCTTCAGTGCATGAATTATACTATAGGAGAGCCTCTGTTACTTTTTTTTACTCCACGGTACTTCCAAGTATTTAATGTATGGATGATCAGTGAAAATTTACTGTAGAATAATCCAAAAATTTCATCTACTTACTCAACATAACTTTCCCTCCTTTTCTCCTTCATATTTTTGTGCTTCTTCGCAAACTTTGGTGCGAAAAATATCTCTTCCTTAGTGGTCCTTACGGTAGTAACTCAAATCAATTCCCTTTAGTGAAGTTTTTTCTAACTCACATATACACACACATACACACGCACAGCATTGAGAGCTCACTCTACGAGATCCTTCTAGCGATTTGATTTTAACTCAATTCGCTGCGCATAACCTCAAAGTTCGTTGACGAAAACAAATGCTCCCGAAGGTGTTGTACAATATATCCTATGTATGTATGTATGTTGCCTTTTTTCTTCACATTGTTGTTGTTATTTTTTATGTTGTGCTTCTTTTACTGCTGGCAGTTGATAAAAGACGAGCAGTCACTTTGAAATTGCCGTCTGCCGAAGAGAGGTAGCAAGTGAAGCGCTTCATGTGTAAGTTAAGTAAGTAAATGTGAGTGCACGTGTGTGTGTGTGTGTGTGAGAGTTCCTGCACTCCTGTATGGGTGTGCGCTTGTCGCGTGTGAATTATTAAAATCTAATAAACCACAAGATTTTAAACGACCCTCCATATAGAGAAGCAAACACGAGGTAAAGTTTGATGTCTTGTACTGCCTTTGCGCCCAAAAGTATGCAATAGTGCAGAAACAACAACTTTTTAGTAGTTGTATGTCTCAAGTTTTTGTGGTTTGCGTTGTATTGAACCTTAAATTAAGTTTGAACGTGCCCACATACCGAAAATGGACCATCCACACACGCACCCCCACGAATGCCAGCAAACATATTCACATGCACGCGCACACACATTTTAATGCATAAATATCCTTCAACTTACCAAACTTGTGTTGTTTGTATAGGTTAAGTTTAATTTGTCGTACATACTTTTAGGCGTATGGGCATGCACATAAATTTATGCCACAACCACCACTAACAGACCGCCATCAAATATCTACGATAGCAACAAATACATGCTTTACGAAGGCAAACAAACTAGTTAGGTACATATATATGTGTGTGTGTGTGTGGGTGTATTGGCATTGGCAGGTGTGAAAATCTTTGCTGTTCGATGGTACTTTTCACACTTTCTCAGCTTCACACCGTCTCGTAGCGAACACTAAAGACGCATACATACATATCATACTTATGTGAATTTATAGTTGCACATGCACACACACACGCATATGCGGCATTGAAGAAGTAGTGGAAAATGTAATATGCCAATAGCATATCTCCTTACTACCTACTTACGTGATAGCAACAACTACAACAATGCACGCATCAAATGTTTGATTTGATGTGGAAAGTTTCAATAAGTTTTCATGAAAATTTGACGGTCTTCCGGTTAACTGTAACCGGTTGTTGTGATGTATTTCGTTGTCAAACAACAAAAAACCAGGATATGCATAGTTTCTGAGGCAAAACGATGGGTGCTGTTGCATAATTTAAGGCGCATTGGGCAATTAGGAGAGTGAGCGTGAATTGATTTACAGGAGGCAGATGTTGATTAATTTGTAGGAAGCTGGTAAATGTAAAAAAACAAAAATAATATTTGCGTAATTTTTGAGTATTAAAAATTAAGATTTTTATTTGAAGCCAGAATTTATTTATTTATTCAAGAAAAAAATCTAAAAAAAAAGTATAGCAAAATTTACAAAAATGTTAGAAATAAAAATATTTTAACAATTCATTACATATTAAAATATGAAAATAAATAAAGTAAGATATACTAAAATAAATCAAATATTCACATTTTATAAAAATTTATAAGAATAAACAAATAAATTGCGAAGCAAAGGCATCATTTTGTGTTACGAAATATAAATTTAAAGTTGCTACTGAAAGTGGAAATCACTTTTTGACAGAAAAAATTAGTTCATCACAGCCAAGAATTATCGAAAAATGTGATTTACCCAACAATATATTTGACCCTTTTTTTTCTATATGGAACATAGGGCCTCAAACATCGTTCTTACGTTCCAGATTCCGATTTTCCGCCAAAAAATGTTAAAATACGATACTTATTTCCTTCACTTCGTGTAACCAGAGCAAAGGATATTTAGATACGAACTTCCTTACTAGTGGATCTACCATTTGGAAATCGAAAAAACTTTATTCAACATTTAACATTCTCTTCTCGAATTAAGAAAATATTAAATTTATGATTTCCTACAGTTAGGCGCAGGATTTTTTCAATTTGTGTTGTTTAAGCTTTAAAATAGAGAGCAGAAAACCGACTTAGAGTATGCAATGTGAAGACTTGCATTTTATAACAAAAAAAAAAACCCCAACAACTTTACTCTTACACGAAGGACGTCGGCCGCGTAGAGATAATTTTTGGTTTATCGCGGGTCTAAAAAAGGCAGGAGTTTCTTAAGCATCGATTTCTAAAACCATTCAATTGGAAAAAATTCATTAGGTAGGTAGGTATAGTGGTTGTCAGTTGATACACCTCGGGCTGCTGTAGGCCCATTGTGATACTACCAGGGATGTCCCTTCTCCTCACTCTACATTGACCTTATTGAACCAACCTGTGGTTTTAAAATGTATATCTAACAAGGCTTGTTATTTTTATATTGGCTACTTCTGCCAAGTTATTCAGCGAACTGTTTCCTAAAATATTGAACCTTCTTCTATCCAGAGCCATGCAGCCGCATAGAAATTATTCTATAGTCTCTCCTTCTTCAATGTCTTTACAGCTTCTGCCATAGTCGTTATAGGGTGATCCCAGTCTACTGGCATGCCTGCCAATCAGACAATGCCCTGTTGGGACCCCGAAAAGATTTCTCATGCCTGTTTAGTCTCAACAGTCGGTTTGTGCGGCCCATGTTCCATTCCGGCCACGTCATGCTACTTGTTGCACAGGTCAAGGTCTGAGTCCATAGCCTGTTGCCAGCTCTGATAGTGTGTTTGTCTTTAAACATCTTACAAGTTGCTAAAGGTATAGGTATGTTCGCTTTGTCTGATTGGATTGGTAATGTGGTACCCAATCTTGCTAGTTCGTCTGCTTTGCAGGTGCCTTCTATGTCTCTATGACCCGCCACCCAGAGCAAGTTTATTACAAAGTTATGTGATAGTTCTGTCAAAACGTCGATAGATTCTTTTACTGTCTTCGAGTTAATATTAGGCGATTTGAAAGCTTTTAGGGTCGTTTGGCTATCTGAATATAGGTTTATATCTCCTGTGGTAAGGGCACTTTTATTTAAGGCTAGCAGGCCTTCCCTGATAACCCTGAAATACACTACAGTGATCCGGTAACCGGAATGAGATCTTGGCATTCATTGCCTCAGAGTGAAGGCCTCTGCCCACTTGTTCATTTAGCCTGGAAACATCAGTACAGATACTGGGTTTGCTTCTATTGTCCATTACCCCATTGTCCCAATCTTCTCTCGTTGGGAAAGTTGTGGTAAAGGATGTGTTTACATGCAGCTCTACTGAGTTACAAAAGTCTGTCGTTTGATGTAAGAAGGAGTATTCGTTTAGTATTCTTACTTTACCCCGTCTGTTAGTGGCTAAGTTAAAAGATTCTCTTAACCTAAGTGCCGATTTCGCCTCCAGCTGTTTGCTGTAGGCCTCAATCGGTAATAAGTGCAACATGACATTCATCGCTGCCGTGGGTGTAGCCCTTAGTGCCCCGCTTATGCTGCGATTAGCACCCCTTTGAATACTTTCTAAGCGTTTTACTGTTGTTCTTTTCTAAAGTGTTGGCCACCGAACTAAGACACCGTATACTATTTTTGGGTTTAGGCGCCATTTTGCTCCCACAATTCTTTTGCATACATAGAGTGATGTGGCTGCTTTTTTTACTCTATCATTAGCTTACCTCTTCCCCTATTGACATTCATTACCTCAGTATGAAATATATCGCATTATACCTCATTATTTCAAACAAATAAAACAAGAAAAAGATCAACAAAATCGATAAAGACCTAATCGAATTTTTGCAAGTCTAACACACGACTAATTCGGTCCTTTCGATTTCTCGACTTTTACCTTGAGGACTTGCAAGTTTCCTATTTTCTTAAAAACACCCCATTATAGGAGCAGCTCCCGGTCTTTTAAAGAGCTCAATGAATAGATCAGCCATCGAGCTAGAATATATTTTTGTCGTATTTCTTAGTACCTGGTAGATTTGATTAGATTAGATTTGTGGGGGGTTGGACAAGTCCAAGCACTCAGTCAGTAGACCATTGTACTACACCCGGATAGAAATCAATAGAAAGAATACAGATAGGGAAGATAGAAGGTGGATGGTAAAAACGGATAGATTAGTTTGAGATCACTCTTCCACAAATCTCTTGGATTCATTGATGAATTTTAAGAGATCCGGAAAAGGAAGAGCATGAACTTTGTCCATACTCAGTGTATCGCAACCCAATATCCTAAGTCTGATTCTGGCAAATATAGGACAGCTACAGAGAAAAATGCTCTGCAGTGTCGTCATTCTCAAGACAGGATAGCCATATCGGACTGTCCACGACCCCCATGGTAGCCATATGCTGACCACAGACGTTGTGCCCTGTGATTACACCCACCAGTACTCTCAGATCCTTCCTGCTGAGTTTTAGGAGGAAGGTCGCTGTTTTATCTGTTTGGTTCTTTCACAAAGCACTTGGCTACTCTGCACGAGTTCAACTCAGACCAACGACCTCTGTGAGTAGACCTCATGAAGTCGTCAATCCATAGTTGAATCGCTGCGGAATTGACACCTAGAAAGGGTTCAGAGCCTAGTGGCATACTTGCAGAGCCTTCATTTGCCAATTCATCAGCCAACTCGTTCCCTGCAATACCCAATATCCAGGCACCCAAATAAGACTAACTTTGTTGTGTTTTGCAACACTGCTCAGTTTTGTCTTACATTCACCGACCAACTTCGAAGAGCAGCATGGGTTAGCATAGGCTTTCAGTGCAGTTCTCACTATAAATTCCAATACTGCCACTTTTTCTCAATTAGCCAGTACGCCACATTCAAGATGGCATAGGCTTCCGTAACGAATACTGTGGCCATCTGTCTTGTGGCATAGGAGTACTTACTGTCTTCGACTCAGTACCATCCAGATCCGCTTCCATCCCTGGTTTTGGATCCGTCGATTGATCTCTATCTGGAATCAAAACAGCATACTTCCTACCGAAGCTAACGACAGGCACACAATTGTCCACCGGCATCGAGAACAGTGTGCACCGCTCCGACAACTGGTGGTATATCTGACAGTCGCCAGTGCTTACTTCATTTCCCTAGACTCCATTTAACTTGAGCCTGTACGCCGCCTTCATTGCTTCCTTTCGAATTTGAAGATCTAGAGGTTGCAAGTGCAGAATGGCATTAAGGGCATCACCAGATGTTGTGCTGATGGCACCTGTGATACCCAGCACACACTTCTCTGTAGCCTGTTTAGGGGTTTTACTCTGGAATTAACCATTGTGGCTTTCCACCATACTACAGAGGCTTATGTAATAATGGGTCTAATCAGGATGATGTACAACCAGTGTACTATCGCCGGTCTTAGACCCCATGTCTTGCCAAAGGTTCTCTCACACTGCCAGAAGACTTTTAGTGTTCGAGAGACCTTCTGCTCGACGTGCTTCTCCCAGGTAAGTTTACTATCTAGGATTACTCCTAGATATTTAACCTCAGAAGACAGTTGCAGTGTTATAGCACCTGGTAACCTTTCGTTATTTTCATTCCATTCCACTTTCGGACACTTGACTCCGGCCTACATTAGGTTCCTCTTGTTCTTCAAATGGAGTTTTATGAATTTAGAAGCATTCATTTTGATACTCAAAACTTTTAGGAACTATGATTTTGTTGCTATAAATTATAAATGTACAAGTAATTGGTATGCTTAACTGAGACTCTTTATTGGCTGGCGTCGATGTTACTGAGTGCTTCGATATATCTAAATACAAAGTCAGTGAAATTTGTAGGATTTTATACAGCTTCTGAGAAGGAATTGTGAACAAAATTCCTTAATATACAAAGGATTTAGAGGAGCGTAAGAATTTGGGGAATAGGTTTGTTAAAAAGTTCTAATTGCCAAAAGCGTCTTTTCACAAGGAAATATACCTATACTACTCTAGTAAGTAAAGGTTTAATAAAACTGCTTAAAAAAATAAGGCTCATTACTTTTCAATCAGACCGTGTAAGTCTCAATAAGTCTCTTCAATCATTACACAAATTTCAACCTATATCGTATAAAACTATTTGATCAGCCCTGCTTCTTCATGGACGCTACAACATTTATTGATTATAACGGTTAAGATGTAATATTCGAACTCAAATGAGATTTTAGATTTTATAACTAAATTAAAAAAATAATTCCCAGTTATCGGTAAGATTTCCATTACGGACCACTTTTTAAATACCATTCACGGGATCACTATATTTTCGTGATTTTTCGGGATTTCATATTCACGGCAACCTATACCTATATCTGTGATCAGCATAAGATTCACTACTCCGCAGACAACTCGCGTGGAGGACTCCATTTCTCACCATGAACATCTTTACGAAAAACAATCTTCACAGTTTAAGTCTAACCATCGCGTTTTCGAAAGGTTGAAGTAGATTAAGTGCATCGATTCATCACTGTGGATGAGACTTGGGCCCATCACCATGGTCCTAAATCAAAACAAGAGGCTAAAGAGTGGTATGAACTTGGTTCTTCGGCTCCGAAACGAGTTCGTGTCCAGAAATCGGCTATGAAGGTGTTAGCATCAGTTTTTTGGGATGCAAAAGGAATTTTGCTTGCGGTTGGCTTGCAAACTCTTTCTCTCTCTCTCTCTCTCTCTCTCTCTCTCTCTCTCTTTCTCTCTCTCTCTTAATTCCTGTCCTCCCTAATAGAACATAAGTCCTCCAGAAAAGGCTTCCAGCGGCCATGATCGTTCGCGATGACTTTGACTTCTTTGAAAGATTTCCCAGCAGCATTTCTTTCATTTGTTCCGAGAGTTATTTTCCAAGTGCAGCTAGAGCGTCCTTTTTTCTACTGCCTTACGGGTTCCAATCGAGTGAATGCCTGCATATTTCTGTGGGATCCTTACGAAGAGTATGGCCAATCCACCGCCATTTCCTGTGCTTCCTTTCAGTCTGGACGGGTAACTGCTTGCAATTCGATCAAAGCGCTCTGCTGTTGACTGTTCTAGGCCACAAAACCCGCAATAAACATCTTAAACATTTGTTGACAAAAACTTGCAACTTATTTGCGAGCAAGTCTGTCATGAGGCAGCTCCCACTGTTGAAAATACGGCGCCTTGTATGTGTGGGAATCTATGTAGAATTCCATATATTGGTCTTCGTTGTATGTTGCCTACTGCACCTCCCTCCGCAGAAATTATACTTCTCAGATAGATGAAGTTGTTGACGTTTTGAATACCGGAGTTCATAACGATAAAGCTACTGCTTGGATCTGCGACATTTACTTTAAGCAATTTAGTTTTTTTTTTCACCATTAATCTTCAGTCCGACTTTCTTTGACTCTTTCTCCGAAACGTCGAGCTTCTTCTGCATGTTGGAGTGATTTGTGGACAATAAGCAGATGTCTTCAAGGTGTTCGCTGAAATTCCATTGTATGCCTCTGCGGCATCCGTCTACAGATCTTGAAAACAGGTAATCGAGCACGATAAGGAACAGCATAGGAGAAAAACAAATCAAACTGGTAAAACAATAATTTCTGAATATTATCGTAACCTCTTAGACCAGCTGAAGGAAAAAATTCATGAAAAAGAGCCAGTTTGCAAAAGAAAAAATTCTTCTGCATCAGGACAATGCACTGTGTCACAGGGGCATTTTGACAATAGCTAAAATCCATGAATTAAAATCGAATTGTTGGAGCATCCACCGTATCCAATGGATTTGGCCCATTGCGACTTCCATTTGTTTCCAGACCTAAAAATATTCATGCGTGGAAAGCGTTTTTCATCAAATGATGAGGTCATAACTGATGTTGAAGCGTATTTTGCAGCTCTTACAGATTCTCACTTCAGGGATTGAATTTATAAATTGGGCTTTCGTTCAAATAAGTGTATTGATGTCCCGGGAGACTACACTGAATAATAAAATATATAATAACAAAGTGTACTTCAAACCATAAAATTGTGTGTTTTCTTATCAAATCGCAAAACGTATTGAACCTTCACATAGCTCATATCTTGTTCATTAAGGTAGTGGTCGCTGGAGGTGCACGCCCTCAAACAATCGTCCTTAAAATGTTACCGTGTTTTGGTAAATAAATAAGACTAAAAAAACGTGCTTATATATTTATTAACTTATTCGTTCAGCAGCAGAGAAAAATATGCTATATATTGACTAATACTAAATATATATACATATTTATATACATATGTACTATATTCACAACATGTACTCATTTTGTTAATATGAAATTGTAAGATCCGCTTCTAGACCACCGACGGCTTTCTCGCCATTTTTCAAAACGAAAGTCATCAGATAATCGCCGCTTGGTATATCGTCCCCCAGAAAATCGGTCTCCAAAACATAGTCTTTGTACGTATAAGTACCCTGTGATAAAAAATGAAAATGCGTAAGCGAATTAAAATTTTTGAAACTGTGGTAGATTACATAAATCTGTAGAGTACATAAATCTGAGGAGGTTCCTGACATATAGGTATTACCAATCTATAGCTCTTTCTAAAAAGAATGCAGTCTAATAACCATCATTTGAACATTTTATATCTCCCCATACTCCTTTCTTCTTACCTTATCTGTTTCTTCAACAAACCCTTAAGGGGTCCCGGTGGTCTAGAACATTCAAAAAATCGATTTTTTTTACGTAGGCTTTTAAGAAAATACTATCAAATTTTTGGAAGGTTATTCCCAGTATTTTTGGTTCTACAGCCGTTTTAGTAGGTAGCGTCAGATTCGTCACACGGCCACTCTCAAAACTTTAAACTCAATTATCTCAAAACTACTTTTTTCGGTCTGGAGTTGTCAAAAAAAAAGAACTATTCAACCGAATCGTTTGAAATTTTAATATGTTGTTCACAACATCAATGGCCATCACCCGTACTACAATTATATTATTATTTCAATTATTTAGTTTTTTTATTATTAAAAAACTGAAAACCCCCGATTTTTAAAGTATCAAATTCAAAACCTCGCCATTTCGTAAATTTTTTTTTTCTTTTTTCTAGTACGGGACATAGCTACAGTTATACTGATTAATAATTTGTTTGGTTTTTGTATTTCAGATAAATAGAAGACCCAAAATGGACAACACCGTCCAGGTCCAATATTTTTGGGAGTGTCAACTTCAGCGTAATTTTTAAAATTAAAATAAAATAATTCCATTTTTGTATGTAAAAGAAGTTAAATAAAAAGCCTACAAATTTAAATATCGTTTTTACTTTTTCGTAATGTAAAAAAAAATGCATGAAAATACCCTAAATTTTCGAGCTCTAGACCGGCGGGACCCCTTAAATAATTTTAAGCACAAACCTTTGGGAAGGGACATGTAAAATCCTCCGGTAAGTTCGACGATTTCACCATACCATCGTAGGTGCTCTTAAGGGCCTCTACAAATTGGCAGAAGGGCTTTTGAAATTGAAACACTGTCGGACCACGTCGTTTACTTTCGCGATCGTATTTGTATATTTGCGATTCAATCTGTGTAAAAAAGTAAACAAAGGTACAAATATATATTTCTTTCTGCCATAAATCTTTCCGCCATATATAAACTACTTACCTTTTGTTCATTACCCAAATTATGTTTGCATTCCACGTCCCCTGTAAGACCCAATTGCGATCGTGATATCTTCTTTAAACGCAAAGTATCCCAAGCTATCCACGAATTATCATATTCGGACATTGGTTGAAAGGAATTCAACTCCACATTGGGCTCGCGGCGCTCAGCCTGCAACTGTATAACCTGTACAAATACAAGTAGGTAAATGAACGCGAGTCCCAAGCGATAATCCATTTTGACGGCGCGCGAATTAATTTTATTTCATAACTGAAGTGTTGGTCAGGCTATGCTGATTTTTATAGCGAACGCAGATGAATTGTCGAGGCTGTTGGACACGCAATTTCCTTGTAAATGGGAAAAAACATTATGTATTAAGTTGTAGATGGTAATCAATATTTTTTATAGTAGAGATTGTTGCTGAAGCACCAAAAAAGATATATTTACGTGTTTGCATGTATGCGTGCATGTTTCACAAAAACTAAACGTAGAGAATGTATGTGAAAAAAAAAATATTAAAAAATAAAATAATGTACAAAACAATAAAAAAATAAATAAAAGGTCAAAGTCAAATAAAACGAAATAATGTTAGAAAACAAAATAAAACTGTTAAAAAAAAAATAAAAGGGAATTAAATAAGAATACACTAAATGAAATTTAAGGTAGAATAGAATTGGGAAAATTAAATAAAATGCGGTAAGATGAAAAAATGAATGCCAAAAAACAATACAAAATATAAAATAAATAAAAATAAAAACTAAAACAAAAATATATTAAAAAAAACGAGTATTAAAAGAACGAATATATTAAATAAAAAATTAATAAAATAAAATCCAATAAAAAGATATAAAAACTAAACTAAATAATATAAAATAAAAATACAAAATTTAGTTACAAATAAAGTAAATAAAAAAAAATAAAATAAATGATATAAAATAAAATAGAACAAAATAAAAACAACAACAAATATCTAGACGAAATTTTAAGTGATGCATGAAGTAATGAATAAGTAAAAAAAAGGAATTAAATATAATTAAATTAAATGTAAAGTAGCAAGCAAGAAACAAAAAATACCGAAACATTAAAACACTAGTAGTTAAAATAAAATAAATGTAGAAAAAATATTAATTAAGCAAAATGAAGTAAAATGAAATAATATAAAGAGCTTTGAAATAAAATTATATAGAATGCAATGGAAAAAACTATAAAATAAAGTAAACCAATATAAATAATAAATAAATAAAATAAAACAAATAAATGAAGCAAAATAAAATGAATAAAATAATATAAAAAAATGAATTTTAACTAAAATCTAAAATAAACTAACCATGAGAATAAAGTATGTAATAAAATAAAACAGGAAAAAGAAAAAGAAACTGAATTAAATATAAGTAAATTAAATTTGAAGTAGCAAGAAAAAAAACACAATAAATACCAAAACATTAAAAAACTAGTACGTTAAAACGAAAGTTAATTAAAAAAAAAAATTATTTCACAAAATGAAATAAAAGAAAATAAAATTGTGTAAAATAAATCGGACAAAAAAATATAATTAAATGAAAAATATAATATAAATTAAATGAAACATTATAATAAATGCTATAAAATAAAATGTTTAAAAGACTAAAATAAAGCATGTTATAAAATAAAATGTTCTCTTAAAAAAAAATTAAAAATTAAAATCACTTAAATTTGAAATGGCAAAAAAGGAAATACAAAAAAATAGTTTATTAAGCAAAATAAAAGGAAATAATATAAAATGTTATAAAAGAAAAATTATATTCCTATAAAAAAATGAATTGTATAAAAAACAATACAAAAAACATTTAAAATAAACTAAAATAAATAAAAAATTATGTGCAGCATCGTACACGTGGTAGAAGTGAAAATTCTGTGTGTGAATAAGAGAGGGAGAGAAGGAGACAGGGATAATTTCAAAAGAAATATAACAGTATAAAATTTGTGTAACCAAAATTCGATTTTATTAACTATATATGCATTATGCTATCATCTGTTGGTGGTTCAATTGGTAATACTGATATAATTGGTTTTTGATAGCGGAAATATGAAATATATGTACGTGATTCAATATTTTCTAGATAACGTGTGAAAATTGCATCTAGTGTAGTTCCGGATTTTGTTGTTGATTCTTTAGCGTTATTTTTTATCTGCAAACCGAATGTTTCTCGAAGAAATTGAATCAACGGCAAAGAATCATTGGATCCGAAATTTACGTTGAAATCTCCCCCGAGAATCAATGGAATTTTGTCTTCGCCTCTTCCAGGTGCATTTGCACCTGCGTGGCTGTAGACCAGTAGTGAGCGGTGAATGAAATATATTATGTCATCAAGATTTTGGTTCGGTGAGATATAGATGGCGGCTATCACAATAGTTTTTCCATTCAGCGTTTGACATTCTGCAATGCAAACATCGCCAACTGGTGTGACTGTTGATGAATGTGACTGAGACTGCCTTGCAGTCATTTCCATGTTTGGTGTGACGATATTTACGCTATCATCTTGATTGTGGTAGATTGCCACACCGCCAGCTCTAACATTTAGTCGCTTATATTTGATGACGCTATTGAAATTCGGTATACTAATATCCTCGTTATCGTTTAACCAAGTTTCGGACAAAAGTACTATACTCGATTTGCGGATGACAGAGTCTGTTAAATCTGCGGAATGTGCTCGTAGGCTCTGACAATTAAGAGTATAAACAGATAGCCCTCTTCTCTGAGTCATGAAATCGATTATTTGTTTATCCACAGTTTCCAGTCTATTTAACGATAGACTCCGGAATTCATCTTGTAAATGAGACATACGGACTGATGCTCGTCGACCATGGTAGAATCTAAAATCATTTCCGTTCGTTATAATCCACAAGCCTTAATACAAGTGATAGTGCAACGTAAACTAATGATTGTGAATGTTTTTTATCATATTCGTCGCACAAGCACAAACAAATGGTAAATGTAAAAATGTATATGATGTATAGCTCTCCTTCTCTTTCTCTCTATGTTATATATCTGTATACTTTGTCTTACAATGAAGCCTATGTCTTAGGTATAGAAAATGTATAGCTTTCTTTCTCCTTCTCTCTACGTTGAATCTTTTTTTCTCTCTCGCGTAACGAAATCTCTAAACGTCACATTTTTTCCAATTCACTCTCCATTCTCACTCAAATATCAGACCACCGCTAAAGAAGTTTCTCTTTAAAAATAAAATTAAATGAAAACAAAATAATTATAATAAAAAAAAAAAAAATTAAAAGTGAACTAAAATAAATAAAAAAATAAAATGAAATTACAAAAAAGAATTATAATTAAATATAGAACAAACAAAACTCTCTCTTAGCTCTTTCACTTACCTCATCTACAATAACGTCACGCCAAAATTGTGCTCATTTTTCCATAATCTGCGCAATCTTATTTTCTATCATACTTGAGTTTCGATAGCAACCCCAAAGCTATAATATAATATAATATTTTGCACTTAAATGACAACACTTCAAAACCTTTGTCGCCAACTCACCACTCACCACGCACCACTCTCAACCGCACTCCACACATTGCGCTTCAACACCTCTTTTAATTGCAAATGACGCCGGCAATATGCACAAAATCGGCTTTCAATAAAATATTTCACCCATTCCGCTGAGTGCAAACGAGCGCATCCAATGCAATTTTAATGACAAACGACATGCCCAAACAAGTATTACATAAAATTTTTGAAACACCAAACAACTGCGCTCTTACAAGCCATTGATATGGATATACACTTCAGCGGCAGTAGATAATCACCACTCAGCCCATCCACATGCAAACAGGCAGGGTGCACTGATGTAACGCAACCACTTAATTATCATTATGCGATTGCATTATCACACGTACACCTCGAAAAATAATACATATTACGAGTGTATGAGTGCACAGTGTTGCACTTTAAATGGCACTGCACCACTTTGAACGTGGCTTGGGCAATAATGGCGAGCCCCTTTTGCGCCCAGTTGTGATTTACTCGTACTTTATATTCGTCGCTATTGATATTGCAAGAGACATTCAAATGAAATGGTGGCGTAATTGAAAAATCATATGCAGCGCTTATAATTATGTTTATTGCAATAATTTGTTGTTGTAGGTATGGAAATATTTGTCCTACGACTATGGATGATGCTATTGTGCATGTGTGGCAATGGCATTTGTGCGAAAAAGTTTGGGAGTATGTGGCAGATTTTCGCTATTAAAATACACTTGAAATTGCACATTTCGACGCCTGCTGTGAATGACAAGGATATCGACGAAGAAAAGGGTGTTTGTTCATATACGAACGGAGTGGGATTTTATAGAATACGAATGTTTAGTGGTGGCATAAGATAAATTCATTACTTGGTAGTAGATCTTGATGTGCCAAATCAATATTTGAAGGCGTTTAGGCCCTCGCCTCATTTGAAAAAAAAAAAACATAATAATATATAATAAATAAATAGAAAAAATTCGATTTTTTTTGCTTATTTATAGATTAAATATTCAAAAATATCGTCCCTAAACGATTTTTAGAAATTCCGAGTATTTATGGAGCAAAACTTTAAAATTAGTTTTCAAGCAAAACAAAGCATGAATTGATGTTTATACACGGAAATATAATTTGCGGGTTCTACTGAACTGATTTTAATGAAATAAAATTTAAATTACGTTGAATTGATGTCGTTAAAGTCAAAAAGGGTCAAAAAACGAGTTTTCATCTTCGCCGTCATTTTGTCAAATTTTATTTTATTTTTTAGAGTTCGTAGGAGCTCTCACGGTAACGACATTCATACAGATCAAGAACATTTTTGTCTCTTTGATTCCACACACCTGTGAGTCCCGGAATCCGTGTCGCCAGCAACATACCTTTTCTTTTGAAGACCATTTTTTGAAGGCTGACAACTTTTTGAACGAAACATTTTTATTTTGTAAAAATTGATCAAGAAATAAAATACTGGAAACTAAATAAAAAAATCTGTTTTCGTTTCCGTTTTACACGGTTTTTAAGAAACACCCAAATAACACCATCTCAAATGAGGCGAGTAAATTAATACGGACGCTGTCACTGGCTAAAGACACCTCATGAAATTATCCACTGCGACTTATTGACAAGTGTTCACAATTTATTAATTTCTGATTTAATTTTAATATTTTGTTATGAATACATGAATCATTCTCCTACAAATATTATATAAATCCAAGTTTGGAGCTTTGTTTAAATTTAAAAAAAATTTCCTCAGAAATTCCAAATTTTTTCATCATGCAATTTCCCACTATAGCCCATTGAATTTTGGTATTGGTGCAAATTTGAAGTATTATAGCTCAATAGCTGTGTTTATTTTTGACAATTTTTTTTGGCGGTCTTGTGTATTTTCTTCACATAACAAATGCTCGAAATTTTTGTTACAGTCCCTGTGTTGTAGTTATTTAACGCATTATATTGGTTAGTCGAAAAAGTCTTTTCGTATTTTGTCAATAGATGTCGTTGGAGTCATCTATCTCCAGTGCTACCAATCACATTGTCATATGGTGTTAGAAAGGTGACATTTTAAGCTTCATTTAACCAAAAAAAATTAAATTCGGAGAAGTTGAAAAAAAGTTACAAATAATGAAGAAATTGAATTGTCTGTGAAAAATTTAAGGGACCAAATTTACATCTGCGATTCTTTGCTGGTAACAGGAGACGAAAAGTGGATCAAATACGACAATAATGTGCGAAAAAGATCATGGTGCAAGGGTGGTGAAGCTCAACAAATGGTCGCAAAACCAGGATTGATGTCTCGAAGGGTTATGCAACATGGAACTTCCACCAGTTAGGTTAGGTTATAATGGTTGCCCAGAAAGTGGGCCCACTTGGACGAAGAATTTTAGTTCACCCATTGTGATACCATTGCAATGGGGAAAAGAGGTGAAAGAATCCGATAGGACGAAAGGAGAGGGGTGGGGGTTAAATATTGTATATATGTGGACTATGAACGGTGACTAACTTGCGTAGTGCTAGCTACTTTATGCTGTTAATGAAGTTTAGCTGCTATGCCAGCAGGCGTAGGAAAGAAGTGAGAACCAAAATGCTGAAATCTCAGTTCCGTGAGCGCGGGACAGCTAAGGGGAAGGTGCTGAGATGATTCCACCATGTCCTCCATATAAGGACTCGAAGTAATTCTGAGTCTCATGGCATGTACACCTCGCGGATACTGCACTATGAGGACGCCCACGAAATTTGAGAGCTGAGGTTTTGTGATCCTCAGAATATCCCTCAAACGCCTCCGATCCACATGTGGCCAAAAGGATTTTGCCACCTTACAAGTTTGTGTACTTGCCCGGCACACATTGAGTGGGCACAAAGCCCATCTTTCCAGGAGTAGAGCGCAGGTTGCCAAGGGGATGATCGAGATCCCAGAAAAATTAGCTCTGTGTCAACTCAATGAGCGCCGACAAGTACTCCTTTCGCGGTGACACAACCTCACAGGTTCCTTTTATGGTCAGCTCGTCCGCTTTGCAGTTTCCCGGAATGTCACTATGACCAGGTACCTAGTCGAAAGTGAAACCAGGCCCTGACCAGTTTCGAGTGCACCATAATAGACCCCAGGCCTATAATTTCCGATGGGTTTTCGGAGTAAATATTTACATTCTTAACAGTTATTACGCAAGTAAATAGCCAATCAGCTGCTTGTTTGATTGCGGCTACCTCTGCTAGGAACACACTGTAGTCATCCATTAACCTGAATTTGAGTCTGATGGGGAGCTTTTTGCAGAATACTCCTCCTTCAACCCAAAATACTCCTCCTCCAACTGGTGTTGCATCCAGTTCACTCCTCCTTTGAAAGTTTCACTTGGATTAAGCGAGGGTACACTCTGATCCGTTGCCGGGGTGATGAACCCAAAGCTTCCAAGGATACTTGAGTGTCCGTACGTGAGGTCGACCTTGAAGCCCGAACATCTCAGCCTGATTGCAGTACGTGCAGCGGCAGTTTTGGTCGCGATGCCTGCAGGTACCACATTTAGCGTTACATTAAGCGCTAGAGTAGGAGTCGTTCGAAGCGCCCCACTGATTCCACAGAGACCTTTGAACTCTCTCCAGCTTCTTTCCAGCAGTTACTTATAAAAATTAATATACGCTTTTTCATTGGGCACTGGACTATGATCTATGTGATCATCAAGTTCGGGGACCCGTACAATCATTTCTGCGTAAGTTATAGAGTTGAGGAAGCGGTAAAATCCATTTGGCGCTTCTCTGCCCTGCGCTTCGAAGAATGCGTCTCAGATTTCTGGGAAATTACTTCTTCGTTAATCAGGTTAGCTTAGAGACAGGTTTGCTAGAGATGCTGTTTGTGTTTGCCAAAAGTTTTGTTAATTTAAGCCTACTGAAGGAACCCGTTTTAAGAGAAGCCATCTAATTTCTACATATTTTTTTATGTTTCTATATTTTCAATCCAGCGACACTTGTTGGGCCAAGTGATAGTCTATGTCGAGCACAAATATTTGAAGAATAAACTACAACAAATTCAATTTAAATGTGTCCAGCAGTTTGTAAGTCATTCAATAGCAAAGAAAATTTTTATAATTTTATATATTTTGTTAATACTTTTTTTGTATTTTCTTATATATGCAAACGGAATTTTCATTCATTTGAGTGTAAGAAATAGAAATTTCCTTAAAAAATCCTAATAAATTTAAATTACTTATTTTACTTCATTTGAGTGCCATAAATCTGCCATCAGCGCATTTGTGTAGCCACATTTACACTAGCCAACCGCACATAAATCTATCAAAAGTAAGTAATTTATTATTTTTACACATTTTTTCTTTACTTTCACCCTCTTTAATTTGCCTGTTAATTAACAAAAAAATACCCTTCGAGCTTTCCAACTTTTTCCTTCTTGAATGGTCCTTCGTCTTCTGAGATACGCCGTTCTAATTATGAGCTCATACTCAAATGCTCACTTGTACACTCGCAGCCAGTCTTTTTTCTTAATTCTAACATAAATATTGTATAAAAACTTTGTTAACCGGAAATGGCACTAAATGTTCATTTTCAATTGCATTTATGGCTGCCAAGTGCATAGTTCCGGAACGCGCACAACATAGCGATGGCTTTTGACGGAATGAGTGCTGGGTGCTCACACTGAGAGCGACAGAATGCAGAAAAAGATGGTTTTATATTCTTCTTCAGTTTTGAATGCCATTAGGTGCGTTAAAATCTGATATTTGAGTATTTGAATATTTTAAAATGCAATAAAATAAAAAAAAACAAGAAACAGAAAAATTTTATAAAATTAAATAAAACAAGAAAAAAGGAAAGAGAAACAAATTTAAGTGATAAAAACAGTACAGTGGTTTCTCCCATTAAGTGGCATATAGAGAAATGTTCAGTAATTTTCGTTTCGACGCCCATTGCTTTTTGCCAGCGAAGAATTTTTCATACACACCAGCAGTACCAGAAGCAAACCTTTTGACCTGAATCAATTGAAATGAGAAAATGTGAATCAATCTCATATTTGTTGCAGTGGCTGCTGCTCAGCGACTTGGACCGACAATAATTGCTCAGAACTAAAAATCTATACTTATTCTAAGTAGACAAGACATTTATTCACCAAATAACTTCTGCAGCAATGTAGAGATGGAGTTAGAGGATGCCACGAATCATCTTCTCTGCCACTATCCTTTTTGAAACAGCGCCATGAATTTCAAGACCGTGACGATATTTTAGTACTACCTGAATTTATGGAACAGGAGCACCTCAGTTTGTTAGGAACCTACATACGTGCGTTTAACTAGAGATCTAGCTAGTTGTTGTTGTAATATTATTCAAAAGGGGTTCCTCAAATTTGGATTTAGTTCTCTAAGATTTTCTGATCCCTTCTTCTTCTCGATAACTGTCTAAACTATTATGGGCCTGGTGTTGAGCGAGGACAAGGCGAAGTACCTCCTGCCCTGAAACAAAGAGTCGGCGCTCTCGCGTTTCATCACTTACGTCGCTGTTGACAGTTATAATTTTGAAGTTGTAAGAGATTTCGTTTACTTAGGAAGCAGAATGCAACACCCATGCTAATCTTGAAATCCAATGGAAAACCTTTTCTGCCAATAAGTAGAACTTGCACTTGTGCTATCCTAAATGCCCGGTGAAAGGAGGTTGGCCTCTTAAGGAAATCTTTCAAGGTACATGGGATCAATTTTAGGCAGTTAACACCGCATTTCTGCTAACTTCGGGCAGATCTCTTCATCCGCAAACTGGAGTTTAAGGGTCGTGTCAAGGCAATCTTTTTAACTAGGCAAAATTGCAACCGGACGGTACTTATCGATTAAGATAATTATATTCATAAGCTGGAACTTTTGACAAAAAACGAAACTGTGATAAGATGTATTGTCTAAAATCTGAGAGGATAAAATGGCTTGGACACGTTTTGGAATGTTCAAGAAGATAACCACTCAAAAAGCAGTTGAATTGCGCCCTGTTGGAGGCTGAAGAAGAGGGCTCCCAAGAAAGAGATGGCGCGAAGACGTTGAAAATTACCTTCCAAAACTAAACGTTCTGCGGTGAAAGGAAGTAGCCTGAGATAGAGAAGGTTAACGAAAGGCTGTAAATGAAACAATGGTTCACCAAGGACTGTGATGCTATGAAGAAGAAGAAAATTGGAACGAGCGGAAAATCTGCACTGTTGTTGGAACCAGTCAGTTTATCTATTTCCTTAAGGGGGGGGTAGGGTCACAAAATCGAAATTTGTTTTCTTCACTCATCTTATAGTAAATCATTTCAAGAATGTTGTGTCAAAATTTTAAGTGGATCGGAGCAGAACTCTCAAAGTTATAGCCTTTGTAGGCACTCTACCTCGAATGCGGAGCATCGATAATTTCTCAGAGTAATTTTTTCAAACGCGTTTTTCCCGAAACGACTTCTTAAAAGTCGGTGCCAATCACAACTCCGAAACTATTCTTTTCAAATTTGGCACACGTTTTCTAAATAAAAAATACCTCCCCCCTACACTGTTTTTTTTTTATTTTTATTTTTTTAAGGTTGTTTTTCACTTACAAATATGGCGAAATTTTTCGCCAAAAATGCTCGTTTTACGTTTTTTTGCCACCAAAACTACAAAAATGAAAAAAAAAAATTTATTAATGTGGGGGGGAGCATTACGTCATACTTTAACTGAAAAATTCGACTTTTTTAGTTTCAGATGATTCTACGACGAATGCCGATTGGCACCGCAGAGCACCTCTCGAAAAACATATCTCCAAAAAAACTCTGTCATGGGCTTATTTGCCAATATTTTATTATTAATATTTTTTAAAAACTTATTGAAAAGATCTACAATAACATGCAACTGATTTTATTAAAGTATCTTAAGCCATATTTCTGTAAAAAATTCAAAAAAAAGTGTTTTTTTTAGCGCTAAAAACCATTAGCCTTATAAAAACCATTTGTCATTCGTACACCGACGTACATCATAAATGGGAAGGTGAGGAGAAGCCCAGCCAAACACCAAACAAAAGTGTACGCGCCAATTTATTTATTTTTTTAGCTGTCAATGCGTGTCCATAGATTAGCACGCTTATCTTGGACTCCCATTTGGTAATACTCTATGATGGCACCCATAACTGCACTAATGGAAGGTAGATACAGTAGCCTGTTATCTCTTAAGTGAACGCCGTCATACATCTATTGTTGGAATGTGTGGTAAAGATCGACTTAATTCAAATGTTGTAACTCTAATTTGTAGTAGCCGATTGGTTCTAGGAGGATGGTTCCATGTGTAGAAGTCCACGCAAGTGGGGAAAGTTACTGATCGCCATTCATTTGGGAGTGGCCAGGACGATTCTTCTACATATGGTCCAAGCAGCTCACAACGTCCGGGATTAGCCCACGTAGCCTCTGGTTAGCTTCCGAACACCCGTTCGGGAGTGAGCTAACGTGAGAAGGCGAAGCATCCCAGCATAGCTGGTTGTGCGCTGGGTTTGGGACCCGCCACTTAAAAAGCCCCCCCAATGAAAACAACAACAAAGCCTCGGATGAGACCTCCCTATACTGATGACGACCACTGCAAACGAAATAAGGATTACGATTTGAGGGCATGCACCTGGAATGTCCGGTCCCTCAATGGGGAAGGTGCCACTGCCCGGCTGACATCACTGTCATTCAAGAGATGCGATGGACGGGACAAGGCAAGAAAAGAGTAGGACCTTGTGACGTTTACTACAGCTGTCATGTAAAAGAGCGCAAATTCGGTGTTGGATTTGTTGTGGGAGAGAGACTTCGTCGCCAAGTACTGTCGTTCACTCCGGTGGACGAGTGTCTCGCAACAATCCGCATCAAAGCACGTTTTTTTAACATCTCGCTAATTTGCGCCCACGCCCCGATGGAAGAGAAGGACGATGCGACCAAAGATTCCTTCTATGAGCGCTTGGAACGTTCCTATGAGCGCTGCCCCCGCCACGACATAAAAATCGTGCTTGGCGACTTCAACGCCAGGGTGGTCCCACAGTCGGAAAATTCAGCCTGCACAACGAAACATCCGGTAACGGACAGAGGCTGACCGACTTCGCCGGCGTATGTAGCATGCAGCACCAGTTTCCAGCATAAGAAGACTCACCAAGGCATCTGGCTGTCTCCTGATCGAAAAACACGAAACCAGATCGATCATGTTGTGATAAATGGAAGACACGCTTCTAGTGTGTTAGATGTACGTATGATCCGAGGACCCAACATCGACTCGGATCATTACCTTGTTGCAGCCAAACTGCGCACACGCCTCTGTGCAGCAAAAAACGTACATCTACCTACGCAAAGAATGTTCGACATCGAAAAGCTGCAATCACAACAGACAGCCAGAAGATTAGCTACTCGACTCTCACTCCTGCTCTCAGAGACCACTGCCCAACAAACCGGCATGCACGAACAATGGAGCAACATTTCTCGTTCTCTACGTACCGCCGCCGAAGAAGAAATCGGATTCCGGCGAGCCCGAAAAAACAATTGGTACGACGAGGAATGCGGCAGCATGCAGAAAGAAAGGATGCCGCCTATAGAGCCACGCTGCGATCGGGCGCAACCCGAGCCATGTGGGATCGCTATAGAGAGCTGAAAAAGGAAGAGAGACGTATTATCCGACAGAAGAAACGAGAGACCGATATACGTGAGTGCGAAGAGCTTGAGATGCTGGCCAATTAGAAGAACGCTCGAAAATTCTACCAGAAAGTTCGGTGGCTTACAGAAGATTTTAAGACCGGGGCGTTTTCCTGTAAGAACAAAGACGGCGATCTGGTGACTGACGTACAGAACAATCTTAAATTATGGAGGGAACACTTCTCAAACCTATTAAACAGTAACAGCTGCACATGTCACCGAGAATGTGAAGATCCCAATACCCCAACCGTTGACGACTGAATTGTCGTTCCGCTACCCGATTATGACGAGGTGAGAATAGCGATAACGCGGCTAAAGAACAACAACTGAGCTATTCAAACCTGGCGGCGAGAAGCTGGTAAGGTGCATGCATCAGCTACTATGCAAAATATGGTCGGATGAAAGCATGCCTGCCGATTGGAATTTAAGTGTGCTCTGCCCAATCCATAAGAAGGGCGATCCTGCAATTTGTGCCAATTACCGCGGGATTAGTCTTCTAAATATCGTCTATAAGGTTCTAGCGGGCGTATTGTGTGAAAGGCTGAAGCCCACCGTCAACCAACTGATTGGACCTTATCAGTGTGGCTTCAGACCTGGAAAGTCTACCATCGACCAAATATTCACAATGCGCCAAATCTTGGAAAAGACCCATGAAAGGAGAATCGACACACACCATCTTTTTGTCGACTTCAAAGCTGCATTCGACAGTACGGAAAGGAGTTACCTGTATGCCGCGATGTCTGAATTTGGTATCCACGCAAACCTAATACGGCTATGTAAGATGACATTGCTCAACACCAGCAGCGCCGTCAGAATTGGGACGGACCTCTCCGAGCCGTTTAATACCAAACGAGGTTTCAGACTTCTCTAAGCTGACTTCTTTAAGCTGACTACGAGCCGCAGAACTTAATCGCTCAGGCACAATTTTTTATAAGAGCGTACAATTGTTGGCGTATGCCGATGATATTGACATCATAGGCCTTAACAACCGCATTGTTAGTTCTGCCTTCTCCAAACTGGGTAAAGAGGCAAGGCGAATGGGTTTGGTGGTGAACGAGGACAAAACGAAGTACCTCCTGTCTTCAAACAAACAGTCGGCGCACTCGCGTATCGGCACCCACGTCACTGTTGACAGTTATAATTTTGAGGTTGTAAAAGACTTCATGTATTTAGGAACCAGCATTAACACCGATAACAATGACAGCCTTGAAATCCAACGTAGAATCTCTCTTGCCAACAAGTGCTACTTTGGACTAAGTAGGCAACTGAGCAATAAAGTCCTCTCTCAACGAACAAAACTAACACTCTACAAGGCTCTCATCGTGCCCGTCCTAACGTATGACGTAGAAGCTTGGACGATGAGAAAGATTCTGCGCAAGATTTTTGGACCTTTGCACGTTTGCAGCGGCGAATATCGCAGGCGATGGAACGATGAGCTGTATGAGCTTTACGACGACATAGACATAGCGCAGCGAATAAAGATCCAGCGGCTACGCTGGCTGGGTCATATTGTCCGAATGGATACAAACGCTCCGGCTTTGAAAGTATTCGATGCGGTACCAGCTGCTGGCTGCAGAGGAAGAGGAAGGCCTCCTCTGCATTGGAAATATCAGGTGGAGAAGGACTTGGATTCATTTGGTGTGTCCAACTGGCGCCGGTTAGCACGAGAAAGAAACGACTGGCGCGCTTTGTTAAACTCGGCAAAAACGCGTAAGCGGTTATAGCGCCAATTAAGAAGAAGAAGAAGTTGATTCTAGGGACGATTATCACTGTGGGCGTTATATATATTTTTTCTGGTAGTGAACGCATCGCGATAGATTCCCTTCCAGTTATCAGCTGATTTGAGTATGAAATTTACAATATTTTCTCTGTTCCAGATTTGAAAGGTTTCGGGAGCGAAGTGTGGGCATTGAAACAAAACGTGGTCAAAATTTTGTTCCCTATCCGTGCAATTCGGGTTTTGGATTTGGGTAATTGTCATGACCAAATCTATGTAGGTATTTTCGAAATACCCCCAACCCTGAATAGAATTGCGTTAGGTTGTAATTTGTTTTTCCATGCTTCTTTTCAAATCAAGTCATAAGGATGGGTATTAACCTACACGTCCATCCACGATTAGATGATTTTTTCTACTGGGCTCGGTAGAGGGCGATCACCTTTCATTGCAATATCTTTACACCTTGCTCTTCCGGCAAATTCGGGTAGCCTAATATGTACTCAGCATTTCTTTTGCTAAAATATCTACCGGTCGATGAGTTCTGTAATAACGAAGGAAGCGTCTTCGGAAGTTATATGGAATTCGCAAATAGTCCGCAAAACTCTAAGCTGATTAGTTTCTTTGCGTAGCTATTTATGTTCAAGGCACCAGTCCAGATCGGTGCGGTGTCCAAAACAGAATCTTTTGCTATGACTTAGGGCACTATTCGCCCCTGTTTTCCGCTTGGGGTATGATAAAAGTGTAGGAATCTTGATTTGTAGAATAACATAACGACTCATATCACCAATGCCAAGCATCACACCCCAGCATCTCCAATTTGGTCTAAATATATTTCAGGATGTTTGCGTTAGCCTACTAAGTGGTCCTGGTGGTCTGGAGCTCGAAAATTGAGGGTATTTATATTTACATTTTTTAGGCTTTTTATTTAACTTCTTTCACATACAAAAATGAAAAAGAATTGTTTTAATTTTAATAACTCTAAAAATGGCGCTGAAGTTGACCGTCCCGAAAAATTGGACCTGGACGGTGTTCTTCTATTTATCTGAAATACAATACAAAAACCAAACAAATTATTTATCAGTATAACTGTAGCTATGTCCCGTACTAGAATAAAGAAAAAAAAATAGACAAAATGGCGAGGTTTTGAATTTGATACTCTAAAAATCGGGTTTTTTCAGTTTTTTAATAAGAAAATATGAAATAATTCAAATAATATTGTAATATAATTCTAGTACGGGTGATAGCCATTGATGCTGTGAACAACATATTAAAATTTCAAATTCGGTTGAATAGTTTTTCTTTTTTTTCACAGCACCAGGTCGAAAAAAGTAGTTTTGAGATAATTCAATCTGACTCTACCTGCTAAAACGGCTGTAGAATTGAAAATACTACGAATATCCTTCCAAAAATTTGATAGTATTAGGTGCGCAACTAAGTTCTCGCTGTTTTTTTATAAAAATACAACTTTATTATGAAAAATGTGTTTACAAGTGAATGATTGAAAGTATTGCCTATCGCTGGCTACTACTTTTTCTCATCTTTCTGGTAGATCTCGTATACCGTCGCGGTAAAACTGTTCACCTTTTGAGGCTATCCACGGTTCAAGCCATTTTTTGATGTCTTCATATGAATGGAATGCTGGTCAGCTAGACCATGTGCCATCAATCGGAACAGGTGATAATCGGATGGCGCAATATCTGGAGAATATGGCGGGTGAGGTAGGATTTCCATTTCGGTGTTTCCAGGTAGGTTTTAACGGATTTGGCAACGTGAGGCCGAGCGTTGTCATGCTGTAGAATCACTTTTTCATGCCTTTCCGCCTATAGCGGCCACTTCTCGCGCAGTGCTCGGCGCAATCGCATCAAGTGAAGTCGACACCGATCCCCAGTGATGTTTTCGCTTGGTTTTTCATAATAAATAACACCAACTTGGTCCCACCAAATACATAGGATAACCTTTGTAGCGTGAATATTCGGCCGAGGCCACGACGTGGAAGCATGACCGGGCAGTCCCCATGACTTTCTTTTCTTTGGATAACTGTAATGAATCCATTTTTCACCACCCGTCACGATGCGATAAAGAAAACCCTTCCTTTTTTGCCGCTGGAGCAGTTGTTCACAGGCGAAAAAACGACGTTCAACATTCCTTGGTTTTAACTCATAAGGAACCCAAGTCCCCTGTTTTTGAATCATTCCCAAAGCATGCAATCGCTTGGAAATGGATTGGTGGGTAACTCCTAATACAGAAGCAAGCTCTTCTTGCGTTTGACAGGGATCCTCATTGAGCATTGCCTCCAATTCAGCGTCTTCGAAGGTTTTTGGCCTTCCTTCACGCGGACGGCCGTCAACATTAAAATCACCGTCTTTGAAACGACGGAACCAATCTCGGCACGTTATTTTACTTAAAGCAGCATCTCGACAAACTTTTTGTAGCTCTCGATGCGCTTCAGCCGCCCTTTTTTCGAATAAAAGAGGAAAATCAACACTTCCCGCAAATGACGATTATTCGGCACAAAATCAGACATTTTCACAAATCAAAAGTAGATATATGATACCAAAAACAAATCACTAATGTGTCGAAGCAGTTTGTTTACCATATCGATGGTTTTCGAGAAAAGCGACACAACTCAAATTTAACTCAAATTCGGAGTTTTGCCGTTAAAAGCAAAAATCAACTACAGAGTTTATATATTTTTATCTGGAAAAGCATCATAAGCGAATCTTGAAGCAATTCTGAGAGATGGCGTTAGTGACGTTTTGTCAGGTGATCGAATTGGCGCGTCACTTATCTAGGAAACTGACCCAACTCAGTATTTTGACTTTTTGAATTATGTCACTTTTCTTGAAAACCATCGATATGTCTAAGCTTGGTTTATGATGTTTAGGTTATGTTAGAATCGACTAGTACACACTGCTGGCGGCATCTATTGAAAAACAGCGGTAACTTAGTTGCGCACCTAATATATTCTTAAAAGCCTTAAAAAATATTAAAAAATCGATTTTGCGAAGACCACCGGGACCCCTTAAGTCTTGCATATAAGTAACTAGGAATTAAAGAGATAAAGAGAGATAATAATCAATAATTAAGAGGAAAAATCCTAATCAAATGCTAGCGAGTATCAAGCTTAGTTTTTGCCTTGCAGTAGTCAGTAATGAAAATTTTACCAAACCTCTCAAAAGTGCGCCTGAAACTCGCCATATTTCTCTTATAAACATAAATCTTTATTAAAGCATGTATTTGTGTACCACATATAAGCAATATACATATCTATGTATGTATACATGCATGTTACCCTTACTGTTACGTAAGTAATATCTTTACATCATTTATTCCCAAAACCCAAAGCTGCATTAAAAATTTTCTTTGCCGCTGCAACACAGAGGTGAAATTCATTTCCGTATAATATTTTTAAGTAGATACAAACCTACATATACAGGTACATAAATTTGTTGTACAGCCATGTATGATAATCTGGGGATGTTAACATTCTCGGTAATATGCAAAACTCTTGTCGAAGCGCCGAGAAATTGGGGTAAGGTGACATTAGGCAGCATAAGAAATCTTCGAGTTTGGTAGGAAAATTATTATAAACGCATAAGAAAACCTAACAACCGAAATACTATGCATACTACAGGTATGTATTATAAGCTAACATATGTATACATACACATACATGTACTTATACATACACAGATGCTCATGCATTACTTGCCAGTTGACATTTGTCTATTCAGCGCATATCAGAAGGGTTAAACGATGTGAGTTGCTTATTTTTTTTTTTTTTTTTGTAGCGGCACCTAGGGACAACTGAATACTCGAGTATGCGTGTGTATGTGTCCATTACTTGTAGTAAATATTTGGAAAAGCTCATGAAGAGGCTACTTCATTAGTAAACGCTTTGCGAGTCCTTTACAACTACATAGTATAAAGTGCATGCAAATTGATAGAGTTGCTCAAGTCAATGGTTAACTCGCAACTGAAGACGTTTTCCTCGCGGCTAGTGAAAATATTTTCAGCATTAAGTCCAGCCTTAATGTCACGATTATTCTTTATTGGCGCGATAACCGCTTACGCGATTTTGGTGGAGTTCAACTAAGCGCGCCAGTCGTTTCTTTCTCGTGCTAACCGGCGCAGATTGGAAACATCAAGTGGACGCAGAGAAGGTCTTCCTCTGCTACCAACAGCTGGTACCGTATCCAATACTATCAGAGCCGGAGCGTTGTATCGATTCGGACGACATGACCCAGCCAAAGAAGCCGCTAAATCTTTATTCCCTGAGCTATGCCTATGTCGTCGTAAAGTTCATACAGCTCATTGTTCCATCGACTGCAATATTCGTCAAAGCCAACATGCCAAGATTCAAAAATGTTCCACAGAATCTTTCTCTCAAACAATCCAAGGAGCGCCATAGGTCGTGCATGATGAGAGTTTTGTAGAGTGTTAGTTTTGTTCGTCGAGAAAGGGCTTTACTACTCAATTGCCTTCTTAGTCCAAAGCAGCGCTTGTTGACAAGAGAGGTTCTTCGTTGGATTTCAAGGCTGACTTATTATTGGTGTTAATGCTGGTTCCCATATAAACTAAGTCTCTTACAACCTCGAAATCTTAAGTGTAAACAGTGACGTGGGTTTGGATATGCGAGTGTGCGAACTGTTTGTTTGATGGCAGAAGGTACTTCGTTCTGTCCTCATTCACCACCAGACCCATTCGCTTTGCATCTTTGGTAAATGCAAAACTATCAATATCATCGGCATACGCCAACAATTGCACGCTCTTATAAAAAATTGTGCCTGAGTGATTAAGTTCTGCGGCTCCAATCGGCAGGCATGCTTTCATCCGACCATATTTTGCATAGACTCTGATGCATGCACTTTACCAGCTTCTCGCCGCCATGTCTGCATAGCCCAGGTGGCAGTCCGTCGGCTTCCGCAGCTTTGTTGTTTTTAGCTTTTACGACAGGCATCCGTTATCGCGCTCAAATTTTAACGCCCCAATTTGCTAGGGGACACATTCTACTATACTTAGAATGTAGTAATGTCAGTACTACGCTGGTCACACGGGGTAACTCGGACTCTTTGTCACCAATAGGTGGCCACTTGTCTCTGAAAATGGCATTCAGTATGTCAGAGTTTATGGGGGCAGCTATAGACGCCCAATGTTTACAGCTTGCGAGTAGCTCTTGGTAACCGGCGTTTTGCGCAGATATTTCTGAACCTCGTTGACGAGCCGAAAGATGTCACTTCTGATGTGTTTAGGAGGCAATGCCGCCCCTAAAAGTGTCAGAAACCACTTGCTGGGTATTATATAATGCACTTTGATAGAAAGCGTAACGTACTCGCTATGCAGATGGTGTGCAGATGACATGAACAGTATCGAAAGCATGTGCGTCAGTATTGTGTTGGAGTACCAGAGCCCAAAAGTAAATGGTTCCACGCTTGCCTGTTGAGAGACCAAATTTACCACTGGGCTCATATGCGGGTGTGTGGAACCACATTTTTAATCATCATTAACAATAATTCGAGAAATACTTTTAATTTTGTCACCCACTCACACACGGAAATACCTCTCTTCTACTCACACAACTTTGGAGAAGCAGCAAGTAAGCAGGTAATCAGGCCTGTAATGCGAGCTCGATAAGTGAAGGAGTTGAAAGGCGCCTAGCGAGCCACTAATTGAAAAATTTTGCTTTACAAGAATTCGAGTGAAATTCGGAGAGAGCGCAACGCTAGGCAAAGAGAGTTTGAAATAAAAAAGAGTGCTGAACTCATTGAATGCGAAAAAAACCTAAGATTTATAACACGAAAAAAACTTCTTCATATTTCTTACAGTAACAACAAACCGCCATCAAGTCAAGCATGTGGAAATTTACGCGCTTTGGGAGTTTTTAATATTAATTATAGGCAACGCTAAAGTGAACAAAATCACTCAAAGTTGCGCGGTATGAGTGCTACCCCTCGCGCGCTGAAGACCGGCGGAGAGTAAGTGTATAAAAAAAAGAACAACAAATGAAGGAGCGGGTGCGCACGCATTTGATGGCATTAATACCAGCTCAAGACGGCATATAAAAATGAGGGAAAAGTATGAAAAAAATTTAAAAAAAAGTAAAATAAAAGTATGTGGCTACACAAGTTGCGCACAGCCGAGGAGTATTGTCATTAACGCATTTGATAATTAAAAATTGTAATTTTTTACTTTGCTTTGTGCGTTGGGAAAAATATTAAATTACGCCGAAAGCAATGAGTGTTTTACGGATAAGGAACCGACAAAATTTATCACTTCCATGTGGGGTGTGGGCTGCGAGTTTGGACAGGCATTAATTTATGAGCATTGATGAGCAGTTGGCAAGTATGCATGGAAAAAAAGAAATATTAAAAATTATTTTTCTCTTTTTTCGTGTGTTTAAAGCGTAATTTTGTAGTGAGTTTTAAATTGGTGGCAGGCTACAGCGGCATGGCCACACGCGCCATTAAACTTTTGCGCCAATAATTTGTCTGCTTCTAGCACATACCCACTCACACGCACAAGCGCATGTCAATAAAAATGACTTATGTATCAATTTCCTTGCAGCTTTTATCTCTTATACATCGCCCCCAAAAAGTATGCAAACAAATTTCAATTTTATTTTTATTACCTTCCCCACCTTTTTTTGTTTATTTTTTTCTTTTTGTGCGCATATCAAATATTTACAATTATTTCCGTGCAAATGAACCATTCTTTGATAAATTCAAATAAATTTCCAACATAAAATTTCATTGAAAGTATGTAGCCAAGGTGAAAATTGTGCACTACCACTCAGAGACATGCTTGGCGGCGCAGTGCAATCGCAGCACGCTGTGCTGGTGGCAGCATTAAAATTTTATTTTAATGTCATCGAGCGCTGATTTACTACGCCACGGCTGTGTCTGCTCACAACGCGCGACAAGCACTTGGCATTGAAGATGAGCAACTTCGGTGGCCTTTGTGGTGTGAGCTGATAACCAGGAAGTGCGTCTGTGGCGCGCTTAAAAGTATGCAAGACATACTACGCGCTACGCTATGCAAAAACTTTGTCGATGTTTCTGGCGCAACAAAATATAATTTTAATAAATTTTATTGCCTTCGAAAGGTAATAACGCTAACGCAATGTAGCATCGACAAAAGGTGGGCAGACGCTTGTTGTCTGGCAGCTTGCCATGCTTCCAATCTACATACTTACTTACTTACTTAGCTCGTCGAATCGATGGCACTCGAATGTGTTGGCCCAAGCAGCGGCAAGCGACGCCGTCATTGCAAGCGGAAATGTGCTCATTGTACTCGCTCGTAATGCAATAACAATTTAAAATGGTAAATTAGACAGCAACAACAATGCTTTGCACAAAAGTAGAAGATGCGCATATTTTTGGCAAAATCGTAACAACAAAAAGGTTGTGAATTGGGAAAATTTGTCGAAAATGCGAAACGCAAATGCACAATCGAAATCATAATTTGGCATTTTTTTGTGTGGCTTCGAGCGCATGACTGGCTGGGTGACTAACTAACTGACTGGGTCTGTGCTTGTGCCTGTGTCTGAGGCTGTATAGTTGTAGGTAGACCAAGTAACTCGACTGCGTTTTTGCTTGAGCGATAATGGCGCTGCTGATGGTAATGGTAATGTTGGCTGAAACCGAACCTTAATTACCGCCAATTACTTATATTTGTTATTGCTGTGGCAACCTGCTTGTGAGGAGAGCGTGAATTTGCGAGCCGTGGTATGTAGACATGTAGCCGCCTATTTGAGACAGTTCAATGCGGTTTTATTTATTGGATTCTTACCTCATTTTTCTTACTCGGTTTTAAAAAGAAAAAAGAAGAAAAATCTAGCAAAAATCCAGATATATTCCAGAAAAATTTCACAAAAATTTCAGAAAAACTTCAGAAATAATATAGTAAAAATGCAAAACAAGTGAGTCAGGGCCATAATTCAATTATAGAAGGTTAAGTAAGCAAGCAGCTTTCTCGCTCCCTCTTTACAAATCGGCTCCCTTATTTGAAAACATGCTGCTTCTTTACAAACATGCGTACATGCTTTATGAAAAAACTTTTAAATTGTAGTGAAAATTAAACTTTTGGTGCAAATTATATGGTCGGCAACACCGTTACCACTTTGACTCTTTGCCTTGTTATTATTCGTTCAAAATCATTATTTGTTTGCAAACATTCAACTAAGTATATACAGGGTGGGCCATATAGCTTTTGCTTTTGGACCACCTATTTTTTTGAGAATGGTAGCACAAATGACATGTCAAATGTGTTCATAATTTACTTAAAGGTTTGACATTTACGAAATGGGACGCTATACGCTTGAACAAAATTGGGAAATATTGAAAACCTATTTCCAAAGTGGTGAGTCTTCTTCTTCTTTTCTGATTTTCACAAAGGTGGCTACGTAAATAAGCAAAATTGTCGGATTTGGGGCTCAGAAAATCCACACGTTACTGTAGAGAAGCAAATGCATCCACAACGAGTCACTGTTTGGTGCGGTTTTTGGTCTGGCGGCATCATCGGCCATTTTTTTCGAAAATGAGCGAGGAGTCGCGGTTACAGTAAATGGCGAGCGTTACCGTGACATGCTCAACGAGTTGTTTCCAAAAACTGAAAACGATGACATGGACGACATTTGGTTTCAACAGGACGGTGCAACTGGTCACACGGCCAAAGTTACACTCGAACTTTTGGCTACCGTTTTTGAAAACCGAATAATCAGCCGAAATTCCGATATCAATTGGCCGCCTCGGAGCTGTGATTTAAGCAAGTTGGACTACTTTTTGCGGGGAGCCGTTAAGGAAAAATACTATGCGAACCATCCAGAGACGATTGATGCTTTAAAACACGAAATCGAAGTTGCCATTCAGGAAATTGGAGCCCAAACAATCGAAAATGTGCTTAAAAATTGGGTTGATCGAATGGCCTACTGTAAAGCCAGTTGTTGCAGTCATTTGAACCATATTATTTTTTATTCATAAATGACAATGTTCAATCTTCAAAATAAAAAAAAAAGTTTGGAAAAATATTGATTATTTTTTTTTATAGCCGATTCAAAAAGCAAATTTTATATGGCTGGGTGGCCATAATAATAAATGCTAATTATTTTGTAAATTAATGTCGTGTTTCACTTTTTAGATCGATTTTGTCTTACATATGGTGGTAGTCGATTATTTAGAGACGGCTTTCTGCTGCAGAAACCACCAGTTTGTGAATTTTCATACACGTAAGTTCAGATAAGACATTTTTAAAAATTCTTATTAAACTTTTGCATTAATAGGTTTTTGCAACAGCATTTTTGCAAATGCATATAATAGTGAACAGTTAGTAAGTTCTGTTAGAATATTTGCTAATAAATTGTTTTTGTAAGTTTTTATTTGTAGGACTTCACAGACGAGCAAGTGCAGCGGAAGGTGTGTTTTGAAGAGCTAGGTGGCACAACTATTCTGGTTTTTAGAAACGAAGGCAAGTATGAATGATGGAAAGAATAATGAGATGGCGCCTATCGTGGTCCCGTTACTTTGGTCTCAGCAAATTTGGCAACGAGTTACGTGATTTTAGCTCCAGTATGGCCAGATTACCATTTTCGTAACTTGATTTAGCATTTTTGAAGTGAAAACTTCTTTAGAATCGTTGGGAGTGATTTGAGACTCGATGAAACGAAAAAGCGACACCAAAAAGAAGAAGAAAAAAGATATACGTATATATATGTATGTATAGAAAATGCTTCATTACCAGGCACACAGAAGGATGGCATAAGCAAATTTAAATTTGTGAATTTATATATGTACAATATGTATATATGCGGATATATGTATATATGTTGTGTGTATGTACATATGTGCCTCGCCACAGCAAAACATACGGTAAAATTTCTCAAGAAATCCAGCGCGCATTCATAGGCACAGCATTGCATGTACAGTAGGGCGGGTCGATTTAAAAATCGCTCATTGCTCTATGAAAATCGTATTCTAGGGATCAAAATAAGAAACTTTGCCGAAGGAACCATACCTCTAAAACGAATTCTGATGTCCCCCAATTTCAAAATATCACCATTTTTGGCCTTTACATGAAAAAATCAGCTAAATGGCTATGTTTTTTCTTTATTTTTATTAATTTATAATATTATCTATTTTTTCTTTTAAGAAATTTATTTAGTCAGAACATATGTAAATGAATGAATGTGAGTTATAGAAAAGAAACTAAAAAGTTCGACCCATATTGGGGGACATCAGAAATCGTTTTAGAGATATGGTTCCTTCGGCAAAATTTCTTATTCTGATCCCTAGAATATGATTTTCACAGAGCAATGGGCGATTTTTTTGCCTTCCCAGAAATCGACCCGGCCTAATGTACAGTAACCTTGAACAGGCAGCTGCGGTTGTCGAGCATTTAGAAACATATATTTACATACATATATAGGTGCAAACATATTTACGGAGCCGCGGGCACTCGACTTGACAAAAATTGAATATTGGCAAATAATTCTACGCGAAATATTCCAATATTAACTATTTTCGAATTGTCGAGAAAATTAGCATATGGGCGGCTCGTTTTATGAATGAAAGTACTTGCTCTTAGAACTATGAGCTCGAATTTATAAATCAATTTTTTGATGATGAGTTTTTGTTGCACAGTACAATAGTTGAAACTGTTCGGCGCCGCCGTGACTGTTCAGCGCTATGGCAACTAGGATGATGGCCGCTACGCCTGCGCCTATTAATGCATTTTGTTCTTGTAGTCGCTAGGCATAGAATTTTAGTTTTGGACGACATACGCATTTACAGGAATAAAGTGAGTGGCCTGTGTGTGCGATTGTATGTAGATGCATATGTGTATATTAATAAGCATTGTTTTGCTGGAAGTTCAGAACACAAATAGGTATGTACGTACATAGGCTAGGCCATAGTATAGCATACATACATAATATATGCAATTCATATTTCACCGAATCAATCAATAAATAGCATCACGGAATTCATTCACGAAAATTTAATAAAGTATACACCAGAAGTATCGCGGATACTTAGAAAAGATTACGGTAAAGTTCCAATGATTTTAAGTGGCGATTTTAACGTAAATTTTGCATTGGGCACAGCGGTTCCTTTAATTGATTTTCTCAATACAACATACAATTTAAAAATGTGTAACAATCGAACTGAATCGACAACACGATCAAAAACAACAATTGACGCGGTATTTCAAAGATATGTTGACAACATCGAAACCAAAGCATTTGTATCATATTTTAGCTATCATAAGCCACTCGTATCATTTGTTGAAATTGAAAACATTGAGGATGAATAACAATAAAATGAAGAAAATAAAATATGAACTTTATAGCAATATTATAATGAACCTATAATTATCCCGCTCTTAATACTGCTTTCGTCTCATTCTCTCTCAGTTTGTTTTACGGAAGGTTTCACTTCTATCGCGTCTAACCGTTAGACTGGTATTTTTTTTTTTTGTTATTTAGTCTCGGAGTTTTAGTTCTTACTTCATGTTCCTGTTCTAATTAAAATGTAATGTTTATAATTATGTAGAATATACATTTTTTTAAATTTGTTCAATAAGTCACTCAGTTTTATTTAGCTTTACTTTTTTTTAACATCTGGTGGCATTGCCACGGTTGCAAGTGTTGTTGGTGTACTTCTGCTTTCGGCAGTCAAATCTCTCTCTCGCTACTGCAGTGTTGCTTAGCTTTGGATATAAAAACGCACTAAAATGCCCATTTAAAGAAAATAAAACACCAAATTTTTATTGAATCACTTAAAGAACTTTTTATGCGTGGCAAATTGTCTTTAAAATGTGGGTTTTTTTTTTAATAAATGTGTTTTGGTTATGTACAATTTAATTTATGAGCTTTTTTTGTTAAGCGAAACTCTTTTGTTAAGGGTACGATTTATTTGCTATATTTGAGGGTACGTAACTAGATAAGGTACTCTTTTTGTAAAAATGTCAGTAAGGTTTCTTTAGTATTTTCTGGTAATTTTTTTGCTTATTTTTACTATTTTTACTATGAATACACCACCAATGTCCCACTAAGGATTGATGGCCGGAAGAAACGATTACACCTCATTCAGTAAATTCAAACGCCTTTTAAAATGTGTAAAAAGGTTTTCAGACTTAAGAAGAGTTGAGAGAGGGACATTTAATATTCTTGCATAACCTTAAAAGGAGCAAAAAATTAAGTTCACACTTTCAAAATATCAAATTTTATAAGAACCAACTAATTTTCATTAGCACTAAAATCTTCTCAGAGTGGCCTTTTTTAACCTTCTTTTGTATAATAATACAGTTTTTTTTAACTTAAAGATTCAGTAGCTTTAAATAAAAAAAAAGAAACAAACACGAAACTTCAAAATTTTCGAATTTTCGGTATAAAAAAGCACAAAATTTATTGAGAAGAGAAAATGGTTGGCAATACTGCCCAACTTGGAAAAACGTGACGTCACGTACCCTCTGATGGGCGCAATTTTCTTTCTATCATTCTTGGCAAGTATGCGCAATGTCTTTACGGTAACATACAGTTTGTCAAGAATATCTTTGCATAGTGAAAAAAATTTAAATTTTAGCTTTCTCGATCCAACAACAAATAAAAAAGCAAACAAAAAATTTATACACACATTCCATTACTGTACTTGTCTACGACTATTAGGTGCCAACAGTTATTAAATAAACACACTCATTACAAAAACAACAACAACAAAAGATGTTTACTCTATTTAAAAAGTGTCAAAAAAATCTTTGCATAACTGATGAAAACAACAAAAAATGCAGTTATTTTCCGCGAATTTCATTCATTTGGGTGTTTTTGCAAATAGTATGGAATGTGAAAGAAATTATTTAGTTATAAAGTGATTGTCTTCAGTGCTACAAGTGATCTTAGATTTGAAAAAAAATGCTAGGAAAACGAGTTTCAAAAATTATTATTCAATTAGTGTATTTCAATCACTATAAAGGCAAATCAGCCAGAGAAATCGCCGATATGTTCTCCCTCAAAATTAGAACTGTATATAATATAATAAACCGTGCTGAAAATGAAGAAAAACTCGAGTTGAAAGGATCTACAGGCAGCCCTATTTCATCCCATTCCTGTCGTTTAGGTATATTTTGACCTTTGGGGTATTAAAGGACTTGTAGTATTATAGAATTTTATGGCAAATGTTCTTGTAGTAAATTTAACACAATATACCTTTATTATAGTTATTCTTTGTTCATTCCCACAAAATATACCCAAATATATTGCGAGATTAAATTCTTAAAATGTTCCTCGGAAATATTCCTGGTTATTTTTAACGTATCGTGGCAGCAAAATCTATCAAATTCAATGGTTTAACGAGTTACTCTCTCAATGCATAATCACTACATATTATAAAACAAAGTCGCTTTTTCTGTCCCTATGTCCCCTTATACGCTTAAATCTTTAAAACTACGCAACGGATTTTGATGCGGTTTTTTTGAAAGATAGATTGATTGAAGAGGAAGGTTTATATCTATATAATGTGAAGAAATATATAAAGTGGGCGTGGCAGTCGGTCAAAATGTGGCAAAAAACATAATTTTTTTGTTTTCACGGCCATAAATCATAAACGAATCAACCAATTAAAATGAAACTTTCTTGAAGTTTAACTTTGAAATATTTACTTTCGTTCTGCATCAAAAAAAAAAAAATTGATTTATTTGTTATTTAACCAAAATTGTTTAAACAGAAGCAGCTCTTTTTCCAAAAAAAGCTGTTTGTGTGTGTGTTCGCTGTCAACCGAATGAAGCAATAGGCGTTAAGCGATAATCTCACCACACCTCATTAATGTTGAATTACATCGTATGGTGACGTATGTATGTATGTATTTACGAATCGCTCGCATTATTTCATTTCGGACATATGTACATATGTATCTACGTATGTACTGAATTCCATGTACAGTAGCGTGCAATAGTGAGCACATGTTGGGCGATTTAACTTTAAAGTCTCTGAAAAAATCTAAATCCACAACTTAATGAAACAAAACTTTCAGCATTTATCCGTTGCTTAATTCTTAAAATAACGACTTAAATAAAAACATCAAATAAAAATGTAGGAATGGGAAGGAGGCAATAATATAAAAAAGTACGTATTTACTCAGTTTTGCACGTCTGGCACTCATGGCTAAAAACTAATAAATTTTAATAGTTAATCCATAGGCCTTTATTTTTTCTTAGACTTTTAATGCGTTTGGGCATACTTTCGACAAGATTCTCGATAAATGTGCGCGGAATTTGGTTCCACTCCTACTGTACCCGGTCCCATGGCTCTGTTATGTTCTCAGGAGCCCTGCGATATTTTTCCAGCCGCTGTTTGGTTATTGCCCACAAATTTTCAATTGGATTTAGATCCGGGCTTTGTGCAGGCCAATCTATTACCTGAAAATTTTGTTGCGACAGCCATTCTTTAACAATTTTGGCGGTATGTTTGGGATCGCCGTCTTGTTGGAAGATAACTTCCTCTTCTGGGTAAGCGCTCATATCAACAAATTCTGGCAAATTAGTCTGCAATAGATGTAAGTAATGTTCTTTTTTCATAATACCATTAATTTGAACGAGTGGTCCTATGTGCCACCAAGTGAAGCAACCCCACACCATCAAATTACCACCGCCATGTTTAACAGTTGATTTCACGTGATGCCTTTGGATCCTTTCTGTAGGTCGGCGCTAGCAATAGCTTATTCCGTCGGACTAAAAACGATTAATTTTTACTTCATCCGACCAAATTACCCGTTTCCAGTCTTCAACATTCCAATTTCTGTATTTTCGAGCAAATGCTCGATGGGCCTTAATATGTTTGAGCGATAACAATTGATTTATACCCGATTCTATGGAATGCTCTACGCGCGGTCCACTCGCTGACCTTCTTTTTTAACATTGCTGCAGCCTTCTTTGGTGTCACAAAACTGTTTTACGTACTTCTTGTACCATAAGGCGTGCGTCTGAGTCAGAAAGAAGTTGTGGTCGACCTCCAACATTCGGTGCATGCGCTACATTTCTTCGCTTCTGTACATTAATAACTGTGCGTTGGCTAATATTTAATGTTTCAGCAATTTTTCTGGAGGAATTTCCACTATTAGTCAAAACCACGACGCTGTTTTCGAGCTCCACACTTATTTTCATCATAATTGATATTAATATTAATCAAAAAGCGATTGTCTAACTTCGAACACCTTTCTACTACTAATAACAAAAGTAAAAACACAGTAACATGAAACAAAAACTATAACGGTATATAATTACAACTGTACTAAATGTTACAGCTCCTTTCGGTTTACATAAACAAAACGTGCAAAACTGAGTAAATACGTACTTTTTTATATTATTGCCTCCTTCTTATTCCTACATTTGTATTTTTTGTTTTGTTTTAAACCGTTATTTTAAGAATTAAGCAACGAATTAATGCTGAAAGTTTTGTTTCATAAAGTTGTGCATTTAGATTTTTTCAGAGACTTTAAAGTTAAATCGCCCAACATGTGCTCACTATTGCACGGTACTGTAATTATATATACATACAATTTTACAGCGAAATAAAACGCTATTTTCAGGTTCTATTATAGAAAATCGCAAATAATTAATATAAAATACAGTTTTTGAATAGTTTATATTGATTCGGAGCGCGTTTAGTTTGCTATCGATTCCATACAATAACATTTTTTGTCATTTACTTTTTACGACAACTAATAGCTTATTTTCGAAGCGATTTCAACAAATAGGTACAACATTAATCCTTATCCAATTAAATACCTTAAATACATTGTTGTTTTCATATAGATCTATGTATATGGCTCTTTACAGAATATAATTAAAAACAATATTTTTCAAGATATTACAGCAGTAATTAGTAATTGAGATCTACCGGAAAAATTGCGTTAGCTGTTGCGTCATCCGGCATTGCCGCTACTCTTTTGGAAAGAGGCCGAACCACACACTCTACAATGAAGCACCCGCTGAAAATCGCCACCGATGATGATAACAGCGTCTGTAGTGTTTCTAGACAGAGCAATACAGGAAAATTGATGCGTGACTGCTCATTAATAGTCTGGGACGAAGCTACCATGTCAAACAAAACGTCTGTGGAAGCACTGGATAGGACAATGCCCGATTTGCGCAACAAAAGTGCACCTATGGGTGGATGTACAATTCTGTTCTCAGGAGATTTCCGTCAAATCCTACCAGTTGTGACTCGAGGAACACGTGCTGACGAAATAAATGCTTCGCTAAAAAGATCCCACCTTTAGTCGTATGTCAATAAATTAGAGCTTAAAACTAATATGAGGATTTCGTCATCTTCACGTGAGAACAGGCTATTTCCAGAGATGCTGCTAAAAGTTGGCAATGGAGAATTAACACAAAGTGAGGGAAGGATTAACCTAGAAAACCTTTGTGTTTTGATAGACAACATCCAAGAGTTAGTCAACAATGTCTATCCAGACATTGATAACATAAGTTATAAGACAATATCTTGGTTTAAAGAAAGAGCTATTCTGTCACCAACTAACGAACAAGTAGATAAAGTAAATAACTTGATTATTTCAAAGATTGATGCGCCGACGAAAATATACTACTCGGTCGATACTGTTCTCGATTTGGAAGAAGCTGTTCATTTTCCTACAGAATTTCTAAATTCGTTGAACCCGTCTGGACTCCCTCCTCACAAAATGGAGCTGAAAATAGGTTGTCCTATTATTTTATTAAGAAACCTAAGTCCACCTAAACTTTGCAATGGCACGCGTTTGCTGGTATAATCACTGAAAACTTTCATAATAGAGTGCACAATACTCACAGGATGTGGTACCGGAGAAGATGTATTGATTCCCCGAATCCCTCTGATACCATAGGATCTACCATTCCAATTTAAACGCTTACAATTTCCGGTAAAGACATCTTTTGCAATGACCATTAATAAATCTCAGGGTCAAACCTTCAACGTTGCAGGCTTAGATTTGAGTGTTGACTGTTTTTCACATGGCCAACTGTATGTCGCTCTTTCAAGAGTAACCTCTAGAGAAAACATGTTTGTATTGTCTAATGACAAGAAGGCTATGAACGTTGTATATAAAGACATTCTGTAATGTAGTAATTGTTGTAAAAATAAAATAAATACACATGTAAAAATGCAAAAGGTTAATGTGCAAAAATGTAGGGTATGAATTTAGATATCCCAAAGATAGCAGGAAATCTTCATGCTATAAAGAAAGGGGAATTGTTTTACTCCAAATTTAACGCGTGCGGGCCACGGGCAATAATGAATAAGCCAAAACTACTGGATCGATTTTAATAATTTTTTCAGTGAGTGACATAGGGTATATATTTTATACCCGTGCGAAGCTGGGCGGGTTGCTAGTATAACATATAAAGGGTGCTAAAAGTTAGTATTCATTTCAGGAATAAAAGTTTGTAAAAACAGTTAGAAACGTACATTTACGTTCGTACGATACTGAAATGAGCAAATTTGCAAATCCTCATAATGCAAAGGTTACTAAACATTTTACCAAAATATTTACCAAAATATTTTTATTTACTAACAGCATTTCCTTTTTAATGTTATGAAAATATTCCGCTAGACACTCCATGTTTTTACTCTTTCTTGTTTCACATCTAACTAATATTTGTTTTACAACTACGAACTAGGGATGCAGTGCGAACGAAAGTGGGAGGGGAATAATAGGCGGAGCCAATATAATCCACAGCACCTTGCAAATGAAATAATTACCAAGAGGAAAGTTGTATGGGTAATCAAATCTTTTTCACCTTTTAAATCTCCAGGGCCAGATGGGATTATTAGAAAGATGTTACAGGAAACCCTGGGCTGTATCCTACCATGGCTAAAGGAAATTTTTAAAGCGTGTTTAAACTTAGGCCATATTCCAGATAGTTGGAAACTAGTCAAGGTCGTCTTCATACCAAAAGTAGGTAGGCGGGGACATGAATCAGCGAAGGACTTCAGGCCAATAAGTCTTTCGTCTTTCCTGTTAAAAACTTTTGAAAGACTTTTGGATATACACCTCAGAAGGGGTTCTGGTATATCAACTGCACAACACGCATACCTCAAAGGCAAATCTACGGAGACAGCGCTTCACGTGGTAATCCGAACTATAGAGGGCTCTCTAGAGAGCAATGTTATACCATGGCGGCATTCTTGGATATAGAAGGCACCTTCAACAATGTTAGTACAGATGCCATCCAACGGGCGTTGATAGACCTAGAGGTGGACAGTTGCATTAGTAACTGGGTCATCTCCATGCTAGAAACCAGGATCATCAAAGCTAATATGGGTAATATCAACATAACTAAGAAGGTCAACAGGGGCACTCGACAGGGGGGAGTATTATCTCCACTTCTTTGGCTATGTGTGATCAGCAAAATCTTGATAAAACTTAATAGAAGTGGGGCAAAAGTGGTGGCGTACGCTGATGATGTGGTGCTAATGGTGTCAGGACGGTGTCCCAACACGATCAGTGGGATCATCCAAAGGGCGTTAGGTGAGCTTAACTCTTGGGCCACAGGATGTGGCTTAAGTTTAAACCCGCGTAAAACAGAACTTATGATTTTTACCACCAGATACAAGATACCAACTTTCACCCTACCAAATATCAACGGACAAACTCTTTCACTTTCACCCAGTGCAAAGTAATTAGGGGTAATTCTGGACTCCAAACTAAGCTGGAAATTAAATGTTGAAGAACGGGTAAGGAACGCAGAAATTGCTTTATATGCCTGTAAACGTATGCCTGGAAGAAAATGGGGTCTTCAACCTAAGCATACATTATGGTTATATAAGGCGGTTATACGACCTATTTTATCGTATGGTTCGGTAGTTTGGTGAAAAGCTCTAGGGAGAGAGTACAATACCAAATTCCTCGGCAGAATATAAAGATCAGCCTGTGCAATAACGGTCGGTGCAATCAGATCATGTCCTAGAGAGGCTCTCAATGCACTGACACACGTTATTCCAACAGACCTACATATGGGTATTTCCAAACTGGCGTGACGTGACATTTGTATGACTAAATGTCAAAACAAAAATGCTTTACTTAACATTTCGAAACATTTTATATGAATAGTTGCATTGTAATAAAGGGGACTTTATTTTAGTAAACAAGTTACCGAAATTTATTAACAACACTAAATAATATAAGCTAATATATTATATAGGCTGGCGTGACGTTACAAAACACGGAAGTCCCCCTTATCTTGAATTTTGAAAACGCATATTTCTTCGAATTTTGTAGAACTATTCGAGTGAAACTTTTTGTCAGGATACTTAAATATTTAAGGTTCACATTCCAATTTCCTATGTTAAAAAAATGGTTTCGGTTTTTTTTACCACACAAAGTCTCTGGCGTGACGTTACCTGACGTTATGTTACTGAAATTTATATAAATTATTTTTTTTGTTGATATACCAATTTTTACATTTTTTGTAGAAATTTCAAATAGAAGGGGTGTATGTAGATATTCAATTCGGGTTAGCGCTGTGATTTTGATGATTTGAGAAAATAAACCAAATAAATAGGCACATAACTTTTGACGTTTAAAAATAAAACATTTATTTTTTTTTCAAAAATACGATTCTGTTTATTTAAATATTCCAAGTAAATTTTATTATTATACAACACTTTTATGTGAAAACGCAGTCTCGGCTGCTTTTATTTGCCTGTCTTCGCTGCTTGATAAATGATGAATTTTATGTATTCTATTAGCAAAACAGAAAACTCTTCTATTTGCTGTGTGGGAATGTAAACCAAGCTAACTCTAAATATATGATTTCGAGCACATTGGTAAAAAGAAACTGCAGTATCCAAAATTATATTTTTCGGTTTTGTTACCTGCCAAACTTTTCGTTTTATCGTTGCTCCTACCCCATCGACCGCACCTTTACCATGAGAAGTTGCAAAATAATTCCACTTTAAAACTTTGCAACCAAATTCAAAAACAAAATCTGGCAGGCTTCGCGCAATATACTTATTTTTAAACTGAGAGCTACTTCCATCCGAAAAAATATAAATATTTTGAAATTGCCCATGTTCTTTTTTGATTATGTCTACAAGTTTTGTTAAAAAACAGCACACATCAAATTTATTGTGATTGAGTTTGTCACTGATTATAGAGTACGATTTTACTTCGCCAACCAGCCAAGCAACGCAAGTGAAAATGGTAACTTGACGGTAGCTAAAATGTGCGCTTTGCACCTCATTTTGACAAGTTAACCTATAATTCTCTGCGAAGTAAATTTGAAGAATTAGATCGTCGGAGCTAATGTCATTTTTTCTGTTTTCGAAATAGTTTTGTTGGGAACGTTTAATAAAAAAGTGGCGTTTAAACAAAGGTAACTGGGCATCTAGTTCGTACAAAAGATCAGACAAAGATCCTTCGGTGTATGTCAAAGCAATGCGGTCTTCAACTTTGCGCCAATGTTTCCATTTAACAGATTCATCCATCTATGGCCAATATTTTAAGGGCACTAATTCATTTCTTACATCCTGAACACAATGTTTGCACTTGTTCATCATACATTTTTCGTTTTTAATGTTGCAACAAGCATATTCGAGAAATTTTTCAAAGTTGGATGAAAAAGATTTTATAAGATCCGCACTGCTTTCCAAAACAAATGCAAAATTGGCGTGATGCTTACATACACACATATTATGTGGTATCTTGCATGATAGTTGCACATGTTTTGGTCAAAATTCGTAAAATGCAGACTTGCTAACGAAGTTAGTAGTTTTCTCCAATTTGTAGAGTTCGTACGACTCAGCAACAGATAGCACCATAAAACGCTTGGCCACTACTACCCCATCGACAATCAATGTGTCCTTTCTACCTGCGGCTTGGACACTAATATCATCTCTTGAGTAAAATTCTACGACAAACTGTTTTTTTTTTTCTTGTATTGCCGATTTAGATTCATTCTTCAATGATAATGAACCATATTTTTTGTATAACAAATCAACAATATACCTTCTTTTCTGTGGGTCGACCGGCAAAGCTGTTTTGGCTTTTTTTAATGCCTTTCCTATTGTTTGCCTGCATTTATAGGGCTGATTGGCTTCTGGGCTATATTCTTTGGCACATTCATTTTTCATTCTCAGGCGAAATGCTTGTTGTCTTTTACAATTTTGTTTTCTTATTGCATCACTTTTATGCTTGCTGGATTGTAACCTTTTTCTGTACTTTGATGCCCTCTCTTTTGCTTTTAAACGGCTTCTCTCCAGCCTCAGTGGGTCAGTTTTTAGTTTTTCCCTATAGCACTTTGAGTATTTTTTACAGTTACTCGAAGAATCCATCTACATAAGACATGATTGAATTATAATTCAGAAAAAGCTATCACCTATCGAGAAAATTACTTACAATATGGCGTGACGTTACGAAACTTTGAAGCTGAATACGACAGAAATTCCTTGCTTAAATGGCATAATTTTTAATTTAATTTGTAACCTTTATCAACTTTTATTAAAATACCAAAATATTTGCATCTACAATCGCCAGCGCAGTTATAATAAGACTAAATAGCATCTGTATGGCGTGACGTTATTGATGAATATCTTTTAAAAGTAAATGCAAAATTTACCGTTAATTGAAACGTCACTGCTCTTTTACATTGGTTTTACGCCTAGTTGTTGTTATTGCCAAATTGTAGCTATTAGAGTTGAATTGCAGAGTTACTCTTAGAAATTTAAACAGCAAAGAGAAAACGCTCTTGTAAATAAAAAAAACTGATCACCAAGTGAACATGAAATTTGTGTTCCGATAACTCAAGAACGCAATTAAGGAAAATTTTGAAAATATTACTTTTATGATATTTAAATAGTTTTCTTTAATAAATCAAGCAATTTTTTTTGTTTAATCATAGTCTAGGTTTTCGGTTAAGGTAGACTTTTCTGTGGAAGTTCCCATATAAAGAAGACGGCAACCATGAGTGCATTTAGGTTAAATGAAGCGGGTCGCTGGAAAGAAAAAACTTATGGTCACGCTAGTCTATTGTTGCGACAAGCTCAGTTAATCTCGGTGAAGACTGACTACATCGTCCCGACGGTAACTTTCAATAGGAATTTTGCCACTCTCTTTCCATCTAAAGAAGAATGGAATAAGGGGCTCTCTCTAAACAACTTCGATACTACAGTCTATACGGATGGCAGTAAAATGATTGTGGTGTTGGAGCTGGTATACCTATATTCTCACAGACTTGGATTTGAAAAATCTGTGCGTCTCCCTAATACCAGCAGTGTCTTCCAAGCGGAAGTACTGGCAATTGGGAAACCTTGTAGGCTACTAAACACGGATTTCTCTTTTAAGGGCAATATCGCTATTCTTTCGGATAGCCAAGCTGCAATCCAGGCACTGGAATCGGCTACAACAACCTCTAAAGTGGTGGAGCAAAGTAGAAATAGCCTCACCACCTTGAGTGAAACCCATAAAGTAACCTTAATTTGGGTTCCGGGACACCGGAACATGGAAGATAACGAAAAAGCCGATGAACTGGCAAGAGGGGGATCTGCCATGAATAACGTTCTTGCAGAATCGGTACTCACACTATTAGGTGCAGTCAAGAATGCAATTTCCCTAAAAGACCTTCGAATCGCAGATTGTAGATGGAGAGACCAGACGAAATGCAAAATCAGCAGGACGTTATGGCCCACCTACAACCTCAAGCAATCGTCGACATTGATAAACATGAAACGACGGGACGCCTGTAGACTAACGGTAGTCATAACTGGCTTCTGGTCTATCGGAGAACAAGCCGCCAAAATGGGCATCCCTCTCAACACATACTGTCATAGTTGTAAACAACCGCAGAAAAAGGAAACAATCTTCCATTTCTTCTGTGAATGCCCCGCCCTATGGAAGGGCAGAATGCTAATCCTGGGCAAACCGCTGTTCGAGAGTCTCGAGCAACTACATATCTGGCATAGACGTCAACAGCCTAATAAGGTTCCTAACAGATTGGATATAGTCTTACTGTAAGTAACTATTAAACAAGTTGGTAACGAGGATGTGGCAACAAAATGGTGCGGAAGCGCTAGTGGGATTCTGGATGAATCACCACTCTAACCAACCAACCAACCAAACGAACTAACTTAAAACACATACTTAAGTAACAAAACATAGTTCTGCGTGCTCTTGTGTTGTTAGATAAACATCGAAAATATTCTAAAAAAATATTATATAATATTTGCTTCAAAAAAACAATAATTTTTCTGTTGTTTTGTTTTAATGTAGATTAAATAGTCAATATACTTAGTTTTTCTCTTATTACAGGACTAATTAGCTACTTTACGTACTTTTTTACTACCTTTAGGCAAGAAGGGGAAAACATTTTTCCCTCTTTCTCCATCCTTCATAAATGCAGTCCTAAAATAAAGGAGTGTCAAAGCGCCCTTGTCATTACTTACCTAACCATCAATAATTGAATAATGGGCCTGTATTAGAACACAATGGCTTCACGGGACAAATGAACTTCATAATTTTTCTTCCAAAATAGCTGCATAATATTTTCTTAAATTGTCTTATAATGCAAATAATTAAGTGCACAAACTAACAACACTTTCTTCAAGCCTCTTTACGTTTGAACGTTGCTTGAAATTTAAATTTCTTGAAGGAAATAGTTAAAAAGGACAAGTCTTTTGGTTAAGATTTTATTTCTATTTGTGGCATTTCTAAAGGCCCCTGAAACGAAACAAAGGTTTTTATTTTTGTTTTTAGTATTTTATTTTTTGATCCATTGTTGAAAAATAAAAACATTTATTTGGACATACGGGGTTCGTTCAAAAAGTTGTTAACCTTCAAAATCTGGTCTTCCAAAAACAGGTACTACTGTGGGCAAAAAGTAAGGGGAATTTATTTGTCAAACTTGGATGGATTAAAATTTCGCTCTAGTTATTTTTTTCATGAGTTGGCAGCACTGTTAATAACATCTGGGCCACCTTTCATGTGAATGTCATTATCAGTAATATATTTACGCTTGTGTTTACCAAACGACCAAGAGTGCATTTTTCGATTTTTACAATGTCTGATTTGATTGAGCAGAGAAGTGCCATCAAATTTTGTTTGCGGAATGAAATTTCGGCTACGGAAACGTTTAGCATGCAGAAGGCATTTGGTGATTCGACCATGTCGCAGAGAAATGTTTATAAGTGGTACAAAGACTTCAAAGAGGGTCGAGAACGTGTTGATGACTTGGAGCGCTCCGGACGACCATCGACGTCAACAGATGACCAACACGTCAATAAAGTGAAGGAGTTAGTGCTCAAAAATCGTGGGTTGACTGTTAAAGACCTTACTGATATGATCGGAATATCAGAAGGATCTGTGAAAACCATTTTGAAAGACCATTTGGGCCTACGAAAAGTCAAATCTCGTTTGGTACGGAAAACTCTCAATTTCTTGGAAAAAAGTCGTCGCGTTGATGTGTGTGAAACAATGCTTTCAGACTATCAGGACAAGCTCAAATGCATCATTACAGGAGATGAGACTTGGATTTATGCTTACGATCCTGAAACAACCGACCAATCAAGCGAATATCGTGCCAGAGGCGAGGCCAGACCGAAAAGAGCACGTCAAAGTCGTTCAAAAATAAAGGTCAGATGACAATTTTTTTCGATTTTCGTGGTGTGGGGCACTATGAATTCCTTCCACCTGGCCAAACTGTTAATAAGGAATATTATTTGAGCGTTATGTGTCATTTACGTGAAGCAATTCGTCTAAAAAGACCAGAATTATGGGCCAACAACTCTTGGTTTTTGCATCACGATAATGCACCGTCTCACACTGCACTCGTTCTTCGTGACCATTTCGCCAAAAATTCCACGCATGTCGTTCCGCAACCACCGTATTCGCCTGATTTGGCTCCGTGTGACTTCTGGCTATTCCCAAAACTCAAGGGACCACTCCGGGGAACACGTTTCGAGTCGATTGAGGAGATAAAAGCTGAATCGAAGAAGGTGCTGATGGCTATACCGGAAATGGACTATTTGGCATGTTTCGGGGATTGGAAAAATCGTTAGCAGAAGTGTATTTCATCGAGAGGGGATTATTTTGAAGGGGATGAAATTGATTTACAAGAATAAATAAAGATTTTTCATTTTACCACCAAATTCACCTTACTTTTGCCCACAGTAGTATGTCGCTGGCGACACAGATTCCGGGACTCACATACTATATGAATATGAAACAAGGTTGGCATCTGCATCTGCGATGCGGAAGTGGCAAATATTTGTGTATCGATGAGAACCATTCTCCGTATCTGGTGGTCCGACAACTAGATTTCATCCTTTACTACTTGATCGATCTAGACAAAAACGAATTACATTAAAATACGACAGCGAAAATGGAAATGGACGAAGCCTCCATGAGGAATTTGTAGAAATTGACAAATCTCTGCCTTGGACTCAAATTAAGATGAAAGCGAAAAGTAGACAACATTGTCATTATGAGAAACTTGCGACGACATGCTTGAGCACCTAGCGCCCAAAAGATTTGGTGTTCAAATTAATGTTAAATTGAAATTTTGTGTCATAGTTTTTGTGGTAAGTCTAACTCCGAGATTGAAACTTAATTTTCCTTAGAATCTGTGGTAAGCCCATTGGCCAACACTTCGACCCAAACGATCTTTTGTTTCCGAGATTTAAACCGCTACGATCATTTTTTGTATACATTAGGAATAGAGTTTCGCCCGTGCTTTCGCTATAGTTAGATCGAGGTGAATGTTAAATCCCGGAAAGTCCCGAAATTTATCGGGACTCAAATTTAAAATCCCGAAATTACGGGACTCACAAAGTGCTCCTTTGCTAAAATGATTGCTCGTTTGTTTTCAATTCCCTCAACTGCGTCGCATTAACTGAAATCTTTCTGCAAAACCAACAGCTCTTGAACTCTAAAACCTCCTACCTGTTGTCTACACCCCTGAATAGGTATTTATTTTATTTATTCATTTTTTTCATTTTTTTTTTTAATTTTGTTTAATCTACCTTCCCTTTTTTTCTTCTTCAGTGTATTTAATGCATATTTTTCACCTACCAATTTCCTCGCGCAGGCTCATCATTTACTGTCCGTTTCGTTACGTTTATTTGTACTCGTATGTGTACTCATATCTTTTGTTTGTTTTTTATTATCTTGCCATTATTTACAATTCATAGAAATCCAATTAATTTGCATTTAATCCAACATTTTAATAGCCACTCCACATTTTTTTAATTGCGGTGCCGCAATACCCACGAGTATGTCGGCGAATACTCCTATTAATGCCACACATCTGGGTATGTATGTAGTTGTAGGTGTGCATACCCTGTAGAGAAAAACCAAAGTGGTATGGACATATTCGAGCTATAATTCGATATTTTTATCGAAAAGTTAGGTATATTCTAGCATAAACTTACATATAACGTTTTCTCTACGGACTTTATTTGCTCTTTTTTGCAATAAGCTGAAAAACTCACCTCACCCAAAAGATGGAACTGAAAAATAAAATAAATATAATAGGCGCGCACACTTCTGTTTAGAGTTTGGCCGAGCTTCCACTCCTTTTTGTGGTGTGCGTCTTGATTTGGTTCCACAATGGGAGAGGCCTACGATTTTAAACCGACTCCGAACGGTAAATGATTTTTATGAGGATATTTTTGTGGCAGAATTACACTCGGAGGTTTGTCATTGCCTGCCGAGGGGAAAAAATTGTTTCTATTGTCTGATGTCCATGGACTGAGATTCGAACCAATGCACTCCCGAATGGTGGTAGCGTACCAACCCATTCGGCTAAGGCGGCCGATAGAATTAACTCATGAAAAATTTCATGCTATGATTTATGACGGTTTTCCACGTTGATTATCGAGACAGGCGTTCATTAATCAAATTACTTCGATAGTTGGTGATGAACCACTGTGAAACGCTGGTGCAACGAGTTTCAAAGTTGCCGTCGATCGTTGCAGGATGGATTTTCTTTAGGCCATCCAAAAACGTTTGTTTCGACAGAAAAAATCGATGCAGTGGGTAAATCGATAACGCAACATCGTATGCGACATATCGCGAGATAGAGCATTAGTGGTTTTTGTATTTATTCAATATTGCATGAGCATTTGGTCGTCAAGAATATTTTTTCTCGTTGCATAACGCGTAGTTTGGCAATTGCCTAAAAAGGACTCTTATCGATTGGTGTAAAAAAAATGTTGAAGAAATTCAGCCGCGTTGGTTCAAAGCACATCTACAACATTGTAATAGGTGACGAATCATGAGTCTGTGCTTATGAGCCAATAACAGAACCGCAATCGAAAGTTCAAGAAAAGTTTTTCGTTGAAGAAGTACTTCAAGCAAAGGATCACCTGCTTTCAGCAAACCTGGGCATGTCTCAAATGCACCACTATAGAAACTTAAAACAGGCAATTCTGAGTGGTACACAATCATTCGTTTGTCAAAAGCTTTCCAAGAATTAAGGAAAACCAACCGCCGAAGGCGAATCATCCTTCAATAAGGCAATGCGAGCTCACACGCAACGACTCAAGCAATAGAGTTTTTGAGCACTCAAGAGATCGAATTAATGAGTCTTACTGCCATCTTACAGGCCTGATTTGGCATCTCGTGATTCATGGCATTCCCGAACATGAAAAATCAAATGCGAGGTTAACGTTTTTCAGCATCTGAAGTAGCCTTTAAACGTCTGAAGAAGCCTAGTTTTGAAGGCATTAACTTCTGAGTGGCAAAAGTGCTTTGGTTCAAGTTTAGGTTCCGTTTAATTTTAACATACAATTACACAATTAAGCATATTAGAAAGAATAATACGGAGAAGAAAAGATGGTTAGACGACGCTGACGACGATCTAAGAAGCATAGGAGCGAGCAACCAACTACCGTAGTATGGATATGGAGCGAGATGCATGGAATGGAATGGATTTTTTTTTTTAATTTTATTTGATCTAAAACTGGTTAATTTAGAAACATATATGTATTCTGTCAAAAAAGTATAGGAAATTGTTCAATGAAACGCAAAATAATTGTTTAATCAGCAAAATATGCTTCGACGCAATACACAAAGTCAACGACTAGTCCAGCCATCAAAGCACCTTTTAAACGCGTTGGAAGAGATTTTCTTCAGCTCCTTAAACGAATTCTCCTTAATGCCCTCTATCGACTCAAAGCGGCGTCCGCGGAGTGACAATTTAAGTCTTGAGAAAAGAGGAAAATCACAGGAGGCTAAATCCGGTGAATACGGTGGGGGTTCAATGATATTTGTCGAGTTTTTGGTCAAAAAAATGTTCACAATATAAGCCTTGTGAGACGGTGCGCCATGTGGATAGCGCCATTCAGCCGCCTGTTGACTGGTTTATATGTCAAACTCATATACCCACGTCTCATCACCTATTATGATGCGCTGGTTAAACGTTGGGTCTGAGTTCACTAGCTCAAGCATGCCTTCAGCCACCTTCTTCCGATGATTGTTTCGAAAGAAATTCAACTCTCTTGGAACGAGTCGAGCAGCCCACTTGATGGTGTAAAATGTTGCGAATTGATTCGTGAGACATGCCAAGGTCACGAGCTACCTCCCTCAAACTTAAATGATGATATTCCAGCACCATTTACTTGACTTAGTCGACGTTTTCATCCGTTGATGGGCAACCAGACCGGGGCAAATCTTCACTTCCTAACATGGAGAAAATCTCTACCACGAACTGATTGAGCTGAAAAGTGAACTGGTCGCGTAGTAGTCCACACCTAATGTTTCTCTGCAGGGTACTTATGAGCAATACATACATACAATGTTCGTATAAACGAATGTTCACAGAGAAAATATCAGCAATTAAGCACTAGCGCAATTATTTACAAAAAAATACATATTTTTTTAATAAAAAATATCAAAATATTTATTTGCCATTTTTTTTAATTTTTTCCAGATATTGTAGGTAGAAGAATGCCTGTCTGTGGAGAAGTGCATACCACCAATTGTCTATATTTTTTCGCCAATTTTGTGCACCACTTGAGTATTTATTTATTTCATATTCCATATTTCCACATACGTGGAACCCCTATTCCGCTTTTGTCCACTGCCAATTTACGCAATATGTTTTTTTGTATTTGCTCCTGAGCAAAAAAAATCGTGTACTTGAATTTGAAGTGTGTTCTACTCGGTTGTTGTTTTTGTGAATCATTAATTTGACGCTATACAAATATTACTCCACCTTTGACACTAATGATATTTTAAGTTTATGAAAGAGATGCCACTTGCTCACACTTTTCATTACTAGAATAGAATTTTCATAATAAATTTATTTTTGTAGCCATACAAAATTCTAACAACTTGGTATAAACTGTTCCAGGGATACACTGTAGGAATACATACATACAAAATTCTATATTAACAACTTGGTATAAACTGTTCCAGGGATACACTGTAGGAATATTTTAGATATAAATACCACTTTCCGCTATTATTTTTTTATTTTTATTTTTTTCTTCTTCACTTCGCTCGAGAGCACAAGGCCTCGCCCACCGTACACGGTTCTGGGCTGTTTCTTTTTTTGCGCTGTCCAATCTGATGTCGGTATCTGCTAGCTCGCATACAAAGGCCGTCTCCAAGTATTTTTTGTTCGACCGCGAGGTTCCAGTTCAGTGCCATTCTCGTGATGCTATCTGGTGTTTTTTAAAGCGTGTGACCTATTCATCGCCACTTTCTGTGTTTGATTTGCCATAGGATGGGTGCCCCATTCGTTTATCTCCACGGCGCATTTTTACTCCAGATTATTCTACAGATGATGCGAAGGCATTTATTGTCGAAAAATTCCAACCTTTGTGTGATGGTGTTACAGACCAACCAAGTTTCATGTCCGTAGAAGAATACTGACTTCACACCAGAGCTGAATATTCACAGTTTAGAGCGCCTGCAGACAGACGCCGCCCTCACTTTGTTTAGCCTGCAGTTGAAATCTTCATCTGCTCCCTCAACTGCTGTGATAGTGCAGCCGAGGTAGCAGAATCTTTCGACAAATTCCATCGGACAACCCTCAACCATTCTATATCTTGCTTTATTGTGTTTGGCTATCATAGCCTTCGTTTTGACGATGTTCACCCCGAGTCTGACAATGCGTGTCTGCCTGGCTTGTAAGTCCGCGGTAGCTTGCATGGTTGTGGGTTTATGAGACAGAAGAGGCGAGTGCCATAAGCGAAGTCCACGTCCTCGAGGTATCGGGTGAAACTCCACACGATGCCTCTTTAGTGCAGGGTAATTGGTGGCCGCCCTAGCCGAACGGATTGGTACGTGACTACCATTCGGAATTCAGAGAGAACGTAAGTTGGAATCTCGGTTAAACACCAAAATTAAAAAAACGTTTTTTCTAATAGCGGTCGCCCCTCGGCAAGCAATGGTAAATCTCCGAGTGTATTTCTGTCATGAAAAAGCTCCTCATAATAAATAGCTGCCTTTCGGAGACGGCATGAAACTGTAGATGCCTCCATTTTGTGGAACAACATCAAAACGCACGCCTCAAATAAGAGGACCTCGGCCAAACACTGAAAAAGGTTGTACGCGCCAATTATATAAATGGCTCATGAAGTCGTCTAGGGCAATAGCTCTTTTCTTCTATACCGATTTCTATTGACCGGCAACAGCTTGACTTTCTAACCATTCAAGCGCCAGAGGTGGATCGATGATTGATGGGCTTTCAATTGAATCTTGGTGTGTAAGCTAAGATCTTTGATCGAAATCAGGCTCAAATTCAATGCAGTCAAGGCAATCTCCTGCGAATCACTACGAATAGAGGTATATATGTGATACAACCTAGGCTTAAGCTTAAGTTAGACGGGCTACGCTTTGAGCAAGAGCTCACTTCATAGTCACAGAGGCCCCGTAAAGTATTTATCTAGAACTGTCCTTAAAACATACCGATGCGTGGCGCATCCAATCAGCCTCAAATAGCTGAAAGTCATACTGGACATTCATATAAGAAGTTCTGAATGAATTCTAGCTCTTTCTCGCTTCTACAGCTTCTACAGAAATTTTTCTGTAGGACTCTGCACATAGGGCAGTCACGCGACCTATAGTTGTGAGGTCATGTGTATATTCGGTTTAGGGAACATGATCGTCTTTAATGCTAATACAATTTGTAATCACTGTTCGATTATTAAGTTTTTATTTCCCATATACTACAACTCTTTCGTTTAGTGTTTTTTTTCTGAGTGTGTTTATTTCCATCACCTCTCGTCATTACCGTGAAGTATTACTGCGCGGAGAGGGAAGGCGATTAGCCGCCGCTGCTGGGTCGCAGTTTTGCACGGGTTGTTCCGGCGCATGATGCACGGGTTGTTCCGGCGAAGGAGGTTCTCCAAAGGCTCTAGAAAGTTTTTCTTTTGCAGAACGGAAGCCCGAGCATTTAAGGAATATGCGGTGAACGTCCTCTATTACGTTTTCGGCGCATTAATCGCAATAGGGATTGTCGTCGAGGTTAAACCTGTATTAATATGCTTTGAAGCATCCATGTCCATTCAAAAACTCGGTCAGGTAAAAGTTCACTTCTCCATGTGGCCTCGTTAACCAAAGCTTTAGGTTGGAAATGTCCTTTTGCATAGTTATCCCTGCTTGTTTGCCACTCATCGATGTAGTTCCATCGTAACCCCGCACAAGTGGGCGAGCTTATAGGCCCCTGTGCTCTCGTTTTTTTGGCAGCGTGCATAGCTAAAATGTCTAGCGGTCTACTAAGACTGTATCATCAGCCAGCGTTTTAAATGCGCTACATACGCGTAGTGCGCACAATCGGTAGCTAGGCTGTAGGCCTCAGAAATATGGTACATGATTCGTTTTTTTCACCCAAATTGATGCACTATACAAAGTTTGGCTTTTCCCGGCATTAGACGGAAGCTGACGGCGACTTTGTTTTGGTCCTCGTACGTTTAACATCAGCCTCGACAGCGCCGTCTAGTGATTAATGCTTTTTCGTTGGCGTACTCGAGGTGTGATTTGAAAGTCAGCTTTTTATCTATCATTATTTCCAAGTATTTGATTGCGCGAACGGTTTCCGATTCTAAAAGAGACCTCTTCTGGCTTTTTTCGGCTGCATGTAAGGACTGCTTTGGTCTTTTGTTGCGCTAATTCTAGATTATTTTGTGCTAATCAAAATTGCACACTTAGGACCGCATAGATCGCGTTGTTGCGGATATCACCTATATTTTTAGCCGTTACCACAACCTCAATGTCGTCGGCAAAGCCAATTACCTTAGTTTCCTCCGGAATCCTGACACGGAGAATACCGTCATACATTATATTCCACAGCAATGGCCCGAGAACCGAGCCTTGGGGAGCGCCTCTTGTTATTTCAACCTTTAATAGTTCCTCTGATGTACTGTACCATAGAAGTCGGTTAGGATCCTCCTCAGATACTTGGAGACCCCAATTAGCTCTAGCGCGTCTAAGATTTTCGCCCAGTTTGCAGAGTTTAATGCATTTTTGACGTCTAGGGGAACATTTTTCACTTCTATTTGGTCCCATTTAGCCAACGGGTACCGCAGATTGCATTCGTTGCGAGCTGGAGTGCTGAAGAGACTACATCTAACGTTGACTTCCCCGTTTCTAAATCCGAATTGATTTTCAGACAGGTCTCCCTTTAATCTGTCTTCCGCTTCTAGTTGATCGGATAAAGTTCATTTGAGCTCCTTACACGCAGAGTCGGTTAGACATATTGGTCTGTAGCTAGACGGCTCCTTGCTGATTTACCTGGTTTTGGAAGCAAAATTTCGCTTAATATAGCTGATGAGTATCGTGAATAGTTGTGTGATACAATTAAGGATTAATTTTTCTTTTCTTTCTCATTCTGGGGTAATAGTAAGCTCGCTCACTGATGCGAAAAAAAGTTTACAGTGAAGAGTTGGAGTTCATGAAGAGTTTAATTTTTGCAACTGTAACTAATAACTCTCTCTTTAAGGGGGGGGGGGGGTAAGGGATAAACGCTAAAAAAAAATACTTTTTTCATGAATTTATTGTAGCGAAACGGTTCAAGTCAGTTTATTAAAAGTTGTTGCATATTATAAAGGAACATTTCAAGAATATTTGATAAAATTTTCATGTAAAAATATTGCAAAATGAGCGAATGAGAGCACATTTACGTAGACGTATTTTCAAAAATACATTTTGCAGTAGTCAGCATATCTCAGCGTAGAATCATCTGAAATCAAAAAAATCGAATAATTTAGTTAAAGTATGAGTTAAACTTCCCCCCAACGTTTATTTTGACGATTTATTTTCATTTTCAGCCATTTGGTAGTCGTTTGAAGTAAAAAGTGATTTTTGACGAAAAAATGCCGCCATTTTGTAGGTGTAAAACCACCTTAATATAAAAAAAATGGCAAAAAAAACGTTGGGGGGAGGTTTTTTATATGTAAAATATGTGTGCAAAATTTCAAAAGGATCGGTTGAGTAGTTTTCAAATGCCAATGACTACGCACTTTAAAAAAAAAGGTTCGAGAAAACCGCGTTTAAAGTTTGTAACGGACTACGCGCGCAACTGCTGCGTCTCGGCAGATGTTTGAGGCGGCTAGGCTTTATGCTCTATAACTTAAAAAGTTTTGCTCGGATTGACTTAAAATTTTAACACGGTATTTTTGAAATGTTTTACTACAATAACACGCAAAAAAAAAAAAAATCGATTTTTATCCCTTACCCCCGCCCCCCCCTTAAATACTTGTTCACTGATTTAAAAGCATCCGCACGCGGTTTCAATAGAAATTATAGTTAAACTGGGACACCAACTCGTCGAGAGATGACTTAGAAGTTACAACTGAAGGCCACTTTAGAAAATAAGAGGGCTGGCTACAACGCTTAAATGTGAAATAAACTCCCACTTCTAGTATGTTGGAGAGTTCATTGTTAACGGCTTGAAACTGAAACACTTTTCAGTGTAGTTATCAGTAACTCGATTAAATTTCGAACGAAAAGCGGATTACTATTGGAAACCTGAGTTTTATATAGAACCGTTAAGCGTTTTTTGTTTGATAAACCCCAGGTACAATAGTGTATAGATAAAGCTCTTTCCTATATTTATTTACAATTCTCTACTGTCTAATTCAGTACTGTTCCAGCAGCGCTCAACCAATACAACTTCTGTTACTCCTCTGCTACTACGGTCTTACTACTCCCTTACGAACTGGTTTCCAACTGCTGAATTTGCGCCTAAAGCTAACTACTTATCGTAGTTATAAAATGCAATAATATATATAATTTATGTAAAAGCTGAAACTGGCTTAAATGAATGGTTGCACAAATCGACCTGCGTTGCACACATGAATCTTGGAGCTACTTATTCCGCATTACAAAAACAAACCAGCGGCCATCAGTAGTCAAATGTACGCAGCAAGAAATCAGTGAAATAAATTATCAAACCAAATAATGTCTGTTGTACCAAAGCAATTGCAAAAGCTGCTGAGAATCGCCGTTAGGAATGAAAGAGAAAAGGCTGTGGAGATGGATGCATTCAGAACTCTTAACCGACCGAGAAGTGGGAAATGGCCAGCAAGGCATTCGTATAGTAAGTAGTGGCTCGTAGTAAAGTGAAAAGTTTCTTCGACATTTTGGAGGCCATTTATTGTATTGTATTTATGTATTTAAAACAAAAAGCATTTATTTCTAAAACACTCAAACCATAGGCAATTTGAGAGATCTTAAGCAAAACAACTACAACAAGTGTAATACACCATCACTACATTGCAAGACAATCGACCAGCCAGCCAGACAATGCAAAAAGACGATTGTAAAGGAATTGGAAAGTTAGCGCTAAACTTCATTTTCTTCAGTTGTTCAACGAGTTGAGAGAGAAAATTAAAAGAAAAAAGAAGCAATGAAAATAATGAAACAGCAACAAAAGCAAGTAAGGCAAATGCAGAAGAAAACTTGCAAATTCAAATAGCCGGATGCGATTGAGAGTTAACCCATCTGGCTACAGTGGAAGCGATTGAAGGAGGTGAAGGCTCCAGTTGTGGTGCGTGTGATGATGGTTGTAACTTTCTCAGCCAATGGGTGTTGCCCACAAGCACTGCAGTTGATGGTTCGATGAATTTATTACATGCACTATTCAAGGAAATTACAATAGAAAATCTGCCGATTTTGGTAAGAGAATTGTGCTGTAGTTACAAGTGCAAAGTTTTGCGGAACCGTTCAGATGTTAGAATGGAAGTGATAATTTTATAAGTGAGCATTTTCGAGAAACATTTTAAATGTACTAATTTTTTTATACATATATACATATGTATGTAAAAAAAACAATTTTATTTTAAGCTTTGCTCAATAATTCTATGTTTAAGGGGTTGCATACGTCCAGCAGCGCCAAAAATGCGCTAAAAAACTGTTTTTAGAAGGCATAACAATTGAAATAAATATAAAAAATTGTATACAATGTTTATTAGTACTAAAACTTTATAAAAATATTTGGTTTTAATTTTTCTTTACAAAAATTAGTATATAAAAAATCACGTGACCCAAAGTACAATGAAAAAAAGTTGCTCCACGATCTGCATCATTTCTCCTTGAAATGTTAATGGATCTGTAAAAAGTTACAAACTCTTATGAAATAACGTTATAGTTATAGTCCGTCGAGCCGCCTTTTTGAATTTAGAAAATTTTACGGCATTTTAAACAAAGGCATGCGTTTTACGTCACAAGTGTCACACTTTACTTATGTTTATCAAATTTTTTAATAAAAATATCAATACTCAAATCTATAGAGAAAACACGTTCGAATATTTTTTTTAATATCAAAAATATGAAAACTTTGTGAGTTATTATGCAGATCGTGTCGGAAAAAGTAGTTTCGAGAAAAACGAGTTTAAAGTTTGTGGTCCAGGAGCGCGCGGACCGCTCTCTATCTAGTTGATGGGCTGTAGAAGCTATAATATTGGGATTTCCCACATGAAAATTTCACAGTATATTCTTAAGATACTATACTTTCGAAATATCGAAAAAAAAATGCTTTTTTGAAAATTCTGGACATATGTAACCGCTTAAGTTTTTTAATTTTGTATTTTATCCTATATGTTATCTTATATCTTATATGTATTAATCTTTTTTTATTCTAATTTATTTTACTTTATATACTATATTTTTATTCCATTTAAATTGATATTGTTTTATTTAATTTCACAATATTTTACGTAATTTTCTCTTATTTATATGTTTTTTATTTTATTTTATTCTGTATAAATACATATTATTTTAATTTATTTCATTTTTTTTCATTTTATTTTATTGTATCGCTTAAATTTTTTATTTAATCTATTTTTTTTTTTTAACTTGTCATATGTGGTTTTTTAGTATATTTTATTTTAATTTTTTATTTCACTTTTGATTTTATTTCACCTTTTTCATTTTATTTTATTTATTTTTATTCTAAATTATTTTACAGTATAATAAAATACTTTATTTTTATTCCGTTTAAATTGATATTAGTTTATTATTATTTATTTTACTAGTTTTTTCTTCTGCTTTATTTTGTTTAAATTTGCATTATTTTAATTTATTTCATTTTATTTAATTTTGTTTTATTTTATTAAATTTTTTAATTTCATTTATTTTATTTTGTTTTATTTTATATTATTTTATTTTACTTAATTTTATTTTAGCTTTTCATTTTATTTTATGATTATTGTTATTTTATTTTATTCCAATTTATTTTATAATACTTTATTTGTATTCCATTTAAGTTGATATTATTTTATTATTATTTATTTTCTTTTATTCTGTTTAAATTTAATTTATTTAAATTTTTTCATTTGTTTTAATTTTTTTTAATGTAATTTCTTTTATTTTGTTTTAACTTATTTTACGCGTATTCTTTAAATATTTTTTTATTTTATTTATATTTTCTTAATTCCTTTCGTTTTATTTCATTTTATATTATTTCTTTTAATTTCGTTTACTTTATTTTGTTTTATATATTTTTTGAGTGCATTTTATTTTAATTTATTTCATTTCATTTTATAATATTTTGTTTGATTTATTTATTTATTTTATTTAATTTGGTATTATTTTATTTTATTTTTTTGTTTTATTTAGTCTCATTCCATTTTGTTTTATTTAATTTTATTTTACTTTTTTTTTTTGCATAAGGGGTTATACGCAGTTATGACTTTCAAAAAAATCGATTTTTTTATTGCATTTTTGTAATGTACATATATTCAAAAGTATACGCACGAAATTTGAAGTAGATCTAAGCAATACTTTCGGAGTTATGCCTAAATATGTAGAGATGCCTCGGCACGTTTTAAGGTAGGTATTGAAACTTTAAATGTGTTTTTTTTCAAAACGGCATTTTTCAAGTCGGTGTACACGATATCTCGAAAACGGCTTGTTTGATCGGTCAACCGTTTTAACTCAATCTTTAAAGATACATTTTCTAGTAATTAATCGTTACTTTTGTAAATCTGATACTTATTTTCCATTTTATAATCAATTTACGGCCAAATTTTAACGTAAAAATCGAAATCATTTCTTTTAAAAGCTGCCATTTTGTGAAAATTCACTATTTTGATTAGCCGAACGATTAATTACTAGATAATCTAATATATTAACAAAATTTGTTTGGTTTTTTGATTTCAGATAATCCAATTCTGAGTTACGATGTACACCGTAAATCGTCTTTTTTTAAAGGAGGTTCCAGAAATCGCCTGCAGCGCGCTCTATAATCAACATTTTCATAAATAAAAAATTTTGTTACGTTCTTGAAGGATGCTTTTCTAATTAAAATATTCTGAAGTTTCTTCAGGATAAATCCTTGACAACCCGTCTTTTATTTGCTTCATAACTGCGTTATGGGGTTATATACATTTTTTTTCATTTTGCTTTATTTTATTTTATTAAGCGTTATTTTATTCTAATTTATTTTATTTTATATTATTTCCTTGAATTTTTCAATTTACATTTATTTATATATCTTTATTTTACTTATACTGTTTACTTATTTTAATTTCATTTCACATTATTTTATTATTTTTATTTATTTATTGAAATAGATTTAAAATTATCGATTGATCCAATGTAATCACACCAGCTACCAGGGTTATAGGTTTTAATATTATACAATATTATTTTAAATTGATTTATTTTATTTAATATAAATTTAATTTACTGAACCTAAGTTAATCTAAGTTTTTTTTATTTTAACTTTTTTTGTTGGGGTGGAGTATTTAAATGGCTAATGCAGCATTAAAGTTGCCATCGTAGCAAATGGTGTGTCCGGAGACTAAAAAACTTCCTCCGTTTGACATTTGGCGTAATCTAATTTTATATTAATTAATATTATTTGTTATTTTATTTTAAATTACCCTTTTTCATTTCATTTTCTGCAATTTAATTCATTTGAACTTATTTATTACGTTATATTTATTTTATATCACTTAATTGTACCTAATTAATTTTCATTTATTGTAATTTTATTTTATTTTATATTTTATTTATTTCCGTTATTACTTTATTTCAATATACTTTAATTTCATTAAATATATATTTATTTTCTTCAAATTTCAATTTATTATAATTTAGTTTCGTATTATTCTACCTTAATTTATTTAATTTTATTTTTAATCACAGAATTTATGTTGCTTTAATATAATCTGCTTTAAATTTGTATTACAATAAATTCTTTTATTCATTTATTTATAATATTTCCTTTATCCTTATTTATTACATTTTAGCTCTTTATTTTTGTTTTTGTAAGCTAATCCAATATTCATAACGATTATATATAATTTTCTTTTGTGCCTCATTTCAAAACTACCAACTTCACCGCAAACAGACGCAAGCGAGGCAGACGTAAAAATCTGCTTTACACGTTGCACAGCGCCATCTATATTTCAACTCATAGAGCAGCAAATAGTAAACACATCGCTGTCAAAGCGAACAGCGCCAGCTGCAATTGTAAACAGCTGTTTTTCGCTTCTTTCGGTTCGTTTACATTTTTGTTAACCTAAAATATTTTTGATTTTACAATACGCGTACTTTTGCCCGCCGTAATTTAAATTATTTGTTTATTGCTGTGAAATTATTGTAAATTTGTGTTATTTTGTGCGTGCATTACAACGTTTTTGAAAATGTCCACCACCACCACCACCACGGACACGTTGAAGCTCAATCATACGGCTATGTTTGCCAAAATACGCGCCGGTTTGCCGGTGGAGCGACAGCACACGCAAAATTTACTTGAATGCAAGGACGATATGTTGTATGCATGGGATTCACAGGAAAACTCTCTATTGGCTGTAAATTGGCGTTTGGCAGCATTGGAGGGATTCGATGTTGTCAAGTATCAGGTTAGTGGGTGCCAGTGAATTACCTTAAAATGCTTTGTAAGATTGATTATCTATCTATGTTTATGTATGATGTTCTCCGATGAGGGCCAAAGAAAATGTGTTTGAGTTTATATGAAATCAAATCTGCTGATACAGATTTTTTCATCGAAAAGTCGAGGAAACTGCCTGAGGGCTTATGTGACAATTTACTTAATTCAGTCAAAGCGAAATAAAGGCTCAGAAATAATTGATACTACGGTAGTATTTTCATTATTACTGGTATGGACCGTAAGTTATATCCAGCTTGGCTCAGTCACAGCCTCAAGTAGTTAGAAGAAAAGCTGCCTCGTGTCGTACCTGTGGAGCATGAATAATAGCTAGTCAACAATATTTGTTTAATAACTTGCCCTATGGTACCAGATCACGTAAATATCACGATCAAGTTTCTCTAATGATATGTGTCAAGCACTTTAGAAATTCATTAATCATATCGAACATAGTTGTTGTTGTTGTAGCAGCATAAACATTCCCCGTGCATATATGAGGAATGCTGCTGAAGTGACAGTCCTTGGCCGGATATGAATCCGGGTCGTTCCGGTTACGTAGAATCGACTGTCGTGGGAACGGACCATAGTCGATTTCAATGCTGGCGCATCATTCAATTTGGTGCTAAATGATTTATTTTTTCTTGCCGCGGAGCTTAAATACCCGGCCGCGCCGGATGTCAATCCGTTCATAAACTGTCAACCCTACAACATTAAACAAAATTTACAAATATCTGCCCTCCATAATGTACCATTCTCATTCTCACAGTGCGAGTACTTAAATCATTGTGAGCCAGATCAAAGCTGCTGCTTTTTTGTGTCGCCTTGAATACCCCTAAATCCAAAGATTTAGGTTTTCGATGAAATGTCCCAACCGACGCTTTCTGTTCTGATATGTTTTTTCGCATCCATTTTCACTTCTATGTTGGGTATGACGGGATCTATTTTGAATAAATAAATAAAGGCTTAAACTGCTTTAGCATTCAGTACGTAATTAAGACCTTGTAAAATTATTTTTTGTAGAGTTCACAAAGATACTAATTGTTTATCATTGGATATCGTTTAAGTCCTGTTGTTGTTGTTTTAACAGTAATGGTAGCCCTGTAAGTGTAGGGCATATCACCGGTCGCCTTCGTCTAGCTCATCTAGGGTAGGCCCAGGAGGGGTGTTAGATGAGTCGGTTTTAGGGGCCATGTGAAGAGGTGGTTAGTGTCGTGCGGGGTACCTTCACATGCCGGACATGTGTTTGGAATGTCGGGGTCAATTCTGGATATGTAGGAGTTTAACCTGCTACAGTATCCAGAACGTAGTTGTGCCAGTGTTACCCGAGTCTCATGGGGAAGCTGGATCTCATCGTCTGCAATAGGTGGTGATTGGACTCCGATTACGGCATTCACAGGACGGGAGTTCATGAAGGTGGTGACGGTCTCTCGGTGGATGTCGTTTATTGGCTGTCTAAATACTGTCCGGTCCAGTAGATTGCGGTCAGTTTTGTTCTGGATTTCGTCAGCGTAGTCTAAAAGGTGTCTCCTTACGTGCCTGGGAGGCGGCTTAGGCTCAAGCAGGTGTCTGCAGGGGTGAAACCTGCGGTAACATCCAAGCAGGAACTGCCTGCTGAGCAGTTTGTTATGCTCCACTACTGGGAGCATTTGTGCCTCGTCATGCAGGTGTTGAATGGGGGACATCAGGAGGTAACCGGTCGCTGTCCGAATGGCGGTATTTTGGCATGTCTGTAGCTTTATCCACTGTGTGTCACTAGTTCCTGGCGACCAGACAGGCGTAGCATAGTTCAGAACCGGCCGACCAATTGCCTTAAATGTCGAAAGCAACAGTTCTTTGTCTTTGCCCCAAGTGATGCCGGCAAGCGATTTGAGGACCTTGTTGCGATTTTGGACTTTAGTGGCAATTGCGGTTGTGTGCGCAGAGAAGGAGAGCAAGCTGTCAAAGGTTACACCCAAAATTTTGGGGTTGTTTACCGTCGGAATTGGTGTGCCGTCGACTTTTACCTTAAGGGACAGCTTGACCTCCTTTGTCCAGGTGGTAAAGAGGGTCGCCGTGGACTTGGTGGGGGAAAGTTGGAGATTACTCGCAGGGAAAAAGCGAGAAAGGTCGGTGAGGTAGTTGTTCACTTTGGAACACAGGCCATCAATGTCATTGTCGTTAAAGTCCTCTCCGTAGTCCATTGTACATTCACTTTAAGTGTTGTCGTACGTATTTTCGGATATCGTCAATAAGCTCAAAAACATGTCTGAGAGAAGCAGTTCGGCAGTGCCGGTTCTGGGTATGGTGATCTGACAAATCTGTAGCTTCGCCCAAAATATCGCCAGAGTTAACAATATCGCATCAACCCATTCCACCTTAAACTTTTTTGTCCATGTCATACGCCTTTCACTGTGGCCCCATACGAAATAGATCGTTCCTTGAGCCCACCATTCGATGACGCCGACGGTGACAACTTATAGGCATACCGTCCTAGCAAGGTTAGGTAAACTGATACAACAACAACTATCTCAAATAAACTCTCACAGGTTGTTTCCCAAGCGGTCTTAAGCAGAGGAGATGTGTTGACTTTTATGATACGCAATTTACAGCAGCCATATTAATTTTATTATTATTTTACTCAGTTGACGAGTGAGAGTTTGAAGTAAAGAAACCTCGAGCGTCTTCACTACTATCAACATATTGAGCTTTCCACATTTCAGAGACCGCAGACCTGTTGCTTCTTTTAAAGGAATATATGCAAGATGATCATTCAATGTATTCGTTTGCACCCCAGTGGGGTATACCTAACTGGAAAAACTCCATTTTGTATCCTACTAAGTATTGTCACTACAGCAGTACTCTCCATGGAATGGAATGAAATATTGTATGGCCGAAATTGTCCAAGCACGCATGCAATATTGTTCGTTGTACTTAAGGTCCGAATAAAAGATTTGAAAAATAGGGAAAAACAGGTAGTAGGGGAGTTCATAGCTCCTCTGGAATCTTCCCAAATTTTTTTACTAATCTTAGCCGTTTCCAAAGGACTAAAGAATGCAGCTCGTCCATTCTCACAATGGACCATTTGAGTCTGGCAAAGTGGCAGAATAAATGTTCTGTACTCTTCATTCAGTTCAAACCAAGGCGCATTCATTAAAGGTGGTGGCTCTAGACCAACAACAATGTTTTGTAAGTTTGATTGTCAAAGCAAAGTAGAAAACAAAGAAGGAATTCGCCTTGTTTCATCCTGGGCTGACAGCCATATGGACACGGCGAAAGAAAAAAACCAAATCAGCTGATTTACCGATACCGCCTTTAATAAATTTGCCTTGGTTCAAACAATTTCAAGTTTATGCTCGTTGCCAAGGTGACATTTTGCACTAAAAATATTATTTTGCTGTTTTTTTGTTTGCTCCATTCAGTTGTGAGCAACAGGGTGTTAACAATGGAAATCAACAACACGGAACATTTTTAAATTTTTCTTTGATAAAGGCGAAAATGCAAGTCAGTTCGCTGAAATTGTGAATGGTGTTTATGGTGCCGATATTGTAACAGTTAATTTTTTTTTTTTATTTCCCTTTTTAAATTACAATCTGTTAAATTTAAACAATAAGTAATTATTTTTAAAGTAGTATTGGAATTCTTTGTTCTCTAACCAATGCTAGATAAACATTCAATTTTGCTTCAGATTATGCTACAATTTATTATTTTCTAAGTGTTATAGTTATTATTATTATTATTATTAATTTTTTTTTTTTCTTTATTGCTTTGTTAAATTGTAAGTTCTGTTGGAGTTATCGTTTTAATCTTCGTTTCCCCGCTTTCTCCGATTGTGGTAGTTTGCGTATTTGTTCATTTTGATGATTTGTTAGTCGTTGTATATGCTTGATGCTGTATTTTCTAATTGTGTCATCTATTGTGTCGACATCGAGGTCGCTGTGGATCACGTCGTTTGGTATATACCAGCCTGTTATTGTTCGAAGTATTTTAGATTGGGTCCTTTGAATTATTTTGATATTGGTTTTTTTTTGGTGTGCCCCAGATTTCAATGCCACATTTCCAAATGTGTGAGATTATAGATTTATATATCACTACTTTGTTGTTAAGGCTTAGTTTTGAATTTTTAGCCATCAGCCAGTATAGTTGTCTGAACTTGTTTTTGATTTCATTTCGCTTGTTTTCTACATATATGTCGTTTCCAATTTATTTTTTCATCTATAGTTACGCCAAGGTACTTTGCACTAGGGTGGATTTTTATTTCATTGCTTTTTATTGTTAGTTTGTGTTTCTTAGGCTTTCTATTTGTATAAATTACTTGTACTGTTTTATCTTTGTTGACTTCTATTCCCCATTTATCGAGCCATGATACAGTGTCATTTATTGTTTGTTGAAGAATGTCAGTAGTTTTTTTTTTTCTATTTTATCCGATATCATTAAAACCGTGTCATCCGCGAATGTGGCTATCATGCAATTTTTTGTTGTTGGGATCGGTATATCTGCTGTAAATATCAGGTACAATAGAGGGCCACTAGAGGACACTACCTTGGGGCACACCTGTTGTCATTTGCATCATGCTTGAGCATTTGTCTTCAAACTTTATAAAAAAAATGTCGGTTTTCCAGATAACTTTTGAGAATGGTGAAGTGATTCCGTGGCAATATTTCGCTTAGCTTGTACAGTAGTCCTTTATGCCAAACCCTGTCAAAAGCTAAAAACAGTTAATTCAGTACAATTTTGGTTTCGCGGACTCCGTTCAGGTATTTTTGAAGTTAAAGAAAATGTTGTTAAAAATCACAGAAATAATCGAAGTTGACCGGCATGTTAGTCGTCGTAGAATCGCTCAGGAGCTAAAGATCGACCATAAGACAGTTTTAAACCATTTGCACAAAATTAAAAATAAAAATAATGAATTTTTCCCCCCAAATCGGGAAATATTTAATTAACGCTTACGCCACTTTGTTGGGTGTTTGGGCGAGCTCATCCTACTATTTATGGTGTGGGTCTTAATGTTTCCCACAAGTGGAGTGACCTACAGTTTTATGCCGCCTCCGAACGGCAGATGGTTGATTTACCTGCCAAGATTCGACCGTTGTCAGGAAAAACTTTCCATCATTTTTGTGTGTCATGCCCGAAGTTTCGGGCACCTACCCATTCGGCTAAGGCTGCTGCGGCACTGAATTCATTACTGTATATAAAAAAATTAGTATATAGACAAAATGGAAGATGGGTGGAGGGGTAACAAATAAGTACATAAATAACTCTCGTGATTTGGAAAAACGTCATAACTCGAAAAGTCCAAAACGTGAGAAAAAGCCAAATCTTTGATTTCTTATTTCCCTTTAAGTAAAACTTGGGACATACAGTGTTGGAAAAAATAATAGAAACGATGTGAGTTTTTCTTTTTTTAGGTATATTTCTTGCAAAATAATTTTTGCTGTTGAAGTTCATATCTTTTTATAAAGAAACAGTTTTATATATAAAAATAGAGGTACTCAACTCTTGCTACATTTTTGTAAAAAAGAAATCATGAAGTTCATTTTATTGTCCTTGGAAAGAATAATAGTAACGACGTCCTTAAAGCTAATAAACATAAGTATTTTTCTTTAAGATAATTAAACAAAACTTTTAAAATTGTAAACAAATTAATATTTGGTTGTTGCACCCTGGGCTTTAATGACTGCGGTGCAACGCCGGCTCATTGAGTCCACTAACTTGGCACAAACTGATGGGTTTATACTAAACCATTCTGCCTGGACTTTTTCCCACAAATCTGCTTTATTTTTGCCTTATAGGCGGCAATTCTCTTCTTCAGAATGCCCCAAAGGTGCTCTATTGGATTCAAGTCCGGGGATTGGGAAGACCATTCTACTAACTTTACATTGTTATCCTGGAACCATTTCTTCGCCAGTTTAGAGGAGTGTTTTGGGTCGTTATCTTGTTGAAACTCCCAAATCAATGGCATTTCTTCTTTGGCATATGGAAGCATAACATTATTTAAAATATTTACGTAGTCCGCAGCGCACATCCTATCTTTAATCCAGAATAAAGGTCCAACTCCTGCCGACGAAAGCCCCAAAGTAGTATATTACCACCTCCATGCTTCACGGTCTTCAACGTGTGCTTTGGATCGTATGCATAGTTTTTAGGTCGTCTTACATGTACCTTGCTATCAGACCCAAACAAATTAATCTTTGTTTCATCTGACCATAATACGTTTTTCCAATTTGCACGCAGTAGATGTTTCTTTGCAAACGATAATCTGCAGGTTATGTTTTTTCTGCTAAGGTATGGTACTTTTCTTGCACTATAGGCCTTTAATCCCCCAGATATTCATCTATTTCGGAATGTTCGACTGCTTACTGGCGCTTGTAAAACATTTTTCAATTCTTCTGAGGATAAAAATGTTTTTTTTTTCGATGCTCGTATAAGCAGTTGGTCAAACTTCTTTGATGTTGCGCGCTTTCGTCCTCGTTTTTCCTCTGTAATTTTAAAATTAATCGCGGAAAACACCTTTTTTTTGAGCATTTCATTAAATCGGCAATCCGTGACATAGAAAGGCCATCACTTTTTAGTTTTTTTATAATTTCTCTTTCATTAACAGTACAGTGTTTACCACGTCCCATTCTGAATGCAATATTCATAAGATAAGAAATATTTTATGAACAAGACAATAATAAATATAATTTTTTACATACTTTTCCAACAAAATTTCAAACAGTTTAAAAATAACAGTATATTATTAATTTTAACTGTAACTATTCAAATTTTGCCGAAACGTTTCTATTTTTTTCCAACTAAAACACGCGGTTCTGCACCAAAAAGAATACTGAGCCTAAATATTTGCGATTAAGCACATAAAAACAAGACAAAAGAAAGTACCGTTATCAAACAGTATTACACAGTGTGTATCTGCATAAATAGGTACATACTTACAAACTAAAAATTTTATATGAAATATGGAGTGATTGTCGTTTCTATTATTTTTTCCAACACTGTATGTACATATTTGCATCTAATCAGATAGTGTAGATAGATATTGTCATGAATTTTTCACGCAGCATACAAGAAGCGCTAGTGGGCATTTCTGCTTACTTATAAACAAAAAATAAAAAAAAAGTTTATAAAAAAAAAATGTATGAAAAAATTATGAAAAAAAAAATTTTATTTGGCATTTACCATTGACCACATTGCTCCAGCAAACGAACCTATTTGCATACTGTTTTCCTTACTTCTTTGCGCAATTCAAAGTCTTTTATACTTTTATCATTTTTAAAAAAATTTTACCCATGCCCGCTTTATATATAAAAATTAATCGCCTACAATAACTCAACGACTTAAATATCAATTTTTCTCACATTTCTAGCCATTCAACTGCACACTTTTTAAACACAAAATCCTCCCTTGCCTCATCCTGCAATGTGTTGGCAAATAGATTTGCTTGACGATTTCCTTGTTGGTTTCTTATAAAAATTGAATTCTTTTTATTTAATTTTTTTATTTTTTTGATGGCCCGTTTTTCTTTCACACTGACGCGGTCCAGTGGTAGAGAGGCGTCTCGCTCAATGACATCTTCAATTTCGCGTCATTTCTTTATCACCGCCGTTTTGACGCCAGTAGCGAGCCAGCCAGCCAACACCAACCAACCGGCCACGTCAGTCATGCAGTCGCTTGGGCACTTTGTCACACTCAAAGCGGCAAGCAATTCTTTTGCATTTTATTACAATATTTCTATTTGATAAAAAATTCAATTTTTTTCGCAGATCATTTTCGCGACGAGTATACCAGGGTGTGTGTGTGTGTGTGTGTTCCTGTGTGTCGATGAGTGGTAGCCACCCTTCCCTGCACTGCCATCGCTTACATCCTTACTTGCACAGTACATTTACTGCCTCATCTATTTAATACCATAAATAATTGCATCTAATTAAATATGCTCAAATGAAAATGTCCGCTGTTTTTTTCTAAATGTAATTTTTTCATTTTTTTTCTTTCACGTTTGCCTCATTGTGTGCGTACGGACATAACGAACTGCGCGCTATTGCGAGCTGGACTCAATGCCTTTGCCTGCAGAGCTGCAGTTGACGCGCGCGTGATGGAGCGAATGTCATTCGAAATGAAATTTAAGTTCCAATTTGAGTGGAAACGAAGAAACAATTGTAAATGAAATAAAAAGAAAAATATTAACAAAAAACATGCAATACAAAAGGGAAAAAGTGTGAAATAAAAATTGCGGAAGCAAAGAATTAAAAAAAGGCGCAAAAATTAACGCCAAAGAATGTAGAGATGGCCCAGCTAAAGAGGTGGTGTGATGTGGCTGGTTGTTGGGTTGGCGTGCACCAGCGTGCTGGCCAGCGCAGTGGAGGAATTTAATAGTTTTCAATTAGGAATCATTCGTTTGCAGGCATTGCCTGTGCGGCTCTTCCTCTGTCGACTCGCAAGTGTGGGACGTGGCTCCATTCGGTCGCCTCATCCGCTTCCTGCGCCTGTCAGCTAACGCTCGCTTCTCCTTCCGTTTCGACTGCCTACTTCCTTTGCGGCTGTCACGCCCGCTTGATAGCCTGCTTGCCTTACCTTCAACGTTCGTCTTGTTTCAAGTGTCAACAAATGAAGTCACGATTTTGCCGCTTGCCACATAGCCACAATACCCTTCATGCTGTTACCCGCCACTTTAGCTTCTACTGTCTTCACGTTAAACTTCCTCTCTCCCCAACACATTTGGCATTTACCATTCTTTCAATGACTGCTGACGGCGCTTTTCACGGCATTTTTTCGCGCCGTGCAATTTATCGTAAATTTTATTTTATTTTAATTTCGTTGCAATTCGTTATATTCTCAAGTTTCCTCACCCTTTCCCCCTATACTTAATTGTTTACTTATTTTTTTATTGTATTTATTTTTATTTGTTCACTACTTCAGGCGCCTCATCCCGTTTCTTTGCCGCGCTGTTGCCTGTTGACTAGCTGCATTGCCTCGCTTTCGGGTTTTTACGTTTTTTTTTTTCTTATTTCTTAGTTTTTCTTTTTTAACTTGCTTTCAGAGGAAAATTCTTTATTGAAATGCCTGCCTGGAAGTTGTCACGTGACACTCATTTGCAGAAAAATTGCCGCTTTTCGGTTTTTCAAACCAAGAATGGGAATTATAAAAGTGACTACTTCGACATCGCTGTTTAGTGGGTAGCACCGCACGGAGTGTCGGCACAATTGCTTAGCTGATTATAAGTGGCATGCAATGTGGGGATATTTGCAAAAAGTCATAGGCTTCGCACTTCGTTTTTCAAATTAAGTAGCATGAGTTGAGTTCTAATTAAAAGCTCTTGTTCTCAGTGGGTTTAGATGAAGCTATTTTTTTTCATCCATTTCTGTGTATTATCCTAACAAGTAAGGCAAGTGTTCGCCGGCAGAAAAAATGCGTCTCCCAAGAATTTGGTGTGACTCTTACTGCCGCAGTGAAAGCCGCGCACTATGTCGAAATTCCTCTATAAACATTTCATGTGCTTAACAAAAACAAAAATTAGGTTATAAAGTATTTTTCTAAGTTGATTTGTATTCGTACTTTAGTGGCACCTACTCTGTCAGCTCTCTAATCTAATCACTTGGTCAAGTCAAAAGGAAAAGACGCTCTGGTGGTGTCACCCGTGGTGAAAAAATTCAAAAGGTGTGGCCCGTTAACCGGCTCTCTGCGACTTTGAAAGAATCAGCTGATTGGTTGACGAAATCAGGTTGTTTAAGAAAAAACTGTGTTAGTGATATATGAAAAAATTCAACACAGTATTCGCTCATGTTGCTTCGTTTCTGTCGGAACAACGACTGATTGGACGAGTGTGTGAATGCGTGTGAGCGGGCAGAATTCGGCTGCCGAGTACCCGGTGACGTGGCAGACGAAGTTACTCACCATAGCTTATTGCCGAACCTGGTAATCTATCAACCTTGGTATAACCCCAAATTATTATTCAGTTTATATGTCCATGTTGGCGGCCGCCGTAGCCGAATGGGTTGGTGCGTGACTACCATTCAGGAGCAAAATGAAAGTTCTAAACATAAACTAAACTCCACGTAACACGCTGTATGCTGAGCTTAGGATTTGCAATATAAAAACATTTTCAAAACAAAGAGAGACACAAGCATCGATAAAGAGTCAGTTTATGGCGGTCTCCCCAAAACGTTGGGGCTGTTGTTTCCGAATTAGGAAAGTGCCTTTTACGGGATAATGGGCTTAGCTATAGCTAAGGTCGTCGAGTTTTACTATTAAATAACGAAATTGACGCTACTATAGGAGAAAAACACACACACCAAAGCCTTATCTTTCGAATGTTGTACCTCTCGCTTCTGTAAACGAATCAGTATAGCCATAGATAGTATTTTTAATTTGTTTTTTTATTTTAATTCGCTTTTAATTTATATAATTTTTTTTTAATTTATTTTATAGTTTTTGTTAATTTAGTTAATATTTGTTTACATTTTTTCTTTTAATTACAATTTTTTTTTTAATTTTTTTGTCAGTTTCTTTTTTATTTAAACATTTTTTTTTAAATTTCTTAATACTCTCTTTTTTTGTAACTTTTATTCTTTTTTTCGTAAATGTTTTTGTTTAATTTTTTTTTATAATCTGTTTTGTAATTTTTTTGTAATTGTTTTGTATTTTCTTCATTTTTTAATATTTTAATTTTTTTGTAATTCATTTTAATTTGTTTCAAATTTCTTAATGCTTTAATTTTTTGTAATTTTTATTTTTAATTTTTTCGTAATTTTTTGTTTGTGATGCTTTCCATTTCAATTCAACCGGGCTATTCCGAACATGTTCTTCGATTTCTATGTAACTCAAAGATGCTGCTCTCTGGTCAAAATAATGAGACACGTATTTTTTTGTTCACCCGAAAAAAAATTTTTTTTTTTCAAGATTAACCGGCAATTTTATTTTTCGGCTCAAAATCGATTTTTTTTAATTGTATAAGAAATTTTTTTTTTAAATGTTCATTACTTAGTCAAAAATGAGCCGCTTTTAATGATTCTAACATAACATAAACAAAAACAATTGCAAAAAATATATAAAAAAAATTTAAAATAATTTAAAAAAATGATAAAAACATCATAAAAAAATTAAAACATTAAGAAATTACAAAAAAATTAAAACGCTAAACAGTTAAAAAATTATAAACAAATTAAAGCATTATTACCAACAAAATTATCAAATTTTTAAATTGCACAAAAATTAAAAATTAAATATTACAAGATGCTTTCCATTTCAATTCAACCGGGCTATTCGGCACATGTTCTACGATTTCGATGCAACTCAAATATGTTGCTCTCTGGTCAAAATAATGAGACACTTATGAAATTTTTTTTTTTCAAGATTTATCGGCAATTTTTTTTTTGTAATTGTTTGTTTTATTTTGTTGTAATTGTTTTTTTATTTTATTGTAATTGTTTTTTTTTATTTTTTTTTGTAATATTTTTTTTATTTTATTGTAATTTTTTCACGTTCTTCTCGATTGTTCTGGGACTAGGCAAAGGCGTTCGCCAAGTTGATGTGCAGGCTCTGTTATAGGGAAGCACTTTGCTGTCCTTTGCAATTGTCATTCACGCGGGAATTTCCCCTATAACTACGTTCGCTTTCTTGTTTCCACTTATTACGTCACAACCAGAAATACTCTCAAAAAGGTAGAAATCTATCCCGCAATCTTATAATCTATCATTCTTGAGTTGGTATTATTCTAAATATGTCTGTCCTTGATCTATTGTGCAGTTCTGTTGTCTTCTAGGCCAAAGTTTGTTGTCTGTTACTTGTCAATATCGAAGTTGTCTTGGTATTTTCCAACTTTGGATCATTGACACCTACTGCTCTCGAGGCCAAGAAAGTGTAATTGCATTCCTCTTTGGTTTAGTTAGAGAAGTTAACCAAGTGCGACCACTTTAGAGTGATCCAAGCAGGTTCCTTCCTTCGGCAATTCATTTGATCTCGCTTTTACTTTGATGTATGAAACTTTCGGAAGCCCAGGTAAGGAAGCTTATGAGTTATTGAGCTTGGTTTCATTTTAAGTTTCCTTGCTTTATTGAATGTACAGGTTTGAAGCGTATAACCTGATTCTGGAGTTTCAACCAAGATTTTTCGCTTTACCTCACAAATGCGTTTTTCTCTTTATTTTTCTTTCGTTGCCTCCTAGATGGGTAACGTGGTTGAAATCAAGTCGAAACCTGGACGTCCTTAGAATCAATCAAAATTTAATTAATTCACACGCAAAAATATATAAAATTCTCGAATCTGCTCATTAGCCTATTTGATATATATTTTAATACTTTCAAATGCAAATAGCTGCATTTACTGGCCTGCATTGCACTCCAATGGAACCAATGATGTCAGCCGCAAAAATAACCCAAGGCAAAACTAAACGTAAAAATTAACGACTTGCCGCATTTCATGCCGCTACCGACCGACTAATTAATTGAATTCACCCGAGAATCGACTATGCGCGCTGCATATGAAATTTTACGCTTGACGCTTTAAAGGGAATATGAAATTCGGTATGAAAGCGCCAGGTAGCGGCAGTAAAAAATGCAATTGGGTCGGCGATAATGGAAAAAATTCGCGACATTATTGGCAGAAAAAGGGAAGGATAGGTAACTTTTTGTTTTGTTTTTGCTACTTACCCACTGGTAGTCAAGGTGGTACTTCTGTAAATTAACTGCGCTCATTTACTCTCTTTACACACTGTAAGCAAGGGAAAATAATTAATTTATTAATTCATAAGTATTTATGTCCCGTACATAGCCAGTGTTCGCGTTGAAAGTATTCAATATTTTCCGGTCACAAACTAATTTGTTCATTTGCCATTTTATTAGCTACAAATATATGTACTCGTAAGTATAGTATGTAAATTTTTCTGCTGTCACTTAGTCAACGCTAATTAAACGAGACGTCTTTGTGTGTTCATGCGAAGTGAAGGCCAGCGGGTAGAGGTGCTCGAATGCCATTGGTGGTCAGCCACTTCTGCTGCTCCAACTGTTGTGCGCCATCATAAAAATCACTGTGTCGGAGACAAAGCACTGATTATTAATTCATTTTAACCAACCTGCTACAGGCATGTCCTTTTTTCTCCATCATAATCATCATCATCGGCATCACCATTACCAGCAGAGAGACACCATCGAGCATCAACCTCAAGCTGTTCATCATCATTGTTGCTTCTTGTCAGCAACAGCAGCAATCGCCGCCTTCTTCATTACGCTCACCTTGCAACATTGGCGTCCGCTGTGCGATTTTGGTATGTGCAATGTAATGCCAGTGGAGGGCACTCTGTCGCACAGTGGTACATGAGCGGTCAAAATTTCAAATGATGGAAATCTAAAAATCATTTTTCCCATATTTCTCCGTATTAGCTATTTGTATGGGTGTTCTGAAAAATTTGATCCGACATCTTTTATTTTTTTTTTTTGGAAAATTGGGAGAAGTTGTTCTATTTCAGACAGAAAATATTTCTGAACGATTGAACTGAAAGTTCAATGTATTATTATTATTATAAAGGGTGGGCCATATAGCGTTTGCTTTTTGAACCACCTATTTTTTTTTGAGAATGGTAACACAAATGACATGTTAAATTAGTTCATAATTTACTTAAAGGTTTGACATTTACGAAATGGGACGCTATACGCTTGAACAAAATTGGGAAATATTGAAAACCTGTTTCCAAAGTGGTGAGTCTTCTTCTCCTTCCTACAGTAAATGGCGAGTGTTACCGTGACATGCTCAACGAGCTTTTGTTTCCAAAAATTGAAGAGGATGACATGGACGACATTTGGTTTCAACAGGACGGTGCAACTTGTCACACTGCCAAAGTTACACTCGAACTTTTGGCTACCGTTTTTGAATTCCGATATCAATTGGCCGCCTCGGAGCTGTGATTTAAGCCCGTTGGACTATTTTTTGTGGGGAGCCGTTAAGGGCAAATGCTATGCGAACCATCCAGAGACGATTGACGCTTTAAAACACGAAATCGAAGTTGCCATTCATGAAATTGGAGCCCAAACAATCAAAAATGTGCTTATAAATTAGGTGATCGAATGGCCTACTGTAAAGTCAGTCGAGGCAGTCATTTGAACGATATTATTTTTCATTCAAAAATGACAATGTTCATTCTTCAAAATAAAAAAAGAAGTTTGAAAAAATATTGATTAGTTTTTTTTTATAGCCGATTCAAAAAGCAAATTTTACATGGCCCACCCTATAGTATGTACAATTTAATTTCAATTTCAAATTTAGTACATGATTTGGCATATGAGGGATGATAGATAACCAGGTTTGACCAATCTGCTATGGTGAAAAACTGTTCTAAAATTGTGCGAGTAACTTCGGCTGCCACGTCACCCGGCACTCGGCAGTCGAATTCTGCCCGCGTAAAAGGAAATGACGTATTCATACACTCGTCCAATCAGTCGTTGTTCAGACGGCAAACGCAACATGAGCGAAGACTGAGTGTTTCTTTGTAAACAAACCGCTGTCATGACCCCGGTGATGTCAGCTAATCAGCTGATTCTTTTAAATCCGCTGAGAGCCAGTTGACGGTCTGGTCTAGGCTTTTGAATTTTTTTCACCATGTTGGCATAGGAGCGATTATAAAAGGTCGTGAATCAGAAAAATGTGTTATATGTTTTAAGTTTTGTTTTGTTTTAGTGTTTTTCATACCAGCTAACTTGTGCTCAAGGGTATTATAACTTTGTCCCATAACAGTTGGGAGTGAGGTAGATATAGACATATCTGTATATACCAAAACGATCCGAATGGTGAGAGGAGTCGCTTTAGACATGCCTGTCCGTCCGTCCGCGCTTAACCATTACTTAATTTATTGCAATGAAACTCGGTACGCGTATTACTTTTTGACCAAGGGCGAAAAGGGGCGAATTCCGTCCTCAACCACGCCCACCTACCAATCTTTAAGAAAGCAGAAAACGTCATATCTCTGTTATAAATGTTAATAAAATATAGTTTAAAAAAACTAAAAAACACGCTTTTATTGCCAAGCGAACTAAAAAGTATAAAATAAATTTTAATGACAAAGAAACCTATAATGAAGTAATAGCAAATCGAACGATCAGTCATAGTCAACTACCTCAGAACAGAATTATAACAAAAATTAAGATACAAATACAATAGAATAATTCAAATTAAAGTTAAAAGCGTGGGATGCTTGATATAGTAAATATTAATATAATTACAATCATTCTATTGGCAACTACATATGTACAGAGGGTTATGAAAGTGAAGCAAAATGCATCAGTGAATTAATGTTCGTGTTATATTTGATTCCTTTCTTATCGACTGTGAGTCTAAAGATATGCAGTTATCGGCCGTGATAAAGAAGTAATCGGGATGAAGAACTTATTTCGTGGAGGGAGCCTGAGAAAGGGCTAGCCCACTCCATTGGCCAGTTTTTTTCGATTTTCGTGGGGTGGTGCACTATGAATTCCTTCCACCTGGCCAAACTGTTAATAAGGAATATTATTTGAGCGTTATGCGTCGTTTACGTGAAGCAATTCGTCTGAAAAGACCAGAATTATGGGCCAATAACTCTTGGTTTTTGCATCACGATAATTCACCTTCTCACACTGCACTCGTTCTTCGTGACCATTTCGCCAAAAATTCCACGCATATCGTCCCGCAACCACCGTATTCGCCTGATTTGGTTCCGTGTGACTTCTGGCTATTCCCAAAACTCAAGAGACCATTCCGGGGAACGCGTTTCGAGTCGATTGAGGAGATAAAAGCTGAATCGAAGAAGGTGCTGATGGCTATACCGGAAATGGACTATTTGGCATGTTTCGGGGATTGGAAAAATCGTTGGGATAAGTGTATTTCACCGAGAGGGGATTGTTTTGAAGGGGATGAAATTGATTTACAAGAATAAATAAAGATTTTTCATTTACAACCAAATTCACCTTACTTTTTGCCCACAGGTAAAAAAACAAAATATTAATCCTGGCAATCCTAATAAGGATAATGGACAACTTTTATCAAATTATTGCATTGTCATCGGTCCTTAATAGGTGTGCAAAATTCCAAGTCGATCAGATTTTTAGAAGCCAGTGAAAATTAAGCTCAAATAACATATTCCGTTACATACATACATACATACATACAACCCGACCTAATAAAAGTGTGTTAAAAATTACGCAAATCCGGTACAAACTATTTATCCAAGAAAAGAAGTACACGCAAGTAAAATGAGCCGTGCCATGCGCACTCGGCTAAAAACCACACCCACCTTTTTCTTGTTTCCTTCCGTCGCTTTGATATTACCAGCTTAGCTCTCATTGTCTATGAGTTTATTTAGTTCCAAAAATTAACAGGCAGCCTACATTAAATTGTTGAAAGTTCGCTCCGAATCGAATTTAACCTGTCTTGTTTTTTATTTATTTTTATTTTTATTTATGTTTTTAATTATTTATATATTTATTATTAATACTTTTTTATTATTTTTGTTGCGTTTATTATTTTTTATTCTTTTTATTTATTTCTTTTCATTTATTTATTTTTATTTATTTATTTTTATTTATTTATTTATTTTTTTTTATTTTTTTAATAAATTTTATTAATATAATTTTTTTTCTCATAATTTTTTTATATATTTTGTATTTGTGTTTTTATTTATTTATATATTTAATATTTTTTTCTTGTTTTGTTTTTATTATTTTTGTTTCTTAATTTTTTATTTATTAATTGGTTTTTTTCATTTTTTTTACAATATTTTTTTTATTTTTCCTTTTTTTATTATTTTTTAATAATTTTTTTGTACATTTTTTATTTTTTTTTTTATTTATTTATTTTTTTTTATTTTTTTATTCTTTTTTTATAAATTCTTATTATTAATATATTTTTATTTATTTGTTTTATTTATCTTTATGATCATTATTATTTTTTAGGATTTGTGTTTTTAATTATTTATATATTTATTATTATTTTTAATTATTTTTTTTTTAATTATTGTATTTTTATTATTTTATTATTGTGTTTATCATTTTTAATTTTTTTTTTGTTTATTTATTTTGTATTTATTTATGTTTTTTAATTTATTTTTATTTATTTATTTGTTTTTTTTATTCATTATTCTTATTTTTCCTTATATCTTATGTTTAAAAATTTTTTTATTATTTTTTCATGAATTAAAAAAAAAATGTATTACTATTTTTGTATGTATTATTTTTTATACATAATATATTTTTTTATTATAATTTTTTTGTATTTAATTATTATTATTTTGTTTATTATTTTTTTAGAAATTTTATTTATTTGTTTTATTTATTATTATTATTTTTTTTTTTATTATTATTATTATTTGTTTATTATTATTATTTTTATTATTATTACTATTGTTTTTTTCTATTATTATTACTATTGTTTTTTTATTATTATTACTTTTTTATTTTTCTTAATTCTTTTCGATTAACCGTCTACGAGATATTGAATTTTTTCGCCACTTTCGAACCACTATGCGTCGCCTGTCTGTCTGTCTGACTGACACTCAGCATTTATGCGTGTGTATTTCATGTCGTGTCTCATACTTTGCTGCTGCATATCAATTTTATTTATGTTCCCCCTTCAACGCTCCATCCTTCCCATCTTGAGTCCGTCATGATTTTATACTCGTAAGTCATTGGGTTTTACTGCTGTTTCGTGGTTTCGGCTTTGGGAGTGTTTCAACCTCAATTTTAGTACCCGTACACATTTTGTTATTTCATTTACTTCTCACCGCATCGGCCTCTCTTTCTCCATTCACCTGACAACCGCCATTAAATGCCTTTCAGCTACTACTGATGATAAATAAATAGTGATGTAGTGGTGTAGAAAAAATCAAATCCACTTGTTCAACTTGAACCAACGAGTGCCATCTTACCTGCAGCCATTGACTACTACTTTAAAATGCAGCACTCTTACATACTTGCATCTTTTTATGCGTTTCGCTTACAAATCACTACGCCACGAAAAGCTAACCGCCGTACAAGTGTTTGTCTCCAAGCTCTCAAGGTAGCTGCTCCCAATCACTCCCCGCTACAATTTGTCCGTCCGATTCGAGTATTTTGTTTATGTGTTGGAAATGTCAACCGCCATAGGTTAGTGGAAACTTTTTTATTTCCATTTCGTTTGCATTTCACGTAACTTCTCTGGCCTTCTCCGTACTTTCCCGTTGCCCCGCACACACCTCCTTCACCTACGCGCTCTCTCACAACAATCAACCGGAAACAATGTTTACAATTTTTTCCTTGTTACCTGTCCTGTTTGGTTACACTGCAGCATTCATTTGTTGATACTTGGCTTCTTTTTTTTTTCTATGCGATGGCGGTACGGCATCCATTGCCACTCAATGTTCGACGAAAAGTATTGAAAAATCTCCAGACAGCATTTTTCCGTGTGTTTGAGTTTTTTTATTTTTATTTTTTGTCATGTCGTTTTTGTTTGTTATTTTTGTCCTGCGGTCACAAAGTTAATTTGAAAAAATTCGAAAGCGCTGAAATACGCCAATGGTGAGCGGTGAGTAGTGGCGGCAAAAGTGTACGCCAAATGATTTGCGAGTGCACCATTGGCTTAGTTGATTTTCTAGCCTCCCAAAAAATCTTTCAATGTCTGTGGCTTTAAAATTGCGCCAAAAAATTGTGTGCATAAAATTTGTATACCAATCCGCACACACTCACATCTCAAACACAACGCAGAAGTCCGTTTATCTACTTCAACTTGTGCTGAAGTCGCTCGGCCGTTACGCGCCGAAAAGGGTTTTCCACTGCAGTGGTTTGTTTTTCTCTTGGGCATAAAATCCAGTTGAAAGTATAAAAGGTAAAATTTATTGGACATTTACACGGCAGTTCTTTTATTTATTTTCTATGCCCTTTTCGAGATGCTTTTTTTGTATTTTGCGTTTTCTTTTTTTTTTTACAATCACTTTTTCCCTTATTTAAAATTTCGCGGACAATAGTAATTTATAAGAAAATTATTTGCGTAACCACAGACTGAAAGGTGGTTAATGGCATACAAAAAAAGTTCAATGAGCATAATAAATTAATAGAATGACAGTTTAGGAAGACGTGCGTGACTGAGTTGTCGCTTTCTTTGGCTGTAGGAGAGATTTACTGTATATTTTTGAAAAAGAGCGCAGACGTTTTTGATGCACTTTGTGCCGTTTGGGTTACTGTAGACAAGGAATTAATTGTTATGTAACTTTACTGGTCACAGCGAAAATGTGTTAAAATTGAGCGGAAACTATATTTAAAAATATTCTGCTATTTCGTATTTAAATAATCAGTATTTTCGAAAATTCTAACACAGAATTGTTACTTCTTAAGAAATCTCTATTAGAGAATGTATTATATAACTTCCTACAGCAGTCAGTGGGTCCTATGATCAACATATTTGTAGATAAGTCTAGAACTCAGTGCACAATCTGTGCAATTAGCACTCAATAAATTTAAATTTGATATCACTAGTCTACAAGGAAAAGTATCCGAAATAATTTAAACTAATATCTGCTTCTCTGTCCATGCAAAATTCGGATTGATAACTAAAATTAATTTATTAGTTTGAGTTTTCGAGATATCCTAACCTAAAAGTGCAAAAAACCCCATTTTTGCCCATATTTGAGGTTATGTAGCCTTGCAGATGTTTTCTTTCACCAAAATTAAAGGATGGCATCTTTAAATACAATCCTTCTTTTTTCAAATGGCGTTCTGTTTGCTCAAATATCATTTTTTTTCGCAGAGATATCGCATTTTGAAATTTTCATGTTTCGAAATTTTCCTACACCTGAAAATCGATTAAGATAACATAGACATAATATAGTCGATTACTAGTTTTCTTGAATTGAGTCTTATTTTTCTTAAAATTTTGTCTCACACCATAAGTGTGCTGACTCACCACACCTCTACACTATCTAACCTTTGGGTACCGAGTCACACACAGCCCTAACCCCTAGAAACCACCCCTATCATACCGCGAGCAGGCTAACCCACTTAACCGCAACCAGGCTTACCCACAAACTCCATATATTTCAGGCCCTCAAACCCAAGAAAATTAGTAATCGACTATATCATGTCTATGTTATCTTAATCCATTTTCAGGTGTAGGAAAATTTCGAAACATGAAAATTTCAAAATGCGATATCTCTGCGAAAAAAAATGATATTTGAGCAAACAAAACGCCATTTGAAAAAAGAAGGATTGTATTTAAAGATGTCATCCTTTAATTTTGGTGAAAGAAAACATCTGCAAGGCTACATAACCTCAAATATGGGCAATAATGGTGTTTTTTGCACTTTTAGGCTAGGATATCTCGAAAACCAGAGCTGATAGAGCAATTCTGAGGCCAGATTTGGATTCAGCGCATCATAAACCTTCGGAAATATATAGTCTGGTTTCTGGGGCCGAATGTTGGTTAAATTTTGTCGGCCTGTGTAATCATGTACGCGCTTCGCTAATGTATTGGTTGCTCCGCTTAGCAGCTCAAAATCATACGACTAAATAAAGATAGCGGAAAAAACTTATAGATAAAAATGTTCACAAAAGAATGCTCTATAAAAAAGCTCTGATGTATATTTTCCATAAAATCAATAAAAAAAAAAGTTATTACGCTTTAAAACCATTCATCCCTTAATTTTTCGCGTAATTTTGTTTATAACTTTTTTATTATTAATTTTACAATAAAAAGTTTTGAATGAAAGTTGTAGATAACATTATTATCTACAAAAAAGTATTTTATATTACAAAATTTTCGTAACTTTCGAAATTCACGAGATAATCGCAAAAACCAGTTGCACCCTTATTTCCAAGATGGCGGCCGCGGGACACAACCCCCGACCCCGAAAACTCAAACTTAAGTTCACAGTGATGGGCTTTACATAATAAAACCATAAACTCGCATACTCCTAAAATTACTAAGTTAAATCTTCTTTTGACTGGACTACATGGCTGTTGAGTTATGAGACTAATTGAAATGGAATATACATTAACAATTCGTTTTATAGCTACTGCGATACACCACCGAGTCGACTCCGGTTGGGTAGGAAACCAAAAACCATACATATTCGATGGGAAAAATGTGCTCAGGTAAGGGCGAAGCCAAGAAGTTCAGTTCAACTAGTTCAGATTAAGATATAGCGGTATCCGCAAAGCAACTCCGGTACTAAAACTTGGAGCGCAGGGAATTCTTTTAAATATCTGCTAGACATCCCATTTTGCAATATGTCACGATGCTATCAATGTGAACACAGGTGGAGCTACTCACTTATCCCACATCGATGTACGCTACATTTATTTTCTAATCGCTTTGCTGGATGTTTGGGCGACCTACTCCTCCTAGTTGTGGTGTGTCAGTTAATGCTTTCCACAAATTGAGGCTACTAAAGTTTTACTCCGCATGCGAAAGGAAGGCGATTTATTTTTTGTGAGGAGCTTTCTCATGGCGGCAATACACTCGCCATTGGCTGTCGAGGACCGACCGCTATTAGAAAACAATTTTCCTGTCATTTGGTGCTTCATTTATTGCCAATGTTTTATTTCAAAAATAATAAACAACGCAAAAATTGGAAAGGTTTAAGTATACCTACACTGTATTCCTTATCTCAAAATTTATCACACAATATAAACTTGTGCGCTTGCCACTACAATGTGCAACAAATTTAAGTGTCATCAACACGAAAATGGAAAAGTTTCCTGCTTATCCACCAACAATAGGAAATTGATAGCAAAGGGTTCTTCCCACCCGCCAAGACATGAGCCATATGTACGAGTATTACTTGGGTACAAGTAAAGACCAAAGAATAGAATGCTCCCTTTTGTGGGCAAAAAATTACTTATTTCACACTATTCATATTAAAAATCCATAAAAGGCATTCAAACGACAATAAAGAAACACGCAAGCCGCCACAAACGCTTCAACCATAACAAAATAAGTATTTCCATCTAAAAAAGGAAAAAAGAAACAAATAAAAGTAGCATTCAAAACTTCCTGTTGCATACAGCCAACAGGCAGGCAATAAAGGCGATTTCTTTTGAGAATTTTCTCCTTTTTTTATTACTTTTTAATATCACAAAAGCTAGTGTGACAGCTAAAAAGGTACGCAAAAATAGCTAGAAAATTGGCTACAAAAGATGCTAATGATTTATTTAATCGATTTGAGCATATGTCGCCAGTTGCACATTTGTCTTGTCTGTGCCCCCGCAACAAACATACTTACATGCATACTGTATGACACATGACCAACGCATGCGGTCAGGCTAATAGCGCCTCACTTGTTGAGGGCGTGTGCGCTAGGACAGTTTGCTGCCTTTGTGTGTTTCCCAATAAGTGTAATTTCTCAAATTTTTTATAGTTTAGGTGTTGACCTCTTCTCGCCTTATTGCACGAACATTGGCAAGCTGCTGACAAGGGTTACACAAACACAAATCGAAAATCGTAGACACGCACACACACAATGGCAAGGGTCCGGCTAGTTTAAGTTGAAAGCAATTGCTGTCTGAGAAAGCAATTTTTTATTCACTATGAACACTTGATAGTGGTCAAGTTATTTTTGGGTCGTTAAAGGTATGACCAAAGAAATTATGTTAAACGTTAGTCAATTTAGTTTTTCCTTTGTTAAAAGGAGACTCCGTAGATGGGAGAAAGGATTAAAGGTGCTTGAGTGGACAAAAAAGTGGCATGCCCTTAAAAGGGTAACTCTTTTGTTAAATTTAGCTGCCTTGCAGTAGGTAAGTAGTAGCAGGGTTTTGAAATTGCAGGAATTTCGTGATGGTAAATAGTTTAATACAAAAATATTGTAAACTTAAATTAATAAGAAGAAAAATCTACAGCAACTCGAGTGCAGGTAAGTAAAGTGAATAGAACTTAGAATTATTTCATAAGTTAGAAAAAGATGCTCTCTACCTAAAAAATATGTCATAAACTTAAGAAATGCAAAAAATGCAGTACTACAATATTCCTGCCAGTTCTTTTAATAAAACGAAAGTTAAGCAACAAACAATCTAAGGTAAATATTTGTCCACTTTATCTGAAAAAGATTCATCAAAAATTGAAGAAAAAAAGAAAAAAACTATAGCAACTTGATCAACGTATACGAAAATATGTAGGGGAAGTGGGGGATAGTTGATCAAAGTTTTGGTTTAGGTCAATATTTATGAATTTCTGAATAAATTAGATAACAATAATGATAACTCACGAAAGTGACAACATTCCTGCACATTATTTGTATCACGTTAGTTTATAAATAGGTGGGCATATTATTTTATTATTATTATTTAAAAAATAGTGCAAAATGATGAAGTGTCCCAAATAGTGGGATACTTGAGCATAAACAAATAACTCAAATACAAAACATTTATTTCAAAATACAGTCGGTTATTTTAAATACTTTCAAATATACCCAGAGCCTTTATGAAGGAATAATACATTCTTTCACCTTTTAAAATAATATTTGGATCTGGAACTAATCCAATAATGTCTTCAAATTCAACATCGCTGACATCAGATTCTACTAACGAGAACAATTTTTTAGTTTCATCTGCACATTTCAAAGAAATAACGCGACAAACAAGATCATCATAATCTACCTGGTCAATTATGCATAAGTACCGGTATATTGACGACATTCTCTTGCCTCCTTTAAAGCGCACAACAATGAATTTCTCCTTTTTTAAATTGTCTGAATTCACTGCCTTTAACTCCTCAAATTCTTCATCAAATTCATTTAAAGAATATTCAGATTCTCTAAACGAAAGTTCCCCTTCACTAGAAGAAGATGAAAACACTCTTTTCTTTACCCTCTCCTTAGGTTTCTTGTCTTTAAGAGTTTTTTTTGTTAGTCTTGTCTGCCTTTTGTTTCTTCTTTTCCTCTCTTAATTTTAACTTTTTCTTCCCTTTTCTATTAACTGCGCTTCTTGGACCCTAGTTACGCTAGTAGCTTCTGGCTTTCGGAGAGAAATTGATGTATTTCGGTGCATAAATCCTTGAATACAGTCGATACTAACTGTATTCTTTTCATCCCATTTTGCAGGTTTTTTTATATTATTTTTCACTGAAATTTCGTAAGCAAGATCTCTAATTTTCTGTAGAGAGAGCCCATGATTAATTTTAGCACAGAACTTTATATAATCAACAAGCTGCTCTTCTTGTTCTCTTGAAAATATTAATCGATTCAGATAATTTGAAGTCATGGAAGCGTTAGGGTTAGCCTCGTACTTTTTTATGTACCTTTTTAAGGTCATTCTATCAACTACAAGTGTTTTTGCAACTGCTTGAAGAGGTCTTTCTTTTCTGATTGCCTCTGTAACGCCTCTGTTTTCATGTTTTCTTCATTTATTTTCTTTCTAGCTTTCGCGCCTTCTTTGCGTTTGTAAAACCTTGGCATCTGTAAAAAAATATACCATAACTTTATGCAATAAAAAAAGCAAAGTTATGAATAACATTTTGATGCCTATAAATATGGAATAATAGCATTTTTGACTGGTAGTGTTTACTTAAGTAATATTAAGAATATCATATGATCAAGTATCCCTTTAAACCAATGATCAAGTATCCCTTAAAACAGGTGGTGTCTTAACCTAAAAAAGAATCACTTACCTTGAAATATAAAACATCTACAACATGTTCAAGAGATGCACAATAACCAACAAACTTAAAAGGAAATTACAGAAAATCAAAGAATACAATACTATTCAAATCAGGAAAAAAAATCGTAGAACCGAATTTTTATTGCGGCAAAGCCGAAAACAGCTGATCGTGGTATCGAGTTGACACATGAACTAATTTTAGGCGCGAAAATTTTAAACTATTCTAAATGTATGAATTATTCTTAAATAATATAGGTTAGTGAAAACTGTAATTTGATCAAGTATCCCTCGTGATCAAGTATCCCCCACTTCCCCTAAGTAGGTAACTAAACTGGATCATCTCAGAAAGATTTCATAATTTATATGTGAGAGAATCCATGAACAATTTAAGGTAAACAATTTTCGAACTTTATTTGAAAAAAGTACATCAAAAATTTAAGAAATAAAAAGGTAAAATCACTCCGTGTTTAATTGAAGAACCAAAAACGGAGCGACTGTTCCTTTGAGTCCTCTGTGGAAATACCACGTGAAATGTAATTGCACCCACCTCTTCTTCTAGTTACCGATATTCTAGGTTGTTCAATAAGTTCTGCGGTTCGATAAAAAAAACACATTTTTATGGCTTGAACTAATATTTTATATTCAATTCTCCCTGAACATCAATACACTTGTTCCAACAAGATTTCCATTTATAAATTTCGTTCCTGACTACATCATTTGATGAAAAATGCTTTCCACACATACATTTTTTTTTAGGTTTGGAAACAGATGGAAGTTGTTAGAGGCCAAATCTGTGAATGTTCCAACAATTTGAACTTTAATTCATTTATTTTAGCCATTGTCAAAATTATTTTGTGACACGGTGCATTGTCCTGGTGAAAAAATTTTCTATTTTATTTGCAAACTGGGTATTTTTTCAGTAATTATTTTCTTCAGCTGGTCTAAAAGGTTACACTAATATTCAGAATTTATTACGAGTCTGGAAGTAATCCACAAACAAAATTCCTTTCGCATTACAAAAAACTAATGCTTACACCATCTTGGGCGATTTCTGGACACGAATTCGTTTCGGAGCCGAAGAATCAGGTTTACACCACACTTTAGCCTCTTGTTTTGACTTAGAATCATGAGATGCCTAGGGCTTCCACTAAATCTCTTTTCGATTTTCCAATACGATATCCTGTATTTTATCTGCGATTTCTGGTGTTGTATCCAAAAACACGTTCTTGACATGGATCGTCTTCAAGGCTTGCACGACCTCGTTTAAATTAAGTAACGCATATTTCTACTGTATTAATTGATGGCGAAAAGTCCTTATACACTCTCAACATTCCCGCTTAAATTTCTTTTGCTTTTAAACCTTCTACAAATAAAAATTCAATCACTGCACAATACTTGATTTTTTCCATTGTAGAAATTACTGTGACACGTTGATACTGTATGGCTTGTTAACAAAGAATGAATTGACAGATCGAAATGCAATTTCACATTCGTTCATACGAAGAGTAAATACATACATAAAAAAATTAGGCTAGTAATAATAAGCTCTTCATTCCAGCGAAATTTCCTACCGGCGATCATTTCTTAGGTGGATGTGGGAGCAATTCGAAGTTCAATTCATGTACAGTTAGTAACATAAATAAGTATACAGGAGCCTGATTTATGGAATTGTTTGACACTAACGCTTTCCTTAATATGTAATCAAAATATTTTACACATGGTAATTGTGTACTGGGATAAGCTTTCATATGCGCCTTAATTTAGCTGTAAATTTTAGGTACCGTTGTCCACGCTTTGCTTTGTCTTTGATGCCAGCGAAATTTATGTCACAAAAGTTAGTATACAGCAAACGATTGTTCAGTGAGCATAACAATTATTTTTACGTATTGATTAAAAAAGTTAAAGCTATTGAAAGGAAATAATTAAAGTGAGTATAAAAATTTAGGGAAGTGCGTTTTGTACTAATTTTTGCGACATTACTAAGCACCAAGAGGAAAAGAGCTTTCTGATGATTTAAAAAAACTGATTATAAAATATCACAAGGACATAAATTATTGCGAGAAATCGGTCGTTTGATAGATAGGAGTTTTTCTACAGTTCAAAAGATTGTGAATAAATATAAACGTGCAGGAAGCACCACTAATAAAGAGCGTTGTGGGAGTCCGCCGCTGTTAAGTCCCAGAGAAAAAAAGGTTAGTCGTACGAAAAATCAGGACAAACCCCAAAATAAGTGCCCCCAAATTGAAATCTGAAGTTGAAAATGAGACTGGAAAACAATTTAGCACCCAAACTATTCGCCGGGTTTTGCATAGAGCTGCTTATCATGGGCACAATGTTAGAAAAAAAGCCCTTCGTGAGTAGTGTCAATCGGAGTTAACGGATTTTATTCGCAAAAGATCATGAAAAATATGACCAAATGTTTTGGAACCAAGTAATATTTTCTGATGAGTGTAAGTTCAGTATCTGTGGGTCTGATGGCCGTGAAAAAGTTTGGAGAAAAGTTAACGCGGAATTGGATCCAAACAATATGACCGGCACTGTGAAGCATGGAGGGGGCTCTGTGATGGTTTGGGGATGTATGGCTACGGACGGAGTTGGAAACTTGGTATTTATCGAAAATATAAGGGACCGATATGGTTACTTAAATATTTTGAAAAATATTTTAAAAGAAAGCGCTACGAAATTGGGCCTTGGAGGAACGTTTAGCTTCCAGCAGGATAATGACCCCAAGCACATATCCAACATTGTACGAGAGTGGCTGTTATACAATGTGCGAAAACAGCTGAAACACCGTCACAGTCCCCGGATACCAACGCAATCGAACATTTATGGGAACATTTAAAACGGCAAATACGTAAACACCCGATTAGAAATAAGGAACAACTGAAAAACGTCCTTCGATGGAATGGAATAAAATACCACCAGCTGTAACTGAAAACTTGGTGAAATCAATGCCATCACGACTTAAAGCGATTGTAAAGGCTAATGGTTATCCTACCAAATGCTAGGATTTGATTTTAATTATATTTTTGATTTCACAAATTAATAATATGATGACCTGTATACTTACTTTTGAGACATGAATTTTTATAAAGTTTAACATAAAAAGCTATAATTTTGTTTATTTTTAAAATTTTGTCATTATATGGATCAAATATGACTTTTGTATTTCATTCATGTAAATAAGACACAATTTTGTTATAACTTAGGTTGTTTGAAGGAATCGATTGGGGGGAAATTGAATACGTGTCCGGTGTATCCTTACTTCTGTTACTAACTGTATGTAGTTTTGCCGGCAGCAAGACGTTCTTGTTTTTGGCCAACAGTGAGCAAACGCGGCACCCACTTTGAAAAAAGCTTTCTCATAGTCAAAGGCTCATGCAATATAAAGCCAGCACGTTATTTTGATATTTTTACAATGTCAGCTAACTCACGCAACTTCACTTTCCGATCACTTAAAACGATTTTGTAAATTTTTTTTTTTGATGTTTTCTCTTGTTACCGCTTCATTTGGAAGCCCACTGCGTTGTGCATCATCGGTGCCTCTACGACCACATTTGAAGCCAGCAAACCATCGTTTTATTGTTGTCTCTGATGGAGCGGAGTCCGCATAACACTTTTCAAGTCATTGCTTCGCTTAAACGCTTCCCATCAAGAAGCAGTGTAAAATTAAAACCCGAAATTCTTTTTGATCCATTGTTTTGAATATAACAAAAGTAGCGTCACCCTTAGCACAATAACTCACAAACTAATGAATAGAATATCATGAAATTTTAACAGCTCTCTTTTTAAGGTTAGTACTAACTGAAAAAGAGGTGAATGTCATAAAACTAGTGTCATCTATGTGTCCTATGTCTGGGACTTTTCAACCCATGTGTTATATGAAATATGATACCCTGTTCTAACCGTAAAAACGACTTCAAAATACATCTAGACTAGAAGTTTGTAGCAAATTTGCTTCTAATTCATTTTTTTTTTTTACAGTTAAGTAATTTGATTCATTTCCGTTGATTAGTAGCAGTTTTTCGTACGAATTACAGAGTTGTGCAAACTTTGCACATCACCACTTTCCGTTTTGCCATTCGCAATGCAAATAGGGCTGAGCAAAGGAGGCAAAAAAGGAAGTGTTTCATTAGTTTTCACTTAAATTACATTTTTTTTGTTGGCCTGCAGCTCTATGTACGAGTACTCCACTTCTGGCCTCCGCAACATTTCTAAGGACATTTTAATGATTTGTGCGCACCCAGTTTTACTCATCCGCTGAATTCATTCACGCTGATTTGCCTAACCCCTCTTTTTATTTTATTTCTAAACTTTCGAAAAAAAAACTAAATAAATAAAAAATAAAAAAATGACACCAACATTAGCTAGCAACCCTTGGCGCAACGCCCAACTATTTACTAACAGAATTACGAAAAAACCTATTTAAGTGATAAAAATCACTAACTCATTTACGCGCTGAAATTTGTACGATAACTTTTTTCGACCGCACAACAAAGTAATGCGAAAACTAGCGAATGTAATAAAATAATTTAATTTAATTATCGAAAGCCAACAAAGTTTACCGAGCGCGTTTTGTGCGCCTTACCATGCAAATGCACACACCCAAGCTGTACCTAATTTTTAGGTATTTGTTTTTGTTTTATTTTGCTATCTTACTCATTTTTATATTTATCTCATATGTGTGTGTGCGAGTTTATGTGCTGAAAACGTGTAAAGTTTGCATCTAATTAGTGAAATGCTTGTCTATGGTGCTCGAATTGAAAATTGCATGTGTCAAAGCCATTATTTACAAGTGCACGCATACAAAAAAATGGCCTTAATGTAATTTCATTTGCTCTGTGTTGCATATGAGTGCACACACACACATACATACATGCATGCATATTTAAGGTTAATATGCCAGTGGATTCTTTTGTTTTATGATTTCTAGAAAGTGGTTTATGACATCAAGTTGATGGCTAGTAAGTTGGGACTTCAGCAATAAGCTCTTGAGTCTTAGAGTAGATTTTTTTATAGCTGCAGTAGTCATGTTTTATTGTTGTATAAATAAAAACTACCGAAGCTTTTCTTTAGTACCGATTTGGACTTAGTTGAGGTAAGACATGTGGGTTACCCTCGCGACTCTTTCATTGGATCTGCACAATTCTAAGTAGAATTGTCTGGAGGTGGAATGAAATTATTTTAAAATGAAAGTACTGGAACCCTAATATTGCCTATAAATCGACCAACGGCGGATCAGCGGTTATCCCACAGGCACCAAAGACAATAATCGGAATATATTCAAAGGAATCTTGAATTGGATCAGCGATTATGTATGACGGTCCGGTCTAGAATACTGCAGAATTGCAAAGTGTTTTGTGAAAAGCCCGAACAGAAAACTGTCGAACTTTCTTCTAAAACTTGAAAGAAACTACGTTCGGTTGATGGTCGTTATTATAATAGGACACAACCCATAGGGGCAGCACAAATCCACCATAGCAATCATTGAAGACCCGACTTGCCTATCTTGCTTAGAGGAGGTGGAGAGCACTGAGCATTTTCTCTACGGGTATCCTGCCTTTGTGGCGGCCGTAGCCGAATGGGTTGGTGCGTGATTACCATTTGGAATTCACAGAGAAACGTTGGTTCGAATCTCGATGAAACCCAAAATTAAAAGAAAAAGAAAAACATTTTTCTAATAGCGGTCGCCCCTCGGCAGGCAATGGCAAACATCCGAGTGTATTTCTGCTGAAAAAGCTCCTCATAAAAATATCTGCCGTTCGGAGTCGGCTTGAAACTGTAGGTCCCTTCATTTGTGGAACAACATCAAGACGCACACCACAAATAGGAGGAGGAGCTCGGCCAAACACCTTACTGAAGTGTACGCGTCAATTATTTATTTTTTTTATTTATCCTGCTTTGCAAGGCTACGAATTTTGGGTTCCGATGTCATGAAAATGAGTAAAATGCGCTCTTTCAAACTGGAGGATATTTTCATATTTGCCAAAGAATCTGGAAAATTCTGACAGGACTAGCTATATCAGTTCTCTCCTTTCCTCCTTGACTATCAACCCTTTTACTTTCCATCGTCTCGAATGCAATGGGCTTTTTAGCCTGAGTGTTTTAGGAGTTACCATTCTCTTGGTGCTTCTTGGCTTGCCTTTTTTCAAATTTTAATTTCATTAAGGTCGTTGGTAAAACCCCCATACTGTACGCATATAGTAGAATTTCTTGAGGAATATTTTTATTGAATATTTTATCCCATTATCGCCCACAGAAGAAGGTCATTTTGATCCTCATTTGGGAAAGTTTGAGAAACAATGCATTTGTCAGTTCGCTAGAGTGTTAAAATGTTCTGCAAAATGATTCCTCAAAAATTTTTATTCCGCTTATTCTCCCACAAAATCTGCTTACAAAAACGGTTAAATGGCTACAGGATCGGACGGAGCCTCTCTTTTTTGATTGGAGGTGCAATTAGGAACTAATCGCATAGATTTCATTACAAAATACCATCTTCAAAGATTACTACCTTCCAGTGAAATAGTAAATTAGTTCTACCGCCCGTTGTACAGATCAAACATAAAGCGTGATTTTTTAAGAGCTATAGGAAAGTTTTTCAAAAAAACACACATAAAATTCAGAAAATTTCATGAAATTTTTATTTAAATCGATAGTACAGTCCATATGATTTATTGTTTGAAGATTATTTCATGCAAATGTTGCCCGCGACTGCGCCTTAAATGGTCCATCCGCTTAGTCCGATTTTGGCATACTCTTTCCACTGTTTCGGCCGGTATCTCACATATAAATGCTTTAATGTTGTCTTCCAATGCGTTAATTGAAGCAGGCTTGTCTGAATAGACATGAGCTTTAACATAGCCCCACAAAAAATAATCTAAAGGCGTTATAACGCACGATATGGGTGGCCAATTGACAGGTCCCGAACGTGAAATAAAATGTTCACCGAACTCGCCTCTCAACAAGTCCATTGTTATGCGTGCGGTGTGGCATGTGGCACCGTCCTACTGAAACCACATGTCATGAAAGTCAAGCTCTTGCATTTTGGACAAAAAAAAGTTGGATATCATTTCACGGTAGCGCTCACCATTCACAGTTACGTTACGATTCGCAGCATCTTTGAAGAAGTACAGCCCATAAACCGCACCAAACTGTGACCCCTTCTGGATACATTGGTAGCTCTTGCAATTCTTCTGCCTGATCTTCACTCCAAAATCGACAATTCTGCTTATGTACGTACCCATTCATCCAAAAATGAGCTTCGTCGCTGAACACAATTTTTCGATAAAAAAGTGGATCTTCGGCCAACTTTCCAAGAGCCTATTCACCAAAAATTCTGCATTGCGGTAGGTCGTTCGGCTTCAATTCTTGCACCAGCTGTATTTTGAAAGGCTTCACACCTAAATCCTTTCGCAAAATTTTCCACGTTGTTGAGTAACAGAGGCCCAATTGCTGCGAACGGCGACGAATCGATAATTGATGGTCATCCTTAACACTGGCACATACAACTGCTATATTTTCTTCAGTTCGCACTCTACGTAAGCGTGTTGGTGGTTTGATGTCCAATAATGTAAACTTGGTTCTAAATTTAGTCACAATAGCTCGAATAGCCGCTTCAGTGGGTCGATTAAACTGACCATAAAATGGAAGATAAACTAAAAAAACACGATAAACTTTCTTAACAGAACACGCATTTTTATAATAAAATTCAATGATTTGCGAGCATTGTTTGTCTGTAAGACCATTCATGGTTAAATTATAGACCAAACTGAAGATTTTTGACAGTGACACAAAACACGAAACGTGCGTCAGCTGTTTAAACCAACTGTTTAAAAAGATAATAGCTAAAAAATTACGCGTAACTAGAGTTTATCCCGCACTGCTTACCTAGAACTCATTTTCGTACTTTGAGAGCTGTAAAGAATAGAATAGAAGCCTTCTCGGGTCGCTTCCCGGTCAGAATAAAACCAGTAGACTTAGCCTTATTTGCGAGGCTACGGCGGACATAATTAATTTTGGTGATGTTTAGATTATATTGCGATTTCCTTTTACTTGAGTAGATACTTCAAACCATACGGACTACCTTCACACACGCCGAAGTGCCATGTGCATGAAATTACAAAGCGCACAGCCTTTGTGCAAATTTATCCTTCTTCGTAGGATACCTTGTCACATTCCCTAGTAGCCTTGACATGAAATCACATAATTCTTATAGTCTTAGTCACCACTTAATTCTGGTGTAATATCCGATGACATTTGGTATATTTTCGGAAGATGAATTTCACTTTACTCTAGTTGATACTCTGGCTAAGGCTCTGGCAGCGAGTGGATTACCTTGACACATTCAAAAGCGTATTCTGCCTGAAATTAAAGAGTACTCAGTGTTTGTGGAAACATGCCTCTATCCAACGTCGAATATTATCGAATGACTTTGGATCTGTGATCCCTGAGCATAAATGACAAAAATTCTCTTGGGAATATAAGTGAAGGGTGCTTTTTTTCAGTTCTAGCAGCACTTAATAATTAAAATCTATTAGTTAAAGTTTTAACTACTTCTACAAGTGAATCTGCTTCTAATTGTGCTACAACTCGGTCGATGTGGCTTCCAGGTACACTAATGGCCTGACAAAAGCCATATTTATATACATATGTGATGTGCGTCTTTATGTTTTTCGACAAATAGAGGCACCTACAGTTTTAAGCCGACTCCGAAAAAAACATGGTTTTTATGAGGAGGCTTTTCATGGCAGAAATACACTTGGAGGTTTGCATTGCCTGCCGAGAGGTGACCATTTTCAATTATTTGGTATTTCATGCACGGAGATTCGAGCCTGAATGGTAGTCTCGTTTTAGACGAAGCAATCGTTTCAAGGGTCATAACATCTTCCTGTTAAAAACACATTTTGTCTAAATCTATGTTTTGAGACAAAAAATTTAATCATGATTCGACAGTCTGTTCCATTGACAACATTTTCTATGCGTTTCACAAATTGATGACCGATTTTCAAAGTGAATTTTAATCATTTCATTGTTCACGCGTGCGTCTTTCCTTGATGAAATGATAAATAAAATAATGAATAAAAATGCTTACCTATCTGCGTCAGCTCACAGCTGCCTTATCAGTTATTCCTAGGAAAAGTTCTGTCATTCACAAAAAAAAAAAACTATTCATATCCGATCACATTTTGCAAGGAAAATCTCTCTCTCTCTCTCTCACCTCTAAAATTGTGCTATATAAACCTATTACGTTTTTATGGCTACTTTACATAATCTAAAAAGCGTCCATTCCAGCTCATAAACTCGCAACTATACCTCCATCACACTTCCTCAATACTTCTTGGTAATTTTATTGCCTACTTTTCAGCGCCTTAAGTAATTAAAAAATCCATTTGCACATGCTGCTGGTGATTATAAATATTTTGTATGCAAAAATCTATACATGAAAGCTCATTTAACTGGATCGTTAATTATCCCACTCGAAACTTGGAGCATATAAAGTGTTAAGTTGCATACTTACAGGCGCGCACACACATCAAGTGCAGCCCGAGAATTATGGTATTGTATATAATTTCAAATGTCGAAAATGACAAGCAAAACGACAGTAAATTTGCCAAAAACGCAAATGATATAGTCACGCATTATAGTTAAGGCCTTTACGAGACAAAGACATTAAAATACCAAACACATACTGTTGCAAATCACCTAAAAGTATGCAATACCCAGCAAATAAAATATGACCGAAAAATTATTAACAACACCAAAACACATTACGGCAAATAAATGTGCCCAGCAAATCACCATTAGCTCGGAAGGCTGTGCAAAGCCACTGTGTGGCGCTGTTAAAAAGCTATAAATGCGGGTGAATCGGTTAAGCGGCAGTAGAGCGACAGAGCCACTTTGAGCGGTAGTGCAGAGCGACTGAGAGCAGCGTAGTAGGAGGCGATTATTTAACGGTAATGTGAAGCCAATGTTGGGTTAAACAACACAAAGCGCAAATGTTCACACGCATGGCAGTGGAGTAGGGGGCAGCTGGACCAGCAAAGGTGTCATCATCCAACAGCTTGCCAACTTGTTGTCGCTGCAGTATATCTTGCGCACGAAAAGTGTGACATTGCTCAATATTTATAGGTCGTTTTAAGCGTCAGCCAACCCGCTTGCCAGCGCGTCGAAAAGTAATTTTACTCATTGTAGCACAACATTAGGCGTGTTGGCTATTGCCACGCTGCGTGGGCACATAAAATTTATGCGCACATTGTCATTATACGAGTACATAGTGTCAACAGCTAAAAAAGGGTACCAATGGCTTAACCCTCTTTCCTTTACCAACTGTGAAGCAGTCGCCTTCTAAATTATAGCAAATAAATGAAACTTAAAAGCTACTGCCGCTGACTGGTGCGTGTAAGCGCGCCTCTAACGCGGCAACTATCGTCAATGCTATTGGCTGTCCGCCTCTTCGGTTCTGCGTTTACCTTCGATTTGGTTAAAGTCTTTTGCCAAGTGTTAATGGCCATTGTTTTTGTTGTTAGCTCGAAAGCCATCAGGCCTGAACCAACTGCTCATTTGCACGCGCCCTCTCAATAGTGTCTACGAGTATTTTCATTTAGTAGCTACGTAGCACTGCTTATATTTCTATAAAATTATTTTGTAGCATATTTTTGGGTGTTTTTATGTTTATTACATTGGGGAATGTAACTCACGTCCTCGCATACGCAGCTCCAAACGGCTTCTTGAGCAGCGCTGACTTCTAAGTAAAAAGTCCTACAACCGTTGGGGTACTTCATCATTTGCTCGCTTACTCGGCTGTCTTAAATTAACAAATGTGCCTTTCCGACACTTTGCTACACCAGCCCACAAACACCTTCGCTGCTTTTATATGCTATATGTATGTGTGTGTGTGTGTGTGTATGCGTAATTATAATTTTACATTAACTTTTGTTAATTGTTAACCAACAACAAGCATAGCAATAATGCGTGAGTATTGGGAGTACTAATAATGCGTGTAGCCGCTCTCCCGTCCTCCCGATCTACCCCTTTATACATTAAAAAACAGGTGTTTTGCGCCTTATTGCCAATAAGCGCCGAGAGAAATGTGTTATGAACATCAGTGAATATGGAATACGGGTTAGCTACCACTCAGCTCGTAATTCTCATGATCTGTATGGCATATTGGCAAATCCGTTATGTACAAAATCTGTTCCCTCTTCCATTCCCACCTTCTATGCACCACAAATTTAATGCATAAATGTAGAATTTTGTTGTTAAAGTAATGGAAATGTGTATGGAATTCATCTCTGGGGAGTTGTTAAACATATATAAGTATGGGCTCAAGCTGCACGCGCCTTCAGGTATGTTAAGCTGGCTGATGAAACGCGGTGGGAGATATCGAAACTGTTTTTGATATGCGTAAATGTTGTATTTAAACGAATTGAAAACTTCTGTCGTTCTTGTTTGAGTGAAAAGGGCCTCTAATACAAGGTGCATCATCTCGCGCTTGGCATTTAATTTAATTTTGATATAAATAAAAGACTTGAATTTTTCTACTCGAAACTTTAAATTAGCCGCCTAAACATGACACGCAAATTTATTCAATTGGCTCTCACAGCTGGCTTTGCTCATTCTGTTAACCTAATTTTTCAGAAATGTTCACAAATTTCGGCAGCTATCTCACCCATGCCAACTTTAATTTCATGTCTCAACTCTTAAATAGAAAATGAACATCAGTTTAGGTTTAGATCAGCCAGGTTGTTTGGCTAAGGCAAGAGAGTCGCTGGACCTAAGGCCCACTGAGATATCTGCATTTTATTTCCATCCACTAACTAAGTTGTGTTGTACCGACTCAATTTCTTCCTCATCTCCACAGCTACTGCAAAAGTCATTGTGAGGCACACCCATTCTACTGGCTAGGGTGCCAACAGTGCAGTGACCCGTTATAACAGAATGAAACCACAATCGCACGAAATCGCTACTGAATCTTAGGAGTCAGGATATGAGAAATACGATAGGGATACTAACGCGGCATTATCTAATTGAAAAGCATACAAACATACGGAGGGATATCGCATAATGACTTCTGTTGAAACTGTTGAAGAGGAAGCCATGGAACACCTCCGGTGTACATGCATTGCTCTATACCGAAAAACACTTTCCACACTCGGATTCGCCATTCTTAACAGCATTGAAGAGGTCCCACAAATAGGTTTGCCGAAATTAACAAAATTCATTAGATAAATCCACAGGTTGGTTCAGGGAAGCTTCAGGTGTGTAAAGCATGAGCTCCAGAGGTATCACAATAGGACAATTCAGGTCTAAGTTTGTCGGATGACAGCCACTCAATCCAACCTAAACTAGAATACATAACATTAAAATTATTATCTAAACTAAAACTAAAGCTACGCTACCTTCGGTGACTTTCGGCGGGCCCTGACAAAATTAAGATTTTATTACGTAGCGAAATGAATTGAAAGGAGAAAAGTTGCGGCAAACTTTACAACAAATATTTAATGCTGCATAACCTTAAATATGGTCGAAAATTCGGGTTTTTGCAATTTTATGCCGGAATATCGTCCTATAGATTTCAGATTTGAATTCAGTGCGACAAAAAGCTTCCGAAAATCGGTATCTTGTTCTTGGTTCAAAATTTTTGTGTGCCTATGTAATCAGTGGAAACAATAGGACAGCGTTAGACTCTTCTTTTCGGCTCCATAAATAATTCCGGGCATTTTTTTTTTGGTTTTTTGGTGGGTGAGACTACTGTGCTGAGTGGTGTGGGCACTAAAACAATACCTTCTCTCCTTCTGGTGTGGCAAAGTTGGGTCGATAGGATGAGCTAATCACGTGCCAAGTCGAGGCAGCCATTTGGATGAAGTAGTTTTTCAGTTCAGAACTCATCGAATAATTTACACCCTGTAATTGAAGAAAAATCATTGAAAATATACAGAAATGGAGGTTTTATAGAATTAAAAAAAAAAACCAATCGCTAGGCTTAGTTTTAGAATAGTTCGCTTTATGTATTTTATGCGTCATCCTTTTTGGGCCATCTTTTCGAAGTGAAAATATAATTTAGTAACAGTGTAACAAAATTGTACAAATCCGAATCGTAAAGAAAGTTTACGCCTAACATAAAAAAAACACAAAAGAATTGTTAGCCTGTAAAACTGTTTTTTATGTAATTAAAGCTGGTTCCAGTATACACCAAACATTTAGCAGACAATTTTTTGTTTTTTTTTTTTTAAGAATCCAACTATAATTCATGTTGTTGTATTGACGGCTCCAAAAAGGAAAAATAATAGTTTTTTAACTGCATTACTATTTTCATAATTTTTTACGCCAAATTTTTGGTGTTCTCATATTCCATCTATTTTCATATCATAATTTTTTTAAGATAAATAGATATTTTTGTGTACTGGAAAATTTTTTTAAATAATGTTTATTTTTAGAATTCAACTGGAATTCATTATACCAGTAAAGGTGTAAATTTACGGGCTCAAAAATGGAAAAAAATAGTTTTTTGTTTGCGTTAATGTTTTCTTAACTTTTGTTCGCCAAATTTTTTGTATTTTCATATTTTGCTTATTTTCGCACCATAATTTCTTTTAATATAATTAATAAATTTTTTTTGTTTTCCGGAAAAATTTCTTAAAAATAAAGTTTTTATTTTTAGAAGTCAACTGGAATTCATTATACCAGTAATGATGTAAATTTATAGGCTCATAGGCTGGTTTTTTTTTGTTCGCCAAACTTTTTGTATTTTCATATTTAGCCTATTTTTATACCAAAATTATTTTTTTTTTAAGAATTAAAACAATCTTTTTTTGTACGAGTATAGGTACTGAACAAATTAAGTACAAATAACGTATTTTTAGAATTAAACTGAAATTCATTATACCAGTTTTGACGTAATTTTACGGGCTCATAAAAGGGGAAAAATAGTATTTTAACTGCATTACTATTTTCATAATTTTTTCGCCAAATTTCGTGTATCTTCATAACATAACTTATACGATAACTTTTTTTATAGATAATTGAATTTTTTTTTGTACTGAACAAATTTAGTACAAAGGAGGCCTTTTTATTTTCAATTATTTTTTTCGCCAGATTTTTTGTATATTTTTTATTATATTTTTTTTTATTTAATTAATGTTTTTTAGTTTAATTTTTTTTTTAAGAAATTTTTGTTTTGTAAGTAAAAGCGTTTTTTTAACTAAGAAAGTTATTTTATATATAAAAATTCAACTTCAGCCCCATTAAACATTTTACATAAATATTATTTCTCTTGATAATGCAATTTGTGCTAACAAAACTATCGACTTTATCTATGGAACTTCGTTCAGTATAAATTTTATAATAAAATATACCTAAAAATAATTATTTCACAGTCTTAAAAATTATTAAAAAATACCGTTTTTTCAATGTAAATCGATAAAAGCAGCAAAAATTGTGCGCCAGCCTAAGTTTTATGAAAAAGGTTAAGTTAGTTTAACCCAGCTGGCATTAAATCACGCATATAATGGGTGATTTTTTAGCTATTATCTTTTTAAACAGTTGGTTTAAACAGCTGACGCACGTTTCGAGTTTTGTTTCACTGTCAAACATCTTCAGTTTGGTCTATAATTTAACCATGAATCGTCTTACAAATGAACAGCGCTGGCAAATCATTGAATTTTATTATATTATAAAAATGCGTATTCTGTTAAGAAAGTTTAAGATCCACTTTTTTATCGAAAAATTGTGTTCAGCGACGAAGCTCATTTTTGGATCAATGGGTACGTAAATAAGCAGAATTGTCGATTTTGGAGTGAAGATCAGCCAGAAGAATTGCAAGAGCTACAAATGTATCCAGTAAAGGTCACAGTTTGGTGCGTTTATGGGCTGGAGGTATCATTGGACCGTACTTCTTCAAAGGCGCTGCGAATCGTAACGTAACTGCAAATGGTGAGCCCTACCGTGAAATGATATCCAACTTATTTTTACCCAAAATGCAAGAGCTTGACTTGCATGACATGCGGTTTCAGCAATACGGTGCCACATGCCACACCGCACGCATAACAATGGACTTGTTGAGAGGCGAGTTCGGTGAACATTTTATTTCACGTTCGGGACCTGTCATTTGGCCACCCAGATCGTACGATATAACGCCTTTAGATTATTTTTTGTTAGGCTATGTCAAAGCTCATGTCTATTCAGACAAGCCTGCTTCAATTAACGCATTGGAAGACAACATTAAAGCATTTATATGTGAGATACCGGCCGAACATTGGAAAGAGTATGCCAAAACTGGACTAAGCGGATGGACCATTTGAAGCGCAGTCGCGGTCAACATTTGCATGAAATAATCTTCAAACATTAAATATATGGACTGTACTATCGATTTAAATAAAAATTGCATGCGTTTTTCTGAATTTTACGTGTGCTTTTTTGAAAAACTTTGCTACAGCTCTTAAAAAATCACTCTTTACATACCTTTTCGTCCCTAGCGATTTATAGAATGTCAACGCTTTTAGCAAATCTAATCAGATCCATTTTTGAGATATCGTTCAGACCCTCAAACTGTGGGGCCTCCAGGCATTTCGCGCGCGTTTTCGATAAGACCGGACAAAGACACGGATGGCGCTCTAAAGTCTTTATGTAAAAATAAACATCAACAAGTAATTCCTCGATCACAAGGCAGTAGTTATCATAACTTTCAAGCAGAATTCAACATGAAAAGCATTGCATCATCGAATTTTACCACATATTTCCTTGCTTAAGCTGTGCTATAAAAAATTTAACTACTTTCAGATTTTAAATCATAAATAGTATGATTCTCATGTCAAATTAATCTAATAATTAAAAACAAAGATGGGCATCCAATTCGTGGCACTTCGGCAAGAACAAAAATGTGTCAGCGCCTAAAACTATGCACCACCAAAACACGAATCATAATGAAATACGCCTAAAGCTATACTATATGCCACTTTTTCCATTTGAGTACCCCTAAAACTGTGCGAAATTACTAGCAATAAAATTTTTTTCTAAAAGCAAAAACAGAAAAAGGGTTGGAAACAGCGCGCACAGTGCACACAAACACACACACACACGGACGCAAGCCACATTCCCTCGCTAAGCACAACCCACTCATACACAAACATACACTCGCACGTAGTTGTTGGTATGTACCCTGTGTTGGCACGCTGAAACACATGCGCCGTGCCCTAGTTTTGTGCCTTCACAATAATGTTTTTTGTGCTTCTTGTTTTGTTTTTGTTGCTTTTATGCGTTCGCCTATTGAAATCCCATCAAAAATCAATACACCACTTCGATTTCGGTGCGCTAGCACTGGCCAATGAGCGTGCAGCTGTGCGCTGATTGGTTGTCGCGTTATACCGTTAAATACACTCAGCGAAAAAGTGAATAGCAGCAAATTAATGAGCGTAAATTAAGATTTTCCTGCTATTGGCATTAACGGTGCAGATTTATTGTCATGAGTGGTGAAAATAAATGTGGTGTAATAGTAGCATGAGACGCCCCATTGCTTTTTCGCTTAACTTTTGGGTATTTTTCCCATGGAAAAACCAAAAAACAAAATTGCGTTTGTCTGCACGATTCATTGCTTTCACTTTACCATTTTTTTTTTGTTCTAGAAAAAAATGAAATAATATTACAAATTACATTTCGACGGCCCTTTTGTGGCCCTTTGGTGCCCAACCACCAGACAACCAAAGGTCTAAAACATATTAATAAGGATTTCATTAGTTATGTATTTACCCCCTACCCAGAAAAGTCCAAGGTCTCAATGAAAATGAAAATCATTTGAAAGCATTTTTTACAAAATAAAATTAATGTCTATATTAAATTTTTTTTCTTATTTTTTTATTTGTTTTTTGTAAATCCACAAACATTGCCAGCGGTCCGAATGTCCAAAACAAATACTGGCATTCTCCAACTACTACCCTGACTATTATCAGTTACCGGCCTGTGTGTGTCAGCACACACACACATGCATGCCACTTGTATGCGCCCATTTTTGTGGTTCGGGAAGTTTCGTTAGCGCGTATTTGCATGCGCATCCCTCATACGCATTCACTACTTGCTGCGAGTGACCCAACTCATACTACATACGGAGTAGAGTGAGCCCAAAACAAAAAAAAACACGTAAAAACCAGCTATGAAATGCGAACAAAAAAATTAAAAATGTGCTCCTTTTGTCTCTATTAAATTAATCGTTGGCCATTTTTCTAACTTAAATGTAAACGATAAAGCATTTGGTGCTATGCTACGCTCTTTGCTGCCCAGTCGCACTCTGACAGTCAGTCAGTCAGTCAGTGAGTTCGTCATTTTGCACATCTATGCATCTCTTCACTACTCTACGCCGTACATTACTCACTTTGGTATTTTAAATTTTTATATGCATACTTTTCTGTTTTTTCCCCTTAAGTAGCACTATTTTTTAAGGATTTTTAAGGATTCACTGCAATTTTGTTCTAAACTTTTTTTTTCTTTTTTCTCATCGACTCACTTTGTATTGTTTGCTTCCTCGTTTGTCTGCCATTCATTGTCTGTCATTGGTGCTTATCAATTCTAGACCAAGCTGCCCAATCTTTCTATATTCTGAGTGTAACTCAGTCCGTGGTGGTTGCGCAGCACTATTTTCTTATTCTTCTCAGCGCACACACGGCTGCACATTATCAACATCGTTTATGTGTCATTTAAGTTGCCAATTTTTTATTTCATTCACCATTAAAGGCGCTTAATGTGACATTTCAATCAATCACCGGAAATGGCAGTTAAGTTGTCAAACGTATTTTACTTTCGCTCTTGATTTCTGTGCGCGGGAAATGTGCGTAAATTATGTGCAAATGCAAATGACCGCATTAGTACTGCCCAGAGTGGTGAGTGTTGGAGCCTAAATGAAGCGCTTGAATGGCGCCTACAATTTTCAGAAGCCCAAAAATGGAACTGTGGAATGGAACCATGGAATGTAAACTGTGAGCTTTGTTTGAAAGTGCTTCTGAGGGCCTCATAGATGCGTTTGCCTTGAGTAGAATGCGCTTTTTCTAAAGATTTCTGATCGAAAGATTGGCCTTAGTTTCCTTACATTTCTTTTAAACTTCTGTTATTGCCCACAGACACCATTCGCAGTAATATGCAAGCCATTCCAAGCCTATAAGTTTTCAATACTTATGTCCAGCATTAATAATTTGGAGACCGGCAACTTTATTATCTACTTGTATAGCTCTCATTCAACTTTTGTCCTCGAACTCTGGTAGGAAAACAATTGGCCGCTGATTCAGCGTTTAGACTTAAGGCCGGCGGGCCAATTAGATGTCCTAAATTCAGTAGTTTTCGCGAAGTTGTTGTAGGATGAGAAAAAAAACAATTAGCCAAATGAAGTTTTGGGGATAGTTTAATATATATTTGAACTAAAAAAAAAATGTGTACAATCTCCAACAATATATTGTAAGCCGAGTTATCAATAGATTCCCAGATCGCCTGTATCCAACTTCTGTACAAGATACAACTTGCAATTTTCATCTGAAAACAAAAAAAAAAAGATTATTAATTTTGATGTAATTATCTTCTATGTGAACTAGAAAACATCCAAAAACTTTTTTAAGCGACTTTTTTACCCAGTTGAAGAGTTTTTTTTTTCCTTGAAAAACCACTTTTTTTTTCTACCTTCCCCAAAAATTTGAATTTTACGTGTTTCTTAGTTCACATCGAAGATAATTACATCAAAATTAATAATCTTTTTTTTTTGTTTTCAGATGAAAATTGCAAGTTGTATCTTGTACAGAAGTTGGATACAGGCGCTCTGGGAATCTATTGATAACTCGGCTTACAATATATTGTTGGAGATTGTACAATTTTTTTTTTTAGTTCAAATATATATTAAACTATCCCCAAAACTTCATTTGGCTAATTGTTTTTTTTCTCATCCTACAACGCTTCGCGAAAACTACTGAATTTAGGACATCTAATTGGCCCGCCGGCCTTAAAGGTATGGCGCTATGGAAGACCCGGCGGTTCGGCCACGCTTCTATACTACATACTATTAGTAGTTACAATGAAGGCATGCCTGGCAGCTCTAAATGATATCAGTACCGTCTTCAAGGTCAGTCTTATATGGATTCCAGAGCATAGAGATATTGAATGCAATAGCAAGGCCGCTGAGCTAGCCAGAAAGGGTACTAATATTTTACTGCCAATCTTGGAATTCCTCTGGTAACTTGCAAATTAGGGATGGAAAATAATAACATTTTCTGCAGGAGGTCATGGTCACCACTAGGTCATGGAGAAAATAAAATACTTGTGTTACAACCGGGCTCATTTGGTCACAAATAGATGAGAAGAGGTCAGGAGAATTGATCAACCTCTCAAGAGCGAACATCTGTTGGCTGTTAGGTACGCAATCTTCTAGACTAGGAGTATTTTCTCATGAATACTGCAGAACTTGTAGAGACGAGGAAAAGGAAACACAGTAGAACAATTGCTCTGTAATTGTCCAGCCTTAACTAGGAGCAGAGCAAAGATGTTAGGAAATCCCTTTTTGACTCTCTTATGGAACTATCCAGTGTTCAGATAAAACCTATCCTACCCTTCTTAAAGCGTCGAAATGGCTCACACCATCAGCAGCCATACAGCCCCAGTTCATAATTCAGGCAGTGAAACGGTCGCCCTACGAACGTCACACCAGGCGTTCTAAATACCTGTGGGAAAGGAAAACAAAAGGTTTTATAAGATTTGTTTTATTTCCTCGAAATTGGACTAGGGTAAAAAGCTATGGCTTTCGTTTTCATTCCGGAGAATTTTTACGTGGCGGGTCCCAAACCCAGCGCACATCGCGCACGGATGCTCGGAAGCTAACCAGAGAATACTTAAGTGAAGCCCGGAAGTTGGGAGCTGCTTGGACCATATGCAGAATAATCGACCTGGCCACTCTCAAGTGAATAGCGATCAGGTACTTTCCCCATTTGTATGGACTTCGCCATATGGAACCATCCGCCTGTATGAGCTATCCGGCTACATAGACATAGCTCAGCGAATAAAGTTCCAGCAGCTTCGTTGGCTGGGTCATGTCGTTCGAATGGATGCAAACGCTCCGGCTCTGAAAGTATTCGATGTGGTACCAGGTGTTGGTAGACCAGGTAGAGAAAAATTTAGCTTCAGTTGGAGTGTCCATCTGGCGCCGGTTACCAGAAGCTATGCTTGTTGGTATTTTAAAATAATGTAAACTAAGACTCTCTCGAAGTTCGATGCATCAGACTGAATATTTAACCAGTCTTCCTACTTCTGCCAAGCTTCCAAAAGCCTTTTAGCTGTTCGAGCACTAAGGAATTTTCCATTTTATTCCGACATAGCAGCTGCGAGGGTAGAAAAGGATTTTTTACGAACTCGCTTATAAGTTTTCAGTCTTCTCATACACTAGTGAGGCAAACCGGTCACTTTGGTAGGCACATTTGAAAATACTCGTGTTTTAGTTGAGAACCCAATACTTTTGTTCAAGGCTGTATTTTGAAGCTTCATGACCGACTCACACGATCATCCCAAAACAGAAACCAACATTAAACATGTTCTTTCACGATCCATTTGGGCGACATATGTATGGTCACCATAGGAATAATCGACTATCGACCATGTACATATCGTCCCCTTAGTATTAAAATAGCCTATAAATTTTTTGATGTTTTGAGAAAATGAATTTCAAACTTTTTGTCGAAAGTAGCTCTCACTCAAATCTCGTTATGTCTGTAAATATTTATTATTTTTTGACTGACGTTTTGACCCACTTTGTGGAACTAGAATTTGACAAAATTTTGACCACATATAAAATCGACGATGGAGAATCCAAAAATTCAATAAAAAAATAATAGCCTATGAGCACATAGGCTATTGTTATACTAAGGGGACGATATCTTGATTGAAAAATGAGGATAGTGCCGTATATTTTCTCTTCGTCAGACGAGGAAAATAATCAATTTTAAACCCATGGTGGGACTGTGCCTGACATTTCCGAAGATAAAGTCAAAGCGTCATCCTTTTTTATTGGATATTGCAGCTTTCCCTTCTATTATTTTGTGGGAGATACTTGGAGGTTGTGAAGTCGCAATTTCTTAGCCTACGAAGCAGTTTCTTTACTTAATATACTTGGGTTAAACTTTGCAATAATACAGTATCCCTTTCCATTTGAATTCAGTCGTCCTGAAAAGAAAAACTTGAATCGTTGTAGTTCTTCATTTATGACTCCTTATAACAATGTCTTTGCTTCAGTTTTATCTCAACATGTGCTGACTTTAGCTAATATGTCAGCATTTCCTTCTCTTCATCCATTACTGAGAATCCAGTGAGGCAAAATCTGTATTGATTTCACCACCGAACTCGTCTTCAATTTTCTCAACTTGACTTTCCTTACTATGCCTCTGCTTGGTACAAAACTGATGTTACCTGTCATGTCCGATCGACTGTCGCAGATCCTCCTGTCATTAAGCATGAGGGACTGTAGGCAGCTGGTTGGACTGATGACGGACCCTTTTTTATGGGCGAAGCACATTGAAAAGGTAGACATGTGGAGGATGAGACGTCGGACCACTTTCTGTGCGTCTGCGCGGCCTTCACTCGCATCAGGCTTGAGGTCTTTGGCACTGATGTGTTAAGAAGCGGCCACTTTGCGCCGCTTGGCACCACAAAATCTACTGAGATTTCTTCGCAGGTCGGGTAGATTTAAAGAAAATTAAAAAAGAACCCGAGGGCAGTGCAATGGTCTTAATGTTGTCATAGTGATGTACTTGCTAGTTGTTCCGAAAAAAAAACAAATATTTGCTTAAGGTGCAACTAAAGATGTGCCGGACTTACCTTTCCATTACCGACAGCTCAAAGTGATCCGACGTTTACTGATTTAACCGTCAAACTCAACACAAACTTGAAACCAGAGCTTCTCTGATTATTTGAAAATATAATTATTTATGAGTATCTTGCGATATTAAGCCTACTACAAGTACTTTCAACCCCTAGTACGTACTTCTAACCCAAAGGCTTCAGACGAGTTTTACAAGTTCGCAAAGGAAACCTCACATTCCAGTTTTTATCGAAGTTCAGGTAAGAATTTCCATATCTAGCCTGTTTATCATCCTCGCACGCAGATAACTTGAATTGTAGTCGTTTGCCATTGTCTCCAGCCTGAAACCATTATACAATCCTTCCAGATACGCAACGACTGCCGTAACCTATTTTAGCATCAAATCAGCTTCGCATTTAGGAATCTTGATTTTTCCAAACCTCCTTCACGAAGCGGAGGCGTGGATTTTTTTCATTCGTCCATCATTTGCGCAACACTGACGTCTAGTTTCTTAACGTCCACTTAATTTCATTGTCCCGGCTGTTTGAGTCGAAAGGTATCACAGTCAAATGTCGTTGGCTTGCGCTAGCCTAGAATGGCTGGAGAGTTCTTCTGGAGTAGCAACTTTTTGCATACCAAAACTTTGGCCACGGGCTAATCTTCTTCTGTGAACCGCAATCTCTTCGTTTGCGTTAAATCTTCGCAAAGTTTCCTTCAAATCTGCTGCGGTCAGGGAGATACGTTGCCGCGATTTCGTCGTAAACTTCGATTAGCAAGATGTAAACTCAACTTTTTGCTACAAATTGGTCACCCTTTTGCGGTCCTCCCGCTCCGGAGGCGCTGTCATTGACTTGTATGGCGCAAGAGTTTTTGACTCCCCTATTTCGGTTTTTTGTCAGATTGAGATTTGGCCTGCTGGAGTTTTCAAAAATTCTCCTCAGAAGGAGAGGATGGATTGTTTTAGTGCCCACACCACTCGACGCAGTAGACGACGGTAGCTGTAGGTGTGAAGGCAATTTGAACCCTACGTCTCCCACCGACAAAAACAAAATTACATTTACATCCATTTTATAACCGGAAGCTTTATTCTACTCTCTAGGCCTTCTTGCTTATTCCTGTACGGGAATAGGTTTCTTCTACTAACACTCTACAAGGCTCTCATCATGTCCGTCCTAACGTATGGCGCAGAAGCGTGGACGATGACAACATCCGATGAAGCGACGCTTGGAGTGTCTGAGAGAAAGATTCTACGGAAGATTTTTAGATCTTTGGCGTATCGTAGGCAATGGAACAATGAGCTGTACGAGCTTTACGACGACATAGACATAGCGCAGCGGATAAAGAATGGATACAAACGCTCCGGCGCTGAAAGTACTCGATGCGGTACTAGCTGGAAGTAGGAAAGGAAGAGGAAGGCCTCCTCTGCGTGGGAAAGATCAGGTGGAGAAGGACTTGGCTTTACTTGCTGTGTCCAACTGGCACCGGTTAGCACGAAAAAGAAGCAACTAGCATACTTTGTTAAATTCGGTCAAAATCGCGTAAGCGGTTATCGCGCCAATTAAGAAAAAGAGAACAGGTTTCTTTAGTGATCTCACATAAAGAGAACCAATCTAAAAGGATCGCTGAAACACCAGGTTTTGATCGCGAAGACCCCAACTCCGGTCGGACTAGCGACAGTCAATCAACATTAATATAGAGGCATTTTACCGCTTCATTTAGATTCTCTAGTCTCATGAATCCCATATATAGGTGGGCAGGTTAAACTCATCCAGAATTGGCAACATACAAAAAATATGTCCTGCTTGTGAAGAAATCCGCATGACATTTAATATCGCGTAAAGCAATTCGTCGTTTCCTGTGGTCCTACTCCGTCGAAGCAGCTCATTTCCAAGGCCTACTAGTTGTCAACGTTGACAACACTTAATGGTCCTCGGTAGGGCCTAGTTAGGTTACTACAAAAACAACAACAAGAGTGCACATACACGTAGTTAAAACCTCTAATGCCTTCTATTCCTTATAAACTCATTTTCACTCAGCTCCTCAGCTCAATTCAAGCAAACTTCGGATCATCAACTGGTGTGGGTAAAGTAATAAAAGTCCTGGTGAAATATTAACAGATAAGCAAAAGTATAAAATGCAAATTTGCACACTCCTCGCCTGCCTAATGTCGAAAAAGAGTTTTGTAATTATTTCGAAGAAAAAATAAAGCCAGTATTATTACGCAGCATACGCGCTATTGTTTGATTAGCCGACATGCGTACACAGAATTACATATGAAGAAAATACACAAAGTAAAAAAAAGTGGAAAAGTATGGGTCGTCTAATGAACTTTCGCAGATAAATTTTCTTTTACGTGATTTCACAAATTAACGACTCAACACGAAATTTCACGAATACACTCAACTAAGCTCAAACCATTTGGCTCGGAAAGCTATTCAAAACCATACAAGATATGCCGCTTTTTATTGCAAACAGTACTGGCACACACACGTACGCACAATTTATATTCAAGCATCCACTCACACACACACAAAAGTTGTAAACATAAAGTAGTAAAATGTGTAGTCCGCAGCGTTACAAGACGACCAGCAGCATACACGCATTCCTTCCCCATACCCATGAGTGCTAGCAAGGGACATACACACACATATACCCACACGGTGAATAACAATAAATTTTTAAGACAATGGAAAAATACAAAAGAAATTCTTGTAGGCATACTTCTTTTGGTTTTGTTTATCTTATAGACAGGCATCTTCCTGCTTCCATCCCACAAGCCAACTCCCATAATGGGTTAACTGTAAAGAAATTTGACTTTTTCACTGTAGTAGTGTGTAAAGCCACGGTCCAAAGGATAGACACAGAGCAACTTTTGAGTCGGTTAGTGAGCCTCAATCCAACTGATGCGAGTATATGAAGCATAAAATGCATGTAATTGTGTAAACACACCCGCATGCACACGGAGTGAAAACACGCGCGTGCAGGACACATTTACATGCATGCGCGATAATTATGACATCTTAAATAAAATATATACAACAGTAACAACAACTTAGCATGATAATGTCATGTCAGTGAATAGTCAAGAAGTCTATGAATATGCGAATGAGTGCTGGCAAATGTAAGGGGGGATGAATGCGACTTTGGCTGAAGATATGATGTGAATGCACTGACATGTAAAATTTTACAATTCAAATGTCAAAAAGTCAAAAACATATACAAATAACACCGAAGAATTACAGATACATAGATGTGATGGGCGTGGGAGTGGGCGTATCAACCGTAAACTACATACAGTTACAGTTAAGGGTCAAGAAATAGCAAACTTTTTGAAAATAGAGAAAGAGTATTTATAACTTAAACGGGACGAAAAAAAATTTTAAAATTAAGTTAAGTAAAAAAGAATTAATTAAGGGGGAAGTCTACTGTGAATTTTTCAAAAAATCGATTTTTTTTTTATTAGCTTAAAAAATACTTTGAACCCTCTTAAATAAGGTACAATATGTGTTACAGCTGGCTAAATTTTTCTTCGTTGAAATTTCGACCTTTTCCCGAAGCGCTCCAAAGCGCGTACCTGCTATACTGAAACTTTAAACGCATTTTTCTCGAAACTAAGTTTTTGTATACGGTGTACACGATATCTCGAGTTCTGATAAATGAATCAGCTTAAAAATTTAATTATATATTCTATGTAATAGTGTCTCTCGTCTGACATAGGATTTTTTTTTATATCGTTATTTGTTAAATTGTTATAAACAATAGTAACATCAATTTTAGGCAAAAAAAAAAGAAAAAAATTTCAAGAATTTTTTTTTTCAACGCCAAAATTTTTTATCGACATAATCCTACGTCAGACGAGAGTCAATACTATGTATATGATAACAATATTTTGTTTTTTTGTTTTAGATCACCGAAACGTAAGATTTCATGTACACCGTTTAGGCACCTAAGAAAAGCGGACCTGCGCTTGCAGAAGTGCCACAGCGGCCATTTTGAATATTTTGACTTAAATTTTTTTTTTCAAAAACTTAAATATATAATAAAGATAAGAGTTTAAATAGATTTTATGTACGAGCAATATTTTGTTAGAAATAAAATCCGGAAAATAAGCCTGTTTTTTCCCTTGTCACAGTAGACTTCCCCCTTAAAATACATTATTTACAAATTAAGGAAATAAAAGTAAAAAAATATATAAAAAAATTTAAAAAAATATAAAATATAAATAACACGTCAAAAAATTGCTTGAGGTTTTTTAAAACAAATTTTTTTTTGTTAATTTTTTTTTTTGGCAATAAATAGAAACATAAGTAGTACAAATTTTTTATTTGAATCCAAATTTTATATAATTTAATTAATATATAATAAAAATAAATCACATTTTCTTTTCACAGGACAAAAATTAATATTTCTAAACATGTTTTAATTCGATCCAAATATAACACTGTGGAACAAATTCAGGTTAGCAAAAATTAGGTCCATTCTGAGAGTGGCGGGTGAAAATAGAGGCGAAATTAGAAGACCCGTATCGCGCCGTTTTTTTATGTTAGTTCGAATTTTTTTTTAATCGGCCTTCGAAGTTTGCAGTCAAATGCCGATTTTCAGTATATTGTTTCATAAGTACCACAAAAATTTTCGAAATCTATTTTTTCAAAAATTGTAATTGTCGCACAGGTCTCTAGCAATAATTTGGCTTTTACAGATTGAAAAAATATCAATTAGTCGACGAGTTATAGCCAAAAAACCATATAAACAATTTTGCTCCGATTTCGAACTTCGAAGGCCGATTAAAAAAAAATTCGAACTAACATAAAAAAACGGCGCGATACGGGTCTTCTAATTTCGCCTATATTTTCACCCGCCACTCTCAGAATGGACCTAATTTTTGCTAACCTGAATTTGTTCCACAGTGTAATTTAAATGAAAATTAGTCACATTTTCTTTGAAATTAAATTGTTTTAAAAGAAATAAAGTTAAAAGATTAGCTAAAAAAGAAAAAAATGGATTATGAAATATTACAAACGTGTCATAAAATTTATTTAATTTGTTCAAGAAAAATTTGTTTACTAGCAAAAATGTATTATTTGAACTCGAATATAATTTCCAGTTAGTTCCTGTTTTTGAAAATTGAGTTTTTAATTTTGTTTAACTTCTTTTTTAAGAAATAAAGTTAAAAAATTAACTATTTATAAAATATGAAAAATATGTGATAAAATTTATTAAGGCGCCTGTGCAATTTTTCGTTCAATAATTTTCTAAAAACATTAACCCTCTAGCGGCCTTACAATGGCCTTATTCTTGAAACCTCTCCCAAAAAGTTTCAAAACGAGGGAGCTAATGGGTTAAGAATATTACTCGTGAAATTTCACTATATACGTCCAAACTAGCTATTTTACTCAGACAAGTATTTTAACCGTGTTTCCCCTTTTCTAAAATATGAAAAACATTTCATATTTTTTTTTACTTAAGTTTTTTAATAAAAAAAGTAAAATAATTAATTAATTATAAAATATGAAAAACGTGTCGTAAAATTTGATTAATTTATTTAAGAAACATGTTTTTACAATTAAAAAAAACAGTTATAGCACAAATTATTCATTTGAATTCAAATGCGATTTATTTATACTAAAAATTAACCAGTTTTAATTTGAAAAGATAAGAAACCTCCAAAAATCCTCTCGAAAAAAATTCGAATTTAAAAAATATAAAAACAATATATTTTAAGAAAGGTATGCCAACCAAAACGTATTTAATGGACTATGAATAAGTTCGTGCGGTTTTACAACAGATGGCGTAACTTGATTATTATTCCATCGATCCACATTTCCAAACATTCATTGGAGAGCTACTGTCGTAAGGCACAAACGTCAGTATAAGTTTTTTATTTGAAGCGTAAACAACAATATTTTTACCACACTTGAAAATGTCGAATTTCGTGCCAAATAATGTGTTTTTGCGGGGAATTCTTCTTCATTATTTTAATATGAAGAAAAAAGCAGCCGAAAGTCATCGTATCTTGGTGGAAGTTTATGGTGAGCATGCTCTATCTGAGCGAACGTGCCAGAAGTGGTTTGCACGCTTTAAAAGTGGTGATTTTGGCTTGGAAGACGAAGAACGCGAGGGTGCGCCGCCAAAGTTCATGGATACCGAATTGGAGGAATTGCTCGATCAAGATCCGGCTCAAACGCAAGAAGAGGTTGCAAAAACTTTGGGAGTTGATCAATCAATCATTTCCAAACGTTTAAAAGCCATGGGAATGATCCGAAAGGTAGGCCATTGGGTGCCGTATGAATTGAAGCCAAGAGACGTTGAACGCCGTTTTATGGCATGCGAACAACTGCTTCAACGGCACAAAAGAAAGGGTTTTTTGCATCGAATTGTGACTGGCGATGAAAAGTGGGTCCATTACGACAATCCAAAACGTCGGGCAACGTATGGATACCCTGGCCATGCTTCAACATCGACGTCGGCGCAGAATATTCATGGCCTGAAGGTTATGCTGTGTATCTGGTGGGACCAGCTGGGTGTTGTGTATTATGAGCTACTGAAACCGAATGAAACGATTACGGGGGATGTCTACCGACGACAATTGATGCGTTTGAGCCGAGCACTGCGAGAAAAACGGCCGCAATACGCCGATAGACACGACAAAGTTATTTTGCAACATGACAATGCTCGGCCACATGTTGCACAAGTGGTCAAAACATACTTAGAAACGCTCAAATGGGATGTCCTACCCCACCCGCCGTATAGTCCAGACCTTGCGCCATCCGATTACTATCTCTTCCGATCGATGCAACATGGCCTGGCTGACCAGCACTTCCGTAATTACGATGAAGTCAAAAAATGGATCGATTCGTGGATTGCGGCAAAACCGACCGAATTTTTCACAAAGGGAATCCGTGAATTGTCAGAAAGATGGGAAAAAGTAGTAGTAAGCGATGGACAATATTTTGAATATTAAATTTGTAACCATTTTACGTCAATAAAGTTTCAAATTTCGAAAAAAAACCGCACGAACTTATTCATAGTCCTATAGTTTCATTTTATTTTTAATTATTTTGTTTTTTATTAATTTGCTTTACTCAAATAATAGCTAAAAAAAGAATAAAAATAAAATATAAAATATAAAAAATTCCATACAAATTATTTAAGTTCTTTTAATAAAAGGCTTTTGTTTGAGCTTTTTTTTAGTTACAAAAAATGTTTGTAGTACAACTTTCTTGTTTGAATCCAAATTGACATAATTTATAATAAAAGCTAACAGTTTTGCTTTGAAAGGGTAAAAACCAATCATTATACTTATAGCTTGCGGCAACAAAAAAAATCATGAATATAATTAGAAAAGATATGCCCAAAATATTGAGGCCCGGTTTTATTTATTTATTAGTTCTTTTGTTTTCCTTTTTATTTACTAAATTTATTGGTTTATTTTTTTTTTTTTTTATTTACCAAATTTATTGGTTTATTTTTTTTTTTTTATTTACCAAATTTATTGGTTTATTTATTTTTTTTTTTTTAATTTTAGAATGAAGAAATTTTTTTAGTTAAAAAAATTGCGCAAATATGCACAAAAAATGTGTTAATATTTTTATATACATAAAAAAATTTGGTTTTAGTAATAAAATTTAATAATAATAAATAAAAAAAAAATATGGTCAAATTTTGTATGTATATTATTTTCCTCAACACTGTAACTGTAAAAAGAATTTGCTTTTTCTTTGTATTTATTTCTGTTTATCTTGAGCAATTAAATATTTTTGTTTAGTTCCACCATTTACAGTTGAATTCATTGCATATTTTTGTGCGCCTGTTACGTTGCGTCACGCATTTCAATGCTTTTGCTTTTGCTTGGCGCTGTTCCGGTGTGAGTTATTTTGCGGTGTTCACATACGGATTATTCGTATGTGTAAACTTTTAATTTTGTTAATCAGCGAATTGGAAAAATATCGGCGTACTGAAATGAGTTGGAATGGGTAATGGGTGCGAGAGCGAAGTTAAACAAAACATGTCGAAAGTAAAAGAAATTTTTAAGATTTAGGGATAGACCGAAAGGGCAAAGGTTGCAAGACTTCGTATTTTAATGCATATAATCCACTTGCAATCTCAAAAGAAACGGTTATCATCAGTATGTCAAGAAGAGAGTATGAGCGACTGTACTCGTATGTAGCTGGTGGCATATTCATAATTTTTCTTGCCACCCTTTTTTTTTGCTGGCTGAAATGATTAGTTCCATAGTCTTAGCTGGCAATATCGCAACAAGGTTTACAAATTATTGAATGTGACGGTTCATGTACCTCCAGTGGGTCGAATTTTTTTGAAAATAATAAAGATAGGTTAAACTCAACTCTAAGCAGAGCAGAATCTTCTTCCAAGCAGAGTTACACGTATAACCGATTCAGTTGTAAAATATTGTGAGGAGGCATTTTACTTATCAGTAGCGGTACCAACGCTATCATGAAGTTTTGAAGAGTTAAGAACTTTGTAGATTAGTAAAACCGACTGCTAGTCTGAGTTCTTGGTTAAACGATCATACAGAGAAAAAAGAAACTAAGACCGTATACAAATTTCTTTTTTTCGGATAAGTTACTTTTTAACCCACATTGGCCATTGTAGCCATCATCAGAAACTGTCTGAATCTTTCGGGCACTAGAGCACTATTTAATTCAGAATGTATTAAAAAATTCTCGAAAATATTTAAATGAAGAATTAACTATTGATACATCATTAGAAGGTTAAATAAAAAATTCGCCGAACTTTTTGAACAGTAGTTATACTGGGTTACCGGGAAAGTCGTGCTAGATACCTAACAACATTATTATGATGTATAAAACTTAACCGTTTGGGAAATACCCGATTTTAAAGATTATTAAAAAATATATTATTTTTTTTGCTTGTACGTCCATTTTTTTTTAATTTTTTTCTGCTTATAGTTAAAATATTGATTCTGCTAATGGTTAAAAAGTTATACAAATTGTCAATAAAATTATAAGATGCTTTCCATTTCAATTCAACCGGGCTATTCGGGTCATGTTCTTCGATTTCGATGTAACTGAAATATGTTGCTCTCTGGTCAAAATAATGAGACACGTATTTTTTTGTTCGCCCGAAAAAAATTTTTTTCAAGCTTTATCGGCAATTTTGTTTTTCGGCTCAAACTCGATTTTTTTTAATTATATAAGAAAATTTTTTTTTTAAATGCCCATAACTTAGTCAAAAATGAACCGATTTTAATAATTCTGGGATCAAAATGATCGTAATTATTTACACGAGCGACTTCATGTAGAAACAATTGCAAAAAAGTAGTTGAAAATTTTTTATTTAGCAAAAATTTTTTATTTAGTCAAAAAAAAGCCGATTTGAATGATTTTGGGTTCAAAATAATCGTAATTACTTACACGAGCGACTTCGTGCAGAAACAATTGCAAAAAAGTAGTTGAAAATGTTTTATTTTGCAAAAAACAAAAAGTGCGAAACAGGGATTTTACTCAAAAATTCATTACTCAAAAACAACTCATTGTAGCTACTAGGCATTCAGCTCAATTAAAGTTTGAGATGTCCTTTTGATTTGGAAAAAGTTATAAAAAAAAAAAAAATACTCTTTTTGAAATATTGAATTTCGAAAAAATTTCAATTTTTTTTCTTTTTTGCTAAATAAAAAATTGTCACCTACTTTTTTGCAATTGTTTCTACATGAAGTCGCTCGTGTAAGTAATTACGATCATTTTGATCCCAGAATTATTAAAATCGGTTCATTTTTGACTAAGTTATGGGCATTTAAAAAAAATGTTTTCTTATATAATTAAAAAAAATCGAGTTTGAGCCGAAAAACAAAATTGCCGATAATGCTTGAAAAAATTTTTTTTCGGGCGAACAAAAAAATACGTGTCTCATTATTTTGACCAGAGAGAAACATATTTCAGTTACATCGAAATCGAAGAACATGACCCGAATAGCCCGGTTGAATTGAATTGGAAAGCATCATAAGCAAACCCTGACAGTTACAAATGGTTTTTTGATAAAATTTTCAATTTACGATTTCTCACTAAGCGTTTCATACTTCACATCATTAAAAAAAAAATTTTGGAAACTACTCTGCAAATCATTTTAAAACTTAGTAGCTATCCAAAAATACATAATTCTTATGGTGCTTTCGCTTCTATGAAAAACTGTTGCCCTTCCACGGCCTACAAATCGTCACAAAACACTTCGAGTATGTATCTGTCTGTGTCGCACTCACAACAAATAATAGTAACGTTTAAAATAGCCAGCTGATTTTCGGGGCAGCCACCCTCTTACAAAACTTCTCACAGAAAAAAATTTGCCTTCGTAGATTTCGGCACTTTTAGAGACGAACACCGAATTTTCTCGTCGGAAATAAGTGCTTTTTAGAATCGAACACGAAAAAAGTAAAGTGAATTTTTTTTGCTTGAATTGAAGAAGTAGCCCGTAAGCGGATTGCGGGCTCAACTAGGGTAGGTAGGGGAGTTAGGGTGGGTGTCGCAATGGCTCACTTAAGACTCAACTATATATATATATATAGCGGGTTCACCCTTTTTGGGTTCTTGGCCGAGCTCCTCCTCCTATTTGTGGCGTGCGTCGTGATGTTGTTCCACAAATGGAGGAACCCATATTTTCAAGCCGACTACGAACGGCAGATATTTTTATGAGGAGCTTTTTCATGGCAGAAATACACTCGGAGGTTTGCCATTGCCTGTCGAGGGGCGACCGCTATTAGAAAAATGTTTTTCTTAATTTTGGTGTTTCACCGAAAATCGAACCTACATTCTCTCTGTGAATTCCGAATGGTAGTCACGCACCAATTCATTCGGCTACGGCGGCCGCCGTGAAAGGTAAAATTCCACAAGTAAGAGAAAATTAAAAAAAACTACGTTGTTTAAGATTTTGCAGAATTATGTAATGGAAAACAGGTATTTGAAATCTAACTATATAAGGGTTGAGTACGTACAAAGTCAGACAGATGGCACTACTGGGGCGTACAGAGTTTATGTTTAGTTAGTAGCATCTTTTGGAAGAACTCACACCAAGTTCAGCCAGATTGGCCTATTGCTTTGTATTTCCCGTTCGTTTGAGTCGAGAAAGTCGAGTGATTTTCCTTTTCCATTACGACAACGCACCAGTTCACACCTCAGCAGTGGTGGGAGTAAAATTAATGAAAATAGATTTCCAACTCGCTTCACAGCCCCCCTCTTCTGCAGACTTGGCGCCATCAGCTCCCTCGTACAACTTTCTGTGAACCAATTTAAAGAAATGGCTGGCGGTAATAAGATTTCATTCAAACGAGGAGGTGATTGCAGCAACGAATGGCTACTTTTCAGACTTGGACAAATCCTATTACTCGGAAGGGATCAACAAACTAGAACAGCGTTGGACGAAATGTATAGGCCTAAAAGCAGACTATGTCGAAGAATTAAAGAGGTTTACCACAAGCAATTGAGCAGTTTCTGCACATACCTTTCAAACGACCCTCGCATATTGGCATCAGTATATTTTCCTTTATTAATAATTTTAATTAAAGAGTTTATATTATACTAAATGTTGTTAAATAAAGTATTTAACTCGATATCTCAACAAACAAAATTTCTTTTCCCCTCATCTCTTACAGAGCCTCACGCCATCGATGCCGCAAAGTTTCCAAGTGGAACGTGTTGTCGCCTCCACCGAGGGCTCACTCATCGCGCTAGCAGGCGCCAGGGGTGTCACCGTACTCGAACTGCCGCGTCGCTGGGGCAAAGATGGGCTCTTCATGGAGGGTAAAGAGAAAATCACATGTCGGTAAGTTGCTGCCAAATGAGAAAAGTGTAAAGAAAGAATCAAAACAGAATTAAATTATAAGTGCAAACAAATTTGTAATGCAAATGCGTGACAGCAATTAAAGTGACGCATAGCAAGCAAGTACACCTAAGGAATGCCGCATATTAAAATGCCATTAAAGGTCGCACCAAACATGTGGCATCAGCGAAAGAAAAAAGTAAATATTGTCATAACTCAGGCTTAAAATTAAAATTACCTTTTAGACTCACAAATTGTAGAGCGAATGGTGGTATCAAGGGCTGGGTCGGGGTAAGCGACAAGAAATCCAGCTGTAAGCGAAAAGTTGTAGCAGAAACCAAGGAAAAAAAATAAAGCAACAGACACTGAAAAGTAAATGATAAACTGCATTAAGCGCAACATTTTGTGCAATGCAAAAGTTTCCGAAAAGCGAACTTTCTGCCATCGGCTGCTACACCTTCGTCGACGAATGTGTCTTAAGCCAACTCTTGTCGTCTCTGCCGGGTGCCACAAAATCATTATTGTATTTGTACTGTATCTCTCCAACAGGCTGCCTTACCTATGCCAAACGCTAAGCTGCTACCGAAAAAGCCATTATTATAATTTCATACCTTAAAAAAATAGTCGAAATACGAAATAAATGTGTGCAACGCCAAAAAGTATGCAACGACGGTATGCTTGATTGTGTTATATACATACATATGTATATGTGTGTATGTGTAAGAGCAACCAAATACGCTCGACTGAATGAGCGTTGCAAGGCGTTGAACGTGTAAAATGTGCCACGTTAAGCACATCTGTTTTTTATTACTTTTAATTTGCCATTAATAAAGCATATTTTGGGGGGCAGCGTCACATTTGCCGACTCCTCAATTTCATTTAATTTTTTCTAAGTTCTGGAGCACTTCATTACTTCATTTTTTAAGAATTTCTTTTTTTTCTGCCACCATTTATTTCAGCGGCTATGGTCCATTCCGATGGCAGTTCGTTTTTATGTGCCTAATGCAACGATTTGCGTTTAGTGCGCCCAATAATAGGCAATTAAATGGTTTTAAATATTGCTTGCCAAGCGATTACGGGTAATAAGTCAATAATATTGTCAGTTTTATGGCTGCAATTTGTAGAAGTTTCTTAATTGAGAGTGGCTGGTAAGAGGTGCCTGTGAATATGAAGAAGGAAGGGAAGTAATATTTCAATAGGCAAAAAACAATATTCGACTATGCAAAAAAAAAAAAATTTTTTTTTTTTAAAGTAATTTCACCCGCTAATGCGCATAAGTGTTTAAAATCACTCATTTTTGAAGTGAATTATTTTAGCAGAACTAATTTTTTGCATAGTACCGAAACAGTTGAGGAAGTGTTTGCTATTTTAGTTGCTGTCGCCTTGAACGTTCTTTTTATGCACATTTTATCTGAGGCGACCTCTAGTGAAATTTTACGTGGAATAAATTTCTAAAACATTTAACCCTGTAGCGACCTTGCATTCGCATTATTTTTCAAATTTCTCCAAAAAAGGGTCAAAACGGCCCACTTCTGAGGGAGCTAATGGGTTAAAATATTCGACAAAAATATACCTCGTGATATTCTGCTGTATATGTCCAAAGTAGGTAATTCACTCAGACCAGCATTTTAATCGGTTTTTCCGCTTTTTCGAAAAGCTCTCAAGTACGTAATTTAAAATGTAATTAAGCTAAAAAATGTTACCTGGGAATACCAAATGCTTTGGGTGTTTTACTATATCGCGCTAGACCGAAATTGCCTTCGTTTCGCCGCCAAACTATGAATCTAAATTATTGCAGAGTGGAATAAAGAATAAATTATTAAATATGACGTCCAAGCTATAAGAAATACCGCAATTCCACCTATAAACTTGCGTTTCTCGTGTAAAAATTAGCCATACAAAAAATCATGAAATCTCCATTCACTACCATTAAGGTTTGTACATGAGATGTTTAATTTAGGTCCCTTGGGTAGGACATTCACCGTCAGTCAGCTTTCGTCCGTCCAATGCACTCAAAAAAAGTTACCCTACGTCTTCCGATACATAAAATTTGGTATAGAAAAAAATGTTCGCTCAAAGGAAGTGTCCGGCTAATAGAGATATCAGTTTGGCGAGGGTACACTGTAAATTAATTGGCACACTACGTAAGGATACTGTCGTCGTTTGCTGCTAGCTTTATAAAAACCTGGAATACTTTGGGCTGCTTTGCTATCAGCAAACTGAAAAGCCTCAAAAGCGATGCCATTGTCAACTACTCGTACTTAAAAAGGTAACCCTCATTTCCAGCACACATCTACTATGTAGTATTGTCATAAAAACTCTGCGTAAACTTAGATGCAATGCCTGCCGCCAAAGTGAAAGTTCCTAGCCCGTTAAAAATCCAGGTCGTTCGTTGCGCATTTATAAATCTGAATGTCAACCTGTCTTAGAAATGGTTTTGGCAAGCAAAGGTATAACCTTTTTTTAGCTGATTGGTGGAGTTTTTTCCCCAATTTCTAGTGTGCGTCCTACAATTATGTTTCATCTTACCTCTGAGTTGCAGATCGGAGGTTTGCTTTTGCTTACCGAGAGTCGTTCAGTATTTGGAAAAAACCTTTTTCTATCACTTTATGTTTCATAACCTCGGTAGGCATCGATGCCAGTATCAACCGATCGAAAAGTCACGCGCAAACGCTCGCCTATGGCAGCCGCGGAAGAAATTTTAGTTAACTGAAAAAGGTAAGCAGCGAACCTACTTGTAGAAATGACCAGTAAATGTTGCCGCTTCTTAACGCTAATCGCACTGAATCCCTGCTGAGCCAAAATAATACGCAAACACACCCAGAGGTTAGTCGCGCAGACTCACGACTTGTGTAAAAGCTGTATATATGAAGAAAAAGAAGAAGAGGCGATTCTGAACCTTCTATGACACTGTCCTGCTCCAATCAAACGAACGTTCGCCTTTCTAGGTACGTAATCCTTAGGTGAGCTAGAAGAGCTCCTAAGCATTGTGGAAAATAGAGATATTTTAAAAGTTTTACTCAGTTTACAACGGCTTTAGCTAAGATCAGGGCATATCATACAACCGCTACAATCTCAATTAACTTAGACTTTAAAGGACTTGCAAACTTGTAGCCAAATTCCTGGTTGCTGTAACAAATTAATTTCGTTTTCCTCCTAAAAATGCACCCGACATATGAGACCTATATTGCATATGTGCAATAGTCATTTTACAAGACAGTAGTCGCCAGTCCCTCATATGATCGCTTAAACTAATTTTTCTAGTCAAACACAGCCGAATTAGCACGTTTCCCAGGCTTACCTTAGATAATCTCGGCAGTTAAAATTGGCAGGATCACCAAATTTTCTGGGTTTAGTATTGCTGATACAACAACAATAACTTTCCGAGCTCTTCTTAGCACCAAAATAAGCTGACAGGTGCAGAGCATCAGAGCTGAGCGTACAAGGAGCTAAGGCTAAAAAGTTATGGCCGGATGGAGGATAGAGAACGAAGCTAAAAAATGCTTCGTAAATGATAATGGGGACTTACATCCTTTTTATGGGAGTTTGGCCGAGCTCCGAAGGTTTGCTATAGTCAGCCTAGGGGCGACCGCTAGCAGCAAATACTTGTTATATCAATTAGTGTTTCATGCCCGGAGCTTCGAACTTGTTTATTTCCGAGTGATAGTCATACACGAATCTTCTATGCCGTTATATCAATATTTTTTCAAACTTTTTTTTTTAATTTGGAAATTGAACATTGTCATTTATGAATGAAAAATAATATCGTACAAGTGACTGCCACGACTGGCTTTACAGTAGGCCATTCGATCAACCCAATATTTAAGCACATATTCGATTGTTTGGGCTCCAATTTCATGAACGGCAACTTCAATTTCGTGTTTTAAAACATCAATCGTCTCTGGATGGTTCGCATAGCATTTCTCCTTAACGGCTCCTCACAAAAAATAGTCCAACGGGCCTAAATCACAGCTCCGAGGCGGCCATTTTGATATCGAAATTTCGGCTGATTATTCGGTTTTCAAAAACGGTAAACATTTGACATGTCATTTGTGTTACCATTCTCAAAAAAATAGGTGGTTCAAAAAGCAAACGCTATATGGCCCACCCTGTACATATGCACACCTGTGTTCACAATTCATTTTTTTTTTCTCCTGCGCACTCTACAAGGCTTCCCCAACGTACGCGATTAGATGATATCGTCTTAGATGCTTGTGTTTATGGAGGATTAGTGCAGGATAGATCTTCTCAAGCCGAACCTTTTCCGGAAGCCGGTCGTGGCTTCTGCTTCCCTGAGGATTTTAATCTAGAGCCATTCTGGTGATGCTGTTAGGCGGTTTCCTAAGAGCTTAGCCCACCCGACTCCGTTTACATTTTTCACAATAATAATTTGTATTTATTATCATTACAGTTGTGCAGACCATTGCTTCCAGAAGTACGGTTCTCCACTCCGATCGATCCTCTGCTACTCTTTCCAGTTCGCGATCCCCATTTTCCGCAAGTCGGCTGTGACCTCATCAACTCAGCGTTTGTTTGGTCTCCCTCGGCCTCTCCGTCCAACCACTTGCCTATGGAACGCTATACAGGCAGCTCTCCATTTGCGTATTCTGTAAATGTGCTCCAGACATCTGGTTCATTTTATAGATCGTATTGCGTTTCCATTTTGAATCAGTGCATCGAGTTCGTGGTTATATGTATCTTATCCGATATGTTCCGTCATCTCGGCGGAAGGGACCATATATTTTTCGCAGTACCTTTCTTGCAAACCTCAGTATTTGGTCAATGTCTGTTGTTTTAAGTACCCGTACTTCGCTGCTGTATGTTAATATCGGTTGTACAAGCGCTTTATAGGTACATTGCCATCTTCTGAGCTTTTGATAGCAATCGAGACTTGAATAATTTAATTTATTTATTCTGTTTTGCTTATTTGTTTTTTTTTTTTTAGATAATTAATAATTTCATTTATTTGATTTTTTTTAAATTCAATAAATTTTCATCAAATTTCAAACTCTTTAGTCAAAATTTTTCTAAAAATGTTCTAAAAAAATTCTGAGTATGCAGTTTTTTAGCCCATTCAATTTTAGTATGATAAAGTGCTAATATAAAGTGGCTTAAAATACGCGTTGATTTTTAATAATTTTTTGTTGTTTAGAACGTTCAAATCTGAAAAAAACAAGGAATGAAAGCTTAGAGTAGTGATGGGCAAATTCAGCACATTTGCACTGTGCAGCAGCGTGTGCTTCTGCGTGCGTAAAAGTGCTAGGTGAAGGGGGATAACAAAGCACAGGGAAGAAACAGAAAAATTGAGCGAGTTGTGTCTGTGTTTGTACCCTGAATGAGAGAGCAATTATTCTTGAATTCTTACCAGGGATGCCAACTTTTAACTTCATATCAACAAATTTCTAAAAAATAGGTTTTCTTGGTACATTTTTCTTCAATAACTAAATTTAATACATATTACACTTTCTATTATAATAATGAATTAAGATAATGGACAACAATAAACAAGCAATTAAACATTTCAAAAGTTCGCGTAATACTGTTTTTTAATTGCTAGATGTAAAGAAAGTTAAGACCTCTGAAAATATTTAATTTGAGATTAATTTAAAATCTTACATATTGGAAAGCAATGTCAGTTAAATCTTCAATAATATTGATCACTGCATATACTGACGAATCTGTAAATTATTCACACTTATGTTATGATTACTTAAATGGTTTTTGAGATCGGATATATTTTTTTTAAATTGAGCTAAGAAATCCAGAAAATCAATTTTTTTTTGCAAATTACTTTATAAAACTGCAAACTCTCTTCAGCTAACGAAGTTTGTCGAATGTTTCAGAATTTTTAGCTACTGAATGATACCATTTTTTCTTTTATTTTTCACAAAAAGTGGACGAGATTGATAACTAATTTCGCCCATCTAAATCCAATACACTCTGATATGCCCAACTGCAAATAAAAATAAACAACTAAGAGTATATACTTATGTATATAAATTATGAATAATAAAATCAACAATACCCAAAATTGATTCCCACATTTAACAACTGCGGCAACTCTTACTCATAAGTTTTGACATTTCATAAATAAAATCAGTTTTTTCGTGATTTCTTCATTTTTCGACGATATTTTTTGAGACCGTAATTTACATATTATTGTCGCATAAAAAACCACTAATATTAAGTGTATTTGTATGGTGTAGATGCAGTGAAAGTGCTGAAAATTCTATTTAAAAATTTGAAGCGGCGAACGTCAAAACAAAGTGCACAGTGTTCAACTGCCGACAAAAACCTAAATTTATTTCTAATGTGTAATATATTTTTGTTTTAACTTTTAATTTAGATAAACAAAATTAAATAAAATATTAAATATAAAACATTTGGTTCAGCATGACCTCAAATAAAAGAACATTGTTAAATTTGAATCCGAAGTGGAGTGTAACTTTTTTATGCAAATATGTAGACGGAGAATCACAATGCCTTGTATGTGAAAAACGTGTGGTGTGTAAGGTTTTTAACATAAAGAGACATTATGAGCTGCACAGGAGTGATTATGATGAATATGTAGGAAACTCCTTAAGTCTAAACGAAGAGCCCGATTCGATGTGCCAAATTACAGAAGGTCGGAAAAATTCAAATTATTCAAATCTTTTTTTTTAATTTCTTAGGAAAGCGAAGATTACGTTGTAGATGCAAAGCGTGCAACTTATGAAATCGCGTTAAACCTTGTTCGTGAGAATCGTGCATTTTCGGATGGCGAATTGGTGAAGTCTTGTATATTAAAAGCAGTAGGAATTTTGTCCCCTTTTCTCGTAGAACTATAAGCAGACGAGTAGATGAAATGGCGGAAATTACAGAATCACAGTATAAAGAGCGTATAAAATCATTCACAGCGATTTCATTGGCAATTGACAAAAGTACAGATATATCCGACATAGCCCAATTAGCGATTTTTATCCGAGGAGTTGATGCCCACCTAAATATATGTGAAGAACTTTTGGACATTATTCCAGTGACAGGGACGACTAAAGGTGAAGATTTATTTCAATGTGTTAATGAATGTACTGAACGTACGGGTGTATCATGACGAAAAGTGGTTTGCGTTGCCACCGATGGTGCGAAATCCATGAGCGGATGCAAACAAATTTCTCTAATCATTTTTGTGTACTTTGTCATACTGTGCGCATTGCCATATGCGTGTGATTTGAATTTGATAGCAACTAAGTACTCACCAAGAATACCCACTCTACTAAGATAATTTCCTCAATGTTTTTTGAAAAAATCCTCTATTTTTTTTAATGGAAACATGTATAAATTGTCCTTTTTAACAAAATAAAATGTATAACATCCATTGTTTAAATAAAACATGGCTGGTTGAGATTACTGTTCGCTGTTGTGACCAGCATTCTTTAAAAAAAAAATGCACTAATATAAAAACATACGATATACATACATACTTATATGTAAACGAAGACAATTTTTTCATTCAGAAAAATATACACCGATTTGTCAGTACAAATTTATCTCCACATAGTTTAGCAACTATGAAACTTTGACATGCGAATGTTCAAACTTCTTGATTATAAAATCGCCTATGCTTCTTGGTTACAAAAATTATAAAAGTAAATAAAATAGAAATTTGCAAAGATGATGTTAATATTCAAAAAAGCGTTTCCAATAAAAAAAAACCAAAAGCATTTTATTATTTCATATGAACGATCAACACTTCGAAATCCCTTAACATGGAATGAAGTCCCCTTATCTGGTAACTTTGCTGTTGGCAAAGCTTCACTCTCTTTTTTACAAACACATATGCGTTGCTCAGAAGTGATTAATATACGTACACGCCTATTGCTTACCCTTCTAATCTAAGTTTGTCGCCCCCCCATCTAGCACTTTGCTAGCACTCTCTGCTGCGAGCGTGCCACGCTGCTGCCCGTCCCTAGCTTAGAGTAATATATGTTAAAATAAATTTCACAATTTAGAAACTAAATAAGTAGAAAAAAAATCTAATCAGCTGCTACGTTTTCAAAGTGCCTTAGTAGAAATTTTTTTTGAAACAAAATACCTTTAATAGCTGAGCAGTTGTTAAGATTTCAAACAGCTTTGACTTTCAAAAATTTGAATTTACGATTGCTCCTTTTCGTTTGGCATTACAAAAACAAGCATTCGCTGCTTCTTCCGCCCAAGCTACTGCAGCACATTTCGAAACTATAACTGTAATTGTTCATATATTTTAATACTTTTCTTCTCTCCCCCTTCTGCTCACAAGCAAATTTACAAAGAACTGTTCGGAGAGTAACTCAACTTAAAGGATTATTGTGATGACGAAATTTCGTAGAAAATTTTCGCTGATTTCCTGTCTGTATGCGCAAAGACTAAGCGTATTCCTACCCCGCCCGCCATTTGCATAGTAGGTCCTTTGTTTCGCCCGACAAATCGCCACAAAATGGGCCAACCACTTCAGCGCGAAACAATCAAGGACAAAGCGGCGTTACGAACACTCAAGCAATGCTTCCTTTCCAAGCTATGACTTAATTTTTGTGCCTTTCGCACGGAAGTGCTGGGGACTACACTGACTGAGTGGCACGGTAGCATGCGAATGCGTTGCTCAGAGAGACAAAGGCACGCCAAAGCCAAAGTCAGCTAAATAACTTCCTACTTTAAGGCTTTTTGTATTAACGTGAATTTTGGAATTTTTTTTTGTCTTTATTTGTTTTTTTTTGTTTTTTTTACAAAAATATGTAAGTAAAATTATTTATTATTATACCTATTTGCATTGGTATCATTTCATTTGTGAACCATATAATGGAAATTTTGCTTTTGAATTAGCGTTCGCGACCAATAAAAAGCCGCACTACTTCTCTACTTCAGCTCTTCAAGCGGCCAGGCCGGCCGTTACGCGGTTTGTTGGACTGAAGTTCGGTGAAGAAAAATTCATGGAACAAATGTTTCTAAATTTTTGTTTATTGTTGTAAAGTTTATTACCCTCCACAATTTTCCAGTTAGCGCATTTTCTGCCGACAATGAAACTCAAATTCCAACGGCGTACAATTCTTGTTCGACGAACTTTTTTTGTGCTAACTTTGCATCTTACTTTTATTGCACTTTCGTTTGATATTTGCATAGAATTGTGATTAGTTTGAAATGGTGGATTTATACTTTTGCAAAATTTCTCACAATTGCAATACAGGCATACGTGAATTGAGGTTTCATTGTGAACCATAAATGCAGTAAACATAAAGGGTGGTCCAAAAGTAAGTTAAAAGAAACAAATTAACAAAACTAAAATTGTTTGCTATAGACAGTTGAGGTATTGTGGCTTTATTAGAAAAAGTAGATATTGCCATTATTTATAAAGTATGATTTATTTCGTGGAACTCTGGCTAGGCCTGCCAACCTGACAATAACCCAATCAATTTTCCTGCCAGCCTAACAATAACCCACTCAATCAATTTTCCTAAACCTTGTTGAAGGCTCTTCGATCCACAATGCGAATAGTCCAAACGAAATATGCTTAAGAATCTGAACCGTTTCGTAACTCTTCATCTCTACACTTTATAAAACAAAGTCCGAAAATATTTGTATTTCTAAGCTAATAACTCTGCACTACCAGTGCCAACGATGATAGATTTACAAGATTTGCTCTTTAACTATGGTGAAAAAGGAAATTGCGGTCAGCGGGTACTCGGCATCCGAAGCAGACTTGCTCATTTCACACGTATTCACACACTCGCCCAATCAGTCGTTGTTCAGACGGCAACGAAGTGCTATTGGTTGATTTTCGTATATCACCAATACAATCGCAGTTTTTTCGTAAACACATTCCAAGTGACATCAGCCCATCTGATCTGTAAAATTCGCTCAGAGCCGCATAACTTTTAACCTGTAAAAATCTTTTCATCATACACCAGTGTGATTTCATGAAAATCAGCTGATATTGTCCATTCGCTGTGAGCAAAGTAGCAGTTCCACGATGGACGGAAAATATATTGCCTCTGTTATTGTCCAGCTCACGGTTATTTCGTGTATGCGTGTCATGCCTTACCAGTTGTTGATTTGTGACAACTTGTTTTTTCTTCTGATGATGTTAAAAAAAATTGTTTGATTAAATACCAAAAAATATTAAAATTAGATACATTAAAATTAAATTAAAAAAAACTATTAAAATTCAATTTAAAACCCCCATAAAAATTAAATTTTAAAATATTAAAATTAAATACAAAACACAAATATTAAAAAAAAATTAAAAAAAAAATTTTATTAAAAACGAAATTATTAGAATTAAATAAACAAAACATATTAAAATTACATACAAAAAAACAAAGTTAAATAAAAAATTGTTAAAATTAAATAATTATCAAAACTAAATTAATAAAATTATTAAAATTAAATAAAAAAGAAATTATTAAAATTAAATAAATAAAAAACAAATTATTTTAATTAAATACAAAAAATAATTCTAAAAATTAAAATAAACACACAAAATTATTGAAATTGCATACAAAAAAAAATTATTAAAATTAAATTTAAGAAATTATTGAAATTAAATAAAAAATTATTAAAATTAACTAAAAAAAAATATTAAAATTACATACAAAAAACAGTTATTAAAATTAAATTTAAAACAATTAAATAAAAAAAATTAAAATTAAATATTAAAACTAAGTAAAAAATTATAAAACAAAAAAAACAAATTAAAAAATTAAAAAAATTACATAAAAAAAATTATAATTAAAAAAAATATATATATTAGAATTAAAACATTATTGATATTAAATTAAAAAAAACTAAAAAAAAAATATAAAAATTAAGAAAAAAAAACAAATTAAAACTAGATAAAAAAAAAATATTAAAATTAAAATTTAAAAATTACACAGTCCTGCGAGGTGCAGTTTCTAAAACGGCTATGGGTGTTTCTTGAAGTTTTTTTTGTGCTGAAAACGAATATGACCTTGAAAATGCTCCAGCACGTCAGGATTTTTGGCAATTTGAGGTTAAATAGTCAAAAAATGCAGATTTTGGCCATTTAAAAAAATTTTTTTTTGAGCAAGGTAAGGTTTTTTTTTTTAATTTTCCACAGCGGCAAAGTACTACTCTTCAGCTTTAAAATCCAGTTTTAAAAATATTTTTGCGATTAATATAAAAAAAAGTTATGCTATTTTGAATTCGCCCTTTACAGGGGCGTTAGAGAGTTAGAAAGGTTGAATTTGCATATCTATTTTACTATGCTATCTACTTTTTTTATATTAATCGTAAAAATATTTTTAAAAGAGGACCTTAAAGCTAAAGAGTAGTATTTTGCGATGCCGTTGGAAATCTGCATTTTTTGGCTATTTAACCTCAAATTGCCAAAAATCCTGACGAGCTGGAGCATTTTCAAGGTCATATTCGTTTTCAGCATAAGAAAACCTTCAGAAAACACCCATAGCGGTTTTATAAACTGTCAAAAAGCGAGATTTCGCAGGCCTGTGTTATTGAAATTAAATAAAAAAACCATTAGAGTTTAATTAAAAAAAACTTATTAAATTAAGTAAAACAAAAAAACAAATTATTAGAATTAAATGAGAAAAACAGTTATTAAACTTAAATAAAAAAATATTAAAATTAAATTTAAAATAATTGTCCTATGAGTTTCTAAGCTCAAGTCATCCGTTTCCAAAGCCTCATCAGCTTCCGAAGCTATCAGCGCCTAAAATAATGACTACATTTTTCAAAACCTTGTACAAAGCCTTGAAAACTTATTTCAACTATTATAACTGTGATGAAAATCTTTATTTTGTCCTTTACCCCCCTCCATTCCTTACCTTTTTGTATACTGCAGCTGTCTAGTTCACAAATGTCAAATATGATTGACGTACGATGCCAATAGCAAAAAGTATGCATCTACCAGTAGTGTGATTAATTTTGCGCCACCTTGCATATGTATTTCCATCATTCGTCTTGGAACGATTTTCTGCATGCTTTGTATTCGATTGTTTTGCGGAAATGCGCATTAAACTAAATATGTACGCCTGTATGTTTGCCTCTACTCCCAAAGTATTTAAAAAAGACGTCGGAAAAAAGCAAAGCAACTGCGGCACACCAACTAAATTGAAACCTAAACGTTTTGAACAGCAAATTATTGTAATTGCGACCGGAAAATAGGCGGCGGAATAGAGAAAAAAACGCTGCGCGAACAACACTTGAGCATCGAGCAGGAAAAGCACAAAAGTTATGAATTAGAATAAAAAATAAATATACCTGAGTATAGGCATAAATAATTTCTTCACATATAACATAGGATTACAGGGGCGCTTGGATAGTTACGGTTTGATTCGAATTCGTTGTAAAATACCTAATTTCTGTTGCCTTATCACTCTGACGCGCATAACTCTATGGTGGATACCGCTGAATGAAACCCTTCATGGCAACAAAAGGACCGGCAGTCTGAGAAAGCGTGAAACCTACTACTCTCTAGTTAGTCAAAAGGAGTCATAGGTGCAACCTTTAAATAAATCGTAAAATTATTTAAAACGAAATTGTTGGAGTACTCGTTTACACCCACTGGCGTAATAAATATGTACAAGGTCATCCGAGGGAAAGAATCTGCAACCAATCGCAGGAGACTCCTTGAATGTGACGCTAGAGCACGGGGTAAGGTTGAGACATTTCGGTCAACTGCGACGCATACACTCAATCCAACTCAGCTCTATCTTGAGTTTAATAAGGGAACTGGATCTGGATAAGATACTGTGATGAGTAGAGGGCACAAAAGGCCATGAGGTCGAAGTACAATCCTCGAAGAAATCGAACCTAATCTAAAATGACAGTATACCGTAAAGGCAATCTTTAGTTTGCAGGCCTAAAACCAATTGGATTCGCCAAGCTTTCTCTTCAAATTTCGTTAATCCAAGAATAACAAAGTGGAGTGGTACTTCAACCATTTCTCCAACCTAATTTGGTTGCCAACTCATTCAAAAGCTTTCCATTGATTTTTATACCTGATTTCTAGCAACCTCGTATCCGTTGCTAGAAATCAGGTGTGACAATGAAGTTTCGTTGAAGTTATCGACTTTCGCAAAAGTAACCCTCCAACTCTAGGCACCTAAGTAATCATGCGTAGTTAACCCACTCAACACCTCGGTTAGAGTGGAATTATGAACGCCTGGGAATTTTTCATTGCAATCAGATCTATTGACCATTGCACTTAAGATCTAGCAAGAGGACTTAAAGGATATGAAGACACAGGTGGGGCGGGGGACACATTACTCTCTGCAAGCTTCGCAGGTTTTTTATGAGTCTTAGCAGTTTGTCGAGGAAAAGAGAATATACTCGTAGCTCATCCATGCTCAGTACTTCCGACACCCGACCCAAAAATGTTCTTAAATATACAATCTATATATGGCGAAAACCAAGCATAGGCAGTCAAAATACTCTGCACTATCCTCACCCTCTAAAAAAGGTGAACACAGTGGTCGTCGATGGTGCCTATAGTGACTTTATATCGGCTCCAAGTTTCTTTTTTCGTAGCTCACCCTCCTCTGTCTGATAGCGAATTTTGCTACCACTCTGTCAGACCTTTTAAGAAAACACTAGGCTGATTTGCAGGTGTCCGCACTGCACCAGCGGTTGCCATGTTATTTATTACTGAAAGCCTTGATGCACCCAATATTTTTGCAGAGGTGCGGATGGTTTCTAAGACCTTTAGGTAGAATGTCGCTACAGATCCTGCTTTTTTATTCCTTGCCGCCTTTCGTCAATTCTCCATTCTATTGCTTTAAATTTTGTCAACAACTTCAACTGGAAAGGCAGTTGTCATTCCGAAAACAGTGAAGCATCTGAAATTACTGTCCAAATACCACCCCGCTTCGGTACAATTTTCATTCTTGGAGTCGTGAGTGTAGAAATTTTTTACCGAGATTCTTAAGATGGTGTCCGGGCCTCCCTATGGCTCCCTTGAAGGACATCTCCCTTGAAGACATCAGTTGGTCATTAAATGCCTGAAGGTACTGCTCTGACAACCTCTTAAACAGCTCTCTGTGTCCGAAAATTCGACCGTCATGCCAGAATTTATAAAATTGAAGTCGACACATCGTTTTCATTACCTCCTCTTGGATCCGTTAGTCCAGAGGTCGGAAATCCAACAAAACTTCAAGAGCCGATTCTGACTTTGTACTTATGGCTCGCGTAATGGCTAGACACACACTCCTCTGTAGCCCGTGTGACACAGAAATCATGGTTTTGGCCAGCAATTACAACGGATTGACGATTGTTGCGACTAAAATTATGCTTATCCAGAATACCACAGCCGGTCTCGGGCTCTCGGTTATTGCATCCTTGAACGCTGAACGCCGTAGAGAGTGATATCAGGACTGTAATGTGGGAATGCCACCAAAAACACAAAAGTTCCACAAAGAAATATTTCACAATGGAAGAGAAAAAAAGCCGGTTGAATTGTCAGAACTAAATCTTCTAGTCAAATATTTCATTTCTCCATTTTCAAAAAAAAAATATCTCTGGATTTATCCCACCAATCCCGTTAAAGGATAAATATAGAAAAAATGCAATATATTGTGTACAATAATTTTACTCGCGCGCACTTCACCTACTTTGTAGGTGCACTCGAAAATGAATTCAAGCCATATGCCCTTCTCCCACGTACAAAAAAAAAACAACCAGAGAATAAGAACAATAGGCGAAATTGGAAGCCTTCCTCCCCGCTCTCACCTATATTTACGCATGCACACATACACAACTCACCACAAATACTAAGTAATTGCAAAAAGTAGAAAAAAATAACAACAACAAACCAACTACATCACCAATGATGACTGAAAATTGCTCTGGTTAGGTCGCTTCAAGTGCCAACACCCCCAGTATCGTACATTGTGCCAGCCGAAGGCAAAACTTCTTGAAAGCAGTATTTCGATTGTTGCCAGCATAGGGGGACGCAGAGGGAGAGAGAGAGAGAGAAGCAGAGCGATGTATAGTGAGTGAGAAAAAAATGCTGAAATCTGAAGTGTTTAATTTTTCGCATAGGTGCACCTTTGCCCTACCCACTTTGCTTGCTTTTTCATTTTTTCCTTTCAATTGTTGTGTGCAGTTGCGTTGAAGAAGTTGAATCAGCTTTTTTCACCCACCCCTCGCCCACACTTTCTCTACGTATTTGATAATCGTACCTTTCTATTTGCAATCAAGTCACTTTTTCTTCACATGTCAACAATAATTTTTTTTTCTGGTATTTTGTTTCATGACGACAGAAATTGCCAGGTGCAATATGCTAGAGCAGCTTTGGTTGTGAGTGGGGGTTGCAGCGATGTGGGGTGGGGTGCTGTGAATACCCGCTTTGTTATTAATTTCATATGAATGCAAAACGTCGACTAGTAGGTAGAAAATATTGTACGTTAGGTTATGATGAGGTACTTGCCGATATTTAAAATAATTGTGGAAAAGTCAGTGCAGCACAGGAAGTTAGAAAATTATTTTGCGAAATTAAAATTTGTATAGAAAAAGAACTGCATGTAGTAATTTGCTATAAAATTTATGTATGAGTTTGCGAGAGATATTAACAAAGAGTTAGTCAGTACAACTCTTTATGCCAGTTTGATTAAAGAAAATGCAGTAACACTCTTTCGAAGAACCGGATGTCCAGTCGACGATATGAAAAGATTTTTGATGCAAAGTCTCTTTTAAGCTCAATCTATCTATCAGTAGAAATTCCCACACTTCTGCTTTCGCTCAGGTTTATCTCTAGATTTTCTGCCATTTGAGTCAAAACAGCCAAGCTCTGCTGGGAAAACACAATTCGAGCGAAGTATTCATACCGACACTTCATTTCCCGAATGCCAATACCTGCAACTTCTCCAGTTTGATGTAATATTAATCGTCACACCAATCAAAATAAATGAACTCTGAATTTTTCTTAAACTAAGCCTTGATATCCAACAGCAGAATATTCTTCTTCTTCTTAATTGGCGCGAGGATCGCGTACGCGATTTTGGCCTAGCTTAACAAATCGCGCCAGTCGTTTCTCTCTCGTGCTAATAGGTGCCAGTTCGACACACTAAGTGAAGCCAAATCTTTCCAATGCAGAGGAGACTTTTCTCTTCCTCTGCTACCACCAGCTGATACCGCATCGACGCCTCATCAAATGTTGTCATCGTTCAAGTCTGCATGGAGATAATTCGTTTTGTCCTCCCCGACAGCAGAATCGTAAAGCTTAAAATTCAGACAAAAAAAACCTATTTACCCGACAAAGCATTTTGGTCGATGTCAGCCTCAACATTTTTTAACAAAGATTTGCACTATCGCACAATCAGTGGAGAGTTTCTGACTACTCCTACTTTAGCACTTAACGCAATGCTAAATATGGTCCCTAGTCACGCAGGCAAACCTGCGGCTGCAAGTGCCGCAATCAGACTGAAAGGCTCGGGCTACAGGCTTGACCACACTTACGAGCATTCAAGTATCCTTAGAAACTCTGAGTTCATCCACGTGGTTAGTGATCAATGTATATCCTCGCTCAAGAGGGACATTTTCCACCCATTTCCCCTTAAGGCAAGAGTGGGTGGCGTGTAGCATTTCGTGACAGAGTTCTAGGAAATATTTTCACGGATGGCTAGAACTTGAATGGAAAGCTGGGTGGAATAGTACTTTGCCAGGAGCGCCCCATCAAGTTAAAATTCCGGCTGTCGGGCGAATGCAGTGCTTAACAGGCGGAGGTGCAGGCGCAATCAAAGAAGCAGTTGATGGGTTGCTTTCTTGTGTAACTACTGTCAGAAAGTTAAACGTTTACTTCGAAAGTCAAGCGGTAATTAGAGCCTTGAGCTTATTGTTGGTGCGCTCAAACGTGGTCAGGGAATGCCGGACTTCTCTTTCGACTGCATCCAAATACTTCGATATTAGACTCATTTGCGTCGATTCGATATTAGACACATTGTGCGAAATTTCTGAACGGATGAACCAGCTAGACAGGTGTTTTCCGCGCGAAATGAAAGGTTGAGGGTCCCTTCACGAGCACTTACGTCAACTTCACGAGCGCTGTGTTTGTGCACGAACATCCTTCTGACCACGGGTAGATCGCGCGCGGTTGAGGCATTTTCTAAGGTTAGCAAAGCCCAGCTCTTGAATTTTGTGGGGTGAGCATTTTCCGAGAAGTATTCACTTGATGAGAGGTATTGCTTCTAGTCCTTTCTGCAGCAGTTGTCTTTAGGATGAGATGCAATCATCACAGCACTTTCTTCTCAGATGTCTAACTTCACCTTGCAGACATCTTAGCTCTCATTTTTTTGTTTAGATATTACGCGTAGAATGAATCTCATCAGTAATATAAAGACGTTAAGACAACCGTAGGTAGTCATCGTTCGGTCTTCTTTCCCCATAACCCCAAATATAACTTCCTCTACTCTATCCTTTCTTTCCTGTCTTTCTCCCTTTTACTCTCAAAATGGTATCTCAAATCGGAGATTTCATTCCCCTACCACAGGGAATAAGAGTCCTTAGAGTTCGCTCCTTCAACGTACTTAACGTACAAATGCGTATAGAATTCCGCTTTTAGTCACATTAGTACCGGACATAAAGCAGGGCAAAACTCTTTTGATGGGTTCCTAAACTTGCCAAGTTTGTTGGTGTGTCCATTCCTCATTACTAATTGAATGGGGGAATTCTTGAATTGAATTTACTAATCGTACCATCAGATCCTTGAACCAGAGAGGCTTAGGCTTTTTCCTATCTTAAAGCTCTTAAATATTTTTACTAATATAACTCACCTTAACTCACAGTTAATTCCACAAATCTTGAGTAAAACCAACAGCCACGAAGTGCTTAATGCAGACATTTTTTTATAAGCCGCCCGTATTTGGCTTTTAGAATTCAGAATTTGGAATTTTGTTCACGCAAATAAAATATTTTCATTACATGAATATTTAATTCTAAATCTTTGCGCAGTAGTCCAATCTGAGAAAGCAAAGCTATGCAAAATTTTAATGATGCCCGCGCTGATAAATGGATGGCTAAGGAGTTAAACTAAGGGAGCGCGAAAGAGGCTTTATACATCACTGAATGAGCAAAAATATTTGATTTTTGCTACACAATTAAGGCAAAAATGTCACCAATGCCAAATAAATCACAGCACACGAAAGCTGAAGGCATAAAACAAATATACAAACAACCAATCTTCAGTGAGGTTATTTCTTCAGCCGAGTATTTCCAAAGATTTACAACAAATTAATTTAATTAAAAGTGTGGTTTGGCGTTAAAACACCTTCAGGCCACAATACACAAAACACAAACACCTCTGGCGGCTACAAAACAGACTCGACTCAGCGTTAAGACGCCGCGTCAACTGTCAAATGGCATTGTGGCGAATAACGGTAACTGTTTGGCCTGCAAGGTATTGTACGATAATAAGTAAATGCAATATTCGCAGTCGAAAATGAAATGGAATGACAACGAAAATGTCAACGCGGCACATTTGCACATCGCCCCGAGTTCCAATGCCAATGAAAGAAGTCTGGGCTATCAAGCGCTTCCTGCCTTCTGCCCACACACTCACCCACTCACCTTTTCGTATTAACATGCGGCGGTAATAAAATTCTTAATGTGCCATTAAATCCTTTCTTTTTACCCCAATCCCCCACCAAACCCCAAGCAAAATTACCAAAAAAGTTTATGCTGCCACCACCGCCATTGCCAAAAATTCTGTAGTAATGCGTTGATGGAATTGGTCCAAGAAAAGAAATGTTTCCGTGCATAGCATTGCTTTTGCCACTCGAATGGGCGGCGGGGCAAACTACTCAAGACGCGTCGGTGTTGTTGAAAAGTTGCCGTGTAAATAAATTGCGCAGATTTGTCGCCATCTTTGTTGCTGTTCGGCGCCAGATAAAAGCGTGGCGAAGGTGTTAAAATCGTTGACAAATGTATGAATATAACGGTGTGGCTGGTAGGTTGGTGGATTTTCAGTGACGTGAGTAGTTCATTGTTGGCTTGGGTAACGTTTATGTCAGTTTCGGTTGGTTTTATTGTCAGTCAGTTTGGTTGAAGCGATTCAATGCATTTAGATGACAGAATTATGGAATTTGACTACAGCCGAAAAGTCGCCGGAAGGAAGTTGGTTATTGTATTCGAGAGTATTTGGCAAATTGCACATTTGCCGAAATTATAATGAGCGTTAATTTTTAACATTCTCTGATATTTGTGACATTTCGCAGGAAATGGCAAAAATTTTAGATATTCCAACAAACAAAATACGAAAACGAAAATATTTGAAGACTGCATATTTAGAGTATTTTCAAGAGAAACTTGCGATCTTGCACGCAGATATGTACATATATGTATATACAGGTTGGTTCATCTAGCATTTCGAATTGAATTTAATGCGGCTATAAGTAAAAAATGTATTAGGGGCAAATCACGTCAAGTGTACTCGCCTAAAAATTTTATCGCCTCAAGTTTGATTAAATTTTGTGAAGATGCGTTAGTAGTGTAAATTGTGCTAATAAATAGTGCGCTGTAGCGAATAGTGCGTTCAAGATCAAAATTCTGTCATGAAATGTTATCTCCATGAAGAGTTAGGTGTCCGTTTATAAAATACTAGCAAACCCGGCCCCTTCGCTGGGCACACTAAAATAGAATAGATATGGTTTAGAACAGAAAATATATGATTTTCATATTATTTATTTCTTTATTCTTTATTCAAGCGCTTTGGCATAAACAATATTTTTTGTTTTTCTATTTGTTTTTGAGTAAATATAAAATATAAATTGAAAATCAGGAAAAAAGAAGATTGTTTTTAAATTTCAAATCAACGCATATGAATAAACAATCGTCTTTTTTCCTGATCATCCATGAATTTTTCGTTTCAATTTATATGTTTTATTAAGCATTGGAGCTTTTTTAACCATTATCCATTTATATTTAAAAAAAAACAAAACGAAAAAAAAATTTTTTTCCACGAACACATAATTTCATTCGGATTTCACATTAAATTCTCAAATTTCGTAAGAAATTATTCACTGTTCCAAAATCCACTCCAAAAAAATTCACAAACAATTTTTACATGTTGCGCTTACGTTTTTTCCTTATGGCATCCAAATCAGAAAGAAATATTGACACATTGTAACTCACACTGTCAATTTGACAGTTCAGTTCCGCCCCAAGCGTTAAAAAATAAGCGACATTATGGCTGGTTCAAAAGAACGCTGTACCCGTTGCCAGTGCTCCGAATTACATCCAAACTTTACGAAACCCATTTTCAATACTTACTTAACAATGTGCGTAAGTTTGGTTTAATTCGGTGCAAAGACGCGGCGGGTCCACGTTTTGGCATATATTTCGAGACCCTAGTCATCAATAGGTATGAAAATTACCCCGTATTAAAGCACTTATCAACAGCATTCATTTGATATCCATATTGTACAAACACATTCTAGGGTCCACGTTTTGGTCTCTATCTCGAGACCCTAGTCACGGAGCGGATGGAAATACTCTGAACTAAAGCATTCACCAACAGCTTCCATTTGATACCCATATTGTACATACACATCCGAAGGTTACCCGGGTCCACGTTTTGACCTATATCTCGAGACCCCAGTCACGTAGCGGCATGAAAAATACTCTGTACTAAGGCATTCACCAACAGCTTCAATTTGATATCCATATTGTACAAACACATTCTAGGCTCCACGTTTTGGTCTCTATCTCGAGACCCTAGTCACGGAGCGGCATGAAAAATACTCTGAACTAAAGCATTCACCAACAGCTTCCATTTGATACCCATATTGTACATACACGTCCGAAGGTTACCCGGGTCCACGTTTTGACCTATATCTCGAGACCCCAGTCACGTAGCGGCATGAAAAATACTCTGTACTAAGGCATTCACCAACAGCTTCAATTTGATATCCATATTGTACAAACACATTCTAGGCTCCACGTTTTGGTCTCTATCTCGAGACCCTAGTCACGGAGCGGCATGAAAAATACTCTGAACTAAAGCATTCACCAACAGCTTCCATTTGATACCCATATTGTACATACACGTCCGAAGGTTACCCGGGTCCACGTTTTGACCTATATCTCGAGACCCTATCTACCAATAGTTATTCAAACTATACGGAAATCATCTTCAATACCTACTTAACAATGTGTGTAAGTTTGGTTTAATTCGATTCAAAGATACGGCGGGTCCACGTTTTGGCATATATTTCGAGACCCTAGTCATCGATAGGTATGAAAATTACCCCGTATTAAAGCACTTATCAACAGCTTTCATTTGATACCCATATTGTACATACACAACTAAAGGTTACCCGGGTCCACGTTTCGACCTATATCTCGAGACCCCAGTCACGTAGCGGCATGAAAAATACTCTGTACTAAAGCATTCACCAACAGCTTTCATTTGATACCCATATTGTACATACACGTCCGAAGGTTACCCGGGTCCACGTTTTGACCTATATCTCGAGCCCTATTTCCAAAATAAAATATAATCCATGTTACTCGTGGATGATGTAGCTTTCGAATGGTGAAAGAATTTTTAAAATCGGTCCAGTAGTTTTTGAGCCTATTCATTACAAACAATTAAACAAAGTTTTCCTCTTTATAATATTAGTATAGAAGTATAGATGAGTATCGCAAATTTGAGAAAAATTTAAAAGCAATGTGAAAAAATTAAACAGACTTTGACAAAAATTAAAATAAGAATTTGAAAAGCTTTTAATTTTTTTTTTCTTAAATTAAAAAAACAAATGTGAAAAAAAATTGAACAAAAAACTATATTACATTTTTAACAAAATTTTGACCTAAATACACTATTTTTTTATTAAAAAAAAATTTTACTTTTTAATATAATATATTTGAAATTTAATGTAAATTTGTAAATTTTTTTCAAAGAAACACTTTTTTTACTTCAAACAAAATTTTAAAAATTAAATAAAACATTTTAAATTAAAAAATTCAGGAAAATTTTTAAATTTTTTAAACCAGTTTTAAATTACAAAAAAAATTTAACAAATAAAAAAAGTAAAACAAAATTAGGAAAAACCAATTAAAAAAAAAATGAAAAAATAAAATAAAACGAAATTAACAAAAAAAAAATTTAAAAAACTATTTCTTACCAAATAAAATGTACCCAATTATTTTAAATTTTTTTCCAATTTTATGTTGTAAAATACCGAAAAAATTCTTTGAAAAGCATTTATTTTTTGGTGCTTATTCTTATGTTTGAAACACAATTAAAAAGAAAAGTAAACCGGAAATACAAATTTGTTTATCTCAGCATCCACATTTTTTTTTACTTCAAACAAAATTGTAAGAATTAAATAAAAAAAATTCAGAAAAATTTGAAATTTTTTTTAAACAGTTTCTAATTAAAAAAAAAAAATATCAAATAAAAAATTAAAAGATGTAAAAAAAATTAAAAAATGTAAAAAAAATTAAAAAATGTAAAAAAGTTAAAAAACAAAACAAAAATTATTTAAAAGAATTTAATAAGAACAAGTACAAAAAAAAAAAAAAAAGTTCTCAATTTTTTACAATTTTTTCCAATTTTATGCCGTAAAATACCCAAGAAATTATATAAAAAGCATTTATTTTTTGACGATTCTTAGACGAAACTTTTTTAGAACACAATTAAAATAAGTAAAACAAATAAAAAATTTTTAAATCTCAGCATTCACTTAATATTTTCTCCGCCTACATAATTTAGGTAAATTTACTCAAAACCGAAAGTTTATGCATGTATTTTTTTTATTGAAAAGAGTAAAAGTTAGTAAAATTTTGGTATAATTAAAAATGTCAAATGTTCAAGAAAAATTAGAAAAATTTTAAATATTTTTTTAATTAACATAAAGTTAAAAACAAAACTTCGAAAAACCAAAAACAACAAATAAAAAAAAGGGAAAAAACTAAAAAAAATATTCAAAAGGTTAAAACAAAAAATTAAAAAAAAAAAAACAACTGCGAAACGAATGCTCCCAATTCTTTCACATTTTCCAATTTTTTATAGTAAAATACAGAAAAATTCTATAAAAATTTGTTTTTTTCTCTTCTCTGACATTGAATTCAAAACACATTACCTGCATAAAGAGATCAAACCTTTTCAAAACATTAAAAAAAAAAAAATTTTTTTTAAATGTTTCCCATTTTTTTCATTTTCCAACTTTTATAGTAAAACACCGAAAAATCCTATAAAAAGCATTATTTTTTCTCTCTCGTTTGACATACAATTCAAAAACCACATTACTTGCACGAAAAGATCAAACTTTTTCAAAAGACTTAAACAAAACAAAAATTAAAAAAAAATGTTCCCCATTTTTTTATTGTACATTTTCCAATTTTTATAGCAGAACACCGAAAAATCCTATAAAAAGCATTTATTTTTTCTCTCTTGTTTGACATACAATTCAAAAACCACATTACTTGCACAAAAAGATCAAACTTTTTCAAAAGATTAAAACGAAAAAATTCCCAAAAAAAATGTTTCGTTTTTTTTTTGCATTTCTTCCAAATTTTCATCATAAAATGCCGAAAAAATCTTATACGAAACATTTTTTTTCTCCTCGACTGAAAATTATTTGACATATAATTTAAAAAAAAAAACAAGACAAGAAAAAATCAAAATTTTTAACACCTGTGAATATCTCTACATCCACTTAATAGTTCCTCCCTTCTTCTGCACAATTCATGCAAATTCCAAAAAAATCGAAACGACAAGTTTTTGGGCGGGGCACAAACTTGTTTACCTATGCATTTTTTGATTGAAAAGTGTAAACCTTATTTATTATATAATTAAACATAAAATGCAATTTTATTCAACCAACTTTCGCGGCTGGCCTTGCAGCATCTAATTTTGTCAACGCAATTTTGCCAGTTTCGACACTTCTCTCACCAATGGCAACTTTGATTGCATGTTTCTACTCTTGGATCATCTCTGGTTGGTTGATGTAGCATTTCTGTATTTTTAAAGATGTTCCATAAAGAATATTTCAATGGAATCAAATAGCAGCTTCTAGGCAGTTAATTCAGGCTGTTTATTCGATTTTCGCAGATTTTCAAATATTTTAAAATAATATTTCTCAACTTTTTTTTTAGCGAAGAGCAACTAATTTTATGAATGTTTAACTACTAACTAAATTCTCGACACATCACTGATTTTATTTTAGCTATCAAAGTAAAAAAACATGTATAGCTAAAATTACAAACGCTGCATGGAAAACCCTGTAGGCGACTTTTTATTTATGTATGTAAATATAATTTAATAAAAATTTCGTAACACATTTATTATACTAAGCTAGTGTCCAGAGGCCAATATTACCAATTTTAGCCTGACATCTTCCGGAGTATATTTCAATTTATTCGCCTATATTTTATTAAGGCCCCCATTTCAAGGACCCGAAGACATTTTGCTCAGTCTTTTCTTATTTTTTCTTCCTTAGCTTCATCAAAAGTCACACATTTTCGCTCCAATTAACAACCGGGCTATGTGATGGCCAGTCCCACGCTTTACAGTTACTACACCGATGTCTTATGTTGTTGGCTTTCGGCAATATTCAGTTAAAGAGTTGTTCAGCATTCTTCAAAATTTCTTCTCATACAATTTTAGTATGAAGAAGCATGAAAATCAGTGTTTAACTGAAGGATATCAAACTGACACAACCTTCTTTGAAAAACAAAGAAAAGCTGTCGTATACTGGACCTTTTCTTCGCTTTGTTTGGGGCAATGCCTGCCCTAAAAGTGGAGTTATCTTTACGTATTGATATGTATAAATTTGGTCCAATAGCGGTCGATATTCTTCTAGTTATGCCCGCATTAATTGTTTTTCTATCTGTCCTACTATTAGTGAGAGTGTATAAGTCAAGCTCTGGTTTTCAACATTCGATTTGATCAACCAGTTTCGGATGGTATTTATAAGCATCTGAATTCTTTTTGGGACCAATTTCAGCTTAACTGCCCTTAACTCCTTGGTCAGATTGCCTTGAAAAAGTCGTAATATTTATTTATAAAGCCTATGGTGACCCCTTACCGGGCCTTTTGTCCACCTTCTTTAACTTCTAGTATCGTAACGAAACTCTTCGATATTTAGATATATTTTGCTGCCTATTTATAGGGTTTTTCAGTAAGAGCGCTTCAACTTTTGAACTTTTTTGAATAAAACACAAACGGTTTGACTTTTTTAACTGATTTTTTTTTATTATCGAGTTTGAACATATGCATTTAAGTATGAAATTCGATTTCTTTTGCATGACCATCGCGTGCACGTTTTACGAAGTCCAATCGTTGAACCCAGTTTTCGACCACTCTTTTGCATAAATCGGCCGAAATTCCAGCAATTTCGCGTTCAATATCACAAATCGTGTCCGGCTTGTTACTGTAGACCAATGACTTCACATAACCCCAAAACGGGACGATTTGTTAAATGGACCGTAAAATGGCCGTAATGCTCTTAAAGTAGCAGCAACAGAACGATTATTTTCATAAAAAATTTGCACGATTTGCAATCGTTGCTCAAGTGTGTAGCGTTCCATGATGAAATGTATACTAATGAAGTTTACAAATGACAAGCGAAAAATAAAAAATATTGCGTCGTTCGCCCTCCCTATCGGAAAAAAAGTTGAAGCGCACCTATTGAATAACCCATTACAAAGCATTTTAGAACCCTTAGGGTAGCTAACCATAAACGACCACTTCGATTTGCTCTTCCAACGCGTAACCTATTTAGTGGAGCAAAAAGTGCTAAGCGTTTTTTTACATTTTAAGGCATCATTTTACACAATTGAGCAACTGAGCAAATTTTAACCCAACTCTATTGCTCATAATTCAGGAACGGGCTAATTTGAACGCGAAACACCTTTCAGATTGAAAGCGACATAGAAAATATGCGGGCGTTACAAATGTAATTTTTATTTACACAAAATTTTAAGCCTCAAAAAACACCACTGCCTGTCACCTCTTCTGCTCCAGACTGGCGCTTTAACGGGCTAAACAAGTTTGGCTGAATAGCAAAAAGTGCGTGCAACAAAGGAAAAAAAAACAAGAAGTCTCACAAAAAACATTGAAAAAATGTCCTAGCAAAAGATTAATGAAATAAAATTATGTGTTTCCGCTTGAAATGAGAAGGCGTTGTCCATTTATTTGCCTGCTTTCTAGTGGACGCAAAGCAAGCGCAGATGCAAAACAGCAAAGGGTTAAATACGCTGGTATGAGGAAAAGTAAAAAAGTAGAAAGCGGCAAATAATTTCAAGAAAATGCATTAAAAATGTAGTAACACGTACCAATTTTGCTAATTTTAAATTTTTGAACTGAAAACTTCATTAGAATCGTTGGGAGTGATTTGAGACTCGATGAAACGAAAAAGCGACACTACGAAGCGTTATATGTTGATATACGTATATGTGTGTGGCTGCGTACTGCTGAGCCACGCTAGTATAGTGAGTATTGTAGTATGTATACTACACTGCCTATTACTTACTTTGGTGTTTAGTTCAAGCGTCATACGTATGTATGTTTGTATGTATGCTAGCACGTATGTGTGCGCGCCACGGTGAGCGAGAAGGCATTATGTATACCTATACTACACTACCTAATACTTGCTTAGACCAAGCGTCCTACGAATGTTTGTGTGTATGTTAGTACGTCTGTGTCATATACGCGTTAGGACGCTCATAATAGCAACCGCGTGTGCTGTATTGCGTCCGTATTTTTACATTCGTACATATTTTCATTTTTAAATATTTACCGCAATTATGCCGAAAAATAATGCAGAAAAGTATCGTGAATATCGACAGAAAAAAAAACAAAAAGAACATGAAACTAAAAAAACCGCAAAGACTTCAACAGAACGTGTACGTGAATTTCGTTTGGAAAACCGTCATAGTTTACGTTGCGCACGTGAAATTTGATCCTCTCTTTTCTGTGACTTACAAGGAAGGAAGACTATTTTTTAGAACTTCCTGAAAGGGACATAATTAAACACACCAGGAAAAACTAAGTGCCGCATAAAATGTGTACTCTACTATGCTTTCCAAGCCACAAAAACATCGGTAAAGAGCACAGGTAAAGAATAGGCGCATGAGTTTGCCAAGCTAGAATCCTCCTTAAGTTCAGCCAAGGTGGAACCAGTAGACGGCACTTTCATTGATTGAAAGTCGGATTGAGTCGGAACTAGATTTAGGTATTTTCTTCTCCTCTTAGACACAACGAAGTGGATATAGGAGATATAAATCTGGCAAACTGAACTATCAAAATAAAAAACTAGACGCTAATTAAGTCTCTCCCGTCAATTTTCCATCGAATTTGAGTCTGCTGAGTTCCCAGAACACGGCAGTTTCTTCTTCAGAGAGCTAAATTGAATCGTTTAACGCTTTCTCTCATTGAACGGCAAATTGCACTGTTGGCAATGAAAATGTAATCGGCTGATGATTTAACTTGCTGTTTGACTTTGCTTAACATCGGAATATAATGGACCAAGCGCTTCTGCCCTCAACGAGATCTACTGGTTTTGGTACTTCACTGGAAGTACAGCTGAAAGTCATTACTAAAGGCGACTGTTGCACGCCTGGAAGAGCATAGGCAGTGGTTAACCCTTTTCTCTTTCTCCTCCGTATGTAATTTGCGGTATCTGTCACGGCTTCAAGCCGGCATTCGCCGCTGAGAATAAAGTTATATATTCTATAAAAATATATTTAAACAATCGTATAATATATTACACAATAAGCGCCGTCATCGCATCATACCTGCTAGTTGCGACTTTCATGCCTCAGCAATGAGTCTACAAGGTATGGTATTTTTTTAAAGGAAATCATGATTTCTGACGAGATAAATGCACAGGCTTTGCGTCCTCGTTTCGTAAATATATGCATCCTTTTTGGGCGTTTGGCCCAGCTCCTCTTCTTATTTGTGGCGTGCGCCTTGATTGTGTTGTTGTTGTTCCACAAATGGAGGGACCTACCGTTTTCAGTCGACTCCGAACAGCAGATGGTTGCTTTTTCTGAGGAGCTTTTTCATGACAGTAATACACTCGGAGGTTTGCTATTGCCTGCCGAGGCGCGACCGCTATTAGAAAAACTGTTTCTATAATTTGGTGTTTCATGCACGGAGTTTCGAATCTGCGTATTTCCAAATGGTAGTCATGCACTAATCCATTCAGCTATGATGGCCGTCCATATACATAGATTATAAATGGAAAATTATTTACTTCGTGATACGCATTTGGAGGTCATGTGCCAAGAAACTCAAAGCGAAACTTTAAAGCGACTCGAGTCGTCATACCTCCAACCCTTTTTTTCATACTCAAACTTTATAAAAATAAAGTCGTCATCTTCCAAATATTTGCGAACTGTTTCGCTATTTTATAATCCAATTGCAACATAAAAATAATAAACTTAATAATCACCACCCACCACCCACAGCACTCCAACGTCTAACGTCACAGTCTTCTTGCCGCTTTCATTGTCGCCGTTCACCCATTTCTATGCTAATCGAAGTAATTTGACAGTTCAACGTAATGCCGAAAATAAAATGAAAGCAGCGATGCCAATGACTGTCAGCCGATTAACTATTACTACCAACGGATGTGAGCGCTCAGTTAGCAGTTTTATGGATCAGCCGCATATCAGGGTTGTTTAGTTAGCAATCATTGGTAATCAAAAAGTGTAGCATTAAGGCGGCCATGCCATACAGGTGTGTGATGTGGTGGTGAAAGCATCACCAAGTTGGTGTATGAAGGCAGAGGAGAATTCTTGCATATAATCAAAAAGTGCTTATAAATGAAATGTGATAATACTTATGACTTTCAACTGCTGTGTGCATATTTTTGAATATTTTAATATACATAGTACATTTCGCCAGGATGATAATGAAAACAAATACAAAATGAAAGTAGGAAGATTCCATGAAACAATGTTGATGGGTTTCGTTAACGGATTTTCGTTGCCACATTTGGCGTCTAGCTTGTTGTATTGGTGTCTAGCAGCCGTCTTTTGCTTCATATTAACCAAGTTCATCAGGTTAAAAAAACGTTATTGAGCTACTAAAATAAAATAAGGAAGGCGATAGGTTTTTCTGTTAGATATATTTTTTTATAATTATGTAAAGAAATAAGTAAAGTGCAATAAAAATGTAGATGTCGCTATACAAAGGTTAGTTTAATATAGCAAAAGCAATTTTAAGAAACTCTCCAAATTTGGAGACTTTCGAAAATATGCATGAAGCATACAAAAATGTACTTAAATGATGTCCAACGTCAGTGTTTTCGGAAAAATTAAAATTAACCGATTTCAAAAAAATAAACTCAATAAACTAAAATAATATAAAGAACTTCTGGTAAAACGTTAATTTTACTTAATGAAAGGAATTTTATGAAACTCTCCACATTTGGAGACTTTTTGAAATGTGTCACAAGTGGTTTCTCTTAGTCAATGTACTCCTAAATTATATACCTACTCACTTTGAAATGTATCCCAAGAGTTTCCAATACTTGAAATAAAAATAAATTATCGCTCTTCGCTGCACTAAATATTCTAAAGTGTATTTGAACGATTTTTAGCAGCCGTCTTTTAAAAAAAAACTCAAAATTAACCAAGTTCAAATAAATAAGCTTAATAAACCAAAGTAAAGTAAAGAACTCGTTGTAAAAAGTTAATTTTACTCAGTGAATCGAATTTTAATAAACTCAACTCATTTGGAGACTTTCCGAAATATGCACACAGCATACACTAAATGTGTTTCAAGGTTCCTCGAGCAGGTGGTAGCAAAATAGTTTTAAGGTCTCTACAATGTTGGAGAGTTTCCAATGCATCTAATCATGATTAGTTACTTTGTTCAAATACAACAAACAAGCTATCATATTTCTTAAAAATTCACAAAAATGTGATTACAAACAGTTATTTTAAATTTCAACTTTCGCGGAAACTCTCGTAAAAAATGTATTAGTCATTGGCAAAAAAAACATGAAACAAAAACATCAACATTAAAGAACTACATATATGTATATGTCTGAACATATGCATGCATATCGACTTACTATTGTAACATAATTTGCGAACTTTCCACATTTTGGGGAGTTTTTTGAATGAGTTCAAACAGTTTTTTTCTGCCACTTATGTAATTTGAAAAACTCTCCAATGTCTGGAGACTTCTTGAAATGTGTTCTAAGTGTTTTATTTTAGTCAAAATACTCCTAAATTATATACGTCTTCTCCTCGAAATATGCCCCAAGATTTTTCTATTACTTCAAATAAAACTAAACTATTGCTCTTCTAAGTAAATTAACTTGAAGAGCTCACCACTTTTTGGAAAGTTTATAAAGCGCGTAGTAGGAGTCTGCTATTAGTCAAGTTAGCATGATTCCTCTCACACTAAACGTGATTTTATAATCTCTCCACTTTTTGGAGTGTTTTTGAAATTTTACCCGAGAGTTTCCTTTTACTTAAAAGACTTCTAAATTACCTTTCCCCTCCCCTCAGCAAAATGATTTTAAAAACTCTCCAAGCGCAAGCGTTACTTTTTTTTTATATTACTTAAGTGACTCCTTAACTATCGCTGTTTATGTTAAAAAGTATTTCAAAAGGCCATTATTTCAAAGTTTTTAAAACCAAATTCTTAGTATATAAATTTTAGTGTACTACTACACACTTTAGTCTTCCAACCAATCTAACCAAACATTTTTCCTATCGTTATCGGCCAACTGCTAACCCAGCCAATCTCCTAAATAGCTCACTCCCGTATACACTGCGTTGTGTGCGCCAACCTATAACAGCAGTTTTTCAGTTATTACCAAAAATTTGAATATTTTGAAAATAATAAACTGCGGGTGAGTTACTAAGTGGCTTCAGCGCGTTACCTGCCGTCAAATGAGCGCAGCAACCATCAGCACAGCCTCATTATTATGCGTCCAATATTCTTCAGCTGCGCTCCACACGGCGTACTATCATTTCCTGCGCTATCTGTTCGAGCTGCTTCTTTCGAACACCAACGACGTTAGTGGCCTGAGGACGATGACGTCGCCTTTTATCACTCAACGCGTTGTCGATTGCCATTTTGGCTTCGCTGATTTTCGTTGATGCCACCACCGACCACTGACTTCATAATATTTTAACCGTTCCCGCTTTTTTTTTTGTATGTTTGTGTTTTTATGTTAATTCATATTTTGTCATAAACTTGCAGAATGCCACAGTGCGTAACATTCTGCCACCCTCTAACCACTCACTCTGAAAGCATCGTATGTATGTATGTACGTACTTATATATAAGTAGATCTTAACCCTTTCGCAGTTATATTGGCGCTGTTGTTGGAAATTTTAATCCCTTTAATGAAATTAGTTCCTCTCAATACCATTTAATATTTCTGGTTTACGCTGTCTTTATGCGTAACTGTACATAAATATATACAATATATATGCATCTACAGGCACACATACTTACACACAAGCACATCTGTAAATATTCATATTTGCCCTGCTGCTTTTCTTGTTGCTCCTGCCACAGGTACGTGTTGTTGTTTACTTGAATTATCATAATTTCTGTTTGCCACCCTAAATCAACAGTACCGCAACAGTTCCATCCTGTTGTATTTTCCCATAAGCTTTACGGCGTTTATTGTTTTGCCTGCTTCTTTTTTCTGTGTTTTATTAGTGGTTTATCGAAATTAATGTGACGTTTTTTACAACCTTTTCTTGCTTACCTTCTTCGCGTAGTCTCGTTTTTTCCAGCACTCCGATTCTGCAGAACTCTATCGTGGCTCGTGAATGCCGCTTTATGTATATCGCTGATACGCTTGGCAAGTGACGCTGTTTTTGCAGATAATTATTAATTAAAATTAATGCAAATGAAATGAATTAAAATGATAAGCGAAAATTCGTGTTTAAGGGCAAAATGGCGTGAGTGCTCGTATGAATTCGAAAATGTGTTGACAAAATTGCAGCGCTCATTTATTGTTTCATAAAAACACGAAATTTACTTGAAATACTTTTTTGGTCGTTTTTTCGCTGTTACATTTCCTCCCGCGAATAAAACACTGAGCTCGTGGTTATACCGTATACGGTATGTACCGTCTTCTAATCGTATAGGGCCGAATATTCTTTTAAGAATTTTTCTTTCAAATCGCATCAGTAAATTCACGGCATTAACGTTAAGGACCCATGTTTCACAGCCGTAGGTGACAACCAATCTTATTATAGTTTTGTACATCTGGAAATTTTGTTCCTTTGATATCAATGAAGACTTTATAAGTTTGATATGGCAAAGTATGCTCTGTTAGCTGCCTGACCAAGACCGTAGTATAGATGAGGACATATCCTTATTCATGCTGAGTACTACGCCTAAGTATTTAAACTCTTGCATGAACTCAAAAACATAACTTCCGAGTCTGATGTGACTATCTTGAAAGGATCGTGTCATGTACTTCGTCTTTTCTTCATTTATATTGAGGCCCGCTGTGCCCGAGTCTGTATATAGCCAGCGGCAAAAAAGAGTGTACATCACATCTTGATAAGTTTTGACTGTTTATTTATTTGTTTTGTAATTTCAATTGTTCTTTTTTATAAAACTATAGTTCCTTCCGATAACAATGTCAGCCTTAAAATCCAACGTAGAAACTCTCTTGCCAACAAGTGCTACTTTGGACTAAGTAGGCGATTGAGTAGTAAAGTCCTGTCTCGACGAACAAAACTAACACTCTACAAGACTCTCATCATGCCTGTCCTAACGTGTGGCGCAGAAGCGTGGCGGACAGCAACATTCGATGAAGCGACGCTTGGAGTGTTTGAGAGAAAGAGTCTGCACAAGATTTTTGAACCTTTGCACGTTGGCAACGGCAAATATCGTAGGCGATGGAACGATGAGCTGTATGAGCTTTACGACGACATAGACATAGCGCAGCGAATAAAGATCTAGTGGCTACGTTGGCTGGAGCATGTCGTCCGAATGGATACAAACGCTCCGGCTCTGAAAGTATTCAATGAGGTACCAGCTGGTGGTAGTAGAGGAAGAGGAAGGCCTCCTCTGCGTTGGAAAGATCAGGTGGAGAAGGACTTGGCTTCACTTGGTGTGTCCAATTGGCGCCGGTTAGCACGAGAAGAAACGACTGTTAAACTCGGCCAAAATCGCGAAAGCTGTTATCGCGCCATTATCATTCTACAACAAGAACCATATAAAGCACTTGAAACTTGCACTTTACTGTACTAAAATTTTATGAGCTATAAAATTACATACTTCAAATTTTTCAAAAATTCTGAATAGAAAGTTCAGAAACAGTTCACAAACAAAATGTTTCCCATCCAAATGTTTCCCTGTATAAATGGGGACTTACACAAGATGTAATATAGCATTTTGCCCTTCATTTCTGCCAATTTTTAGCGACTTTCATAAAAAATCTTCATTCAAGTTCATAGTCATACGGACCTATCGCAGCAACCATTGCTGTACGATTTTCGTAGATTCAACGAAAAAGTCATCACTAAGTTCGAATGACTATGTCGCAAATTGGAAGCTCGTCGATTGACACCACTAAGTTCATGCGTAACGCCAATTCGCAGATTTTTCAAAGACCTCAAAAAATGCATATTATTTCCTTTTCGCACTTTCAAAAGGTTCAACTGTTTCGAAATATGTCCCATTTGAGTCTTTTATGCCGTATTTGATTGGTTATTGAAGTGTTTTACTAGTTACCTTGACCTGAAAAGTAACTGCGACAATCAGGAAACGACTACAAACATTTATCAACCGCTGTCTTGGGAGCATCATGCAAATCTTCTGGCCGCGAACGATAGCCAATGCTGATTTGTTGTGGAAAGCCTCACAGGTGAATGTAGCTACCGAAATATGACAAAGGAAATGGCAGTGGGCCGACCATACGCTGAGAAAGAGCGACGACAACATTGCTCTGCGCTAGAATCTTTTTCAGCAAGCCGGTAGAGGAATTGGCAGAGCGCATACCTCCTGGCCGAAATCTTTGAGTTAGCATTGGATGGATGGCTCGTAATGCTGCGTATATTTACTATAAGTGGAACAGTATTCATCTGTATCTTTCGGTAGCAAACTGTTTTTCTTAGATACTAATGTTTCGGATTACCGTCTTTCTTTGTATATATTGAGCATCGCGATGCTATATTGAGTATCTGTTCAATGAAAATTCCATCACACTACCCGCGCGATACCCTTATTAAACTTTCTCTTTACGAAAACTCAAAATTTTTTTTTTTTTTATTTATTTATATAAGCTTATACAATGTAAATTTACATACATATGTACAACCTAAAAACATGCAGCGCTAGCAAACTCAAAATTTATTACTTTAGTATGTAGGGAAATTCACTGATTGTCATTCACTGTAGAGTGGCCAGGACGATTCTTCTACATATAGTCCAAGCAGCTCACAACTTCCGGGCTTAGCCCAAGTATCCTATGGATAGCTTCCGAACACCCATTCGAGAGCGAGCTAATGTGAGAAGGCGAAGCAACCCGGGATAGCTGGTTGTGCGCTGGGTTTGCGACCCACCATGTCATTTCGTTTTTTCCTTTACCAGACCCAATTTGCTCACTTTAAGTAAGGCAATTTGAGTCTATTGAAGCCAGAAACGGAAATCTTCTGAGCTAAATATGTTGATGGTCAGCCACAGTCAGTTCACAAATAGAGAGAGACAAAATTAATGAATTATTTATTGTTTTCTCTTTTCCATCAAAATACTTTTCCCATACTGTGAGAGTGTACCAAAAGATGGTAAGGTACAAAACTTATGTAGCTCTACCCAAAATTTAAGCTCTTCCAACTAATTTTCAGTATCCTAGATTTGAGTCTTTTTTTTTTTTAGGAAAAAATGCAACGCGCTAGGGTTATTGGGTTGGAAATCTCATTGAAGAGACTTGCTTTGCGAAAATTGCAATGTTGAGAATGCATGTTTTATATGCCAGTTCAAACTCTTAAACATTCATATGCCAGTATTATATTCCAAGGTGGGACATGGCGTCTCCGGTTTCAGTAAACTATAAGCTTAAGATGAGTAGAGGATTAGCCTTCTGCATCTGAGCCTGGGTGCGGAGCTGCCGGCTTCAACGAAGCTGACGAGATGTAGAAATTTCTTCCTGGTTGATGCAAGGGTTATACCATCTTGACCCGGTCGCCCGAGTCTCTTTAGCAAAAACTGGGGTATCAAGTCCAGAACAATGGGTGAAGGTTGTCGTTTTGAGAGGAGAGGCTACGTTATTCGCATGACTTTCCCATAAACCTTCCGATATTAAAGCAGTGAAATTTTTTTATCGGGGTTTCATTGCTTTTCAGAGTAAAAAATGTTTTAGTTTCAATTTGTCTGCACTTCATTACTTCCATCTATTAGATAATCTCACGATTAAGCGCCTAAATGTATGCTCCTCTATATCTAATATATATTCTTTTTAACTCAACATCGCCTTTCCACCAGATTATTCGACTTCTACACATAAATTATGCTCGCGCAATTTGTCTCACAACTAAGTATAAATAAGAACTATAATAAAATGCACATTTCACAATTATTGCAGAAAATTTATGAATCCGTTGAGAAAGCGCTTATACACATACATGCACATAAATATTATGAGCAGCCAAAAATTCAACTACTCAACTCCGCCAGCAACCGATTGCTGAAATCGCAATACTAGTTGTTGTTATTTCTGTAGCTGTGGTACTTCTGCAAATGTGCACTTATGCGCGCAATTAAATCCAACGGCGTTGCAACAACAACCAACGAAGAAGAACGTTCAAAACAAAAAAAACCAAAAAATTCTCTAACGGCGCGCAGGTGAAATTTTGCCAGCTATAAATTTTTTTGAAAATGGAGCAAAAAGTAACAAAAAAATCCTCTAAATATGAGTAAACAAATAGGAACTTTGTGTTGAATGTTGTGTGTCGAGCGGATGCGACAAGTACAACAATAAGAACAAAAGCTACATATGTATATACATTTTCTATAAAAGCGGCAGCATCAGCGGATGAAGTCATGAGACTGGTTGGCTGGCAGGTGAACGATTCAAGCGACAAATTTTCCGAAAAGTTGGTTTTTCGCAACGCTGGCGGCAGGCAGTCGAAATCGCAAATCCACAAGTGCGGAAGTGAGCATGAACTTTTCAAAAAAGATTTGTAGCATCGAAAAATATCGCATAGATGCAAGGAAATAAATAAAGGTGTCGGAGGATAGCAGTTGGGCTACAAGAGGGATATTCACTACTGGAAAGATATGTACATGCAATGCACGGAAGAGTTTCGTAGGCGAAACCAATAGTACCAACTCTGACAGTCATTTTCTGCTTAATTATGTGTGCAATAACTAATAAGCGTTAGAAGTTTTTGTGACAGCGTTGCGGATTGCGCTGGTAGTGTTAAAAAGTTATTTGCTATTAGGTGAAATATTATAAAAAGCTGCAAACTTTTTTCGCTAGATATCTTTAAAGATCCATATCCCACATTTTATATACATATGGAATCGGCCGATCCTATACAGCTATGTAACGGTGACATTACACTTCAAAAAATGTTGTGAGACTTTGTTTGTGCTTGGTGAAAGGTTTATGAGAGACAGAGTTCCGAAAAAGGTTAAACAAAATGGAGCAAAAATGAAAAGAAGGAGCTGGCAGCCAACAAAATACGTGTCATTCATGAGCCCAATAGAGGTTCCAATGTAACAGCAGAGCGGCGGCTCCAATGATTCCGTTCCAGTAATATGAAAGATAAGTCACGCTCTGTTAAGCCAATCGTCGGAAATGTTGATAAAATCATAGAAACCGTCTAGTCGGACTGTCGTATAAGCACTTATTTCATTGGCCAGGAACTAACTGCAATTCTTGTCTCAAACGTTCATAAGACAGCCCATTTCCGAAACGGTTTGTAACTGATAATGAAAAATGATACGCATACAAGAACAATAGCCGAAAAAGAACAATAGCCGATGTTCCTGCGACAGTTGGTTTTACGTTACCCAGATTTATTTCCAACCAAGGACTGGCATTCCAGCAGCTTTCCCCGTACATGTATGGGGAATATCTATGCGCCTAACGACTTTTCTGTGTTTGGTGGAATCGGAAGAAAGTCATCCACTAAGAGCTCCTCCTTGCCAAACACTCAAACTGTACCGTGTTGCACCAATGCATCAGTGAGGACGATAGACCCCAGCATTCTTTTACATGCATCCAACGTATTACTGGCGTTTTTCACCCTTTTCTCAACATTGAGCTTCCACTGCCATTTACTGTCCAGTATTACTATCACACATACGAAATCGAAGGACTTCAGGTCGATTAGCCTATCATCCTTTCTGTTAAAAGCCCTAGAACGGTTGCTAGATGTGCATATCAAAGGAAAAATTAGCAACAAGCTATCACCGTCCCAACGTGCATACTGCAAAGGCAAATCAGTGGAAACAGCGCTCCACGCGCTAGTTGACACGTTTGAGAAATCTTTTCACTATAAGGAATACACCCTCGCTGCCTTTCTAGACATCGAGGGTGCCTTCAATAATATATATCCGGAAGCATTTACAACTTCGCTAAAGGAATTAAGAGTAAACAGTGCGCTAGTCTCGTTTACAGAACGAATGTTAACTAGGCGAATGATAAACGCAAATCTGGATGGCACATCCACTAATAAATTTCCGATCAAATGTACACCCCAAGATGGAGTAATCTCTCCACTTCTGTGAAACTTAACTGTCAATAATCTTCATCAAGAACTTGAAAAAATGGGAGGAAAATTAATCTCATATGCCGATGATATTGTTCTACCAATTTCGGGTAAACACCTCCCAACATTATGTGATCTTCAACAAAGATCTCTCAACAGACTATTACTTTGATGTAAAAGTCGAGGACTTCCGGAAAAAACGGATCTGATACTATTTAGCAAAAAACATAAAACACCTGCTCTTAAATATATATTTTTCCTAGGAGGGAAACCACTTAGAGTAACAGAAAGAGCGAAATATCTAGGACTTGAATAGGACTCTAACACAGCAGTGGTTATGCCTATTCTCTACTATGGTATTGTAATATGGTGGAATGCCCCTGAAAAGGGTGTGATCATCAAAAAACTTGACAAGGTTCGAAGACTAGCATCTGTTCTCATAGCTGGCGCGATGTCAACCACACCAGCGAAAGCATTATATGCGACATTAAACTTCCTTCCGGTAGATCTGCAGGTAAAATATATCGCGCGTAGTGCAGCACTAGGGCCGAACACTCTAAGTAAGGGGTCAAATAAGAGCTACGGTCACGGTAAAAACTTGGCTGGCTCTTCGGAGTTTCCCGGAGTGATGGACTATGCACTCCCGCCTACACTTGCCATTTCAACGATCACGACCCTCCTACCCTAAAAGGAAAAGTGGGAACGGGACGATGTAATACAGGGCGAGTCTATCCATGTATATACAGATGACTCAAAGCCCGAAGTGGCAGGGTGGGCGGAGGTGTATACTCCGATCATCTTAGGATCTCTTTAATTTTTCATCTCCTCGACTACTGTATTATCTTTCAGGCTGAACTGATTGTAATAATGAAAGCCGCGACAGTAATACAGTGTGTTGCGATATCTGGAAATGGCGTCTACATTTTCACTGACAGCCAGGCGGCGAGAGATTTTATCCCTCACAAAACAGTCGACAATCTCCAATGTAGCCATAAAATGCAGCACATCGCTTAACGAGATGGGTGAGTCATTTCACGTAAAGGTAACATGGGTTCCTGGCCATAGCGACATTGAGGGTAACTGTAGAGCCGATGAACTAGCGAGACTCGGCACTAAATTGACCGATAAGTACATGGACAATGACATAGGGATACCCTTACAAACATGTAAGCTACTCATCCTTGAAGAAATCGTAAAGAAAGCAAACGAAAGATAGCGTAATAGAGCCACCTGCAAAATCACCTGTTAACTGTGGTCGACTCTCAATGCTAAACGCACAGAAACTCTGCTAAGCCAAAATAAACACAGTCAGATTTCAGTCATAACGGGGCATTGTCTAATAGGTAATAGTAGGCACGTCCAAAGGACGGGTGTGCAAGCACACGACTTCTGTAGAAGTTGTCTTAATGAGGAAGAGACAATCTTGCACCTTCTGTGCCATTGTCCTGCTCTATTCAGACGCAGGTTTACTATTCTGGGTAAACATTTTTTTAATGAATTGGAAGATCTCAGTTCTGCAGAACATTTTTTTTTAATTTTTTAAAATTTTTGAAAAACACACACTGGTTTTAGGAGAAATAGGGAAATCTCCCCATGCGGCATCACAATGGGCTATGAGCTTGCGTGTGTCCTACAGGGCAACCGCTCCAACGTAACCTAACCATTACTCTGAGGTACCTCGCATGATCTTTGAGAAGTAGTTCATTGTTGCCTAATTTCGGGAGGTTCCACAGCATTTGTGAATAAAACTAGTTTTTGTAGGAAGATGAGTAAGCATAATTATTGAGCATTAGGTTTTTTGGTTGCGTTTTGATTTGGTTGCTATAAATATTTTATTTTATTTTTATGCATATGAACAATACAGTGGTGAGCAAAGCTGTGTGCATAGTGATTTTTCAAGCTTTTAACGTTTATACAAAAAACTTAGAGAAATTCAATAGAATTCATCTAAATTTTGTAGTTTTTAAACCAAATTATTGAACAGATTGTGAGCATGCAGTAAATGGGGCTCATGAAATTTTGCTGAAATAAGTGCAAGTCTTAAGCAGCTAATTTCATTGATTTTTAATAATGATTGGTATTTTTTGCTGACGGTTTTTTTCACTTTATTCCGTATAAAAATAAATTACTAGTGGAAGAAAATGCGCATAAAATTGAAAGCTTAAAATTAATGCTTGTTCTTGTTTATAATTTATTTTTTCTAATAACTCTAAAAAAACCTTGTAACTTATACAATATATGCTAGTTTAAATAACATAATTATTATTAAATTTGTTTATAAATTCAAAATGTAAAAAAGTTATTCTATTAAAAAAAATTCACACCAAAAAAATACATTATAATTGTAATGGTAATGGTTGTGGGTTAGGCTAAGGCCTTTATGCACTGCGACCAGATTGATCTATTGTGCGCCCCTAATTACTTAATTATAATTACTTAGTATACCGAAGAATCGAACCAGCTCCTGAGGAGGGCGCAATTGTAAGCCTTCCTCCTCTAGTAGATACGAGTCCTGTGTCCCCTGTGGCCTAATGCCTCACAGTTGGTGATTAAGTGTTCCATAGACTCCTCTACATCACAGCAGAACCTGCATAATCTTGTACTAGATAACCCTATTGTGTTAAAGTGTTTATTACAGGCAAAGTGACCTGTAAGTGCTCCACAGAGTAATCTGAGGTCATTTTTATCTAGGGTTAGAGCAGATTTTGCTCTGTTGGCATTGAAGTTTAAAAACTTTTTGGAATGATTAAGGCCGCTTGTGCCGTTCCAGTGTTCCCTGATTTTAGTTTGGAACCATTTTTTAATTTCTTTCAAATAAAAGGGGTCGGTCCAATAACTAGCTCGTCTGCCCCTTTTTTTTGCATACTCGTCTGCCTTCTCGTTTCCTTCGTGTCCTTATCAGTGAGACCTGATTATGAGTGACCAGTTTGTTTAGTGCATTGTTACACTCTATTAGGACCTTTGAGTTCAAGATATTGAGGTGTCCAGTAATATCTAACGGTTTAAGTTTTTTTTTCATATGAAAAGAGAGTGCTTGCATAGTAGCTTCCTTCCTAGTAGCTAAATGTAGCGGTGGTAAATTTAAAAGCGCTTCCATGCCAGCAGTTGGGGTAGTTCTCATGGCCTCTGTTATGCTTAGGCACGCCAGCCTTTGTAGTTTACACACAAAAAATGCATGCAAATGCAATGTAAATTTAAATAAATACAATAATGAAAATGTAAAAATATAATTTAAATGTTACGCTTCAGTGGCCTGAAGTATTTTTCATGCGAATTTTTTTTTTGTATCATAAAATTTTAATTATTGCAAATTATAACAAATTAAGTTCTAACTTCAGTCGGCAGTGCTACCGTCTACTCTTTTTTTGTGTGTGTGTTGCCAAGTGTAATCACTGTCCTGCCTAATGATTAGTAAAGCACAATAACCTTACTACGTTCCTCTCACTCTAGACATTTTATGATTATTATTATTAATCCAACGAATTGACTTACTGCACAGACGAGGACTGGCACTATCCATCTTCCCAAAAACTGTTTGTGAAGGTAACATTACCATGCTTTCCGTCTTCTCTCTCTCTTCGTCCTAAAAGGGGGAAAGTTGCCAGGAGCTTCACTTTTCTAGAAATGCAAATAGAAGTTATAATAATTATATTGCCCAGCCACTGACCATCTCTAATCAAAAGAACTTCAAAGCTGAAATCACAAATTTATGGTAGTCTAATTAATTCGTTAAACAATAAAAAAAGATATGATTTGTAAAGCAAAAAAAAAAAACAAAAAACGAAAAACGAAATGTTCCTGAGACCACAAAACGCACACAAGTATTTGTAACAACAAACAGCTGCTGGGGAAAACCACAACAACATTGGCGAGCAAATGATAAACCAATTGCAGAATTTTCGAGGCTAATCACATACACAATTCAATTCGTTTTACAATTTCAACTAATTTCCATTTCAATTAACTTTTCAAATGTAATTTAAGGTATTTGGAGATCTAACCGACGCAAGGACGTCGAATGTAGAGCTGAGTAAAAGGAGTGAGTGAGTGAGTGGTAGAGGCAGAGCGAAAGAAAGCTCGCATGTGTGTATGTGTGTAAGTATTTCGTCAAAGGTAACCGAAAACAGGTAGAAAGTAGCAGCAAAAGTGGACAAAATGGTTAAATTGAGTTCGGCAGAGGGACCGCATGGACAGGCGAATGACTGGAAATCATTGTTGTTGGCACTACCATACTCGTACAGCTACTCGTGCAAGATAGTTATAAGTCAATTTTGTGAGGTTAGAAATTTTCGTCAGCACTCGTCTCGGGTTCATCACAGTACTAGCAATACATACAAACATATGTAAGCTGCTTGTCAAGCTGCCGCAGCTGTCTGTTGCCACTGCACCAGTCACCCGATTTGTCCGACCGGCTGGTTGGTTGGTTGGCCAGCTATGTAGGTATTGTAAGCGCACTTGCAAGTCCGCACAAAGCCCTAAACGAATCATTCACTTGGCTGATTTCTCGTTACTATTCCACAAATTCGTTGGTGAACCATCGAGTGCACCGAATCCACTAGTCGTTCCTCAGCATATGGGTGGTATGCAGCTGGAGTATGTTGATTGTTGCTGCCTGCTGCTTGCTCGAAGTGCTCGAAGCGCAACAGTCGAGTCGAAATGGTGATTAAGTCAAATTCAGATTTGGTAGTGGCAACAACAGTAGAAGCATCAAAAATATGATACTAACTGCTACTTTCTACTCCTCAATACTTAGTTTGCTCCATACCCTCGGCCGCTTGCAAGTCTCAGATGCTCATGCACTTGTATATTTTTGTCTGAGTGTGAGTGTGAGTGTGTGCGTGGGCGTTTCGGCAGCATTTTGTGGTCAGGTACATAAAACGATTCGTTTATCAGTAATCAAAATCCAAATTATTTCAATTAGCCAAAATGTTAGTAGTTGTGGTAGTTAATTCCCATTTGCAAACCCTTCCAAAACGATTTTCTCTAGGTAAGCTAAAGTTGTTTTTCCCTTCAACTATAAAGGCAATAATTGTGTATTGTTTGAGAAATTAATTAAGTATTAGTTTACATAATCAAATTTTATCAATTTAGAAAAGTATTTATGGTATTTGTAATTGAAAGAAAAAAAATGGAAAAAAGAATTTAAGTAAAAAATTTAAGTAACAAATTTTTAGTAAAACAAAAAAAAGTCTGAACTTTATTCAACCAAATATGTGTCATTTTGATTACCTCAAAACAGCTGGTTAGTTTAGCTTCAGCTGGCAGTCTAAGCAATGCGCGCACTTTGACCGAAGAAGAAATCTTTAGATTTTTAGAATTTAAATTTATTATTTCTCATTTTACCCTTTATGCACTTTTGAATTGAATTTGAAAAGGTCGAGCCAAGGAGCACCAGGAGATTTGGTGGCTCCTGAAACACTCAGGCTAAAGAGCCCATTGTATTTAAAGCTCTGGAAAGGGGGTAGATAGTCAAGGAGGGAAGGAGAAAAGTATCAGAGAAAGAGATAGGAAAGAATAGAGACAGAAATAGAGATAGTTAGTCCTGTGAGAATTTTCCAGATTCTTTGGCAAATCTGTAAATATCCTCCAGTTTTAGAGAACGAACATTACTCATTCCCATGACATCGGAACCCAATACTCGTAGCCTTGCTCTAGCAAAGGCAGGACACTCACAGAGAAAGTGATCAGTGCTATCCGCCTCCTCCATACCGGGTCCTCGATGATTCCAATGGTGGTCATATGCTGACCCCATGGGTTGTGTCCTGTAATGATGCCGACCATCAACCGAATATCTTTCATTCTAAGTTTTAGTAGAAAGTTTGACAGTTTTCTGTTCGGACTTGTCACAAAACACTTTGCAGTTCTAGACCGGACCATCGCTCTTTATGTAGATTGCCTACATAATCTCTGATCCAATTCTTGATTCCTGCGGGACTGATTCCGATTATTGGCTCTGGCCCCTGTGGGGGCACCGCTGATCCACGGCTGGCCAATTCGTCGGCAATTTCGTTTCCTTGAACACCGGAGTGTCCCGGAACCCATATAAGTACAAGCCTATTTTGTCTTGCGACAGATTTAAGCTTCTTTTTACATTCTTGAACAATCTTTGAGGTTTGCTTCGCGTTCTCCAGGGCCTTCAATGCAGCCTGACTGTCACTGAAGACTCCAATCTGTTTCCCGCTCCATCTCCTCTCGATTATCCATTCGGCTACTTTTAGGATGGCAAAAACTTCTGTTTGGAAAACAGTTGCCATTCCCCCCATAGCATAGTGATACTTATTACTATCGTTTAAGTACCATCCGGCTCCAGACCCTATTTCGTTCTTGGACCCATCGGTAAAGAAAATATCCGTCAAACCTCCCTGAATGCATTCTGGATTGCTCCATTGCTCACGCAATGGAAATCTGACATCAAATTTCCTTCCAAATGAAACTGTGGGTATCAGGTCATCTTTAGGTGCCAAAAACAGTGGATACTGCTCCGACAGCAACTTAAAGATTTCTCTGTGTCCCGAAGTTCCATCTGCGTGCCAGAAACCATATTTATGGAGTCTACACATTGCTTTTATTGCTTCCTGTTGTATCTTGAGCTCCAGGGGGAACAAATCAAGCATAGCATTTAGGGCATCACCAGAGGTTGTACTCATGGCACCCGTGATGCATAAACATACACTTCTTTGCAGCCTGTATAGTTCCCGGATTGTGGACTTAACCATGCTCCGTCGCCACCAGACCACAGGAGCGTAAGTGATGATTGGTCTGATAAGTGCTGTGTATATCCATAGGACCACAGTAGGTTTCAGACCCCAGGTTTTGCACTTACTCTTTCCCGCATTGTTTTTTCTTATTGTAGCAGCTAGGCCTCTACTCAGATTGGTGACACCATCGGTTGTAGTTATCAATCTCATGTAAATTTAGGCCCCGGAAACAGTCTGCTTCGACAAGATGGTACCAAAGTGAGGAAGGTGTTAGACGCGTAGATTTAAGCGAAAATATTAAGGTGTGTGTTTTAACCGTGTCTTTTATTTATTTACATATTTCTTTAACACACATTCCAGCCCCGCTCTGACAATTCAATACTACTTTTGTGCAACTATTTATTATTTGCCTCTCAAAACAGACCTCAGTTTCAGCGACAGCCTCTTCAACGACGAGCATTTTGTTTAGATATGCGAACTGCCAGTAGTCGCTGAGAACCAAATCTGGCGAATATGGATGCTATGGCAACTAGTTCAATTCATGTAATTTTGTCATTGTTTTGATTGACTTGTGACACTGTGCGTTGTCTTGTTTTTGATCAACAGTGAGCAAACGTGGCACCCACTTTAAACAAAGCTTTCTCATAGTCAAGTGCTCATGCAATATAAAGCCAGCGCGTTCTTTTGATATCCTTACAATGACAGCTAACTCAAGCAGCTTCACTTTTCGATTATTCAGCCATTGCTTTGCTTGAATGGGTTTTTTTCCTATCCAGAAGCAGTGTAAAATTAAAACACGAAAGTCGTTTTGATTTATTGTTTTGAAAATAACAAAAGTAAAAAGTAGCGTCAATCTTATCAGAATAACTCACGAACTAATGAATAGAATATCATGAAATTTTAACTGCTGTCCTTTTAAGGTTAGTACTAACTGAAAATGCGGTGAATGCAATAAAACTAGTGCCATCTATGTGTTGACACCAAACCTACCATGGACGGGTCAAATGACCCATTTTAAACTTCTTGTGAGAAGTTCTTAGAAATAACATTATTAAATCGTCGTTTGCCTTAACGGCTTTTATTAAAAAATACATCGAATGTATTTTTAAAGGTTTACTCTTCTCTTGCTAATTGTTTTACCAAGAAATATATGTGATCTTAATAATATACATATATAATATTTTAAAGACGGGTCATTTGACCCACATTGGTAGGAGAATACATAAAATACCGGTAGGTTTAGTGTTAAGCCCGTGACTATTAAGCCCATGTGTTAATGAAATGGTATAATAATAAATTAAATAGAAAATAAAGTAAATAAATGAAAAAAAATTATAAATAATACCCTTATGGGGTATCTTCAGTTGCTGAACATACTTTAAGTACATCTGGATCAATTCTGCCTTTCGCATGCTTCCGTCCTTCCAGTATCTTACTGCTCTTATTTTGTAGAGCTTTGCCATACTTTGTAGATGAGCGGTTACGTGTCGAGTGGTCGAAGTATTTAGACTTGGTCTTAAATTTCTTCAGTTCTTTTTAACATTTTTACAAAATTCGATATTTTTATTTTTTAACATAAAAAATATACTTTTTTGGAAAAAAAATAGTGTGAGAAAAAAAAATTTATTTTTTTGTTAAAAATGTTTGAAACTTTTTAACTTTTTGGTTTTTTAACTTTGAAATTTGACTTGGTCTCCAATTTTTCTGAAAATTGGTTGATTTGTCGGCTTGCAGTAAGAAGTAGACTGAAAAAAAGTTGAAAACAATTTCATAATTTTGAGATATTGTATTTTCAGGTTGAAAATTATTCTACAGAAATTTTTTAAGGAAAGTAACTTCGGATCTTTTTAACATCTTTGCAAAATTTGTTTTAATATTTTTTAAAATAAAGTATACCTTATGGAAAAAATTATTTGATTATTTTTTAATTTAAAAATTTTTGTAAGAAACTGGTTTTCTTATTTTTTAACGTAAAACATATACTTTTTGATAAAAATTATTTGAGAAAACAACAAAAAATAATTTGTGTTAAACAATTTTGTAAAAATTTAATTTTTATTTTTTAACGAAAATATACTTTTTAGTTAAAATTATTTGAGAAAAAATGTAAACATTTTTTTCTTAAAAAGTTCAGTAAATTTTTTTTTGTGATTTTTGAAATATCTGGCGCTTTTTGTAAAACTTTTATATGTTTGTTTAAATATTTTTTGTTGTATAGAATATACTATTTTAAAAAGTTTTTTTGTTTTGAAAAAAAAAAAATTAATTTATTTGTTCATTTTATAAATAATTTGGCTTTTTATTTTTTAACGTAAAATATACTTTTTGGTAAAAATTATTTCAGAAAAATATTATAGGTGTATATGTATACATATATATTTTTTTTTTGGTCAAATATTTTATAACAATTTGTTTCTGTAATTTTTGAAAAAAAAGTGGGCATCTTTTTAACACTGTCATATTTCCTTTTTACATGTTTTAAATAGTATAAAAAAACTTTAAATTTATTTTTTTTTTCATTTTGTAAAAAAATTGGCTTTTTATTACTTAACGTAAAATATAAAATACTTCTTGATAAAAATTATTTGAGAAAAAAATTGTATTTTTTTTGTTAAAATTATTTAAGAAGGAAATTGCCTTTTTTTAAGGGTTTTGTAAAATTTGTTTTGGCATTTTTAAAATATCTGCCGCTCTTTTTAAAACTTGTATATGTTTTTGTATAGAATATACTGTTTAAAAAACAAAAAAAATTAATTTCTTCATTTTATAAAAAATTTTACTTTTTATTTTTTAACGTAAAATGTACTTTTTGGTAATCATTATTTGAGAAAAACAATTATATATTTGTTTTATTAAAAAGTTTTGTCAAACATTCTTTATTGTAAGTTTTGAGATACCTAGTGCTCATTTTAAAACTTTTATTGTATAATTTGTTTTATTATTTATTTGTATAGAATATACTGTTTCATTTTAATTTAATTTTGGAACAAAATAATATTTTTATTAATTTTGTAAAATCTCTATTCTTTTGGTAAACATTTTTTAAGAAAATAATTTTTTTTTTTTGTTAAAAAGTTTTTTAAAAAATGTTTCTCATTTTTTAAATATCTGGGTTTTATTTAACACTTTTATAAATTTTTTAAATATTTTTTTGTAAAAAGTCAAAGTGTTTCAAAAACTTTTTTTTTAATTGAATTTTTTTTGTTCACATTTTCTGGGGAAAATTTTGTTGGTCATTTACGAAAAACACTTCCCTTCCGATTGTTTCTTATTTATTCCATTAATAGCTGAGACTATGCTTAGTCATACTTCAAAGCTCCACAGTGGAATTCCCGTAAAATTTCGAGTTTTATTCAATATAACAGTTGGCGCTAAAGTAATCCTCCTATCAGAAAATGCTATAAATTTTGCGATTGGCCCCTAATGTGAGTTCTGTTTTGACATTTGTGTAGTAAACACATGCGAAATACACGTTAATAAACAATGTTACGCCACACTGCTCCAGAACGCGGAATATTGCTGACTATTTATTTGACCAATAATCGGTCGGTGACTTTGGCACAACGTGAATTTCGTCGCAGATTTCCTCGCCGTCCAACGCCTACTGGTGAAACACTGCAACGTTTAGCCGCTCGCCTCGAAGAGACTGGCACAACACGAGATGCTGCCAGGCGTGGCAGACCCCGGAGTAGCCGTTCTGCAGAGAATATTGCTGATGTAGCCGAGGATGTCATGGAAGCGCCGTCGACATCGACCAGACGACGTGCCACGCAAATGGGTATCAGTCGACGGTCTTTACAGCGAATTTTGGTACAAGATTTGAAGATGTTTCCGTACAAAGTCCAGACGGTGCATCAGCTGTTAGCTGCTGACCGCCAATCGCGTCTAACATATGCTCAAGCCATCCTTAATCACCACCAAGAGGAAGATGATTTTTCATCAAAAATAATCATGACTGATGAGGCCCATTTCCATCTTAGCGGGTACGTAAATAAGCAAAAGTTACGCTTCTGGGGCACTGAAAATCCGCGTGTAAACCACGAAGAGCCATTACACCCGCTCAAAGTCACTGTATGGTGTGCTGTTTTCGCTGGAGGAGTCATCGAACCTTTTTTCTTCGAAGACGTCGCGGGCCAAACGGTTACTGTGTGGTGAGCGCTACAGAGCAATTATCAACGAGTTCTTTTTGCCGCAACTTGATGAATTGGGATTGGAAAACATGTGATTCCAACAGGACGGTGCAACGGCACACACTGCACGCGCCACAACCGATATGCTGAAGGATGCATTTCCCGGGCGCATTTGCACCGGCCAGCAAGATCGCCTGATTTGACCGTTCCAAACTTCTTTTTGTGGGGCTTTTTGAAGTCGCGGGTTTATGTCAATAAGCCTCAGACTCTTGCAGCTCTTAAAGACAATATCCGTCAAGAATGTGAGGACCTATCGCCGGAAGTTTTGGCCAAAGTGATGGAAAATGCCATAAAAAGGGCTCAAATGGCAATCAACTGTGGCGGCGGCCATTTACATGACATTATATTCTCGACTTGATTTAAAAAAAATTAAAAGACCAAATAAAAATAATCCACAAGAAGAATCAAAGTCTTTCATTTTTTTTTTAATTACAGCCAAAAAACATTGCAAGGTTACTTTTGCGCCACCTTGTATTTCATTTTAAAAATCTCTATACCGAAGTTTTTAATATTAAGTAAATCTTTGTGTGATTTTCATGTATAAAAATTTGTTTGAGCTACTCTTAAGATTAAAAACCTTACTTCAGCCATCTTGTGTCCAATTCTTATGAGCTTTTGGCAATTTCAAATGCTTTATTTGGTTGGCAGCAGCAAATTTTGGCTTTTCAAAGGTCGACAGCTTTCAAAAAGACTTTTTTGTTGTAAAACGGCTTAAAGTTTTATAAAAAATTAATATGCACTAAATAAACAAACGTAAAAAAGCCAAAACTGGTATAAAAATCACACACCTATTTTATTGTCCATGAGTGCATTTGTGTGTTTTTGTGCCTTGCACTTATTCTCAGACTTGTATCGAAATTCAGCCACATGTTTTGCGATACATTTGCCAACATTTTTGTTTGTTTTTTGTTAATATTCTTACCAATTTGAGTTTCTTACTTATTTCCCTTTAGGTTTAACTTAAAAAATAATGTTGGTCTTAAATGTATGAATCCCTTTTATCTTTGAGTAAAAGTTGGGTTTGGTCAAAAAAACCCAGCTAGCGCGCATTTGCCTCCTTTGAACACATCTCATATATCACAATTTTTAATTCTGCATAAAATATGGACTTGCATTTGGGTATGAATAAGTAAAGTACGAGTAAGTGCATGTGTGTATGTGTGTTCCATGTATATATGTATGCATGTGCATATGTAAATATATATATGTGTGTGTGTGTAAATATTTGAATATGCACAAATAAATGTAGCTAATTTTTCCTTGGTAGCCGCATAATTTTGCAAAAAGAAAAATCAAAAACAAATGAAAACTTTTACCGCCATTACGCAACGTCCAACCCCCGCTAGCCATAACCAATTATTAATACCACTTTACCCATACGCGATCGCACACTCAACCACCCGCCCGTGCTTTGCGCAACTTTTCTTCTGCTTCATTTTTCCCTCAGCTGCTTTGTCATTTGTTTTTTTTTTTGTACCAACGATTCGGTTACATTTCATATCCGCCGGATGGACATTGGTGTCCATTTCTATAATTTCACAACGCATTATGATAAAAACGGCTAAAATGGTGTGTGTTGCGCGCGGGTGGGGGGCGCTGGGTGGGAAGTGAATGGTTAGATATGCGATTTTTTAAATAATTTTTTTCACTTTTGTCTTTTATGTGCCATATTTTTCTTATAACCCATTCTGCCCACACTCCGCACATGCTGGACAAGCCGACACCCCACTTGCCCCGCCTTCTGCCGTTCGTGCTTGGCATTTTCTATTAATTTATTTCATGTCCTTTCGTTCCATTTTTTTTCATAATTTTTTTTTTTTGTTTTTTGCGCCGCCTTTTCTATATTTTTCACATTTTTTCTTAGGTCCGCTCTGAGCGTAATAAATTTTTATAATTTGCTAAAAGTGTGTACTTACAAATGTATGAGTGCACATATGCATGCATGTACGAGTATGTATGTGTATCTTCATATGTAAATATGGTAGTGCGAGGATTAAGTGTACATTTCAATTTGTATGCGCGCACATGTGTTTGTATGTGTGTAGGTGACTTTGTGTGTAAAACACACATAATGAATATTATTTAAGCATGATTATTAATATATTTTTTGTTGTTTTTGCTCCCGTACCCATACATCGCCATTCCCCAACTGCCCAGTTTTATCGCCATAGCAACGAAATGTATTTTTTTCTCACGGAATTTCCGTCAACTTGCAATTTTTTCCATTCCAAATCCAAGCTCCCAGACTATCTTCGTATGCGTTGCTTTGCAGAAATGGCGAAAAAATTGAAAAAAAAAAAAAATGCAGATAAAACGCAAAGGAAATGTGCACTCTTTTCCTTGGGCCAGCTTGTGTCATTTTTTCCTAAGCTCTGCTCATTTCCATTTTTAATTTAATTTATGTGTTCGTTGTATTTTGCAAAAAACAATATGTACGAGTATTTCGAGAAACGAATATATACATATGCACACTTCAGCACAACTAAAAAATTGTTTCTCGAAAAACTTCTATACTTTACTTAACCCACTAACGCCCACGAAGCGCACAATTCGCATTGATTTACTATAATTTCGCGGCATATAGGCAACTTCTCTTCATACTGTCGAATGCAGTTTTAAAAACGACAAAAAGACGGTGTGTGTCGATTCTCCTTTCATGAGTCTTTTCGAAGACTTGACATATTGTGAATATCTAGCCGATCATCGATTTTCCAGGGCTAAAGCCACACTGCAGGCATGCAAAATACTTGTATATCCAAAGAGCCAACTGTGGCTTGAGTCCCCATTTTTTGCCGAACATGGATTTGCGGGAGTCGAAAGGCGTTGACCACCCTTAACAAGCGTGTTGAACGGTGCATGTTCTCTCTCTCCCTCTCTCTCCCCCTCTCTCTCTCTCTCTCCCTCTCTCTCTCTCTCTCTCTCTCTCTCCCTCTCTCTCTCTCTCTCTCCCTCTCTCTCTCCCTCTCTCTCTCTCTCTCTCTCTCTCTCTCTCCCTCTCTCTCTCTCTCTCCCTCTCTCTCTCCCTCTCTCTCTCTCTCTCTCTCTCTCGTTCCCCGAAATGTTGAGCCTTTCGCTGCCTCAAGGCAATTTTCACAACTCTTTTGTGGTGAACATTCGAAATTATCTTAAGTCTACGGTTGAAAAACAATAAAGAAGAACCTACGTTGATCTTGGCCCTTTTGGAGTTTATAAGGTTGCGTAGTGCTTACAATGATTGGAGGCCATGGCCAGTTTTTATAGAGCATATTATTCAAAAAGTTCGATTAAGTCCTTGAGTCTTTGCAAGCTGTGAAAGATTGGTTTACAGTAAAATAGCCGACGATCCTAACTAAATGTAATACCTAGAGGAGAAGCAAAGTTTAGTTGGTATGATCGGATCACCCTGTACTAAATGCAAATGAATGCAAATAAAAATTTTAAATTGTAACTGGCTTTATATGCATCAGCGGATACCATCATTTGCACCATTTGTTCTGACATTTCCGTAACATTTATTTGCATTTCCATTTGCATTTTTGTTTTCTTTTTTTGCAATGCTTCCCCTCACTTCACCATATGTGCATATAATTGTATGCATGTGTTTTTTTTCATTATTATTTATTTCTTCATCAGCGTTTTTTCTTGCCTGCATCCATATGAGCGGCAAACTACATGAAAGAAATGCAAATAAATTTGCTGTGTTGGCGATTCTGTGCACGGCCACGTCCAGTTGTCATGTAAAAAGTTTTCTAAATCCATTTGATGCATGCAAAATTAAAATGTATGATAGGGAAATAGAAAATAAGATTATAAAGCGCTATGAGAAAGCAATAGAAAATAATGCAGGATGGCACAAATATTGAAGCAAAGACCAGACTAGAATTTTCCAAATGTTTTTGACTTGCTGAATTGAATCTGAACTCAGTGCAATCCAGCTCGTCTAGTTCTCCAGATATTCCGGCTTAAAAGTCCGACAAAAATATAATTTTTTGGCTATATTTCAGGTTATGTGGCATGAGATATGTTTCTTCGAGATCGTGACAGTATCTGAGGGTACAGCACTTCTACTTCTAAACCCAATTTGGTACGTAAAAAAATGTTTATTCGTCTCTGAAATGTCGTTTGTTGCAGATAGAGTTTTTGGTGAGTGGTTTCAGTATATTCGATCTACTGTAAATTCAACAAATGATATCCCATCCAAACTCTTCGATTCTGAAGTCTTTGATTTTGAATACCAAAATGTATGCACCTGTAGAGGGTGACTAAAAAATGATGCAAGATTACAGCAGCTGTCGCTCTATGTGCACTCTGAACTCTGAGATCTCTCTGCATATTTATTAAGATCAGAATGCACATTGTGTTGCCAAGGGAGCGGACTCTACTTCAGACTACTTTACTTGACGGACTCTACTCCAGACTACTTTAGACAATTCCCTATGTCGTATAACCATTAAGTTCCTTTAAAGAAACTCTGGAGATTCTACATATCTCTTGGGTCTGTTGGGTAGTGAAAGACGTATGTACTCTTCCTAATATAGAGAATGTCAATTGACTCCAGACCTGCTAAGCATTCAGAGTAATACTTGCTAATATGCAGATGGCGGGTTTTTAGCAAAGCGACTGTGGCTGTGATATTCGAGACTAATCTACAATGAAATGTACCATTTTTTCATGTCAGCTTATAAAACCGAATCTAAGAGCGTGTGATAGTCCTATACATATAGATTTGGTTTCCATATATAATATGCTCCGACGAAGTCCCTCTAGGTAGGTAGGTGAAATGGTTGAAGTACCAGTCTGGCACTCCTCAAGTAGCACTAAAGCTCCGTTTTGATATCGTTATGAGACCTTCAATGCGCAGATATCTACAGCCAACCAGAGTTGTTGATGTAATGGAGAAGATTGATGCGATTTAGGTTGGAGTACTTTCCCAGGCTGCCGCCGTAGCCGAATGAGTTGGTGCGTGACTACCATTTGGAATTCGGAACGTAGGTTCGAATCTCGGTGAAACACCAAAATTAAGAAAAACATTTTTCTAATAGCGGTCGCCCCTCGGCAGGCAATGGCAAACCTCCGAGTGTATTTCTGCCATGAAAAACGCTCGGAGTCGGCTTGAAACTGTATGCCCCTCCATTTGTGAAACAACATCAAGACGCACACCACAAATAGGAGGAGGAGCTCGGCCAAACACCCAAAAAGTGTGTACGCGCCAATTATATATATATATACTTTCCCAGGCTATTGAACCCCGACATTTACAGAGAAAGTGGTCAACAGCCTCCTCTGAAAGGTCCCCACAGCTTTTGCAATGGCGATTAAATGGTAAAACTAGCTTTTCCGCATGTGTGCCAACCGTCCAATGACCAGTAAACAAAGCTACGAGTTTGGAAATTCAAGTCGAGGCCCCAGGACTTACTGCGTCTTGCATCTATTGGACTGATACCAAAAGGATTTCGAAATAGCACACGAAAAAATGGAGATTCATCTGCTTTTTGCATCGCTTTCCTGAGAAATAAGTAGTGCAATTCCCCTTTAACTACAGTTCAACCAATTCAGTCGACCTGGCAAACTCATTAGCAATTTCATTTCCCTCTATGCGCCTGTGTCCTGGAATCAGGTCAAATAAAGCAGACAGAGTGCAGATAACAGACCCAAGAGATTTGATTTCCTCCTTATAGGAGTTGCCCGATTTGGATCTGCACCATGGTTTCGTCAGAGCCTTGATCGCAGCTTGACTATCGGAAAAAATGTTTCCTTTCTCGCTCCCACGTTCCCTAAGCATTCTGTATGCCTGCAGAATCGCAAAGACTTCTGCCTGAAAAACACTAGCAGTATTCGTCAGTATTAGGAAATAGATAAATTGGCTAATTTAGAGAAAACGCCTGCTCCGACTTCTGATTCCATCTTGGAGCGGGCAATGAAGACACAGGTACCCTCATCGGTACAGATCTTCCCCTCGTTCTAATCCTGCCTACTTGAAAATATTGTCCTAGAGCGACCCTCAAACTCCAGATCTCACAAAGTTCAGAGAAATGCGGTGTTAACTACCAAAAAATTCTACCATGTTATTTGAGAGATTAGCTCGAGAGGCCTACTTCCTTTGACACTCCTCCGTCTCTCTAGAGAAATCCAGAATTCTATCTCAGGAAATTGAGGTAACCAGTAAGCAACCTCATGGCAACTCTACCGAACAATTTTATATCCTTCCTACTAAATGGATAACCAAAAATCTCGCCTAGTTAAAACACCCTATATTTCCATACTATTTAATTCTTTGCAGTGTGTTCAAACACTGCTTAAAAAACTTAAAGATTACCATCTAAAGTCTAGTGCCTATTTGATGCATAATGATGCCGATTGATCTCTAACCAGTTTGTCGGCGACTTATTCTTTTCCTTTGATGCCGCACTGGCAGACTCTATGCACAATTTCTTATGCCCTTCCCTGCTTTTCTCATTTCTTCTGTGTGTTTTCGTTTTCTATTGTTTCTCGGTGCCACAATGATGGATTGTGCGAGCCAATCTACACCACAGCGCAACTCACGGTTCGGAAGGTTACAGATAGTATCGGACTTATAAATAGTAGACTGGACATTATATTTTAACTGAGCAAGAGTGAACCCTAATCGGACTTTATAAAATTCAAGGTTTATCGATCCCTTCTTCCTCATCTCAAGGCAAATTTGTGTGCCTTTGCTCATAATCCGCAATAAATACACAGTGGAACAAGATTCTATGCGTTTGACGAGACAAAATGTAAATGAAGAAAGCTTTTCACAGAAAAACTTAAAAAAAACGAAAAAAAATTGTGCAACGGCGCCACCTGCCGGTGAAAATTAGTCAAAATTTCATATCTTTCTGGAAGCATTCCCGAAAAGCAACATTTTCTAATTCAGTGTGGATGCAGTCCACTTGATTTCAATTGAATATAATTTCGTACCTTCTTCGTATAGAAATATTTCAATTAGATTTTCACAAACCCATTCAAATCATCAGTTTCTTAGCTCTAAGCGCACTTTATTACATAAATTTTCATATTCGAAATATTTTCGTAATTTTTCTCGCTTAAAATTTCCCCTATCACTTTTCTTTAATCAAATTCAGCATCGCTCCAGTTTTTCTTTCTCAAACTTAACACAAATAAAATTTATTGCATTTTCACTGTTTACTTTTAATTAATTAATTTATGATTTTTCCTCTTAATGAAAAGAGACACAGTTTGCGCTCGCTTCGCACTTCCTTCGGGTTTGTAAAGTGTAAAATGTAAAAAACAAACAGCGTGGCAAGTTGGTGACATCGTCCGCTTAACTTTTTGTCTGGCCTCGCCGTAAACTTTTGACCGCTGTCATGCGTAGAGCAACAACAAAATTCACTACAACAATGAAATGTGTGTTTTGTAATACCGTAACTGCATTTACTCAAGTGTTAGTCTATTATATTTGTGGTAGTTAGTTTGTTAGCAAGGGAGAAGTAGTAAAAGTTAGTTAGTAAAGGCCTGCCCTGGGTTTTGAATAAAAACTAAATAGTTCCGAACTAAATAGGCCTCAACAAACAGACTAAAATTTCATTTATTTGAAGCTAAACATTTTATTTGTCTCCACGAATAGCCAGTTTTCTGCGCTTCTGCATACACCTGTCGCCTCCAAGAGTTGGTTGGACGCCCACGTCTAAGACTCCCTTGTGTATAAATATTGGTGAAATAAAAAGTTCTGATCATTTTCCGCTCAGAGACCAGTAAACTAGTCGAATTGCGCGGTTCACTCGCCCGCTCAATGCCCAATCACATACACCTGTGTTCCAAATAATAGAGGCGCGAAGAATTTCCAAGTTTTAACTCTTTTTTTTATATTTATTATTTTTTTTTATGTCTAGTGCATTTTGTACAAAATTCACAAAAATGTTACAAATTTAAACAAAATTTCATAAAAACTGTTCAACTTCCTAATCAGAATTTTTAAAAATTTCCAAGGTATGCGGAAGCCGTAGCCGAATAAGTTAGTACGTGCCCAGGTCCGAAACACCGGGCTTGAAACACCAAATGATAAGAAAAAGTTTGTTCCGAGTGTATTTTCGTCATGAAAAAGCTGCCGCTCGGAGTCGGTTTAAAACTGTAGGTCCCTCCATTTGTGGAAAAACATCAAGACACACACCACAAATAGTAGAATGAGCTCGGCCAAACACCCAGAAAGGATGTAAGCGCCAATTATATATATGACAAGGTGGCACAAAATTAATCACCCTATTTTTCCACAATTTTTCCAAATGGCGTTATACGTCACTCATATTTGACACTTGTGAACTAGACAACTGCGACAGATAGGCAACGGAGCTCGTAACGCTCAAAATAAAGATTTCCATCACTCAAACAAAAATTTTTTATTCAATAAAAAAGTTATTAAAAAAAACGGTTAATTTTGCGCCACCTTGTATATAAATATATATTTATATATATAATTGTTGTGTACATCCTTTCGGGGTAATTGGCCGAGTTCCTCCTCCTTTTTGTGGTGTGCGTCTTGATGTGGTCCCACAAATGGAGGGACCTACAGTTTCAAGCCTACTCCGAACGGCACATATTTTTTTTTATGAGGAGGCAGAAATACACTCGGAGGTTTGCCATTGTCTGCCGAGGGGCAACCGCTGTTACAAACAACTATTTCTTCATTTTGGGCTTTCACCGAGATTCGAACCGACGTTCTCTCTGTGAATTGCGAATGGTAGTCACGCACCAACCCATTCGGCTACGGCGGCCTTGTACCTATATAACAGCCGTTAATTCCCGCTGCGTAATAATTTTTTATATACTCGGAAGTTTTGCATTATCTTCTGATGGGGTGAATGAAAAAATAATTCTTGTAACGTTCGATAGGGTTGAACCAGAGATCAATGGAATGTGAACCGAAAAACAAAATTGGATGACGCATTTTGCGCCACCCTCTATATATACAGTTGTTTGCAAAATATTAGGAGTGACCTCAACATAAAACAAAGAGTTGTATGAATTGGAAAAAAATTAAATTTTATTCAATAATTTGTTTTCTACCAAAATTGTTCATTTCATACAATCTATCCGTGCATTTAAATTTTTTTATTAATAAAAAAAAAAAAAAAACAATATTTGAAACGAAAACTCAATTATCCACTGTTCAAAGTAATAGGAGTGCAACACAAGACTCTATAAATTAAATATATTAATAAAACAATATTTGCTTCCATACATCCTGGACTGTGTTCCAAAGATCTGTGAAGTTTAATGGTATACGGCAACGGCAACACTCTCTTTTTATATCCGTCGTTAGATTTTGTATAGTGTTGAGGTCCGGCGACTCAGCAGGCCACGCCATGACCTCACACCTTGGCAAATTTACTTGTGTGTTTTGGGTTGTTATCTTGCTGGAATAATCACTTCAATGCCATATTCCATTCAGCGTATGGCAGCATTTTGCATTTTCTAAAATTCCCACATATACCTGCTGATCCATTGTTTCTTTTATCAAGTGGATTGGTCCAGCGCCACTGTAAGAAAAACTTCCCCATAGCATCACTTTCGCACCGCCATGTTTGACTGTTTTGGCCGTGTATTGCGGTTTATATTCAGCATTTCGCGGACGAAAGACGTACTGCCTAAACCCAGTTCCCTCAATTAGAACAACCTTAAATTCATCCGTCCACAAAATATTTCTCCATATTTCCTTTCGGAAATTTTAAACGTTCCGCAACGTCCTTTTTTCAACAAAGGAATTCCTCGTAGGCTTCGCCCATATAATTTGTGCTCCAATAAGCGCCTACAAATTCTTACGTCACTTACATTAAGATTTAACGTTCTTTTGCTTCTGCAGATGGGGCAGTAGGATTTTTTAGAGACTTGGAGTATACTACTGTGGGCAAAAAGTAGGGTGAATTTATTTGTCAAACTTCGCGGGATTAAAATTTCGCTCTAGTTATTTTTTTCATGAGTTGGCAGCACTGTTAATAACATCTGGGCTTGTGTTTACCAAACGACCAAGAGTGCATTTTTCGATTTTTACAATGTCTGATTTGATTGAGCAGAGAAGTGCCATCAAATTTTGTTTGCGGAATGAAATTTCGGCTGCGGAAACGTTTAGCATGTTGCAGAAGGCTTTTGGTGATTCGACCATGTCGCAGAAAAATGTTTATAAGTGGTACAAAGCCTTTAAAGAGGGTCGAGAACGTGTTGATGACTTGGAGCGCTTCGGACGACCATCGACGTCAACAGATGACCAACACGCCCAATAAAGTGAAGGAGTTAGTGCCCAAAAATCGTCGGTTGACTGTTAAAGACCTTACTGATATGATCGGAATATCAGAAGGATCTGTGAAAACCATTTTGAAAGACCATTTGGGCCTACGAAAAGTCAAATCTCGTTTGGTACCGAAAACTCTCAATTTCTTGGAAAAAAGTCATCGCGTTGATGTGTGTGAAACAATGCTTTCAGACTATCAGGACAAGCTCAAATGTATCATTACGGGAGATGAGACTTGGATTTATGCTTACGACCCTGAAACAACAGACCAATCAAGCGAATATCGTGCTAAAGGCGAGGCCAGACCGAAAAGAGCACGTCACGGTCGTTCAAAAATAAAGGTCATGATGACAGTTTTTTTCGATTTTCGTGGTGTGGTGCACTATGAATTCCTTCCACCTGGCCAAACTGTTAATAAGGAGTATTATTTGAGCGTTATGCGTCGTTTACGTGAAGCAATTCGTCTAAAAAGACCATAATTATGGGCCAACAACTCTTGGTTTTTACATCACGATAATGCACCGTCTCACACTGCACTCGTTCTTCGTGACCATTTCGCCAAATTCGTTCCGCAACCACCGTATTCGCCTGATTTGGCTCCGTGTGACTTCTGGCTATTCCCAAAACTCAAGGGACCACTCCGGGGAACGCATTTCGAGTCGATTGAGGAGATAAAAGCTAAATCGAAGAAGGTGCTGCTGGCTATACCGGAAATGTACTATTTGGCATGTTTCGGGGATTGGAAAAATCGTTGGCATAAGTGTATTTCATCGAGAGGGGATTATTTTGAAGGGGATGAAATTGATTTACAAGAATAAATAAAGATTTTTCATTTGACAACCAAATTCACCTTGCTTTTTGCCCACAGTAGTATGTCGATTGTTTTCGCCGGCTGTTTTGCTTTTGCGCACGTTCGCTATCACTAGATCAGATCATCCAAGTATTTTATTTTTCCTTTACTTTTGATGTTGAGCATTTTCTTTCATATAAAGGACATATTCTTTACATTTGATGTTTAGCATTTTCTTTCATATAAAGGACATATTCTGAATAAAAAGTTGGAAATTTTGATGTATTCTTTTAACATTTCTTAACTTTTTGCGAGTTTCGCACAAAGTTTGGAGCTTTGAGTTACATGGTTTTTGTGTATAAAAATTAATAAAATTTTATAAAATAATAAAAATAAAGATTTAATGCCAAAGAAATAGTTAAAACTTCGTAATTCATGCCGCTCCTACTAGTTTGAGCACAGCTATTCATCAGAAGCAACCACTTATACACGGCTTTTAAATCATTACAAGTGTTATCGTCAATTTTGGACTCTGGAATATATTTTCCATTTCCCACTAAGTACCAGAAATGCCAAAAAGCCACTGCCAATTGTTTACAAAACCCGCAACATCAATTACGCAGCCATGCCATTATTGCCAAAGGTTTGCCATGGCACTGTTGTTGGCCACTTGTTATCTCCTGAACCGCAGCGCGGCCACAAGTGGCCAAAAATGCGCGCAAAATATTCCCAAAAAATCGTAACTTATTGCCAACGATTTGCTGTGAAAACCACAGCTGAGTGTTTGCAGAGCATAGAAGGGTTACGCCAAAAGCGCTAAATATAGAAATGGGGATGCGTGTAGGTTAGCAGTTGTTGAAATTCAAAACAGGAAAAAAACCGAAACAAAGCAGAACAGCTTCGAAACGCATACAGTCACAAAGCGCTAGCGTACAGGTAATTACAGCAACAAAAAACAAGCAATGCCACGCTAAAAGTCGAGCGGACTTATAGTGGCGATAGTCGTAAACGTTGTATTTGTAATTTGTTTGGCCATAACAAGACAACCGCAAAAGCAGCAAAGCAGCTAACTTTACTTTATACAAACGGTTGCCGTTAATCGTTCACCGTTAGCCGCCAATGCTGCGTCCGGCAGTTGCTTTACCTTTTGCGCTCTCTCGTTCGATGAGAAACGTGCCGATGCATAATCATCGAAGCCATTATCGTTCATCGTTCTATGTCCGACCGACCATCAACTAACCCACCGACCACCCACCCGCCCACATATAGTACACTTCACATTTCACACGCCATGACTGCATCCAACTGGTTTATTTGTTGTTTGGCAGCACACCTGTGTTGGTTTTTCTTGTTTACCGTTATTGTTGTTTACCGCAATTTACCATCGAAAACTAAACTGCAGCACAGCGGGCGCGCTGGGTTCCTAACGGGTTAAAAATCGGTGTTTGCGTATAAATTTTCACCATTTGTTGTTCGCCGCCTTTTTGCGTTTTGCCCCACATTCACGTCATTCCACTTGATTTCATCTTCCACGCGTACCACTCCATTGCGTTTCGTATTTTATGTGCCCAAGAGCTGCCACCTGCCGCCACTCTACCGTTGCTGGTGTTTACATATTTATAATTTCAAGCACCTGCGTTTTTTATTGTTTTTTAGAAACCTCGATTTTACTGTTTGCAAAAGACAATTTTTTTTTTTTTTTTTTTTGTGTATTTCCTGCGCCACTGCAATGTGTTCATGGATTTTGCCAAATCTACGTTAAATGGCGATTTGTAAATATAAATACTCTCACTACTAATTTAAGTGCGTCATCGTTTTTTTCTTGTTTTTGTTGTTTTTGTTCATTTCATAGACAAGTGCGAAACTCAACGAAAATCATTTGCACAACGCCGATATGGTAAGCCTAAATAAATGTTTGCTTTCGCGCTTTTTCGCGTTTTGTGAAATTTTATCCCAGTATTGCCTATTTTGCTTTTATATGAGGGTGGCTCAATAAGTTTCTAAAAATTATAAAATTTATTTTTCTCCAAATAAACTCCCTATAGCTCAATACATTTCTATACTTCATCCACTACTTCAATTTCTTTATGACCTCTCAATAATTGCATTTCTCGAAACATTCAACTATGTTTTTTTTGTTTCATCGCTGACCTCTTCTTGCGACCCCACTGTGCTACCACCAAGCCACTTATTCGTATTTGCAGTCACAAAATAGTCATAGAGAACTTAATCCCGAGTATATATCATCACTTCGAAGTGCATTTGCGTTTTGTCAAACAGCATGGCAACCCTATGTGTACTGCAGTATCTCTCAGTAGCATCTAAATTCGTTGCGAAATGCTTCACTGTCTTGTTGTTGTTCTTGTAGCAGCATAAACATTCCCAATACATGTGCAGCGAATGCTGCTGGAGTGACAGTCCTTGGCCGGATATAAGTTCGGGTCGTTCCGGTAACGTAGAACCGACTGTCGTGGGACTTTTCACTCTCCGGCTAGGTACCGGGTTATGAAGGTCATGACGGCAATGAACAGGCTGAATGTCTGGCGAAATCAGGCGCTACATCAAAATTTCATGGAACAGAACTCTTCTGCGGGTTTGCCAAAGCCCACGACGCTGGATGCAAAGTACCGAACAAAGGCTGGCAAAGCAATTTGTGCTTCCTTCATCAATGGGTACTGTGAGTGAAAATGGTCAGGTTGGCTGAGCACAGAATTCATACGACGCTGAATGCAAAGTACAAGACAGGCAAAACAAGCGTCCGTAGTCCCTTCTAGAGCAGCGAGGGACTACGGAGCATTGTCATTTCATAATCGGAGCAAAATTGTTTATATGGTTTTTTGGCTATAACTCGTCGACTAATTGATATTTTTTCAATCTGTAAAAGCCAAATTATTGCTAGAGACCTGTGCAACAATTACAATTTTTGAAAAAATTGATTTCGAAAATTTTTGTGGTACTTATGAAACAATATACTGAAAATCGGCATTTGACTGCAAACTTCGAAGGCCGATTAAAAAAAAATTCGAACTAACATAAAAAAACGGCGCGATACGGGTCTTCTAATTTCGCCTCTATTTTCACCCGCCACTCTCAGAATGGACCTAATTTTTGCTAACCTGAATTTGTTCCACAGTGTTATAGAATCGGACTCGAACACGATATACCACATTAGAGGTCGATTTTTGCATATTTGAAAAGATTAACACTTCCATAATTTTGTGTAAATATTTCAAGCAAATTAGAGAAAGCAGAGTGAGTTATGCACTATGGCCTAATAAATTTAAACTATGCATGAAATTAGAGAGCAATTCTTACCCTAATTCATGCAATTTTGGGCTTGCGTCTCCCAAATTGTACGCTGGTGTGTTTTCGTGGTAGTAAATGGCGCGCCGTAGCCGAATGGGTTGGTGCGTGACTACTATTCTGAATTTAGAGAGAACGTAGCTTCAAATCTCGGTGAAAAACCAAAATTAAGAAAATGTGTTTCTCGGCAGACAATGGCAAACCTCCGAGTGTACTTCTGCCATGAAAAAGCTCCTCGTAAAGAAATATCTGCCGTTCGGAGTTGGCTTGAAACTATATATCTATATATATATATACATATCTAGTTTTCTTCCTCGCCAAATGCATAAATTTTTGCTCGAAGCTGACGTTGAATCGACTCTTTCGGCATCAACTACATAGCAACAGCCGGTGATTGCTTCGCACTTTCCAGGTTAAGTTAAAGTGAATGGCACCGCGTGAGTAGCAAAACAAAAAAAAACAAAAACTACCACTAAGTCCATGTTGGCCGACGGATCCAGTTTTGTCGTCTTCGGCCTCGGTGCACCACGCGAAGTCAACTGTCTCGACTGCTGCTTGGTTTCGGGTGGGCTAAGGTAAACCCATGTTTCACCCACGATTATGAAACGGAACTAAATCTCATTCGTATTACAATCGAAGATCGCCAAAGATTTGCCTCACTAGTACTCCAAATAGCGGTCGAAACAAAACTTTTTGAAAGCGCAGTCAGAAAAGTAGACTGCCTTCTTTTGGAACATGACTTTTGTCAGACAAAATTGTGAATTAGAGGAAGAAGCAACATCTATTTTAATATTCAGTACTTATTGGTGCACCCTCGTATTGTACGTGCGTTATTTTTTGTCCAACCAAAATTCAAATAAATCTTGTATTTTTATGTAAACTCGTTAGAGATGCTTATACATACATTTGCTTTTTGAAGGCCACTTGACAGTTAAGCATAGATAACGGCAAAGAGTTTAAGGGTTTAACTTTAAATATTTTAAATGTGAAAATAGCTAGAATTAAAGAATTAAGCTATGCGCTTATTACTCCTTACACCTGGTACATGTTACTGCAATTCTTAACTGATTTTTGAAGTATTGAATGGAAAGTGTGTGCTGCCGACTTATTGCAATCAGCATCCTACCAGCTGGAGCTTACCACTTAAGGGGGGAGCCTGCTTTAGAGGCTTCAAAAAATCGATGTTTTTTTTTGCATAAATGTCTTCCCAAACTATCCAAAAATGTGTCCTCAAAATTTCAGAAGCAAATTCAGAATATTTTCGGAGTTACAGAAGAAATTGTGAGCAAGCGTCGAGCAGGTATAAGAGCGGCCGGTAAATATACAATGACTTTGACGCGCGATTCCTCGGTTTTTTATTTTTACGATTTTTCCTAACTGGCGGGAAAGATAGGCAAAAAGTTAAACGTCCTATCGAAGCGAGATAACATTGATTGTATTTGGAATTAAATTCTCTTCTAGTTGAACCTAAATAACCTTAAGAAAGTTATGATTAACCCACTTTTTAAACAATCTAAAGTGAATTTGTTTTTCCAAAAAAAAGATTTTTTTTTAATTAGCGAAAAATTGTAGAATTTCTCACTTTTTGTTTAATTTTCTTAGTTTAACTAGAAGTTAAACTATACTACAATAAAATAATTTTTTTTTTTGTTTTTGGTTTGAAATGAAAATTGCGACCTGCATCTTTCCCGCCGCACGACACATGCACACTCGAGGCGCCTCGGCAATATGCTTGTACCAGGCATAATATGACATATATTTTAATGAAAAAATTTGAGAAGACTGTTGAAATATATAACAATAAAACCTGAAAGTTTCGTTTCAACCGAATATTTCTTTCCTTCCCAAAAAAATCCACGAAAAAATTGATTTTGTGAACCCTCTAATGCAGGCTCCCCCTTAAGTTAACACACTAGCTGTCAAAAGCTAAAGAGCTTTCCAGCCACTGAGCTTAATTTTTTGATTGAATAATGGAAGTTAATCACAGCCTATACTACCATTTTGCCACCTTGATCAAAAAGTTCCCGGAATATGTTTTTATTATTTTGCCATTCACATTACTTGGAAAGTGCGAAACAATCACCGGCGGATGTTATGCAATCCACAGGGGGCCGATTCAACGTCAGTTTCAAGCAAAATTTAATGCGTTTGCCGAAGAAGAAAATCTCTCTACCCCCATGAAAACACACCAGCGTACAAGTTGGAATTGCAAGACCAAAATTGCATGGATTAGGGTACAAATTGCTTTCTCCTTTATTGCATGGCTTAATTTTATTAATCCATAGTGCTATAACTCCGTCAGTTTTCCTCTTATTTGCTTGAAGTTTTGACACAAAATTACGGAAGCGTTAACTTTTTTAAATATGCAAAAAACGAGGGTTCGTTTTGGTCTTGGTCCATTCGGTGCTCTCCACTCACTCGCCTATTATCTGGATTGCGCGTCGCACTCATATACAGACGAGTCTGTTTAGTGGGATTCAGCCTTGGAAATCATGTCTTTGGCGATATGAACACGGTATCTTTTTTACATGAAATTCAGGTCTTTTGGGATCACACAGCAACAGGGCGAAAACCCGAATCATTAACTTCAATGTCATGAGCGTATCCATAAGCAATGTTCATGTCTTCTCTCAGCTCTCTGATGGTTAATTTGCGATTATTGGTCAACTTTTCTTTCAGTTTATTGATGTTTTCATCAGTTGCCGATGTCACCGACCTGCCACTTCGTTCGTCATTCTCGATGAGCTCACGATCTCTTCTGAAGCGTTCATGCCGCTCGTATAAGGCTGCTTTATTTATAACATCATTACCGAGACAATTTCATAGCATTTCTAAGGTTTTCGCACCATTGAATTCATTTTTGATGCAAAATTTAATACAAACTCGTAACAAATTCAAATCCATTTTTAAGGGGGGAAGCTGGTCTAGAGCGCAAAAAATGGGCATATTTTATGAATTTATTTTGACTCAACAAAGGAATCAATCGAAAATCTGTGAAATAGGTTTAATAATATAGCTTTCATGGTACAAATACAAAATTTTTCGTCTGAATTAATTTCAAAATGGCCGCTGTCCAGCAGTTCTCCTAAGGCGCCTTTTTTTCTAGTGGGTCCATTGCCGAAGACATAAACTCCTTAATTTTTGTCCTGGATCAAAAAATAAAATTTTTTTAGTTTCTATATAACAACAGAAAGAGACGTACGTAGGATTTTTTCGATATTTTGTTTTTTCGCGAAATGGTGCACGTTTGAACAAAAAGTTACAATTTTCACTATAAAGAACGACATAAAATTGTTGATTAAAAAAAAACTATGTAATATAAATAAAAAATTCTACGTACGTCTCCGGAGAAAGGTATTTCGAATGTATTGTCAAAATCTCGTAAGAATCGGTAAAGATTTGTTCGAGTTATGTCTTCGGCCAGTTTAAAAAAAGTGATTTCGAGAAAAACGCGTTTAAAGTTGTAAGTAGCGTTCGGGGCATACCTGCGAGGCACTGCCGTCGAATGAAAAATTTGGGCATTTAGACATTTTTGCTGGCATCCCTCATTTGATATATTATTTCTAAGACCCCAAAGCACCTTTTAAGACAAAAAAAAATTTTTCGATTTTTTCAAAATTCTAGACCAGCTTCCCCCCTTAAAACTGTAAAAAATCGAACACACGTGCAGAGGTAGATTTACTCAAAACGGCGTAATTTTTACAAATGTCAAGCAGCGACGATCAAATTTTGGGGGAATGTCAGCCACAGATTTTTTTGATCAAGGTGGTATAATAGAAACTTTACGTACCGTTATAGCAAAATGGTTGGTTTAAGAGACGAGAGGCGATCATTTAGAATGTTGTTATGATTTTTTCGAAAATATTATTCTCTTCGTCTCAATTAGCGCGATAGCCGCTTACGCGATTTTGGCCGGGTTTAACAAATCCCACTAGTCGTTTCTTTCCCGTGCTAACCGGCGCCAGTTGGACACACCAAGTGAAGCCAAGTCCTTCTCCACCTGATCTTTCCAATGTAGAGGAGGCCTTCCTATTTCTCTGCTACCATCAGCTGGTACCGCATGGAATACTTTAAGAGCCGGAGCGTTTGTTCCCATTCGGACGACATGACCCAGCCCACGTAGGACATTTTTTTAATTAATAAAAAAATTAAAATTTAACAACTCGTTCTCTAAATTTTTATACTAACTTAAGGTTGTAGTAGGCAAAAATTATAGCACGACCAAGTGCATAGTTCTTTTTTGCTAGAAAAATAGTGTGAGAACTGCTGGGTTAGATAAATAAATCCCCAAATTGAGTAGTTGCCTCAACCTTTTAGTCCTATCAGACAGTTCGCTATGTACAGAACCATCGAGCCCACTAGAAAGGAGCCCCATCCATTTTTTTTTGCAACCGCTTTTGAGTGAATAGGCTAACGCGAGTTTTTTATTCACACAAAAACATGTCTCAAAATGATCCCTACCTTTTTTTCTACTCGTAAATAGTGCCTACGATTCGCTTAAGTTCATTTAACCCTACAAAAAACTTGGCTAACATAATTGTCTGTCAAAGTACACGCAACCACAAGAATGAGGTTTAGACAAGCAGGTACAATAAATAAATACTCTAGAAGAAACTAACCAAAATACATTAACTCTTGCAACTGCGCTCTATAAAAAGATGAAAGCGCCTCTTATGTCGTGTCATATATTATTTAGAGAACACGTACGCATTTACTTTGACAGTCTCACATTGACAAGCCGCAGCGGTTTTTCGGAATAAACAACAGAAGATGCTTTTTGCCAACCTTTAACGCTCCTCTGACACTCCCCGTGAATACACAACTGCAATGACGGTAGAAGACGCTGACCAAATGTGGACTTAGGACGTGCTTTTAATTTTTAAAACGGCTTTTAAAAACACGCGATAAAACACATTGACAGTTAAAAGAAGCGCTGAGTTGGGGGCAAAGGGTCGTAACAACAAATCTGTAAGAGCTTAAATTTTATAGACTACTCACTGAAATCCCCTACTCCCATTTGTAATTTTTTTAAATAAATGTACACCAAACGTTCACACGACTCACAAATAAATAAAGGAATGGAAATGTGTGAGGCAGATGAGTGCTAGCCTCTCTCTCTCTCTCGAAAAGGGGTAAAAAGGGAAAAGCAAGTGCAAATGAATATGGTTAGAAACCAGAGAGAAAAAAGAATTTTAATGCGAAAAAAAAATGAAATATGCAAAATGTGGCAAGGAAGCGGTCAGCGCGCTGAGCCACACATAAAATTCGTGTAAAGCGTGCATTTACATAATGAAGAATATGTCCTGATGCGGCCGCCACGAAAGGACACATGCGATTTACAGCACAAAGGCGAAAAAATGTGCCATGAAATGAAATAAAATACAGGATAACAAAAAGCGCACCAAGTGAAAGATGTGCACACGAGAAAGAGTGGTGTTGAGGGAATTAGCAAAACGGGGCCCCGAAGCAGGCATGCGCGTGAGCAGCAGTGTTAGTCAAGTAGATGCCTCTTGTTATAGTTGAAAGAGGAAGGGCAACAAATTGAAATAATGCAATCAAATCTAATACTGCCAAAGTTTTATAAAAATCAAAAATATATATTTTTATTTATAATTTGCTGCTCCTCTTCTTTTGAAGTGGCTTTGAAGAAAATTTGAACTGGTTTGGTAAAGCATCCTTAACCCCTTGCCGTGCCATTTAGCTCGACGAAACTCGGGCCCAAGTGTTACGCGCCAACGCGTGGTAAATGGATCAGACTGATGCGCGAGAAAGATCACAGCAATTATGAGACTCGTGACTAACTTTGGTGGCGTACAGATAGAAACTAACATTCAATAACAACCCAGGCGCATGATATTTACGTTTGGCCCGACGATCTATTCACGACTTTGGCTCGTCATATTCATGTTTGGGCCGAAATTTTCATCACGAGTCAGACTCGTTAAAGCACGCCAAGGGGTTAAGGGTATATCTCCGAACAGAGGGAGTGTGCTGATTGTCTTCTACAAGACAACACAGCAAATGCTGAGCGAGCAACTTGATAAACGTTCTTCTGACCATGGACGTATTAAAGAAGAATGTGAAATAAGCTTCTCAAAATATACGCAAGCTGCGGTCATATGATCGTAGTATTCGGCATATACGAAGCTTGTAGGCGTAAAACACTTCTAGCCTCGGCAAACTAACTGGGATCCTCCTTGGTTAGCGCGGAATTAAGGCCATGCAAGTTTATTTTCGCCATGTTTGGATTGCAGCAAATTTCTCAGTATAACCAAGCCGGGGAAGTATTTGGCATCTAGAAGGTTTGAGAAATAGTTGTACACTTGGAACTCTACCCAAGACCAAAGATGCAAGCTTTTTCTGCCCACGAATGGATTAGAGAGCGCCCAGAAAGCTGCTGAGTATAACCAAGCTGTGAGAGTGTTCACCATCTAGACGGATTGTAAAATAGTTATGGTCTCTGAACTAACCAGGACTTAGGGTGCAAGATTATTTTAGCTATATTTAGATTGGGTACAATCGGGAGAGCTTCTCAGTATAACAAAGTAGTGAAAGTCTTTGCTATCTGGGAGATATGTAAAATAGTACTTCTCTCCGAACTATCCGAGACTCTTACTTATTACTCTCCATACAGCGAACAGCAATATGGGCTCTCGGTTCGGAGCGAACTTCCCAATATAATCAAACTATGAAAGTATTTACCTTCTAGGAGGTTTGAAAAATAGTTCTGCTCTTGGAACTCTACCCAAGACCAAAGATGCAAGCTTCTTCTGCCTACGAGTGGATTGAAGAGAGTCGGGAAAAAGCGTCCCACTATAAACACATCGTGAAAATATTCGCCATTTGCATTGGACTGTAAAATAGTTATAGACTCTGAACTAAAAGGGACTAAAGATGCAAAAAAACAAAACATCATCATACGAGGACGGTGGTAGTAAAACGGTGCTGGTCGCTAATTAAGATTATTCCTGTGGAAATACTCAATCACTTCAACAACAACAACAACAACAAGGATGCAAGGTTCTTCTGGCTGTGTTTATATTGCAGACAATCGAGAGAGCTTCACAGTAGAACCAAGTAATGGAAGTCTTTGCCATCTGGGAGACTTGCAAAATAGTACTACTCTCGGAACTACCCGGGACCAATTTAGATGACTTATCTCTCGGTTCGATCTAGCCTTATAAAGCAGTGCATCATGGACCTAGATTGTCGGCATAGCTTTAAATACTTTTGTTTTGGTACCGAAGCACTGTAACATTCAAGATAACGAAATGGTGCAGTTCATGGATGTAGAACGGCTCGACCGTTGATATCTCAAAGTTAGAAGAAATTATTGCGTCTCTAAGTTTAAACAACTATTGAAGCTTCCAATAATGGCTAAATTTAGCAATTGACAGATAGAAGGAATTAGAATTCTTCAGGGTCTGCAGTAGTATGTAGGTCTCAGACTGTGCCAAACGATCTTGAACTGCTATGAAAATGGATAGGAAGGATATATCCGACCTAACTGTTCTGGAACTTTACAATGCGAGACCGATGCAATTGTCGATTTTTTTTTGGTTTTAGCCCAAATTTGAAATCGGTTGTTGTGCCACTTAAGAAGGAGGATAATTTTTTACAAAACAGGTAATCGCGCAACCAGATTTGCGCCGGAGCACAGCATCTCCTGCCATAACTATAACTCCGCAGTGGTAATAGTTGGGAGTCTCCTCTGCAGTTATTAAGTGTAGTATGGGACTAAACTGCGGTGTTTAGGCTGACCTACAAGATCTGAGCTTTTGTTTCACTTAATTTGTTTAAGCTCGGTGGGACAAATTTAATAGGAATGGACTACGCAATCAGCTTCATAGGCTCGGTATATAGTCTTATTGCACTCCTGTCAATTCTGCGACCGCACCTCAGAAATGCCATCACACTAGCATTTCGAATGCGATGCCACATTGAGAAAAAAATAAGCATTTTAGCCTGGTAAGGCCGAAAGAGAGGCAGCCCATTCTAGTACAATTCTAGGTTTATTGAATAAACTGGGTCTGGTAGAGGTATTGCGTTCTTAAGGTTGAGCTGCAAACCTCTCTCCATATTTTTGTTTAAAGAAAGATGTCGGGGGCTGATTGTTCGGCCAAGCTCCTCCTATTAGTCGCGTGCATCTTGATGTTGTTCCACAAATGGAGGAACCTACAGTTTTACGCCACCTCCGAATAGGCGTCAAAACTTTCGTGACGATTTTTTTTTTAACTGCGCTCACTAAGGATGTCTCCCATCAAAAGTTAAGATGAATAACTATTGTTTCGCAATCCAGCTCTATTCATGATATTTGATTCTCAAGTGAAGAGCTTGCCTAAAAAAATAATAGTTAGTCCGTTTTAGTTGCAAGCATATTTTATTAGTATGTAGAGCCCACTTTGCGCGTTTTTTACGCATACTCACACAAGCCTCAGCTATCTAAATATTTCACAAACCAAATTTTTTTGCGTAAATTTTTTTTTTTTTCACCCACTCCAAAGAGCGGCACATTAGTAAGCATAGAGTGCATTTGTGGCAGCGGAACATAATTTTAAATAAAATTAAAATTATTAGCTGAAATAAAAGGTCAGCGTCCATTTGTGCAAGCACACACGCTCAAGCGCATACATAGATACGATCCGTAGATGAGCAGCTCCTGCGGCAAATGCGCATAATGAGCAGCGACCGCTACTGTCACTGTCGCTCCCCACAGTCATATACCGCCCCACCAGCTACACAACCGCAGCTGAAGCTTTTCATATTCGTTTGCTTGAGGGGTGATCAGCAAAAAATTCTTGAAAAAGTCGTAGATTTACTGTTGAAAAAAGTAGAGCGAAGAGGAAAAAGGTTGTGTGTGAGCGCGCCGGTGGCTGCTTAGCATATCGCCCAACTGTGATTGTGTGCGTCCAACTGGGTGTCATTACCAAAGATTTGTTGCGCTAAGTAGATGCGTATTACTGTAGGAGTGTGTGTGTAAATGTATGTGTGAATACATATACATATATGTCTGTTGTCCACTTGCTTTTGACCGCACTGCGCTTCCTCTGCGCCTCTATCTATAGGGCGACCCGCTTAAAAATACCATTTAAAAGTATCAGTTGCATCCTACCATTTTTTTTTTCTTAATTTTTTTTCATGTTTCTCATTTCTTTTTCTTGTTTTCGGTTTTGCCTTACATTATCCTTTTTTAATACTTTTTTGTTCATATTCGAATATATTTTATACCACCTTTTACATTTATTTGATATTTTTTTCGCGCATATCCTTGAGTTCAGATAATGTTGCACTGATGTTTCCGTCTGAGTGGATGTATGTGTGTAGTGGCAAGCATATATTATATGTGGCATGTGTGTTTGTGTGGTCAAATGTGTCACATGTCCAATGAAGATGTATCCATTCGCCGAACAATGCTGCGGGCTTTGAATGGGTGGAGCCATCATTAAATATGCAAATTACTAAGGGTTGTTGTTTCAGCAATAATTGTCGTGAATTAGCAACGAAAAGAAGTATCTGCAAGCTTACAAATTGTATTTTATTTTTTTCTGAAAAAAGTGGTAAACTAATTCTATAAAAAATTGAGGTCCTCATTACTAAAAATAGCACGGAATTACTATTGTAAAATATTATTAAAATATAGTAAGAGGAGATTAAGAAATATATAAAAATCTTCAAATTAAATACAACACAAGCAGGTATCGATTCTTTGGTGCCAATTTTCCAACACTCTTCTACACATATGAACCGAAACGTTGGCGGTTTTGCGTTCGATACTAGGAGGAGCTCAGGATCCTCTAATGTTGTTGGCGTATTACCTCGATTTTAGACTCATTCGGATAACTAATCACAGGGACATTGTGGAAAACTGCTGGGTGGATAAGCTAATTAGACCAGCGAGATGCTTTTCCCGCGAAATGGGAGGATTGGGGTTCCCTTAAAAGTCTGTGCCCTGCTCCTGAAAATGTGAGTTTCGCGTGAACTCAGCGAACGCTGGGTAAGTAAAGGGTGATTTTTTAAGAGCTATAGGAAAGTTGTTCAAGAAAACACACGTAAAATTCAGAAAAACGCATGAAATTTTAATTTAAATCGATAGTACAGTCCATATAATTTAATGTTTGAAGATTATTTCATGCAAATCTCGACCGCTACTGCGCTTCAAATGGTACATCCGCTTAGTCCAATTTTGGCATACTCTTTCCATTGTTTCGGCCGGTATCTCACATATAAATGCTTCAATGTTGTCTTCCAATGCGTTAATTGAAGCAGGCTTGTCTGAATAGACATGAGCTTTAACATAGCCCCACAAAAAATAATCTAAAGGCGTTATATCGCACGATCTGGGTGGCCAATTGACAGGTCCTGAACGTGAAATAAAATGTTCACCGAACTCGCCTCTCAACAAGTCAATTGTTACGCGTGCTGTGTGGCGTGTGGCACCGTTTTGCTGAAACCACATGTCATGCAAGTCAAGCTCTTGCATTTTGGGCAAAAAAAAGTTGGATATCATTTCACGGTAGCGCTCAACATTCACAGTTATGTTACGATTCGCAGCATCTTTGAAGAAGTACGGTCTAATGATACCTCCAGCCCCTAAACCGCACCAAACTGTGACCTTTTCTGAATACATAGGTAGCTCTTGCAATTCTTCTGGCTGATCTTCACTCAAAAATCGAAAATTCTGCTTATTTACGTACCCATTGATCCAAAAATGAGCTTCGTCGCTGAACACAATTTTTCGATAAAAAAGTGGATATTCGGCCAACTTTCCAAGAGCCCATTCACCAAATATTCTGCCTTGCGGTAGGTCGTTCGGCTTCAATCCTTGCACCAGCTGTATTTGTATGAAAGGCTTTACACCTAAATCCTTTCTCAAAATTTTCCACGTTGTTGAGTAATAGAGGCCCAATTGCTGCGAACGGCGACGAATCGATAATTGATGGTCATCATTAACACTGGCTGATACAGCTGTGATATTTTCTTCAGTTCGCACTCTACGTAAGCGTGTGGGTGGTTTGATGTCCAATAATGTAAACTTAGTTCTAAATTTAGTCCCAATAGCTCGAATAGCCGCTTCAGTGGGTCGATTAAACTGACCATAACATGGAAGAAGCGCGCGATAAACTTTCTTAACAGAACACGCATTTTTATAATAAAATTCAATGATTTGCGAACGTTGTTCGTTTGTAAGACGAAAGTTAATAGCTAAAAATCACCCATTACATCAACCTACAGATTTGCGAGATTCTTCTAGCCATGGGTGAATCATAGACGCTGAAATAAACTTATTCGGTTAACTAAAAGCCGCATCTCTCGTTTTTGTGGATTCCTACCGCTAGGTATTTGCACGGTGTGACTAGAAACTACTTCGAGCTTTTTCTGCAGTAGCCGTCTGGAGAATGAGGTGGATTCATCTTAGCACCTTTTCCTCAGCTATCCCGCTCTTGCCAGCCTGGAATTCAGACATTTCAGCTTCCATTTTTTTGTTACACCTGTGGATACAGCAAGTTTAGATATTACAACATACCCGCTGAATGTCATCAGTAGCATAAAGCGGTTAATAAACCCGTAAATAGTCATCGTTCGGTCATCTCAAAACTTGATAAAGGTTTCTGAATGCCATCCGTAGCATGAAGAGGTTAACACAACACAAATCAAGAACAAATAACAAGAAAAAAAAACTAGCTCCATCAAGAAAGTTGATTTTCCGATAAAGTTAAAGATTTCCTTCAACTTTATTCAGCTTTTTGAGAGCTCAAACGGCGCTTCAAATGATCAATGGGCTCTACACTTCAGTTAATTTGATCTTGTAACGATTAAGTTGAAGACCTATACCCAAAATGCCCCACAATGTGAGCTTAGATATTCACAATTCCATTGAACGGCGCGGAATTGAATGACTTGGCTCATTTTAAACTGAAGCACTTACGAGCTGCTCATTTAATTATTTTTTTTTTGCGGATGAAGAGGTTTAAAATACCTAATGCATCATCCGAGCTACCTTCACAGCAATGGTAAGTCCGCAGACTAAAAAATTCCCTTGGTTTGGAACCGTCACCCACCTAAGCACCATCTTCTCATTTCAAGATCTATTCTTGTGTGACTGCGTTCAGATCCCGCTTTCTCTTCCGGAGAATTTTTCCCGCGAAACCATTGATGATTTCCCATCTTTAATCGATGGTTAGCATCTTGCCGATTGCGTTTTCAATGGTTATGTGATCGACTGCATTGATTTATAGCATTTACAGTCATAGTATAGAACTCCAATAATATTAATAAATAATAAAAAATGTTTATGTGCGATTCAGGTTGCAATTATTTTGGTTCAAACCGATCATCTCGTCTTCTTCGAATTTACTGCAATGATCACGTTTAATTTAATATTCAGCTACCGAGTTTTTAAAATATTGGGTAATTTAATAAGTTACAAAGGAAACTGTCTCCTTCAGTTTTGGTTTGTATTGCATTGTTAGTTTTTTCGCTAGCCCCCAAGTCCAGTTCTCAAACCCAGAACTCACGCTTCTATAACAAGCCACTTACTTTAAGCTATAAACGACTAGTGGATAGACGTTGCCGATCCTGATGAGACCTCAAGTCGCATACTTAGTAAGTAGGCCCACACAAGCTCGCCTTCTCAGGTTTTCTTCTAGGACGTTATTTGACCGAGGTCGGAAATTTGGGAGCAGCTTCACTCTACGCTTTCCTAGCCAAGCTAAGTGAAAGAACATATTTTTTCAGTTTAATTTGGCAAAAAATTAAAGAAATGAGAAATCAAAAAAAATACAACCCCATTTTTTATGAAAAATTTGTTAAAAAATAATTTACGTTGCGTAAAAATTTTATTTATGCGTGAATGATAATGATTTATTACGTATTTACCATTTTTTTCTTTCTTAGGCAAAATAACGAATTAGTTAAACAATTAAATAATACCTGATCTTATGTGAAGTATGTGCCATTGGAAGCTGCAACTTTACTTCATCTTTCGGGCGGCATTACGAAAAATCCGAGTTATTTTGACTTGATCCATTCATTGAGCCAGTTTGCGATGCTCTCGTAAGAAGTGAACCGCTTTCCAATAAGGGCTGACTACATGGATCGGAACAGATGGTAATCCGAAGGTGCAATGTCTGCGGAATACGGCGGGTTGGGCAAGATTTCCCAATTCAGTCCCTCTAAATATTTCTGGACCAATTTAGCAAAAAGCATCTCATACGTCACCAAACGTCTCTCGATATCTCTCCCCTTCAATTGATGTGGCACCCAGTTACCTACTTTCTGGACCATTCCCATCGCGTGCAAACGTTTACCGACGGTTGATCTGTCAACATCAGCTGCACTTTTCTTTAAAAGCTAAAATGAAGCATGACTTCCCGCAAATGTTGTAGACATTTTGGGGTCAGATAAAAACGGATCTTTACTCTTCAAACGAATGTTAACTACTGCGATCGAGACCTCACTCATACACCTTCAAATCAACAGTATATTACTAGAGCGAACACAATAATTGAATCAGCAGCGACACCTCTTTTACGGTGGCGGAAACTTATACCCATACCCAATATTTATACTAGACATTCTTTTACAAACAAATTTTACCATCCCTTTTTTATTAAAATTCAGAGGTAGTGATTATTTTTCTATAGAATAAATCAAACCTGAGGATGATACTGGGAACTGAAGGGCTCAACCGTACAAGATGAATGACAGTTAAACACTTTAGCACTTCCTTCGATTTCTGCTCATCTTTGGCATTCTGAATCATCCTCGCTGTTCTACTTGTGTCTAATGGCGCAGATGCTTAGACGATGACAACATTCGATGAAGAGGCCATTGGATAGTGAGAAGTGAGGCTGAATGCACTAGGCAAAACTAGTTTACTGGCGAAAAACCCGAATCATTCCGGTACGTAGAACCGATTGCCATAGGAATGGTCATTGGATAGTCATATCATTTGATAAAGAGTTATTTGCGTTTGAGCATAAATGAAAATTTGCTTAAAACATTGAATTTCTATTGTAAAAAGAGGCGTGAATGCAAAGGGAGTTGATATTTACGGATACAGTGGGGTGCATAATTACGGTCTGAGAGGCCTTGTGCATGGCTTGCACTTCTTTGAACTCGCCTACAATGCCCATTAAATGATAAAAAATACTTTTTAATAGCTTTCGCCTCTCAGAAGACAAAGACAAACCTCCAAGTGCATAAAAAATTCTCTTTCGCTTGGAGGCGGTATGAAATTGTGCAGCGCTCCATTTAGAGGACACACAAGAACATCTTCAACAACGCGGTGGGAATTAAAAAAAATTTTGAAAAATGCCCTTTTTGTTTTCAAAATTTCGATAGCAATAGGAAATATCAATATGACAAACTTTTATAAATGCAGAATGATAGTTAGGTTAGGTTAAATTGCTGCCCTAGCTAAAGGGCTCACTTGGACAAATGTTAAGAAATTCGTCCGTTGTGGTGCCATACATGGGAGAGGAGAAAGGAGATGGGAAGGAAGAAGGAGCCTTGGGATTAGATACGATGATGACCATACATTTTACGACGGCGCCGACGGGGGCTGATTTGCGTTCGTAGTTAGCCGTAACAAGCTACTAATGAACTTCACCAAATTTATGATACTTACGCAGGCTATATCCGCAGACGTAGCGAAAAAGTGGGAGCCCAGATTTCTAACTCTTTGCCAGACGAGAGCAGGGCAGCTGAGAAGAAGGTGTTGAGATGATTCCACCTCGTCCTCCAGACAAATTCTGCAGAACGGACTTGAGGTAATCCCAAGTCTTACGGCGTGAACACCTAACGGACAATGTCCGGTAAGGATGCCCACCAAATTTGAGAGCTGGGAAAATGATAGTAAATATCTCAAAGTTGTATAACAAAACAAAACAGTACTCCAATCGGTCGAGTAATTTGGGATTTATTGCAGTTTGAAACTTAATTGTACGATTTTTTAATACATTTTCGCTAATGCCACACCTCCTTTGTAAGTTTATGTAATTTATGGTGAAGCAAAACGTTCCAGAAGAACTTATCTTCAAAATACAAAAAACCCTACGTAAATCGGAATATTCAGCGCATGTTTATTAGCGAACATATTTATGAGTAGTTTTTGGGATTTTATTTCTTAACACTAGATTGCCCAAAAGCAGTCATTTTAACTAGTTAGGAAATTTTAAATAATCAAATGACTCTTATTGAATTGATTAAATTTCTTATATGACCACTCCGGCTCTGTACTGAAATAACAGTTTTCATTTTACCGTTAGAGCATTTTTCGATTGCCGCCACATGATAATTTGTCGTTTTGGCAGTATACTTGATAAGTTGCAGTTGCTCAATAAGCTAAAGTAGTACTTGTTATTCGAATCTGTATACAGTGATACTTGTTCTAAGAAATTGTTTATTTTATTTCTTTTGTTCCCTAAATTCATGAAAGAAATGTCGAATAGAAGTGAGTTATTGAAAAAGCTAACGAACGTAAGTGAAGAGTGCTCCGATATAGAGTCAGATGCAACAAATTCTGAACTATCATCTGAAGATGAAGCGGATTGTATTCAAAGTGAAACATCTGACACTGAAGATCGTGATGAAGAGTCGATCACCAATGATGAGAATAAAAGTGTCATCAATATGCCCATGAAAAGGTGTAAGGTGCTAAATAGTGCAGACTCTGATGAAGAAACTGAAAATATCTTTCAGGGCACCGAAACAGCTGCCGATGGTACTGTATGGTCAAAATTTGACGAAGGTGGTATTCCTGGAAGGTTACCATCTACTTGTATTTTCAAGGGTGCGAAAGGCCCAACAGGCTACGCAAAAAGGGACATTATGGCAGATAATCCTATCAGTGCATTCTCGTTAATAATAGACAACTATATTATCAAACATGTAAAAAAGTGCACAGAAGAAGAAGGCCACCGAAATTCGAGGAACGATTGGACAACATCATTACCAAAAATACGTGCATTTATTGGGATTTTATATGCTCGTGGAGCTTACGAAGCAAAAAATTTAAAACTGAGTTATTTATGGTCAGCAAAATGGGGTCCCGAATTTTTTAGAAAAACTATGGCCAGAGAAAAGTTCAAGCAAATCTTACGATTTATTCGGTTTGACAGAAGAAGCGAAAGAAGTAGACACATACAAACAAATAATTTTGCCTTGGTTTCGGAAATATGGGACAAGTTCATTGAAAATAGTCAAGCTTGCTATCAACCAGGGCAAAATATAACAGTTGACGAGCAATTATTTCCGTCAAAAGCCAGGTGGCATCAAATTCTGGCTTACATCAGATGTTAGTAGCAAATATATTTTAAATGGTTTTCCTTATTTGGGGAAAGATGAACAACGACCATCGTCAATGCTTCTCAGTGAACACGTTGTTTTTGTCGGGCCATATACAAACTGTGGAAGAAATATCACGACCGATAACTTTTTCACTAGCTTGTCACTCGCGACAAAATTATTGGCCAAAAAATCGACTCTAGTTGGAACTATTAGAGCAAACAAAAGAGAACTACCCAAAGCAGCCAAACAAAGGAAGGATAAGATGCCTCGTTTTTCCACTGTGCTATATAAATCAAAGAATTGTGTTCTTACACTATATAAAAGCAAACTAAATAAAAGAGTAGCTGTTCTAAGTTCTAAGCATACATTTGTGAAAATTGATATAAGTAATAAAAAAATGTTACCGGAATCTATGGAATCTGTGGAGTTGATATGACGGATCAAATAGCCAGAAAATACACAGTAAAATCTTGTTCTCGTAGATGGCCCCTCCAAGTATTTTTCAATATTTTAGATTTGGCTGCAATAAATGCTTGGATCCTTTACAAAGAAACGACAGGAATACGAAAAGAGTTGTTTCAATTGGCAGAACAGTTTTCCACTGAATATAGAGTTGTAAGACAGAACAATTCATCAGAACATGAAGACCCAAAAGGATCAACTGCAACATCATCAAATGCAACCCATTCTAACAAACGCAAAATTTGTCAAATATGACTTTGCCACAACATGTGCGCGGAAAGTTACACATAAAAATATTTCCACTTTAATTTGCATAAAATGTTCCAGGTGAAGTAAATTTTTTGTATTGTTAATATGTACTAATAACTGTAAATAATATAAAAAATTAACTTTAAACAAGTTTCTTTACACATTAGTTATTCTTGCATAATGCAGTCATTTTGACTGCTTTTGGGCAATATAGGTATATACTAACTTTCAGTCTTTCTAGAGAGACTGCGATTTTAAAGCCAATGATGGCTCTGTTTCTTCTTCAATCTAAGTTCAACAGCAAAAGTTCAACTTGATTAAGAAAATAATTTTTTTAAACCATTAAAAAAAAATGGTAACATTTTCCACATACGAGTATCATTCGCCTTTTCTATATCGAAGCTATAAATGTCGCCTTTTAGGCGCTTATCAGTGCGCAAACACTGCAACTATGTAAATAATTAAGAAAAAGATTAGCACAAAAGATGATACGTGAAGTTACTGGAATGTGTGGGAAATGTGTATTTTGTGCCTCTCTTTCTGCATAATTTAACCTAAGGAATCTCACTGGTGAGGGATTCACAGGCACATATGTGCTTCGGAACTTGTGCATAGCACCGCACAATAGATAGCCTACTTAACTGCTCAAGACGCTCTACTCATATATGTAAATGTTAGGCTTGGCTGACTTCCGCTTTCATTATGAAAATTTTCGCGCATAAATTGAGCTTATCAAAGTTGTATGAGTGTATACAGTGGCGTTGGAAAAAATAGTAATACGTTAGATGATTCTTGGATGAAGCCAACTACTGTAACCTGACGTACCCTTAAGTCGATTTTCTTCCTTATATGCATATAATTCTAGTTCTATAATAGTAATTCTGATTCTTTTGAAAACTGGTCGCACCATTTTCCAAAACGGCCACCGAACACTTTTCCACCACCAGTTGGTTTATGTTGCTGGAACTAACTAGAGTTCAACAGAAAATTTTATTTCAACAATTTTCCCGAAACTTGTATGCTGAATATTGAAACTGTTACAACAACAGCAATATTGGGAATAAGCTGTTAGAAGCTGTTAAAGAACAGCAACGTTCAGAACAAGCAATTTTATCTTTGTCGGGCAATTGTCCGGGCACGGAAGGAAAGTGTTAACGGCCACTTTAATAGCTTATGGACTTGGTTCGTAAAGCTTACTTATAACTTAGGTGAAAAAAGTGCACTGAAAGTCCACTGAATCGTTTTTGTCTGTCACTTTGTTAATTTCTAAGTTTATTTAGATTTTGCTATAAAAAATCTAGAAAATCTATTTCACAATGTCATTAAGCCTTCAAGCTGCGGTTTCCTCTACAGGTGAGGAAAGTTCATATTCATATTTTGTCTTGGAAAATTTTACATTTTGTATTGGATGGGTGAAATTTCATCCCTGAGGAATGACAGCTCCTTTCTCACTTCGAAAGAAATAAAGACCGACGAAGCCGGTGCTTTACGAACTTCGCGAAAAAATTTTTTTAAAATAAATTTCCTTAATTTGGAAGCATTGTTCTAGCGTTAAACGATTCATGATGACTTGCCAAACCTTACTGAACAAAAATGTCAACATACATAGTTTGCCGTTCTCAGCTGTTAAAATTTAATAGTTATTGGTATCGATAGCTCTCGTGCAGCTAAAAAAATATATGTAAGGAATTTAACTCAAAAACTTTTTTTCGTCCCAATTTGTCTTGGAAATTGGAGAGTTAAAATGTTGAAAGAATCATAAAAGCAAATCCTACAAAACTTTGTGTTATTTTTTTTATTATTAGGCTACTGTGCACTGCGACCAAAGTAGATCTATTGTGCAAAACATCCCATATTTTGAGGCTTTTTCAAAATTATAGCACATTCTGGGGTTTATTGTTCCATAGTTTATATGAAGGCACAGCATTACCACCAAGGTGCTGTAGCCGTTTTCTCACTTTCACAAAGAATGTGTTCTGAATTTTCGGTGTCTTTTTCACAGAATCAGCAGATGATGGTGTCTGAGAGGCCAATTTTGTTTAAGTTACATATATCTCAGGCTACAGTGGCCTGTGAAGTAACTAGTTAAAAGTCTTAAGTCCACTCTGCTGAGTGAAAGTAGCTTATCAAAAACTCCTGTGTCCGGCGTTAGGAATTTTTTCGCTTGTCGCTGACCGATAGAGTTTCGCTACGAACTTCTTCACCTCTCACCTCCTGAGAATTTTGTTGATGTGGCCCTTTGTAAGTCCACAGAAAGGTTCAGGACAAATTAGTAGCACATTTGGCTAGTTAGTCCACTATTTCATTTCCCTCGTGTCCAGGATCCCTACCCTAGCATATGAAGAAGGTTCAGGTAGTCATGTACCATTTTTGAGGTGATTGTAGTTGTTAGAAGGACGTTCAAAGCTGTCTGACTATCTGAAAGTATGTAAATATGAGTTCCTCTCATTTTTCTACTGAGACATTCCATCACATATTTCTCTCAATGGCATGTATTTCTGCCTGGTAGATAGTTGGGTAGAGACCCATTGGAATCGATTTTTTGAATTTAAGCCCAGTGATTCCCGCCCCTGTTCTTCCATCTTCTAATTTTGATCCATCAGTGTACAATATCTGGATGTTATTTATACTCTAGTTTTTTATGCAATAAAAAATATTTTATACCAAAATTTTCTTAAAACATTAACTTAACGCAATTTGTTTTTTATTTATTTTTTTATTAATTTCTGAATGAATTATTTTTTGCCATCCATATACAAAGAATTTAACTCGTGCAAAAAAATGTACAATACCTATAACACTTATATTCTCTCTTTTGGCGCTCTCCACCAAGCCTACTACTATTATTTTGTCTTCAACTGTATATGTCTATGTAGTAGTAGTCATCAAGTGGCACTCATGTGTATTTCTTACCCTTCCATTACTGTTAGTTCAGGTAAATTAACTCATTTAACAAGTCTCCCGTGGATTTTGTTTTTAAATAACTTCCATAGGCGCATTGCGGATTTTCAAAAGCAAGAAGCAAAATCAGAAGAAATCGCGGTTGGTACACTTCTTATAAAACGAATATTTTTGCACTTAACTTTTACTAAACTTTTTTTGTTTTTTAATTTATTTTTTTGTTTTATTTTTTTATTTTTTGTTTGTTTTATTTTTTTATTTTTGTTTGTTTTATTTTTTTTTTCCTTCTTTGCATCACCACGAAATCTCCTACTATACAAGGCACACATGTGCAACTTCTGTAAATTGTGTAAATTGTGGCAAGCTACAACGTGCGCTGTTGGCTCAAAAACGGATTTTCCAAGTAAATTTATTTGCTAGCATTTTAAACCGCCTTAAGCCAACAAAACTATTAAATTCAGCTGCCAGCAAACAACACTGAATTGCTTGTGTTCCCCAGTCCTTAGCCACAATTTTGGCTAATGAAATAAATATTCATATTTTAACTACTTAAAAATGTTTAGCTTTTTACATGCTTAGGCTACTCGGTATGTAAGTATTTGTTTATGTCTTTAGCCCTGCTTTGTTTGTCTATTTATGTGATTTCTCTTTAATTGTTTTTTCGCCTCTTCGTTTTTTCTTTGTCTAATTTCCGCATTTTTTTCACATTGTCTACTTGCAGCGCCACTAATTTAGATGCACTGCTATTTAGTAACAATCCACACCTGGAACTGCGTCAGTTGCGCTGGCATCCATTTTCCCCTACCGACTCACACCTGCTGGTCTTACTCTCGGACAACACAATACGGTAAGTGTTTACTGGCTCAAAACGTCAGTGTGCATATTTTCTATTCTAATCCATGCGTCTAATTTATAGTTTAGTTGTTGTGCCACAATTAACTGCAGTGGACTCGCTGTATTAGATTTGGTTTACAGAAAAACGGAATATGCGGGTGTAATCTTAAAATGAGCTAGAAATTGAGTATTTTAAATTTCGCTAAAACATCAAATTATAATTTTTTTTGGTGGTCTAAGTTATATTATATTGCACTGTACAACAGCCAAAAAAAGAACAGATTGTGGTTTATCCAAGGCGCATTCATTTAAGGTGGTTGCACTAGACTTGATTGTCAAATAAAAGTATTAGCGAAGTAGAAAACAAAGAATGAATTCGCCCTGTTTCATTCTGGGCTGACAGCCACATGGTCAGGGCGGAAGAAAAAAAAACAAATCAGCTGATTTACCGATACCATCTTTAATAGATTCGCCTTGAGTGTACCAATTATGAAAGAGGAAGAACTGTAGAATATTGAACCAGCTGCCATTTTGTCCCCAATTGTCACAATTTTTACAGTGTGGGTATATAAAAATAGGGGTATATAAAAATTAGGGTATATAAAAATATTTAATGACGCATATTTTTGTGCAACATTTTAAGACAATATTTCTTACACGTAAGGCTAATTTTGATTTTTAATTTTAAAAAATCAGAAAATTAGTAAGCTCGATGAAAGATTAAAATACGATATCTGAAAGTTCGGGGATGTTTAATTTAAACGAACCGCGCACGTGGGTCCATATTTTTTTCTTATGTTGGACTATAAGACACACATCTGTCCCTTTTTAGCGCCATCGGATCATTAGTGTCTACCTGACCGACCGGAAATGTGGACAAACAATTCTTGGAGTTTGCATGACGATAACGCGCCATCGCACAGAGCCCGAATTGTGAGATTTCAGTCGACAGAAGGGATCAAAGAGAATGCGACGAACGCTTCGACGGCCTACCAGGGGTGCATGGAGGACTGGAACAAGGATGTCGCTTCAGACGGGTCATATTTTGAAGGAGATAAAATAAATTTGCCTGAAATTTAACTCTGTTTTATTTTATTTAAACATTCCCAGTACTTTCAGATCATAGGATATTCCACGAAAATATTTTACGGAACATTTTAGTTGACGTCTTTTCAGACGAAAACAGTTTGCGACAATGGCAAAAGTGCATCCTTAAGGTCGTTTTAAGCGATTCCTAATATATTTCAGAATATTCACACAAAGTTACAGAGCCTAATTCTCAATATTTCAGTAGATACAAAGCCGAAGGTAGGCGAGCGTTAGGTAGTTACGCTGTGACCGGACAGCTATAGTACAAACTTTATCTTCTTTTCTCGACTTTTCAATTTTATGATTTGTTTGAAATGGCGTACATGAATGAAAAAAAATGATGAACCTTTTGAAATGAATCATAGCTTGTTCCCTTCAGTATTAAATTCTCTTTTATTTGAACTAACAAAATAGATAAAAACAAATTTTTCAAGATTTTTATACCAAGTTGAAGTGATTTTTTTTTATAGAAAGGCATTTTTTTTTAAAACCTCCAAAAAGTTGAAATTTTGGAATTTCTCTCAGTTTTCTTAGTTCATCTAGAATAAAAAATCATTATAATTAGAAATCCATTTGAATTTGTTGCTTTAGATAATAATTACGAGCTGTATCTTGTACGCCAGTTGGAAACTCCAGCGTTGCAGCGCTCTACTAATTTCTATGTTAAACATTTTTTTCAACTTATTTTAACCAGTACAAAAATTTTGTATACTTTTTAAATGTTCATTAAAAGATAGAAAAAACTTTGCAGTGCTAAATTAATTTTTTCCTTAAAAAAAAAATCGCAAAGAGATGCAGTTTTTAGACCTCATAAACTAGGTCCTTTCTACCATAATTAAACAGAAATGGCAAATGTATGTAAAGGGTGATCAATTTAGAGGTAAAATTCAAATTGATTCGGCAATCTTTATTGTTTTGTTGTAGAACCATGCATGACATTTATTTTTTGAAGATAATCTCTTTCAAATGGTGGCCACAACTGCGCAGTTATTCGGCCATCCGTAAACACCAATCAAACGTTTTTTTGTGCTTAAACGGTCCTTATTTGTATCAATATATTTTCCCGTTCTTCCTAAATGAAGTATAGAGCCTCTTATTGCTAACCTTAGTTTCGTTAATCCAAAAAAGTTTTAAGATGGGCAGGGGATTGGCCTTTCGCATCCCAGCCTGATTTCGTGGCTGCCGGCATTGCCTTCAGGTGGGCGAAGCATTTCCTCCACGCAGTTAGATAGGTTGTCTGGCCTTTAGGTTAGGATAAATGGCTACCCTTGTGAGGGACCCAATTGGAGTAAATGCGCCTCCTTTAAATCGGTCGAATTTTTGTATGAAAAAAAAAAACTGTCATTGCTTTTCAAATATCTGACAGGGTTCAAATCCCATTAGCTACTAGAGAAGGGTTAAGTTAGGGCTTTTCTCTGACCTAAATTTTTTGTGTGCTATTATTATTTTATCCTTTTGAAAAAAGTGAATTCTCATAATTATTAATATTTTACCATTTACAGCGTTTATGACAATTCTGTTCTACGTCACGTTTGGCAAGTCGGTCCAGTTCCGATGAAATCCGATAGTAGCTTGAACAGTTCGCTGCCTACTGCTTTGATGCTTGGAGACTTATCTGTAGACTTTGATATTGCACCAGCAGTGGCATTAAGAGATGAGGGAATATTAAATTCCTCCACAATGACAAACAACAATACCGCAAGGGATTCACTAAATCATAGCCGAAGTCTATCGAGACATCTAAATGAGTCTACAACTGGAAATGTAAGTAAAATATAGAAGAAGAGTCAATATTAGAGCGGGTCGGTTTTTAGAATGACAATTTGTATAGCATAAAAAATGTAGATTAGGAATGTAGGTAATGTAAGTTGAATATACATATATGTATAAGATATTAGAGCGAATCGCTATAGTGAATGCGCTATCCTGTGATATTAGATTTTGTTATATATAACGGAAAATGTAAGTTGAATATATAAGGATAAGCAACATTAGAGCGGGTCGTTAATGTGAATTCGCAATGGAATATCATGAATAATTTTTATAGAGTTTGGCTCATGCGTATGCTAAGGCAGCGAAGGTACACGTAAATCATAAATTATTGTATAACCGATTCAAGAAAGTTGAGATAAAACGTTCACATGACAGGCGGGTCTGGTCGGTTGGTTGAGGTAGAGGTGATGTCTTAGTGACACATCCCAGACTTAATCAGTACAAAAGGAGTCATTTTGGTTTTCTACTACTAGTAGAACCACTGTCGTTGTTTATTCGAACTATCTTGATTTGACTCCAAATCTGCCTATGCCATCTATTTTCTTTCCTGCAGTTTCTACCAAGTTGTTCATTGAGAATTCCCCCAGCATTCTATGTCGTAGAGCACACAGACATGGGCACTCAAAGAGATAGCGAAAGACTGTCTCCCTAGAATCTTCTTGGTTGCATCTTCTACATCTATCGTTATCGGCCACCCCATCTTCCTTGAATGGCCTCGGATAGACCAATGGCCGGTTATTATTGACATAATTCCGAAGATTTCTGTTCTTGGCTTTCTTAACAGCTCGTCAGTTCTGGACTTGTTGTAATCTGGCCGCGTTTCATTCGCTATTTTGCAGGTATCGGTCTTGGTCCATCTTTCAAGAGCCTGCTTCTGCAATTGCAAAAAAATCTCCCTTTTATAGACGCTTCGGAGACAACCCACTGCTACCACTTCGGATACTCTAGAGGAAGTCCCCTGTCTTGCCAGCTCATCAGCTTTCTCATTTCCTTTTATGTTCCTATGGCCAAGTACCCAGATGAGAATGATGCCTATCGTAGATGATAAGGCACGACGATTTTTGAATTGGTTGTTGGTGGCTTTATAGCTAAGATAGCAGCTTGACTATATGAAAAAATACGTGCTTCTGATAGTTGTTGTGGATGATTTCTGATTATCCTGCAAGCTTCCCTTTTCCCGAGAACCTCTGCTTCAAAGATACTATTCCGATTCCCCAGGCGAAAGCACATAGAAGTTTCGAGTTATTTCAAATACACACCCACGCCGACGCCGACGCTGCAATCCATCTTGGATCCATCGGGCGGGTCTACATAGACTAGAATAATGGTGATGTTATCTAATGTACCCCTAGCTAAGGTGTGTCACCACAGCAGCATTCTTTAAAAAGTGTTCGTGTTTGTAGCATTCGACGGCATTTTTGACCCCACTTTTACACACCCAGCCGCGTATGGATGTCCCAAAATGTTGGAAATTTATTTTGTGATATTCAATATTGAAGTATACTCGTACACTTAGCAGAGAGTAGGTCAAATTATTGGTATAAACAGAGTTTTAAATTTTGTACAATTTTATTAAGAATATCTTTGTCGAACACTTTAACTCAATAACTCCCCCATGAAAGTGCCTTTTTGTGCCTTGTTTTAGAAGTTTTAAAAAATTTATTTCGCTAATTAATGGTTACCCGAAAACTTTCACAAACAAATATAAATGGGTTTTTAGCTATTACAAAAACAAAAATACTGATTTAGTGAAATTTCACATAAATTGGCTTTCGAAAGGGAATCTTTTATTATTTGGTTTTCGACAGGAGTTTTTTAATGTAAAGGAAAGGAACTTTTAATGTAAAATCTAAAGTGTGTGACACTCAAAACTATTTTCCACATATTTTCAAAAATCAGTATTAGAACTTTTTATCCTACCTAAATCTATCCACCCTAATATCTATATAAATATATTTGTCTAAGTCATACCAACTAATATTTTGTTTAACAGAAAAACATACAAAATTCTGAACGCATCGAGTGGCCCATAGTTGTGCTGCGTGAGAATGGCAATATTTATGTACTAATGGCCGGACTAGACAGTCAGAAGTAAGTTTTTGCTAAAAATTTATGAATTTTTTTTTTCTTAATTAAATTTACTTGCTTGCATTTTCCTCACACAGACCACGCCTACAAGGCCCTCTTACAATTAGGCCACAGAGTAGCGATAATTATGGCTTGGATTCTTGCGCCATTTTGGTCATACCATCTTTGCCACCCACACTAATCATTGCCGAGTCGAATGGCAATCTGCATCACGCACTATTTCTCGAAGCAGAGGAGGCAGAAGAGGTGTGTAGTGGAAATGTCTACTTTTATTTCAGCTAAAAATTTATACTTTTTTTTTTTCTAGTCTTTCAATGAAGTGGACATTAATTTGGACATACATCCGTCGGAGTACACAGTGCATGTGCTGGAGACAGTCATGCTGGAGTTGGGTTTGCCCAAAGATGATCCAAAATCAAAGACATATAATTGTCCAATACATTTAAAACGGTTTGTTTGATATTTCATTATACATTTTTTTATATGCATTTGTTGTTGTCTCGCTTCTTTTTGTTCTATTTAATGGTATTATATAGATTTTTTGGTTTTATAATATTATTATTATTACTATTTTTTAAATTTTTTTTTGTATTAAGAAAACCTACACCTACGATAGAAAACGATAGAATCTCAAAATTTGGACCAGTTTTCACATTTTTTTGTTTCCGTCAAGTCGAAAAAGTATTAAAAATCAACGTAATTTTTCAAACTTGCGCTTTATTTACTTAAGAATTTCCAAGTAATTTTTCTAGAAATTCTCATGAAAAATCACGGATTTGTGATGAAAAGTTTGTGCACTTTTTCTAATTTTTATATAATATAAAGTTTGAGACTTGGATTTATATAGTTTTACTAGCTTTACTAAAAAAATTATAATAATAAAAATTCAAAACAAAAAAGAAAAAGTAGTCAAAACTGGTCAAAATGTGGATATGCTATGATTTGTCGCTGGCTGTAAAAGTTATTTTTTTAGTAGAAATATTATCGGGTAATTGTCTGTCATTACTGGATGACCGCCTACATTGAAGTTTAAAAACGAAAGACATTTTTTTGTTTTTTTATTTCTGTTCACCCACCTCTGGGTCCACCATATTTGTAGCCAGCAATCATTATGGTCAAGTTCTAAATTTTTTTTTATTTTATTAAGTGCCATAGAGGTTATATAAAGAACGCGATAGCCGATAAACAACCGTCTCGTGACATTGCTCGTTTTGCAAAAAAAAAATTCCACGACATTCCGGCATATTCCTTAGGTCCTCTGAGAAAACGTTCGATGTCTTTTTGGCGTCATTCTCCCTTTTTAGATCTTTGATAAATTTTTGGCTTCAATTTGTGCGTCTCGCTGTTGTTCCACAAATGCTAAGACCTATAGTTTTATGCCACCTCCGAATGGTAAGATGGTTTTTTATGAGGAACTTTTTCATGGCAGAAATGCTCCCGAAGGTTTTCCGTGTCCTGCCATGAGACTGCCGGTTTAGAAAAAACTGTTTTCTATCATATGATATTTCTTGCCCGGGATCTTGAAAACGAGCACTAGCGAATGGTAGTCACGCACCAGCCCATTCGGCTACGGCGGCCGACAGTTCCCCCGACAGTCGCTTCTACGTTACCGGGACGAATCGGATTTACAATATATCCGGCCAAAGATTGTCAGTCCAGCAGCACTCCCTGTACATGTGTGGGGAATGTTTTTGCTGCTACAACAACAACAGCGGCGGTAGAAAAAAATCAAAAATTAAAAAATATATATAATATTAAAAATTAGAAAACATTAAAAAAAAAATAATTCACTGGTTGAATATTAGAGTATTAAAAATAGTTGTCTCAAAAATGCGTCCATAAAAACTGTTAATGCGACTTGGAATTGACCAAAGATGGGACACAGAAATGGGAAACATTATATTTAATTTTTTCGATTTTTTTTAAGTACACTGCAATAATGGTTGTTCAGAAGCCCCTACAATTATGTTCACTTATGCATTTTATTATTATTATTATTATTATTATATTATTTCATTTTAGGTTAGATAGACGAGCTGCGCTTAAAAAAGTTCACTCAATTGTTTTCTTTTCAATTTTATTTTACTCTTAATTTTAGTTTTTTTATGTATTTTTTGCTTTTTTAATCATATAGTAAAAATCATATCATTTTTAAATAATTTTTTTCTTTTCTTTAAATTTTATTTTGCCTTTATATTTTTAATTTATATTTAATCATGAAACAAAAATTTTTTTTTTTTCTTTCAATGTAAATTTTTTCTTTTAATTTGTTTTGTTTTATTTTTATGCTGTTTTAATTTTCGTAAAATTTTTTATTTCAAAATTTTTTGAGTACTTGTGCTTTCTTCATCTCAAAGTAAATGTCACATCTTTTTTAAATTAATGTTTTTTTACTTACATTTTTAATATTAATTATATTTTTTTCTTAAATTTTATTTCTACTTTGAAACTTTAGTTTATTTTGCGTATTTATGCTTTTTCGATCATAAAGTGAATGACATATCTTTTGAAAAACATGTTTTTTTTATTTAATTAAATTTAATTTTATTTTTTCTCAATTTGGTGTTTTTAATTTACGTTTTTAATCTTCGTTTACTTTTTAATTAAATTTATTTCATAAATTAATGGCATATCTTTTTTGAACACATTCTTTTTTATTTAATTTTTACTTTTTATTTTTTTTTTATTTTATTTTATTTAATTATTTTTCTTCGTTTGGGTTTTTATTTATTTAATTTATTTTATTTTTTACTTTTTTAAATTTAATTTTTTTCGAAGATATTTTTTTTAATTTAATTTATTTTTTACTTTTATAATTTTAGTTAACTTCTTAATTTTATTTTATTTTTAAATTTTTGTTGTGTATTTATGTTTTTTTGTTTTAATTAAATTAAATTTAACTTTATTTTTTCTCAATTTGGTTTTTTAATATAATATAATTTTTGTTTTTTTACTTTTTTAATATTCGTTTACTTTTTAATTAAATTTATTTCATAAAGTAAATGGCATATCTTTTTTAAAAACATTTTTTTTAATTTATTTTTTTCTTAATTTAATTTAATTTTTTTTCTTCGTTTGGCTTTTATTTTTTTTCAAATTTAATTTATTTTGATTTTTACTTTTTAAACTTAAATTTTTTTCGAATATTGTTTTTTTAATTTAATTCATTTTTTTACTTTATTATTTTTTTATTTTTATTTTTTACTTTTTTAATTTTAGTTAACTTTTTAATTTTATTTTATTTTTGTGTATTTACGCTTATTTGATCTTAAAGTAAATGTCATATCTTTTTTAAAAAAAATTTTTTTATTTGATTTAATTAAATTTTTTTTCTCAATTTGGTTTTTTTAATTTAATTTATTTTTTTTTAATCTTCGTTTTCTTTTTAAATTTAATTTTTTTTTTGTGAATTTTTGCTTTTTGGATCATAATTTAAATGTTATGTCTTTTTTAAATCATTTTTTATTTTGTTTTTTGTTAATTTAAAGTTTGTTTTATAGTTTCATTTTACTTTTTTAATGTTAGCTAATTTTTTGCATTTATGCGTTTTTGATCTCAAAATAAATTCCATACCTTTTGTAAATTAAGTTAGTTAAGTTAATGTTATTTATTTATTTTCTTAATGTGTTTTTTTTTAATTTATTTTATTTTTTACTTTTGTAATTTTAATTTAGGTAAGTACTTATTTAATTTAATTTAATTTTTTAATATGCGTTTATTTTATTTTTATGATTTTGTATCGTATAATAAATACTTTTTTTTTATTTTAGTAAAAGCAAAGATCATGTTTTGCTTTGAATTAAGTTTTTTTTTAATTTTGATTTTTTAATATATTTCACTTAGTTTTTTTTTACCTTTTAGTTTTTGTTTTTTTAATTTTCGTTTTTTGTTTTTACTTTTTAGTTTTAATTTTATTATGTATGCTTTTTTCGTCATCACATTGCTAATTTAACATTCAATTTCTTAAATTTCTTCCAGTGATTATATCAATGAGATGCGCTACTTCGCCTACCACAATGCCGGGTTGCATGCGATCACCATTAATTTCATATCCGAATTGCAGCGTTTCATAGAAAGTGATGGTGAGCAATTCCACTCTAAACCTCAACTCTCACACTGAACATCAGCACTAATTTACTTTTAATAATACTTTTTCTACTACTCTCTCATAGTCGACTCCGACATCAGCCCGCTCTCGATCGCCTCACACGCCGAATATATCGTTTGCACAAAAATCGATGCCAGCGAACGCATCAATGCCGTACTCGGCTTCGTGCTGCTACAAATGCCCTCGGGCGTCGTACTACTACTTAGCAGCGGTGAGATTATTAGTTTGAAATTGATCATTGACCCGAAAATACTTGTGGAATCGGTCAAACTAAAGGAGGAAACCGAAAAGTCAATGCCCAAATTGGAAGCCGAATCCGAATTGGATCGTATGTTGGAGCCATCCTTCGTGGATCACATCAAAAGTATGCTCAAACGTGATGTTACACAACCGATACTCTCTGTGGATAAGACCAGTACACCAACGCCACAAGAAAGTTATGAGTTGTTAGCACAAGCAATAGAAGTACTGCGCACACAGTATCTGATGCGGCATGAGCAGGTGCGCGGCGAGATCACAAAGCGTGTAAATACGATAAAATTACGCAAGGAGCAGCAGGAGCGTGAAATTGCCGATTTGGAAAAGGAGCGTGAAAATATACGTGAGACGGCGCATAGGCTAGCCGAGCGTTTCGAGGAGATTAGCGATCAGCAGGAGATCATAACAAAGAAGTGAGCAGGGCGAATTCAGTGAAAAAAAGTTTAATTATTATATATTATATAAATAGAATTGGCTCTTCACCTTTTATTGGGTGTTTGGCTGAGTTCCTCCTCCTATTAATTACTACTATTTTATATTGAACAGATGCCAACATCTGGTGCGCCAGGCACATACACGCCTACCAACCAATCCGATTGCTGATAAGGAATTTGCACAGGAGGTAGAACGTATCAATAAGGAGACTAAGGCTTTGACAAATGCTATGCAGAAGGCGCGGGACACCATCAACAAGCAAACCTATCATGTAACTGTTCTTACTTTTCATATTAAAAATAATATGAAATTACGCTTTCACTTTTTGTCTCCTACAGATCTCGAAATACAATCAGACAGCAAAGAAAAAGACATTTCATTTACCCGAGCGACAGGAGAAGAATATCAAAGAAATACTAATACAGATGTAAGTAAAAATGATATTGGATAATGGTACGCGTAAAACTTTTCGAGGATTAGGTTGAGTTTGTCGCACCCATTTGGTGTGCATTGTTGACATACTTTGTGATAATTTGTATCAAATTGAAGAGCTTTAAGAGCCGATTATGAAATGGAATATACAAACAGACATTAAGCCACGTTCATCGGAAGACCCTTACCACCTCCCTAAAGTCTCGATCCCCGAATGCCGTTATTTGAGCCCAACCACCACCCATTGCAGACGAAGAGCTCCAACTTCCCCGAGAGTCCCGCGTAACCTTGGTACAAATATGTGTCCACCATGTGAAGGCACACCACCTTTTCACATGTCCCATCAAACCTACTCACCTAACACCCCTCGCTCTCTGGACCCAAGCTATCGAAACAGCACATTTGCTAGACCTATCGTTAGATGAGTTAGACGTAGATGATCGGTGACTACACCTTAGTAAACTGCTACAACATCAACAACAACAAAAGGTATGCCCATTTTAACACGATGCATGCCAAGCGGATTTGAAGAAAATTTTCAACAAAACCCAATCAAGTTTTTTTCTTTTTTTTTGGAATATTGATTTCTTAGTGATTTTATAATTGTTTTTATATGTGGCATATATTTGTTCAATAAGGCCCTGTATGACGAATTCGAGTTCGTTATGTTCCTATGACAGTCGGTCCTACGTAACCGGAATGTCTCGGATTTATATCCGGCCAAGTCACTCCAGCAGCGTTCCCCGAGCATGTATGGGGTTGTGTATGCTGCTGCAACAACAACAACACCGAAATTAAAGACGTAATAATCATCATAGCGCTTGTGCAATTTAGTCGTGCGTTTTGTCGGATTTTTACATTTCTCTCACCTGAGACGTCACGCCTCTATGACGGATCCAATCTTCTATTCTAAAGGGTTGATTAGGAGCTTATGTTGTTGTTGTTTTTGTTGTTGGAGGCCTGCTCTACTGGCTTTGCACGATTTGCTTTACTTTAAAAGCTTCTATGGCAACAAGGAAATAATAATCAGAAAAAATCGAGGCGACGCCTGAAATGGAAATGTCAAAGACCGACAAAGGCAATGCCAAATAAAAACTTATAGTTTGTTTCAAGCGCGTGAAGAAACGCGTCTATTTGACCAACTTTAATATAGTGCAGTCCATTTCTATGCCTTTTTCACATTGGAAGCACCGCAAGCTGGCGCATTTTTAATGGATGAAATTCTAAGATATTGATTTGCATTAGTGACGTATATTGTTGTTGTAGTTTGTCAACATAAAACTTTCCTCATGAACTGTTTGGACATTCTGCTAAAGTGACAATCCTTGGCGGAATATAAATCTGGGTCGTTCCGGTAACCTGGTACCAATTGCCGGGAGAACGAGCTAATAAACCTGTTTTTCTTGTTGTTTATAAAGATTTCCATCACTCAAAATATTTTCTTTTTTTTTTGTTATTTAGTAAAAATATTGTTCAAAAACAAAATTGAGGACTAATTTTGCGCCACCTTATATATTCATACATGAAGTGGGTATCATAACTATAGCACAGGCGTTTATTCACAATTAATTTATTTCTTATTTAATTTTTAATATCTCCTTACGAAAACATAATTCGTTGTATTATTCTTCTTCTTCTTAATTGTTTAACAAATTGCGCCAGTCGTTTCTTTCGCTAATTAGACATACCAAGTGAAGCCAAGTCCTTCTCCACCTGCTCTTTCCAACGCAGAGAAGGTCTTCCTCTTCCTCTGCTACCACCAGCTGGTTATTACAATCCGTAAAATCCACAAAATCCAAGCTTCAAACTTTGTTCAAAGTTATATATATATAATTGGCGCGTACACCCTTTTTGGGTGTTGGGCCGAGCTCCTCCTCCTATTTGTGGTGTGCGTCTTGATGATGTTCCACAAATGGAGGGACCTACAGTTTTAAGCCGACTCCGAACTGCAAATATTTTTATGAGGAGCTTTTTCATGGCAGAAATACACTTGGAGGTTTGCCATTGCTTGCCGAGGGGCGACCGCTATTAGAAAAATGTTTTTCTTAATTTTGGTGTTTCACCGAGAACCGACGTTCACTCTGTGAATTGCGAATGGTAGTCCCGCACCAACCCATTCGGCTACGCCGCCCGCCTGTTTGTTCAAAGTTACCAAAACTCAACAAATTTGCATCAAAATTTCACACTTTTTAATTAGAATCTTTAAAAACATTTCGGGTATGCAGTTTTGTAGCTCATCGAACGTTGGTTCGATTTTATGAAGCCTGTGAAATTGTGGCCGATGGCATAGAGCAATACAGGGAAAGTTTGAACTGACTTTTTTTATTTTAAATTTTATTTATTTACTTTTTTTTCATTTTTATGTTGCTGGCAATATTAGTCATTTTCTTCCATATAACGGTTGCTCGCTATTTTTTTTATATGAACACTTAACACTGTCACCATTTTTGAGCTTTCACTTTATTATTGAATGCCATCGGGCACAACTTCACATGTTTCATTAAATCGAAACAGCCAACACCTCTTTTGATACTTTTGAAATCATTTGAAATCAATATGAATGAAAATCTGGTTGCAATTTAAAGCAGTGCGCCAACAGAGTCGTTGACAATTCAGATAAAACGGCAGTAAATTCAGTTAATTCGAAAAAAATAATTATGCATACGAAGCACTCTGTAAATTTTTGTTTGTTTGCTTGTCCTAGACATGTACTCAAGACTTCAAATGTTGGAGGCGTATGGAACTTTGAAATGTCGGTTACACCCTGTGCGATGCAGCTGTACAGTACGCATGGAAAATTTTTTTTTTTTAGTGACCCGAGAGGGGTAGAAAATGAAGTATGTTTTAATATAATATAAAAATTAAAAAATAAAATTGTTTGCTAGAATGATGACATAAGCATACCCTTACAGACAAATAAGCTACTTATCTTTGAGGAAATTGTAAGAGCAGCGAATGAAAGATGCAGAATTGCCCCACAATTGTGACCGACTTTCACTGCTAAACGCACAGAATCTTTGCTAAGGAAGAAATAAGCAGTCTTAGCACACTGACATCTGTTGTAGCTGGGCACGTCCTAATAGGCAGATCCGCCCAGAGGATGGACCCATGACTTCAGCAGAAGCTGTCTAGATGAGGAGGAGACGATCCAGCACCTCCTATGCGATTATCCTGCTCTATGCAGACGTGATTTACCATTTTCGGTAGACATTTCTTTAATGAATTGGAAAATCTCAGTACTGTAGAAGGAATCTTCTACAATTTTTGAAAAATGCACACTGGTTTTAGGAGATATAAGGACAAGTTCCCCACGCGGCATCACAATGGGCCATGGCCTGAGTGTGTCCTACAGTGTACAACCACTTCAACCTAACCTGGAATTTCTTGATGACTGATGTCCAATTAGAGTTCGGGTGCATTCTCGTCCAATTTGGAGTTTGCAAAATCTAATTAAAAAAATATTTATGTAAAAGCATGCATGGGCCCTACTTTCGATTGAAAAAAAGGAAAAACTCTCTATGAAGCAGCATTGCGCTGGATATCGGAATGAAGAAAAGCATAATAAAAAAATATCTATTTGGAAAAATCTGCTTATGTGAATTAAATGTATTTTATTTTAGACTCATATGCTAAATGTTCCTAAACTAATCAAATTAACTATCAACTAACAAATTCCACCAAATTCGCCTTGCCTGGAGACAATTTTTAGGGGCCTCTTTGTTATGATGTTGTTATTATTGTTGTTGTTGTTGTTGTAGCAGCATGAACATTCCGCATACATATACAGGGAATGCTGCTGAAGTGACCGTCCTTGACCGGGTCGTTCCGGTTACGTAGAACCGACTGTCGTATGAACGACCTCCTTGTTATCGAAGGTAACGCCCTTCATATGGTGTAGCTGGACAATGTAGAACTCCTTGTTCACCACACAGACTCGCCTATGACACCTACTCCCATACACGTTGCAAATGTCCCGGGCTGCTTCGGCAGCTTTTTGACCTCGATGAAAAACAAAGAAGAGCAGGTGTCGAAAATGTTGCCTCCTGAGTATTATATTTCTATTAACTAATAATTAAGTAACTCAAAAATACAATTAACATACTTTTGTAGAGCAGAAAGAGTTATATCGAATGAATACTTATCCTTTGCCAAACAGCAAACAAATCGTTGTAAATAAAAGAAAATATAAAATCGCTATGAACTTGTTCCGCAACCAAATATTTTGCCGCAATATCCCATACGTGTAAGTATGTAATTTTCTGGGAAAGGTTTTTAGAAGCTAAGAAAGAAGTACTCCGCAAAAAAACGGGGTCATAGGAGGAGTGATTATACTTCCTAAAGATAATTTGTTTACAAATTTTTATATATGCAGAGTAAATTTTTACATAAAATTATTAGTAAAAGTCACAATATTTTATGGGCCGAAGCTATCATAGGAAATACTTAATGGACGTTTACCTCTAAATGTAGGTCGTAAAGTTTTATGCTGACACCTGAAACAAGAAGTGTATTATGTGCTGCTTTTTTGCTGCGGTTGGGTTACCCACGGACGCACTCCTACACGCTATAGTACTTCTCTGGTCGTATTGTAATTTAAAAGCTATTTGTTTATTAATTTTTTTTGATGTGAAACATCTATTGGCTCACTTGTAAACCGAATCGTTGGCGTGGCGACGCTTGCCGTGTGTAGTAGTATTTATGTGTAGTAGTATGAGAAGTGCTAAGCCAATTTCAAAGGAACAACTCACAAATGATGTGGGTTAAAGTGTGTTAGTATGTGTGCCATGTTAGAGAGACAAATGTAGAGTTGCTAAAGAGGGGCAAGTTGGATGCTTGTGAGTGCTTAGTAAATGTTGGTGCGTTATGTGTTTTTTGAATGTGTTCGGTAATTTGCTATGTAGATAATAGGAATTCGATTACAGAGAATTCATGGGAAACTGGAAGGCTGACTAGAGTGGGCACCTTTGAGGCGCGCTCTCTGTTCGAAGAAATGACGAAGGTCAGTGTTTGAGTTGAAAAATATTAAAAGGTCACAGAAAGCAGAGCCACAGCAGAAAGAAGTTTCATTACTCATTTATTTAAACCAAGTGGAACTATTTTGCAATGCCAAATTTATTGCTTTATTAATTCGAAATGAAAAGTGCAAACTTATTTAATAGCAAATTCGAGATATGCCAGCTCGTAATGAGCAAAAGTTGAAATTGAATAAAAAGTTTAAGCCTCTTGAGGAAGGCATATTTTAAAGACACATTTTGATTATCATACAAAGTGGCACAAAATTAATCATGCTATCGGATTATTTATATTTTTTACAAATAGTGTATAAGAACATATAAGTATAAAAACACTAGCAATGGCGGGCGTAAAGGTCAAAAGTCATCACTCAATATAATTTCTTTATTTATTATTTTTTTTATTTTATTTAATAATTTTCAAATACAAATCTGGATGATTAATTTTGCGCCACCTGAAAATTCTAAAATTCCATCACTCAAAGTCATTTTTTTATTTAATTTTTTTTTTTTAATTTTATTTAATAATTTTCAAATACAAAACTGGATGATTAATTTTGCCCCACCAGAAACGGCCAAAAATATTTCATCACTCAAAGTCATTTATTTATTTAATTTTTTTTTTTAATTTTATTTAATAATTTTCAAATACAAATCTGGATGATTAATTTTGCGCCACCTGAAAATTCAAAAATGTCAGCACTCAAAGCACACTTAAAAGAGAATTTCAATTGCAAATCAACAACAATCCAAGAAAATCTACTACCAAATATGGAACAACAATAGATGCTGTATTTATGAGATATCTTGATAATATTTCATCCAATACTTTTGTAACGTACTTTAGTTATCATCGACCAATCGTCACAGTAATACCGGCAGAGGAAACATCGAATATAACAATTACTGAAGTCACAGATGAAAATATTTGAATTGTGGCTTGATATTAATATCGAATTTTGATATCACATGTAAATAAATGCTTATTAAATAAAGTTACCATTTTCTGTAAGAAATTCGTAATACTTCATTTTTTCATTAGGCTATATTTGATTCCTGTAAGAATATTATCTTTTATGCATATGACTTGTACACACACGATGTTTCACATCTGTCAGGCGTCCCATGACGGCTCACATTTTTTCTATTTTATAAGTTTCTATCCTTATGGCGTCGAAATATTTCGTAAAATATGGGTCAATTTTATTTGGGTAAATTTTACTCTGTCCGAGTTTTTGCTAATTTATGGTAATGTCCGTGAAGCTCTTCTCCTGCATATTCGAATAAACTTTTATTTATTATAACTTTAATAAATAATAGTAAATTAATTTATACTTATTTTTATGCAAAGTATTTATACTGTTCTTTTTTTTGCAGTGCTGCCGAGGTGGATAGCCAAATTCGTGATGTGAAGTACATAAACCAACAACTTGGCATTTAAAATCGTTAACAGTTTCTGCGAATTTTAGTATCAACATCCATTAATTACACTTAAATAATAGAGGCGAGAAATCCCACTAGCATAGTTTCGAAACACATCAAACGTTCAAATATTGAAATTAATAATACAAATTTGTTTTGGTTATTTTTGCGTTTTGTTGATTGATTTTTGATGCATTACATTTCATTTTTCATAAATATTTTGATTTAATTAAAATGCTTAACTTTCATGTTAATATAAGCAGCAAACGTTACCAATAAATTTCAAGTCCACATTTATTGTATGAAAAAACGCTCTTACTCTTTTCCCTACTAAATCATACTTTATTCGCAGCATAGACAAAAAATGTCACTGGCAATGGTGCACTCCTTCCTACCGCACATTTACAGGTTGCTTGCGTTGTTTACTTTCGCGTTGAGAGGCTCTTACACTCCCAATTCTCAAGTAGGTGTTGGGACATAGCAGCGTTCTATAAAACAATCTGTCTGTGGTGCTACGAGTCACCCAATGCGATCAGAGTCACAAAATTTTCGATGGATCAGGTACAACCGTACGGGAGGTAACGAAATTCCTTAGCAAATTAAATAGAAAGTTGGCACTATCGGGTAATTTCCGAAATTCGCTTCTGAGTGAATTTTAATGCACCTACTGGAAAAATTCAATAAAATTCACCCGGAAGTACAGAATCTGCCCGAATACCTGGTTGAACTAATCACGGAACATAAGCAAGGGAACAGCAGACAATTGACACAGGTATCATTTGAAACCTACTACGAGGGGTGCCTTTTATATTTCGGGATTTGGCAACCCTGATGTTGCAATCTGGCAACTGACAGCTGTATCGCAAAGTTTGACATTTTTTGGCTTTTACCTACTCAGAACGTTTTGAAATACCAGCGCTATTTGTGTTGTTTGCAGTAACTTAAAAGATTCATCTCGGTCCAAAAATGGAATTAAATCGTGAACATTTTCGTGCGATTATTTTTTACAACTTTCGACGTGGATTAATTCAGCAACATTGCATGGATGAACTTAATTCATTTTTTGGCGATGAAGCTCCATCAAGGATCAGTGTTTATCGATGGTATGGTGAATTAAATCGTGGTCGTAGTTCACTCCAAGACGAATTTCGTGAAGGTCGTCCAAAATCAGTTGTTGTTCCGAAAACCATTGATGCTGTGCGCGAACTGATATTGCAAGATCGTCATGTGACCTATCGTGAGATTGAGACAATCTTAGGCATTAGTGGGGCCAGCATACATTCAATATTGCATAAACATTTGACTGTCAAAAAAATTTGATCGCGTTGGATCCCACACAATTTGTCAATCGCTCAAAAAAAGGCTCGTGTCGATTGGTCGAAGGAAATGCTCAAAAAACACGATCGCGGGGCTTCGAAACACGTCTATGACATCGTGACAGGTGATGAATCATGGATTTACGCGTATGAGCCCGAAAGTAAACAGCAGTCGACTGTATGGGTGTTTCAAGATGAGCCAAATCAAACAAAGGTTGTTCGCGCACGAAACACTTCCAAGCAAATGGTCGCCTGTTTTTTCGGAAAAACTGGACATGTCGCAACCGTACCACTAGAACAACGCAGAACAGTAAATTCTGAGTGGTACACAACCATTTGTTTGCCAGTTGTCTTCCAAGAAATTAGGAAAACCAATCGCCAAATATGGATCACTCTTCACCAGAGCTCTCACACATCGGTTCAAACAACTGCATTTTTGAGCACCCAAAACATCGAATTAATCTGTCATCCGCCGTATAGTCCTGACTTGGCACCGAATGACTTCTTTTTATTCCCGTACGTAAAAAACAAACTGAGAGGTCAACGTTTTTCGACACCTGAAGAAGCGGTTGCGGCATTCAGAATGCATGTTTTGGAGGTACCTCATTCAGAGTGGCAAAAGTGCTTCGACAATTGGTTCAAACGCATGCAAAAGTGTATAGATCTTCATGGAGAATATTTTGAAAAACAATAAAGTGATTTTCGGTGATTAAAATTTGTTTTTGTTCTCTAATCCCGACATATAAAAGGCACCCCTCGTATGTATCCGCTGTCTATGGGAGGAAAACAATACAGAAACACCTTTTTCTGTTAGTTTGTGGCGTTTTCTAGGCTACAGTAGTGCATTTATGGGTCACATTAAATAAGAATGGAAAAGATGCATTATCCTTCTCTAGACAGTTTTCTTGCAAGCTTGGATGATGAGAATACCCGATGAGGCATCCCTTGAAGTGTTTGAGAAAAAAATCGTGTGGAAGATTTTCGGACCTTTGCACGTTGGCGACGGCGATTATCGTAGTAGGCAATGGAATGATGAGCTGTACGAGTTTTACGACCAAATAGACACGGCGCAGCGAATAAAGATTCAGCGGCTTCGTTAGCTGGGTCGTATCCTCCGAATGGTTACAAACGCTCTTCCGTCAAAATTTAAAACTTTCTTTCTAAGAATTAAAAAAAAAATCTACCACTCAGTTTCATAGTCCATTAAATTTTTAGTAGAACAAAGTGCAAGTGCTAAGTTGCTAGAAAAGCCCGTTAATTTATCCCCCTGAATGTCATGCATTTTTTTATATGGCGAAAATGCGCAACATTGTTTGCGGAAAAAAGTGAATGAAAATGAAAATTTTGAACCACTTTAAACTGACACAATTTTATACTCAAATTTAATGAGCCACAAAACTACGTTCTATATATTTTTTTTTAATTTTTATTAAATATTTTAATATTTTGATGCAAATTTGTTCAATTTGTGAAAAAATGAGTGCTATTACAACAATCCTCGGACACAATTATGCGAGTATAAAAATATTTGAGGAAATCGCGCACCAGGCACACCAGACGCACGGTTCGCATGTCAATGTTGCTGAAAACATGTTGCTAGCAACATATTGCGCCCAAGCACAATATCCATGCACATACATACATACATATGCACGACGAGTACTATGCGAATCTGCAAAATGAAACATTGCATTTGATTTTATTTTGAATATGTTTTTGTTCGTTTTTTCTTTATTTTTTTCGCCTTGCTTTGTGATTCTTTCAATTTTCTTAAATTATATATAATAAAATGTTTAAAAGCGCCACGATCATACGAGCGCAATGTAATTGTTAAAAAAATTAATGTATTAACATAAAAAAATAGTCTTAGCAAAAGATTTCCCTCGATTGGTGTATCGTCAATGATGAGTAGGCCCAAGTTCTCCGAGGCAAGGTGCATGCAGAGTGTGAAGAGAATAAATTGGGCACGTTGGAAGTCTTGGGTTCGTCCGCGCTCCAACAATTCCTGCACAGCCGTGTATGCATGTTCAACAAGTCAATGATCGATGAGCGGGCCCCAGAACATTTTCGAAATTTTCGTATCATCTTCGGTAATGAAGAATTGACGTCCCAAATGTAGAAACTCCTTTAACGACACTTGGCCATCGCCATTCTTGTCTATCACAGCAAAAGAAATTGCAGCATCGTCATCCGAAAGACCCAAGCAATGGAAGAACAACTTATACTGGTCGAGATCCAAGTGGCCGGTGTGATCGTAATCAACGGCCTGCAAAAAAAATTTGAAAAAATATATTCAATATTTGTTAACTCTGGTGGATAGTTTGCAATTAGTTACCTTAAATAAATACGGCAGAAAGCGACCAATGCGCTTTACCATCTGCTCGTCGTTGAGACGATGATGCACTTCAACAAGAAACTGCTCGGCAGTTATTAAATTATACGGCGTTATTTCACCGAATTGCTCCTCCCAAGTTTGGCGCATCACTTGCTCGAATTCAGCCGACACCTCGGGCGTGAGATGACCCAAGTCAGTGAAGCGTTTGGCAATCAATTTGAAATCGTCAAACGATATGACGCCATCGCGATTAACGTCGAGTATGCGATGAAGCGTACGCATTTTGCGACGCCAGAACTCTGAATCGCCCTGCAAAGAGAAGAAGCAGAGAAGAGGGGTTAAAACTTTGTACAGAGTGCAATGAAATTTTTTTTGGAATGAAAGTTACTTTTTTGGTTTAGATAAAAAGAGAAGCTGAAGATTAGTACTATAAAAAATGCGCTTGAATTAAAAAAAAAAATAATTAAATCACTATTGAGAGAAAGAACTACAGCTTGACTCGATTTCTAATGAATTTTTGTATAAAATGAAATTTTTTGTATAAAAATTAAACTCAATTTTGTGTGGAAAGGAGCTAAAGCAAGACTCGATTTCTAATGAATTTTTTTTTATAAAAAATTAAACTAAATGAATTTGTAATGATTTTTTTTTTATGAAAAATTAAACTCAATTTTGTGTGAGAAGCAGCTAAAACATGACCCAATTGTTTATTAATTTTGTTTTTCTAAAAAGTTGAGCTCAGTTTTATGTGAAAATGAGTTAAGGTAAGCTTGACTGAATTTGTAATGAATTTTTGTTATTTTATGAAAAATTAAACTCAATTTTATGTGAAAATGAGTTAAGCTAAGCTTGACTGAATTTGTAATGATTTTTTTTTTATGAAAAATCAAACTCAATTTTGTGTGAGAAGCAACTAAAACATGACCCGATTTTTAATTAATTTTGTTTTTCTAAAAAGTTGAGCTCAGTTTTATGTGAAAATGAGTTAAGGTAAGCTTGACTGAATTTGTAATGAATTTTTGTTATTTTATGAAAAATTAAACTCAATTTTATGTGAAAATGAGTTAAGCTAAGCTTGACTGAATTTGTAATGATTTTTCTTTATGAAAAATTAAACTCAATTTTGTGTGAGAAGCAGCTAAAACATGACCCGATTTTTAATTAATTTTGTTTTTCTAAAAAGTTGAGCTCAGTTTTATGTGAAAATGAGTTAAGGTAAGCTTGACTGAATTTGTAATGAATTTTTGTTATTTTATGAAAAATTAAACTCAATTTTATGTGAAAATGAGTTAAGCTAAGCTTGACTGAATTTGTAATGATTTTTTTTTTATGAAAAATTAAACTCAATTTTGTGTGAGAAACAGCTAAAACATGACCCGATTTTTAATAATAGGACTATGAATAAGTTCGTTACGGTTTTACAACAGATGGCGTAACTTGATTATTATTCCATCGATCCACATTTCCAAACATTCATTGGAGAGCTACTGTCGTAAGGCACAAACGTCAGTATAAGTTTTTTATTTGAAGCGTAAACAACAATATTCTTACCACACTTGAAAATGTCGAATTTCGTGCCAAATAATGTGTTTTTGCGGGGAATTCTTCTTCATTATTTTAATATGAAGAAAAAAGCAGCCGAAAGTCATCGTATCTTGGTGGAAGTTTATGGTGAGCATGCTCTATCTGAGCGAACGTGCCAGAAGTGGTTTGCACGCTTTAAAAGTGGTGATTTTGGCTTGGAAGACGAAGAACGCGAGGGTGCGCCGCCAAAGTTCATGGATACCGAATTGGAGGAATTGCTCGATCAAGATCCGGCTCAAACGCAAGAAGAGGTTGCAAAAACTTTGGGAGTTGATCAATCAACCATTTCCAAACGTTTAAAAGCCATGGGAATGATCCGAAAGGTAGGCCATTGGGTGCCGTATGAATTGAAGCCAAGAGACGTTGAACGCCGTTTTATGGCATGCGAACAACTGCTTCAACGGCACAAAAGAAAGGGTTTTTTGCATCGAATTGTGACTGGCGATGAAAAGTGGGTCCATTACGACAATCCAAAACGTCGGGCAACGTATGGATACCCTGGCCATGCTTCAACATCGACGTCGGCGCAGAATATTCATGGCCTGAAGGTTATGCTGTGTATCTGGTGGGACCAGCTGGGTGTTGTGTATTATGAGCTACTGAAACCGAATGAAACGATTACGGGGGATGTCTACCGACGACAATTGATGCGTTTGAGCCGAGCACTGCGAGAAAAACGGCCGCAATACGCCGATAGACACGACAAAGTTATTTTGCAACATGACAATGCTCGGCCACACGTTGCACAAGTGGTCAAAACATACTTAGAAACGCTCAAATGGGATGTCCTACCCCACCCGCCGTATAGTCCAGACCTTGCGCCATCCGATTACTATCTCTTCCGATCGATGCAACATGGCCTGGCTGACCAGCACTTCCGTAATTACGATGAAGTCAAAAAATGGATCGATTCGTGGATTGCGGCAAAACCGACCGAATTTTTCACAAAGGGAATCCGTGAATTGCCAGAAAGATGGGAAAAAGTAGTAGTAAGCGATGGACAATATTTTGAATATTAAATTTGTAACCATTTTACGTCAATAAAGTTTCAAATTTCGAAAAAAAAACCGCACGAACTTATTCATAGTCCTATTAAATTTTTTTTTTTTCCAAAAAGTTGAACTCAATTTAGTGGGGGAAGGAGCTAAAACTTGACTCGATTTCTGATGATTATTTTTGGGAGAAGGAGCTAAGCTTGGCTCGAGTTTTAGTGATTTTTTTCTTATAAAGAATTAAACTCAATTTTTTTGTGAAAAGGAGCTAAGCTAAGCTTTACTCGATTTCTGATCGATTTTTAATTGATAAAAAATTTAACTCCATTGTGTTTTTTTACCAGAAACGGAGCTTAAACCTAAAGCGAATCTCATCATCATCAATTCATAGAGTTCCAAGTTGGAGCTTAGGTCCGACTAGCGATTTCTATATGCGATTTAAATATTTCTTAAATTTACTGAATAAAGCCACTTTAATTTATTTCTTTATTTTTTACTTGCCGTTTGCTCTTTTGTTGCTATTTATTAAAAAACAAAAAAAAACGAAAAACAAAATTGTGCTTTGGAGAAACTAAAATCGTGTAATGTATTCAAGTAATTAATTCAGAAAACTTGCCTACATTGATATGTAAATTAATTGGTTTCATACCTCCGACACGTCTACGGTCATGAAAAAAAAAACAATTTTTTTTTTTGTTTCCATTTTTCGGGCCTCAGCACCTCATTAAAAGTGCCGGCATGTTTTCATAATTTTTGTTTTTTTGTTTTTTGTTTTATTCATGCAAAGACTTCTAAAAGACTCCACACGCTTATTCTCTGTAGGTGCGTGCAAGGGAGGAAGAGGAAGGAGCAAGAATTGGAAGAAAGAAACAAAATTCGTGGGCAAATGTGTTATTAAGGGGTTATATACCTTGTGTTTTTCAAAAAAATTAAAATAAATTTTATTTCTTTATCGTAAAGTACAATCCCTTGAGAACATTTTCCAAAAATTTCATAGAGATCTGAGCAATAGATCGAAAGTTACAGCGTTTTAAATTGTGCGTCGTCACGTCCTGAGCGTACGGCCTCATGCGGCGCTTGAAACTTTAAACGCGATTATCTCAAAAACGTGTTTTTCCAAAAATGCTTTTGCGGTGGACGCGATTGCCAAAAAGTATTCAACCGATTTTTATAATTTTTTTTTTAAATTGTTCGTAATTGATGTCGCCTCTTAGTGAACGATCAACTTTTTATGTATAAATTTTTATTTTGCAGATATGAATTTTTTAATGCCAATTTTAGGACTGTAGAAGTGGAGTTTTTTAAAAACATGTTCCTATTTTCACAAAAATCAAAATATTTAATATATTGATCGTTCACTAAGAAGATATAACCCTATACTAATGAAATCTTTTCGATTTTTTGATTTCAGTTGACTTGGTGGACTTGAATCGCGTCCACCGCAAGCCTCTTCCAAAAAAAGGGTCTTGGGGGAAAACGCCATAACTCCGCCATTTTTAAATATTTTTACACAAACAAAGCCTTTTTTTTCTTTAAACATTGTAATATCCAATAATAAAAACTTTTATACAATAAAATTATTGCTACATATCTTTAAAAAAACCCAACTTTCGCTAATTTCACCGGACCACAAGGTATATAACCCCTTAATCGAAGGCAATAACCTGTTATTTCTTAATAGAGCATATTGCAGCTCCATTTGCGTTACTATTAACTATTTTTCAGGTAAGAATAAAACAATTTCATTTGAATTGTTGAGTGTCTTAAGAGATTTTATGGGTGAAAAATTTATGGAAATTTTGAAATTATGAAAATTTCTAGAAAATGTATCGTTTATTTGTATTTAAAATTGAGTAGCCTCTGCTGCCAGTTGGCTTAATTGTGTGAAATAATCGTTTATAATTTTATTTCACGCGCATTAAATGCGTTCAGTGGAATATGAATTTAAAATAATGCACACGAATGAATGTAGCCTAAATAAAGTTAACATCTCATATCGTTATTATTTTATTTCAACTTTTTTTCCTATCATCTGATCTGGTCGCCCTATATACATAAATAGATATTTTTTGGAAAGTATTTAACAGGAAGTTATTAATATCCTTCGACAATTAGGAAGGCTTTCAGTTAGTTGATGTGTTATTTTATTAGCAATTAATTATATACCATATGTATCCATGTATGTATGCATATATACTTGTAAATATGTATGAATGTAGGTATCAAACTTCTAATGCTTACCCTTTCACTATTCTTGGCGTGCTTGATTACACGTTTGCTTTCAAATTCATCGTCCGAATCCGAATCGCTATCACTGCAAAAAGGGATATAAAATTGCAATTTATTAGAAATAATAAAATTTGCGTTAAATTAAGGATAAGAAACAATCATTTTCACATTTCACGTAGGAGGCTTATTCAGAAAAAAATTAAAAACAAATTTGCTTGTCAAAAAATATTTTAAAAAAAAAATTAAAAACGAATTTGCTTGTCGAAAAGATATTAAAAAAAATTAAAAACAAATTTAAATTGTCTTATCGAAAAAATATTAAAAAAAAATTAAAAACAAATTTGTTTATCGAAAAAATATTTTAAAAAAATTAAAAACAAATTTGCTTATCGAAAAAATATTTAAATAAATTAAATACAAATTTGGTTCTCGAAAAATATTGAAAAATGTTTTTATTGAAATCAACTTTTTTTTAATATTTCAAATATTGGTTTTAAAATTTTTTTTTTTTTTTAACCAAAATTTTTTTTAAATTTTATTAATCAAACATATTTGGGTTTTTCGTAATAACTTTGTTTTTGGTTTCTTTTTTTAATATACATCTTTTCAATTTTTGTTTTTTTTTTCTTAACGGTTATTATTTTTTTTTCATATATATAAATTTAATAAATTTTTTAATTTTTAAATTGGAATGAACTTTTTTTAATTTAAAATTTTACAAATTAATAAATCTTTACAATTTTTAGTTTTTTGAAACTAAACAAAAACATTTTTTTAATATAACTTAAAATTTTAATTTCCAACTTTTTGGGTTTTTTTAAATATTTTTATTAATATATTTTTTTTTAACAATTTTTGTTTTTTTTTCATATACCTTCTGCTCAAATATGAACGAGACGTTATCAATAAAACGGGCTTCGACTTGTTTACAGTAGCACAGAAAACAAACTATGTGACATATCACGCTGAAATTTGCCATGTAAGCTTATAACAGTCCTACCAAAAAACAAAAAAATTATTTTTGCCATATGTCATCCGCGGACCGTTTTATTGATAACGTCTCGTTCATATTTGAACAGAAGGTACATGTATACCTATATTTTTTAATATAATTTTTTTTATCTTTAAATTAGAATCAACTTTTTTTATTTAAATTACAAATTTTGTTTTTATAATTTTTAGGTTTTTGAAACTAAACATAAAAATTTTTTTAACTTAAAATATTTTAGTTTTACAACTTTTGGGTTTTTTGTAATTTTTTCTTGTTGATTCTTTTACATACTTTTTTGTTTTTGGTTGAAATTTTTTTTAAATTTTAAATAGAAATTAACTCTTTTTTATATTTTTTTTAATATTAGTCTTGAAATTTCTACTTTTTCACTACACAAACAAATTTTTTAATATTTTTAATTTAAATTGTAGTTTTAAACATTTTAGACTTTTTTTGTTGTGTCTTTCTGTTCTGATTTTTTTTAATATAGTCTTTTTTTAATTTTAAATCCAATTTTTTTTTCTACTCTTAAAATTTTAGTTATAAATTTTTTACTTTTTTCAACTATAAAAAACTGTTGCTCATATTTATAATTTGAAACTTTAGTGCTTTTTTAATATTTTTTTTTAATATAAATTTGTATTATTTTTTTATTTTATTTTCTATTTCATATTTTTTAGAAGGATATCTCTCTTTTCAACTAAAAAAAATGTATTCAACTAAAAATATTTATAATTTAAAATTTTAATATAATTTTACAATTTTGTGTCTGTGTAATATTTTTTTTTTTTTGTTAATTTTTTCAATATAGTTTTATTTAAATTTTATTTCCAGTTCTTCAAACTGTTTTCCATTTTTGTTTTATAAGTGAATTTTTTTTGCACTGCAAATATAATCCTGTAAAAACGATTTTGAAATATATAGCAGATTATTAAGAAAACCCTTTAAAAAAGTTTCCACGTTATGGGAAATGTATTTAAAAAATGTCACGGTTAAAATCGACTTTTTGATTTTAATTAATTAAATTGAATTTTTTTTTTTGCATCTTTGCCTATACCATATTTTTTCTTTTTAATTTTTCACTATTGTTTTTTATGTCTTAACTTTTTTTTTGGATTTTCTATTTTTCTTGTTATTTCTTTAATTTTTAACTATTGCTTTTTATGTTTTAATGTTTTTGTTTTTAATTTCTTTATTTTCTGTTTTTTTTATTTATTTATTTTTTCTATTTCTTTATTTCTTAACTTTATTTTGTATAATATAAGTAATTATTCTTTATCCCATAAATAAGCCTCTCTACTTTCTACAATTACAAAATTTCGTTGAGTTCACCCACCTTTCTTCTTCACGCTTTGATGATGCTACAGTGGACACCCGCTTCTTCGTGCTGCTCTGACGCTTAGCTAAGTATGAATTGGCTTGTCTGGGTTTCAGCAGACAAAAGCGTTCATTGCAAACTAGTACCATATTGCTACCGTGAGAGGAAATCGGTGCAATAGTGGGAGCGGTGCAAGCCGAACGATGTGGAACAAAAGTACCAGAGGAATGCTGAAATGAACAAAGAAATGCATTGATTAATGGGGGGAAATGAGGTTAATTAATACAAAGAATCGTATTAAGGAACGAACATATTTTTTCATATAATTATTAAGTGTATATGGAAGGCAATAAGACAATGCTTGAGTGCACAGGTGGGTAATGAGTAAACAAAGAAAATAGAGCGAGGTGGTGATGCACAAAATTGTATGACTGAATCGTTTATGGGCTGCATGTTCACCGTATGAGACTTAATATTGAAAGAAATTTGGGATAAAAATCAATCCTTACTAGAAATTATTTTATGAATCTATGCCTCGAAGCGAGGCTAAAAGGGTTATAAAGGTTAAAGGCTACATATTTACCATATGTGACTGAATGTACAAAGAAATTCATGAGAAATACAATTCTCAAAAAAATGCTTTCATTTCTTTCTTCATTTACTTCATTTTATTTATTTTTACTTAATCCAATTAAACTTAAATTAAGTTTATTTTAGTTATTTAGTTCATTTTTTTATTCCACTTAATTTTACTTGATTTTATTCATTTTTACTTAATTCAATTAAACTTAAATTCAGTTTATTTTAGTTATTTAGTTCATTTTTTATTCCACTTAATTTTACTTGATTTTATTTATTTTTACTTAATTCAATTAGACTTAAATTAAGTTTATTTTAGTTATTTAGCTAATTTTTTTACAACCCAAACGACGTATTTTTCTTGCTTTCCCTTTCTTCACAGAATTTTTATATTTTTGTATATCTTTTAATTTTATATATGTATACACACTTTTATGTTCATGCGTATATATTTCCCTTCACTTCTTTGCATTTGCATATTTGCTTTTATTTATCATTCTTTTATTTATTTTTCAACTCCTTTTGTTGACCGGCAATAAATTACATTGTTTACTATAGAAAAATCGGCCGAAGTCGAAAGTTTTTGTTTGCACACTTTGCGAGCAGAACACACACACAAACACAGCCATTTACAAATACATTTCGGCTGCGTGTGTTTTGTTGACGAAATTTTTATTTGTGTAATTATGTACTTGAAGGTTTTGGGTGGTTATACAAACGAAAGAGCTCAACAAACAGCGAACTTGACTGAAAATGAGAGCACTGCACACACACACCTATGCATGTGTTACTGCCTCTGTAAATAGATTCGTAAACGCTTGAATGTATTGCCTTAGCTGCAAAGCAACTGCTGCTTATCAGAATTCCATGCATGCAGGTGTATAATTGTACCGTTCGGAAATTTCATATACAAACTTTCAACCTAAAAAAAAAATAACAGTTAATGTTGTTTACAACAAAGTTCATTGACTACCCGCAAGTTAGTTGTTGCTATCTTTAACTGTTTGTGAAATATTGACACGTTATATACTAAATTTGAAGGCGGCTAATGGATTAATTGGTGGCGCGTGTGATGTTTATTGAATTTAATTGCATTATTATCGCCTTTATTTGATACTTTTTTTCTCGATTGTTCCATTTTTTAATTTTCTGTGTTTTTGTTGATTTTTTGTTGCTCATTTCGGTTTTCTTATGCATACTTATTTACTTTTTTTCATTTAGAATATTTTACCTTTGAAAAGTTTCCTTTACTAGGCCTAAATTTGGATGCGATAAGCTTTTTTAATCTCATTCGGACTATTTGGCTTTACTTCTTTGATAAGAAATTGGTTTAGAAGGGCTTAATATTAATGTATATAAACATTTCGCTTTGACACGAAGTATTAAATTTGTGGATAATTTTTGTATATACATGCAAAAGCTTTATCACTTTTTTTGTTGTTTGTTAAGCTCAGAAGCCGATTAACTTTCTAGGAAAATTGATAAGCAAATAAGCCTGAGTGTGTGTGTTAAGTAGTGTAGGTATTCACAACAGCCACCACATCTGATTGATTTTTCCCAACTAATTGAAGTGCGGAAGTAAATCGGATAAATTAGTAATTTTAGGATCACAACTGTGAAAGCAATAACAAATGTTTGTATACTCTTATATAAGCGAAAGGTGGTACAGTGTCACCATATGTGCTTAGCGCATGTTGCTTACTAATTGAAGTACGGACGTAGCTGAGCGTTATAATGTGACTAATTTTAGGATCGCATTTGTTAGATCAACCCAAAAAAATATTTAAAAAAAAACTGTATGTGAGTAAGCAATGGAGATATTTACAATATAACCGCATTTTCCTTGGATATTTTTTTAACTAATTAAATTGCATACCTTATTAGCAAAAACATGTGATACCTTGTTGTATTCACAGATGGTAAAAATTACACAACTACACTCATAATCTTCTGACTAATTCTTTAAGACAGTTCAAATGAACTAAAAATATCAAAAAAATATATGTACCATATATATAAAACTGAATAAAAAGATGTGTCTATTAGTACAGTGATGTTACTCTGAAACAATTTCCAAACTAGTCAGCATCTAGTCGCTTAAATACTAGTTAACATTTGTCTAAAACTGAATTAAAAAAACATCAGAAAAATCTATGTTTATATTAAAATGATGTTACTTTGATACTACTTTCTAACTAGTCGGCATCTAGTCTCCGAAGTACGTGTTAAAATTTGACTAAAAGTGAATTAAAAATCTGAAAAAACTAACAGTATAGGTATTTATGTATTTTCGTTTTAGTACAATGATGTCACTTTGCAACTACTTTCAAACGCGTCGGGATCTAGTCACTTAAGTACTAGGTAACATTTGACTGAAAATAAATTAACAATACCCAAAACACAAATTTATAAATTTTAGTGCATTTATGTGACTCTGACTTTACAAATACTTAAAACTAGTCAGGATCTAGCCACTAAAGCACTAGTTGACTAAAACACTGTTTAAAGTATAAAAAAGTTATGTATTTTAGTACGAATGTGTCATTTCTAAACTACTTTCCAACTACTGGAGATCTAGGCACTGAAATACTAGTTAACATTTTCATGAATTAAAAATATCAAAAAAAAAAAACTATTACTTTTAGTGTAATTATGTCACTTTGCAACTACTTTCAAACTAGTCGAGATCTATTCATTGAAGTACTAGTTAACATTTGACTAAAAGTGAATTAAAAAATATCAAAAAAAATATATGTTTATATTGCAATGATGTCACTTTGATACTACTTTCTAATTAGTCGGCATCTCGTCTCCGAAATGCTATTTAAAATTTGACCAAAAGTGATTAAAAAATCTGGAAAAACTAACAGAATATTTACGTATTTTAGTTCAATAATGTCACTTTGCAACTACATTCAAACTATTCGGGATCTATGTAGTCACTAAAGTACTAGTTAACAATTGACTAAAACTGCGTTTAAGTAAAAAAAGAGTTAAAAATGTGTAATTTTTTAACTATTTTCAAACTAGTCGGCATCTAGTCACTTAAGTACTAGGTAACATTTGACTGAAAGTGTATTAGAAATATAAAAAAGTCTATGTCTATAAGTGCAATTATGTCACTTTGCAACTACTTTCAAACTAGTCGAGATCTAGTCACTGAAAGACTAGTTGACATTTGACTAAAAGTGCAATAAAGAAATAAAAAAGTTTAATATTTTAGTACAAAGGTGTCATTTTGCAACTACTTTCAAACTAATCGGTATCTAGCCTCTAAAGTACTAGTTCGCATTTGGCTATTGCTTAACCCAACATTTAAGTGTATGAGTGCATTCCTAAAGGGTTACAGTAGATTTGAGAAACCACAATCACAGCCTCTACAAATAACTTTTGACTAGATCACTTCGCATTCAAAGTGACATCTCGGCATGCTCATCTTTGTAAACAATTGTGGCACATATGGCGAGCAAATGTTTATTGTAAATCCATTGTGAGAAAAAAAAAACGATAAACAGCGAGCACTACGTACTCTTAAAAACAATTGTTATTTACAACTACAAACTTAAGTAGCGAACAAACTAATTTGAGCGCTGATTATTTTTTATGTACTTGAGCAGTCAGTAAGTATGAGTGAAGCAGATGCTTGCATAAGTAAATAATTGTAAAAAAAACTTGAAAAGACCAACATGCGCAAGGTTTCCGTTTATAATTGGTATTTTTTCAATTTTTTTTTGTATTTTTGATTTCCTTTACTTCATTATTTGTTTACTAAAAAAGTGAATGGATAAGTGTGGTTGCTCTTTTTTTTTATTTCCTCCTTAATGGGTCTGCAAATTTGCCATGCAAATGACCACAAATGAATAATGCTTCATTTTGAATTGGTATTTATTTAGCATACACTTTCTTTTTTTTTGTGAATTTGGTTTATGGCAGACCTTAAATTATTTATTTAAACAAATTTGCTTTTATCAAAGAAATTTGCAATAAAACGAATATTCAATAGCGGCTGTTGAAAAAGTTCAGATTTGTGAAAAATTTCAGTAAATAATCATTTGTGGTAGCAAGTCACAAATTCAAAGATTAATCAGATTTCGTATAAATATATTTTTTTTCAATTTATGAATAAAAATATGCTAAGCTGGCAAATATTTTAAAAATACTTCGTTCTTTAAGTAACTTTTTGGTTTTAAGTGAGTTAATTATTTTGTTTTATACTCGCAATGAAATATTTATTATTTTTACGCTGTGAATAAGGAATTGCTTCCATTATAATTTTTTTAGTGAAAAATCTGCTAAGATGCCATAAAAAATGCTGCTCTTTCGTTAGACTACTTTTTTACTCCCGTTATTATAAATGTTTTGTTAATTCTGAAATATGTTTATTTTTACGCAGTGATTTGTGCATTGCTTTTATTATTATTTTTCCAAAGGGAAGCTTAATTTAGATTTTAAGTATGATTTTTACTTTTGTTCTAATAATTGCTTATAATTATGGTCTTTTTTTAAGATTTTTAAAACTTGTTTTTATTTATTTTCTATTATTTAATTCACCCATCACCGCCCACTGTTGTCGCTGTTGATTGTGTGTTTTTTCTTTTTCTTTTCGTTGTTCAGAGAGCTCTTCATAAGTGCCAGTTATAATTATTAATTTTAGAAAGTTTTTACAATTAGAATCTCAGGTATATTAAATTTACACTTTTTTAATTTTTTTTACAAATTTTGTATATATTTTTTTAAATTTTTTATTTAAATTTTTTTTTAATATTTTTTAAATAATTTTTTGTGTATTTTTTTTTTTAATAATACCAATTTTCATTGTGAAGAAATTAAATTTGTACTTTTTTAATTTTTTTTACAAATTTTGTATATATTTTTTTATCTTTTTTATTTAAATTTTTTTTTTTATATTTTTTAAATAATTTCTTTTTTTTACTTTTTAAATAATTTTTTTTTTAATTTTTGTATACGCTTTTTATATTAAACATTTTTTTTAGTTTTTTTTTTAATTTTTTTTTTTTAATAACACCAATTTTCCCTCATTGTGATGCGGTAAATAGAAATATAAATAAAAAATAAATTATCACATGTATTTAGCTTCGTTTTGGGGAGTAAAGGGTTGTTGTTGTAGCGGCATAAACATTCCCCATACTTACATACGGGAAATGCTGCTGGAGTGACAGTCCTTGGCCGGATATAAATCCGGGTCGTTTCGGTAACATAGAACCGACTGTCGTGGAAACGTGGGGGTAAAGGGTTAAAACTTTGTGGTTTATTTTACAACTAAAATAGAAAATTATAGATTTATAGAAACAGAACTTAATATTTTTAAAGAAAAAATTTACATACGTTTGAATTCAGATATACAAATATTTCTTAATTTTCACTAATTATTTAAAAAAAATATAGTATTAAATAAAAAAAATGTTTAAATATTAAAAACTTATGGTTTAATTTGAAAACAAAATTTAATTTAGATAATAATTTAATTTTGAAACAAAAAAATGTGATATTTTGAAGAATGAACTAACATTTTTTTTCTGCAATGCACATATTTTTTGATTATCTCTAATTACTAAAAAACAAATTTATAAATAAAAAATTTTAATGACTAAAAATGTGCGTTTTAAGTTAGAACTAAAATAGATGAATTTAATATTTTTAAAGAAACAATCAACATATTTCTGAGTTCAGAAATGCAACTATTTTTTAGAATTTTCTATTTATTTATTGTATAAAATAAAGTGAAATAAAAAACTATAAAATACAAATAATTTTAAACCTTAACATTTTTTATATTTAATTTTAGTGCCATTAATTTATTTTTCCCAGTGCTTTCAAGTTTTTCAAATTGTGGATTTGAATTTATTTTATAATAATGAATTATATAATAATTGCATTTTTAAAATAATGAATTAAAAGAACTCTATTTCACGCATATTAAATATTTACAAACAAAAAAGATTTAAAAGCTCAATTTAACTTATTTATCTCCAATTCAATACATTTCATGTTGCATAATAAATATTTTTTATTTTTATATTTTTTCAATGTTTTCTCATTTCTATTTCTATATTTCTTGCAATCTCATACATATATATACAAAAAAATACAATTTTTTTTAGTTTTATTCCGAAATATTTTGTTATTTTTTATTTTTCTCATCTTTCACCTTTGCGCATACCCTCAACTACACACACACCCATATACATAGGTACTTGGCGCATACATACAAATTCGCCACATTATGCGCAAGACCTCGATTTTATAATTCGCATGACTATCAAATGCGCAAACACAACAACAGCACCACCAAAAAAACACAACAACAGCGGCTTAATGAAGGCACCAGCAGCTGCTCATTAATTGACAATATACAAGCTTTCAAAAGCGTATATTTTATACTTTTAACAGTAAATCGCCGCAAAAATAACACTAACTAAATTTGAAAAAATTTAATTTTAAACATAACAAAAAAATGAAACTTATCGGCTGCTGTTCAAAACTGAAAAAAACCAAGGCGCTACCCTTAAAGAAATCGCGCATAACAGTGAGGGGAACGTAAAAAAAAACAAAAAAAAATAAATAAAGTCTGCAAATACAATTTTTAGAAATTTCGCAACCTCTAGCGCCACTTAACCGCTTTAGTTTTTACAAACATATTTCTTCACTTATAACTGATATACGAGTATGTATGCATACTCTGAATATGCATCAATTCACATGGTAAAGACATTTTTTAGAATTTATGTGGCTCCGCAAACTACTTTATAAATATTCATCATTTTAAATGTGTAGGAGTACATGCATACATACAGGCAAATAAACATCCAGTTTTATACTCCTCTATAGATCAGACACATTTAGCAAACCTGCACAAGATATTCCTGTTACTTGTTTACATTTTCCTACCGAGCGCTCGTATTTTGCTGTAAATCGTTCAGTTCACTTGTCGTTTACTGTCGTTTTGCATACAACATTGATAACATTGACCTGTTGCTCGCTCACTACTGTTGTTATTGTGCGTTGCCGTTCTTTAACTATTGCTATTCTTTGTCAAGGTTCTTGTTGGTGTTTGCTAAGCTCCATCATGGATTTTTCAATGTTATTAACTTTCGATGTGATTTTGAAGTTTCTTTACCACTTTTTTATTATATTCTTCCAACTTTATGCATGTATGTATAATATATATGTGTGTGAATTAACATAGGGAGTGTGCAGAGAGCAGTATGCTTGTTTTCTAAGCTGTTGTACGCCATCATGGCTACGCATAGTTCCATGCAAATTAGTTTCCTATGCTGCTTTAAAGAGTTTGCTAAATTTTTATTATATTTATTTATTATTATTTTTGTTTTTTTTTGTTTTGCCCTTTTTAGTGCTCTCTTATTAGAGTTATATAACCGTCTCAGAATATCAGGGCACGAACACGTGTTGAGAATGAAACCAAAGCTAGGTATGAATGTATGTAGTATATTGGGGTGATAAGTTCGTCTAGTTAAAGACATCGTGGAACCTGATAGGCAGCAAAAGACGAAAAATAAAAAAAACGGACGAACACAAGAAAACACCAAGAAAACAAATAACGAGATAAGACAGCACAACTACAAACATATATTTATGCTTGAAAGAGTATTATTATTTTGAAATCTTCAAGCAATGGTGCACACATACATGCGCACTGATATGTAGATTGTTGCTGAAACTTCCTGAACAAACAAGAACACATTTTAATGAGTTTGTAGATGAAAAATAATTACTACAAATTTTTGAAAATAACTCATTTGGAGTTGCCGCGATGCAGACATGGCTGCACACATAACATGCGTGACTTCACATATACACATATATTATATGTACATACTTCATATATATATTACTTTGTATAGTTATAGGAAACTTTGCAGGCCTGAATGCGGGAATTTAACCCACTAAACCTGGCATATGTATTTATGTATGGATGTATATGCACACTTGCAGAACTGGTGGTATTCAACGGTTCGTAAATTAAGCTCAACTATTATGCATTTTTGCTCAAAATGATCCAGAAGTTTGAAGAGTTGAGAAAGAAGTGAAGAATTTTCAGAACTTCTTTCTGGTTTTGTAGTGATGAGTCTTGATATTTTTTACTATAAAGGAAGGAGGCTGTGAATTTGTGTGACCGATTAGCAAAAATGGTTTTTCGCGATAAAGGGGAGTGCCAAAAAGACTTTCACTTCTGGAAAAAAATTAGTGGTTTTCGTTTTGAGCCGCTTTTGAGTCACTTATTCCAATGCCTATTGATTACATACTCCATAAAAAAAATTATTGTAATTATACATTTTTAACTAAAGATTTCTTACGTACTTTAAGATAATTTTAATAACAAAGAAATGAGGAATTTTTTGGTGAATATTGAAATTGTAAAGTTATTTTCGCTTTGCTCGCTAAATATTTTATAAAAAATTACAAAAAAATACAATTTTTTTCCCAAAATGTACAAATTCTTGGAGGCATTTTTAAAAGCATTTAATTAAAATAAAATAGAACTAAGTACTCAGAAATATGTGGATTTTTATTACTTTCTCAAAAAAGTCTTTATACAGTGTAACAAAACCACTGCTTCTTTAAATTTTTGCCCAAAATTAAACATACGTTACTTTTTGCTAAACTTGAATGGCTTTTCGAAAAGTTCTATCTCAATTAATAATCATCGGTGCGCCTAATATTTAGAACCAAATTTTTGATGAAAATAAAAAAAAAATAGTTTTTTGGTATTTCTGATGAATAACTACAATTTGTTTTGTTATATTTAAATTAAAAAAAAATTAAATTGTTTACAAATTTAATCGTTTCGGTTTAATTCAAATTCCTTTTCGATCACCTGAGCTTACTCAATAACGATCGCTACTGACAATATGCATATGTAAGCATGTATGTGTGCATATAAAAAATGTTGATGAAAAGTAAAAAAAAAACTAATTTATTTTTTAATTTTTTTTTTTTTGTTGTTTTTTTTTTGTGACTAAGTTTGTTAAGTAAAAAATCCCTTTTTTTCTTTTTTTCTTTTTGTGGAACTACTTTTTTTATAAGGAACCACTTTGTTAAATAATTCATGAAAAGTTAAAAAAACTCATTTTTTTAATTTTTTTATATATTATATACACATATTTTTTTTATGAGGAACTTTGTTAAGTAGTTCCTCATAAAAACACAAAAAAAAAAAAAATAAATAAATAAAAAAATTACAAAACCGAGTTATGCAAAGGGTAAAGGTGCAAATATTTGTAACTATTAAAAATATTTTATTGAAAAAACATTGCTTATTTCTATTCAGATAATTAAATTTCGCAAAAAAAACTCGTTAAGACGTTAGAATAGTGCACACACACACTCTTTTTTGAATTCCAAAGCTTTTTTAGTTGATTTAAAAAAATGTACATTAATTTGTATATATTTATTTATACGCACACACACTCACACACACAAGTATTCATACGCAGCTTAAAGAAGGGTGTGCTTACGCAGCTGAAGTACTGCCAAGTGTTTTTTTCCACTAAAATATGTATGTATGTATGTATGTATGTGCATAGACTGTAAAGTGCGTACGTATGCTTACTTGAAATACTGACTGACTGTATGTATATAATACTTTTATCAAACTTACATTTAGCTCAAGATCCATCAGGCCATGGGAAATCGCAATACTACCCACAGCGATGCTACGATCCAGTATTTCTCTGGAAGTGCGCAAGAAACCGCGGCTTATAATTGCAAACGCCATTTTGAAATGGTGTAGTTTTTATAAAACAAAAAACAAACCAATTTTTCAAATGCTTGAAAAATGCAAAGGCAGGTATTTGGAGACACACACAAGAGAGCACAGCAGACGCTATCAGGATAGTAAGTGTGTGATCATTTAAAATGCTTTTTTTTGTTGTGTTTTAATTTAAAAAACGATTGAGTGATGGATTTGAAAGTTTTAAAACTTTAAGCGTTAAGCTTTGAAATATTTTTTTACACAGTTTCTAACTTTTTTTCGTAAAGAAATTAAATTTCTCAAGAGTCTTATAAAATGTTCTCTAATAGTCACGGGTTTTTAGTTTTTTGCACCGTTTTTTATTCTTCTTCACTTCACTTTATTTTCAAATTTGCAATTTGTTTGAAAATGTTCACTTTTTTATAAAAGTTTGTTTTTGAGTTGGCTTTGTTTTTCTATTTTGGTTTTGTTGAGTATTGAAACTCTCGCAGTTTTGGAAATGTACAACCGTTCGCTTAAGCGCTCGAATACAATTTAAACGAAAATCGTTGGTTGCGCGCACCAATAAACCCCTGCCACACAGCCCAAAGCGCAGTCGCCGGCGCAGTCACTGCCAACGTCAGCAGCGACAGCCACAGCAGCAGCAACAACAGAGATGTTGTTTGTGCGCCACAATAAAAGGCCTGTCGAACAAGAAAGCCTGTCACGGAGGAAGGGGAAACAGCGGCAAACAACAGCAAGGGGGATATATGTACATATGTATGTAGGTATGTTCATATGTATGCATGCATATATGGAAATACATAAGTACATAAAAAGCTGTGTAATTGGAATAGCAAGAAAATGTGAAGTAAAAGCAACAGAACCAACTCCAATTCGGATGACATACCAATGTATGTATGCCTGCTTGGACTATGAATTTTTACATGTACGATAATATTCGTTTGTGAGTATGTATGTATGCATGTAAGCACGATTGGGTATACGAGTAAAAAGTGCTAGTGGTGTGTTCTTCTGCACGTGTGGAGCTGATCGTTCTTGATACGTGTGTATATGTGTGTGTATGTATGTATGTATGTATATGTGTTTTTTTTTTTTTTTTTTTTTTTTTTTTTTTTGTGGAGGTGGCACAAAGCATTGAAAGCCGAAAAGTGTGAGACTTGCCTTTCGGCTCACCCACTAAAAACCCACCCCAGCCCCGTTTCCCTCCCGCGGGACAACCGTTAAGTAGTACTTCACGGGAGGGGGAGCGGCCTATTGCCTCTTCATGAAGATCTGCGCTGTTGTTCAGCGCGACGCAGTTTGGAGATTACTATTTTTGCCATATTACATACAGCGGACCAATATTCTTCTGACTCTAACATAATATCCACTAGGTTATCAGCCGAAATTGGCTTCCCCACCCTAGTGCTTAATTCCTCCCTTTCGAACACAAATCGCGGACAGACAAAGAAAACATGTTCTGCGTCTTCTACAGCTGGTGCACAATGAGAACAGTACGGGTCGTCTTCGTGCTTAAACCTATATATGTAGGATTTAAAACACCCATGTCCCGTCAGTATTTGGGTCAGGTAGTAATCTAACTGTCCATGTTCACGGTTAACCCATTTGGAAATTGTGGGAATCAAACGGTACGTCCAGCGTCCGTTGGGGGACAAGCTCCATTTCTCCTGCCATGAACGCAGGCTACGCTCTCTTGCTATCTTGCGTATTGTCACCCGTTCTGAAGTAGCTTTTTTTTGGTATATTTCAGCATACTCTGTTGCCATTAGGTTGATTGGGAGTAGTCCTGCTATAACCATAATGGCGTCTTCCGATACCGTGCGAAACGCGCAGCACACTCTGAGGGCACTTAATCGGTACACTGATTTCATGCACTTCACATATGAGGTGCAATTTGTGGCTTCCGCCCATGCTGGAGCTGCATACAGCATAATCGATGAGACAACAGAGTTGAGTAGTCTCCTACAGTTTTGCCAAGGGCCTCTGTTGTTCATCATTATTCGTGTTAGCGCAGTTACTGCTTCTGCTGCCCTGCTGCTCGCGTACGCCAAGTGCTCTTTGAAATTAAGCCTACGGTCGATTATTACTCCCAGGTACTTAATGAATGGCTTCGATCTTATGCCATGATCGCCCACCATTATGTTGGCCGACTCCACAATCTTCCTGCTGCTAATTAGTACTACTTCGGTTTTATGGTCCGCAAGAGTTAGACCACTGTTGCACAACCATTCCTTTACCATGCCAACAGCTTGGGTGCATGCTTCTTCGGCTTGATGGAGTGATTTAGCCACGACCACAACAGCTATGTCGTCAGCAAATCCTACAATTTGTGACCCTAGAGATAGATTGAGTCGCAGAACTCCATCGTACATAACGTTCCATAACAAAGGGCCGAGGACTGAGCCTTGTGGAACTCCGCCAGTTATTTTGTAATCTTTTACACCAGCATCGGTTTTATAACGCAGGGTTCTGTCGGAAAGGTAACTGGCGACAATCCTACGAATGTACATTGGAATGTGGAAACTATCCAGCGCGATTAGAATTTTGCTCCAATTCGCCGTATTGAAGGCATTCTTAACGTCCAGCGTCGCAATTAGGCAGTACTCCTTGCTACCGTATAGCCATCGAGTACCTTCAATCGCCTTCTGTGCAATGGTTTTGACTGCAGATACAGCATCTGTGGTTGAACGGGCTTTCCGGAATCCAAATTGTCGGGGTGATAGACCGCCTACATCCTCTATAGCAGCCTCCAGGCGATTTGCGATCAGGCGTTCCAGGATTTTCCCTGCGGTGTCGAGCATGCACAGGGGGCGGTAGCCTGAAGGATCTTCCGCAGGCTTAGATCCTTTTGGGATTAAAACCAGTTTCTGTAGCTTCCACTGGGTTGGAAATGTACCTTCCTTTAGACATGCATTGTAGAGATCTACAAAAATGTCGGTACGACTTTGGATTGCTACTTTTAAGGCCTCGTTGGGAATTCCATCCGGGCCAGGAGCTTTATTGTTTTTTATCCGTTTTATGCTCATCAGGAGTTCTTCTTTGTTTGTTAACTGCACATTTTGGTCGCCTTCACCGAGTCTTACTAATTCGTAGGCTCGTATAGTGTCTTGCACGGGGAACAGTGTTTCTACCACATTACGTAGAGTAGCTGGGCATGTTGTTGGAAGTGGCTTAAATACTTTAAGTTTTTTCATAACAAGCCTGTATCCAAGGCCCCAAGGATCATTATCGGAATCGTCGCATAGCTGGAGGAAACACCGGCGTTTGCTTTTCTTAATTGCCTTTTTTAGCGCTTTTCTTCTTTGCTTATATTGGATCTGGTTTTCTCGGAAACTGTCCCTACCCCTGGATCTTTGGTAGGCCCGCCTGGCTCTTTTACATTCGCTGCGCAATTCTGCAATGTCTGCTGTCCACCAGTAGACAGGTTCGCTGTTGTGCCTAGTTTTGGACATGGCTGCATCGCATGCTTCCGTTAAGTGTTTCATGGTTTGCGTAGTCTTTTCAGATGCATTCTCCGTAAGAATTACATCTGCGAGCATGATCTCAATAACCTCAGCCTCCATTGTTTTGACTTTATACCTCGTCTCGTAGTTATTTGGGAACCTTTCTTCGCCATGCCGCCTTATTTCACAGATTATTGCGAGGTGATCGCTCCGGGTGTAATGCTGGCAGAGGAACCATTTCGTGTAGCGAACAAGACTAGAACTCACGAACGTAAGGTCGATTATAGATCCCGCTCCCGCTTTTTGGTGTGTCTATTGATTTCCTGTATTCATCAAGGCTATATCTAGGATGGAAAGCGCTTCTAGAAGGGCTTGACCTCTAGGGTTTGTCCGTGGGCATCCCCAGTTGACAGCCCAAGCGTTGAAATCACCGGCTACGATGACAGGTTTATGCTCCTTTACATCCTGGGCGAGGTTCTCTAGGATACCTGTTGCTTCCAGCAGGGTTAAGCTGGGAGGTAGATAGCAGCTGTAAATGTATGTACCCTCAACGCGCGCACGTACAAATCCGCGGGCTCCCTTCACGCTCATCAGTTGGGATCTATTTGTTCCACAGTTCCAGATCGCTGATTTGCCTGTTGTGTCAGAGGCCCAGCCGTTGCCTTTTTTGTGTTTATAGGGCTCACTAAGTATAGCAACATCTATTTTCTGTTCCCGTATAGTCTGCTCGAGAAGGTCCTGAGCGCTTTCGCAGTGGTTGAGATTAAGTTGCAAGATTTTCATTTCTGCCGGATTTCTTTAAGAGCTCTCAGATATTGAGGACACTTGCTGCTGGTCATCGCATGTGCTGTATCACTTGCCTTTTCCTTCTTGCACATTATACAGCTTGCTGTTTGTGTGCAGTTTTTGGCCTGGTGGTCCTTATTGCCACATTTGAATCAGGTGTTTGTAAGGTCAGCTGTGCTTTTACAGCTTACTGTCACATGCCCATATTCCATGCATTTAAAGCATCTCTTTGGTTCGTTCTTCTCCCGTATGCGACAAATTACGAGGCCTATACGGATTTTCTTAGCTTCCACCAGTTTGGTAGCGATTTCCGGTGTTACCTTTAGCGTCGCCGTTTGTGTTCCTCCATAAGCTTTTCGCAGACCCAAGATGGCTGAGATAGGTACCTCTAGCTCTTGGAATTGTTTTGCTACCGCCTCATGGACTTCTTCCTTTGTCGTGATTTCATCAAGGTCACGAATTTCGACCTGCCTCAGCTCCGTAAGCGCCCTGACATCTACAGTTTCCCCCAAGGCCGCCTTAACAGCTTCATGAACCTTTGAGGTATTTGGGTCTGATGATTTTTCCAGCAGCAGCAGTAACTCTCCTTTGGCTGTTTTCTTTACTCCTTGTATATTATTGCTAAGCTCCTTAAGACTTGGCTCTGTCTTAACGCGCTTCAGGATTTCGGCATATGAGATGCTACCAGCGCTTTTGACTACAATAGCGTCCTTACGTGGTGGTCTTCTCCGTCTTCGATTGTTTTTGGCGTCGCTATTTTCCGTCTTCTTATCGTCTCGCTTTAGAGTATTCTGCGTAGACCCCTTTTGGTTCTTCTTCGATTTAACCAATTGCCATTTTTCCGTGCTTGTTTGCTCATTCGTTGTAACCGGCGTATTCCTCAGGACTTCAACCCGGCTAGTTTTGCTTCTTTTGGCTGAGCTTACGGCGGCGTTAACAATTGCCCTCTTTGGCGTGCAAACCGTTGTACGCTTGATCAGAGGTGATGTTTGCGTCCCTTTGTCTTGAATGACAGGTTTCGCCTCATTCGTCCCTCTTGGTGCCTGATTCATTGGGGCAAGGACAGATCTTCCTAGTTTTTTATGGAGATCCGCTATATTCGCTATCAGATCCCTCATTGGCTGATTGATGTTTCGCTTTGGAAGCTCCATCATTTCCGCTAACTCCTTGACTTTATCGCCAATTGCTTGGTGAATTTCTTCAGCCGTCATCGCCTTCACGAAACCGAAGTGCTGCATACACGGTGAGGCCGATCTAGTCCTTACTGTGTCTGGTGGCGAGTGCGTCAGCCTTGAACTCCTTTGGAAAGGGTTCGTAAGGAAGTCCCCACAGCCATTATTGCCATCTGCAATAGCTGTTGTGATTTTTGCTGATACTTCAGCCTCTTCTGTCGTTTGTATTTTATGTATATGTGTACTATTACATGTATGAGTCTAGCATTTACTGTGAATACACTAAAACGAACATATGGATTTGCAGATTAAACGGAATGAAAAAATATGCACAAACAAGGGAGCAACAACCAAGCATATAAATATATACACACACACTTAGGTATAGACATATATGTATGTATGCACATATGTATATGCTGACTACACAATTTTCCTCTTTTTGCTGCGAATGTGAAAATATTTTCTGCACTGGATCAGCGAGACTCGCACAATAGTTCCACAGTTTGTTTGGAGTGTGGCCAACTGGCTTTTCCAGCTTCATTTGCAGTTTACTTGCATACATATGTACATACATGCATATAAGCAATAATGCCAATTATACACAGAGCTTCTTCTTACTGAGATCCTTTCTTTGGTGGCGAATTCAATGAATTTCTCACTAACTCAGTTCGTTCTATTACTGCTCATCAACAGGTTCAATGGCATGGCGGTGAAAGGCATTGCGAGAGCCACATACGTACACACATACATACATATGTATATTTATTTTCTTTGTTCGCCTACATTTATGCTCCAGAGTCAAGTAATACAAACAAGCATACAAACAAAAGCAAATGAAAACCTTTAGGTAACCCTTTACTTTTGTAGTTTAATTAAAAAATGTAGCTTTCATAATAAAAACCCGTATTAAGTTAGGTTAGGTCAAGAATCATCGAAAAAAAGTTCACACAGTTGATGTGGAAAGATAAGCGTAACTTTGATGTAATATGATTAAAGAGGACTTATGTGTGGGAGAGCTAAGAAGAGAGTGTCAAAATAGTCAGCTTTTGAAAACAGAAATCAAAAGTTAGATTAGGTTACTGTAAACAAGAAAGATAATAGAAAAGGGAATAATAGAAAACAAAACTGTTTGTAAACGAAAAAATGTAAACAACGCCCTACAAGTGCGTACATACCCGTACATCAGCTAGACAGCTGATTCTGCTAAATTCATTGAGTGCCGTGTAGCCGTACTGCGATATGCACAACCTTTTGTATACTCAGCAGTCAAGGTTGAGCTCAACAGGTTAGGTGGAGCGGCGATCCCTAGTGGAAAGCACTTAAACTACGGGCCATTTGTGACGACGTAGAAGTTCTTCTTCTTAATTAGCGCTATAACCGCTTACGCGATTTTGGCCGAGTTTAGCAAAGCGCGCCAGTCGTTTCTTTCTCGTGCTAACCGGCGCCAGTTGGACACACCAAGTGAAGCCAAGTCCTTCTCCACCTGATCTTTCCAACGCAGAGGAGGCCGCCCTCTTCCTCTGCTACCACCAGCTGGTACCGCATCGAATACTTTCAGAGCCGGAGCGTTTGTATCCATTCGGACGACATGACCCAGCCAACGTAGCCGCTGGATCTTTATTCGCTGCGCTATGTCTATGTCGTTGTAAAGCTCATACAGCTCATCGTTCCATCGTCTGCGATATTCGCCATTGCCAACGTGCAAAGGTCCAAAAATCTTACGCAGAATCTTTCTCTCGAACACTCCAAGCGTCGCTTCATCAGATGTTGTCATCGTCCAAGCTTCTGCGCCATACGTTAGGACGGGCATGATGAGAGTCTTGTAGAGTGTTAGTTTTGTCCGTCGAGAGAGGACTTTACTGCTCAGTTGCCTACTTAGTCCAAAGTAGCACTTGTTGGCAAGAGAGATTCTACGTTGGATTTCAAGGCTGACATTGTTATCGGTGTTAATGCTGGTTCCTAAATAGACGAAGTCTTTCACAACCTCGAAATTATAACTGTCTACAGTGACGTGGGTGCCGATACGCGAGTGCGCCGACTGTTTGTTTGAAGACAGGAGGTACTTCGTTTTGTCCTCGTTCACCACCAGACCCATTCGCTTTGCCTCTTTGTCCAGTTTGGAGAAGGCAGAACTAACAGCGCGGTTGTTAAGGCCGATGATGTCAATATCATCGGCATACGCCAGCAATTGTACGCTCTTATAAAAAATTGTGCCTGAGCGATTAAGTTCTGCGGCTCGTACGATGCTCTCCAACATCAGGTTAAAGAAGTCGCACGACAGCGAGTCACCCTGTCTGAAACCTCGTTTGGTATCAAACGGCTCGGAGAGGTCCTTCCCAATTCTGACGGCGCTGCTGGTGTTGAGCAACGTCATCTTACAGAGCCGTATTAGTTTTGCGGGGATACCAAATTCAGACATCGCGGCATACAGGTAACTCCTTTCCGTACTGTCGAATGCAGCTTTGAAGTCGACGAAAAGATGGTGTGTGTCGATTCTCCTTTCATGGGTCTTTTCCAAGATTTGGCGTATTGAGAATATTTGGTCGATGGTAGACTTTCCAGGTCTGAAGCCACACTGATAAGGTCCAATCAGTTGGTTGACGGTGGGCTTAAGCCTTTCACACAATACGCTCGCTAGAACCTTATAGGCGATATTTAGAAGACTAATCCCGCGGTAATTGGCACAAATTGCAGGATCGCCCTTCTTATGGATTGGGCAGAGCACACTTAAATTCCAATCGGCAGGCATGCTTTCATCCGACCATATTTTGCATAGAAGCTGATGCATGCACCTTACCAGCTCCTCGCCGCCATGTTTGAATAGCTCACCCGGCAGTCCGTCGGCGCCCGCGGCTTTGTTGTTCTTTAGCCGCGTTATCGCTATTCTCACCTCGTCATGATTGGGTAACGGAACGACAATTCCGTCGTCAACGATTGGGGTATCGGGATCTTCACTTTCTCGGTGACATGCGTACAAGTTACACCAAATAAATTTCGTTAGGTGACTGAGATTCATGGAATAGACTGCGAGAGAGAGAGAGAGAGAGAGAGAAAGGGAGATCATAAAATACGCAAGTCCGGCAGGCACAAAGTGCAAAGAATTCAGAAGGTGTGGCCAAGATCATGAGAGCGTTTTGTTTACGATGATTTACAAATTTGATGGCAAATCGAATGGCGGCCTCATTCACCACGGATCTGGTAACGTACCAGTCATGCCGAGAAGGTGTAGCGGCTCTGACAACAGCCTCTTTCAAGAAGGGCTGTTGCTGGCCGACGTCTATCTGATTACCTGGAATGTGAGATTCCATCAACAAGCTGAATGCCTCACTTTACCTCTCCGTGAAGGAGCCATAGTGACCCCAGCTTTGCGGGGGGTCCTGAATCCCATTTCAGGATCCTAACCGATTTCGTGGTGTCACTCAGAGATTCAATACTGCTGCAGAATTCCCTATAAGAAGCTCTTTTCGATTCCCGAATAAGCCTCTTGTTATTTTTCTGAACATTACGATATCGCTCCCAGACCTCAGCAAGATTACTTTTGAGGGTCCGGTTAAGAAGTTTTCTCGACTCACGCCTCAACATTTGAAGCTCTCAATTCCACCAAGGAACGGGAGTTCGGTCAAGGAGAGGTCGAATTGGGCAGGCTGACTGAAAACATTCAGTTAAGGCAGAAGTCTTGGTGGCGTCACGTCAAGGTCCCACAACAATCGCCTAAACTTCTGCGAGTCTGTTTTTCTAGGGTTTCTAGAGGGCAATGGCATATTTGCCTCCTCGCCACACTGAAACTCAAAATACCTGTGGTCTGAGCACGAATCCTCGGGCAAGTGCTTTCCAGTTCTTGACTGACCACCGTGTAGGCGGAAACATTCTTTTTTAGCCATTTTATTTTATCCATTGAATTTGATACATTTTATTTTATACATCATCACTTACAATCGGTAACAAATTGCAAATAAAGAAGAAGAATTTAAAGTACATAAAATGAATGTAACACAAATAACGAACGGACGATGAACGTATCGATTGATGGACAGATAGATTTCTTCCAAGTACTTAGTGGACATGGATGCCTTAAATCTTATCTGCATACGACCCGTACTGCCCCTTTTGTGACGGTCTAGTTGAAGATGCAGAGCATGTCTTCTGTGTCTGCCCCCGGTTTGAGCTGGAAAGGAAAGATTTGTGTGATAGGGTTGGGAAGCCAATAATGGTTAGTAACTTAGTAGATATCATGCTTGACTCAGAAGAACATTGATCCGCTGTCAGTAATATTGCAAGAATAGTTAATACCAAACTGCTGAACAACAGCGCAGATTTTCATGTAGAGGCAATAGGCCGCACCCCCTCCCGTGAAGTAGTACTTAACGCTACTAGTAACTACCAAACCGCGTCGCAATGAACCACAGCGCAGATTTTCATGAAGATGCAATAGCTTGCTCCTCCTCCCGTGAAGTGCAATACTACCTAGGAGCTGTGCCGCGGGAGGGAAACGGGGCTGGGGTGGGTTTTTAGTGGGTGAGTCGAAAGTTCCAAGTCCCACACTTTTCGGTTTCAATGCTTTTTGCCACCTCGTAACGAATTGCTAAATTATCAAATCGGCCACCGTAGCCGAATAACTTGGTGAACCCCACTGGGGTTCGAGGCTCCGTGCATGGAACAGCAAAATGAAAAAGTTTTTTTCTAATAGCGGTCTCCCCTCGGTAGGCAATGGCAAACCTTCGAGTGCATTTCTGCCACGAAAAAGCGCCCTTTTGCCGTTCGGAGTCGACTTAAAATGTTCAAAATATGTAGTAAAACGCAGAGTCTTGATTCAACGTATTTACGTTTATTGGTTCCAAGAGAAAGTGAAAAATGTAATACTATGAATAGACATTTAGTCTCTATACAATGGGTGATGCCAGATGCCCTATGATCAAAAAGTACCGGAAAGGTGATGTTGACTGTTTTCTTCGATTGCCAAGGCGTAGTGCACCATAAGTACCTTCCATCGTGCCAGACAGTCAATAAGGAATATTATTTATCCGTTTTGAAGCGTTTGAGAGATGCTGTACGTCGCAAACGGCCGGAAATGTGGGCATACAATTCTTGGATTTTGCATGATGATAACGCACCATCGCACCGAGCCCAAATTGTGGTGGATTATTTTATTAAATACCATCGTGCAAGCACCGTATTTACTTGATAGGGCCCCGTGCGACTTCTCTTTGCTTCCCAAGTTGAAGTTACCACTTCGTGGAAGGAGATTTCAGTTGATAGAGGAAATCAAAGAGAATGCGACGAAGGAGCTGAAGGCCATCCCTTCGCGGCCTACCAGGGGTGCATGGAGGACTGGGTTAAACGTTGGCACATGTGCGTTGCTTCAGACGGGTCATATTTTGAAGGAGATAAAATAAATTTGCCTGAAATTTAACTATGTTTTGTTTTATTTCAACATTCCTGGTACTTTCTGATCATAGGGTATTATTTATTTCAAAATAAAAGTGTAGGTCCCTCTTTTTCTGGAACAGCATCAAGACGCACGCCCCAAATAGGAGGAAGAGTTCAGCTAAGCAACTAGCAGACGTGTGCGCGCCAATTATTTATTCATTTTTTAAATTATCAAATCAGTGAAACGTCGTTTTATGCTCACCCAAAAATGATAAGCCGATGTAGTGGAGTTACAGCCAGCGAGACACCTCTACTTACATACATATTAAAAGCAAACGAACATACATACATACTAAAATACATACATGCATACTTACATATAAATACATACTAACATGCGTACATACATATATACTAACATTGAACACGAGAAGACGAATTTCATTTTAATCAATGAAAACTAGGTCACACACATTCGTCCACACATACATGCACACATTCGTTGATGGAAATGTGCTGCAATAGATTGAAAAAGATGCACACGCATTTATATACAGATTTCACAAAAGCGTAGGTACATAAATAAATGTAATCAACAGAAAATAAAAATGTATGAAGCCATACACACACACCTACATGTACACACATGCATATGTGTGTATATGTACCTATCCGAACAAATGTGGTATGAGCATAAACATTAAAATTATAAATTATAAAACTAGCATGCGCCCTTTATTATGACCATACTCGCCCATACATACATACACACACGCATAAACACCTACAACTGTATGTACATTTTTATTATAACTAAAATACAAAAAAAAGAACAATCATCGTAAATATATTCGAGCACACGCCTACAAATATTTATAAATAAACGACAAAAAATGTCAATAAACCGCTAAAGTGAAAACAACGTAAATTCCTAATTCCTTGTACATACATACATACATACATACGTACATGTGCACGTTCAACCAGCTGTTATCTCAAAGGAATATTCAATTCGCCGTCTTTCAAATACAGAAGTTATTTATTATTTGATTCGCAACTGACTATTTGGTGTTAACTAAATTTAAGTTAACAAAAAAAAAACTTGTGTCTACATGACTTCCATCACTCCAAGCCCATGTGTTTGTTATTACCTCAACAGTGTTCATGCATACATATTTCGCACTTACGAATATTCAAAGCACAATAGCTTAAGGTTATTATATTTTTTTATTAAACAGAAATCACGTAATATATTTTTTGTTTTTTTTTTGTTTTTTGCGCAAAGTACTCGCACTTTCCAAACAAACATCGCCAGACACCGCAAAAATTGCAATAATTGACGTGCAAACTAGCAGCCAAGTAGTCTCAATAAGAGCATCACACACATGCGCATACTATACATGCACACATATATATGTATGTATATGAAAATACGTATAATATAAAAATATGTATGTCTGCGACCTGCACTTGCTCTCAACAAACACTACAACAAGTCCACTAGCAGACATTCAATCGATCTACTTGCTGTCAGCGCTGAAACATCGAGTGATCACCCTATCATCATCCAACAAATCAATTTCCAATCAATCGCTACTCGCAAGAACGATGGGCTTAAAGCTTGCGTTTCACAGCTGTAGCGATAGGGAGGTGAAGGTGATATGAAGGTATACTGCCTCTGCTACTCTTCCACAATGTCCAAAAACGCGACACCAGAAGTAGCAAACGAATGCTTGGCAGAACTAGAAACGGTGAGAATTCACAACTTCTTACGGTTCAAGGTCATTTTCTCAATGCCTGAGTAAGCGCTTAATCAGATATGCCTCTATGTGCTTGTATATTCAGTTAAATAACCCCCATTTGAAGGAAATATTAAGCAGACATTGACTACTTCAGGCCCGGCATTAGAAGCTTTCATCCAAAAAGAGGCCTTGAAGGGCACCTGTAGGCTGAAACATAATGGGAACTGGTACGGCCCCTGTCCAGCATTGGAAAACAGAGAAGGCATGGACTTCGATCCAACGATTCTCTATGCCATCAAGAGTCGTACTTGAAAAGAGATACAGTGTGGTGCTGCCAGAGGCTCAATTGTGGCCAAACTCTGAAAATGAGCCCGGAAACACTGTTTTCGCATTTTCACGGATAGCTCCAGGACCGAGCACGGCTTCGTCTCTGGGGTCTATGTGGAATCCAGCGGTACAAAACTGCACTTTGCTCTTGGAATGCGTGCATATGTGTTTCAAGCGGAGGTATACGCTGTTGAAGAAGCTATGAACTTTGTTGTGGAAAACAAATGGAGAGACAGATATATATGTGTCTGCAGCGACAGCCAAGCTGCGCTCATGGCCTTACACAACCCGCCAACCACTTGAAAGGTAGTCGAGTCCTGCAAATCCAGGCTGAACTATGTCGGTAGACATAATAGGCTGATGCTAACATGGATCCCGGGGCACGAATGGGCTCTGGGGCCGACTTCCTTGGCCCGGAGTCGATTCTGCCACTCCCTGCTGCAGCCATCAAAGCCACGGCTAGCAAATTGGTTACTACAACCCACAAGCGAGCTTGGCACGCGGAAAGAGGCTGCAGATGAACAAAACTGATGTACCTGTCATGCCCGACCGACTGTCGCAGTTCCTTCTGTCATTAAGCAGAAGAGACTGTAGGCAGCTGGTTGGACTGATAACGGGTCACTTGCTATGGGCAAAGCACATTGAAAATATAGGCATCTTAGAGAGTGCACTCTGCCCAGCATATGGAGAGGAGGATGAGACGGTGGACAATTTCTGTGCGTCTGCTCGGCCTTCGCTTGAATCAGGCTTGAGATCTTTGGCACTGATGTGTTAAGTAGCGACCACCTCGACTCCTTGGCACCACAAGATCTACTCAGATTTCTTCGGAGGTCGAGAAGATTTAAAGAAAATTGAAAAGGGAATCCGAGTGCAGTACAATGGACTTAATTGTGTCTGAGTGCTGTACTTGCTAGTTGTGCCGACAAAAAAAAATGCAGGCATTGAGAAAGTGGCTCTCGGTGGTTAAGTTTTAAGGGAAATCAATAGAGTCAAGTGCTCTCCACTCAGTGGCACAAAATTAATCGTCCTATGGGTTTATAATTTTTGGAAATGGCGTTGCACGACAATCATGTACCACGTTTATCAAGAAGTTCCCGGTTGGTTGGTTGGTTTAAGTCGTGATTCGTCCAGAATCCAACTAGCGCTTCCGCACCATTCTGTTGCCACATTCTCGTCACCAACTTTTTTAAAGGTTATTTACAGCATTCTTATATCCAGTCTGTGCTAATCAGGTTGTTGGCATCTAAGCGAGACAGTTGTTCGAGACTCTCGAACAGGGTTAACATTTTGTCCTTCCATAGGGCAGGGCATTCACAGAGGAAATGGAAGATTGTTTCCTTTTTCTCTGGTTGTTTTTGTATGTATTTTATATGTATTGTATTGAATGCGCCATACAAAACCTTTGTCTGTGAATCTGGTATAAATTCCCAAACCACAAAAGCCACGATTGTCACACACTTTCTTTAAGCTCTGCTGAAGTCACCGGTCAAGAAGAAGGAACTAGTTTTTATTTCTTTCACGACAGTAAACGAAATGTTAGTAACCTTTCCTAAGCTTGAGTGAATGGCAGCAAGCGCCACAGGCGGTATTTGCCAATCTGTAAACAAGCACACAAGTATACATACATACATACACACATCCAACTATTTGCACGCACAGGAGAGTTACAAGCCACGGCGTGCAGAATCAGTTTTGGGTACAAACAATAAAAGAATATTTGCTGTCTAGAATTTCAAGCGAGAAAACTGCGCAGTTGCAAAACCACAGCCAACTAGCGGCTGGCGTGAGACTTCTTTCTTCTGCGCAATTCTTTGTTGAATACACATTTTTCGTTTTGTTTTGATTTCAACGCTTTGAATTTAGGTTTGGGGCGAAATTCCGGCCGGCTTAAAGAAAGCGGATCAGAAAAGAGTGGATGCGAGGAAAGCGAAAGATGAATAAATAAGTAAATGTGGACATAAAATTAAATTAATACACACACACATACACAGAAGCAATAAGAAAAAGCAAAATAAATCATGATAAGAGCAGAAAGTAAAAAAAAACAAAAGGAAAATGTAGTGGAGCAGAAAAACTTGTTTTGCTTGAAGGCTGATGAAATGAAGGCGTAAGGCAGACGACAGCAAAGATAAAAATTAAATGATGGGTTTTGTAATATAAAATGTAGGTAGATACAGATACATACGTACATACATACAATACATACATGTGAATTAAAAAAAAAATGTGTCTGCAAGAGACAAGAATAAACCACTGATACTTGCCTGCATAGCCAGCCTATCTATCGCAGCACACACACATACACACATACAAAAGTACATATAAATTTGTTTACTTCAATTTCGCAATTAGTTTAAAAATTAAAAAAAAGGTAACAACACCATCGGCGGCGACGCGACTGAAGTGGCGAAAAAGTAGAAATGGCCAGAAGGCATGGAAAAGTATATGCACTTTTATTTGTGTTTATGTATTCGCACATGAAAATGCGTGCGTATATTTACAAAGTACCAAGAAAGTGGTAACAAATGTCATTAAAGTCTCGCGGATTTCTATGGAAAGATATTTGTAAATATTTTCGGCCACTGAAGGCTATTCACCTTTTGGCACTTTGTTTTCGTCCAACCGTTTTTTGTACTGCGCTAATAGTTAAAACGGGCGCATAATTACATAAGCGCGGAAATACATGGACAGACATACTACATAGACACACACACATACTTGCATATGTGTGTTCCTTGCGGTCAAACCCACTACACCATGCGCAATTATTATCACGACATATTAACAATTACTTACTTTTTTATTTTTATTTTTTTTAATTATACTTCATTCTATCACAACAACAAATACCATATCAATCCAGGTTACTAATTTTGTACAAGATAAATAAAAAATCGCCAAATTTGCATTAAATTTTCAAAATATTTAATCAAATTTTCGAAAACATTTCGGACTCTTTCTGCTCTACAAAATTATGTTAATTGCAAGAATGATAGAAACAAGATTGCGCCCATCAGAGCGTACGTGACGTCACGTTAGCAGAGTTCTGCAGTATTGCCAACCATTTGCTCTTCGCAATAAATTTAGTGCTTTTTTATTCCGAAAATGCGACAATTTTTAAGTTTGGTGTTTGTTTCTTTTTGTTTTTAATTTAAGGCTACCGAGACTTTAGGTTGAAAAAAACTGTATTATTATACAAAAGAAGTTTAAAAAAGGCCACTCTGAGAAGATTTTAGTGCTAATGAAAATTTTTTTACTCTTATAAAATTTGATAATTTAAAAGTGCAAATTTAATTTTTGGCTCCATTTAAGGCTATGCAAAAATATTAAATGCCCCTCTCTCAACTCTTTTTAAGATTGAAAACCTTTTTACACATTTTAAAAAGCCTTTGAATTTATGGAATGCGAATTGAAACCATAGAGGTGTAATCGTTTCTTCCGGTCATCAATCCTTAGTGAGACATAGAGCATCAAGAGGTGTATTCATAGTAAAAATAAACAAGAAAATACCAGAAAATACTAAAGAAACCATACTGACATTTTTACAAAAAGAGTACCTTATCTAGTTACATAACTTCAAATATAGCAAAAAAGTCGTTCCCTTAACAAAAGAGTCTCACTTAACAAAAAAACCGTATAAATTAAATTGTACATAAGCATGACACATTTATTTAAATAAACGCACATTTTAAAGACAATTTGTCACGCATACAAAGTTCTTTAAGTGATTCAATAAAAATGTTGGGTTATTTTCTTTGAATGGGCATTTTAATGCGTTTTTATATCCAAAGCTAGGCAACACTGCAGTAGCGAGAGAGAGATTTGACTGACGTAAGCAGAAGAACACCAACAACACCTGCACTCGCGGGCAATGCCACCAGATGTTAAAAAAAAGTAAAGCTAAATAAAACTGAGTGAATTATTTAAATAATTATTAAATAATGTATATTTTACAAAATTATAAACATGACATTTTAATTAGAACAGCTAGAAAAATGTCATGAAGAAAGAACTAAAACTCCGAGACAAAAAATAATAAAAATAACAAAAAAAAATGATAAATCAAGTTACGAAAATGGTAATCTGGCCATACTGGAGCTAAAATCACGGAACTAGTTGTCAAATTCGCTGAGCGCAAAGTAACGGGACCACGATAGGCGCCACCTCATTATTCTTTCCATCATGTGTTAATTGTATTTTTAAATTATTTAATTTTCTATTAGTTTTAGGGCTTACAAATGGAACACCCAGGAGGTAAAAATCAACATTTTCGACACATACTCTTTTTTTGCTTTCCATCAAGGTCAAAAAGTTTCCGAAGCATAGGTGAGCACGGAAATGGGAAAAAATGGTAAATTTGACGTCGATGACACGTTCCGTAGCGGAAGGCCTTCTGAATTCAATAAAGAACGTCTCAAATTACTTTTAAAGGAGAACGGTCACCAAACCAGTCGTGAGTTGGCGGAAAAAATGAACTGCGATTATAAAACGATTCCCAATAAACTTCATTCAATTGTATTTACCGAAAAATTGAGAGCCTGGGTGCCTCACGAGCTCAACGAAAAAGGCAAAGAAAGTCGTCTTCAAATTGCTTCTCAGCAGTTCGCTCACAATCGATCAATACGCGGTCATAAACAGCGCTTTTTGTACCGAATCGTCACGGAAGATGAGAAATGGTGTCTATACATCAATATAAGGAATGGGTACATCAAAGAAGGGAATGGGTCCAGGAAATACGTCAAAGCCGAGAGTCAACCCGGATCTTCATTAAAAGAAAATCATGATATGTGCTTGGTGGGACTAGAAAATGCTCAAAAAGAATGTCACGGTCAACAGGGAGCTCTACATTGCCCAGCTACACAATGTGAATGAGGGCATTCGACTGCAAATACCTGATCGACATGGTCAAACCATACTCCTTCATGACAACGTCAGATCCCATGTTGCACAAGTCGTCAAAGCCGCACTCCAAGAGCTCGAATGGGAGGCTCGGTCCTTCAGCATCCGCCGTATTCTCCGGACCTTGCACCAAGCGATTACCATATTTCCCGCTCTCTGTCAAAACATATGAAGGGCGTTACCCTCGATAACAAAGAGGCTCTTAGAAACTGGCTCAACAACTTCTTTGACACCAGACCTGGCGATTTTTGGTGGAACGGCATCAACAAATTGGTCGAGAGGTAGGAAGAGGTTGTAAACAGCAACGGCGAATATATAATAGATTAACTTATTGGTATAATTATTGGCTTTTGTTTAAATAAAAGTCTTCGGCAAAAACGCTACGAATTTACTCCCCAACCTAATATTTTTCTACTTCACTGAAAAGTATACATTTTAGATCTTCCTGAGCGTTTGAAGCATACCAAATCTCAAAAATGGAAGAATATTTGTTTTACTTACATCTCTAATCGGCCAGTTTACATAGAAGTGACCAGCAGCTCCTTCCAATTCCCAGAAGCCTGATTTTAATCAAACTTCGCATAGAGAAGTTCTTGGAGTCGCTAAATGCGAATCTGAAGTTAATTTTTCAAAATTCAAAATAACAAAATTTATCAAGATGTTTATGCTGATTCCAAAGATATTTATTATTCTGATTCTGAAAATCAATAAAAATTATTTTAATATTAGTTTGTCGCATTTTTTTATACGACATGAACCTGTATGACGGACCACATTTTGTTTCAAATATAATATAAGCCTGCACTAAAACAAAAAAAAATCATTTGGTATTGCACTCAAGTGCACGATAAGGTCTAAAGTGAAGCAACCTCAGTCGTACACTTTCGTGCGATGTGACACCCCGATGTCTTGCCATGTGGCAGAGGATAATATTGTACAAGGTGAACGATATGAAGTGTTACCAATTTCACACTGCATGTATCTGTAAAACAGCTCATGACATCAACGTCAAAATTGTTCTAATGACAGTTGAATATACCTATTGTTTATAAGCCACCAAAAGCATTTGCGTCTCAGTTTTGTTGAATTTTTTTTTTCTGCGATGGAATTCAAACGTAATTGCGTGTGATTGCGTTATATTTGGCTGGAAAATCACAACCAGCCATTGTTCGTGAGCTCAGTCACCTCAAAGTGAATAATATGCTTGTGTATCGCACTATAAAACGTTACAATGATACTGGTAGCATTGCAAAACGCTATGGAGGTGGACCAAAAAAAACCGCAACAACGCCAGAAATGGTTCGGAAAGCGAAGGCTCGACTTGAACGAAATCCACGTCGAAGTGGAAGAAAAATGGCCAAAGAACTGAAAATATCGCAAGACAGCATTCGACGCATATTGAAAAATGAGCTCAAGGTCAAGGCTTACAAGTTTCAAAATCACATGATCTTTAACCCCAGTAAAAAAGAGTTCGGTGCGAAAGAGTAAAGGAGTTGTTGCGCTTGCACGAACGTGGAGCATTTCCTAACATTTCTCAATTGAGCAGTTCATAAACACTCAAAACTTAAGAATTTGAGCCTACGTATGGCCACTCGAAGCAATACTTTTACACTTGAGATAAGTAATGGTTTGGGCCGCAGTGACCGCTGATGGACGCTCTCCAATCGTTTTTATCGAGCCTCATGTCAAAGTGAATGCGACTTATTATCGGGAAAATGTTTTAGAAGTTGCTTGAGAGCCGTGGACACGCAAACATTTCGGTCGTAGATCATGGACGTTCCAAAAGGACTCGGCACCGTCTCATAAAGCTCGTGTGAACCAAGAATGGTTAAAAAATCATGTTACACACTTCATTTCGCCCACACAACGGCTTTCAAATTCACCAGACGCAAATCCGATGGACTATTCCATCTGGTCCATTTTGGAGAGCAAGGTGGGGACTAAAAAATATGCCAGTATGAATGCGCTGAAAAAAACGATTATACGAGAATGGGCCAAAATACCTCAAGATCACATTCGTGCAGCATGCAACTCATTTTTTTACCGTTTGAGGGCTATAGTCAAGGCAAAAGGTTTCATATCGAGCTAAAGTGAATATATGTTAAAATTGTCATCATTTTTGAACAATTTTGTCTTTGAAATCAATAAAAACTAATTTCACACAAAAAAGTTATGGTGTTTTGAATCGTTCACCCTGTATATGAAGTACTAAAAATTACAACTAAAATGAAAAATTGTATAAGTTTTTAAATTTTTGAGGAAAAAACATTTTTATACAATACATTTTTTTCTGCACAATTTTTTTTTTCTATAAAAATAAAAAAACAAAATTTAGGAGTTTTTAAATTTTTTTTAAACATAATACAAAAAAAAACACAAATATAAAAATTTAATTTATTATTTTTAGATAAACAATTTTGAAATTTTTTTTTACATATGAAACAAATCAAAAAATTATTTTTATTAAAATAAGAAAAAAACTTTACATAAGTTTTTAAATTTTTTATCCAAACAAATTTTATATGCATATTTGTAGTATAAATTTTATAATTTTGGAAAAAGTTTTCTATTGAAATAAGAAAAAACACTTTGGATAAGTTTTTAAATTTTTAAAATTTTATATATTTTTATAAATTTTATAATTTTTTTTACAATTTTTTTTGGTAAAAACTTTTCTATTAAAAAAAGAAAAAAACTTTAGATTTATAATAAATAAAACGAAAACTTTAGAATTATAATTTTTCTTTTTACAATTTTTTTTACATAAAAAACAAATTGAAAAAAATGTTCTATGAATCTAAGAAAAAAAAATGTACAATACAAATTAGAAATTTTTTTTTTAAATTGAAATTTTTGTTTACATAAAAAACAAATTAAAAAGAATTTCTGTTCAAATAAGAAAAAACTTTAGATAAGTTGCATATTTTTTATACAAAAAATAATAATTTATTTTCTTTATAAAAATGTTTTTTTTATAATTTTTTTTCTACTTCAAAAACAAATGAAAACAATTGCTTTTATTAAAATAAGAAGTTTTTTATAAAAAAAAATGTATAGGTCTGTTTTTATAAAATTAATTTTGTTTTATAATATATATCGCACCCTAAATACAAAAGGGTCACAACTCAAAATTTTCCACACTCCAGCTTGACTTGTTTACAGTAGCACAGAAAACAAACTATGTGACATATCACGCTGAAATTTGTCATGTAAGCTTATAACAGTCCTACCAAAAAACAAAAAATTTATTTTTGTCATATGTCATCCGCGGACCGTTTTATTGATAACGTCTCGTTCATATTTGAGCAGAAGTACATTTTGAGTTGTGACCCTTTTGTATTTAGGGTGCGATATACTTTTTCTAATTAAAATTTTTTTTTCTACAAAAAAGAGAAACATTTTCATATCTTGAAAAACCAAATTTAGAGCCTTTAAAAAAATTGAAAGACTAAATAAAAAAATTCACAAATCTCAGAGAATAAAAAATAAAAAGGGATCCAAAAAAGTACTACAACCTCCTCGCGGTGAGCACTGGACATTAAATTTGATGCTGACGCTAGACGGCAAATAGAACTGCCTTCAGGTTCTTAATTGGTACGGACAACGTGGAAACCTTAAGAGTAAAATTTAGGATCTTTGCAATCAAAAAATTGGCATAAACTCCTTATTCCGTATGCTCTAAGGAACAAAATGCCCTCAAAGTCATTTCAATATCGTCGTTAATGGCTATTTGTAAAACTCAAGTGTGAAAAATTGTAAGAATTATGAGTTTCACATAACTTCAGGTAAGCATTGGAATCAGTTCAAGATTAGATCGCCTGAATTTGAAGAAAAAGAGACTTACTTATACTTTTTTATGGCTTATTACATTTATGATTCAAATAATCTGATAATTTGCAAAATAAAACCTGCAGGTGATTTCCCAGAATTTCACAGTTTGAGATGTTGGTAGATAAACAATGAAAGATGTGAACAATTTACTTGAAATTTGGGCCTAATGTATCTTTCTTTATATAATATAATATCAACATAGTAAAGACTACTTAGAAAATTTCCGAATTTCGCCAAATGTTCGTCCTTTTGAGAAGTTTCTGGTCCTTAGTGAACTGGTACAATTCTAGTCCATCTCGACTTCTTCCATCAGATAACAGCTCGAATGATCTCGAATATTTGCTAAGTACTTGCACATATCACGGCAGGGTGCACACATAAACAACTATCTATCTATCTTAAGTATTGTATGTATAATACATACACACATACGCACACACACACACAATCTATTCTACTCTTCTTGTAGCATTCATGTTAAACCAGTTGTAATTTGCTTCGGTGTAGTTAATAAGAAATAGTTGCTGGCGATGTTAATTTTGTTTTTTTGTTTGTTATGTTTTTTTTTTTTTTGGTAATGAAATCTTAAAAGTTGTACTTCCGCTCGTTTGGTAGAAGAGTGTCACAATCTGAACATATTTGTTAGTTAATTAAGCAGAAATGAGCGTCAGCTCTCCTTTTTTTACTGTGTAAATAATTCATGAAGGCATCTACAACAACTAAGAAGAGAAGAGGACATGTCGCATAATAAATTGGAAGCTTGAAGACATGTTTTTCAGATAATAATTTGGAATAGTTTGTTACACAACTTCAGTCTTGCTATTTAGCAGCCACTCCGGATTTAATTTTTTTTTTTTTTTTTGAGAAAAAATGTTTCAATTGCAGTGCAGCAAAGCTAAAATTGGGCATAAAAACGCCAAGACACGTAAACTTAATTTTTGAATGTAGCCTACGGCTCTGTGCTCTGTTTTTGTGGATCAGAAACATTTCTCGGAATATTTCGGTTTTAAGTTTTTAATGTCCTTCAAGCGATAAATCGACTATTTTTTAGTGAATAATTTTGGAAAATTTCCTGGTTCAAAAAAACAAAAAAAACTCTGATCCCTAATCTAGGACCAAAAATTAAATTTACGTATCTCGGTTTACTATTATTTTTTTTTGGGGTCATTTCAGAACCAGATATTCTACCAAGTTTTATAAGCTCACTGAGAAAAAGTGAATAATTTTGGAAAATTACCTAGTTCAGAAAAAATAAAACTCAGATCCCTAATCTACGACCCAAAATTAATTTACGTATCTCGGATTTTTTATGTCATTTTAGAACCTGATATTCCACGAATACTTTTATAAGCTCACTGATAAAAAATGTTTGCCCAAAAAAAGTGGTAGAAGGAATTTCAAACTTGAAGCAGGAATTTTGCCCTTAACAATTCGCGCTTATGTTTCCCGATTCTTAAATTCCCGATGCATACATTTTTTTTGATGGCTTCAAAGCTGAAATTTGTGCATAAAAATTAATATAATTACTATATTTTTACTATTCAACAAATTTTTTTCACATTAAAATCTGTAGAATCTGCTCTAGGAAACACTACCCAATTCTCTATCTAAAAAACAAGTATAGGACTATGAATAAGTTCGTGCGGTTTTTTTCGAAATTTGAAACTTTATTGACGTAAAATGGTTACAAATTTAATATTCAAAATATTGTCCATCGCTTACTACTACTTTTTCCCATCTTTCTGGCAATTCACGGATTCCCTTTGTGAAAAATTCGGTCGGTTTTGCCGCAATCCACGAATCGATCCATTTTTTGACTTCATCGTAATTACGGAAGTGCTGGTCAGCCAGGCCATGTTGCATCGATCGGAAGAGATAGTAATCGGATGGCGCAAGGTCTGGACTATACGGCGGGTGGGGTAGGACATCCCATTTGAGCGTTTCTAAGTATGTTTTGACCACTTGTGCAACATGTGGCCGAGCATTGTCATGTTGCAAAATAACTTTGTCGTGTCTATCGGCGTATTGCGGCCGTTTTTCTCGCAGTGCTCGGCTCAAACGCATCAATTGTCGTCGGTAGACATCCCCCGTAATCGTTTCATTCGGTTTCAGTAGCTCATAATACACAACACCCAGCTGGTCCCACCAGATACACAGCATAACCTTCAGGCCATGAATATTCTGCGCCGACGTCGATGTTGAAGCATGGCCAGGGTATCCATACGTTGCCCGACGTTTTGGATTGTCGTAATGGACCCACTTTTCATCGCCAGTCACAATTCGATGCAAAAAACCCTTTCTTTTGTGCCGTTGAAGCAGTTGTTCGCATGCCATAAAACGGCGTTCAACGTCTCTTGGCTTCAATTCATACGGCACCCAATGGCCTACCTTTCGGATCATTCCCATGGCTTTTAAACGTTTGGAAATGGTTGATTGATCAACTCCCAAAGTTTTTGCAACCTCTTCTTGCGTTTGAGCCGGATCTTGATCGAGCAATTCCTCCAATTCGGTATCCATGAACTTTGGCGGCGCACCCTCGCGTTCTTCGTCTTCCAAGCCAAAATCACCACTTTTAAAGCGTGCAAACCACTTCTGGCACGTTCGCTCAGATAGAGCATGCTCACCATAAACTTCCACCAAGATACGATGACTTTCGGCTGCTTTTTTCTTCATATTAAAATAATGAAGAAGAATTCCCCGCAAAAACACATTAATAATAAATAAAATAAATAATTGGCGCGTACACTTCTGTTAGGTGTTTGGCCGAGCTCCTCCTCCTATTTGTGGTGTGCGTCTTGATGTTGTTCCACAAATGGAGGGACCTACAGTTTCAAGCCGATTCCGAACGGCAGATATTTTTATGAGGAGCTTTTTCATGGCAGAAATACACTCGGAGGTTTGCCATTGCCTGCCGAGGGGCGACCGCTATTAGAAAAATGTTTTTATTAATTTTGCTTTCACCGAGATTCGAACCAACGACCTCTCTGTGAATTCCGAATGGTAATCACGCACCAACCCATTCGGCTACGGCGGCCGCCGCAAAAAACACATTATTTGGCACGAAATTCGACATTTTCAAGTGTGGTAAAAATATTGTTGTTTACGCTTCAAATAAAAAACTTATACTGACGTTTGTGCCTTACGACAGTAGCTCTCCAATGAATGTTTGGAAATGTGGATCGATGGAATAATAATCAAGTTACGCCATCTGTTGTAAAACCGCACGAACTTATTCATAGTCCTATAATAAACAATTTAAATAAAAAAAAATTGTTATTATAATAAAAAATTAAAATTAAATAAAAAATGGTATTATTATTATTTATGTATTAAAATATAATTAAAATTATACATTAATGTAATGTAATAGCACTAACTACTAGGGCTAGGTTAGGTTAGGTTATGGTGTTAGTCGGTCTGTACGACCAACTCACTTAGACCTTACAGGTCCGTTGTGATACCACTGTGCGACACGGGAACCACATTTATGTTTCTTCGTGGCACCATTTTGTGGCTCTTATGAATTGATCCCATCCCCAGGACAGACAGTTCCGTAAGAGAATTGAAAAAATAGTTGCCTAGAAAGCCTGCTCTAATTTTAGCTAAGGCTGGACAATTGCAAAGGAAGTGTTCAACTGTTTCTTTCTCTTCTTCCTCCTCATCTCAACAACGTCTGCAATATTCAGGGGAGAAATTGCTAGACTCAAGGAATGCCTACCAAATAGCCAGTGGTAGGTTATACAAGCCACGATCTTCGAGATATCCTCGTTTGTCTTTTTCTTGTTTTGTGTATTCATCTCTCCATGTCCTATTGGTCTCTTGGTTAATGTTATTCTTAATTATTAATTTTCTCGTGACCAAAGCTATCCCAATGGTACTTCTATCGCTGAGCTGTTGAAGAGTAGTACCTTTCCTCGCTAGTTCATCGACTTTACAATTTCCTTCAATATCTCTGAGCCTCGGAACTCAAATAAGGTTGTTCTTGAATACGGCATTAATATCATTTAGGACTGCCCGGCATTCCTGTGCAACCTTTGATCTTAGTATAGCCGCATACATTGATTTAATGGTGGCCTGGCTATCCGGGAATATATTTATAGTCTCTGTTCTGAGCGATAACGTCCTCGCTTGAACTAATTTTTTCCCTCGCGGGCCTTTTCTTCATGTTAGGGAGCAAGAAAAAGTCGCAGGGAGGCAGATCAGGTGAATATGGAATGTGCGGCTGCAATTCATAACGCAATTCATGCAGTTTGGCGGCGAACACTTGGGATGAATGGCTCCGGCTGGTGCGTTATCGTGGTGAAACAGCACCTTCTTTTTCGCAAATTTTTGTGAAAGTGGTCCCATAACTCCCTGTAGTATTGTCCAGTGATCGTTTTTCCTTTTTGTCATGATGACTCCGCGTGCATCCCAAAAAAACGTCGCCATGACCTTTTCGGCCGATGGGGCTGTCTTTGCCTTGTTTGGAGCAGATTCACCGGCAGAAACCCATTGTTTTGATTGTCGCTTAGTTTCTTGTATGTAATGATCAGTCCAGGTTTCATCAACGGTGACAACTCGGCGCAAAAACCTTCAGATCTCGCTTAAATTGCTCCAAACAGTGCTTCAAAGTTAACAGCCGCATCCGCTGGTCGTTGCTTGTTGCCAATTGTGGCACCCATCGGTCCTACAATTTTTTCATGGCCTACTTATCATGTAAAATATTATGGCCTCTGTTACTTACTCGTTCGTCGACCGGCGGGAATCATGTCGTGGACTTTTTGAATGATCGATAACACGACTGCAGGGAGTCCTGGTCGCTCCTCATCAAAAACGGATGTTCGCCCACTTTTAAATTCGTTGAACCAATATCTAACTGTGATCATAGATGGCGAAGCTTCCCCATAGACAGCATCCAACTTTGTTTTTTTCTTCTCGCATTTTTCATCATCCAAAAACAAAAAGCGAATTACCAAATTAGCGAAAATCATAAAACACGTCTTCCACGAATAGCTGCCAAATTCAAACTAACTTATCAATCAGTCTGGAATTTGTTTTGTCGGGGTTTGATAGATGGCAACACACGATGCCAACACCAACTTTCCTCAACAACGCCCCTGTCATCGAACTCGGGTACTTATTGAACCGCTAGATCTTCTGCCTAATAGACGCTGCAGTAGTATCGTAGTCGAACGGATAGTTCTAGTCCTAATTCCTTCGAAAATACACCATAGCCAACCTTATAGTCTAGCTTGGAACCAGCTGTTTAGAAATTTAATTCTCTCCTTCTCTATGGCTTTGGTGTCTGCCACTCTCTTCTTGACGTTATGTTCGTCTTGAAGAGTCTGTCGAAGGTGAGTTCAGGAATTTTTGGTTTTTTATATCCTTGTTCACTCACTCCGCTCGGGAGCATAGAGCCTCGACAAAATTATTCCATCGTACACGGTCCTGGGCTGTTGTTTTTGCGCCGTCCCATGTGATGTCATGTGTCTACTAGCTCGCACAACATCCACCTGCTCCAAGTGATTTTCGGCCGACCGCGATCTCCTTGCGGATTTCAGTCCAGTGCCACTTTCTGCGTTTGATTTGCCATAGGATGGGCTCCTCATTCGTTGATCCCTACAGCTAGGGGTTGCTGAAGGTGTTCAGCCGGAATATGCTACGGATGGAGGAATAGAATAGTCTATTTCTTGTTTGTGACTATTCAGAGTGTGTAAAATAGAGTGTGCGTCATACTTGTAAGACTAAGCCACCAGGGCTAATTTAAATCAATTAAATTAAGGCGGTTCCTGTTTACGAATAAATTACTTAAGTTTTTGCGGCATCTACCTTTGAAGTATCTGACAAAACTTCATCTAAAAAACCTTGAACAAATCGCTCTTGTTTTTTTCAATCGTAGTACAGTAGGTAGGTTTTTCCAAAATTCCTCGAAGGTCGCTTGTGATAGGAGGAAAGAGAAAATAAACAAGATAAAAGAAAAGGGGAAGGAGAGCAAATTCTCCCGAAATTTCTATTTAGAAAGAAGCTTAAAGTTCAAAACAAAAATTTCAAAAAGTACTTCAATATTTTTCACACTTTCAGCAAATAGTAAAAATTCCACGCGCCCCACTTTTTTATTAAATAAATAGAAAACGCAAATAAAAGTGTCGAGGTATTTTAATTAGTTTATATTCAAACAAGTGTTTTCTTTTAGCTAATAATAACAGAGCTTGAAAAGCGCAAATTTTACCTTATAATTCTGCTGCGACTTCTATGGGCGGAATTCTTAGAAAGCTTGAAAAAGTTATTGTGTTAAGAAACAGATGAAGAATGCGGCCGCTTGAAGAGCTCAGGCGGTGAGAGAAAATTGAAAGAATTAAATAAATATTCATAAATATTTTATATTTTCGCAAAGGAGTTTAAGCAAGTAACCTGAACGGGCAATCAACAGGCACATTTCTTAAGCCGCCGAAATTTCATGCTAGTAAATAAATAAAGTGATGGTTTCACGCAGTGTTTGGCACGTTTCATTATCTTGCTGGAACAATCTGTTTGACATGAGGCATCATATAATTATGAGTTTTTTGCCAGTAGACTTCAACATTAATTTTAATATTGCTCCATATTCAGTTCTGAAAAGTATACACTAATAATACCGCCGGCCTATGGTGGAAAGATTTCAAAGAGTGTGATCTACATCAGATCATTAACCGGCTATCAGCGAATTTAAAAGAATCAAGAAGAAATCAGAGTCATGACAACGGTTTGCTTAAGAAAAAACTGAGATTGTGTTGGTGGCATACTGAAAAAATAAACAGTGTTTCCGCTCATGTTGCCTACACCATACAGTGACCAGGATGCACGGATGATAGATTTTCAAAGGTTGCTCCTTAAGTATGGGGGAAAAAAATTGTGAGGGGAGTTTCGGCTACCACGTCACTTGGGCGATTCGGCAGCTGAACTCTGCACGATTATTTCACGTGTATTCACACATTCGTCCTATCAGTCGTTATTCAGATAGCAACGAAGTGTCATTGGTTGATTTTTTTCCTACATCACCAACACAATCTCAGTTTTTTTGTTAACACATCCTAAGTGAAGTCGGCACATCCGCCGTTCTGTTAAAGAACACACCTGTAAAACTCTTTTCACCATGAAAAGGATGATAGATTAGCAGGTTCGGCCTTTAGCTATGGAGAAAAATGAAATTGAGCGGGTAACTTCGGCTGCAGTATTCTGCCTCGTCCCACTCGTCCAATCAGTCAAGGATGATATAATACAAGGTTGCACCTTCCGAATTCATTGTCGTAAGGCTCCATAAATAAACAAACAACAGGAAGGGGAATTACTTGTTTGGGTAGAGGAAGATTAGGAGAGCTATAGAAACTACCAAACCAAGGCGGATTTATTACAATGGTAGGCATCCGCCCAGCTGATTTTTTCGCCATTTCAAAATTATTTATTTTGTTTACATCTGTGTGTTTACTTTGCCATTTGTGCACATTTAGAATTTATGGTTGGTGATTTAAATATTATCTATAGTGAAATATTACAGAAAAGATGCATGAAAAAGAGTATATTTGATTTGAAAAAGTTAAGAAGGGGAAACGACCATTTTTTTGGCGTTCCCGGAGGGGAACCGAAGCGGCAAGTATGGAGGAGAGCATACTGATTTTGACGTGATGGAATTCAAAAAGCAAAACTAAAATACACGTGTGTTTTTACTTATACGCGGATGTCATCACCTATAATAAATTCGCCTTGTACCAAACACAAGAAGTTATACACACACATACAGCCATTCATGCCACGGTGTCATCCGAACAAAAACGCACCAAAACTGCATTTGGAAGCTTTATATGTTTTTTATATGTTTTCTCAATTTAACACGCGCCACTTCATTTTCATTAGTTTGTTTAGTTTCAATCTCACAAATCACGATATTACCAAGCCATTCACTGAATTTTCGCAAAAATGTAATTTCTCCTCCTTTTAGTTTCTCAATTCGCAGTCAAAAAAAATTAAATTAGCTATACAAAATTTCATTCACAGCAAATTAAAAAATAATCTTCTGTGCTATTGATTATTTTTCAATTATTTTTCGATTCTACTTTGTTTGATGAGAATCTTCCAAACGAAAAAGTAAACAAAAAATGTAATAGTACAACGGCAAGGAAAAGTTGTTGTTAGATATATTTTTTATTAAAATAATTAACAACAATACACCCGAAGCATTTATCGGCTTTTTCGGATATCTGCCAACAGCTCACAGCTGACTCATTAATTATTGCATTCTTATGCCTTTGTTCCATATGATTATTAATATTTAAGCCAAATCAATATTAATTAATCAACATCAATCTCAGATACAGCGTAAACACACTTCGCGGCTAATTGGCAAGGTTGTATTTAATCTGATTGAAAATAATATTTATAATGACGATTCCCTGACACTAATGATATAATGAAAGATTACGCACATCAACAGTAGATGGAAAGGAGAGGGAGCGGTCAACGAAAGCGAGGATATCCAAGTCGCAATTGAAGACAATTTTGATCCTTTATTTGACATTCACGGAACTATTGAACGTGAGTATATACATACATAGCTGCCGGACAATTAGTGAACGGACAATTATATATTGCATAGGGCGGAAATAACTGTTGACCGTTTCTCCTTGTCTGCAAATAAGTGTATTTTACTCAGACTTTGAGAAAAGACTCGGAGAGCAACCGATTGCAGCGGATCTTCAGCGAGCTCGCTCGCGCCCGGCGAACAACCGTTTTTTTTTGTTTTGCTTTCTTGTGGTTGTTCCCCAACCGTGTGAAGAAAAATGTCTTTTGCGTATGTATTGGTATGTATGCGAGTGTTGCTTTGGCTAAACATATTATTTGCGTTCGTGAATTATATGTGTGCGGTTAAATATAGTATGTATTATATTTTGTGCAAAATGGGAAGAGATTTGAATAAAAAAAGAGGTTGTCTGTAAAGTCGGTTTACTGACGATACTTCAACGTGACAACGTCATAAGAAAATACTGATGTAATGGTTGCAATTTTGAAAACAAAATTTTAATTTTATTTGTTTGATAGATATTTTGTATGGATATAGAGGAGGAGATAAATGGAGTTACAATGGAATAGGCCAAGTTACATTTACACAAACGTGAAAAGTGACGAAACTTTTATCAAATTCATGAAAGACATGTTCAATTTCGATTGTGCATAGACGTTAATAAGTCAACAACACTAAGAGACAACATCATCGATTTGACTTTCTCAAGACACATTACACTTGAAACACTCCCTTTCATTTCCTACCTTTCCTATCATCGTCTTATTCTCAACAGAGAAATGGTTCATTACCATGCACACAGGAAGAAGGCATATGCAAATACAAGGACATATGTGAATTTATATACAAATGCGCATATACATACATATCCATACATCCATACATACATATGTATATATGCTCACTCAAGTAGGAGAGAGCCAGATGTCGAACATTGCCAAACGCGGGGGCCGGTTGTGCTCTTTGTCGTTCGTTCCGCGCTCTCGCTTGCAGTTCAAGCACATTAGCTTACATTTGCTTGCGTACAGAATAGATTCGTACATTTGATATGTCCATATGATTTGTATGCATCTTTACATATAGATTTGTTCTTTTTGAAAATTGCGCGAAATTGTATATGTATATGCATGTTTATATACATATATTAGTATACAACATATCTTATAAGGTATGTGGTAAATATTACCATACATTTTTTCCTTCATATATAATAAAAAAATTAATAATAATAACATTAAAACAACAGGTATTATTAACAAACTTGGTTTTATTTTAAATTCTTCAAGTAAATCAAATTAATAATAATCAATAAGAAGGCATATGCAAATACAAATATGTGAATTTATATATGTACATATGCGCTTATACATACATAGGTATATATGCTCACTTAAGTAGGAGACAGCAAGATGTCGAACGTTGTGCTCTTTGTCGTTCGTTCCGCGCTTTCGCTTGCAGTTCATGCAAGGTAACGACCATGAGCAAGATAACGACGATTGAGCAAGATAACTACACATTTTTTCGTGCGTGCAGCCGGCTAAATCGAATTATAAGACGTTATCACATTAAAAAGTTCTTTAAATTTAATCCGCAAGAAAATAAATAAATTTCTAATGTATGCGGTTTGAAATTGTCAGCTACAAATTTAAAACGACATTTAACTACAAAACATGCGGAAATTTATAAAGAATGGGACAATAATGAGGACACCGAATTGCAACAATGTGAAAAAAGTAAAATTGACGTATCACCCGAGGGAAAGTTCAATTGTTTCTTCAATATTAAAAATTGTCATCACCAATGGAAAACCATTTCTGTGCCTGGACAGTGAAGGGTTCAGAGAAATAATGGATCCTATTTATGAATCACTTGGCATGAACCCAATCTTCATCTTAACGCTTTATTAGTTATTAAGCTCAACTCGTAATAAATAATAAATATATAATATATGTATGTATATATTGATACATAACAGCAAAATAATTGAAAATAAATTTATTGTTCTTTAAAAAAAATGCATTTCTTTTTATCTACAAGGCAAATTGATGTGAAGACCGTTTCCAATGACTTTTTTAGTCATTTGCTTTTTAAGTCTCACTTTGCGAACGTTAATCGTATCTCTCCTTACACGATGTTCATAAAAGAGCGTCTCACGAATGGCTGAACTCAATGCGCTCAAGAGAAAACAAAAAGAAACAAAGTCTCTTGCTCAGAGCGAGTGCGAGTGTGTATGATTTGTTTCGGTTGTGTTCGCGAACAGAGCGTAAAGAATAAAACAGTCAACAGTTATTTGCATGCTATGCAATGCTATATTGGCATCCTGAAGTTGATGTGGGCAAGCATTTTCCGTGTGCACTCCAAGCTCGCCAAGAAGAATTGGATCTTGCAACACAATAAAACGTCGATGCTTTGCTCTTCCCTTGTGCAGGAGCTACCAACAAAAAAATATGCCCACGTTGCTGAACTTACCATATAGCCCCGATTTCCCACCCTGCTTCTTTTTCTTATTCCCCCCAAGATGAAGTCGCTCCTCAAGCGAACTCATCATGATGTATTACGTGGGATCTAGGAAGCTTAAGCCACGATACTGAAAGGGTAGGTAGGTGAAATGGTTGTAGTTCCATTCTGGCCCTCCCCAAATAACACCAAAGCGCCGTTTTTATACCATTATGAGACCTCCAACAGGCAGATATCTAAAGCGAGCAAGAGTTATTGATGCAATCGAGAAGATTGATAGGATTTAGGTTGGCGCCTACCCCAGGCTGTCGAAGAGAGGAGCACCCAGTGACCTTAATCGTCTAGCTGCCAAGCCCGAGCATTTACAGAGAAAGTGCTCAATAATCTCCTTCTCCGAAAGGTCATCACAGTTTCTGCAAAGAGAGTTAAATGGTAAATCGAGCTCATCCGCGTGTGTGACGATCAACAAATGACCGGTAAATACAGCTACGAGTTTGGAGATTTAATGATGTGGAGTCCCCAGGACTTTCTGAGTCCTCCATCTATTGTACTGGAGCCAAAGGGTTTTCGAAATAAGTTGTGCAATTCCCCTTAAACAACTGTCAGGGGGAACCCGAAGACCTGGTAGGAGGTCTCTGAGATCAATTCAGTCCCGTTCCTAAGTCCTGTAACTTACGTCCTTTGTTCCTATGTCCCTGGAACTAAAAAGGTTAACTATTTTTCACATGATCCGGTGTTCTACCCCGTACTTTTGCTGATGAAACTGCTATTATGACGACAGCAGTTGATCTCACAAAAACCTCTTCTAAGTTCCAAATCGGCATAAATATAATTTCCATATGAAAATTTCAAGAATATTTATGTATGTCGAATCTAAATGAGGTGGGGAACAATAAATAAACGAAGTTTGAGCGAGTTTTATAAGTTGTTATCAAAATGCACGCATATGCCCAGAAGTGGGTGTGGCACCGCCCATTTTTTTTAATTTTACTTTCATTGAATTTATTTTCTCGAGTTCATCATTTACACCAAATTTGATTAATTTTGATTTGTTTATAACAGAAATTTGCTTTTTAGAAGACTATCATTACATGAGAGATGGGCATGGCTACCGACAGATCTCGCCCACTTTTAACATAAACATAAACTACTTTGGACAATAATATTACGCATTTTATTATTATTTATTTAAAAAAGTAAATAAATCACAAATTTTAAATTTTAATATCTATAACTAACAGCTGGTGGCCTTCGGCTAAAGTAAAGTAATATGAATATGTATGTACGTACCTATGGGTGTATGTATAATATGTATAACAAATGGAGTGAAAAGAGTATCAAGTTTCATTGAAATTTGCACATTGATTTTTTCGCAAGCTATCATGGGTACTGACGGGCAGACCTGGTTAAACCGACTCTACTCATCATTCTGAGCATTTTCATATACATACATACATATGTATGCATGAATGTACATATCTTTACTTTGATGCCTTTATGCTGTTACACACAACCGTTATTTGAACAAATTACAATACTCTTGGGCACTAGTGTGCGGGAATAATTAAAGGACTGCAAGTAATAAAAATAAAACCGATAATCGCTTGTCCAACTTGCATTGGGTCATTTGTTTGCGTAATTTTCCAGCGCAGGCGTATCCTGTAGCTAAACATAAGCACACATGCATACATACAGTGACTAGGTATCAATACAAGCAGTTATAAAATGCGCCCTTTTGTAAACGAGTATTTTTCACGTTTAGTTTTCTTCGGCTTTGACAAATATTTATTTACATTACATTGAGAAAATTGCGCAGCAGCTGTGCATGACGCTGGTAGACGTGCTGTAGGTGGTGGAGCCAGTGGAGCTACGGTGGCCACTGTGAACAGGCAACAACAGCGCCACTGTTGCTGCTCATCTTACACGTAGGCGTCGCTGCTACCTTTTCAGCCGATTTCAGTGGCGCTGTTGCTGACGTCGTCTACCACCACTAAGCGCCATGCACTTACATACATAGAACATATGTATTGATGTAAGTGGTACTGTTAATTAACAGCAGTGGTGGAACAGCAGCTGTTGCTTGTTATGTCTGTGACGCATTGCATTAGCGCACGTTCGTCTTCTTTTGCGACGCATAAACATATACACACGTGCATACATACATACATACATACATAAATACACAAAACCGAAGAACGCCAGCTGTTTAGGGTTGTTTGTGACTTTGTTTACCAACAACCGGCGGCATTGAAGCAGAAATTAACACGCCGCTATATTTTTGGTCATTGGAATGCTGGAAAAATGTTCAGAAATTTGGAGTTGTAAACAAAAACAAAACTTCCAGCGGTTAGGTTGGTCTCGCGGCTGATTGTGAAGCATTAAGGGTTATTGTTGAGAGCGTGTATACATACTCGTACATACATATGTATGTTTGGCTTTATATACACTTATGTTTGTTGTTGTTTAGATGACTTGCTGGAAAAATACACGAGCATACATATGTATGTATGTACATTTACAAAGGTGTGACTGTATTTATGAGCTTTGGTAAGGTCACTTGAAATTATTTGTAAATAAATACAGATGAGGATACATATTTTAAAAGAACAAAACAAACAATGCTTGGCAAATAAATTATTCCAAATTGTGTGCACAAGAATCTATAAAAAAATTGTTTTAAATTATTTCTATTTTAAACTGTTAGAATGGTAAAGAAGGCAAGTAACTTTGTCTTCTAAAATATTTTGTTTTTCCACAACCAGCAAGCGGTTTTCATTAACACGCGCCGGAAGCGCAAAAGAATATTTTTTTCATACGCTACAGAAAAGCAAAAAACAAAAAATAGCTTTACTTAAAATAAATTTGGAGTATTTTTATTTTTAATAGATTTTCGTTACGGCATTTTGGGATTTTTTCTTTCTTTTTCTAATGCATTTCGTTAACAGTTTCGTTATTGCTTCTTCTTTTTTCTAAAAGCACTCTGAGTTTAAGAGCCTGCTATATAATTACATACTTCGTTAACATACATATGTATGTACATATGTACATAAATCAATAGAACATTGGCACATACATATATGTATGTACATATCGCACCCTAAATACAAAAGGGTCACAACTCAAAATGTACTTCTGCTCAAATATGAACGAGACGTTATCAATAAAACGGTCCACGGATGACATATGGCAAAAATAAATTTTTTGTTTTTTGGTAGGACTGTTATAAGCTTACATGGCAAATTTCAGCGTGATATGTCACATAGTTTGTTTTCTGTGCTACTGTAAACAAGTCAAGCTCGAGTGTGGAAAATTTTGAGTTGTGCCCCTTTTGTATTTAGGGTGCGATATGTATATGCATTTCGTTGGTACTTTCATACTCTTTAGGAGAATCCTCTCATACTCATACCAGTGCGTTCTCAGTTCTCATAATCAACTATTATTTCGCATTCCTTTTATTTTTCATGAATACAATGCAGCGACTAAATTTTATAAGTATTGGTTCTACAGATCGATCTTAGAAAGAGAATAATTCAATTGGGCAGTGCGACCTACGCGGAAGACAATACAGACGTCCGCGAACCACTATCCCGCTCTCAAAAGTATGGGCAACATCGATCGAACCGGTAATCGGCAAAAACTTGGATTAATAAAATTAACGCAGCGTTCGTTGCTATCTGCTCTTACTTTTTTCTGCTGAAAACGGGGCAGTGTTCTCATTTTTTGGTCAGGCAACAATAACGACTGATTGGAAGAGCGTAATAATACATGTAAAATGAGTAGGCAGAATTATGCTATCATGTTCTCTATAATGCACCAGCCAAAGTTATTCTCACAATTTTACATCGGATGGAAAATTCTTGTAATCTAGCACTTGTCTATTCGGTTACTGGTTTTCACAAGGAAATTCGCAAGATCCTTTGTTGAGATGCCATTAAACATGTATGAAGAAGTCTCAAAAAGAGGTTTTAAAAAAAAAAATATTTAAGCTCTGAACATTTCTTTGTGTGTTGTAAAGGTACAAAGAATTTTATTTTTCAATTAAAATATCTCGTTAAATTTGGTTCTCTTGAAAATTTGTAGAAAGCCGCAGCGCTTATCAGAAACAAAACAAAGAATATAATAAAATGTTAATTTTATGATTTTTTCTTCCGATATAACTAAAAAATGTGGAAATGCAAAGATATCAACTTTTTGGTGAATGGAAAAGTAAAATATGCCTTCTTAAAAACAAAACTGTACTTCAGCTTGGTATAAAAATAGTCAAAATGTTTTACTGCTCTTTTCTCGTTCAAATAGAAGAACATTTAGTACTTAACTTAATATTTTATCCAAACTGTCTAGTAAATACTTAACTTAACTTATGAAACTTAAAAAGCTGTAGGTTTTAGGTTCTTAAGTTTAGGCCTTACGTAAATTCAGAGTGGCAAGAGAATCGGGCTTGCCATATCTTCCGTTGTTTTTGGGTTGTTTGTAGTTCGGAAGAAAAATATTTGTATATAGAAATTATTCTTGAAAATAATCAGCTCATTGGTGCTTGGCTGTCAAAGTGTGAGTGTTTAAGTCTTCTTGCCTTCTTTTTCCTTCAGCTGGTATTTTTAGGATCGATATTATCTTTGGCCAAAATTAATATCATAGAAAACTTTTTTCTCCTGAGAGAACTGCATTGCTCTCATTTTTTGGTCTGCCACAAAACTGAATCAGCAGGCGCGAGAAAATTTATATTCGAGCATATTTGCTTAAAATTTAATACTAGGAATGAAACGCACGAAATCTAATAAACAAAATATAATTTTAATTTTTGATACGTGTTGTGCATTATATTTAATAAAAAAAACCCAAAACTCCACATTGAATGTTCACGCTGGGGTACCCAGCAGCAGACCGTTAGCTGGCTCTCAGCGAGTTTAAAGGCATCAGCTGATATGCTGACAATAATAGGGGTTATGAAAGTTCTTTAAAAAAAAAAACTGAGATTGTGTTGGTTATACACTCATGTTACTCCGTTGTCATGTAAACGGCGACTGATTGGATGAGTGTGTGAACATGTGAGCGGACAGAATTCTGCTACCGAATTTCCGATGACGAGGTAGCCGAAGTTACTCTCACAATTTTGTTTCGGAATGCCAAACCTTGTAATTTATCATTCTTGACTCTTACCGCAGTGGGACTGCTAGAGATTGTTATAAAAAATACACATTTTGACAGCATGGGCTCACCACAGCTCACATAAAAGAAGGAAGGAGGAACAAAGTGGAAAGGCCGAGAATTCACGAGACACGGAATGGAGAGTCCAGGACAGCGGCAGGCTAAACATTTTTCTTTCCCTCCAGATGAGCATCGAAAAGGCTCTTAAACCTGAAGAGAGAGGACTTACGAACTCTCACTGGATATTACACGATCCTTTGTAGGCTTTGTTGTCATTTCAAGAAACTAGAATTAGTAGCAACAAGTTGTTTAGAACTGGATAAAGAAACTCCAGACTCATTCTCTGCGAATGTGCAAGATGGTGGTGCGACTCGAAATCCATTAAACATATGGAACAAAAAACCTGATTCAAATTCAGAAAGAGCCTCCCAGGCTAGCGGACAAGCACAATAGGCTACATTAGTGGTTGCAGTACATGATGGCCTAGTAATACTTATCACTAAGTTGCCTCTCGGCGAACAAATCTAACACTTTATTAGGCTCTCGCCCGCCCTATGTCGACGACGACGACGACATCCGATGAGGCGTCTCTTGGAGTGTTTGAGAGAAAGATTCTGCCGAAGATTTTCGGACCTTTGCTCGTTGGTGACGACGAGTATTGTAGGCGTTGGAGCAATAAGTTGTATGAGCCTTACGAATGGATACAAACGCTCCGGCTCTGAAAGTATTCGATGCGGTACCAGCTGGTGGTGGCAGAGGAGGAGGAAGGCCTCCTCTGCGTTGGAAAGATCAGGTAGAGAAGGATTTAGTTTCACTTGGAGTTTCCAATTGGCGCCGGTTAGCACAAGACAGAAACAACAAAATTATGCAAGCGGCTATCGCGCCAATCAAGAAGAAGAAGAATACCAATCATAAGAACCCTATTAGCATTCTATCGGATATGCTTCCGACTCCTTTTCCTCTCTTTCTCGGAAAGACTTTCTAATTTTCCGAAACTCTGCAGAGTCTGTAAGTCAATAACCTATGCTGTAAATGGCTTTGAAATGTCCATCCAACAAATCTGTGTCTCGTTCGCCAAAAACTTACTTACAGAAAACCAACTTTCAAAAAGAAAGGCGCTTGAAGACAGCTTGCAATATGCACGAAGTGAGATTTTGTTCAATTACTACTTTTCTGCAAAGATGCTGAGTAATTGAATAACGAAGTGCTTCGCCTTGCACGAAATAATACTTGAGCTAAAAAAAAGTGCATGTCTCACTAGGTCCCTTTCACTTTCCCTGCGGGGTATGTTGTATGTTCATGTGTATAAATCCATGCATTTCTTCTTATGCGCATTTACAAATTTTTATTTTTTTTTTTTTACTCATACCGGGGGCTAAATTTGTAGCGACACATCTCTGCTTTGGTCGCGTTTTTTGGTATTGTTGTTTTTGTTATAAGCGACTTACTCCTCCATGGCTAGTCATACGCAGTCTACTATGGCCTACGTGAGTTTTGTAACGACGACTGGCTGTGCTATGATGCAGCAACAAAACAAAAATAAACAACGCAAATATTGCAAAATTGCAAGTGCAAAAATTTGCTCACTTTAAAGTATGCGTACACATGTTTGTATGTATGTAAGCACATATTTTTATGTAGTATGTAAATTTGTGGTTGTACGTGCCAATAATTGAGTTTGTTGTATAAAGTAAATAACAAAAGAAAGATGTGAAGCCGGCTTGAAAAGAAAATGAAAAAAAAAATAAATAAATTGGCGGTCGGTGCATTGGCCTTAATTGAACTAAATTTGTTGCATTGCTTTCAATCCCTTCATTGCAGCCCCTTCATTGTAGAGAAACAAGTTGCACACGTACATACATATGTACATACATACATACATATGCACATGTATTGTAGAAATCTAGACATTTTTGTAGATCTCTACAATACATGTCTAAAAGAAGGCACATTTCCAACTCAGTGGAAGTTACAGAAACTGGTGCTGATTCCAAAAGGATCTATGTAAACCAGCGGAAGATCCTACAGGCTACCGGCCCCTTTGCATGCTCGACACCGCAGGTAAAATTCTAGAACGGTTGATCGCTAATCGTCTGGAGGCCGCCATTGATGACGCAGGCGGTCTATCATCCTCGCAATTCGCATTCCGCAAGGCTCGCTCAACCACAGATGCTGTAGTTGCGGTTAAAAGCATTGCGCAGAAGGCAATCGAAGGAACTCGGTGGTTATACGGTAGCAAGGAATATTGCCTAATGGCAACGCTAGACGTAAAGAATGCCTTCAATACCGCGAACTGGAACCAGATCCTGATGGCGCTTGATTGCTTCCAGGTTCCAACGTATATACGAAAGATTATACTCAGTTATTTCACTGACAGAACCCTCCGCTATAATACCGATGCGGGTGTTAGGGAATATAAAATAACTGGCGGAGTTCCACAAGGCTCAGTCCTAGGCCCCTTGCTATGGAATATTATGTATGACGGAGTCTTACGTCTCAGTTTACCCACAGGGTCCAAAATTATAGGGTTTGCTGACGATATCGCGATTGTGGTCGTAGCTAAAGTACTACAGCAAGCAGAAGCAACCTGCAACCAGGCTGTCGGCGTGGTAAAAGAATGGCTGCGCAAGAATGGTCTAACTCTTGCGGATCATAAGACGGAAGCAGTGCTCATTAGCAGCAGGAAGAAGGTGGAGTCGGCAAATATAATGGTGGGCGAAAATACCATAGGATCGAAACCGTTCATTAAATACCTGGGCGTATTAATCGACCATAGGCTGAACTGCAGAGATCACGCAAGCAGCAAAGCGGCAGAGGCAGTAACAGCACTGACGCGCATAATGATGAACACTAGAGGCCCTAGGCAAAACCGCAGGAGACTACTTAATACCGTGGTCTCATCGATTTTGCTGTATGCAGCTCCAGCATGGGCGGAAGCAACTAATTGCAGCTCATATGTGAGTTGTATGAAATCAATGTATCGACTGAGTGCCCTCAGAGTGTGCTGCGCGTTTCGAACGGTATCAGAAGACACCATTATGGTTATTGCAGGACTAGTCCCAATAAATTTAATGGCAAAAGAGTACGCTGAAGTTTACCAAAACAAAGCTACTTCAGAACGACAGACAATACGCAAGGAAGCAAGAGAGCGTAGCTTGCGTTCATGGCAGGGAAGTTGGAGTTCGTCCCTGAACGGACGCTGGACGTACCGTCTGATTCCCTTAATAGCCAAATGGGTTAGCCGTAAGCATGGACAGTTAGACTATCATCTGACCCAAATACTGACGGGACATGGGTGTTTTAAATCCTATCTATATAGATTTAAGCACGAAGACGACCCGTACAGTTCTCATTGTGCACCAGCTGTAGAAGACGCAGAACATGTTTTCTTTGTCTGTCCGCGATTTGTGTTCGAAAGGGAGGAATTAAGCACTAGGGTGGGGAAGCCAATTTCGGCTGATAACCTAGTCGATATTATGTTAGAGGCAGAAGAACATTGGTCCGCTGTATGTAATATGGCAAAAATAGTAATCTCCAAACTGCGTCGCGCTGAACAACAGCGCAGATCTTCATGAAGAGGCAATAGGCCGTTCCCCTTCCCGTCAAGTGATACTTGACGGTTGACGTCGCTGAATAGCACAGCGCAAATTTTCAAGAATTGGCAATAGGCCGCTCCCCCTCCCTCGAAGTCATGCCTAACGGTTGTCCCGCGGTGGGAGGGAAACGGAGCTGGGGTGGGTTTTTAGTGGGTGAGTCGAAAGGCAAGTCCCACACTTTTCGGCTTTCAATGCTTTGTGCCACCTCCATAAAAAAAACATACATATGCACATAAATACGTAGTTATGTATGCGCAGCTGAGATCTCATAATCCGAGGGCTTAGGCCGCTTAGCCAGTTGGCCAAATCTATGTATATTGAACAGATCGAGGGTTGGACCAAGCAGTTTTGATCAGCAGATCTTGAGAATCGACAGAAGTCTTTGGAAAACTTATATAACTCCATTGTATGAGGAGATTTCTCTAATCGCAGATTGATCCAAAATAATTAGTAGTGTAGGATTTGGCATCTGCTGCCAGCAACTCTCCTTAGTAGAATTTCATACATACATACAACTAAAAAACTGGCTTACATCGTCAAACCTACAGCTTGCTGGTCAAAAAACTGAAGAAGGTTTGATCTCAAGCAGAAAAAAATTGAGAGCATCACACTAAGCATAGACGGGCATAACATCAACAGCCAACCGTATTTGAAATACTTGGGAGTCATGATTGATGCACACTTAAACTTCAAAGCGCACATTGAAAAAGTTTGTGATAAGGCAGCACGGATTAATACGGCGCTATCTCGAATAATGGCTAACAAAGACGGGCCAAGTAAGAACAGAAGGCTACTATTGGCAAAAGTTACCCAGTCCATTGTGATGTATGCCCATCTTCGTGGGGGCAAGCGTTAAAATACGAAGCATACAGCAAGATTACAAAATCTCTGATTCGATTGAGCGCTATTAAAGTCGCAAGCGCTTATCGCACTGTATCCCATGAAGCTATCATGGTAATTTCTGGCATAATGCCCCCAGATATACTGGCTCTGGAAAGTAAGAGGAAAAACCGAAGTCTTGACAGGTCGGTTATAGCTGAGGAGCGCAAAGAAATCAGATACGAGAGTCTCTCTAAATGGCAAAGACGTTGGGATATAACAACCAAAGGGGAATGGCCACATCGACTCATTAGAAATGTGCAGGCATGGGTCGATAGAAAACATGGTAATGTTGACTTTTCTATGACGCAGTTTCTACCGGGACAAAAGATAAAGGGTTCTCCAATAAGAGGTGTTATTTTGATATTCAAAGAAAAATGCTATTTTTTAATACAAATAATCGGATGTTTATTTCATTATAAAGAGGAAGTGGCGAAGTGGATGTCCTATGTCCTCGATAGCCTTACGAATTCCATCTTTGAGGTCTTAAATCAACCCTGGGCTGTTGGCCTAGACCTTCTCTTTCACGTGGCCCCTAAGAAAAAGGTCACAAGGTGTTAAATCACAAGATCTCGCTGGCCAATTGTGATCACCTCTTCGAGAGATAACACGGTCCGGAAACTTTTCCGTAAAAGATCAATGGTTTCGTTGCTTGTGTGGCACGTAGGATAGAGAGGCTTTTCATCAGTAACTCTTGGATTTTCTGAGCCCCAGATCCGAAAGTTTGCTTTTTGGCGACAATTTAGCTCAAGATGATTTTTCGATGGAGTTCCGGATCATTTTCATGTATTTCAACGACCCAATAAGCAAAGACACGACGTTGTTGATGATCGGCCGGTTTGAGTTCTTGTATTAACTGGACTTTATAAGTCTTAAGATCCAAATCTTTATGCAAAATGCGGTGTAATAACGTTTGTGGAATGCCTAATTCCAAAGAACGACGAGGAATGGACAAACCTGGGTTTTCTTCAACACTTTCGGCTACAACAGCAATATTTTCGGCTGTTCTTGAGCGACGTGCACGGCTTTTATTCTTTACATCAGTAACTTGTCCCAACAGCTCGAATTTTTTCACCAATTTCTGTATCGCGGTCCGACAAAGTGCTTCACGATGATCCAAAAATGTTCGAGTTTTACGAACCGTCTCAGCCAAATTTTCACCATTTTTATAGAGAATTTTAATAATTTCAGTGCGTTGTTTAAGCGTGTATCGTTCCATGTTTATTAATGGCGTAGGTTCTACTTGTCAAATCTCAAAAAATGGCAGCTTCAGAAGTGACATCTACCCAAATAGCGGGCTATTCAAAATAACATCTGTTATTGGAAAACCCTTTATTTATGGTTCAATTTATCTAATATTCCGAATCTATGCATAAAATACCAGAACTCCTAAGAACTCCAACCACATGTCAATTGAAGCGCCTATCTATGAAATTTCCCCTCAATTTTTATTTCTCCATGAGTATAAACAAAAGCCTAAGACTTTGACCGCACACTACAGACGTTTTAGATGGCCAACTATTTCATCGGATTTAACTGTCTGCTGCACACACTGATCCAACTAAATATTGGCTTGGGAAATAAGTTCTTAGCATTTTTATATTTTCTTTCATTTTACAACGATTTGTTTGCTGTTTCGCAAAAGGGTAAGTATTCATTCGATATAACTCTTTCTGCACTATAAAACTATGTTAATTGTATTTTTGAGTTATTTAATTTCTTATTAGTTTTGAGGTTTAGAAATGGAGTACCCAGGACGTAAAAATCAATATTTTCGACACCTGCTCTTCTTTGCTTTTCATCGAAGTCAAAAAGCTGCGGAAGCAGCTCAAGACATTTGTGACATGTATGGAGAAGGTATCACAGGCTAATCGACAGCACGGAAATGGTTTGCAAAGTTCAAAAATCACTTTTGACGAAGAAGCAGTCGTGAATTGGTGGCGAAAATGAGCTGTGATCATAAAACGGTTCTCAATCCACTTCATTCAATAGGATATACCGAAAAAATTGGAGCCTGGGTGCCTCCCGAGCTGAGCGAAAAAAGCAAAGAAAGTCGCCTTCAAATTGCATCTGAGCATCTCGCCCGGCATTGAGCAACTCGTGGTAATAATTGGTCACGGGAGATGCGAAATGGTGCTTATATATTATATTAATATGAAGCAAAGAAAGGAGTGGGTGGCTAGCTCCAGGACATACGTCAAGCCGAGAGTTAAGCCAGATCTTCATCCAACGAAAATCATGATATGTGTTTGGTGAGACTGGGAGGGCATGGTGCTTTGGGAAATGCTCGAAAAGAATCCCATGGTCAACAAGGAGCTCTACATTGCCCAGCTACATCGTGTGAATGAGGCTATTCGACTGACAAGACCAGATCGACATGGTTAAACAATACTCCTTCGCGACAACCCAGGCCCCATGTTGAACATGTCGACAAAGCCCCACTCCAAGAGCCCGAATGGGAGGTCCTTCAGCATCCGCCGTATTCTCCGGACCTTGCAGCAACCGATTACCATATTTTCCGCTCACTGTCAAAACGTATGAAGGGCGTTACCTTCGATAAGAGATAAAGAGGTCCTTGAAAACTGGCTCAACAACTTTTTTGATACCAGACCAGGCATTTTTTGGCGGAACAGCATTAACAAATTGGTCGAGAGGTTGCAAAAGGTTGTAAACAGCAACGGTGAATATGTAATTAATTAACTTATTGATTTAATTCCTGTTTTTTTGTTTAAACAAAAGTCTTCGCCAACCCAACAATTGAGTTGATGGTGGGTGTGCACACAGCAGAAAAATAAAAACGAAACGAAGAAATTATTGGCGATCGATTATTTAAATGCATATAGTAAGTGCCTATAGATTAGTTCTCGTACAAGGTTGATTTGGGATTACGTTCTGTGCCGTGATTAAGCATTTCACTTAAGCGATACTGATCAGAGTTCGAGCTCAAATAACTCAGTTGAGGTACGAAACAAAAAGCTCTCAATCACCTTCTCTACGGTATGCTACAGTGCTAAGGTTTTCATCTCCACGGGGTGCGTCAAAGCTTCATTCATAGTGCTTCTCCAAAGCGGTCGATCTTGAGCTTTTGCTTCGTAGTTACGTATTCCCAAATCTTTGAGATCGTTTTCCACTGCGCCTATCCATCGGTTCTTCGCTCTGCTTTTGGCCTTTACGCCCATTAACTTTCCTGTCATGGCTTTTTTCACGGCACAGTCAGCACACATACGGATAATAAGACCTAGCCATTTTAAGCGCTACGTTTTAACAAAACGCACAGCTATCTCGTTCTGAGTGAGATCATTCAGTTCGGAGTTTTAGCGGATTCTATAGACGCCATCATCCCTTTTTATTGGGGCAAAAATCTAAAATGTTTCTTTCCTTGCTAGCAATAAACGCGCAGTCAGCTACTTTAAGAGTCCATACCTCAAGTCCATACGTTAAGATTGGTCGGATAAGGGTCTTGTCCATAATTAACTTTCTAGTTTTAGACAAGAGCCGGGATTTGAACAAGTTAAGGTGGACATAATACGTTTTGTTTGCAGCGTGAATGCTGCTCCCTGACTACAGAATTTGAATCATCGCTACTTGCGAACATAACTCCAAAATACTTAAAATTTTGTACTGCTTCAAAAGTATAAACTCCTACATGAAAATTTTGCACCTAGGTCCACTCGACCCTTTGTAGGCTCCCTCGACTTCAGCAAATATTTGGTTTTGCTCTTGTTTACAAACAGACGCTTACCGTTGGCAATTTTGTTAATTTTTATTAGTAACTCAAGTGAAAGAAAGTCTGTGAGTGAGAAGCCAAAAGTCACACTGCGTTAGAGGCGAAGCCTAGCGTAACATCAAAGAAACGCAGCTCAAATTCGCGCATAATTGCGTTCAACTGAGGTAGTCACATGATAAGCCAATAAATAATTTATATAATTTAAAGAAATTCATTAATTTGTCAAGTGGCATGTGAGGATATGCTTATTTCCACCCCTTATAAGTTAGACCGCCATAATTGATCACACAACTTATCAAAGCGACCCCGAATTTTTACAATAACTCATTTCGTTGTAAAAGCGATAACAAGTTAAGTAAATAGCCCACAAACTGTTTTATTGATAGCTTTGTTTACGCTACTTTTTAGTTCCACAATCTGAAAAAAATTTATTTATAGCTTCAGAAATTTGTGTAGTATTTGTTCTTGCTGGTGGGTATTTTAGCTATTTACTGGTAAATAAAATATAGCGGGAGTTCGTTAATTGAAATCGCAGCGCAGCAATTTGAAAGTTTCTCGATAGTTTCGTGAATTAATTTACCTTGAATGATTAACCAAATTAGATCTTATAGATACATAACAAATATTATTAGCAGGATCTCCTTTTATTTTTTCATATGTTTTTTCAAAGGCTCAATTGAAAAGGCGAATATTTCACTATAGTAGCGGTATTTGTATTTATTTTAGAAAAAGCTCTGTAAGGAGACATAGGGGCTTATAAGGAAGAACCTTTAGAAACTTTCTCAAATTCACAAATTTATTGTGAGCTTCAGCCAAATATAGGAACTCCCCATGGTTCCTTTCTAACCATGATCTGTTCCACCGGTCTTGCCAGTGGGCGATCGAACGACGCCTTTCTTCTTATGCAATATTTTTACGACTTGCTCCACCTTCGGGCTCAGATAGCCTTAAATACACTCTCTGTATTTCTTTCGCCAAAATGTCTACTGGGACTAGACCAGCTATAACGAAGGAAGCATCGTCCGAAATTGTACGGAAGCCACAGATAGTCCGCAAAGCGCTTAGCCGTTAGGCTGCTATCAGTTTTTTTTTGTGTAGCTATTTATGTTCAGTGCATTAGCCCAGATCGGTGCGGCATACGAGTATAAGTGAACCGAGCTGACTACCTTGCAACATAGTATTCTTTGCTGTGGCTAGGACCGTTTGTTGTTTGGCCTTATTAGCGACAGACGGAACCGCACACTCAATGCCTTGTTCACGCATATTCCAGGTGCGTTTTTAGCTTAAACGACTGTCAATTATCACTCCGAGGTATTTAATAGCGGGTTTTGAACTAATAGTTACAGTCCCAATACTTACATTTATAGTTACTACTATCTTTCTGCTGCTTACTAGGACTGCTGCTTCCAACATCATAGACCCTAGCCAAGCCTTGATCCTGCTTACTGATTCGCTGGAGGCTCAATTTCTTGGAATTGTAGACCTGTATTGTATCCACTGCAGTCTAGCTGAGCATAGCGGGTATACAGCTATGATAAAAATGATTGATGGCATAAGGATGCAGTTTGACAACGGTGAACTATCTCTTCTTTGCCTTCTGGATTTCTCTAGGACATGTGATTCGCTAATTATTACCCTTTGCAAAAAGCTTAATCATTTTTTGAAAGCTCTGCCAAGCTTATTATCAGCTACCTTTCAGGAAAAACTCAAAAGGTAATGTATATTAGCTAACTCTTCCACGTCTTGTTTTGTAGGTTCCAGTGTACCGCACAGTTTGTAGTGCAATAGTAGTAGTCCGCTGTTGTTTAGTTTTTTTGTTACTACCACTACCACTCGGAAGTGCGTAGGTTCGAATCTCCGTGCATGAAACACCAAAATTATAGAAATTGTTTTTCTAAAAGCGGTCGCCCCTCGGCATCGAATGGCACAAATCCGAGCGTGTTTTTGCCTTGAAAAAACTACTCATAAAAAATATCTGCGTTTCGGAGTCAGCTTAAAACTGTGGGTCCCTCCATTTGTGGAACAACATCAAGACGCAGAACACAAATAAAAGCAGGAGCTCGGCCAAACACAAATCTTTTTCAGCGTTACTCTTGTTGTTTACAGGGTCCGGAACTCGAAGTGTAACCAACTTCAGACCGCTAGCGCTAATACACGGGCATCAGCTTTCTGTTAGTTGACCAAATGGCAGTCCAGATTATTGTTTACAAGCACGCGGAAGTATTTTGCCGAGAGTAAACATAAAAAAGTCAAGCCTTACAGATCGAAAAGGCGCATGATCTCACACAATGCAGCAACAAGTAAGACTTGAGAGAGCGAAGGAGTTGCTTCGCTTGGCCGAAAGCGGTCAATTTCCGAACATTGTGTTTTCTGACGAAAAAATTTTACAATCGAACAATTCGTAAACTCCAAACAATAAGGTTTATTTGATCGACCGTTCATACGAGAATTTGAGTCATCGATGGGCCACTAGGAGGCAGTACCCGCCACAGGTAATAGTTTAGGCCGCTATAACCGCAGATGGGCGTTCTCCAATCGTTTTCATCAAGCCTCGCATCAAGGTAAATCCGAAATATTGTCGGAAAAGTATTCTGGAGGTTGTTTTGAAGCCGTGGGCAGACATTTCGGTGGCAGACCATGGACGTTTCAACAGGACTCGGCACCGTCTCACAAAGCTCGAGTGAACCATGAATGGTTAAAAACCAACATTCCGAACTTCATAACATCCACACTTTGGGTCATTTTGGAGAGAGAGGTCCGAACTGAAAGATTCACCAGTCTCGAGGCGCTGAAAAAAGTCATTGTCTGCGAGTGGGCCAAAATACCTGCAAGTCACATTAGGGCAACTTGCGATGCGTTTCTGGACCGTCTCAAGACCATAGTCAAGGCAAAAGGTGGTAATATCGAGCAAAAGTAAATTTATTCTTAATTTTGTATTAATTTCACACAGTTTTTACTTTGAATTGCATACAAATAATGTACCAAACTAAATTTATGACCTTTTTAATTGGTTGGTTTTAACATAAAATTATAAATTTTATTGACTTAACTTACAAAAACTACTACAAATTTATTTTGAGGAAATGAACATAGCAAACTCTCAAGTCCGAAGGTCAATCGTAACAGTTTATTCACATAAATCATCTCAATAAGCCAAATGAAGCTTGAGCAAGAAGCGCTAAGACACAAGCAAACCGGCACAAATGCATGTATAGGAGGTGTACGTAAGTGCGTATAAGTGTGCATCCATGCATGCTTCCTTACACACGCACCCACATACATACATAGTCATTACTTAGTAAGAATATCACTAAGCGAGCATGACCCTGACTACGAGCTTCCACAGCGCACTTTTGGGACTGTCGAGGCGTCGCGAACAAACACGAAGAAAACTACTCCAAGCATCAAGCATTCAGCGAGTGGACGTACCACGACGAGCCAACGTGGCAAAGTTGGAGTACACCAATTCTTGAGTCTGCGAAAATTTCAGTCGAATACCAAAAATAAAGCACAAATATTAAATTTTGATTACAAAACTTAAATTTCCGCCTTCGTGAGAGACTTCGCGTCCGCCTGCATCATCGTCATCATCATCAGCAACACTGGTAATTTGTGTATTTGTGCACAGCAGCTGTTCAAGTAGCACAATTGTCTCTGACTGGCAACTATACACGTAGCACCCGAGCAACAGATTCCAACAATTGCATGCCTACATATGCGTGTATGTATGTATGTATGTATAGTAAGTAGCTACAACGCGTGGAACGTGACAAATGCCGGCGCACATGTATATGCATGCATGTATGTATGTATTGTAAATAAATATAGCAATTCCAAAGTGACTGTTGCTGCTGCTGCTGCTGCTCACGATGATCGAGTTGATGACGACGAGACCCCCGACTTGCCGGCAGAAGCAACAATAAACAGTAATGACGTGGTCGGCTGCAACTGTTTGTTGGGGTAAACGACGCATTGCTTAGCGCTGGCACTGGCAAAACGGGCTGTACATAGACGAGAGTATAAAAATTCAATTGTAGTGACTTTTTGCTCTTTGCTTTTGCTGTTGATTGCGGGTGCAGTACATGTGCAGATATTGTTGTTGCTGTTGAGGTAGCGCTGTCAGTGACGATGTATCCAATGACGGTCAATAAACCGGTCTCATTCTGTGATGCCACGAACCGGACTTCGAGCTCAAGCTATGTTAAATTTTTATGTATGTATATGTGTGTGTATGTCTGCAGGGCAAATCGATATGAATACAGATTGAACTTAATTGGCTGTGGGTGTGTGTGGTGGATTGTACAGTTGCAATGGCACTTGATCGAGTCAAGTGTGTGGGTATGCACTCACACTTGTGCATTATCATATATACACACATTCATACACTCGCAAACACAAAAGTTCAGGCCTCTTTGTATGCCAAGTGCCTGGAAATGCTTAGTTAGTATTCATTAGAAAGTTAGAGCAGTGAATAAAATGCCCTGCGGTGAATCGAACTAACGCCGAATTAACTTATTATGAACCGATATAGATTCGTGGTCTATTACCGCGCAATTCTGTCAACTGTATATAATACTTTTAGAGAGTAAAATTAAATTTAAGTAACAACAATTGATCGGCTTCCCACTAGTATAAAAGTTAGAAAATTAGTTTCTGTTCCGACAACCAAAGTGTAATCACGGCACTGCACTACCCGGTCATCGGCATCCTCCTGACAGTTGTTAAAGGGGAACTGCACAAATTATTTCTCAGGAAAGCGCAGAAAAGATGGAACTCTATTTCTTCATGTGCTATTTTGAAAACCCTTTGGCCCCAGTACAATAGACGGAGGACTCAGAAAGTCCTTTGGACTCCTCGCCATTCAATTTCCAAACCCGTAGCTGTGTTTACCTATCACTGGACGATCGGCACACACGCATAAAAGCTAGGGTTACCATTTAACCCCCATTGCAGAAGCTGTGGGGACCTGTAAGTACTTTCTCTGTAAATGTCCGGGTTTGGCAGCTAGACGATTAAGATCACTGAGTGCTCCTTTCTTCGACAGCCTGGGGCGGTAGGCCAACCTAAATCCCATCTATCTTCTCCATTATATCAACAGCTCTGGCTGGCTTTAAATATCTGCCTATTGGAGGTCTCATAATGGTATCTAAACGGCGTTTTAGTGCTACTTGAGGAGTGCCAGACTGGCACTTCAACCATTTCACCTACCTACCTAACTCTTAAATCTAACAAAGTCTCAACTCTCGGTAGTGGTAAATGTACTAACCACACATTAACTGTTAGACATCCATGCGGTAAGAGTTATCATTACTTTGCGTCCCTTTTGGGATAGCTATCTGGAGTATGAGGTGGAGTCATCTCGCGAGGTCAAGGCTCAGACAACTTGGCACTCACTGCTTAACCATTCACTGTCGTCGTAAATATTCATAGTTTGAGTATTTGTTTTAACCCTTCCCCCTTTTCTGCATCCCCTTTGCCATCTTAATGGTAATTAATTTTTTTTTTTTTTTTTGCTTTCATTATTTCACAGTTTCGGCAGACTTGGCCTTAAAAATATTGGTACTACAAAGTGAACGTTGACAAAACTGCTCGATATTAACAGAAGCCTAACCGAATATTAACTTGAACGGATTGATCAGTTCGAAGAGTCTGCGTAACACGCATAGATCTTAAGATTAAAAAAAGGTCTGAACATAGATGGAACAAGCTTCGTATCACTCTCTATCCTCGAGCTGGACGTCCGCCCCGAACTTCTCCTGAAAATTGTAAGAAAAGTCACAATAGGTAGTGCATAATCCACCAGCTCGGGAAGCACGGGGAGTTCGGTCAGTAACCTACTATGAGGGGTCGGTCGAATTTTTGCACTACTTGCGGTTGGTGTAACATACGGGCCTATCGAAAGAGAGCTCAGTATGGTGTCCAATGCTTTCAATACTGCCATCGTCATCGTCGTCTCACCGGTTATAACAATTGGCGCAACTCTTTGGACAATTATTCTTAAAATTGTTTGCTTTCTCAAGAGCATTCCATTGCCCTAATTTCTGGGTTCCATCCGCCACTTTTATTCAGCTTCCTATCTAATAGCTTACTATCCATTCGCCCCTAGTTTAGCTTTCCATCTAGTATGGGTTTTGCCTCCTTCTCCTTGTTGTAAAAGTTTTTCCAATAGAATTTTATTTTCGACTGATATTAGGTGAAAGTTTTTACCGAGTGGGTTTGTGTGTAACAGTCATTCAGCTGATTTCGATATTGATGGTGTGGTCATGAGACATCAGAAAGTTTTTTCTAATAGTAGCTATCTCTCAACAGAAAGTAATTTTCTGCCATGAATCTGCATCTTTGGGAGTGGGTTGAAATTCTAGGGTCCTTCATTTATAGAACAAGTCAAGTATCTAATGCAGGATATGTACCGCAATTATTAAAAATATGTATTATGTGGGCAAGATTTAAGTAGAGAGCGCCCAAGTAGCTGAGATTGTTAAATATTTTCTTATTGATTTTAGGCCAGATCTGTGATGTCATCCTTCATGTGGATTTTACCGCATATCTTTTGTTTGCCTGTCCAACTAAAATAATTGTAAGCAAAGGTTCTAAGCCCCACGCCCCAAATCGGGAGAGGCACTTTTTTTTGCCAGGCTCCTTTTTCGCCAATTGGGCAGATATGCAGTTACCTAGTAGTCGTAGATCCCTACGACTTTATCTTTTCATTTACTTTTGAGCCATCAATGTAAATGACTGTAGAGTTAACGTACAGATCCAATACCAGATCATCTTTCTATTCGTCCCTGGATGCGATTCGTGTGAATTAGACGTTCCTAAAAGTTTAATAGTTTGTGTACCAGAAATTCGCGTGATAATTGTGAGTGAGATAGGGTTCAAAATACCCCCACACTAAAAGCGACTGTCGTATACTGCATCCTGTGGTGTGACCACTAAAAAATTACTTCTCCTCTTCAGGGGAGCCCCCATTCCCGAGACTACTTCGAATTATATGAATTAAACATAATTGGAAAGGGCCCGCATTTGCAATTTTCCCCTGGGGCCCGGATATGCTCTCTACGGCTCTGCGTATGGGTCCACCATGCTTGTAGCCAGTTTCATGCTATAGGCTCGTCTTTTTATGGGTCTGTCTGCAAGGCTTCGCTTTGTTGTACTGCGTCGAGTTCTATCTTTTTTCTCCGTAGTACGCCTTCAACGTATCTTTAAAGAATGTGTGTTCGGCGTCATCGCTCGGTTCTTCGCAGTATATGCACCTGGTGTCGCTTTCCTTACCCGTGCGGTAAGTAAAGTAACTGAGTCATGATATTTCACCACTTCCCCAAAGTTCCTTTAAACCCATTTACCTAATGTAGGAATCAGCTTCGCCGCCCATCTGCCACTTGATTCAGTGGCTTTGCACCCGCTGTATGGTTTTGCATCTCCGTTCCGCGGCGTTAGTGGTGGCGTGGTTTTTCTGGAATCCCACGCAACCACTCGTTGCCGAGCCATAAGTTCGTTAGGTATCTCCCTGCTGATCATAAAAATTGCTGCGCATGAGACAGTGCGGTAGGCTGAAGCAACTCTGAGTGCCGCTGTTTGTTGTACAGCCTTCGCAGTTTATCGCATCTCCCCATATTTAGCTGCCGTACAGGATAATTGCTTTTGCGATCGCCAAGATCAGCCTTATTTTACTCTGGGCTGGTCCACCGATGTTCGCCATTAATCTGCTTAGCATTCACGTTATCTTCGCTGCTTTAGTAGCCGCGTGCCGTATCTGAACCCAGAACGTAAGCCTGCAATCGTCTTGAATGCCCGGTTACTTAACCGCGTTTTGAGTCATCAAGGACGTGTCGTCAAGCTGCTTGCTGACCTCGAGTGGCATGAGAGCTCGTGCCATCAGGATGACTTCGGTCTTATGTTTGGCGAGCTCCTTTTGGGTCCTTAACATGACTTGGTTCAGATTACTCCTGGAGGGAATTACTGTTGAGAGTCCTCACTTTATTACTGCAATGAGTTGGGCTGCTTAACAGTGTGCCAGGATAGTTTTCGAAACCAGTGTAGGGTGATAGGCAGAAAGATAAGTCAGATATCGGGCGCCTCTATTGGTGTTAAAGGTATGGTTTCGTGGTGCACGTCGATCTCTATAGCTTGGTGTGCCCAGTTTTTATTGTAGATTTGTCTCCGGATATCCACCAGATCAGCAGAATAGTATACTTAAGTTAACTGCTTACATGAGTTTTGAGATGCTACTTTTTACCTAATGACCTTGGTCGCTCCTCAAACCAGCCCTAACAAGAGACGCAATTTCGGTCGTTCACTGCGATTTTTAGCAGCATAAGTTTGCTTGCGTCACAATGTTCATTGCAAGTCAATGAATTCCGTCAATCATTTCGGGTATACGTGCACAGTGAAGTTCACACCGAAACGAAAAAATAAATCATTCTGAACACAATTACATATTCACGTGTTTAGTAAACAAGAAACATGTGTACATACACGGCGAACGCGCGAATTTTCGGTATGCACAGTTGTATGCCATAAAAATTGATAACCCGAAATCAATGCATAATGAGCATCAATATGCTCCACTATGTGTAAACATAGCCATCAAAGCAAAGCCACCCACCATACGTCACGCGTCAGACATAAACCACTTAAGCGGTGCCAGATTAAACGGCCAAGGAGTGTTGGGCACAAAAGCAGATTGGAGGGTGTGAATTAGGTATGCCTACAATTATACAATAAATAATTTTGGTAAGCAAATAATGAAATAAAAATTTAAAAGGGCAGACCAGAAATACATAATAAAATGTACAACAACAAAATTGAAAAAAACTAAAAGCAATAAAGAAAAATTGCGCCGCAAAAATTACTATATGAAAATATAAAATACTATATAAGTATAAGTATGTACATATATAGCTATTTACAATGTATGTTTGTATGTATGTCTGTGTGTATGTATGTTTATATTTTGGTATTCTTGTAAAGCGGCAAACGTGCGTTGCAAAACGTCGTCTAAACTTAACACCTATTTTTCTATTATATTTCCATATGTATTATTTACAACAGACTAAAGTAAAATTCGGGTAATGATAAAGAAACTTACACTTACTGACTATTTACCAACAAAAAAAGATAACGAGCAAGAAGTAAGCTTACACTCTGCCACAGTGGGACATGCATAGATGGTGAAATGTCAAATTTATTAAACTCATCGAGTGAGTGTGCTAGTGCTAGACTACTCATATGATGCCGGTGTAGTCGAATGGTTCGAGGCCCACTGCGGGCATAAATCACCAAATGATATCAAATTTTTTCGCTCTTGGCGGGCAATCTCAATCTTTCGATTGTATTTCTGCCATAAGAGAGCTCCTTGTATTTAAGAGGTTATATACAGTTAGAATTTTCAAAAAATCGATTTTTTTATTTTATTTTCTCACAGAAAATTTAATATCGTTCCGGTAAATATTTTCGACGTTACGCGCAAATTTGAAATGGCGTTTCAGAACGTTTTTCAATCTTTAAACGCATTTTTCTCAAAGTCGGTGAGCAACATTACTCGATAACGGCTAAACCGATTAGTCTCAAGTTTTGATACGAGCTTCTTAAATACAATATATTTTTTAGTAATTAATCGAAGATTTTTTCTCACCGCCAATTCACGTTAATTCATGGAAAAAAAGGCACATTTTTATGATTTTTTTTTTGATGACACAGTTAAAATTTATTCGTCAAATCTTTTACTACATAAAACTATAGCATTTGAAGTATATTTTGTGAAATTTTCATCCAAAAATATTTAAAAATACGGCAATGGCAAAAATTATTCGGACGCATCTCAAAAAAAGTAGTTCTGCGGTGCCCCTCACAACTCGGTGTTAAATCATCTGAAATCAAAAAACCAAAGTTATTTCGTTAGATAATCGTTTTCTCCGGGTAAGGCCGAGAGGATTTTTTGAATTTAAAAATTTTTCGATTTTTGGGAACACGTTAAAGTCAAAAACACGATTTTCGCGTAAAAAAACGGTGAATTAGTTACCGTAAAAACAAAAGTATCAACAAATTCGAAAAAAAACTCTTCGGCGTTACCTTGTAAAACATCTACAGAAAAAGTGTTCAAAATTTCAAAAGGATCGGTGCAGTAGTTTCAAAGTTATGAGGGGCACCGACTTTGAAAACGTAAGTTGTGGGAAAAACGCTTTAAAGTTTTAAATACAAAAAAAATCAGAGTAAACCGTTTATAAGCGGATTTTTTTGGCTTACCTCACACTGAATCGTCGATACCAGGTCCATAAAGGATATCGCTGTCATCCAAGCTGTCTGATGCAGCTTTTTGATCCTGTCTTCGCCGAATCCTGCCTTCCTTAGTTTGTTTCTCAGCTTCCTGCTACGCATCGCGGCAGTTGACCTCGCCCATTTATGAGCGCTTGGCCCACTACTGATTCCCATATCTTGCATGATTGTTAACAAAGCAAAACAGGCTGAAGACACAGGCTGCCACATAAGATGCAATCTCAACGATGACAGAACCTCCACTCAAATGCTTTGGTGAAATTTTCCAAATAAGTTGGTTCAAACTTTCGTTGTTGTTTTGCGTAAAGCCTCCGACACATCGCTCCAGGAGGGAATCTTTGCTCAGATCTTCATAGATAGGTTTGATGGCATCCAAAACATCCTCGGGAAGAGCACTGTATGTGTGTTTAAACGATTTCAATGTATTAGCAGCTGCAGCTTTTTGCCATTCGCACCACGAGTCCGCACCACCCGGGCATTTTTCGTGCTGAGGATTCTCATCCGTTGAACTGTAGTGAAAAAACGTTGCCCAAATAGCATTTTGCATATTTTCCACGGAATCAGAGTAACGTCTAATAGCCAAACCATAGTATACCGTCAGTTTATCAATCATTTTAGCCGTAAGCTTCCCTTTACCAGATAAACTCTTTCTTTTGATCTTTTTTTCAGCCTTAGTATCGGTATCTACAACGGTCTTTTTGACTATGTCACGCAGACGAGTGCCCATTCTTTTTTGGACATGCCCTACACATTCTTTTTTCATTATTGAAAAATCATCACCATACGGCTTGGAATTTTTAGAGTCGCCGTCGCCGATGTAGTTGCGATATCGCACGCCATTATTTATCGAGCGTTGAAACATGGCCTTTATCGCTTCGACCTCCATATTTCCAGCTGCACCAGTATGATTTGCCTGACACTTTCCAGCATCTACATGGGCTTCATGCCACTCTTCGTATTCGGCGGAGTCTAATTTACTTTCCCAAGTTTTGCATTCGTGACAGTATGAACTTTTCACGAAAATGTTAAGAACTTTACCTGTGAAGTAACCGATTAACGAGGTGACGCCGAATAAAGATGAGAAGCCTCTTTTCTTCCATGTTCCGTCGCCTGAGACAGTGAGTTCGTCGGCATCGTCAATGTTTTTTTCTGTGGCTGTCGCTGCTTTTTCTTCTTTTGTAGCAGATGAAAAAAAGCGATTCGCTACTTCTCTTACAGTCGAGCACATTTTTTTCATGTATTCATTGTACCTTGGTCTTGATATAAAGCTAGTAGACAAATCCATCAAGCCGCAAAATTTTTCGCAGCCAGCTAATCCAAGGCCTAATATCCTCATCACTAGAGCAAACCGATAATTAACTTCGTAAACACCAGAGTTTATTCTTGCACTAGACGGAACGTTTGAAATCTGTTTACAGCTATCGCACGATACTTTGATCGTAAATCCAAGGCCTTCTTTCTTAGTCGATGAAAATTTTACACTTCCATCACATTTTACTAGCGTAGCAATTGTCGAAAAGACTAATAAAAAATCCATTATCCGATAGTTTTTTTGAAGATCTTCCGTAACTTGCTCTTCAACGGTCACTTTTACTTTTTTAGCTGTCGCGCTACTTGCTGACACGTCTTAACTTGGACGTTTTACCGGAGGAACAATTTTTCTAGACGGATATAATCTCGAACCAGATGATTTTCTATCCGATCTTGTCACTTTTTTAGGCATTTTAGCAATAATTTAACACAAACCTTAACGAAAACGGAACTGAAATGATGCAGAAAACACACGTGTATTTTTGTTCGATCGAATGTTTACTTTCATTGTTATTATAATTGTTATTATTATTAGTATTATTATTATTGTTATTATGGCCTGAGGGCACTATGTACTTATAGTCGTAGATGTTGTCTACAGTCGGTAAATGATCTTCTGTGAAAGAGAATATATAGTGAGCGAAACAGTTGCTAGGTACAAATGGCGCGCGGTTGAGCCAGGTAGGTAGCAACACTTACATGGCTGTATCTTTGTAAGTTTTGCTCCGATTCATCTAAAATTTTCACAGAATATTCTTGAAAGGTTCTTCATTTAAAAAATCAAATAAAAAAAAATGCAAAATAAAAAATTTAAAAACGTTACCCCCCCCTTAACGAAATCTGTTTGGTTTTTTAATTTCAGAGGATCCAGTTCAGAGATATAGTGGTCACCGCAAAACGTCTTTTGTGAGAGGAGCTCCCGGAGATCAACTGTTGCTCCTTTCCAAATAAATATTTTTACTAATACTAAGTCTCAAAATACAGTTAAAAGATAACATAATATGTGTACAATTTTTTAGATCAATAAACTTAAAAGTTTTCTCAGAAAAAATTCTGGAAAATTCGCTTTTTTCGGCCTCCTAACTGTATATAACCCATTAAAAAACCATGTGAAGTGCAGTATCAGTAGATCTGCCTTTGGTGTAGGCGTGCTGCGCCTTGGATAATACGTCCGGCGCAATTGTATCTCTAATGTATGTGTCTAGAATCTTCTCTAACGTTTTCAAGGGAAATGAGGTTCAGCTATGTTCCTGTATTGTGGAGAGAAGCGAGAGATGTGTTTATTCCAAAAGTTGAAAAAAGCAACCCTCTCTACTAGAAGGAATACAGGCCCATTAGTCTGACCTCATTTCTCTTGAAAACGTTAGAGAAGATTCTAGACACATACATTAGAGATACAATTGCGCCGGACGTATTATCCAAGGCGCAGCACGCCTACACCAAAGGCAGATCTACTGATACTGCACTTCACTCACTTGTACTAAACATAGAAAAGGCGTTAGAATATGAGGAGTACGCTCTTGGAGTATTTCTAGATGATATTTTAAATAGCATAGAGTCACTTAATATGCAACCCGCGATGTATCCATGGATAAGGCAGCTATTAGATAGCAGGAAGATAAGAGCGGAATGGAACGATACGATCGTCACCAAATATGCATGCAGAGGCACTCCGCAAGGTGAGGTACTGTCGCCGCTATTATGGCTACTAGTAGCAAATGAAATTCTTAAGAAACTTGATAGAGGGGCACCTAAACTAGTGGCATATGCCGATGACATAGCTATAGTAGTTACGGGAAAGTACCTGGAAACCATCAGTAATGTGATGAACAACACTCTCAAAACGATACACCAATGGGCATCTCGCGCAGGGCTAGGGATAAACGCGGGAAAAACGGACATGGTACTTTTTACCAGGAAGTACAAAGTTCCGGCGTGGAACCTCCCGAAGCTAGGCAACAACGAACTAATTCTCAAAGATTATGCAAGGTACCTCGGAGTAATATTGGACAGCAAATTGCTCTGGAAGCACAACGTTGAGGAGAGGGTGAAAAAGGCCAGTAATGCGTTGTACGCATGTAAAAGAATGCTGGGCGTTACTTGGGGTCTATCACCCTCCCTGATGCATTGGTGCTACACAGCAGTAGTCAGACCGATATTGCTGTACGGAACCTTAGTATGGTGGACTGCGACAAAAAAACTGGCATACTTAATGCCGCTGGAAAGGATTCAACGACTCGCTGCCCTGTGCATAACAGGAGCGATGAAGACCACTCCAACGGCGGCGCTGGAAATGATACTCAGCATGCCACCTATTGACCTCATGGCAGAAAACCTGGCAGCGAAATCCGCGAGGAGGCTAATGGCTGCGCGGGTATTCATCTGCAGAACCTTCGGTCACAGCTCAATAGGAAAGTGGAGCTCAGGTGGCACGGACTACATGACTCCGTACTTTAATTGGGAGAGAAGGTTTCGCACTACAATTGAAGAGGAGGGATGGAACAAAGGCATGAAGCCTGGTCATAGAACCTTTCACATCTATACAGGCGGCTCGAAAACTCCAGACGGAGTGGGAGCGGGTATCTACTGCTCAAAACTAGGAGGCAGTCTATCAAGCTGCCAGACCACAGCAGTATTTTCCAAGCGGAAGTTTTTGCTGTCGGGAAGGCCGCGGAGCTAGCCTACACTAGAACAAGAAAGAACTTAAAAATTAATATATACGTGGATAGTCAAGCGGCAATAAGAGCAATAAGCTCATATTGTATTAAGCCCAAAAATGTTCGACGGAGCAGGGAGGCCATAGAAAGGCTAGCCGGAAACAGTAGGCTGCATATCTACTGGGTACCTGGACACAAAGGCATTATAGGGGACGAAATAGTATTGTAGATGAGATAGCAAAAAGTGTTGTTAGACTACCTTTTAAACAAGAGAACGACATACCAAAACCGCTAAATACAATATACAATGAAATGAACGACTACATGAAAAGGCGAGTAGAAGCTAGGTGGACTAATCTAACCACATGCAAAACAACAAAAGGCATGTGTAGAACTAACGACAAAAAACTGACTCAATTCGTACTTACGCTCTCGCGAAGGGACTACAGAACTATCATAGGTATGCTAACGGGTCATAATCTATTGGCTGCACATGCGTACAAGATAGGGATTGCTAACACGGACAAATGCAGAGAGGATGTTGAGGAAGCTTTAGAACACCTTCTGTTCGGCATTATCAAAAACGTGTTTAAAATGCCTGGGAGCCCCATTGTTTGAGAGTCTGGGGGACGTCTCAAAACCGGATCTCCCAGCGCTGCTTAGATTCGCCAAAAGCGCTAACATCCTACATGATGTCTACTTTAGGTATCCATAGAGGTCGGTCTCCATCTGGTATCGCTAGGGGCCAAAAGGTCTATGCGTGGATTGTTGCCAACCAGGCTAACCTAACCTATTATACATAAAAAAAAAAAAATTCTAACGTGTACATGAAAATCGCCGATACACGTGTATTTGTATTTTTTCTCCCCTTTCCGAAAAAGTATATTTGGTTCATAGGACAGAAAAAAAGTTCGTTTTTATAACGCAGCGTAATAATTCAGTAAAAAATATAATATAAAAAATTATAATTTAATAAAATATATAAAAGAAAATAATTTAATAAAAAGTGCAAAAATATGATAATTAAATAAATATATATATATATGTATATATAAAAGAGTTATATATGTATTTACTACTACATAAACTAGTCCCTCACTACTAAATGTAATACAGTGCACTCGCGATAACTCGAACTAATTAAAACAGGCGCTGTTCGATTTATCGAATTTGTTCGACTTATCAATTGAGTGTGCTATGTTAAAAAAACAGTCATCGATATCGATTTTTCGATCGATTGTTGAAAATGGAAGCCAGTAAAAAATTTCTGTGGTATAGTTTCGTTATACGAATTACATTTTGGTCCATTGGCTGGATCAATGGTGTCACATTCGGCGGCATAAACATGGTTAAAATTAAACCATCCTCGGACTTTAATTCGATTTCGTTGGGATGTGATGGGGCATTATCAATTAGAAGAAGAGCCTTCTCAGGTAATCCCCATCTTTCAAATTTTTTCTTACCTAAATATTAAAGTCATTTAACTTGGTTAAAAAAATTGTTTTAATGAATCTGGATTTTACCTGCGGCACGAACGAATTATGAAACCAGTCTTTGAAAATCGCCGAAGTCATCCAGGCTGATTTGGAATTTTTGTACTCCACCGGACAGTTAAAATTTTTGAAAACACGAGGAATTCTTTTGCTTTGTCAATAACGAGAAGTTTAAGCTTATGGTTGCCGGTAGCGTTAGTGCAAGCCATAAATTGCCTTATCTTTCTTTTTTATAAGACTTATGGTGGACTTGGCTACCCCATATTCCTTCGCTAGAGAAGTAACACTACGTCCACGTTTAATTTTGTTAAGGACTTCAGCCCTCTCTTTTAATGTTAAACACTTCAACCTTTTACGATCCATTACTCACGTGCACTGATACACTACAAATGACAAATTTAAAGCAATTTGGTCAATGCAAGATGTTGTTCCCAGAAAACTAACGGGATATTAACGCCGAAATATTCATATGGACAATACACTAGTATACATATAATTTATATACATATACTATTACATATGTATCTATGTACAAAATGTACATGTTTGAAAAGAATGTGTGTACAAATAAATTTGTTTTTTTGTTCGAGTTATAGCGCTTTTTTATTGTTCGAGTTACAAAGAAGTCAATAGGGGAAAAAATGTGTTCGAGTTAGCACGTCGTTCGACTTAGCGGCTATTCGAGTTACCGCGAGTGCACTGTACTCGTATTAAATAAATATTTTTCCGGCTTGCCAAACAACAGGTACCACTGTGCAGCTGCACAAATTATGGAGCAGCAGAACAGCAATAAGAGCCATTAAAAATGGTGGCAAACCAAAAAAAAAAAAAACACAGACAAAAAAATTAGATAAAAATTAAATTGAAAAAAAAGATACTTAGCGAATATAATGGTGAGAATAAAAACAAAGATATGCAACTGAAAATATCGACATACATAAACCGGAACAAGCCAACCAGTCATTCACCAGTTGTTTTCACCCATTCAGCAGAGCGACAGACATTTGTTTACCATAAATAAAAAAAGCCAAAAGGCCAACTCCTAAATACATATTTACTAATCTCTTATTTTTAATACATATGTACACACACACATATGTATGTAGCTCGTACCTTTTGTATTCGTAAACATACGATTCACGAGCCATCGCGCCTCAACCATACAGGCTACGTGCTTGGTTTGGAGGTCAACTGGTAGGTAATAATGAGGAGCAGCGTCGCTGCTTATCACTTCTATGGGAGCAATCAGAATTATATAAAACTTATAGTATGTACATCTGTAGTATAAATGGGAATAAACTCAACTATAAATAACAATCAAGAGCGAATTGAAGCAAAAATTGGCAATAAATTTTTTTTTATGCTCTTGTTTACAATAATCAAATTTGCTGTCAATATTACATAAATAGTCCCTGATTAGTTGTTGATATGAATTTTTTGCATAACTTGGTTATTTATTTATTCGCACAAAATATGAGAAATGCAAAAAAAAATTACAGAATTTTTCTATCATATCTTAGAGTGATCTTCCATCTAAGAGCTGTTTTCCCAGCGTCTGATCGATGTTGCCTTTAATCGGGCATAGTTTAACGCAAGACGCATTCATTAAAGACCAACCACTAGACCAACAACAATGTTCTGTACGTTTGATTGTCAAAGCAAAGTATTGGGAAACTAGGAAACAAAGAATGAACTCGTCTTGTTTCATTCCGAGCTGACAGCCACATGGACACGGCGAAGGGGGGGAAAAACAAATCAGCTGATTTACCAATACAACCTTTAATAGATTCGCCTTGCCTTTAACCGGGGATAGCTTAAGGAAATGTGGCTTGAAATGATAATTTAATTTTCCCCAAAGTCTGATTCGCTGATATTGGGCTAGTACTGATAATTGTGCATATTTTTAGAAAAGAAAGCGCAAAAGACCACTGTAAAAAACAAGTTCAGCTGAGTTTTGTTACCAATTATTTTTTCTAAGTCAATCCTGCCGTTTTGCAGGTTTATCTTTACTACTCTAGTACCGCCATCTTGTTTGTATTCGGTTTGCCCAGGGCGCTGGTTTAATAAGTAGCTGCCCCACTTAACGGCAGACAACGAGTTTTTCAATCATATTTTGCATAAAACGGAGAGTATTTATTATCTTAAAATAAATTACATATTAATATTCAAGCTCAAATTAATATAAAAAAATTTTTGAAAAAAAAAAATGGCTGCGCTACGGCTGTTCAAACGTGACGCCGTGGAGTGTACAGCCTCTTGTTATCAACTGAAATCAATCAGACAAAAAAATTTTATTAAAATAAGTTATTCCGCTTTGCACTTACCTATTATTAATGAAAAAAGAATGAAAATTTGAAGTTGAAAAGGAAAAAATTGCACTTTTTGTTATAAAAAACTTTATCAAAAAAATATTTTTAGCGATAATTAATATAAAATTTTAGGTACATACCAACATGTTAAAGTATATACCTGTAAAATTTGAAGTGAACATTTTGATTACTTTTTGAGTTATATTCGACAGCGCAGAAAAAAACGTATTTCGAGGAAAAAGCGATAAAAGTTGTCATTCTTACTCATCTTTCGTTCGACGCTCTTCACTTCACTGACTTTAAAGGGACGATTTAGACTTTTTATTAAGCTTAAAACATGGAAAAGATATTCTTCAGCTTGTAAATGAATTTTTAAAACAAACAAAAATTTAATTGAAAGTGTGGAGGAGCGCAACCTTAAAAAATAACTTTATCATCTTACAAAATTACATCAAAACTAAATTTTATTTATAATTAATTTTCATTACTGTCAGCTGCCAGTTTATGTATGTTGCGGTTAGCAGCTAACCGGCAGCTCAATCAACTTTATCAGAGTTAACTGATAGCTGTTTGCTAACCAAACATTAAGATATCCCTTGTTTAGCCACATACTGATTAAGCGCTTAATCAGACATTGGCTCTAATAAATCCTTAGCTGGAAGAATATTTATTGATGATTGTTAGCTAACTTCAGCCACTCCAATTTACAAAAGCGGCAATAGGAGCGATATTGCGAACTACAGACCAATTTCCAAATTATCTGTTGTACCTAAAGTTTTTTCCAATAGCGGTCGCCCCTCGGCAGGCAATGGCAAACCTCCGAGTGTATTTCTGTCATTAAAAAGTTCCTCATAAAAATACAGTAACAGTCGGCCTGAAACTGTAGGTCACTCCATTTGTAGAACAACATCAAGACGCACACCACAAATAGGAGGAGGAGCTGGGCCAAACACCCAAAAAGGTTGTACGTGCCAATTATATATGTACATATTAGGCCGGGTCGATTTGTGGGGAGGCAAAAAAATCGCCCATTGCTCTGTGAAAATCATATTCTAGGGATCAAAATAAGAAACTTTGCCGAAGGAACCATACCTCTAAAACGAATTCTGATTTCTCCCAATTTGGGTCGAACTTTTTAGTTTCTTTTCTATAACTCACTTAAATCAATTTTTTCATTTACATATGTTCTGACTAAATAAATTTCTTAAGAGAAAAAGTAGATATTATTATAAATAAATAATAAATATTATTACAAATAAATAAAAATAAAGAAAAAATATGGCCATTTAGCTGATTTTTTCATGTAAAGGCTAAAAATGGTGATATTTTGAAATTGGGGGACATCAAAATTCGTTTTAGAGGCATGTTTCCTTCGGCAAAGTTTCTTATTTTGATCCGATTTTCACAGAGCAATGAGCGATTTTTAAATCGACCCGCCCTAGTACATATTGTATATTTATCTTTTTGAATACATTGTAGAAGACAAATTATATTTTAGCCAAGGCGAATCTATTAAAGGAGGTATCGGTAAATCAGCTGATTTTTTTTCCTTTCGCCGTGTCCATTTGGCTATCGGCCTAGAATCAAGCAAGGCGAATTAATTATTTGTTTTCTACTTTGTCAACAAGAATGATAGAATACACCATTGCGCCTTCCGAATTCGCCATGTCGTGGGAGCTCATGAATAAACAAACAAAAGGGGAATAACTTGCTTGGGAAGAGGAAGAGTAGGCGCAAGCAATGGAAACAACCAAACACTAGAAATTTTACGCACACACACATATTTCCTTGCCACGGCGTCTTCCGTATAAAAACGCAAACAAACTGTATTTGAAGGCTTTATATTCATTTGTACTTTCACAATTTAACGCACGGCCCTTCGCTTTCATTAGTTTGATTAGTTTAAATCTCACAAAACCACCAAGGCATTCACTAAATTTTCACAAACATGTAATTTCTCCTATTTTTGTTTGTTTTGTTCGTTTGTGTTGTATTGCGAAGGGAGCTGACGTCAGACTTGTCAGAGTAAACTAACAGTTTTTTAATGGCGTCACCTTAGATACTCAATTCGCCTTGGATTTGGACCGATTTCCTACAAATTTGAAATTTGTCAGAAAACTGTTTGGAACTATTTGTTTACAAATAATTATAACTAGATTAAATTCACAGTTGAAACAAAGCGAAAACACGGAGTTCTCTTTACCCCACCTATTGCGAGTATTTTTTATTTCATTGTTTTATACTTTGCCAATACTTTACTTTGACAATCAAACGTACAAAAGACTTTTGTTGGTGTGGTACCACTAACTTTAATGGAGGCGGCTTGTTATTTACTAAGTGTTTTACATCTTTCTGGCAGCACCACACACTTTTCCAATCAGCTGCTACAACAGCTGTTATTTGTTTGCAAATCATTTTGTTCTTTCAGATTACTTTCATTTAGAAAATTTTGTTTCACTAGGGGATATTTATTCTGTATTTTATACCGATTTGTTATCTCTGGTTTGTTAAAATTTCATAGTAGTATACTAAATTATGCATTAAAATGGATTTCAGTTTGGATGCGAAAACTGATGAAGATTTCTTTGGTGCGCTGAAACGGTAAGTGACAAAGTCTAAGATAAACAATTTTTTTTAAAGATTGACGCTCTTTTTTCCACAGTGAAAACACAAATTTGGAACACCTTTTTGAATATGAAACCCAACGTGGTGTGGGCAGTGAGAAGCAAGAATCTCTTAAATACCAACCTACAAAACAAGCAGCAGCAGATAATGCCGTAAAAAGCGTTGCCGGTGGCGCTGTCACAACAGTGCAAGCTTGGCAAACGTTATTAGCAAGGGTTGCACAGGCTTATAAAGAAGGTGTGTCCATAGGCAAAGTTGGTGTAGCATTGCTGCAGAGTGTGAAAAATGAGTACCGAATTATCATCTACAAAGCCAAACTGAACGTGCTAACCACTTGTTCCTTGCGTACTGAAATGGCACAAATTCATCGCCAAAATAACTATTTACAATTTTACGATGATGATTTGCGTTGTTGGAGCATTTATTTCGATGTAGAAGCCAATACAGAGGAATTTGTAGCCAAATTGGCTGAATTAAAAATTGAAGTAAGCGAAGGGGAGAAGAATGAACGATATGATGTGATTTCGGAGACAGAAATTACGCAAAATAAGAACTTAGAATTTCATGCAAATAAACAAATCGATGCTAAGGGAGCTGAAAAACCTGTAGTTGCTGCTACTAAGCCTTCTAAGACGTCGTTAATAACGCGTATGGCCAAAATGGGACAGCAGTTACCGAAATTGTCAGCAGCAGCTCATTTGGAAAGTAGTGTAGATGCTACCGACTCCTCAGATGCGGAGATTGTGTCTACACCAATTGAATCGACACTTCTCAAACACCAATCAACAACGCGCAACAGCAACCGCATGTTGGCAAAGACGCAGCCACTGCCTGTTAGCCAAATAAATCACTACGCAAATTCTACAGTATCGAGTGCTTTTGATTCGCCATTCATGCAAATGATGCTCTCCGAAAATCGTACGCATAGCTCCGAATTGCGAATGAACATTAATAGGTTGGAGAGCAAATTTGAAAAGGTGATTGACAAAATCGACCTACTGAACTCAAGTTCAAGTGATAAAACTAATAAAGAAGATGAAATTCTGGCACTCGAAGAAAAAGTGCTGGAGCTTAAAAAGGAGAATCGCAGACTTCGGCAGGCAAGCAAGGGTAAAAACGAGAATGTAGACACGACAAGTTGTGAACAAATTTTGCAGATGTATAGTGAAGAGCTGGAAAATGTAAATTTAGCTAATACCAATAGCCTGGAACGGTTAGTTGGCGATTTGCTGCAGCAACGTGCTGCATTGCATGAGAAATTAGAAGAATTGAAGAAAGATTTGACAGAAAAAAATGTACAATTAAAAACGCATCAGTCCCATATAGACGATGAACAGGATATGCTGGCAAAAACTATAGTTAAAGTGGAACAGTTTGAAGAGGAAGTAAAGGTACTGAGAAAACACCTGAAAGACAAGGAAAAAATTGAAATCGACTTGCGACAAGAACTCGCTGAATCAAATAAGGAGGACATTGCGCAAAGGCAACAGGAAAAGCTTGAAGGCGAAGTAAAATCACTACAACAACACCTGGTAGAGAAAGAAAAAATGGAAAGCGATTTGCGACATCAACTTGTCGAATCAAATAAAGAATGCATTGAACAAAGGCAAAAGTACGAAGAGAGCAGACAAAAAGAAGCACTTGCCACTGATTTGGTGCGCGATTTGCAAGAGCAAAATATAAAGTTGGAGAGAAAATTGGATGAGCATCACCGATTTGGTGAAAGTCTACCCGTTGAAAAACAAATCGAAGCAGTATTGAAAAAAACAATGAACAATTTATATGCAAGTTTGTCTACAAAACTGGAAAATGTTGTGCCAATGCAAAAGAATGCCGTTATAGCCATAGTAGGAAAAACTATACGAGAAGAAACGCTCAAAACAATGGACGAATTAAAGCAATAGTAATTGCAACTAATAGGATTGCAATGATGGCTGTAGTATTAGTGTATATGTGATTGGGCTGACATAAAAATATTCCAATAGCTTTAAAAGCGCTACAAGTTTTACATATTAAAAATACATTCTTAATAAAATACCATTGCATGTATGTGCGTATACATATATAGATATAAGTAATATAAAATTCGGTGATTCAAACCTTTGGTTAAGCAAATTGAGCTGCATTATAGTATTGCGTGGCGTAGTAAGCCAATTAAGGAAATAATGAGGTGCACAGAGCGTTCAAGCGTTTATATTTTTCCGCATAGTACATACTAAGAAAAATCTACTGGAACGACCGAGAGAACTGCAAGAAGAACTGCTATATATATATATAATTGGCGCGTACACCTTTTTTGGGTGTTTGGTCGAGCTCGTACTCCTATTTGTGGTGTGCGTCTTGGTGTTGTTCCACAAATGGAGGGACCTACAGTTTCAAGCCGACTCCGAACGGCAGATATTTTTTATGAGGAGCTTTTTTCATGGCAGAAATACACTCGGAGGTTTGTCATTGCCTGCCGAGGGGCGACCGCTATTAGAAAAAACTGTTTCTTAATTTTTTGATCTTTCACCGAGATTCGAACCAACGTTCTCTCTGTGAATTCCGGATGGTAATCACGCACCAACCCATTCGGCCACGGCGGCCGCCTACTCCATCAAATATTCCCAGCTAGCGAGAATTAAGTCAGACTTTTTTTCTCGTATTTTCTTAAAACATATCTTAAACATATTGTGTGAAAATTTGAAAGCCATAAAAACTCGTGCCTGATCGAATGATTTTTTTTTTTTCAAAAATTTCGATTTTTTTCAAACAATTAGTTGTTGGTTTTTTTCTCGAAAATCTAAAACATATTTGCTGAGCCCGCCATATTGTTAATTTTGAAAAACAGGCTTCAATCAGGCACAAGATTATCTATTAATAACACTAATTTCTCTTGTTCGATTGATTTTAGATGAATCTCCAAGAACTTCTGGAGAAACGGGCTCCACACAAACAGCGATAACTTTTACAATTAATGTTTCGTTCCCACGACAGTCGGTTCTACGACCCGGATTTATATCCGGCCAAGGACTGTCACGTTCCCACGACAGTCGGTTCTACGTTACCGGAACAACCCGGATTTATATCCGGCCATGGACTGTCACTTCAGCAGCATTCCTCATATATATATGGGGAATGTTTATGCGGCTACAACAACAACAAAAACAATTTATTTATTTTTTTTAATTTTGCTAAAGTCAAGTCGAAACATGGTGTATTAATGCTATGTATTTTATTTTTGTAAAACAAAGCAACTGACTAACAAAAAAAATTGAAAATCATCACTTTTTCGGGCCTCTGACTACCCCTAACCTCTTAACGCCTTTATAACGATAAAAACACATTCAATAAGTGCGACTCAAACATATGTACATAATTTTTCAGTCATCTATTTTTTTATAGCATAATTGGTTTATATTTTTGTTATTATTGTTTACAATATTAAATGAGTGTCTTGTCTTTGCTTTAACAATGGTATTTACACACTAAGGCTTTGCAAAGGTTCCACAATCGAGTTTGCATGAAGATGTGTCATAAAATTAGGCTACATTCTTTGAAATTTCCGCTGAGAGTTATAATTTAACTAATCATACATTTAATTAAACATATTTACAAATATGTATTGTTAAGTATGCATGGGTATTGCTTACATACGGTCAACGTCATGACAAAATAGGACTTGTTACAATTATTTTCTTTTTAAATAGGTTCGAGTGTAATAATTAGCTATTATGAATATTGGGCAGTGGTTGTTTAGGCAACTACATACCTACATGGTTACAGCTTGTGTGAGATGGTCATCGATTTTGGCACTTTAACTTATTAATACTTAAATAAGCAAGATTATTCCAAAAAAACAATTTTCGTTTTAAAATAAATTTAACTTTATATGCTATTATTGTATATTTAATTTTATTAACGCAAGTATATATGTATATATGTTTAACCAGGAATGAGCGATTTGTTATTGCTTAATTATTCTTGTCAAACCAACTAATCTCGCATAATCACACAGTGGCCACAACCAATCTCAATCAGAGCTTGTATCGTCCTCTTCACTGCTGGAGGGCCGTGCAGAGGCGCGACGTCGTTTGCACTTCACACGCGTTTTTTTACGACGCATAGCCGGCGTATCAGCTTTGCGTTTATACTTGCCCTGCTTCTTTTTCTTGCGGCCATACTCATCGTCGCTGCTGGTGGGCGACTCTTCATTATCGCTGGAATCCGATTCAGTTTCTGACTCTTCGCTACTGGAATCTGAACTACTGCTGCTGCTGCTACTACTACTTTCACTCGACGTTGAGGATTCTTTATGTTTTTTATGCTTCTTACTTTTGCCACTGCTTTTGCCTTTTTTACGTTTTCGCGAAGATGACGATTTCGCCGACTTCTTTTTTGATTTGGATTTTTTGTGCTTTTTCTCGCTTTTTGCCTTTAACAATTCGGCTTCCTTTTCTTTCAGCTCCTTCATGCGCAGCTCTGTTAACGGTGTGAGGTAGTCCAATTCCGAATCCGAACTTGTGCTGGAAACATCCAATACAATTTCCTTATTGGGATCAACCTGTTAAAGTAAAATAAAATTGTTTTAATTGCACCAAATTGTAAAAAGTAATAATATTGCCTTTAAAAAGTTCCGGCATTGGTAAGTTAAATGTCCTGCATATCCACATTTCTTACAGGCTGCGCGGATAGTCTCCTTATTGGGATTCGTCAATGGGAAGCTCATTGTTAATCGGTGGTAAGTTGTTACGTATTCAAATTGCTATTCTATTGCTTTACTGTTGGGAGTGCTTATTGTTGTGGTTCGATTTTTTCTATTTAGACAATTTTCGCTTAACCTTAATTTCCATGCCAAGTAAACAACAAATTTTCGCACCGCATAACAAAAAAGAAAAACATTATTGTGCTGTAAATGTACTTGGTACTATAAACGTCATAGGCTAACATATCTGGTTCGGGTAACGCAGGTGGTGTTTTGTTTTGTTATGTGATCAAACAAACTTGTCAATGTTCATGGCATGTTCATGGCAAGTGAATCGTACCACATAATATTTATAATAATACCGTTTCGCTAAAAAACTGAAGTTAGGTAGAACATTTTATTCTAATTATAATGGTATTGCTCGCAAGTGCTTATTTAAAATGATATGATATAATGATAAAAGATATCGATGGTGAGAGTTTGAGAGGTTAATTTTACCAATTTTAAAAACAATATCTCAAAAACTACGTGACCATTTATAAAACTAAGTAGCATATTAATGAGAGGGTAATTCTTTCGATGTTATATATATTATATATACACATATATATATATTTATTTGTTTTGGTTAAGCGGCAGCCTAAACACCTACTCTGTCAGAAATCAAAATATATATATAACTAGCTCTTAAATATATTTGGATCTTTGACCGAGCTCCTCCTCCTATTTGTGGCGTGTGTTGTTTCACAAATAGAAGGAGCTTTTTCATGGCAGAAATACACTTGGAGGTTTGCCATCGCCTGCCGAGGAGCGATCGCTATTACAAAAAAAACGTTTTCTTCATTTTGGTGTTTCACGGCGATTCGAACTTACATACTCCGAATTCCGTATGGAAGTCACGCAAAAACTTATTCGGCTACACCGGCTGGGGTATGTTATTATGTGAAATTACATAATTTTTGAAAATATATTACAACTTACCTGATACATTTGTGAATGCATTTTTTGTTTTGTTTTATATTTACTAGTTTTCCGACTGTACTTCGCTATACAACACTAACGCTTTCTCTGTGAGTGACAGCAGTTCACAAACGTCATCAATTTTGCAGTGAAGAAAAAGTGCAAGAGCCTAAAATTTTACTCAAGTTATTTCAATATTCAAAAAAAATCTAGTTTATAATTGCAAAAACAATTGTGATGAGTGTAATAAAACGTAACTTTATCAAATGCTAAGGAACAGCCGCTTGTTGAAGTAATACTGCGATTTTCCTCACATTTTGCTTTGATTCCGCACCTTCAAACGCCCCCAAACAGATTGCGATTGTTAAAACGTAAGCGCACACACAACTACACATAGCTAACAGAGAACAAAGCCAATTCCATCATATATTTTTCCAGCTTGTTTGTGTCTTTGCCCATACGCCAAAGCGCTGTGAATGATATCTTCCGCCTCCCCAGTTGGTCTGTTCGGAAGCGTTTACCACAACCGTAACAGCAATAGTGTCATCAATATGCAGCAACAATCCAGCGCCTCCGGCAGCAGCCCTTTCGCCACCTACTCGTCCTCCTCGTCTAGTCCACAAATGGGCTTGGATGTCGAGTTTGGTGCTGATCCGGCAAGTGGCGCATTCTTTCAAAATGAAGGACGCAAACATGATGACCTCAAACAAATGTTAGACAGCAATAAAGATGGTCTCAAGCTAGAAGCTATGAAACGCATTATAGGCATGATCGCACGTGGTCGGGATGCAAGCGATTTATTTCCAGCTGTGGTGAAAAATGTTGTTTCGAAGAATATTGAAGTGAAAAAATTGGTGTACGTTTATTTGGTACGCTATGCAGAAGAGCAGCAAGACTTAGCACTGCTGTCTATATCGACATTCCAACGTGCATTGAAGGATCCCAATCAATTGATACGCGCATCCGCTTTGCGTGTGCTATCATCCATTCGTGTGAGCATGATTGTACCCATTGTTATGTTAGCCATACGTGACAGTGCTATGGACATGAGTCCATATGTGCGTAAGACAGCAGCACATGCTATACCGAAATTATACTCGCTTGATGCAGAGCAGAAAGACGAGCTGGTGACGGTGATTGAGAAATTACTATCAGATCGCACAACGCTTGTTGTGGGATCGGCAGTGATGGCATTTGATGAGGTGAGTTGGTGAAAGTATTTGGGTAAATTTTTAATATCTATTTACGGAAATTACCTAATGATTTATGTGAATTTTATTTATTTGCGGTTTCAAATCAAGGTATAGAAAATATATGCGTTATTTCTAACTTATAGAGAAATAAACATCAAATTCAGCAAACTGCTTGCTATTACTTGACCACGTCGTGAATATGGCAAAGTCGCCATTTAAAAATCCACTCAACTGGAGTTCACTGGCTTCGTTTATCGTCAGTTTGTCCATTATTATGTCATGCTGTAAAATAAGGCATTATTGCCTCAATATATGTATATACATACATAAATATATTATACGTACATTGTATGGACAAGTATGATTTAAATTGCTGTGATTAGATAATCGTTGATATAAGAAATCCACAAGCGGATGTATTCGGGTCGATTTCAGTGAGCTCTTCAAGAATTTACAGCCATCGATGACTACATCGTAAATGAAAGGCCTATATCCATTTGATTTTCGCATAAAACGTACACGAATCTGTAGAAAAGAAAATACATTGCTGAGATTTTGAAATACAGGCGTTATTTTCGCAACTTGCTTGTGCGTTATCCACAGGCAAATCGTAAAGATGTGCCGCTGCCGAAATAGCCACACTTTTCCGATCTAATGGTGTAATTTTGCAATTGTAGAATTCGATAAATGTTTTGTTGAGACTTGTGCACTTCATATTCGTGAATTTGTATGCGGCATTGACCTGTTTTTTATGAAATTTTGTACATAAATATTGTTTGAATAGCATTAACCAAACACTTACCGATTTATCATTTACAACAATTGCGAGTAACGCCCCGTAAATTAACGCACATTTAATCATTTTTATAAACACTTAACGTTTATGCGACCAGAAAACGATTGAAATCGATTTAAATGCGTACTAAGTAAATAGGCAACATTTACTTACAGATGTATTACGTTAATTAAAAATACATTTGGCTAAATGGAATATTAACTATAACATATATAGGTGTGCAGTAAGTGGAGATAAAATTAAAATGGTTGAAATTTAAAAGCCAACTACATCAGATTAGTTTTCGAATAAAAAAAAGTTATGTAATTTGCCGAGCAGTATGCAGTAGCAGCGTGCGTTTAAAGAACCTATAATTGATTCTGTAAACACATGCTAATGTCACTTTAATGCCCAATTTTTATTGTTATTCTAAATATGACCTCCATTTCACTCATAATCAGGTCTCACTGATTTGGGTACGAGGACATGAGGGACACGAAGGAAACGAGAAGGCAGACTTTTATGCCGAAAAAGGCGCAGAAGGGTTTTTTATTGGACCAACCCCATTTTTCGGCTTTAACGAAAATAATATAAAAGAAGAAACCAAAAAATGGAGCCAAACTAAAATCAGGGAGCACTGGAACGGCACAAGCGGCATTAATCATTCCAAAAAGTTTTTGAACTTCAATGCCAACAGAGGAAAAACTGCTCTAACCCTAGATAAAAAGGGTCTCAGATTACTCTGTGGAACGCTTACAGATCACTTTGCCTGTAATAAATAAAATAAATAAATAATTGGCGCGTACACTTCTGTTAGGTGTTTGGCCGAGCTCCTCCTCCTATTTATGGTGTGCGTCTCGATGTTGTTCCACAAATGGAAGGACCTACAGTTTCAAGCCGACTCCGAGCGGCAGATATTTTTTCATGGCAGTAATACAGTCGGAGGTTTGCCATTGCCTGCCAAGGGGCGACCGCTATTAGAAAAATGTTTTTTTTTTTTTTTTATTAATTTTGCTTTCACCGAGATTCGAACCAACGACCTCTCTGTGAATTTCGAATGGTAATCACGCACCAACTCATTCGGCTACGGCGGCCTGTAATAAACACTTTAACAAAATTTATCCAGTACACAATTATTCAGGTTCTGCTGTGATGAAAAGGAGTATATGAAACACTTAATCACCAAGTGTGACGCATTAGGCCACAGGAGATACAGAATCCTGGACTAGAGGAGGAAGACCTACAATTGCTCTCTCCTAAGGAGCTGGTTCGATTCCTCGGTATACTAAATAATTATATATATATGTATTATTGGCGCTTACACCCTTTTTGGGTGTTCGGCCGAGCTCCTTATATTTGTGGTGTACGTCTTGATGTTGATCCACAAATGGAGGGATCTACAGTTTCAAGCCGACTCCGAACGGCATATATTTTTTATGAGGAGCTTTTTTTACTATGCGCACAATAGATCAATCTGGTCGCAGTGCATAAAGGCCTTAGCCTAACCCGTACAACCATAACCATTACTATGACCTCCATTTTGTCTCACTATTAATATAATATATTTTTTAAATTAAAATCTATTTTTTTTGTTTTAATTTATTTTATTTGACCCTTGTATTGTGTTTTATTTATTTAATTATTTTATTAATTTTAATTATTTTAGAAATTTTAATTCTTTTTATTATAAATTTATTTTTTTGTCTCATCTCAAATTTTTGATTTATTTTATTATATACACAAATGGTTAATAAAATAGGTACGCTCATAGGGAAAATGCAAGTTTTTTAAATTAATACTAGCAAACCCGGCCCGCTACGCTGGGCACACTAAAATAGAATAGATATGGTTTAGAACAAAAAAGATATGGTTTTCATATTATTTATTTCTTTATTCTTTATTCAAGCGCTTTGGCATAAACAATATTTTTTGTTTTTCTATTTGTTTTTGAGTAAATATATAATGTTGTTGGCTTCCCAACACGTGAACAGCCAACATATAGTTGACCATACTGGTTCTTCTAAATTCATCCCGCATATTTCTAAAGTTTGCCCTTTGATTTATTGATAGTTATTGCAAATGCTAATCGAATGGGCAGTTGGTTGGCAGTTCTTGGTATTAGAACGTCTATATTCTTGAATTTGCCAATTAAAATAGTTGCTTGGATAACATTATTCATCAATCGTTTGACTACTTCATTTTGTTCTTGACGTTCTTCTGATGTTGCGTTATTCCGGGCATTTCTCATGCGCCTATTATTTTTTGTCGAACGACCAATATGATTACGTGATTGTCTTGGCATTTGTACTGTAATAAACATGATTGTAATTATGGTATTCTGAGATTTTAAAACATGTTTTTTTTTCAATTTTGTGGATTATATTTTCGATGCATATCGCACCCTAAATACAAAAGGGTCACAACTCAAAATTTTCCAAAACTGAGTTTTTTGCATAAATTAATTCAGAGTACACATTTCTAACTGCTCGAATATTTCGTTCACATAACTATCTTCTTTAACTGGAAAAATACAGTTATGTCTATTTTTATGTCAAGTGTGTTACTTTTGCACGATCAACTAAAGATAATTATTTTTAGTTGCGTTAATGGGCTCAAGAATAGCTGATTATTTTTATTACACATAAAGAGTTTTATTTTGAGCTCTGCCTCTATAACTGTAAAAAGTGATAAATTTCGTGGTATATTATTTTGCATTGTGCCTCTTTAGTTGTGAAAAGTGATTTCAATTAGGTTAGGAAACTTATAAAATTAAAACACTTTATCAGTTAAAAAGGCACAACTTAAGATAATATCACTAGTTAATAGAAAAAATTTCAGTTAAAGAGTCATAAATCAAAATTTTGTTTTATTTTCGCAAACATAATATAAAATTGAAAAAAATATAGTAGAACCTTCTTCAATGTTGTATATTTTCATGATGGAACAATATTTTCTTTAAATATTACAATAATTTTTACATAAAACGTTTTTCGTCTCTCCTGAAAATCTTAGTATTTTGAGTTGTGACCCTTTTGTATTTAGGGTGCGATATGTGTTTAAAAGCCCAAGTCCACATGGTCAGGACTATTTTATTTTGTTGTGATTTTCTTTATTACGGATTCCTCTGAAGAAAAATTTGAGTTCTTTTGACTTGATCCATTCATTGAGCCAGTTTGGGATGCTCTCGTAAGAAGTGAACCGCTCTCCAATTAGGGATGGCTGCATTGATCGGAACAGATGGCAATCCGAAGGTGCAATGTCTGGGTAATACGGCGGGTGAGGCAAGATTGCCCAATTTAGTCCCTCTAAATATTTGAGGTCTGGCGTTGTCATGCAGCAAAATTAGTTTGTCGTGTGCACCATCCCATTCCGCCCGCTTTTCATTAGTCATTTTTGACGTCAGATAAAAGAGGATCTTTACTCTTCAAACGAGTGCCAATTACTGCGATCGAGACCTCACTCAGACACCTTCAAATCAGCAGTATATTACTAGAGCGAACACAAAAATAGTATCAGCAGCGACACCTCTTTTTCGAGGGCGGAAACTTATTCCAATACCCATGAACGCAAACTAGTAAAAATTTGCAAGTTTTACGAACTGTGTAAATTGTTGGCGGGAAAAATCACGAAAAGTAAACATTTTTTAGTTGAGCTACTTCGTATTAAATTAAAAGAAAATTAAGCAAATAAAATGAAAAATAACGAGCTTAGCATCACATGATTTTATTTTGTCCACAATAATTTGTTCGATTTCATCGTCGGTGTCAGATGAAGAATATTCCATTAGTAATTGTATTGTTGTGGCAATCACAGCTTTCTTCATATTTTCCTTGCTTCCGTCTATGTATGTATGTATCATATGTATGTATATTGCCAAATTAGTTAACAACCAAAAGTACAGCATAAAACACAAAGGATGCCTCCAATGCTTTCGATTTGCATTTCGAGAACTACAGCGAAGGTGGTTCAGAAGTACATACCTCTACAGCATTGACCGATTATGACTTGAAATAAATTTTATCTAAAATATATAGTATTTACTTACATTCTCCATTTTAATCACACGTTTTATTTAAATTTAGAACTTTCGCAAATTTAAATTCGTTTTTATTCTTACTTAGTTTTTTACAGGATTTATATACATCGCTTAATGGCCAGTGTCAAAAAGCGATAAAATTAAAATATAAGAAATAATACCTATACAATTAAATAATATAATATACAATAATACAATACAAGTTTCACTTCACATGATTACATTTTACAACTATTTTAACTATTTTTAATTATTTTTTTTTTACATATTTATGGTTTTTTAGCATTTATCATACTAGGTCGCTTGGTCGGGTTCTCTTTAAGGGGGAAGTCTACTGTGACAAGGGAAAAAACAAGCTTATTTTCTGGATTTTATTTCTAACAAAATATTGCTCGTACATAAAATCTATTTAAACTCTTATCTTTATTATATATTTAAGTTTTTGAAAAAAAAATTTTAAGTCAAAATATTCAAAATGGCCGCTGTGGCACTTCTGCAAGCGCAGGTCCGCTTTTCTTAGGTGCCTAAACGGTGTACATGAAATCTTACGTTTCGGTGATCTAAAACAAAAAAACAAAATATTGTTATCATATACATAGTATTGACTCTCGTCTGACGTAGGATTATGTCGATAAAAAATTTTGGCGTTGAAAAAAAAATTCTTGAAATTTTTTTTTTTTTTTTTGCCTAAAATTGATGTTACTATTGTTTATAACAATTTAACAAATAACGATATCAAAAAAATCCTATGTCAGACGAGAGACACTATTACAGAGAATATATAATTAAATTTTTAAGCTGATTCATTTATCAGAACTCGAGATATCGTGTACACCGTATACAAAAACTTAGTTTCGAGAAAAATGCGTTTAAAGTTTCAGTATAGCAGGTACGCGCTTTGGAGCGCTTCGGGAAAAGGTCGAAATTTCAACGAAGAAAAATTTAGCCAGCTGTAACACATATTGTACCTTATTTAAGAGGGTTCAAAGTATTTTTTAAGCTAATAAAAAAAAAATCGATTTTTTGAAAAATTCACAGTAGACTTCCCCCTTAAACGCCTTTTTGCGTTTCTTTCCCTTTCAAGAAGTTTGTTGATTTCTGCATTACTGTGTGTGTGTATTTTTTCAAAGTGCCTTGTTGTTATCTTTTTGATTTCTTCGTCTACTCTTGCTATATTAAAAGTCCTGTGGATGTAATCGTTTTTCGTGTACCTGTCAGACATGGTCAAAATTCGAAGAATCTTAGATTGCTGTCGTTGGATTTTTTCTATATGAGTTTTTTAGCCGTTCCCCACACCTGTAGTCCATATAGCCAGATTGGTTTAATCATAGTTTTGTACACTAAAAGTTTGTTCTGTATAGTGAGTCTGGATTTAGAGCAGACTAACCAATGAAGTTGTCGAAGTTTTTCTTTTATTTGTTTGACCTTTTGCTTTATGTGGTGATTCCAATTTAGTTTGGAGTCCAAGTGAATTCCCAGATATTTAGTAGTTGATTCTATTGTAATTGCTTTATCATTTATTTTAATTGGAACTGCGGTAAATTTTGTTTTGTTGGTAAATATAATCTGTACGGTTTTGTCTTCATTTATTTTTAGGCACCAGTTATCAAACCGTTTGTGTATCGCTGCAGTTTTTCAGTAGCGATAATTAAACTTTTGTCTGATGTAATAGTATTGTATCGTCTGCGAACGTAGCAATTAAAGAATTAGTTTCGTCAGGAGGCGGTATATCTGCGGTGAATAAAACATATAGTAGAGGGCCAAGAACGCTTCCTAGCGGAACTCCAGCAGTTATTTGATGAATATCTGAACATTGATTGTCATATTTAATATAGAAGCTTCGGTCGGTAAGATAGCTTTTTATAGTAGATATAGTAGTCAAAAGGTAGCATTCCTTTTATTTTGTGGAGTAAGCCTTTGTGCCACACTTTGTCAGACGCCTTATACGCTACGTCTAAGAATACTGCCGCACAATAACGATTGTTTTCAAAGTCTGATTGGATTTTATTTGTAATTCTGTGGATCTGTTGGATAGTCGAATGTTTTTTTCTAAATCCAAATTGATGATCCGGTACTATACGTTTTTTCTCCAGAAATTGGGTTAGTCGATCATGCAGTAATTTTTCAGCAATTTTAGATATTGTCGGTAGTAAGCTTATTGGTCTATAAGATGATACGGTAGTTGGATCTTTACCCGGTTTTGGCAATGCAATAATCTCTGCCACTTTCCAGAGTTTCGGAAAATATTGCAAGCGAAACATGGCATTGAAAACGTTTCGCAAAAATATATTGTATATGCCTTGGTTGGTAGCTCCACTAATGCTTTTCCTGTTATCAAGTCATATCCGGGTGCTTTTTTATGTTTTAGTCCTTTTTTGATGCAAGCTATTATTTCGTGTGTATTCGTCCTTTTTATTTTTGTAAAGTCATAATGATAGTTGTTTTGGTTGTCAATTTTCTTTTCTTCGTCATTTGATAGAACCTCTTCAAAGTATTTTGCTAAAGTTTTCGCTTTTTCCTCTTTTGTAACGGCCCATGAATTGTCATCTTTCTTTAGTGGTGGTTGATTTTTTATTTGAGTTTTTAATTTTTTAGTACATTTCCATAAAGAGTAGTTTGTATCTTGATAGGGAGTCAGATTCTTCAAATAGTTTTCGATTTCTTTGTTATTTCTCTTATTTAGGTTTAGAGTTACCTACCGATATTTTATGTATTCCTATTCCTACCAATGTGGGTCAAATGACCCGTCTTTAAAATATTATACAATATATAATATATTATTAAGATCACATATATTTCTCGGTAAAACAATTAGCAAGAGAAGAGTAAATCTTGAAAAATACATTCGAAGTCGTGAAGGCAAACGACGATTTAATAATGTTATTTCTAAGAACTTCTGACAAAAAGTTTAAAATGGGTCATTTGACCCGTCCATGGTAGGTTTAGTGTTAAGGTATCTTTTGGAATTTTCGTAGCTAAGTTTAGTTTTCTTTTGTCGTCAGGTGATCTTGTTTTTTGCCATCTTTTTCTTAACTTTCTTTTTTCTATAATTTGCTTTTTAATAGTAATGTCAGTTGTTGGTGTATTTGTTCTATTTGCTTGCTTTGGTGCCGATCTGATTAGTATAAATAATTTTTATTTTTAAATATTTTCTTCCTGATTCGCTTCCTTAAATCTTCCCAAAGGTTTTCAATGGAGTTTAGGGCAGGTAAATGGCCAATCCATAACTTTAGCCCTCCGTTGGGCATCTTTTTTAAAACCTTCGGTTGGGCATCTGGGTTTGGCCTTTTTTCGTCCTGTTCGAGGATTCTTTTTTAAAGGTTATATCCATAAATCAATAGAAAATTAAATTTTAGAAAGCTACCTGGAAGCTCAAGTCGTCAGCTGTAACGTTTGCTATTATGCCCAAAGTCGAAAGCGTCTGGCCAAACCTGGGTGTCCAATAAAGGGTTAACATTTTGGAGTGTTTTGGGTCATCATGTGTATAAACAGCCACCGAAATGGCATGTTCTTCTCAGCAAATGGTAGCATCACTTCTTGAAGTGTGTTCTTGTAAATAAATTTGTCCACTTTATTGGTTATGAAGTGAATAGGTCCTACTCCATACCAAGAGAAGCAACCCATTATGTTGCCTCCACCCTGCTTGACTGTTTTTATTTTTTGTGAACCGTCTGACATTTCATCCAGCATCATTTCTAAATAAATTTATTTTGGTTTCATCACCCCAAAGTGTGTTATACCATTTTTTCATACCCTCTAGTCCACACCATAACGTGTGCTCTTTGGGCATAAACTTTCCGCTTTGTTGTTATAACAGCTTACTAAACCCTACCAGTGCGATGTAGTTATTGGTCGTCTTCGTCTAACTCATCTAACGGTAGACCCAAGAAATTTGCTGTTTCTACAGGTTGGATCCAGAGGGAGAGGGGTGTTAGGTGAGTAGGTTTGGTGGGACATGTGAAAAGGTGTTTAGTATGTTGTTGTTGTTGTTGTTGTTGTTGTTGTTGTTGTAGCAGTAACTTTGCTCTGTCAGTGTAGTGAAATCACCGGTTCTACAAGTCGTTTTCTTTTAGTCACCACATCATTCTGTGGATGTTTTGAGCTTAAGGGCACTTATAACAAAATTTTTGCACCGTCCAAGTGACTCAGCAAATTTGTACGATATTTTTCATTTTCAAACATTGAAAACAAGCTTCCACTCCTCAACGGTACAATGCTGCGGTACAGTGAGCCAACTCCTTTTTAATTCGTTATTACGTTCATTTAATTCGTGAAAATGCAATAGTTATCTGCAACGTACCTATTTTAGTGGAAACGCAAAATTATTTATTATTCCGCTTGAGAACATAGGGCTTCAACAAAACATTTATATCTTATTCTATTAACTGCTGTTTTCCTTGTGACATCTTACGTTTGGTTAACTGCTTCTAAATCACGATAGTTAGAACGCCTGGAGATATTTCGTGGATGGGTCGTTCGTGTCCATGGAGGACCGGCACAAGGAAATCGATATATAAAGGCAGCGTACCTATTTTAATGACCATATATGTATATTTTTTGTATTTTAGTTCAATTTAATTAATTGATTTAGTTGTATGTTAGTCTTTGTTTATTTTATTTTATTACCTCATTTAAAAAAAAATATATTTTCAGTTGGATTTCAATAATTTTTTTCTATTTTATTTCTTTTTTATTCGTTATTTTATTTTTAAATATAAAATATTTTAATTCTCCAGCCTAGATCCCTTTTCTCTCCTCCACTACATCAACAGCACTGGATGGCTGTAGACGGGTTTCTCTTCCCTAAATCTTTTCGTAGGTAGTGGTCCACATTATGGTATTAAAACGGCACTTAAGTGCTACTTGAAGTGTACCTGGGGTACTCTTGCCATCTTACCTACCTATAGAATATTTTTTTTTACATTTATTGTATTTTCTTGTATTGTATTTTTGTTAATTTTCACTTTACTATTTTATTACTTTTTATTGGAATTTATTTATTTTTAATTTGTTTTATTTTGTTGTCTTGTATATTAATTTTTTACTTTAAAACTCAAAACTTTAAGAAAAGTGGAGAAATAAAGGGGTTTTCAATTGGCGCGGGTCGATTTTGGCGCCCTGTGGCAGCCATTTTGTTTTGGTGACATCTGTCAAACCTTTTGTTTATTATTCAGTTGTTTATGCCAAATCATCATGGCAAGTTACACGATTGAACAGCACGTTCAAATGATAAAACTTGCGCCCATTTTTCGGTAGACCTGGTGGCCCTTCCAATTTCTTATGGCCCATATTGAACCATATGGACCTAGACGACATGTGGTTCCAGCAGGACGGCGCTACGTGCCACACAGCAAACGCTATTTTATTCCATTTCAACATCTATCCGCCCTTATTGAAAAACCCTTTAGTTTACTAGACCATAAGGCTTTTTTAACGCTCATCAGTGTGATGGGGCTGCCATGAAAAAAAACATTTGCTGTTCAGAGGCGGCGTACAATGTAGGTCACTCCCATTGTGGAAAGCAAATAGCAGGGGGCCAAACACCCGAAATAATTTGATAACTTCTTGAGCTGCGGGGTACCCTTTCAATTTACTATTTCATAAGCCCGCTGAGAGATGCCGCAATCTGTTCGGCAAATGAAGTGATAACCAAAAGCTCAACTGGCTGCATACTTACCGGCGGGAAGGAAATTAAACGCAAATCTCTTAAAAAAAAAATTAAGAAAAACAAAAAATGTAATTGTAAAGTCAATTTCACATTCTATTCTTATCTCTGTTACCAGGTTTGCCCGGAGCGTGTTGATCTCATACACAAAAATTACCGCAAACTATGCAATTTACTTGTCGATGTTGACGAATGGGGTCAGGTGATCATTATAAATATGCTAACCCGCTACGCTCGAACTCAATTCGTTGATCCCAATGCTGACGAGCCCGTCGAAAGCGAGTTAAAAGAAAAACCAGATGGCGCTACAGGTGAAAATTTCTATGAAGAGTCTTCAACTGGTGACTCCTCCGATGCCAGTGGTAAGGAAAAACATAAGAAAAGTAAACGTAAGGCCAAGTCTGACACCACAAAAGAACGCACCTATTCATCATCCTCATCGTATCATGTGGACTTGGATCATCGTCTACTCTTGCGTCAAACAAAACCACTGTTACAGTCGCGCAACGCCTCAGTGGTCATGGCTGTGGCTCAACTGTACCATCATGTGGCTCCGCGCAACGAAGTACAGCTAATTGCCAAAGCGTTAATACGTTTGCTGCGTTCGCATAAGGAGGTGCAAAGTGTTGTGCTCACCTGTATTGCCTCGATGTCGACAAAGCGCAAAGGCATTTTCGAACCACACATCAAATCATTTTTTGTGCGTACCAGCGATCCGACTCACATTAAATTGCTCAAATTGGACATACTGACCAATTTGGCTTCGGCATCGACTATCGCGCTGATTTTGCGCGAATTCCAAACATACATTTCCAGCAGCGATCGCTCATTCGTGGCTGCCACAATACAAGCCATCGGACGCTGTGCAGCTTCCATAAAGGAAGTAACAGAAACTTGCCTCAGTGGGTTGGTTCACTTGCTATCCAATCGCGATGGTAAGTATTAATTCATATACCCTTTGGAATTAATTCACTAATCGAAATTTAATTATTCTACAATAAAGAACACGTCGTTGCGGAAAGTGTGGTCGTCATCAAAAATTTACTGCAGTCCAAATCAGCCGAGCACTATGAAATCATCTCACAGATGGCAAAACTTATTGACTACATTACCATACCGGCAGCGCGTGCTTCAATATTGTGGCTCATTGGCGAATATAACGAGAAAGTGCCAAAGATTGCGCCTGATGTGCTGCGCAAAATCGCAAAAACTTTTGTGGATGAGGTTTGTTGCGTTTTCAATACTTTTTATATATTTAACTGAAACAATTCTTTGAGCTAATTTGTAACGTCATTTAATTTTTCCCTACAGGAGGATGTTGTTAAGCTTCAAATTCTTAATCTCGGCGTGAAACTCTTTCTCACCAATCCACAACAGACATCGCTGCTCAGCCAGTACGTTTTCACTTTGGCTCGCTACGATCCCAATTACGATGTGCGCGATCGTGCGCGCTTCTTACGCCAGTTTATTTTCCCAGCCAATGGCAGAACTACTGTACTCGCGCAAAATGCTCGCAAGATCTTTCTCTCTTCGAAGCCTAAGCCCGCGCTCGAGAGTAAATATCGCGAGCGTGATCACTTCCAACTTGGCTCACTATCTCATTATCTGAATATGCGCGCCACTGGTTATAAAGATTTGCCACCATTTCCTACTGAGGCGCTTGATGCTTCCGTGCGTAATATCGAAGGCTACATGCAGGAGTCCAGCACTGCAAATGCGGGCGCTGCAGGCGGGGCTGCAAGTGGTGCGGCCACACGCACACCACAGAAACAAAGCAACAAAAATGCGCATACGCCCAATGATAAGAACTTCTTTTCAGAATCAGAGAAGTCTTCCGACTACTCAGAATCTGAGTCAAGTAGCAGCTCTTCGTCCTCTTCATCGAGTGATGGTGAATCCTCTGAATCGGAAACGGACCAAGTAAATGATGCGGCTGCTGCCAATGCGAATCGGAAATCAATAGCAGACGAGCGCAAGTCGGTTACAACAACTGTGCTGGTAAATGCGGCAGCTAGCAATGGAAATAATAATGTACACCTGAATGTCAACAATAATGGCAACAAAGATACTGGCACTTCCGATAGCGAATCTTCTTCGTATGGCTCATCTGAAAGTAGCACAGACAGTGGTTCAGGCACTGAAGATGGTTCAGAAAGTTCCGAATCGGAGACGGAAAGTGAGAAGCAACGCAAATTTCAGCGTGTCAAAGAAAAGGCCAAGGAAGCGAAAGCTAAAGAGAAGGAAAATACTACGGTTGTGGACGCGACAGCGACAGCTGCGCCATCGAAAATGAACTTGGATCTGCTGTTAGACTTGGATGATATACCGCCCGTCGGGCCAGTAATGACACCGTCGCTTGGAGGATTTCTAACACCTGGTGAGTTGCATTTAATGTAGATTTCATCTTCAACAACTCTAATGATTACATTTTCCTATCATCAGCTACACCATTAGGCGGTGCCGTTGGTCTGCTACCCGTCAACGCTGCCAACCGCATTGAACTGGTCGGTCCCTCACACATCGAATTCAAGCATCGCGAATTGCTTAATAAACTCTCCGGGCATGGCCTTCAAGTGAGTTATCGTTTTACACGCGCACCACATCTATACTCCTCCGCCATGGTTTCGATCGAACTACAATTTGTCAATCTGTCCAACACCGAAATAACCAATATTCATCTCAGCCAGCAAACGCTGCCAACCGGTATGAATCTCAATGAATTCGCGCCCATGCAATGCTTGCAACCCCAACAGATGAGCACTAGTGTGCTCGGCATTGACTTTAATGATTCTACACATGCCGTAGAGCTGGAAATCACTACAAGCGCTGGCAAGTCACGTGTCACACTCAAGCCACCGGTTGGTGAACTGGTGCGTTCAGTGCAAATTACGGAGTCGTACTTCAACGAGGAGCGCACCAAGTTGCGCGGCATGAATGAACATCAGAGTCGCTTACAGCTGCGACGTGATGCAGTGGATTTAGTCGCATTGAAGCAGCGTATTTTCGAAACTATTAATGTGGCACATATTGCAGGCAATGAGGCAAACAATAATTTGCTTTATTTTGTGGGGCAAACTATGAATTCAAGAAGTTTGGTGTTAATTACTTTAGACTGGCAGGTAGCACAGGGCGAGCAATTGGCTTTGATAGTGAACTGTGAGAAAATGGTGATTGGCTCGATGGTGTTGAATGAATTGCGGAATGCGCTCAGTTTAGCTTTTCAATGTTAGAAGCGGAATGTAGAAAAGCAGACGGAGGAAATACTAACTCGAAAACATGTTTTTTTATTATGTATATTTTAAGGAAAAGTTTAATGGAACAAATTTATGAAATCAATTATACGCATTAAAGAAAAAAGTATTGCTAACACAAAAATTCTATTTCGACTGCATGACACCTTGAATGAACTCCAAATTATCAACGAAAATGCTTGGCAAAATGCGAAATTAAAATTTAAGAACAAATTATGAATAGCTAAATTGCTTTTAGGATAAAAAAGCGCGAATTCAAATTGTGCAAATAGCAAAAAAAAAAAAAACTACGCTGTAAAAAACAATGCTGCATGAACTGCTCAAAATATTAAAAACTTCAACTATTAAATTATGTTTTATTTCTTGCAGTAATGAAAATTTTGCGTGAATTATAACGTAAAAAATATAATAAAACGAAAGGAATTATGAAAGCCAAGAAATGAAATGAAAGCCAAGAAGTAGCTACTGAGCAGTATCAGAACTGTAGCACGCGTAAGAAAGATTCATCACGTGATTGAAGGAGCAACTATTTCAGCAAAATACATTATTACATATTTTTCTAACTTTTAATGTTTGTGTTCAGTGCTGCTTGTGGGTAAAATGTACGAGATATGCAGCTAAATAAATCAAATAAAAAGAAAAAAATTATAAGTAAAAAGCCACTAAAACTCCTACTCTATAGGGCAGATAGTACAGGGTGAATGATATGAAGTGTTACCTATTCAAAACACCATAACTTTTTTGTGTGATATTAGTTTTTATTGATTTCAAAGACAAAATTGTTCAAAAATGATGACAATTTTAACATATATTCACTTTAGCTCGATATGACCACCTTTTGCCTTGACTATAGCCTTCAAACGGTCAAAAAATGAGTTGCATGCTGCACGAATGCGATCATGAGGTATTTTGGCCCATTCTCGTATAATCGCTTTTTGCAGCGCTTCCATACTGGCATATTTTTTAGTCCTCACCTTGCTCTCCAAAATGGACCAGATGGAATAGTCCATCGGATTTGCGTCTGGTGAATTCGAAAGCCATTGTGTGGACGAAATGAAGTGTGTAACATGATTTTTTAACCATTCTTGGTTCACACGAGCTTTATGAGACGGTGCCGAGTACTTTTGGAACGTCCATGGTCTACGATCGAAATGTTTGAGTGTCCACGGCTCTAAAGCAACTTCTAAAACATTTTCCCGATAATAAGTCGCATTCACTTTGACATGAGGTTCGATAAAAACGATTGGAGAGCGTCCATCAGCGGTCACTGCGGCCCAAACCATTACTTGCGATTGGAAATTGCTTCGAGTGGCCATACGTAGGCTCAAATTCTCGTATGAGCGTTCGGTCAAGTAAACACGAACGTTTTGAGTGTTTATGAACTGCTCAATTGGAAAATTTTTTCATCAGAAAACACAATGTTAGGAAATTCGCCACGTTCGTGTAAGCGCAACAACTCCTTTGCTCTTTCGAACCGAATTTTTTTTTGCTGGGGCGAAAGATCGTGTGCTTTTTGGAACTTGTAAGCCTTGACCTTGATCTCATTTTTCAATATGCGTCGAATGCTGTCTTGCGATATTTTGAGTTCTTTGGCCATTTTTCTTCCACTTCGACGTGGATTTCGTTCTAGTTGAGCCTTCACTTTCCGATCCATTTCTCGCGTTGTTGCGGTTTTTTTAGTCCACTTCCTTAGCGTTTTGCAATGCTACCAGTATCGTTGGAACTTTTTATAGTGCGATACACAAACATTTTATTCATTTGAGGTGACTGAGCTCACGAACAATGGCTGGTTGTGATTTTCCAGCCAAATATAACGCAATCACACTTTTACGTTTGAATTCCATCACAGAAAAAAAAAATTCAACAAAACTGAGACGCAAATGCTTTTGATGGCTTATAAGCAATATATTGAACTGTCATTAGAACAATTTTGACGTTGGTGTCATGAGCTGTTTTACAGATACAAGCAGTGTGAAGTTGGTAACACTTCATATCGTTCACCCTGTATATGAAATCAGGCAGATGTGGCCCGGTATCCGTGGTAAGAGCTGCAATGACCCGATTTACACGAGGAGACATGTGGAAGGGAGACACTGGAAATTCTCTTTTGATGTTTCATTCGCGTACACACGGGCAAAAATATTTCCGCGACATTTTGACATTTAATACTTTAGCATCGTCTGGTTCGGATGTATTCTAGCACGCGCTTACATGTAAAGCAGAGAGCGTTCGACAACAGTTTCTTAAATATATGAATGAAAAATGCAAACTGGTTAAATAATAAATAATTTGCTGTTTTTTTATTGAAATATATTTATAAATTCTTATACTTGAATAAAAAAAATTAAATTAAAAATACTTCATATGTGAATAATTAACTTAAAATTAACTTGAGTATCTAGAAATGCAGGGAAAAATTAGAAATCAACATAAACATGTCCCATAACTATTTTAAATTATACCTAATTTACTAGCAAAAATAATCGTGCATTTCCCAAGCAGCGTTCGGATGTTTGTCATTGTTGTTATCTTCCGTTTGTATGAAAACCAACACATAACTTAGAACTTTCTTCCACAAAAGAAGAAAACGAATGAAGCAACTGTCAAAAATTGCTTTAAGATAAGAAATACGAATAAGAAGAGCAAAGCGTGTCGCCGAGTACGGGAGACAAAATCCCTTCTCTCTTCCCCGACCGTCCTTCGCCCCCGAACAAAATGTTTCCCTTCCAGATGTCTCCTCGTGTAAATCGGGTAAATGTGGATATTTGCCACATGCTCCTTCACGCTATCAACTTCATGAATCATTATTCAGAATCCTAGCTGGCATTTTTTTTTTTGTAAACAGAGAAATGGCGAAATGCAAAGAAAATTCATAAAAGAATAGCCAACTAAATATAAATATAAAGCTTAAAAACTGACTAAATAATGTTCATATAGAAGTGTGCAAATTTTCAACAACTAGAATAACTAAAAACCTATACAATTAAAAAAAAATATATATTACAAAAGGGTTGCAAACTGACTGTAAAATAAATAAAATTGTATAAATGCAAAGTCTTAGATATCTACATGAATAATTTTGGATTTTCTTTACATAAAAAAACTGTATTATCTTCAACAACTTTTCTTTATTAAAAATAAACTAAATGATTATCATAAGGCTTGCTATTGCTTTAAGCATATGCCTAAATATGTCTAAAAACAAAAATGTTACGTCCAGAAAATTAATTCAAAATGGCACCTTGTTAAATAATGAAGTGAAGAATAATTGGCCAATTTTGTGTCACAATCACAATCAGAAAATAGTCATCAATATCAATCTCTAAAATCTGCTTTTAAGTGAATTACGAGTTTTACTCTTCGAAAAATAAAATATGGCGTATCTTGAACGTAACTAATCTGCTGTTGTAAATCTGTTGCCTTTATGTGTATTTGTAAATTGTATAAATATACTACATGCATATTTAGATGTATGTATATGTGCTTGTAAGCTATTGCATTGTATTGTGAAAGAAAACAAACTTAACTTTTGAGGCCTTCTCTTGCTCTGTAACAATAATCGAACTGCAAATCCAACACAATGTTTTTTCTAAATATTACAACTCATAGAAGTACTTAAGAAATACAAGACCGGCGTAATGCCCCTTGTGATTACTGCTCGTTTTGAATTAAATGATATAAAATGAAACGGTAATTTGTGCTGTAATACGTTTTGAGTTTTCCCATATCGAATGCCGTAATCTGAGTTGAAATTTCGTGACAAATTGTATTATAAGAAGAGTGTTGATCGGCCATTATTTTTTTTCGTTTTTTGAGAAACGCCTAAAAGTTTATTTAACCCTTTCGAGCCGGCATTCAGCCTATTAAATAAAAATAATTTAACTAGCTCCAACTTATTGGATTACTGATAACTGAAAAGTGTGCATTTAAAGATTTCCCAATTTCGTCATGGGAGGGGCAGAGGGGGGTGGTACAACATTGTACCATCAGTACCTTTGAGTGGTATTACATGTGTATCATCAGTCCTCTATCGACAAGTAGTAAAACTAAGTATAGAATTAAATTTTTATATCATTTAATGGTGAAAAATTCAAGTTATACAAAAATAGTATTCTTATTCAAACAGATTTTTATTCGAAATAAACGTAAAGTATCATAAAAAATGTACGGAATCTACTGATTTTCAGTATGATAAGTGGCGAAGCAATTCATGCAAAGTGGTATATTACATTGCTGACAAATTTGTTTTGTTTTGGTTTGCTTTTTTTCTAACGCACATTTGGAGCAACGTCTGCGAGTTTGAATTGGCACCGGCAAATGCAAAGATACGTTTCTCAGCTGTCTCTGATCTGCAGACGGCTGCAGTTTTCTTACCTTCTGCTATTAATGACTCAGTTAATGTTATTAGAAATTCGATGGGAGGAAGTTTTTCTCTTCTAAGGTCGCAGTAAATTGTCCAGGAATTTACTGCGGAAAACATTAGTAGATGGTAGAAAACCTTTTTCCACCATTTGGTAGACTTCCTATCGTATTCGTAAATTCCTGCCATTTGGTCGGCGTTTAAACTTTATAGATTCAGGGTATGATACTATGATACTGATATTTTTTCCATCTTTCAACGTTTTATTAACTGTTGTCATTGTTGACGTATGACAGTTGCTTAGCACCATAACTTCCTTTGTATACTGCCACTTAACGCAAAGAAGGCCAGATGTGCTGACCCTGAATGAAGACTCGCTTTTATTTATTTCTCATCTAATACTGGTAGATTTTTTCTGTTTCGCATGCATGTCCCTAAAGCTGGGAACTCTCGAGTCTCAAGTAGATTCACAGAAATAAAAAATCTATCGAAACATACCGTCACATCACGTTCTCTAATTGTACTTACTAAGTTTTTAATCACACGTTCTCCCAAAGTACCATCACACTAATTTTGTTTCCTTCCATTATATATTATATATTAAAATCATATGTATACAAGGTCTCAGAGTCGCATCGCAGCCACATTTTTATACCACGTTTTATTGGCTTGAGTGACATATATTGTTTTAAGGACGATCTTCCTTTAAATTTCGTCATTGATTCATCAATACTCTACCTAATACTATCCTGTCGGTATTTCTGAAATGTATTTTTAAGATACTCGACAACATCATCTATATAGTATGTTTTGCTACAGTCCATGGGCTTTTGAGGAGGTGCGAAATATAATTTTGATGATAAAAATGTATAGCGGTCACGAGATATAGCACACTTAATAGAATAATTACTCATGGATGGATGGTTTGACCAGTAATGTTTCAATTCCGGAACTTTGTTATAAGACATAACAAACATACAGCCTAGGAGAATTTGTATTTCTCCAACATCAGTTTTTAAAATATTAGTCCATTTTTTTCCAGTTCGAAATTCATCAATGCGCTCATTTGTGCATTGTACGATATACATGCATAGGCTACGAGGAAACAGCTTATGACAAATTTCGATTGCCGAAGAAGTACGGGGATTCCTGGATTTATATTACACTCACGATAATCACTTACAAAATGCTTAGGAACAAAATTTCCTTCAGGAGAAGACCATAACCTTCCTTGTTGTTGATGGGGTTCTTCTAATTCATCCATCGAAACGGTGCTTTCAACTTCTCACAGTTCACTTTTCGACGATGCAGATGAACTAGATTCCTCGTCCTGCAAACCCGATTCCGGCTCAAAATTGTCATCACTTCCGCTGGAAAAATCACTTTCTACATTTTCGGCATCTGAGTCCAGTATTTCATCCAGCCTCATTTCCGTTATTTCATCTGTCCTTAGTTTTCTCGAAATGGTATCACTTTATAAAAAAAGAGGACACTTAGTTATTGCAAATAAGCACTGCTGGTACACATAGATACCGCTACAAAAGACTGCTGGTACGTATAAGTACGGTCTTAAAACCCCTCAAGAATATACAAATCAAAATATTATTTTCATTAATTATACTTACATTTGAAGAGGGAATGATTATATCCAATTTTATTAATTTTTTGGCACCTCACACCTTCTTTTACAATATTTTTAGCACAAAATCAAACACGTGTCGTAAACCTTCGCTATTTCACTCAAAACTGTGCACGCTACGAGAGAGAAAATGAATTAATGTTTCCATGTACCGTTAGATAACATAAAAAGCCTGCTTTGGTACATTTTATATTGCGTTTGGCGCCGATTTTGGGGATTTAGACCTTTATAAACATTTAGTGGTACATATGGTGTACCAGGAGGTTCGAAAGGGTTAAAACTCAATGCCTTGGACTTAACACAGGTTCTGCATTACAGTTTTATTTTTCGCGAAATAATATTAACTTATTTTCGTAAATTAATATTATATTAATTAATTTTTTTACTGCCTCTGATATACATATTTTTTGCTTGTAAAAACCTGAAAACTCATTATACTATTAGTTATATTTTATTTTGCTGCCTCTGATATTTTTGTTTTTAATATAAAAAATCATGAAATTTAACTTTATGCCCTGCTATACCTAAATAAATGTTTCTAATGCTAAAAGTTACGAAAAAAAAAATTAGGAAATACATTGGGCAAACAAAACCAAATCTTTAATAAGTGAAAGACTTTTAAAATTTACCCAAATTGTGTCAAAATTAAAATTTCACCCACATAAAAATAAACGCATAAATATATATACATAATCCATTTTTTTTTAATTTTCGATGAAAAATAAAGTTTGTATTGAGTTTTTACTGTGTTATGTAATTTTATGTCGTTTCGGACTTTATGTATTAGGCTTCGCTTAATAAAAATAAATGCATTCAAGTTATAGAAATGAAATACCTGGAAATGAACATAAACAGGTACGGTAATTTGGATTGTAGTGAAAATACAGTAAAACCTCAATTTAATGTTGTTGTTGTTGTTGCTGTTGTTGTAGCAGCATAAACATGCCCCATATTCACATACGGGGAATGCTGCTGGAGTGATAGTCCTTGGCCGGATATATATAAATCCGGGTCGTTTCGGTAACGTAGAACCGACTGTCGTGGAAACGACCTCAATTTAATAGTTTCGTGTGCTTTAGATTTATGAATTTGTTATGTAGAAATTTTAGAACCACAATTTCGCTTTACTTTGGAGGCTCATCTTTATAATTCAACTTTTATTTAAAATTTCTCTTTAGCTGTCTAAGTAAACTCGGTTGAAAAATATTGTGTAATAGCCTAGAGAGGTGGCGTTAATCGGGATTAACGACTTAATTCGGAATTAACCCAGAAATTAAGTGCAGCTAATACAGATTGACAACTGACTCAATTTTCATAGTTTAAGCGGATTGAGGGAATTTTCGAGGCAACATTGCCGAAAAATGAAAAATAATGAAATGAAAGAGAAGAACAAGAAAGACTGAATGCAATGTTAGTTTGTACGAACACGTTCGAAAAAACAGTAATTGTTTCGATACTTCGGAGCAGTTTGAGAAATTGCAATCTAAGATTTTATTTATATAAATAACTATTTTTTTGTATCAGTGCAGCTAATACCCATATTTGTCGCCTGCGATCCATCTTTTACTGATAAAACTATTCAATAAGCACGTCTGCTGTTTACTAATCCGCGTAACGACCGTCTGTAGATTCGATTCGATTTTTGCGGGGTTGAACAAGTCAAAGCACTCAGTCAGGAGATCATTGTACTACACCCGGATAGATTTCAGTAGAAAGAATAGAGAAATAGGAAAGATAAAATGTGGGTGGTAAGACGGAAAAATTAGTTTGAGGTCACTCTTCCACAAAAATCTCGGATTCATTGATGAATCTTAAGAGATCCGGAAGAGGAAGGGTATGAACTTTATCCATACTCAGTATATTGCAAACCCAATGTCCTAAGTCTGATGCTAGAAAACGCCGGACAGCTACAGAAAAAATGATCTGCAATGTCATCATCCTCAAGACAGGATAGGCATATCAGGCACTCGATGACCCCTATGGCAGCCATATGCTGACCACAAGCGTTGTGCCCTGTGATTAAACCCACCAGTACTCTTAGGTCCTTTCTGCTGAGTTTTAGGAGAAAGGTCGCTATTCTCCTGTTTGGCTACTCTGCACGAGTTCAACCCAGACCAACGTCGTCTATCGGTAGACCTCATGAAGTCGTCAATCCGTAGTTAAATCTATGCAGAATTAACACCTATAAAGGGTTCAGGGCCTAGGGCATACTTGCAGAGCCTTCATTAGCCAGTTTATCAGCTAACTCGTTCCCTGTAATACCACAATGTCCGGGCACCCAAATAAGACGAACTTTGTTGTGTTTTGCAACACTGTTCAATTTTGTCTTACATTCACCGACTAATTCGAAGAGCAGCGTGGTTTAGCAAGGGCTTTCAGTGCAGCTTGACTGTCACTACAAATTTCAGTACTGATACCCTGCCACTTTTTCTCAATTATCCAGTATGCCCCGTTCAAGATGGCATAGACTTCCGTGGTCATCTGTCCTGTGGCATAGGAGTACTAAGTAATATATCTTCGTTTAAGTACCATCCAGATCCGCTATCATCACTGGTTTTGGATCCGTCGGTGTAGAAAGTGTGCTGATATCCCGTTAATAGGTTCTCTGGACTTAACCATTGATCTCTATCTGGGATCAAAACATCATACTTCCTACCGAAGCTAACGTCTGCCACATAACAATTAATTAACTGCGCCAGTAATACCGATTAACGCCGCCGTCTGTCTAGGTTATAAGACGCTCTTCATTTCAAAAATAAATTGACAATTAGGGGCGCTAAGTCTTTCTTGCCAATGAATTCTGTACCCTCACTCTTGTTGTTCTTGTTGTTGTAGCACTTTACCAAGCACTGCCTAGATCGGTTTGTCACCTATCCGTAGGCTCAAGATACTGTTTCAATGAGGTTAGGCTAAATAGAAAGGCTAGTTTGAGCGGACAAGTGAAGCGATTATTAATGTCAGTAGCAGCATGAATATTAAATATATCGGGCCAATAGTAGATAGGAAGGAATTTATAATATATATAATTGGCGCTAACACCCTTTTTGAGTGTTTGGCCGAGCTCCTTCTCCTATTTGTGGTGTGCGTCTTGATGTTGTTCCACAAATGGAGGACTACAGTTTTAAGCCGTAACGGCAGATATTTTTTATGAGAAGTTTTTTCATGGCAGAAATACACTCGGAGATTTGCCATTGCCTGCTGAGGGTCGACCGCTATTAGACAAAACTTTTTCTTCATCTTGGTGTTTCATGGAAATTCGAACCAACGTACTCCGAATTCCGAATGGTAGTCACGTACGCACTCATTCGGCTACGGTGGCCGCCCACGAAAGAATTTAGGTTTGGCAGCCGCATCCCACATAGAGACAACGATGCCACTTATACCACGAAATGGGTCGGTTGTGAAGGAATTTAACTTGATAAAATATTTGGAAAGTAATAGTGGCAGCGTAAAGCGAGTCTCACTGTATAGCTTAAACTTTCTTCTGCGTTAGGAGGTGATCAGCTTCTTTGATTACGGCATTCATGGAGAAAAGTGTTGGTGAAGGTTATGATGATGAAAAAGTATTCCTGGATATCATCAGTAAGTTCGATCATCACTCTTCTTCATTTTACTTTCCGTTGAGGCCTGTGAATGTTGTTTAGGGTTTATCGATACTCAGTCGGTTGCTGTGCGTATTCCTGGTTCTCTCTAGTGAGTTCATTCTTCTCCATTTTACGAATTATCACGAATTATTTCATATTATCATTTCATGGATCATTTCGGTAATTAGCTGAGAGTGAATGACTTGGTTCATACTTTAATATTTTTATGGAACTTTAAATTTAATATTAAATATGTGTATTCTACGTTAGTGTCACCAGATTGAAGACACAAAGTGATTATTTAGCAGTTAGAGAAGCTTGTTTAACTTTTCTCAGTGCTGAGAAGTTTTTGGTATCGAATATTTTTCACTTTTCAAAAAAATCATCATAAGAATTGGGAACTGAAGAATTTTAAAGTATTCCGTGCTCAAGATGTCTTATCAATTATTTAAAAAATTATCATCCTTTTAAGGGGTTTCTTAAAAAAAGTTCCTTTTGCTCTATCACAAATTGGCCTGGCGATGCAAACGCCAAAAACGGTTACTAATTCAAAAAACCGAAGTAAAGTCTACTCTTTATTTTTTATTTTATCTGCATTTTTACGAGTTTTTAGGAAGGTGGCTTAAGACGAATTTACATATACATACACAGTACGACGATTGGTTCGATTTATGAATTGTTGGAAAAAATTAATCCCATTAAAAAAATTTAAGATTCATGTTTCCCAATCCTCTAATTTAAATGGCTGGAATCTCCAACAACTTTTGAGATAGCAAACCTCGTACGTTTGTGCTTTCACAATTTTTTTTTTATAAAAAATATCTAAATTATGAGGAGGAATATTTTTTTTTGTTTTTTTCATGGCATTCGATAGGTAGAAGAAGCGAAGTCTCAGTTTATTAAGGCTGTCTTGTTGTTCTAACCTTTTAGAGTAAGGGGCATTTTCGGCAGAATAACTGTAATTTAGGCTCATTCAAAGTTTTGTTATGACCAGTAAGGCGTTAATGATGCTTTTAAATTAATTTCTTTTCTGTGATTTACAAATATACTAAAAATTTCATTGGCAAAAAAAATTGCGCACACAATGAAAATGTACAAAAAAAAAATTTTATTATTAAATGCACTTTCAACTTTTTTCACGCAACCAATTTTTACATAAATACGGGCTACATTTTTTGGTTTACAAAAAATTTTTTTTTTTCAGTTCCATTCATAAATGCTAATTAAACTACTTTGCGCTATTCTAATTGCAAGATAAACAAGAACAAACCCATAAACTTAATTAATATTACAGAAATAAAAAAGAAAATATTAAAATATTATTTTTAAGATAATTTATGGTAAAAAAAAAAAATGTATATTAAGTCTGCATAAAGGCGAGCTTGATTTTTGATGCGTTTAATAAATAAACTATTTTTAGCTAAGCGAAATAAAAATATTAATACATAGGAAATATAATAAAAAACAAAATAAAAATTAATTAAAACAAGTGAGAATGACTAAATTCGGTCCAAACCGGACTGTATATACCGGCGCACATTTGAGTAAAATTTTATTTGGACTGCCTGTTAACTTTTGGCATGAAAAAACTCATAGACAATGGGAGTTATAGCTTGAAACATCAAAGAGACGGACGAAAAGTTTGTCTTAGTATATACAAAGAATACATGGTTTTTATCCAATTTCAATAATATTTATGGTGAGTCCGTTGAAGAAGCAATGAACTTTCTTGTGGAAAAGAGGTGGAGAGGCAGATCTGTACGAGTATGTGTCTGCAGCGATAGCGAAGCTGCGCTCATGGTCTTAAACAGCCCTTCAACCACTTCAAGGGTAAATCCAGACTGAACTATGTCGGTAAGCATAACATGCTGATGCCACCATTGATTCTAGGACACGTGGGTATCGCGGATAACGAGACTTCTGACTTTTTAGCTAGGATGGGCTAACATCTTTGGCCCGGAGTCCGTTCTGTAACTCTCTTCTGTAGCCATCAAAGTCACGGTTAGCAAACGGGTTACTTTAAACCACAAGCGAGCTTAGCAGGCTAATAGAGGCTGCAGATTGGCAAAACTGATGTTACCTGTTATGTCCGACCAACTGTCGTAGGTTCTCCTGTCACTAAGCAGAAAGTACGGTAGGCAGCTGGTTGAACTGATGACATACCATATTCTATGGGCGTAGCAAAGGTAGGCATCTCAAATAGTGCACTCTGCCAAGCATGTTGAGAAGGAGATGAGACGGCGGACCACTTTTTATGCATCTGCCCGGCCTTGGCTTGAATCAGGCTTGAGGCACTGATGTGTTAAGAAGCGACCACATTGGCTCTTTGGTACCACAAGATCTATTCAGATTTCTTCGGAGATCGGGTAGATTAAAAAAAAATTAAAGAGCAAACCCGAGGGTAGTGCAATGGACTTAATGTTGTCTGAGTGCTTAGGTAAAGACCTATAAATTAAAGAAATTTGGGAGGGTTTTATTAAGCCGTTATCGAGATAGACGAATTTACCCAAATGTGGTAGTGGTTCCACATAGTTTTAAAAATTTTATTTCCGTGCTATTTACTTTTAGGGCGCATTATTTCCTCCTAATTTGAGTAACTTTGCTTCATTTAACTAGAACAGAGAAACGCGTTTTTTGCTTTTTTGAAAATTACACTTATACAGCCCGGTCCACTTGAATAAAAGCACTTACTTTGCCTACATTATTTGCGCATTAAATCTGTGAAAAGGGGTCGTTTTCTTAATCATTCTTTCGTTAAAAACTTCTCAATTCTAATTAAATGGAAAAGCAGAAAGGTTTAACAGAACGGGAAAAAGGGCAAATCGATATCTTGACCTCAGAGGGACTTTCAAATCGCCCAATTACCAAAACGATTGGTCGAAGTCCAAACGTTGTACATCTTTAGGTGAAACAAGGCGCCTCCTATGGTAAGAACTACAATGCAGAACTGTGATGACTTTGACAGTGACGGAAACCCGCGGAATCCTTAGAACTGCATCAAATTCCGCCCTTTTAAAAGTAAAAATTAAAGAAATGGCAAATATTGCAGCTAGCAAATCCACCGTTCGAGGAGTTATTCTAAAAGCGTTACATCTGAAGCATACAAATTAAAAAAAAAACACCTTTGAATAAATTCCGCAAAGAAAACCGCGTCGATTCTGTTACATGGCTTGGGGTTCTGTTACAAATAACCATCCCGGTAAATGGAAAAAAGTAGTAATTAGTGATGAATGATGATGACAATTACTATACCCATGACTTAAGAAAGGAGGAAAGGTACTCGAGTCGACATCACAGCCGTGCAGGTGGTGTTATGGTATTGGGGGCAATATCGTACTATGGGGCGTTCGAATTGAAAAATTGTTGGAATCATCTTTCCGCGAGATTTGTGAAACATTTGGACCTATTAATTGAATGTTTCAACAGGATAATGCACCCGTACACTTCCAGTGTGGTCAAAACTTGAATTGCCTTCCAAAACGTTGAAACTTTACTATGACCAGCGCATTCCCCTGATCTAAACATTATTGAAAATCTGTGAGGATGGCTTGCGCTTAAGGTTTATATGAATGGGCAACAATTTGAAGACAAAAATACTTTAATTAGAATCATTAAAACGGCCTGGTCTGAAATTTAATTAGGCTATCTGGAGAATTTGTACAAATCTATTCATCAACGTTTTTACGAAGTAATTTATAAACAAGGTGGCATCATAAACTATTAAGTTTTAAATAATAAATGTAAAACTAAATACACTTTTCTATATTTATTATTATTTTTTTCTTAATTGGTTAGTGCCTCTATTCAAGTGAATCAATAAATCAATCACAATATTGCAGCAGCTCGAGCAAAGTACAGGCTTCACTTAAATTAAACAATAAAAAACGCCATACATTTGGAAAATTACTTTTATTAAATTCAAAGTAAAAAATGTGTGAAAATAATACAAAAATAAGAATAAATTTACTTTTGCTATCACCAACTTTTGCCTTGACTATGACCTTGAGACGGTCCAGAAACGAATCGCAATCTGCTCGAATTGGACTTGCAGGTATTTTGCCCACTCGCGGGCAATGCCTCGCGCGCCTCGAGACTGGTGAATCTTTTAGTTCGGATCTGACTATCCAAAATGGCCCAAAGAGAATAATTCATCGGATTCGCGTCTGGTGAATTTGAGAGCCATTGTGTGGATGTTATGAAGTTCGGAATGTTGTTTTTTAACCATTCATAGTTCACTCGAGCTTTGTGAGACGGTGCCGAGCTATGTTGAAGCTTCCATGGGCTGGCACCGAAATGTTTGTCTGTCCACGGCTTCAAAGCAACCTCCAGAATACTTTCCCGATAATATGTATTTCGCATTTGCCTTAACGCCAGGCTCAATGATTGTAACGCGCTCATCTGTGGTTACAGCGGCCCAAACCATTACCTGTGGCGGGTGCTGCCTCCTGGTGACCAATTTGAAAAATTGTCTCGTCAGAAAACACAATGCTTAGAAATTGACCGCTTTCGGCCAAGGGAAGCAACTCCTTCACTCTCTCAAGTCTGACTTGTTGCTGCTTTAGTGAGAGATCATGCGCCTTTTGGATCTTGTAAGGCTTTACTTTTAGATCCTTTTTCAGTATGCGGCGGAGGCTACAATCAGATATTTTCAGTTCTTTCGCCACTTGATTGGCACTTCGTCGGGGATTTCGCTCAAGTCACTTCTTCACTTTTCGAACCATTTCACGTGATGTTGCAGCCTTTTGATGACCACCTCCATACGTTTCGGACACTACCAATATCATTGTAACGAGTAATAGTGCGATAAGCAAAAACTTCATTTACTTTAAGGTGTTCGAGCTCACGAACAATCGCTGGCTGTAATTTTCTAGCCAAATATAATGCCATCACACTTTTACGTTTGAAATCGATTACTGATTTCCTTTTTTCGCGTTTACTCTCAGCAAAATGCTTTCGCGCGCTTGTGAACAATGCTCTCGACTGTCATTTAGCCAACTAACAGGGTATGGTTATTGACCGATTTCGCCCATTTTCAATGTCAAGCTATTCTTTGAAATATATTAATTTTGTCTCGAGTGAAAGTGCGCACCGAACGAACGGGCACGCGTGGCTAAACGAGCATTTTGCTATATATCTGTATATCCATCTATCTCGATTCCGTTATGCCGTTACATACAATCATTATGTGAATATAATTATAATGCAAGGTGGTGCAAAATTAATCACTCTTTCGAATGAGAGAGACAATTGTGAACTGCAGCTACAGCATGCGAACAGACAAGCAATGGAAGCGTAAAGGTCAAAATAGAGATTTCCATTGCTCAAAAATTTTTTTATTTCTGTAAAATAGTTATTCCAAAACAATTTTGCTGATTAATTTCGCGCCACCTTGTATAAAAATAAATCTTTGACTCTAGCCAAACTCATCGTGCCTAATAAAAACAAAAATTTCCTACTGATATAAATAATTTTACCGTTCTGATTTATGCATTCATAAAAAATAAAATATTGACATAAATTGGTTTCCAAAAGGGGATGCACTTACTACACAATACATAGCATAGAACCTGTAGTTGATAAATATTCGTTTATATTACACTTTTTCGTACATTTCGAAAATTCCCCGTAGTGGTTTTTATTAGCACTTCTATACATACATTGACATTTGCTATCACATACATACGTCAATCCATACATACATAATTGCAATGCGTACCATGTCTTAACCACATCTTGATTTCCTCACATTCTCACTGTGGGTGTAATCTACCAAAAGCGCGGTGCTTTTTGTGATCAACAATAGCTGCATATAAATATTGCTTCGTATTGACACTTTAAATCATTCAAGTTCATTACTTACTGATAATCAGAAGAAAAACTTTCGCTTAAAAATGTTCGGCAAGAGCTTCTTCGGTATTCTCATCCTGGCTATCATGGCTTTGGCATCCCAGCTGGCGCACGCTGAGCCTCTACCTTTCGTCGATCGCAGCTGGAATAGAGGCAGTGGTGGCCGTCGTCCCCCAATACAGATACCTGGCACACCACCATTCAACCCTAATGATCGCACCTATGGCAAACACTAGACGCTCGAGGGTTTCTTACGCCCGATTTACAATGTTTTGCTGCGAGAACTTAAGTAATCTCTTTAGAGGATGTGTTGTATTTATTGTGTAAACTCTTAAAAAAAAATGGAAATAATAATAAATTTAAGCTACTTATGTGATTTAAGACATCTTCGAAGTATTTTTTTCGATATGTAATATACAATAATATTAGGATACTTCCTTCAAACTCAATTTATGAAACGGAGGGAGAATCACATAAAAAATGAATAACATAAACTTTATTAAAGACAAAATTGTAACAAAGTTGAATTTACCTCTAAATATATGTTTGAATCTTATATATCAAACCGAAGGACATCTAAAAAAGCATTACAAAACTAGGGTGTCACTAACATCAATAGCCACGATGGCCCCCATTCATGGAAGGCGTCTTAGCTAAACAATCACCTATCGCATTGACAAGCTTTTCATCCTAAGTTTCATGGATGCATTTCTTTAATTCGTTGATGTTTTCAGGTGTTTTACGATATGCGAAGTTCAAATATTACCCTTCATCATTATAGGGACCGGAACTCGAAGTGTAACCAACTTAAAACCGCTCGCGCAGCTGATACACGGGCATCAGCTGTGTGTTAGTTGGCTGAATGACAGTCCAGAGTATTGTTCACAAGCGCGTGGAAGTATTATATTTTGCTGAGAATAAACGCGAAAAAAGGAAATCAGTAATCGATTTCAAACGTAAAAGTGTGATGGCATTATATTTGGCTAGAAAATTACAGCCAGCGATTGTTCGTGAGCTCGAGCACCTTAAAGTAAATGAAGTTTTTACTTATCGCACTATTACTCGTTACAATGATATTGGTAGTGTCCGAAACGTATGGAGGTGGTCATCAAAAGGCTGCAACATCACGTGAAATGGTTCGAAAAGTGAAGAAGTGACTTGAGCGAAATCCCCGACGAAGTGCCAATCAAGTGGCGAAAGAACTGAAAATATCTGATTGTAGCCTCCGCCGCATACTGAAAAAGTATCTAAAAGTAAAGCCTTACAAGATCCAAAAGGCGCATGATCTCTCACTAAAGCAGCAACAAGTCAGACTTGAGAGAGTGAAGGAGTTGCTTCCCTTGGCCGAAAGCGGTCAATTTCCGAACATTGTGTTTTCTGACGAGACAATTTTTCAAATTGGTCACCAGGAGGCAGCACCCGCCACAGGTAATGGTTTGGCCCGCTGTAACGGCCGAAGGGCGCTCTCCAATCATTTTCATTGTAAGCTACTGTAATCTGGAAGCTGCTTTGAAGCCGTCGGCAGATAAACATTTCGGTGGAACACCATGGACGTTTCAACAGGACTCGGCACCGTCTCACAAAGCTCGAGTAAACCATGAATGGTTAAAAAACCACATTCCGAACTTCATAACATCCACACAATGGCTCTCAAATTCACCAGACGCGAATCCGATGGATTATTCTCTTTGGCGCATTTTGGAGAGTCGGGTCCGAACTAAAACATTCACCAGTCTCGAGGCGCTGAAAAAAGGCATTGCCCGCGAGTGGGCCAAAATACCTACAAGTCACATTCGGGCAACTTGCGATTCGTTTCTGGACCGTCTCAAGGTCATAGTCAAGGCAAAAGTTGGTGATAGCAAAAGTAAATTGATTCTTAATTTTGTATTATTTCCACTAATTTTTTACTATGAATAAATAAATAATTGAATAAAAGTAATTTTCCAAACTAAATGTATGGCCTTTTTAATTGGTTACACTTCGAGTGATTTAATGAACAGGGTCCACATTAAATCATTTAAGATATTTTAACAGCACAGATTTATGCAGCAAAAAATATTTCCCAACAATGTTTGTTCAAATCTTGTATGTTAATTTATTACTTTTTATTAAAAACAATTATGGTTTTAAAATACAATATATTACACTGTGGTTTGTCAATTTGTTTTGTTATCTAGGAAACTACAGATTTTATATAGTTATGCATACTCAGTTTTTTATTTGCTCCTGAATTTAAATACCTAAAGGGCTTTAAACTTTCAAAAGCTGATATACCCACCGAGGTATCCATTGCGTATACTTTATTTGATAAGGGGAAAGGTCAACTATGTATAAGTATACCTTTTACACTTTTTTTAAATGGCAAGAAGTCGAAGTAGAGGTATTAGTATATTTTATATAATATACAAACAAACAAACAAAGTTTTCCTCTTTATAATATTAGTATAGATGTTTAATTTATATTATTTTCAAAACAATTCAATAGGAAATTTTCAGAATATTGAAGAATATATTGTATTTTTCAGAGGACATTAATATACCACATTTGTCCTGGCGAAAGTAAACAAAAAATTGTTTTTAATAGCTGCAAATATTCTCTTTCGTTTGGTATTCATATTAGCATCATAGACTATGTATAAGTATTTAGGACTATTTTATGAAAATTTAGTCCTTAAAGAATTACAGATGGAAAAAGTTCAATAATTACGAAGGATTCTAAGCTGCAGCAGTAAATGAATAAATATTCTATTTATTTCATCCAGCTTAGCAAATGTAAAATCCTTACTGACTACCTAAAGCTTTTAGATATAAATTAAGATTTACATACTTAAATGTAAGCTAAAAATTAATCAAAAGAGAACATAATAAGACAAAATGCGTGGCCTTGTTAAATTCAGGAAGACCACAAACCAGATTGCCACTTCTCGCATAATTAGTCGTAACTGCGCCTGGCTTAGTGCTCAAGGGATCAAGAAAATGAATACTTTCCAACAAGGGCGAACAATCGATTGCTTCTTTTATGATGCTAAAAACAAGAAGAGAGCAAAAATCGAATTTCTTTATTCAAGGGATTTAGAGCTGATAAAAGACAGGAGATAATTATAGCAAGGCACGTGTACAAATTTTACGGGAATAAGTTTCCTCCCTCGTAAAAGAGGTGTCGTTGTGGATGCTAATTTTTGTGTTCACTCTAGTAATATAATAGGGAATTGAAGGTGTATGTGAGGTCTCGAGCGCAGTAGTTGACATTCGTTTGGAGCGTAAAGATCCTCTTTTATCTGACGTCAAAAATGGCTACGTTCGTCTCGAAAAAACAGCATGGACAGGAACAGGAAGTCATGCTTCATTATTACCTTTTAAAGAAGAGTGCCGCTGTAACGAGTCGTATATTGATCAATATTTACGATAATCACGCTCCATCAAATACAACTTGTAATGAGTGGTTTCGACGCTTCCAAGAATAAGGATCGCGCAGAGGCATCGAAAAAATTCGAAGATACTCAACTATAAAAAATAGTCTCCCCACAAAAAATAGTCCAACGGGCTTAAATCAAAGCTCCGAGGCGGCCAATTGATATCGAAATTTCGGCTGATTATTCGGTTTTCAAAAACGGTAGCCAAAAGTTCGAGTGTAACTTTGGCAGTGTGACAAGTTGCACCGTCCTGTTGAAACCAGATGTCGTCCATGTCATCCTCTTAAATTTTTGGAAACAACTCGTTGAGCATGTCACGGTAACGCTCACCATTTACTGTAACCGCGACTCCTCGCTCATTTTCGAAAAAAATGGCCCGATGATGCCGCCAGACCAAAAACCGCACCAAACAGTGACTCGTTGTGGATGCATTTGCTTCTCTACAGTAATGTGTGGATTTTCTGAGCCCCAAATCTGACAATTTTGCCTATTGACGTAGCCACCGATGTGAAAATCAGAAAAGAAGAAGAAGACCCACCACTTTGGAAATAGGTTTTCAATATTTCCCAATTTTGTTCAAGCGTATAGCGTCCCATTTCGTAAATGTCAAACCTTTAAGTAAATTATGAACACATTTGACATGTCATTTGTGTTACCATTCTCAAAAAAATAGGTGGTTCAAAAAGCAAACGCTATATGGCCCACAACCCTTGATGAACCCTTGATGATATGTCTAAAGAGTTAGATGTTGGCAGATCAACCGTCGGTAAAGGTTTGTACGCGATGGGAATGGTCCAGAAAGCAGGTAACTGAGTGCCACATCAGTTGAAGGAGAGGTATATCGAGAGACGTTTGGTGACGTGTGAGATGCTTCTTGAACGGCAGAAAAGAAATCTGAAACCATCATTGGCGATCGTTACCGGCTGCAGCTAAGGCGTTTGAATCGAGCTCTCAAAGGAAAGCGGCCGCAATGGGACGGTAGACATGACAAACTGATTTTGCTGCACGACAACGCCAGGCCACATGTTCCTTCATAAAAAAAAAAAATATTGACAAAAATTGTTTCCTCAATGGGGAAGCACTTACTACACAATACATATTCTCGGAATAGAGATAGTAAATATTTGTTTATATTATACATTTTTTCGTAAATTTTTAAAATTCCCCGTTGTTGCCTTTATCAGTGGTGCACCCCAGACCTTCTTCGTTGATCTCCTACAATTGAATGTATGTATGTAAGCACACTTTTATACATACATATATATAAGCTATCACATACATATGTGTATACCTACATAATTATAATTTATACTGTGTGTTAACCACATCTCGATTTTCTCACATTCTCACTCTACCAAGAGCGCGGCGCTTTTTGTGATCAACAATGTCTGCATATAAATATTGCTTCTTTTTGACGCTTTCAATCATTCAGTTCATTACTTACTGGTTATCAGAATAAATTCTCTAAGAAGCAATCGCTTAAAAATGTTCGGCAAGAGTTTCTTCACTATTCTCATCCTGGCTATCATAGCTTTGGCATCCCAGCTGGTGCACGCTGAGCCTCTACCTTTCGTCGAACGCAACTGGAATAGAGGACATAATGATGGCCGTCGTCACACAATACCGATACCTCACACACCACCGTTTAATCCTCACGATCACACTTACGGCAAACACTAGGCGTTCGAGGGTCAAAAACGAGGACTTTAAGCTACGGCAAACAGGATTAAAAACTAGGACATAGGAAATTACAGCACAACGATTTACAGCGTCCTAATATCTTTTGAGGACACGTGTTGAATTTGTAAAATCTTTAGAAAAGAAATAATAATAAATTTTAAGCTCTCACAAAAGTGGTATCGAACAAGCCATCATTGGGTATTTTTATTTGAAAATTTAAATAAAAATCCAGAATAAACAGGATCGATATATATGTATATATCGATATATATTATATGTAATATATATATATATATATATTGTAGCGACTTCAGCAATCTTCCTGAACTACTGCGGGCGACTTCCAGTTTTTCACTCCAAGTTTTTCAGATCCTCGGTCGTACTGCTCTGGACATTGAATCATTCTCGACGTTTTATATAGATTTATTAAGGCCGGCGGGCCAATTAGATGTCCTAAATTCAGTAGTTTTCGCGAAGCGTTGTAGGATGAGAAAAAAAACAATTAGCCAAATGAAGTTTTGGGGATAGTTTAATATATATTTCAACTAAAAAAAAAAAATTTGTACAATCTCCATCAATATATTGTAAGCCGAGTTATCAATAGATTCCCAGAGCGCCTTGCCACTGAAGTATCCAACTTCTGTACAAGATACAACTTGCAATTTCCATCTGAAAACAAAAAAAAAAGATTATTAATTTTGATGTAATTATCTTCGATGTGAACTAAGAAACACGTAAAATTCGAATTTTTGGGGAAGGTAGAAAAAAAAGTGGGTTTTCAAGGAAAAAAAAAACTCTTCAACTGGGTAAAAAAGTCGCTTAAAAAAGTTTTTGGATGTTTTTTTTAATTCACATAGAAGATAATTACATCAAAATTAATAATCTTTTTTTTTTTTTGTTTTCAGATGAAAATTGCAAGTTGTATCTTGTACAGAAGTTGGATACAGGCGCTCTGGGAATCTATTGATAACTCGGCTTGCAATATATTGTTGGAGATTGTACAAATTTTTTTTTTTAGTTCAAATATATATTAAACTATCCCCAAAACTTCATTTGGCTAATTGTTTTTTTTCTCATCCTACAACGCTTCGCGAAAACTACTGAATTTAGGACATCTAATTGGCCCGCCGGCCTTAAGCAAAATTGATTTCTCAACAATTTTTGTTAAGACATTTTCCTTTAATTTATTATAGTATTTCCTTTACACTAATTAAAGAAACGCTTCTTTGTTAATTACTTATTATTAATAAAAACGGTTTATAGCATAAAAATGTATTACACATGAGCATTTTTCTATCAATTCAAGTCTCTTTCCGAAGGCACAAGAGCCTTACAGTAGTCTTATAAATAGTAGCCTATTGAATAGCCTTTGTGGTCAATGAATATTATGCGCTTATGGGGTTACATACGTCCAGCAGCGCCAAAAATAGCAATAGAAATAAAATTAAAAAAATGTATGCATTGCTTATTATTATGCTTAAACTTTATAAAAAACTTGTTTTTGAAGTGAAAACTTCTTTAGAATCGTTGGGACTGATTTGAGACTCGATGAAACGAAAAAGCGACACTAAAAAGAGACATATGTTGATATACGTATATGTGTGTGGCTGCGTACTGCTGAGCCACGCTAGTATAGTGACTATTCTAGTATGTATACTACACTGCCTATTACTTGCTTTGGTGTTTAGTTCAAGCGTCATACGTATGTATGTTTGTATGTATGCTAGTACGTATGTGTGCGCGCCTGCGTATTACGGAGCCACGGCGAGCGAGAAGGCATTATGTATACCTGTACTACACTACCTAATACTTGCTTAGACCAAGCGTCCTACGAATGTTTGTGTGTATGTTAGTACGTCTGTGTAATATACGCGTTACGATGCTCATAATAGCAACCGCGTGTGCTGTATTGCGTCCGTATTTTTATATTCGTAAATATTTTCATTTTTAAATATTTACCGCAATTATGCCGAAAAATAATGCAGAAAAGTGTCGTATCATTTGTGGAAATTGAAAACATTGAGGATGAATAAAAATAAAATGAAGAAAATAAAATATCAACTTTATAGCAATATTATAATGAACCTATAATTATCCCGCTCCTAATGCTGCTTTCGGCTCATTCTCTCTCAGTTTGTTTTACGGAAGGTTTCACTTCTATCGCGTCTAACCGTTAGACTGGTATTTATTTTTTTAATTTTTCTTTACAAAAATTCTTCTTCTTCTTAATTGGCGCGATAACCGCTTACGCGATTTTGGCCGAGTTTAATAAAGCGCACCAGTCGTTTCTTTCGGGTGCTATACGGCGCCAATTGGATACACCAAGTGAAGCCAAGTCCTTCTCCACCTGATCTTTCCAACGCAGAGGAGGCCTTCCTCTTCCTCTACTACCCCCAGCTGGTACCGCATCGAATACTTTCAGAGCCGGAGCGTTTCTATCCATTCGGACGACATTACCCAGCCAACGTAGCCGCTGGATATTTATTCGCTGCGCTATGTCTATGCCGTCGTAAAGCTCATACAGTTCATCGTTCCATCGCCTGCGATATTCGTCGTTGCCAACGTGCAAAGGTCCAAAAAAATCATGTGACCCAAACTACCATGAAAAAAAGTTGCTCCACGGTCTGCATCATTTTTCCTTGGAATGTTGATGGATCTGTAAAAAGTAAAAAATGCTTGTAAAATAAAGTTGTTGTTATAGTCTGTCGATCCACATTTTTGATTTCGAAAAATTTTGCACTTTACGGCATTTAAAAAAAAACCTCAAACTCTCGTCGGGCAGTTACATTTACTACCATAACTTTGTATCTATGAGAATTTTTTACAGTCGACTTCCACAGAAATACGCAAAAAACTATAAAGAATAATAGTCTATGAAATGTTTTTCCTTTGACTCCGAAATACTTCAATTTTTTCTTTAATTTAAAGATCCACTAAAATCAGTACATTCGTTAAAGAGCTCCTGGAGGTAGCTATCAGGATACGCGAAAGGCTGGGCATTAAATTTACACGCGAAATTATGTAGGAACGCGAAATTATGTAGGCAAAAAAGAGATGGCAAAGTAAAGAAAAAGGACAAATATTTCCGCTTGCTCGTCCGTACACCTGGTAGATCACAATGCAAAAGTATGCAATATATTAACAGCGAAGCTTCGGTACTGTCTGACCTAAGCAATTGGAAGACAAGGCTTACACGAAAATAATTAAAGGCCCAAGGAACTTCAACCATCGGTTTCATCCTCAAATATTTGTTTTCCTTTCCCAAATTTCTACATGTGGATTTGCTTTGCTATCCCATATCTTTGGGTGGTTCCGGTAATCTAGAATCGATTGCTGGGAGACAGATTTAATCTTAATCCTAAGGTAGGGTTTATATCTAAAATCGAATGAGATTTTGAGGACTGAGTTGCATTGATTCTATTGGTCCGAACCCTCCGAAACAGCTCATTTTTTTGGCTTACTATTAGATGGCAATTCATCGAAAACCTGATTAAGGCAAGGTTTGGTAAACTGCAACAACAACACCAATATATACATAAAACAAAATTAAATTCAAGACTTACATATATGCAAGTTCAAAATTGCTTATTAAATTTTTTTCCAACGGAGAATCTCTCTTGGCAACAAGTGCTGCCGTGAACTAAGTAGGCAATTGAGTAGTAAAGTCCTCTTTCGTCGAATAAAACTAACACTTTATAAGACTCGATTTTTTCTCTTTAATCAGAGCGAAATAACTTAAATTTGTTGATTTTGAAAAAATTTAAGCCGTCACATATCCTTAAATTTAAAGTTTATTACTATTTCTTCCGTTATATTTCACATTTTTTTTATTATTAGTATTTTCATTGCAACTAGTATAACGTTATATATATATACTAACGAGCAATTTTTATGGAGTTTTGTTACAACAAATAATTTATTTTATATTTCACATAAACTTGAAATCATAATATTTTTATCACCGCTTGTAATATCGCTCCACTTGTTCCACTGTGCAAAGCAACAGGAATTCCTCAATCCACTGAAATTTGTTCTCAAAGGCCACCTGCCGCCATCTGGTAGCGCTGAAGATGACATCAGTTTGACAACTGGCTGACACACACACACAACAAATAAATAAAAAAGTCGTAAATGCACTTCTTGGTAAAACCAACTTTTCTTGGCAACGAAAATCGGTACAAAACCACGCCTACGAAACGCTAACATATGGAATTATTGAATAAACAGCAATTCGTCCAAAGGCAAAGGCAGTAAACATTGAAAAAAGTGCGGTAAGCGATCAGCTGGCACGCAGGCTGTTTGTGGTATATTGAAGTCCAATTGCCTGCGTGGAGCACCAAAAATAGTGATAAACAAAAGCCAACAAATATAGAAAGTTAACTGGTTACATTCCGTTAATACGTATCATCAAAAATAGCGATGAGTAATAACGGCGGTGGTCGCGCTAATGGCGTTGGACGTCGCCAAGTTGATTGGAATCGCTTCGGACTGGATGATGATGGACCAGGCGATGTTGTAGTCGCTAACTTTCGACAACGGGGAAATTCTGGTGGTTTTGTGGATTTGGGTAATGAGTACACTTATGCAGCGGGTGGACATCAAGCGTCTGGACGTAATGAGATATTCGCTGACGAACAGGGCGATAAGCCATGGTAACCGGACAGCAATAAAACAAAACAAAAAAAAAGACGTAAAAATGATAACACGAATATTGCAAATTAATTTATTACAGGTGGCGTTCGAATTTCTTTATCTCACAACCAGTGCTTTTCGGTACTTGGGATGGCGTATTTACCTCCTGCCTTATTAATGTATTCGGTGTGATTGTCTTTTTGCGTTCTGGTTGGATTGTAGCGCAAGCGGGCATAATCAATGCAGTGCTAATTATTTTCTGCACTGTAGTGATTGCTTTAGTCTCAGTGCTTTCGGCCGTGGGCATTTGTGAGCGGTGTCGTGTGGAGAGTGGCGGTGTTTATTTCCTCATAGCTCATACATTGGGCTCACGCTTTGGCGGTTCATTGGGCTTGCTGTACTGTTTCGGACAGGCGGTTGGTTGCGCTTTAAATGTCATGGGTTTTGGCGAGAGTATGGCCGGCCTTGTCGGACTGGAGGACAACAAGTGGGCGATACGTGGATTTGCTACAGCAGCGGTGCTGCTGCTTGGCTGCATAAATGTGGCTGGTGTTAAATGGGTCATTAAGCTACAGTTCATATTGCTGATGATACTCTTGGTATCAGCTTTGGACTTTATGGTGGGCAGCTTCATAGGCGGTGATTCAGGTAAATTTTGTGGGGAAAATTACTGCATTGAATATAAAATGTTTTATGCTCACTTACAGATAACGGGTTTGATGGTTGGGACAGCAGCAATTTCTGGGACAATTTAATGCCAAAGTATGAGGATGGGTATTCCTGGTTTAGGGTGTTCGGCGTATTCTTTCCAACTGTCACCGGCGTGCTGTCTGGCATCAATATGAGCGGTGACTTGCGCGCGCCTTCCACCGATATACCTAATGGCACATTGGCGGCATTCGGCACGTCGTAAGTGCGGGGACTATTTTTTTTGTTTTGTAGGTCAACATGAAATTTACTTTGTGTGCGTTTTTTGGTTTCAGCACTTTCCTTTACATGGTATTCGTGCTATTTTTGGGGGCGACCTGTACGCGCCCTACGCTGCTTACCGATTTCATGATAGCTGTGAAGGTCTCGGCAGTGCCGTTTCTACTACTCGCTGGAATTTATGTGTCCAGCATGTCTTCGTGCTTGGGCGCTATGTACGGCACACCGCGCGTATTGCAAAGTATAGCCAATGAAAGCGTTATACCCGGCATAGATGTGCTAGGCAAGGGTGTAAGTGAAAAACATTGTTTAGTTTAATTGACGCCATTATTTACAAAAATGTCTTGTTTTTATTTTTAATTTCAAATTAATAGCGCGGCCCCAATAAAGTGCCACTATACGCTATGGGTGTTGTAGCTGTTGTTACCGTCACATTCATCATAGTGGGTGATATAAACTTCCTGGCGCCCATTGTGACCATGCCTTTCCTGCTAACATATGCCTGCATTGATTACTCCTACTTTGCTTTGGCACAAACTTTCGACATACAAGAGCAACGCGAAGAACGCTTCCGCATACAAGCGTCCAGCCCATCGTATGAGACGCGACGTTACGGTGCGACACAATCGCCTGGACAGGATAGCAACGATTTGGATTTACTATTTCCAGATCGTATACGTCATAAAAACTTACAACAAACACCACAAAATTCACCACATCATGTGCCTTCAAACACCACGTCATCTACTGCTGCTGCTCCTGCTGCTGCAGCGGCGGCGGCGAGCAATCATGAGACTGAAAGCAATCATATCCAACAGCAACAGTATGGCAACGATCCAAATGTTGTTGGTTTCCGTGACGGTTATAATAGCACAAACGCGCCGGATAGCGGATCTGCAGAGCAGACTGCTGAGGATGAGGAGCCTATAGCGCCCATACGTTTGCCCATTCACTCCAAGACGAAGAATTGGTATTCACCATTCTGCAATCGTTGGGCGTCGCTGATGGGCGTAAGTTAGCGGGCAATCGTGAAATGAACTATTTAAAGTGAAATGTATTAAAATATTTTATTACAGACATTTCTGAAGCTGCTCGTAATGATGCTCGTTAACTGGTATTATGCGCTCACTTGCTTTGTGGTTGTGTTCATTGTTTGGTTCTATGTGGGAACAGCTAATCCAGCTGTAAAGCCAGGCTTGACAGCGGAATTCAACTTCTTTGTGTGGCTTAAGAGCGTCATATTCAGATGCTTTGGGTGAGTGTGAACCGCATGAATTTCATTTAATTTACGCTAATTTCATTCAACCCGTATTGGGCCAAGGCAATAAATTTTAAAATAATTCTTGTTTTCGTTATATATGTATATAATATCAAAAAAGTAGCGCTTAAATTAGATAAAAATATGCGTTATATTTTTATTGAATTTTTCCAAAACTGAATTTCAAGACCTATTCCCACTGCCCTTTAAATGGGTCGTTCAATATAACCTTACAAAAGTCACATATAAAAATGAAATATCACCTTTTTCATAATATTACCCCATAATATAACTAATAATTCACTAAGATTATAAATAATGAATGTAAAAGTTCTTCTTCTGGAATTCATGTTAGTTGAAATTCATCACAAAACTCGAAGATTTATAAAAAAATTGCAAATGAGCAAATCACTGTCAACCACTGCTAGATTAACTGTAAGGACAGCACGTCTAGTAAAGGGTGATCAGATTGTAGGTTATTTTCCCAATAGGCTTTTTTTGACAGATCACGCGAGATTACTGTCAAATTAAATACATAATTTTTTCAGTATTCATTGAAATTTTATCATGGAAAGACTTACGCCTCAACAGCGTTTATAAATCGTACAATTGTATTACGTAAATCGACGCTCCGTGAAAAGTGTTCATCGCGCGCTAAGTCCAACTTATACATCATAAGTGATCACTGATCAGCGATCAGGTCCATTTTTGACTTAATGAATACGTCAATAAGCAAAATTGCCGTATTTGGGCTGAAGAGTAATCCGAAGCCATTCAAAGACAGCCTTTACATCCATTGAAAAAAACCATTTGGTGCAGTCTATGGGCTGGTGAAATCATCGGTTCATATTTCTTCAAAGACTAGGCTGGCGCCAATGTAGCAGTGAATGGTGAACGTTATAGCGCCATGATAAACGATTTTTCGATGCCGGAAATTGAGGTCAATGATCTTCTCAACATTTAGTTCCAAAAAGACGGCGCTACATGCCATACAGCCCGTGAAATAATGGATATACTGCGTCGCTGTTTCGGTGAGCAATTTATCTCTCGTCTCGGACCAGGGTATTGGCCACCAAATAGTTTGATACCGCACCTTTGGACTTTTATTTGTGAGGGTATGTAAATCTAAATACTTTGTGGATAAACCAGCTTCGATTCAGGCATTGAAAGCCACCATTATTAAAGTTATTCATGAGATACCAACCGAGGTTCTCCAGCGAGTCATTCAAAATTGGTGTTCACGGGACCCCGGCGCAGTTGTGGCCACCATTTGAAAGAGATTATCTTTAAAGAATAAATCCCATGAATGGTTCTACACAAAAATCATAAAGATTGCCCAGTCAATTTGAATTTAGGTTGCTTTATTTCAGTTTAAAATCCGATACCTCGAAATTGATCACCCTTTATTAGACAAAATTCTGGGATCTACTTGCACTTGTTAACATTTACTTTGTTACATAAACTGTAAGTGTCCCTTAAATAGGGCAGCCGGGAAATATGGGTTAAATTTTTTTTTTTTTTAATAAAATTTTTTTTAAATTGAATATTTTGTTTTTAATTTAAATTTTGTTTTTAATGTAAAATTGTTTTTTAAACTTACAAATACAGACTTTATATTTTTTAATTTTTTTTGTTTAATTGTTTGTTTTTGTTCTTTAAGGCTTAAATTTTTTCATATATGTATTTTTATTGTTTGACTTTTATTTTTGTTTAGCGACTTTTTAATGTTTTTATTTTATTTTTTTAGTATTTATTTATTTATTTTTACAAACTTGTTTTTTTTGGAATTTTTTAATTTTTAGTTTATTTATTGTTTTTTTTTGTTTCTTGAGAGTTTTTAATTTTATTATTTAGTTTTTTCGTTTTTTAAGGCTAAATAAAATTTATAATTTATTTGTTTTTTTGAGACTTACATTTTTTAATATATTTATTTTTATTGTTTTTGTTTTCAAACTTTTTATTTTCTTTATTTATTTATTTTTTTATTCATTTATTTTTACGAACAGGTTGTTATTAGAGACTTCAAATTTTTATTTATTTTTTGTGTTGTTACTGTTTAAGACTTTTTAATTAATTTATTTATTTTTTTGTTTTGGTGTTTTTGAGACTTTAATTATTTTATTTTATTTTTGTGTTTGCTTTTTGAGACTTTTTAAGTTTTTTATTTATCTATTTTTTTGTTTGTTTGTTTGAGACTTACATGGTTTAATTTATTGCTTTTTAGACTAATTTTTTTATTTATTTATTATTTTTTTTTTTTTTAACCTTTAATTTTTTTTATTAGTTTTTGTTTTTTTTGAGGCTTTTTAATTTTTTAATATATGTTTGTTTTTGTTTTAGGCACTTTAATTTTTTTATTTATTTATTTTTAGTTTTGGTTTTTGTGAAACTGTTTAATTTTTTAATAATTGTATTGTTTTTTGTTTTTTTTTATTTATGTTTTTTTTTGATTTTTAAATTTTTTAATCTATTTATTTTTTTTTGTTTAGGTTTTTTTTGAGACTTTTTAATTTTTAAATTTATTTTTGTTTTTTTTTTAGACTTTTAAATCTTTATTTCTTTGTTTCTTTTTTGAGACTTTATTTTTTTTTTTTTTGTTTTTTTTTTAACTTTTTAAATGTTTATTTATTATTTTGTTTTTGGTTTTTAACTTGTAATTTTTGTATTTATATTTTTTTTTGTTTCATTCGAGTCTTTTTAATTCTTTTATTTTTATTTTTATTTTTATTTTTTTTTTGAGACTTTATAAATACTTTATTGTTTTATTTTTTGAGACTTCAATTTTTTTTATTTATTTTTTTACTTTTTAATTTTGTTTTGTTTTTGTTTTAAACTTTTTAATTTTTCTATTCGAGTTTTTGAGGCTTTAATTTCATTTTTTTGTTTTTGGTTTTTGAGACTTAAATTTTTTTATTTTATTTTTTTTATTTTTTTTCAACTTGTTTTTTATTTATTTAATTGTTCGTTGTTGTGATTTTTTGAGACTTTAATATTTTTATTTTATTATTTTTTTTTGTTTTTTTTGTGAATTGTTGAATTAATTTTTTATTCATTATTTTCAGCAAGCGCATGCACCAGTACGAACAGGTTGTAGTGACACCCACCTGTCCAGGAGTCGATTTCTCGCCCACACAATTGAATGAAGAAAATGCCGATTTCTCGCAACGCAGTCGTTATCATCACTCTGCGGTGGTGGAGGGTCATCTTATTGATGACGTTTGAAGTGAATATTAAAAGCAATGGAGCGTACAATAATATTTATTATAAAAACACTAAGAAAAACAATAACACGCACTTATATACCCTCCAAAATGACAACAACAATTGGACTTAGAAACCGAAAATGTATTTTTGAAGCAATATTTTCCATACCACAAAAATCAAAAAAGGAAAAATGAATAATAATAATAAAATAATAAAAAGAAATTAAAGCGACAGTAGCAACATTCCTGCTGAACCAACTTTAAAATCTCACTATGCCTGCTCTCCTCCACGGCTATAATCAAACGGATTCAGTATGCAAACCAGAAAACTAAATCAACGCGCACTAACCCCACCATACCTGGAGGCTGAAGCCGGCTTATCGCATTTAAAAGCTATGCACAAATTTGCTAAACAAGCTCCACTGACACACTTGCACTGTAATAATAATTAGAAATAGAGACAAATTTGATTGATTTGTAATCAAGCCCTTTTTGTTTTAAAATGCCATCCTTTTGAGTGGACTGTGTTATTGCTAGTGTAGCGCTTTTATTTTGTTTACTTAAATTTCCAATTAATTTAATTTTTAAAATTCTTGGAATTTTTTGTTTTTTGGAATTCTTAGAAAAAATTAAATTTCTATATTTTTTCCTTCCAAGTTAAGTGCAAATAGCACAGCAGCTTTTTATCTTATTGTACATTAAATGGAAATTATTTAAATTTTATAAATAGCGTCTGTAAAAATTGTATTAATAAGTTATGTATGTGTGATTAGAAGTATGACGGTGGAAATTCATATGTATGTTTCCTTGCGTTGCATTTAGAAGCCTAAGCGAAACTTAATGCGTTCGAAGGGAAGCATATGTGATATTGAGATAATAAGTAAAGCAACAAAAAGTTAAACAAATGCAAAGTTAAAATAGAAAACTAAAAATTCAAAGAAAAAAAAAAACAATGTTGCGCAATGAATGTTAAAGGAAAAAGTTAAAAAGCTCAGTGTAAATCAAAAGCAGGAATTAAACTAAAAAAGTAAAGAATACGTAAAACAAAAAAAAAAAAAAATACTACCATGATTTAGAAAAGTGTTCTCTGTATTTTCCTATTTATTTATTTTAAGTACATTTTGCACTTATTTTCAAACACTTGACTTATAAATACAATATTTCATCGATATGTTAAAAAAAAACGTAGTTACTCATGTACCATTTTGCATTTTGGATATGTATGCGTAGTACATATAAGACATTGCAAAAAAAAAAAAACAACAACAAAAACACAAAAATACTTTCCAAATGCCTTAATAACTATATTTAGATATTATGTAACTTCTTTTATGTTCCAAAAAGAGAAAAAAAAAACTAAAACTTTGCTAGCTTAAACTTCTGCTGAAAGTATAACTCCACAAAAAAAAAAAATCTAATTTGTATGTTATGTGTATCTATTGAATTTTTATATATATACAACACATACAAAAAATACCAATATATACACATATACAATATTATAACATAATATACACGTTTACCAATGAGAAGAAAAATTGTGTATCAAAAACAAACAAAAAAAAAAAATTAAAAATTCTTAATTAATAAATCATTTAAGCGTAATGTAAAAATATACAAAAAATTCAAATGAAATTAAAAATGAAGCCTATAAGAAATTAATTTAACAAACTATTAGTAAATAATGTGCATATACTGTAAAGTGTAGTTAAACTAATTGTGAGGCATATAATGTAACTTGAATTTGTAATAAATAAAAAAAATATATATATATGTACATACTATTATCGAAGGGGGCTACTAATAAAGGGGCTAATTCTAAATAAAACTAATATTATGAAGTCGTTGTTGTTGTTGTAGCAGCAAAAACATTCCCCATACATCTACGGTGAATGCTGCTGGAGTGGCAGTCCTTGGCCGGATATCAAAATCCAGTTCGTTCCGGTAACGTAGAACCGACTGTCGTGGGAACGAATTAAACTATTGTATATCATGAAGTCATAGAGATCGATTAAGGTTCATTTTTTCAAACAAACCAAATATTATAAAAAAAATTACATTTTCGTGAAAAAATCACTTATCTACAAGTTGGCTGATTTTTTGTTATTGTTGCCATAATAAACTTTTGATCGGATATGTTATGCCGATAACTTAGAGACGAGCGTCGTGCAAATGGCAGTGGTGGTGGTTGTTGTAGCAGTATCTTCGCCCTGTCAGTGTAGTGTAATTACCGGTCGTCTTCGTCTAGCTCATCTAACGGTAGGCCCAGGAAACTGGCTGTTTCGACGGGTTGGGTCCAGAGGGAGAGAGGTGTCAGATGAGTGGGTTTGATGGGGCATGTGAAGAGGTGGTTAGTGTCGTGCGGGGTACCTTCACATGCTGGACATATATTTAGTATGTCGGGGTCGATTCTGGATAGGTAGGAGTTTAACCTGCTACAGTATCCAGAAAGTAATTGTGCCAAGATTACGCGGGACTCTCGGGGAAGCTGGAGCTCTTCGTCTGCGATAGGTGGTGGTTGGACTCCGATAACGCCATTTGGGGGTCGGGAGCATAAGAAGGTGGTAAGGGTCTCCCGATGAATGTCGTTAATGGCCTGTCTGTACACTGTCTGTTCCTGGAGTGGTCTGTCTGTTTTGTCCTGGATCTCGTCCACGTAGTTGAGGAAGTGTCTCCTGATGTGCCTGGGAGGTGGCTCAGGCTCGAGCAGGTGTCTGCATGGGTGAGGCCTACGATGACACCCAAGCAGAAACTGCTTGCCGAGCATTTTGTTGTGCTCCTTAACCGGGAGCATGTGCGCCTCGTCATGCAAATGTTGGATAGGGGACATCAGGAGACATCCTGTCGCGGTCCTGATGGCAGTATTCTGGCAGGTCTGGAGCTTCGTCCACTGCGTATCACTGGTTCCAGGCGACCAGACAGGCGCAGCATAGTTCAGAACCGGTCGGCCTATTGCTTTGAAAGTCGACAGCAACATTTCTTTGTCTTTGCCCCAAGTGCTGCTGGCGAGCGACTTGAGGACCTTGTTGCGATTCTGTACTCTCGTTGCAATAGCGGTTGTGTGCGCTGAAAAGGAGAGCAAGCTGTCAAAGGTGACTCCCAAAATTCTGGGGTTATTAACCGTCGGTATTGGGGTATCATCGACGTGCACCTGAAGTGGCAGCTTGACCTCCTTTGTCCAGGTGGTAAAAAGGGTCGCCGTGGATTTAGTGGGAGAAAGTTTTAAGTTTCTCGCAGTGAAGAAGCGAGAAAGGCGGGCGAGGTAGTAGTTTACTTTAGAGCATAGGCCATGAATGTCATTGCCCGACGCCATTATCGTGCAGTCGTCGGCATATGAGACCAGTGAGACTCCCCTCTGGTGGCTGGGGGAGTTTCGAAATATAGAAATTAAAAAGCAAGGATGAAAGGACACCACCCTGCGGTACTCCTTGCTTTATTTTTCTCTGTTTTGAGGTTTGGTCTCGAAATATTACCGACGAGTGACGACCACTCAGGTAGTTCGCGGTCCACCTCTTCAACCCTGGCGGGCGTGTCGACTGTAAAATGTCATCTAGTAGCGTGGCGTGGCTGACTGTATCGAAAGCCTTTTGTAGGTCCAACGCTACTAGGACAGTCCTCTCGCAGGGGCGGTTTTGGTTTAGTCCGCGGTTTACCTGGGTGTTTATGACGGTGAGTGCCGTGGTGGTACTGTGCACTCTACGGAAACCACGCTGGTGTGGGGCTGGAGTCAGGTGTTCGGTGAGGAGTGGGAGTAGAAGGACTTCAAGCGTCTTCACTACTGGGGAAAGGAGAGTTATCGGACAATAAGACTCCCCTTGGTTGGCGGGTTTCCCAGACTTCAGCAGTGGGACCACTCTCCCTAATTTCCACTTATCAGGAATGACGAGAGTGGCCATGGACAGGTTGAAGATCTTTGTGAGGTATTCTACTCCCAATGGACCCAGCTTTTTCAACATCAGCATGTTTAGTCCGTCGGGACCAATGGCTTTTGATGGTTTCATGTGCTGGATGGCCCCCTGAACCTCGTCGCTGGTGAAAGCAAGCGGTGCACTGTTGTTTGGCAGTTTGTGCAACCGTCTGATGGCACAACGTTTAGATCTGTCGACCGGAGGATGCAGTATAAATTGCCGGCTAAAATAGCTCGCGCATCTCTTCGGGTCCGACGAATTACGACCGTTGAAGGTGATATCCACCTTGTCGTTGTGCTTCGTCGAGTTCGACAGGGACCTTACGGTGGACCAGAGCTTGCTCCCACCAGAGGTGAAGTTACAGGACTTCAGATGCTCTACCCATTTGGTCCGCTTATGTTGGGTGACCAGTTGCCGGATCTCCGAATTGAGATCCTTTATACGAGGATCCCCGGGATCGGCCTGGCGTAGGCGGTCACGCTCGTTTGCCATAACGGCTGCTTCGGCTGGGAAATTGGGACGTAATTCCCGGATCCGTCCAGCAGTTATGAAGCGAGCCGCGGCGGCTGTAATCGCCTTGCGGAATACGCGTTCGCCTGCGCGCTCATCGGTGGGAGTGGGTAGGGCTGCGAAGATGTCCTCAGTAAATTCCGCGAATCTGGTCCAATCAGCTTTGTTGAAGTTGATGTATGACCGGTGATCCGCGGAAACAAAGTCGGCAGGTCTCTCGATCGAGATGATAATGGGCAAGTGGTCTGATGCAAGCGATATCATAGGTCGCCAGGTTATGCTATTTATCAGGCCAGCGCTAGCAATTGTTATATCAGGCGAGCTGCTATAATTGCCCACTACCCTAGGGGGGGCGTCGTCGTTTACAGTGCTGAACGTCGAATCGTCTATCTGCTCTGCCAATAGCTGTCCCCTATGATCATTTGGCAGGCTTGAATGCCAAAGATCCTGATGCGCGTTAAAGTCGCCTACTACCAATCGGTTTTCTCCCCTGATGAGCGCACCAATATCAGGGAGATATCCTGCCGGGCAGCAGGTGACAGGGGGTATGTAAATATTATATATTTCGAGCTCGGCATCGCCTGACCGGACAGCTATACCTTGACGTTCTAAGGTGCCTTCATCAATAAGACGATACTGCACTGAATGGTGTACTATGAACGCTAGGCCACCACCGTTGTCTCGCTCGCGGTCCTTTCGGTGCACATTGTAGCCGTCCCTGGTAATAAGGGGGGAGCTAGCGTGCAGTTTTGTCTCCTGGACCGCAGCTATCTTGATTCCGAACCGACTCATGAAGTCGACTATCTCGTCAATCTTGCTCGTGAGTCCGTTGCAGTTCAGTTGCAGAAGCTTGAATCTTCGCGGGAGTGTCGTCGTAATTCGGGGGGTGAGGGAGGCGTGATGTTGTCTGCGTTGGTCCTGCTGTGCGTTCCGCAAAATGGGTAATGGCCTGATGTTGTCTGATGGCCCCGCCACCGGGGGCGGTTGCGGGTGCAGAGCTCTGCAGCAGGGGGCAACGTAGTCGCGTGTCCACTCACGGGTGGTGTGCAGGCCGGAGCACCTCCGAAAATGACACCAGCCACTGCAAGAATTGCATTGAACAGTTGTCAAGTTCCGAGGAACTACGGTCTGACACACGGAGCAGACTGTGCGGGGGACCAAGAGCTGCTGGTTTGTCCCCGTACTGGGGTAGGAGCAGGAGGGTTGTGGGTTAGAGAGGGAGTTGTGTTGCTCTTGGGGGCTCCTGACCGTTGAGGTGTTGTTCGTGGCGGCAGTGTGATGTGCCGGCACTGAGGGCAGTGTAGCCGTGGAGGCGGAGGCCGCCTATGAGCGGGAGCAACACGTGGCCACATACCTTGTGGACCACTCCCTGTGTGTCTTAAGGCCTGAGCAGGTCTTAAGATGGCACCACCCGTTGCACTGGTTACACCTAACCGAGGTGGAGTTCGGGTGGAGCCGTTTGTGGCAAATGCAGCAGTAAAATACTTCAGGTCCGGGGTTGGGTTCGACGCCAGCCCGGAAGAGAAGTATTTGGAGCAAACTGACTGCAATGAGTTGCTCCTGTGACGAAAGATTTAGGGTAAAATACGGTACACTAGACAGGGCTAGTATAATGGGGCGGCAGCCCTTGGTCGGGAATAAAAACCCGAGTCATTCCGGTAACGTAGAACCGGCTGCCATGGGAATGGGCAGTGGTGGTCATTCATTCTTGTTGTTGTAACAGCATTTCTTCAACTGTGGTTTGGTGAAAACAGCTAAGTGCTATCATCTAGGTTAGTTAACGATTTTGATCTAGAATATTATATATGCTACTCAGGCAAGACTACCTAAGCTACCCAGAGATGATATCACTAAAGTCATCAAATTCGAAAAAAGTTCAGAATTGAACTGGACGATAAGTTAAACTGGAGTAGACCTGCATTTGAAAGGAAACTCCAGAAGGGTACTCTGCACTGATACGCAGATGAATTGAAGACGCCATAAGGCACAGGCGCTGGAATATATGGCCCTGTGCCGATGGATAATTTTAAAAGCATCTTCCAAGCGGAAATGTATGCCAGCTGTCTATGAGCAGAGGTACACTTAGACAGAAATTTCCGGAATGAACGAATTGCTATTCTGAGCGATGACCAGGCGGCACTCACGGCTCTATCATCCTGCGAGATTAAGTCCTCACTGGTCCTTAAGTGTATCGAGAATCTGAATCTGGACGCAAAATTACATCCGGTTAATTTCGGGTCCCAGGACATAGGGGTATAACTGGGAACGAATTAGCGGACGCATTGGTAAGAGAGGTTGCGGGCTCGCCATTATTAGGACCCGAGCTCTCCTTTACAATGGGAGAACACACCATCAAGGAGAATCTTAGGAGTGAACGGCTAGGACTAAGAGAGGCTTGATAGCATCAAACTATGGGGCTACGCCAGGCAAAATCCTTATTGGGAGGGTACAACCAAAATAGATTTGAAAGGGCACGGACATTCTCACAGACCACTGCAGACTGCGTATTCATCTGCACATGATCGGGATATGGTCCACTAGCTCATCGTTTCTGAGGCCAATCCCAGGAGACTCCAATGCCCCTTCTCCCTGAATGCAGCGCTATAGCGTAGAGAAAGGTGAGACATTTTGACCAACTGCAGCCAGATGAAAGGCACATCGTTCAATCCAACCCAGCTCTATTCAGAGTTTAATAAGGGAACTGGGTCTGGATGAGGTACTGTGAAAAGACCATGACGTCGAAGAGCAAACCTCGAAGTAATCTAGACAAGACTGGATCATAGAAGACCGGCTTTAGAAGCATTGGTTTAACTGGATTTACCAGTATCAGTCAAAATTACTGGTGCAAGTTTCTATATGATGAAAATGCATTGGGGCAGCTTCAAAATTAATAGTATTGAAAGATTTTTTCAGGACAAAATATATGAATGCGGGAAAACTATGATTCTGTGCAGGACTTTTGGCAGTCCTTTGTTTCAACTTTTTTTATAGTTATCACCAGGCTTTGAAAATGGCAAACGCTTCTGTGTATTTGGAAAACCTAATGGAAAACCTACCTATGGGATGTATTATTATTATTATTAATTGTTAATATCCATAAATCCATTTCTGTATTACAATGAATATTATCCTGCTTATTTTGTCACTTTAAAAATAAATAGAGGCTGGAAACCTCGTTAAGCACTGCATTTGATGACTATTTTGAATGTTGATATACTGATATACACCGGAGCTAACACATCGACAGCGCGGACTCACATCACCACTTTAAGGCTACAGGTGGAAAGCCGTAGTGACCTTACTTTCACCTCCCAGTGGGCCCCGTTGATTACCGGCCATGCCTTTTATATAAATAGTCCATTTAATATGGTGAACAGACACTGACCCACATATCGCCCAATATGGGAACCGACATATGCTAGATTTTGTCACCTAACTTTCTAGCGTCGTTGAGAGAGGGATATCTTGACTAGGATTCGCGGGACCGTCGCATCCGTCACCTCCTTTAGGAAAGTGTCCTTGCGGGTAGTTAAAGTCATAGGTCTTGTGATTGTGCAATTAGTAGCGGTAGTTGTTGTGGTAGTTGTAGCAGCATATATATTTCCTGTACGGGAAATGCTGCTGGAGTGACACCTCTTTATCGGGTGTAAGCTCGTGTTATGCTCATAGCCTAGAGACGACCGTCGCGGAAATCGCAGCGGTAGTTGTACAACGGTAGTTGTAACAGCATCTCAACTGTCAATTCGTTAAAACAGCCAAGTGTTGTCATCACGGTCATTTAACGATTTTGATCTGAATAAGATTTTGATCTTGACAAGAGGTGATTGTGACTCCCACGACAGTCGGTTGTACATTAACGGAACAAGTCAGATTTTTATGCAGATAAACACTGTCATTTGGAATGATGCATTCTCTGGAAACTCATAGTATAATCACTACATATTATAAAACAAAGCTTAAATCTTTAAAACTACGCAACGGATTTTGATCCGGTTTATTTAAAGATAGATTGATTGAAGAGGAAGGTTTATATCAATATAATGTGAAGAAATATATAAAGGGGCGTGGCAAAAAACATAATTTTTTTGTTTTCACGGCCATAAATCATAAATGAATCAACCAAATAAAATGAAACTTTCTTGAAGTTTAACTTTGAAATATTTACTTTCGTCCTGCATCAAAAAAATAATTGATTTATTTGTTATTTAACCAAAATTGTTTAAACAAAAGCAGCTCCTTTTCCAAAAAAAGCTGTTTGTGTGTTTGTTCGCTGTCAACCGAATGAAGCAACAGGCGTTAAGCGATAATCTCACCACACCTCATTAATGTTGAATTACATCGTATGGTGACGTATGTACGTATTTACGAATCGCTCGATTGTGATTCATCCCAACAACAGCGAATGCTTTTATCTGAGAATGTTACTTCATATTGTAAAAAGCCCGACATTCTTTGCTCACCTAAGCACTAGGGGTGGGACTATTCGAATAATTTTTATTCAGCTACATTATTCGAATAAAAATTATTCGAATAATAAAATCTTTTATTCGAGAGGTATTCGTAATTCGAATAATATTTATTCGAATTTTTTATTCGTTTATTCGAATAATGCTATTCGAATACCTCACTATTCGAATACCTTACTATTCGAATACCTTACTATTCGAATACCTTACTATTCGAATACCTTACTATTCGAATGCATCACTATTCGAATACTTCACTATTCGAATATTTTTGGTAAATATTTACTTAGATTAGCGGACTACTCTTGCTTGAGGCGTGAAATTATTTTCTTTTAGGTTTTTTGCTTTTGAAAAGTGCGATGCGGGCCACCCTAATATTAATATTAAGGCGTCTAAACACAGGAATTGTTACGAGGGAAAACCAAATATTTTTTTAGAAACGCTCTGATGTTTTTATGCACATTTAGTTATGCACATACATATAAGTATGTATACCTGTCGATGTTTTATCAAGAACAATACCAAAGAAATTTTATCATATTAGCTAATTGAAACATGAAGCGGTCAAATCAAAAAATCACAATGTTCAAAAATCGAGAAAAACTGATTAGCACCATGAGAAGGGCCAATGTAATTTTTATATTTTTAAAAGCATTTTCTCCCTGATATAAATGAATATATAGTGAGGTATTCGAATAGTAAGGTATTCGACTAGTGAGGTATTCGAATAGTAAAGTATTCGAATAGTGAGGTATTCGAATAGTAAGGTATTCGAATAATGAACTATTCGAATTATTTGAAACGAATAGTATTATTCGTTTTATTCGAATAATGTTTATTCGAATATTATTCGAAAATAATCCCACCCCTACTAAGCACTTTACAAGGTAATGTTTACAATACTTATCAAGCAGCATGCAAAGCTATGGGGCTCTTGGAAGGCGATTCTCACTGGGAAAATACATTGTCAGAAGCAGCTGTTTGTAGTTCAGCTACATTATTAAGATATTTATTTGCCGTCATAGTAGTGTTTTGTCAAGTAACTGATTCTGTTAGTCTATGGAATAAATTTCAAGAAAATATGGACAATGATATTCTGATTCGGCGACGGCAAGAGTTAAACTCTGATGATGTACAAAATGACCAAAACATATTTGACGAAGAATTATTTGAATTAAACAAAATAGTGCAATTACTTTCGGGTAAAACGATCAAGGATTTTGGGCTGCCGATGCCAGCTTATACTACTAACTCTGATTTAACTAACAGTGCCGAATACACAAGAGAAACATCATACGATCAAACGAGACTTTTACAAAATATAATATAGCTCAAGATGAGCCACGATTAAACATCGATCAGAAAAAAGCATTCACTGCATTACTATCAACAATTGATAACAATGAAGGGAAATTATTTTTCCTTGATGCCCCAGGAGGCACAGGAAAAACATTTTTAATCAATCTGCTTTTAAAAAAAGTGAGATCTACCGGAAAAATTGCGTTAGCTGTTGCATCATCCGGCATTGCCGCTACTCTTTTGGAAGGAGGCCGAACCGCACACTCTACATTCAAGCTACCGCTGAAAATTGCCACCGATGATGATAACAGCGCCTGTAGTGTTTCTAAACAAAGCAATACAAGAAAATTGATGCGTGACTGCTCATTAATAGTCTGGGACGAAGCTACCATGTCAAACAAGACGTCTGGGGAAGCACTGGATAGGACAATGCGCGATTTGCGCAACAAAAATTCACCTATGGGTGGATGTACAATTCTGTTCTCAGGAGATTTCCGTCAAATCCTACCAGTTGTGACTCGAGGAACACGTGCTGACGAAATAAATGCTTCGCTAAAAAGATCCCACCTTTGGTCGCATGTCAATAAATTAGAGCTAACAACTAATATGAGGGTTTCGTCATATTCACGTGAGAACAGGCTATTTCCAGAGAAGCTGCTAAAAGTTGGCAATGGAGAATTAACACAAAGTGAGGGAAGGATTAACCTAGAAAACCTTTGTGTTTTGATAGACAACATCCAAGAGTTAGTCAACAATGTCTATCCTGACATTGATAACATAAGTTATAAGACTATATCTTGGTTTAAAGAAAGAGCTATTCTGTCACCAACTAACGAACAAGTAGATAAAGTAAATAACTTGATTATTTCAAAGATTGATGCGCCGACGAAAATATACTACTCGGTCGATACTGTTCTCGATTTGGAAGAAGCTGTTCATTTTCCTACAGAATTCCTAAATTCTTTGAACCCGTCTGGACTCCCTCCTCACAAAATGGAGCTGAAAATAGGTTGTCCTGTTATTTTATTAAGAAACCTAAATCCACCTAAACTTTGCAATGGCACGCGTTTGCTGGTAAAATCACTGAAAACTTTCATAATAGAGTGCACAATACCCACAGAATGTGGTACCGGAGAAGATGTATTGATTCCCCGAATCCCTCTGATACCATCGGATCTACCATTCCAATTTAAACGCTTACAATTTCCGGTAAAGGCATCTTTTGCAATGACCATTAATAAATCTCAGGGTCAAACCTTCAACGTTGCAGGCTTAGATTTGAGCGTTGACTGTTTTTCACATGGCCAACTGTATGTCGCTCTTTCAAGAGTAACCTCTAGAGAAAACATGTTTGTATTGTCTAATGACAAGAAGGCTATGAACGTTGTATATAAAGACATTCTGTAATATAGTAATTGTTGTAAAAATAAAATAAATACATATGTAAAAATGCAAAAAGTTAATATGCAAAAATGTAGGGTATGAATTTAGATATCCCAAAGACAGCAGGAAATCTTCATGCTATAAAGAAAGGGGAATTGTTTTACTCCAAATTTAACGCGTGCGGGCCACGGGCAGTAATGAATGAGCCAAAACTACTGGATCGATTTTAATCATTTTTTCAGTGAGTGACATAGGGTATATTTTTTATACCCGCGCAAAGCCGGGCGGGTTGCTAGTTCAGTATATATTGAATAGGATATGGATAGCAGTATACGAGGGGTGCCTTTTATATGTCGGGATTAGAGAACAAAAACAAATTGTATTCATCGAAAATCACTTTATTGTTTTTCAAAATATTCTCCATGAAGATCTATACACTTTTGCATGCATTTGAACCAATTGTCGAAGCACTTTTGCCACTCTGAATGAGGTAACTCCAAAACATGCATTCTGAATGCCGCAACCGCTTCTTCAGGTGTCGAAAAACGTTGACCTCTCAGTTTGTTTTTTACGTACGGGAATAAAAAGAAGTCATTCGGTGCCAAGTCAGGACTATACGGCGGATGACCCATTAATTCGATGTTTTGGGTGCTCAAAAATGCAGTTGTTTGAGCCGATGTGTGAGAGCTCGCATTGTCCTGGTGAAGAGTGATCCGTCTTTGGCGATTGGTTTTCCTAATTTCTTGGAAGACAACTGGCAAACAAATGGTTGTGTACCACTCAGAATTTACTGTTCTGCGTTGTTCTAGTGGTACGGTTGCGACATGTCCAGTTTTTCCGAAAAAACAGGCGACCATTTGTTGGGAAGTGCTTCGCGCGTGAACAACTTTTGTTGGATTTGGCTCATCTTGAAACACCCATACAGTCGACTGCAGTTTACTTTCGGGTTCATACGCGTAAATCCATGATTCATCACCTGTCACGATGTCATAGACGTGTTTCGAAGCCCCGCGATCGTATTTTTTGAGCATTTCCTTCGACCAATCGACACGAGCCTTTTTTTGAGCGATTGACAAATTGTGTGGGATCCAACGCGAACAAATTTTTTTGACAGTCAAATGTTTATGCAATATTGAATGTATGCTGGCCCCACTAATGCCTAAGATTGTCTCAATCTCACGATAGGTCACATGACGATCTTGCAATATCAGTTCGCGCACAGCATCAATGGTTTTCGGAACAACAACTGATTTTGGATGACCTTTACGAAATTCGTCTTGGAGTGAACTACGACCACGATTGAATTCAAAATGAATTAAGTTCATCCATGCAATGTTGCTGAGTTAATCCACGTCGAAAGTTGTAAAAAATAATCGCACGAAAATGTTCACGATTTAATTCCATTTTTGGACCGAGATGAATCTTTTAAGTTACTCTAAACAACACAAATAGCGCTGGTATTTCAAAACGTTCTGAGTACGTAAAAGCCAAAAAATGTCAAACTTTGCGATACAGCTGTCAGTTGCCAGATTGCAACACCAGGGTTGCCAAATCCCGACATATAAAAGGCACCCCTCGTATTCTACTATAATATCCAATAAAATTATGCCAGCTTTCATGACAGAATTCGAGCTCTTTATCTGCAGTAGGCGATGATTGGTTTGAAAATTCTTAATGGATTCCGGTTTAATGTTGTACAAGGCCCTTTTGGTACTTCGTCAGTGAGCTCATAGGGGTGCTCGCCAATTATAGCCACGATAGCGGCCAGGTAGAAATTATTTGCAGAGCAAAGTGATTTTGCTTTTGTTAGGCTTTATGGAGTTGAGTACACAGATGAAATTGGGGGTTCCATTCATCGTTAAACGGCTGTATATAAATTACTGAGATATCCTTTAAAACAATATTTGTTCAGGCTTTGTTGTCGTTGCATATCAGCATTGTGTTCGGGTCGATGAAACTATAAAGTGTTGTCATCAAGGCCATCTAATGAGTGAACTCTCTTGACATAAGAGCCTACCAGCAGCATACCTCAAAAATCGAGGCCCTATTCTAGGAATGCTTTATGCTTTTACAGCAACAATAAAGTACCATGATGTTTCAAAGGCGCCAGATAAAAGGGAGAGGTACTTCGATGAGTTGGCTTGAGTTGGGTTGGGTCATGAGTGCTTTCTGCACAGAATATATATCTTCTTCTTCTTGATTGAGGCCATATATATCTATATATAATTTATATATAATTGGTACTTACACTCTTTATTAGGAGCTCCTCTTGCTGCTTGGACCTACAGTTTTAAGCCCACTCCGAACAGCAGATATTTTTTATGAGGAGCTTTTTCATGACACAAATACACTCGAAAGTTTGTCATGGCCTGCCGAGGGAGACCGTTATCAGAAAAAACTTTCTATTTCTAGCCTCAAAACTCGAACCCGGGCACTTCCGAATGGCAGTCACGCACCAAACTATTCGGCTACAGCGGCTATCCATGTGCATTTTTAAGCCTCATCAATGAACTCAGAGTTGATCTCTTTGTCATTTTCCATACTGAAATTGCTTGAAGAGAATTTAATTTTGTTGCCTAATAAAACTCATGTGTGGCTTTTTCTAATATCTTTTACTGGTGACATTAGGAGGTCTTCTAAGGTCCTTGCAATGAAAAAATGACAACGTTTGGCTTTTTACTTCTGAAATCGATGATTGTTGCTATCGAGTATTTATAAATATACTTCTATGATATCAAGGGAAATTCTACTGGTACAAGGTGGCGCAAAATTAATCATCTAATTTTGTTTTGTATAACTTTTTTACTAAATTAAATCTATTTACTAATGGAAATCATCATTTTAATCGTCATGCGCTTGCTTGTCTCTTTGTATTCAGTAACTGGCTACTTTACAAGTCTCAAATATGATTGGCGTAAAACGATATTTCAAAAAATTAGAAATTTTCCGATGGGATGATTAATTTTGAGCTACCTCGTGGCTGGGAGTATTACATCGCCCTGTGTCATCCTTTTATACAATAATTCTCCCAGAGTTTGAGTTTCGGAAATATGTCTTGCTGTTAGTTTTAGTTGCGTTATGCATTTCGACTTAATATTCGTCTTCACCCACGCTTCTCCATCGCATGTCGTTTTTAAGTATTTTTCCATGTTTTTGGTTTGTCTGCTTAGTCCTCTTTTTAGCTCTGCCATCTGCAACACTTGCTTCACTACGTGGTACTCTGGTCTTCTCATAATATGGCCGTACTAGCGAGAGGCGAGTCTCTTGAAGTTTTGTCCTATTTGAAGCTATTTTGCTGCTACCAAAAAAAAAAAAATTCTTCTGTATCTCGCTGAACAGTGCTATGTCGTTGGGCCACCTAAGCACTCGCATTTTTGCCACGTGTAGGGTATCGGTTTGGGCTCAGTCTGTTCTTATTTTCGGGGTATAGCCCAGCGTTCGGAAACGTATACCAATGTTGATCATGCTTTTGTTAACTTCGTGCGCTTTACTTAAGGAGATACAATAAATTTACGGAAAAGTGCATTTATCCCATGAGAACTCAAAGCATTGTCGGCGCTGGTTAACAATAAATAAGAAAGTATTAATGGGTTAGGAGTGGTCTAAATTTTAAAAAAATTGGATTTTTGTTTTGCATTTTCTTAGAGTAACATCTTAAAAATATTGTCTGAAAATTTGAAGTGAATCCGACAGATACTTTTCGAGTTATTCAATAATTAACAAAGGGCGCTCGGGTGCTCCGGAGCCGATAGCAAAACTTTAAATGCGTTTTTTTCAAAACTATGTTTTTTGAACTGATGATCTTCTTCTTCTTAATTGGCGCGATAACCGCTTACGCGATTTTGGCTGAGTTTAACAAAGCGCGCCAGTCGTTTCTTTCTCATGCTAACCGGTGCCAATTGGACACACCAAATGAAGCCAAGTTCTTCTCCACCTCATCTTTCCAACGCAGAGGAGGCCTTCCTCTTCCTCTACTACCACCAGCTGGTACCGCATCGAATACTTTCAGAGCCGGAGCGTTTGTATACATGCGTACGACATGACCCAGCCAACGTAGCCGCTGGTATAAAAATCTTACGCAGAATCTTTCTCTCGAACACTTCAAGCGTCGCTTCATCGGATGTTGTCATCGTCCAAGCTTCTGCGCCATACGTTAGGACGGGCATGATGAGAGTCTTGTAGAGTGTTAGTTTTGTTCGTCGGGAGAGGACTTTACTGCTCAGTTGCCTACTTAGTCCAAAGTAGAACTTGTTGGCAAGAGAGATTCTACGTTGGATTTCAAGGCTGACATTGTTATCGGTGTTAATGCTGGTTCCTACAGTCTTTTACAACTTCGAAATTATAACTGTCAACAGTGACGTGGGTGCCGTTAAGCGAGTGCGCCGACTGTTTGTTTGATGACAGGAGGTACTTCGTTCACCACCAGACCTATTCGCTTTGCCTCTTTATCCAGTTTGGAGAAGGCAGAACTAACAGCGCGGTTGTTAAGGCCGATGATGTCAATATCATCGGCATACGTCAGCAATTGTACGCTCTTATAAAATATTGTGCCTAAGCGATTAAGTCCTGCGGCTCGTACGATCCTCTCCAACATAAGGTTAAAGAAGTCACACGGCAGCGAGTCACCCTGTCTGAAACCTCGTTTGGCATCAAACGGCTCTTAGAAGTCCTTCCCAATTGTGACAGCGCTGCTGGTGTTGAGCAACGCCATCTTACATAGCCGTATTAGTTTTGTGGGAATACCAAATTCAGACATCGCGGCATACAAGTAACTCCTTTCCGTACTGTCGAATGCAGCTTTGATGTCGACGAAAAGATGGTGTGTGTCGATTCTACTTTTCCAAGATTTGGCGTATTGTGAATATTTGGTCGATGGTAGACTTTCCAGGTCTAAAGCCACACTGATAAGGTCCAATCAGCTGGTTGACGGTGGGATTCAGCCTTTCACACAATACGCTCGCTAAAAACTCATAGGCGATATTTAGAAGACTAATCCCGCGGTAATTGGCACAAATTGCAGGATCGCCGTTATTATGGATTGGGCAGAGCACACTTAAATTCCAACCGGCAGGCATGTTTTCATTCGACCATACTTTGCATAGGAGCTGATGCATGCACCTTATCAGCTCCTCGCCGCCATGTTTGAATAGCTCAGCCGGCAGTCCGTTGGCGCCCGCGGATTTATTGTTCTTTAGCCGCGTTATCGCTATTCTCACCTCGTCACGGTCGTCAACGTCAATTCCGTCGTCAACGATTGGGGTATCGGGATCTTCACATTCTCTGTGACATGCGCAGCTATCACTTAAACTTTAAAACCGCTTGGTAGATTCCAATAAAATTTATACTGCTCTTGGAAAACATAAAAAACTCGTGCCTTATGGAAGGACTTTTTTTTCAAAAATTTCAATTTATTTTAATTATTTCCTGGGGCTGCCACATTGTTAATTTTGAAAAACTGGCTTCAATCAGGCACAAGATTATTTGCTATTAATCTAATTTCTCTTGTCCGATTGATTTTGGATGAATCTTCAAGGACTTGTGATGATCACCGCAAGGTACTTTTGGAGAAAAGGGCTCCACAAAAACAGCGATAACTTTTACAATTATAAATTTTTATTTGTTGAAATTTTGCTAAAGTCAAGTCGAAACATGATATTTTAATGCTATGTTTTTATTTTTTTTCAAATGAAGCAATTGACTAGCAAACAAAATGATTGAAAACCATAATTTTTTCGGGCCTCTAACTACCCCTAACCCTTCAGAAAATAGGCGTATATTTTTTTGGCCATGTGAAACATTTAGGGACCAGCATTGTTTTTTTTTTTTTGAAGCCATATTAAGATACAACCTCTCTATTCAATCAGCCATTTCAAAAGAATTCTAGAAGAAGAAGAATCTAAAATGCGCATCTTTAAAGAAAAAAAATCGTAAAATTGAAATTTACTTCCATGTTGTTGCAAATTTTGTTTAGCCTAAATCAAAAATTAATACGCGCTGAGCTCGCATATCGTTAAATCTTCCAATTATCACCTCCGAATGCCAAGTCTTGTCATTGAAAATATATTTTAGCACTTCTATCATATTAAAACAAAAAAACAAAAAACAGTTAGCATCTTGATTTATTTACAAAGATAGTTTGATATGTGTTTGAGGAAATTTAAATTAGAATTAAAATGCTTAATATAATCTAACGGTCTCAAACAATCAAAAGTTGGTTCCACACACACGCACCCAACAGCCTTAGCACAGTTAATGAAGCCAACAAAGAGTGCTCAAAGCATTGCTGAGACATATTTAATTTTTATAGTTGAAATGTGCTGAGAAAAACAAAAAACAAAAATAAAATAAAAAAGATATATAAAAAATAAGCTACGCATAACAAAAAACAAAAAACTACACCAATTTGCTACCCGCCAACCAGTTGACCAGTTGACTGCTGTTAGGCCGCTTGGCGGCTATCGGCGAATGCTTTCAAGTGTGTGGAGGCTGTGCTGGGAAAAGTTGAGCGGCTGTGGCACGCAATAGATGTTGGCACTAAATCACTGCACTTTACAATTCAATGGGTGTTCGATGCGGAAGTCATATGCGCGTATAAAATTACTAATTGTTGCAACAACAACACGAGTATCAGCTGGAGGGATTCCAATAAGAAACAACACAATGGAATGAACTGAGAAGCTAATGACTAAAAAATTAATCGTTCAGTTTAATTAGAAAAAATATATAAAATATTTATATGTACAAAGAAGCCAATATCTATACACTACTGGAACAGTTACCTACACTTATGCAACAGCAGTTGCCCCAGCAGCGGAATGCTGAGTTTGTGAAACAAATTTCTGGTTCAGTGCTGGTATTAAATTTGCTGTTTATGCCTGCGAACCTATACTTGCATGAAAAAGCTCCTCATAAAAAGTAACTGCTGTTCGGAGTCGGATTAAAACTATAGGGCCTTCCATTTATGGAAAAATATCAAGACGCATACCCAAAAAAGAGTGTAAGCATCAAGCGGTTGCTTGGAAGAAGATGGAGTCTACAACCTAAGTATATGCGACCAATTTTATCGTATGGATCGGCAATTGGGTGGAAAGCTCTAGGGAGAGTTTACAATACCAGACTACTCGGCAGAGTACAAAGATCAGCCTATGCAATAAGGCTCGGTGCAATCAGATCATGTCCTCCCTAGGACTTAATACACTGACTGACGTTATTCCGATAGCTCCGCATATCAAGAAGATGTCAACCATGAGTGTATGAGTATTTAAATTAAATGAAGCGGGTCGCTGGAAGGAAAAAACTTATGGTCATGCCAGTCTATTGCGACAAACTTAGTACACCGGAGAGGACTGATTACATCTTCTCGACGGTAACATTCAATAGAAATTTTGCCACTCTCTTTCCATCTCACGAGGAATAGAGAAGCGAGCCTCACTAAATAATTTCGATACTACAGTCTATACAGATGGCTCTAAAATGGATTGTGGTGTCGGAGCGGGAGCATAAGAAAATCATGGACTTAGAGTTGAAAAATCTGTACGTCCCCTCAATATTTGCAGTGTCTTGGAGAAATTGGGGATGCAGAATGAGCCGTGGGATCACGAATTGAGCGTTGGAATTAGCAAATTTTTGGCCCAGCGGCTTTGTCAACAAGCAAAATTGTCATTATCGTTCGGCCGAGCATCAATGCGTCCACAAAAACTTACAGTTTGGCGCGATTTATGGCATGGGGCATCATTGAGCGTTATTTCTGTCGAAATGTGGAAGGGGACACAATTACCGTCAGTGGTGCTCGGTGTAGAACGATGTTAGCCAGCAAGCTAGCAAACATTGATATATGCGAGCTGGGAGTCCAAAAAAAGCCATTCTAGTGATGCAATGATCGAAGGTGTAATAAGCAATTTTACGGCTGGACCATCCCACGGCGAGCGTTCATAAATTGGCCGCCGCATTCTTGGGAATTGGTACCCTTCTGTTATTTTCTCTTATGCAACGACAAGTTCTTAGTCTAAGCGCAGAAGCAAATCATTTTTGACGTGCTCGAGACGATAACATCCGGGATAATGCCAAACATATTCGAACAAGTCATCAGAAATTGGATCATCTGATTGAAGCATTCCCAGCGAAGCGAAGACGAGCATTTGGTGATGTGTAATTCCATATATTATGGCATGAATGTGGATGCAAAATGCGGTCAGAATCAATTTTAACTGTTGGTAAAAAAACACCCACAGATCTTGCCCGTACTGTGATATAAAATAAAATATAATAATATAAAATTATAGAAAACTATGTATTAGTAAAATTGTAACTAAATACCACCAAAGACAATAATGTTCTCTTTCAAAGGGAAGGGACATTTTAATTCCAAACCCTAACACCAATTACTTATTGTTAATATTAACAGATCGTAATTTATAATGGAAATAAACAAAAAAAAAAAAAAAAATAAAAAAAAAAACTGTTGGTAGCAAAGGAAGAGAAAAGCCTCCTCTGCGTTGGAAAGATCAGGTGGAAAAGGACTAGGCTTCACTTGGTGTGTTCAACTGGCGCCGGTTAGCACGAGAACGAAATGACTGGCGCGCTTTGTTAAACTCAGCCAAAATCGCGTAAACGGTTATCGCGCCAATTAAGAAGAGAAGAAGACTATCAAAAATTCATCTATTCGTCTCTATAAAAAATATTTAAAAAAGTTTTTTTTTAATAAAGCATTTGTGAGCAGAAATTAAAAGCGCAGTTTAAATAATATCGATCTGATCTGTGAACATTTGCTAGCAAATTTACGGAAAACTGCATTTTTCCCACAAGAATTAGATGGTATTTTGCAATGCGTTGGCGGCACGGGTTAATATAATATTAAATAAAAAATAGAATAGATTTAAGGGCGTAGCATCAAGAAAAAATTTTATTTTTTTTTTTCGGCCACCTTTAACTAGACGAACACTTTTCCTCTAGATTTACAATTCTGCGATAACTTGAAGGGTCTTTGGCACATTGAAACTAGGATCTTCCGAAGTTTCTATTCGACTCAAATTTGGTTCGAGGGAGATTGTTTGCTTAGAGCACATATTTTTCCCATCTACTGCAGATTGAAAACCGGAATGAACGCGTACTAGTCAAGGTTCTAAATTCACCAAAGGTGCACCGGTTCGGTACGAGTAAGTCTAAAATATTCACAGAGTAAGTATGAAATACCTTTTATATAACATAAGCTCACACATACACACATATATACTTGCACATATACATATATAACCTCTCATCTATATGCAAATGCATATTTCAACGTTTCTTTTGTAATCTGCTCCCGCGGCAAAGATTTTGACTGATTGCATTTTGCAAAAAAAAAAAATGATTTATGGCAGGCGATGACTTGAACAGGACACTCGTTTCGCTTTCAAATAAAACTGGTCATCTATGCAAAGCGAAGCTATCGGTTAAATGTGTGAAATAACTAAATTTGTACCAGTTCCAGGTTGTCGTGAATATATATATATGTATACGTGTGTGTATGCGTTGCTGATGATCTTGTTTGCAGTCGTCGTAAACGCCTTTCACTTGCACTTTGCTTTGGAAAAATATGAAAAATATCAAAACGCCTGCAGAGCCGGGAGCACTCGAGTGTGCAAGCGATGGAAGTGGGATAAAAAGTGACGAAGGAAGTGATTTAACTTTTATCACTCAAGCTGAAAAAGCATTCAATAGTTCATGAACTTGTAAACAGAAATTAAGAAGCTGTAGATTGGTTGCTTACTTCAGTAATCACTGTAAGGAAGGTACAATAAATATATGTAATATTATATCTACTCTGACAGCCAGGCGGCAATCAGGGGTCTGGGCTCGTTTTTTGTGCTTTCGAAATTAGTCGGGGAACGCTTGATTTCTCTCTCGATTGCAACCGAATATTTAGATATTAGGCTCATTTTTATTCTTGGTGACAGTAGCTTAGCTGAAAACAGCTAGACTGATGAGCTGGCTAGACAGCGTACCCTCGAGACGGTTTCACCGCGAGGATTGCAAAGGCAGAGACGGATTTGTATATTTTGTGCCAGGTCTGTTCTAGGTGGCTAGGGTGGCCCAAAACCAAAAAGAAAAGGGAGAAAAAATTCTTGCTACATCTATTCAGCGTCTCTATAAAAAATATTTTAAATATTTGTTTTAATAAAACATTTGTGAACAAGAATTAAAAACGAAGCTTAAATTATTTCGATCTGTGAAGGGCTTTGCGGGCAAAATCGCGGGATCCTTCTGACCTGACTCGAGGGACTTCTAAGGCTAATAAAGCCGCAGCTCTCGAATTCAGTGGGCATTCTTACCGGGAATCATCCATTAAGTATCCATGTTCTGAGTTTTGAGATTGCTTCAAGTCATTTCTGCAGAAGACGCCTGGAGGATAAGGAATCATCTCAGCACCTTTTCATGCTCGTGGAGCTAAGATTCAGACATCTGGGTTTTCATTTTTTTGCTGCAATGCGAATATAGCAGGCTTAAATATCATACACTTGGTGAATTTCAGCAGCAGCTTGAAGCAATAAAAAAATATAATTAGCCACAGTTTGTTCGATATGCTCCATTCCGAAGCACTTTCTTCCTTTTACTGCCTGTTTGGTTCTTCTTCCTCTGATTTTTCTCCGCATAGCTTTACAATATACGAATTTGATTCGTTGCCCAAGTGGGCCTTTCGTTTGGGCAGCCATTTATTCTAACGTAACCTAAACAGCAATTTGGGTCGGGTCTTCGCCTGCTGTAAGAGTGACTTCCAAAATGTTCTAACTGGAGATTGGAACGTCCTTGTTCTTAAGCTAAGAGCTTTAGCAACCTTCTTGCCTTCGCCAATCCGCCGCGGTTTCGATTCCTGGGTATTAACACAGGGCCGTAGTTGAACCTTACATTTACAAACTCAAAAATTCTCCTAAGAATTTTTCTGTCGAAAATAAGGAAATATCTAGTAGCAGCTAACCTACCTTGCTTCGCGATCAAATTATTATAATAATCCGAAATTCGGATAGAAATTTTTCCCAGCTATCGGTTTATAGACCAAATGGTCTACTATCAGCACTTCTAATCGACTATCGCTATATATAATTGGCGCGTACACCCTTTTTGTGTGTTTGGCCGAAGCTCCTCCTCCTATTTGTGGTGTGCGTCTTGATGTTGTTCCACAAATGGATGGGCCTACAGTCTCAAGCCGACTCCGAACGGCAGATATTTTTTTATGAGGAGCCTTTTCATCTGCAGAAATACACTCGGAGGTTTGCCATTGCCTGACGAGGGGTGACCGTTATTAGAAAACACTTTTTATTCCTTTTGGTGTTTCACCGAGATTCGAACCTATGTTCTCTCTGAATTCCGAATGGTAGTCATGCACCAAACCAAACAGTTTCTTTCATCAAAAACAGCAGTTGAATATGAATTTTTTCCGAGGCTCACATCGGTGGAACTTTTGAAATCGGAGCGAGTAGCTCAAAAAGCTCCAGATGAGGTACTCACAACGGCCATCCGCCTGCGTTTATCACGAGTTGCAGCTGCAAACAGTTCTTGCTTTAGTCCAGAAGTTCAGGAGAGTGGGTAAAGGTTTGCTAGCAATTATTTTCAATTCGCTTAAAATAGCTTAAGAAATCTTGATTAAGAAGGATAAGATACGTCACAAAATAATTCCAAGCAAAGTAGGTAAAAGTCTTAAATGATGACCGCTCTAAACCATGACGAGGTCTGCAAGTAATACAGGAGTCTCGATTTACGCAAACTCCTCTAAAATGGGTCAGTAGTTACCTTGAAAATATAAAGCCGGAATTACTACGCAGATATTGGTGTGTACGAAATGCGGATTGAGTTCGCTGCATATGACTTCTTTTAGTGCTGGAGCCGGAAAGCGCACAAGTTTAGCGTAGGATTCATCGTTGTGAGGAGATACCGACATCGTATCTTCAGTGCCATTTGAAAAGCCAAATATATTATAAATGGGGTTTCAATAAGGGTGGATCGATATTAAAATGGGAAGATCAATGCAAATGCCATTATGTGTGGAGTAGGTTGTCGTTCAATCGGTCGCCGTAGCTGCGCATGGTTTCACAGTTTCGAGAATTTTAGTTCTCAAAGATTTTGTTGCATTTTAAGGGCATCAACCGATTAAAGCTTATTGATACAGACCTACGATGAAAGAAAACCCAATAAGAAAAAAACTATTGTGGGTTATATTGTAGTCTTGTTGGTACCCCATGCCCCAAATTCACATTGTTCAACTTTGCTCAAAAATAAATTGGTGACCAACGACTGTAGCGCTCGTCTCTCACGTTGATGGTCTCTCTAAAATCGTTTACGAACAAATAAATGTGATTTTTTGGCTAAAATTTCGAAAAGCTCATACAGCTCATCGTTCCATCGCCTGCGATATCCGCCGTTGCCAACGTGCAAAGATCCAAAAATCTTGCGCAGAATCTTTCTCTCAAATACGCCAAGCGTCGCTTCATCGGATGTTGTCATCCTCCACGCTTCTGCGCCATACGTTAGCATGGCCATGATGAGAGCCTTGTAGAGTATTAGTTTTGTTGGTGGAGAGAGGACTTTACTACTCAATTACCTACTTAGCCCAAAGTAGCAGCTCTGAGGCCTAGTCACCGAAAAACTGATGTTCTGTATGATCGGCAACTTTGAATTCCTGGTGCATTCGGATTTTGGACGGGCGTAGGCTAAATCATCGACACAGTTCTCAATTGACTTATAAAATGCCTTAATAAACAGTATTTGAACCGCGTACTGAGTGCTTGCTTTGATCTCTGAAATTCTTATCAGACTTAAAATAGAAATATGGGTAGCCGTAATTTTCTAAGCACACAGACGATCGCTCTTAAGGTCTAGAGAAAATATTTAATGGGTAGGAAAATGTAGGAACTAGGATAGGGAACCCATTGCTGCTTTGCAAAATCCAAGAATATTGGATGAATCTTAGCAGTTTGTCGAGTGACATAAAAGATAGCTCGTCCAATCTCAATATATCCAACCCAAAAATGTACTTTATATGTAAGTTTGGCGAAAGTCAGACAGTGGGAGTGAAAAGGTACACAGTACATAGATCGATGATCCTATGGTGACCATATGCCATCCCATGGGTTGACATTATTTTTCAGGAAACGTTTGGGTATTTTGTACTGCACCTAAAGCTCTCATGAGACTTATTACTGAGAGCCTTGATGAACCCGACTGTTCTCGGTATACTTGGTCCTAAAATTTGCTCTGATCCAGATCGACACTATAAAGAACCACAGTTTGCGTACTTATCAGCCAGTTCGTTGCCTTGAACGCACTCATATAAGTTCAAGCTCATTACGCCTTGCATCAGAGTTGAGCCTTAACCTACATTTCTGAATAGTTTTTAAAGATGTGCGTGCGGCTTCTAAGACTTTAGAGCACCACGGCTGTGGCTATATACCTTAGGTTTCTGATCAGATTTATGGCTAACTTGATGTGCGCTTACCCATATGGGCTCGTTCACCTCCGAAGTCGATATAAATGAAGACAAGGGTAAGCAAAAATAAACCTGTAATTACTTAATACTCATACCACTTAATTCCCGATTTGTTTTCTTTTTCTATAGCCGAACCCCCTCACTCTATTTCAGTTAAACAAACACTGCATATCGGAAGAGGAGTTTCTTGCCGACGTCACTATCAACATTGATTACTTTGATTCATTTACACTGCTGATATGCAGCTATGCAACGGAAAATCAGCGGAAGGCTCTTGCTATCGTTGCTGTTGGCGTTCAAGCAGGTATACAAACATGTGTGTGTGTGCAATCACGACACTATCACTTTTGAGCTGACAGCATCATAATAAACTTGTTTCTAAAAAAGATGCAGGTTACTTTGTGTTGGCTCATCACACTTTCGTTTAAAACTTTCATATTTTTATAAAGGGAAGTGAAAGATGAAAACTAAATTTAAAATGATTTTTGCTACGGCGACCTCATTGCTATTTTTACTAGCAAAAACTGAAAAACTTTAATCTCTAAAATTATTAACGTTGCCAATTTCTAGGAAACGCCTTTGTATATCCAGCAATTCTTTCACCCAATTACAGGTTGCAGAGTTTTGCAAGCATTTAGAGTTGATTTCTTTTCTTGCCTTTTATTTGCAATTTCCGCAGGGAGTTTTGCATTTTTTAAACATTCATTATAGGTATTATTATCGGCAACAGAGTTTATGGCATTAAAATGGGTTTATAAGTTTTTAGTGGAGCAGCTGCGGGCAGTTATACAAAATGCAGATGATTTCTTCGAAAGAACATCACCAAAAGTCACCTATAAAGTGTACCTGTAAACATTCCTTTAAAAGAGTGTTGCCACCTGTATGTAATTGAAAAAATGTCAGGAAAAACATTTTTTTGGTTAGCGTTACTACACAGTTTTTATTACAAATATAGAAACGTGTGACACAATCGAATTAAATATTAACCGAAGGTATAAAAAAACAATTCTTGGAGTAGCATTAAGTTAAATTACAAATTTTTATGAAAGCGTTGATACGTAATTTCTACTGGGGATAAAGAAACTTGTGGCTCAGTCGAATATATAAACTTATAACACTACCTTACAATTAAGATAAAGTTAAAGAAAGCTTTAATTAAAAAATAATTTTGTATGGTGTTGCCACTTAATTGTTTTTTTGGGAATATAGAAATTTATAGCACTGCCTAACAATTTAAATATAGGAAAGCTGATTGAATTCAAAAAATTATTTTACGATGCGTTGCCACCTTATTTTTAATCGAAAAACATGCATTAAATATAAAGGTGAATTAAGTATTAAAGCATGTGCTTCAATTAAAAACTGTTTAAGAAAGTTTTCATTAAAAAATATTTTTGGGTTACGTTGCCACCTTATTTTGCTCTTATCTTAATCTTCACTAATTATTCGCACAAAACTGAATTAAATATTTAAATATGTGAATGAAATGAATCATTCTTAAGGAAGCTTTAATTAAAAACTATTTTTGTATGGCGTTGCCACTTAATTTTTAGTATGAATATAGAAGCTTGTGGCACAGTCGAACGCTTAAGAAAGTTTAAAAAGAAATGAAATAAATTCTTATGGAAGCTTTGAGGAAACAAATTTTTTAATGGCGTTGCCACATAATTTTCATTGCGAATATAGAAACTTATAGCACAGTCGAATGCTTAAGGAAGTTTAAATGTTTGAGAAAGCTTTCATTGAAAAATATTTTTATATGGCGTTGCCACCTAATTTTTATCGGGTATACAGAAACTTATTACGCTGCCTAACAATTAAAACATAGGAATTACTGGAAAGTCATTTAAGAAACTTAAGTGAATCAAATTTTATCGGGTTGCGTTGCCACCTTATTCCTAATCGAAAAACATGCATTAATTTTAGAAGTACATTAGGTTAGGTTAGGTTAGTCTTAAAATATTTGTATAAAATGAAAAATGCGTAAAAAAACTTTCGTCAACAAATATTTTGGAGTTGCGCTGCCACTTTTTCTCAATTGAGAAAAACATATTAATTACAAAACTGAATTAAATTAAACTGAATAGAATATGGATATGAAAAAACCTCCATTCAGGAATATTTTTATATAGCGTTGCCACTTAAATTTTATTGGGAATATAGAAACTTACCAGTCTACTGTTTAAATAAGTTCAAAAGTTTAAAAAAGCTTTGATTGATAATTTTTATTTTGAGCATTTTTTTGTATGGCGTAACCGTTTAGTTTTTTCGTATGGCGTTGCCACATACTTTTTTTAATAAAAATTATCCGTAAATAGCTTTTAAAAGTCTTCTACTCGCCGTTGAAAGTTCCATCACAATCGGTTCAGCCGTTTCAGGGGCTTAGCTCGTACAAACAGAATTTGACTCAAAAATTCAATTTTAAGCAAAAAATTAAGACAAGTTTGTAATTTAAAGAATATAAATCAAAATATATTGAAAAATACATACAAAGTCGTTTGGTTTTTATATTTTATTATAATAACATCAAATAAGCGCAAGAGATTAAAAAACCTGCTTCTTTCAATTCCCAGTCATAAACTTCAATTTTATTGACATGCATTCACTTAGGAAAAAAATTATGTTTGGTTCATCCTTTATGCAAAAGCTATAGGCCACTATTTCTAGGCGACTTCATTTATTCAGTAGTGGCTCACTACTTTGTTCATATTCACGAGTACTTATACATACTTACACATATGTATATATGTTCATATCTGTACCACACCCTCCCTAATCCCTCAGTCAGTGGCTGAAATTATTTTGTTTCAAATCATTCAACTCATTCCACTTCATTGTTGCTGCCTTTTGTTGGCTCTGCATTGTTTGTACTCAAATATTTTACCTTGCACTTGAATTGTGCCAGTTGTTTAGCGCAGGCAGCACATAAACATAAAACAACATAAAAGCCATTATTGCTTACAAACTAACACCATTTCCGCCATTATTGCTTGTATTTGTCATTATCATTTTCTTAATGAGTTATTTTTATCGTTGGGCGCCTTTTGTGTTAGCCATCGATTTAATTGAGCTGTGAATTGATGCCCTTTACTTTTACGTCTTTAACTTTATTTTTTGGCAAGGTCTTCTTTTTACAACATTTCTCCATTTTTTCGTTTTTAATTAATTGATACTCATTTATGTGATTTCTAGTTTTATTTGAGGCATGCTTTCGGTCATCTAAGTCTCCGAACGTCTAAGAAATATTAGAAGTTATTTCAACACTAAAAAACGATGACTGAGTTACTGCAGAAATGCTCAAAACTTGTCCCACAACAACAGTTAGCATGCTGCACCAATATTTCAGAGAATCTGAGAGGAGGAAAAGTTACCGGATGATTGGCTTCAAGGCGTTTTAGTTGTGGCGCCGAAGCCATCGAAAATTTTAACAAAAATATTTCTAAACCGTATTAACAAAGACTTGACATGACATGACTTTCCCCAGGCAACAAGATGGGCTCAGCTCACACCGCTCCTGCATTGATCAAATTATTACACTTAGAATTATCGTGAAATAAACAGTAGAATGAAGAGCGGCACTACGTCTTATGTTCGTCGATTATAGCACCAAAACAATCTCGAACGCAGATCTTTAGGATCGGGGGAAGCTACTACCTGTCCTGTCTGACATAAAACTTAGAAAGCGGAAATGGATCGGGCGTAACTTACGAATTGACCGAACTGAATTTTACAGACAGAATTGCAGTTAGAATTAAATCCGCAAGATAGCAGACGGCAAGGTCGGCCTAGGTGCACATGGAAGAGACCGCTTGAGAAAGAGAGCTTAAGGTAGATTAAATGCAAAAAAGATAGCTTAAATGCTACCGGAAAGTCATGTAAGAAAATTAAAGTCATTGCGAAGTACTTTACGCGATGGAAACGTTTTGGACCTATGTTCCATTTGGGACAAAATGAATTGATGATAATGATTTGTGGCGTAACTTAATGGGTTTCCTTGAGTATGAATGTATTTGCATGCAGAGATATGCGAGTAATCTCATTTCTCTCTTTCGAGAGTCGATCATTTAGCACTTTTGTATGTGTTAAGGCAGGTTGAATTGTTGGTAGAAGAGTTACCATTACATTTCTTAAGAAATTCAGTTCGTTAGCCAGCGTCTTTTTCTAAGCACCACAGTATCCAAGAACACCCTTAAGTTCTGGCTTATTACATGCCCGCCTTTTATCAGAGACGCATGCATTTTCTAATGCCTTTAAATGCTCTTGGCTATCTGAAATTGGGTAAAAACTTACGCTGTAACAAGCCCAAGATGTTCGGAGGGCTTATGTGAGTGAGCTCCTTACCAAAGTATGTCAAGTAGGGTGCATCACTCTCCACAGAAATGAAACTAAAACAAAACGCTATTGGTTTTCCATGGGAGATATACAATTTATTCTATTCTAAGACCTCTGTCCCGATTTGAAAGCACCTACAAAAATCAAATAATATTATTTTGAATTATTTTCATACATTTTTCAAACACTTTTATGCAGAACTTCTAAAATTAAACTCTTTTAAAATTTGAGGTAATTTTTTGGAAAACATATTTTTAACAACTAATTTTATTTATGCAAAACTTGGTTATATATATTTTCAAAGCAGTTCAGATCAGGTAAACTTAATATTTTTCTGAAATATTTTGGCGGAAGCCTTCAAAGAAACAGCAACTTTGGTGGAGCAGCCTAATACCAAGAATAGTCAAGTGTGCAGAAAATGGCTCCTGCTTTTATATAAGAAAATTACCCCGCTGTCTTATAGCAAAAGAAAGAAAAAGACTTCGAATTGTTGCCATCTCTAAGAAAAATAGTTATTAAGATTCGGGTATTGGTAATGTTTTAGCAAATTTTTCAGTATTTACGCGTTTTTTATTTTTGTTTTACGAGTATATAGAAGTACTTACGAGTACTGGTGGGTTAAAAATTATAATACTCCTGAAATATAAATATGGAAAATTCTTTAAAAAATGCTTTAATATATTTGGACAAACATTTAAAGACTGATTTTTACTAAAAAAAAAAACAATAATAATAATAGTAAATCAATAAAATAAAATAAAATAAAATAAATTAAAAAAAGTGCAAATCACACTCAATTCGGTAATCCACAAATAAGTGAAAGCGACAACCTGGCATCATGGCACTAACAAATTACCATGGCAACGCAACCAGAAAGTTTATATATTTGCCACCATAATTTACAAATGTCATGATGCCAGGCTAATTGCACTTAGGTCTCAATTATGTTTTTCTCTTTTTTATTTAATTTTTTTCTCTGAAAATAAATGGGATAAAATTTGTAGCACTTCGTTCATTTGGTTTGCGAACTAATATTCAAAAACTCATAACTCTGCTGATATTAGAGCAACAAAAGTAGCTTCTAATTTTAAAGCTAAAAGAATGGAAATTTTAATAATTTTTTTTAGTAAAATCTTTATTATTTTTTTTAGTAAATTCCTATTGTTATAAAAAATTTAATATTTATGACGATTTTTTTAAATTTCCTTCCCAAATTTAGAGAGCTTTTTAGTGTAGCTATTGAGTGCCTTGCATAATCTTCTAATAAAAACTTATTTTAAACAAATAATGGAAACAATTTTATTTACTTAGTTACGAAATACCTGCAAATACCCGGCATATGCTGCTCTGTCTTTAAAGCAAAAGAGCAGCAAAAACCGAAAGAGTGAAGAGCAACGCAATAACAAATAAGTAGATATAGTAATCAGAGAGCTTACATTATTTAGGTTAGTTTTGCTTGCCTGTTCCCACTTATCCCGCGTGGCGGAATTCGGCACCCAGCGAAAGCAGTAATTTTGGGCAAAATCTTCCATTTGTTTTTAAAATTTTAATAGGAAAAGGAAATAATTGGTAAATTAGCTCAATGCAGAGTGATAGTAAACACTTCAAGGTTTTCTAGTAAGAACACAGCGCTCAAATCGGCTGAGTCATTTTAAATTTTTTCCAGTTTGAAAATTAATTTTATGATTTTTTAACAAATGTTTGCTTATATATACGTCTCTTTTGCAAGCTTGTGTAATTTTAATGAAAAAGACCTTCCAGGAATGACTATGGAACTTTATTTGACGCGCTCCATTGCTTTCTGCTTCTATACTGCAGCTGTCTAGTTTAAAAAAGTCAAATATAATTGATATACGACGCTAATCGTGCCAATAGCGCCACTCTGTGCTATTAGAAAACAAATTTAATTAATTTTTTTAAATTTGTATTTTATTTACAAAAAAAGTTTGTCCACGCAATTTCGTTTGTTTAAATAATATCATTTATTAGGAAATGAGGCTTTATAGAATATTAAGCAGAATTACGAATTTTGGAAAATTACTCAGCAAGGCAAATATGCGAATTTCTAAAAATTTTGAGGCCCTGTTTTCCACAAAAAAAATCCACTATAAGAATTTTACCTCCAATAGAAGAGCCAGCAAGGAAAATATCAGCGAATTTACAAAATTTTGAAGTCTTTTTTGTGCAAAAAAAAAGACCAATATAACGAACCTTTTAAAATTTTAGGTCCTATTTTTTACAAAAAAGAAAAAACAAAACAAAAAAAATTAACTCCAATAGAATCAGAATTAAAGTTGTTAAAAAAATGAGTCAACAAGGCAAATATCACGATATTCTCAAAATCTTTAAAACTAATTTTCCAAAACAAAAAAAAACTTTATAATGAAATTAAAAAAAAAACGCTAAAAAAAAATTCCTTTAATAAAATTTAACTCGAATAAAGCTACGAGTTTTTGAAAATTATCCTGTAAGACCAATATAACAAACTTCTCAAAATTTTAGGTCCTATTTGGAAAAAAGTTAAAGATATTGAAAATGAAGCAGTAAGATAAATATCACGAAATTTGGAAAACCTGTAGATCCTAAAAAGTGTTCAGATGGAGTGGGAGCGGGTATTTACTGCTCAAAACTAGGGATAAGGCAGCCTATCAAGCTGCCAGACCACAGCGGTATATCCAAGGTAGGCCATAGAAAAGCTAGCCGCAAACAGTAGGCTGCATATCTATTGGGTGCCTGGTCACAAAGGCATTATGGGGAACGAAATAGTAGATGAGATAGCAAAAAGTGCTGCTAGACTACCTTTTGAACAAGAGAACGACATACCAAAACCGCTAAATACAATATACAATGAAATGGACGACTACATGAAAAGGCGAATAGAAGCTAGGTGTACTAATCTAACCACATGCAAAACAGCAAAAGCCATGTGTAGAACTAACGACAAAAAACTGACTCAATTCGTACTTACGCTCTCGCGAAAGGAATGCAGAGCTATCATAGGTATGCTAACGGCTCATAATCTATTGGCTGCACATGCGTACAAGATAGGGATTGCTAACACGGTCAAATACAGGAAATACAGAGAGGATATTGAGGAAGCTTTAGAAACACTTCTGTGCGTTTGTCCGGCATTATCAAAAACGCGTGTAAAATGTCTGGGAGCCCCATTGTTTGAGGGTCTGGAGGACGTCTCAAAACCGGATCTCTCAGCGCTGCTTAGATTCGCCAAAAGCGCTGACGTCCTACATGATGTCTACTTTAGGTATTCATAGAGGTCGGTCTCCATCTGGTCCTACATTTTTAGGTCCTACAAAATAAAAAACGAAATATCTGTAAAAAAGTTAATTCCAATAAAATGTTAAAGTTGTTGAAAATGAGTCAACAAGACAAATATCAAGAAATTCTCTACATTTTTAAGTCTAACTTTAAAAAAAAAACACAATTCTCTATAAAAAAAATTAGCTCCAAATGAAGTTGCTTAAAATGAGTCAGCAAGTTTGCGAAACTTTGAGAATTTTTAAGTCCAACTTACCTAAAGAAAAAGAAATAATTCTTTGTAAAAAAATTAACTGCAATAGAATCAGAGTTATTCAAAAAAGCCGGCAAAAATCACGAAATTTTAAAAATTTTTAATTAAAAAAAAAAAACACAGAAAAACGCGACCGATATCCAATTTTTCCATATAAAGCCCAACCTGTGAAAAAATTTTCAGTAAAAAAAAAGTTGTGTCGTTCAGAAAAACGTGCGGTTTTTAAAAGAGACAAAACTAATATTTCTCTTACTTTTGTGAGATAATAAAAAGGCGAGAAAAGTTTATCAATTTCATAAGCCACACTGCATTTACTAACTTCAATTACTAATTACTTAATTCCTTTAAAAATAAGTTGTTTTTTGGCGACTTAAAATTACGTACTTTTGTTTTCAACATGCGACTGTGACAAGCGCTCTTATATAATACCCACTTAACATATGGTAATAGTTATCAAACGAATTTTTGTTTACACAAATGAATGAATCAAATGATTATATTAATTTCAAGCTTTTGGTTTTATTTCTACAATAAAAGTTTGGCGCATGCAAATCGAGAAAGGAGAAAGAGTAGTTTTAAGTTGCTAAAAGTAATCAAGCGAAAACTGACGCAAATGCCAGTTAAAGAAAAGAAAAAAAGTAACAGACATACATACCAAAAAGTATCGTAACAATAAACAACTCTTAATATGTTTGTATGCATGCATATAAGTGTTTTCAGCAGTAGTCGAGGCAGCTTGCCGCTCGACGCATCGTCAACAAGAGAAAGTAGAAATGGTGCAAATTTTTGGTTTGCTTTATTTACTTTTTTCCTTTTTGTGTTTTTTTTTTATTTTACTTTATTTTTTGTTAATTCAATTTTATTTATTTTGCTGCTTCGTTTCGCCAGTTCGATTGGCTTCGATTGTACGCCGCTTTTACTGCTATTACTTTAAGTGGCGCGCACGCAGCAGAGCAACTGAACAACCACAACAGCCGCTGGACATACCCAACCATAAAAAGTCAAGTTAATGACTGGCAATAAAATGAATAGAGACTGAGCCAATTGAGGAAACATTTTGTACGCTTGTAGCTAATAAACCAATAAAATCTACACTCCACATATTTTGAGTAGCAAAAAATTAAATACAAATTTTGGAAATTATGCAAGGGAAGATGTGCACACCTGAAAAAGAGCATTTAAGATACCTTATCAGCGGGTTTACTAGCGCAAAAATCTTATGCAATAATTTTTAATAATTATAATATTTGTTTTTTCTTCTAACAACTGTCATCTCGAAATGTTTTGCGCATACACGCATGACAATTTGTTGTATCTTTAGCTCTTCGCAATGCTTTTTAATATTAAGTGCGCGTAAGTTTTTATCTTTTCATACGTAGAAATGCAGTGAAGTGCCTGATTTGGATTTTGTTCATTTTACATATCCACTCACACACAGATGTGCGCTGTTGAGTGCACTGGGTCTTTGTGTCATCAGACGAGTTCGTTGCTTAAGTCTTTTGTTAGGTGGCTGCTGCTGTAGTTGAAGGTCGTTTGGGGTAAGTGAATGTGTACACAGAGATAAATTTGTGCACTAAAATGGAAAAGTTTAACTTCAAGCCAAGTTTCTAGACCAAGTAGTGGAGCAGAAGGTAAGATATGGAGCCATAAAATATTTTTTTTCATATTAAATGTAACAAAAAGTGGAGATTTTGAGGCACATGGACTTCGATTTCGCTCGAATTTTGCACAGGGGCTAAATTCATGTCGAAAATTATGAAAATGGGTTTAAAAACATTTTGATAATTTTTCACAAAAGTTGTGGAATTGGAAAAAATCAAAAACAGGTCTCTAACCAGGGGTGCTAAAATCTTATATTATATAAGTAAAAATTTGATTTGATTTGCATAAATGAGGTATCTTTAAGTCTAACCAACCGTAGTCCAACCGCATTTCAGTTTAATTATCTTCATGATTTTCTCCACAAAATAATTTTTTAAGAGACTCTTCTTGTTAGTTTTCAAAATTTCTTCCATAATCCTAAAACTTTTTCGATTAAGTAATCAATAAAAATATTGAAATATTACCTTCTAAGAAAGATATTTTCCGAGATGTAGTATCTAAAACTCCAGAAGTTTTAACTGTTTGAAAATACATTATTAAACCAAAAAAAAAATATTTTGGATTAAAATTAATTGCTTCTAAATTTCACATGAAGGTTTGGAAAGGATTGTGAAATATTTTAGTATAAACTAATTTCAATTTGAATCATTTTATTTTTGCCACCTGCATAATTTCTATAGGAAAAATGTCAAATCTTTAAGTCCATTTCTGTCAATTTGCAAAAAGTGAAGTCGAAGGCCATTTTGCAGAAGTGTTTTACGTTTATTTTCAAATGGCTGTATGTGAAAATTCTTTTTAATTTTATATAAAAGTATTTCATATAAAAGTATGTATATAACTTTTTCTTTATTATTGTGGAATGCTTTATTTTTGAAATTCCCTAACAAGTCTTCTGGTTTTTGTGACAAACTATTAACAAAAATCTTATAAAAACTGTGGGAGACTGTCCGAAAGCTCTATGGGATAGAATAATAAATTTTTGTTTTGCATCAACGCTATTTCATGACATACTTAAAGGATTAAGAAGGGAACTAAGGGGTGTAAATACTTCTATTTTGAAGTTTGACGCAGCTTTTCTCAGTTTGGCTGGTGCGGCGCATATTGGAATGTTAAATTAAATTACAAATTTTTGTTTTTGCTTTTGCTCCGATGCAGATTGTACTGAAATCGGAAACGCGTTTTCCCTATATTATATTTTATATACACTAAATATTTTTTTGAGTTTTGAACGTTTTTTTTTTTTTTTTTTTTTTTTTTGTTATAACTTACTTTATTTGCAATCTATCTACTATAAGACATTCAGCAAATTAGATCTTATAAGATAATGGCAGCGGTAGTTTTGCTTTTGTGCAAATCTACATAGAAATTACAACAGCTTATTAACTTGTACAGTTCGTTCTTAAATTATTAAAATTCATTAGTACTTCAAGATTGCTTAAATTCATTGTTTGTTAATATTATCACTTAAGATTAACTTACTTAATTTTTGAACGTTAAAAAAAATTTTGTAATATCATAGAATATCTTTAAATTTTATAAAATTAACATTTTTTTTTGGCAGTCTGATACGCACCGTACTGAAATTATATTTATTGTATTTTGTATACACAGCATTTTTTTTTTTAATTTTCAGAGAATTTTTTTTTTCAATTTTTAACGTTATGAAACAATTTCTATGATTTTATAAAATTTAATTTTTTTATTTTATAATATTATATTTAATTTTTTTGATTTTTTAATTTTATAAACTTTAATGTTTTCAAGTTCGATGCGCATTGTATTGAAATTTTAAATATATTTTTTTCGAAGTTATATTTTATATACACAATTTTTTTCCATTTTCGGGTACTATTTATTTTTAATTTTATAAACTTTTTGTTTTTTTTAGTATTGCTATAATATTTCTTTTTAATTTTATAAAATTAAAAAAAAGTGTTGTCAGTTGGATACGCACCGTACTGAAATTTTAACAGCATTTTCCAGAAAATATATTTTATATATCTTTCAGGTCTTAATTTAAATTTGAAATACTTTTTTTTTAATTTTTAACGTTTGGAAACAATTTTATAAAATTAAAAATACAAAAAAAAATAATTAAAAATAAAATTAAAAATGTGTTTTTTGATCCGACACGCACCGTGCTGAAATTTTGAACGCGTTTTTTTCGAAATTATTGTATATTTTGTATAACCTTCACGTTTTTTTTAATTTTTGTAAAACTAATTTTTTTTAACTTTATAAACTTTTCATTTTCAGTCCGAATGCACTCTAATAAAATTTTAAATGCGTTTTCTTTCAAAAATATACTTTATATACACTCCATATTTTTTTTAATTTTCAGATAATATTTGTTTTTTCAATTTTAACCATTTAGAAAAAAAAATTCTAATTTTAATAGATTAAAAAAAAAGTCAGTCCGATATGCACCGTCTGAAAATTTAGGCGGGTCTTCTTCGATATTATATTTTATTTATATTATTTACTCCACATATTTTTTTCAATTTTCAGATAATATTTTTTTTTTTCAATTTGGAACGTTTAAAAAAATTTCTTTAATTTTATAAAATTTATTGTAATTTTGAAAAATTTTTTATGTCATAACATTTAATTTTTTTAACTTTTTAATTTTATAAAATTTAAGTTCGATAAGTATTGTACTGAAAGTTAAAAAATATTTTTCTTGAAATTATTTTTTATAAACTCCACTTTTTGTTTTAATTTTCGGATAATATTTTAGTTTAATTTTGAACATTTCAAAATATTTTAATTTTTAAAATTTTGAAAAGCTGATTTTAATAACTTCCCATTTTTGCAAAAATTAAGGGTTCGTTTATTTATAGCTTACACCAAATTAAAAATTGTAGTCCACCTGTCTTTAACAAAAGGCTTCATCGGTGAAGTTCTGTACCGCAGCCATTTTCTTATTTTTTTTATTACTTTGAAGAAACGAATGTATACTTTTCATGACATATTAATACCGCAGATTTTTCAGAATTTTGATTTATTTACTCTTCCCCATACAGAATCTCCAAAATATGTTTATTTTTTCCACCGCTACGATGGCGTAGTACGATTTTGATCTGAATTCAAAATATACTGTAACCTCAAGCTTAGCTCATCACTTAGGTGATAGTAGACTTAAGGAAAAACTTAGTTATATGTATATGTAAGTAACGATACTCTGCTAATAAAACTCAATATTTACGTTAAATATCTACCTTCCTTATAAAAAGTTATTGATAAAAGCGTATTAGGTTAACGTGACAGCTTCTCTCTTAGATGCAAGCAAAAAAGAAAAGGAACACGATTTCGGACGATTGCTGCTTTTAGAGATAATTTAGTTTAAAAAGAACTCATTAAATGATGGAAGAATCGAAATTAGCCAAAAAATAGTATTTACAGCCTAATTAGAAAATGAAAGGAATCCCACGAATACAACTGAAGAACTAGGCGGAGAAAGAGTGCATTCAATTACAGACAGATTTAATTTGGGAAGTTTTTTGATGATGGCGCAAGTTGAAAATTGGTTGTGGTGTCAAATAAAACGAATGTAAGGATCTTTTATCAACTTAAATTAAGGTTTTAAGGTCTAAGCTTTATTTATTTATTGCGTCAAAAACACAAGAATAAGAGCTAATTAAACTTACTCGAATTAATTAATAAATTAGCTAATAATACGTTCAAATATGCATTAATCACCTATAAATTCACCAAATTAATCTACCCGTTTAAATATGGTAGATTACCTGCAAAATTGACAATCAGCTGTCGATACTGCCTTGAGAGGTTTTTCCTCATTGTAATTATTTTGGTGGAATATTCAGTGTTTTTGGTTTGTTTAATTATTATTAACGATATAAAGAATATACAAGGAGAAGGAGTTGCTAATTGCTAATGGCGCAATTGGCTGCTAATAATAAAGAGTTGGAGGAAATCCGTATGCGACGTTTACTGGGGATGCGCATGGGATATTCTATATCACATTTTATAATAAGAGCTGTGATAGTCATGCAAAATAAAAGGCCAAAATATGCATGCAAAAATGCATGAAAAACTCTGGAATATGCACGAAAATATGTATGAAAACATGGAAAAAAGCCCAAAATAATATTCGAAAATCTTTCAAAAAATACCGAAAATGCAAAGAAGGTAGTTTTTTCTCCTGGGCTAGTAAACATTTTTATTTTAGTTAGCCAAATATTTATAGTAATTCATTGTTGCAAGTCAAAACAAGATGTTGTTTCAGACTATCGAACGAGAAACACCGCCGTTTTTCAGTTAAAATTGACTTGTAGGTTGAGAAGGAACGTTCTACATCCACCGATGTAGCAACAGCAAATTTAAAAAATTTTATTTCACATGGTGTCAAGGCTGTTATACATATATTCATTTGAAGCGCTAGCTCGAAATATCATTAATTTCAAGCAAAGAACTATATCCAATATTCCGAGATAACACTTCTTCGAACTTCTTAAAAAAACGGTCGTCGGTCATTGTGCCTAAGATAGAATGAACTTCTTCATACAGCTCTATACACTTTTTCAATTCAAGTCCTTTCGATTCTAATATTTTGATCTTGTCTGCGATGAACATGAAGTTAGCTTTTATGAATGCCAAATCTTGTTGAGTATTGGACGCTCTAAACGTTTTTTTTTTGCTTCTCGAATACATTCCGAATCTGCATCATTCAAATAATCAACAACTGATTTTACAGCGTCAAACTTGTCAGCATAGTAATCACATGCTTGTAGCCAAGTTCCTCATCTAGTGACAATTCGTTCGGGTGGCAGTGGAATGTTCGGATTTGCTTGCTTAAACAGCTGTCGTCGAGCTGCTGACTGTGAAGGAATTTAATGGTTTTTTCAATATAAGAATTTGAACTAAAGATAAAAATAGCAAGGTAGCCTAAACTTTAACGAAGGTAGCCTAAACTTTTGATATCAACAAATTTACTTCATGGAACTTTGACCGAATAAATTCTACCAATCGATGCAATCCATGGGCAAAACATGTAACGTGTAGCATTTTTGGGAATAAAACTTGAAGAGACTTCATTGCCGAAATTATATATGCAACAGCATCGGTAGTAACGAGTATAACATTGTAATATTGAATTCCTCCAATACAAAAGAAACGCAAAGAAAAAATTAAAAATTGAGTCGTTTTTCGAGTGTTTCGGTAAAGACTTACCTTTAGGCCATAAAAGTAATAATGATTCAGTAAAAAATTTTGCGACCGTGTTAGCGTTGCATTTGTCTAATTCTTTAACGTTCAACAAATAAGATTTTCCGCGCTCGTTTTCATCGTCCAATATACCAAAAACCAAATTCGGAACTGATCTTTTTTCGATATCCGTTGTTTCATCCAGAGTAACCCAAATATGTTTTCCATCAGCTTTTAAACGCAATTTTTCAATCGATTTTTCATACAAATGTGGCACATAATTACGGCGAAGGGTACTTTGATCTGGAACTGATTCTGAAGTGTATTTTTCTATGAATTGTACTACACTCGGATGATTCACATTATTTAATGGAATGTTGGCTTCGACTAAAGTTTTACATAAATCCATAATGAATTCCGAAAGATTTGGCCCATGTTTCTGTTGATGATTTGATATTAACAATTGGCTCACTTCACATTCAGAATTCTGTTTTTTTCCTTGTTGAGCATACTTGTGTTTCACTGAATCAATGTGCTGTTTGATTTTAAATATTTTTTTCGCAGAAACCAAACAATTGCAATATGAGCAAAATAAAACTGATTTGTCCGACCGAAAAACATTGGGAAATTGGTTTTTAATACGCACAATAAGATCACCCGGCGTTTCTTTTTTATCTTTTGGCATCTTAAACCAATTTTCAATCAACCGATTACTTCAAATACTATGCAATAACTGAGAAGAATGTGATGTAACTTACTGCGTTTACTATGCATTTCATACTAACACAAGTGACGCATAGCACTTGTCGTTGTGCTTTCTTCACAAATTATAGTAACCAATAATTGCGCCAAACTCATTTCGTGGAAATTTTCGAGTCTCATTTTTATAAAGAAATTTGTCACCTCATTGGAGAAAGCAAATAAAAAAATTTTGACATAGATGGGGCATAAAATGTTATAGATCTGTTCTTTAAACGAAAGTTTATCTTCGAATTGTTTTTATTTATGTTTTGGTTAGAAGAATGATTTAAATTTCTTAAAATTACTCAAAAAATATGCAAACATATATTTTAAATCGAAATATGCTTTTATGGACGAAACATGCAAAATATGCATGCAACATGCATTTGCATGACTATCACAGCTCTAATAATAAGTAATAAGAGAACATAATTAATAATATTTAGCAAACATTTTATTATAATTATGTTTACAGACATATTTTCTTTGCCGGCATCCATTTCATTTTATTTTGATGTTTCTCCTTACATTCGTAATAATAATTATCGATAACACAGAAATCACAGAGTTGTGTGTCAAAACCTATCGTAATTATTATTATATAATCTCAGTTTTTGGGAGAGAACTTTTGTATGGGATATCGCGCTTTTTAATTACGTATTTTGAGTTAAACGCGAAAAAGTAGAACATTTACTTATATATGAACGTATTATTAGACTAAAATAAAGCTTGTTGAATAAATTCAAAAACGTATTGGAGACTAAAAGGATGCATTCAACACTTATTTCCGACATTTTCTACCTAATACGTAAGCACAAAATTATGCTAGTTGACGAAATGCTTTTACGGTTTGTTTCATCATCTTGATTTCATGCGCTTATCTTCGGTAACAGGCAACATAAAAACACGTAATCTTAAGATCCAATTACGGACGAATATGTTAAAATACATTGTGTATCGTATTTATGTTGTGCTGCATATCGCATGAAAGCAAGATTCACTTATTTACTTCTTTGTTCAGATTTTAATGCGGCATTTATGGTTGTACATTCACTTTAAGTAAATACATTAAATACTTTGTTTAGCTATAATTTGATTAGCGCTGCCATTATTCATATGTGCATGTGTGAAAGTGAATATTATGTAAACAACATCAATTCATCTATTTTTTTTTTTATCAATTCACTTCAAGAAAACCCATTCCTTCAAAGGATGATCTGATAAGTGGCTTCATTCGTCAGAGATAATATCATTGCATGTAAAAATTAATCTCTCTTATGCAACTAAGCCGCCTTGTATGATGAGGTAGATGCTGGTTGAAATTTATTCAAAGCAAAACTAAAATAATGTGAATTTATAGATGAAATTAGTTCATTGAAGTGAAAACTTCCTTAGGCATTTAAAATTGTAGCATGGAGTAAAGTGAAGTGTTCGTTGAAAGTACATATGTTGTTTTTCTTAACAGAGAATGTAGCAGTAACAGTTGTAGTAGCAGTAGATGCTCTGTTCGGCAACAACAAATATAACGAACAGAACCGACAAGTGTAGTGCGTTTCTATTCAGAGAACTTTTAAAACTGTATTTGTTGGTTGGTTAACCAAAGAGTGAGTGCTTGGGAGAGCCAAATATGTAAACAGCGCATGTAGACAACGCGACTGCATTTAGTTTTTGTAGGAAGATAAGTAAGCAACATGTTTCATGTGATGAGATAGTTTTCTTCATAAATTTGTTTGATTACTAAAAATATTTTATTTTTTGCCGATAGCCTCAGTGTTATGATAATGATGATATGTGAATTAATTTATAATAAATACAAATTAATAATAAAATAATTTCATTTTCGTAAGCTCATATACGTACATACATACTTATCCTCTGCTAATTGTCAGGCCCGTGCACGTGTTGTGTTAAATACATACCTAGTGTTTAGTTAATAGAATTAAAACTGTTAAGTGTACATATATTGTTAAATGTAACGCTAAAATAAGTATAAAAGTGAGGACATAGAAAACAAGAAATATGTTTGTATGGTTTATATGTTTATTATGTTAGAAATAAAGTTAATTCTTGAAGTAACATAACAAGATGTATGTTTCAATTTTGATATGTAAATATATGAGAAGGTTTAGAGAAAGTAGTCTAGTCAAATACTCATAGATTATTTTTAAGATTTTTTCTTAAGAAAATAAAATGCGATCGTTTTGATGTTATAGTATGTTATTAGAGTCTTAAAAAAGGTTAGGTGGCTTGTCAACAGGATTTTGGCACTTCAGTACATCTGAAACGAACAAGTTTAACTGAATTTGTAGGCTTGTCATTGGCGGACTTTTGAAAGAAAGGAATGTTTTTCATGTGGAAATCAGACGGTAGTATGAAAAGTTAGGGCTGAAAAGAAACGAAAGTAGCACCTGCCAGAACTACTGATGTGCGAAATAACTGATGAACATTTCAGATCAATCGGTTAAATAGTATTCGCTGTAGGTCCTTCTCAGATCAGAAAAATGTTGTTTTGAGAAAAAAACGTTTACAGTTTTCGCAGTGATGTCGGCATATTTTACTTTTAAAATATGTAAAAAAATAAATATTTTTTTCAATTTTTAACCAGAAATTTAATTTGACAAAAATAGCTGTTCAAGAAAATTGCACATTTTTAAACTACGATTTTCACTCTATTAAAAAATTATTTTATATTTTAGAACACATTTCTTATTAAAAGTAATAGTTGTCTCATAAAAATTAGAATGCATGAAATTTTTTATTCTTCTTATTTTATCTGTTTTTCTTTTTACAGCTGTAAAAATACTGTAATCATTAAGTAGTTAGAAAACGATTTTAACGTTTAATATTATGTTTTATAATAAGCGCCATTTTAACTCTGTAATATTCAACTTAAAATAGATTTTTATAAGAAAATAGTGTTTTACCTTCAAAATGAGGAGCTCGTGATTTTAACTCGTGAACTAAAAAACTCGTTCATATTTCTTTACATTGGCGAGTAAGTTTTTCCTTTTCATATTTACTCGTATGAAAAGCTCTGTTCTCCCTCATTTTAGCTAGAAACTAAATTTTACATATCTCTGATTGACCAACTTTTTAAAAACCGATTTTAAGTTTGAATTTGGTTTTACTGAAAATATGTTTTAATGTTGGACTATAACTACGAACCTTTAAATATAAAAGTTTCTAAGTTTTCTAAGACATTTAACTTAATATTACAATATATATCACTGCTATTTGGTAGCTCCCATTTTTATTTCAGTCACAAGTTCATATAACAGTATACTTTTTTCTTTATATATGTTCTCTCAAATTACATAGGTACACTTACTCCAATGACACTCCAATATACATATGTATACCATCTTTGTAACAATATTACGGAGGATCTGCAGAGTACTGTTCATAAAATTTTAATTTTTCTCAGACATTTAATTTGATATATCACTGCATTTGATAGTTCATATTTTTACTTCGGTCACCAGTTCATATAACAGGACAATTTTTTCTTTATATATAATCTCTAAATTTATATACATACTTATTCCAATGCCACTCCAACACACTTATACTATCTCTGTAATCATTTGACAGCGGCTCTGCAGAGTACTGTTCATAAAATTTTAATTTATCCGTTTCATATAACATCCTACTTTTTTCCAATATTATCACTCTCAATTTATATGCCCTTACTCCAATGATACTAGAACTACACTAATACCATAGCTGTAATGATTTCACAGAAGCTCTGCAGAGCACTGTTCATAACATTTTTTTGCTAAGACAATTAATTTGATAAATCATTGCTATTTGGTAGTTCAAATTTTTATTTCAGTAACCATTTCATATGCAAGCCCTTTTTTAAATTTAATCCCTCCCAATTTCCATACACTTACTCTAATGATGCTCCAATACGCTTATACCATCTCTGTAATGGTTTTACAGAAGCTCTGCAGCATGCTGTTCCGCTCCATCGTTGCACAGTTGGAAATTAGGTAGCAGTTTTCTTAGGTGCTTTCATTATTTTTTACGAAGTTTTGCTGTTGATAAATCTTTTAAAATAAAAAATTTTATGATCGTGCATTCATTCTCGTTTAGACTCGTACGGTTCATTTATTGAGAAAATTTTTTGTGTGCTCAAATGAACGATTAAATATTAATATGACGTATAAATTTGTATTCCTCTGCTGGTTAATGGGTGTCGCTTTAAATACTTTTTAACTAACCTGTAATTGTCGCTTTAAATACTTTTTAACTAACCTGTAATTAGGTGGCATGATAGCTTCAGTTGTCACTGCATTTTTTTCAAAAATTTAGTACTTTGGAGCTTTAAAGTATGCAGCTTTACTCTATGTATATACAATTTATAGTTTTATTAGCATATGACATTTTTCCTGGATAGCCAAATAAGTTTGTTTTCGTCGCATCGTGTAATGCATCATGTAATCAATCATGTGTTACGAAGAAAATTGAATTTCTGTCAAAAAGGCAACATTTTTAGTTGCAATATTCATCTGATTCACTTGATTTGGCACTCTGCGACTATTATTTATTTCCGAAATTGTATTTGGCGATTGAAGTTATTCAGGCTGTCGCTACCATTGTAAACAATATTACTAAAAAGGACATACTTAGATGGCTGGTTTGATAAGTGGAAGGTGAATATGTTAGTTTGCCTAGTAAAAAATATTTGTCACATAGTTGAAAGTTTGGTTTTATTGGAAAAAGCGTAAGGTTATACAATTGCTACACTTTACTCTAAGTGTGTGTTTCCGCAGTGCCATTCAAAGGTTGAAAAATGCATAAGTTTAAATCATTCCTATTAGATCTGTTACAAAATTTTCAAAACGGGTGGATTTTACATTTAAAGTTAATTTGTTGTGCAAGAATCTTTAATACTAAAATAAATCCAGTTCAAAAAATTCTTAAATTGAACAATTTTTTAATAAATCAAATGACGAAGTCTATGCAAGAATATCGCAAGAAGCGAAAACTCCTGCATAAAGGGTTCGGAGAGCTCACTGTACAGTATATGGCCTGGATTGATGGCGAGTGTCCTTTAAAGAATAAAATAGTAAAAAAAAAACTGGAGCAAAAGCGTACCAAGAAGATGGCTTGAATGGCGCGATGAAAATGTAAAAGGCAGGATAGATAACTTCTAGATAACTAATACATTAATTGTTACTCGCTAATGGCGACCCTGTTGAGTGCTAATAATTCTCATTTCTAAGTTGAATTGAAATACTTGTATTAATGAGCCGCCGGCATTGATAAGTTGCCCTCCCAGGTGGCTGCTCTTGTAAGCGCATTGCCCTTATGTTTTCGCGTTTTTTTGTATTTAATCTTTTTTCAAACCTTTTCTTAATTTCTTTTAATGAATGCACAATATTTTAAGAATGTTATGTGATAAAAGCGGTTTATGGCCACCAAGTGCTATGAAAAATCTATAAAATGCTCTCAGGCGTACCCCCAGAGAAATACCATATCTCCTTTATTTTTATTTTTTTTGTTTCAGATGATTCTATTGCGATCATCACTCGTGCAGCAAAATACAACTGTTTTTCGAGATAACTCTGGAGACTCATTATCACTTATTCTATTTGCAAAATTATGCAATGAAAATTATGAAAATGTTTGCGAGGGAGCCAAATCTGGACAATATGAGGGTTGTGAAACTAGTTGCAAACTTATTTTTATAAATTTTTCGACAACAACTGCTGAGGTGAGGGCTGGTGCGTTGTCGTTATGAAAAAGGAAAATCACTCAACTTCCTCGATTCAAACGAATACCACACACAAAGAAATATACCGACTACGCTGAAACTTGGCGTGCGCTCTTCCAAGAGACGCTACTAACTAAAGATAACTCGATGCCTGCCAGTAGTGCCATATTTCTGACTTTGCACGGACTTTTCAAACGACCCTCGCATTAAAAAAAAACATATTTCAAAGAAATTTAAAAATTCCTTAAATTTTTACACTACTTTGAAGTTGTAGTTTATTGTTGTGCCACTTGTTATTACGAATCAATTTATTGAATTCCATTTTATTTACAATTTCTTTGTTTGCTCCACATAACAATGCTTCAATTAAATTTTACTTTCTTTACATCTTTTTTTCAATGCCATTTATATCACTTTCCAATGAGTTTTCCATTTTCAGTTGCATCAAAGTTGCCATTTCATTATTGAAATACAACTGAGCCGTAACTCGTATGAAACTTGAAATAAAATTCAGTAAATAGGTCAGCAGTAAAATTGTTAGTCGAATGCACACACATTGAAGTTCGTGCCTTAAGTCTTTCGGTTCGTTTGACTCTCACTATCGAATACATAGTAACCAAACTGAGTTTGCGTTTGCAAAAAAACAAAAACAAAACCGCACGAAAAATAATGCAACAATAAGTAGAAACACTCAGCCGACTGAGATAAGTTAGCAACTTTGCTGCGTTGATAGGGTAATTAAAAAGGGGATAGCTGCGAAGCAAAGATTTAGAAACAACAAACAAGGAAATGCAGTTTGATGAACAAAGGAAGAAGTCAGACATTAAGTATTTTATTTGAGTGTATAGACAAAACACACACATGCGCAAAGTGCGTACGAAATGCAATCAGTGGCATTAATGCGCATTACTTAACGCGAAGTAATGCTTTTTAGGCGTTTTAGTTAAATGTTATGTAAACGGCGCTGCTGATACGACCAAGTGATTTTTCAAATGTGAGAAACCATAAAATAAATACATATTAAAAAGACAAGCAAACCATACGGTATAGCAATAAATAAATTTAATTTTTTATTTCAGTCAAATGCTGTTAAAAGCTAAGCGAAGTGCTGGGAAACAAACGAAAGGCTGTGTGCCCATCTAATATTTAGACGCCAGTATTTTCGAAGTAAATACAAAGAAAGTGTTGCAAACTGAATTTGTTTGTAAACAAACGAGGAGATATAAATCAGAAATGTAACACTAACAAAAAAAAAAAAAACGCAAAAATCCCAACATTAGTAATTCACGTCTTTAATATCTGCCTGCTCATATTTAATATAATTCAGCCCAGCAGGTGTCTGTCTGCCTATGACTTCCAACCATTGATTGATTTGTCTGCGCATGCGTTGCCGCTCGTAAATTATTTATGCCGAAATTGAGTGCAAGCGGCTGCGAAGTACTTTCTCTCATACGCATGTGCTTCCACTCTCTCTCTCTCTCTCTCTCTCTTCTAGATAACTAATACATTAATTGTTACTCGCTAATGGTGACTCCGTTGAGTGCTAATAATTCTCATTTCTGAGTTGAATTGAACTACTTGTACTATTGAGCCGCCGGCATTGATCAGCCGCCCTCCCAGGTGGCTGCTCTTGTAAGTGCATTGCACTTATGCTTTCGCGTTTTTTTGTATGGTAAATAGAGAGATTGTATGTTGGAGGGTGCGGCAGACAGGTGCGATGTTTGTCAAGTATGTGGCCAAGGTGAGTTGCTATACCGATTTAGCATAGAATTGTTGTAAAAAAGTGATGAACAAATTAATTTAAATAAAAATAAAGTTATCGATTTAAATGTAAAAAAATATGTACTTGCTTGCACATAAAGTATATGCAAAAGCATAATAATCACTTTTGTTTACGGCGCAATCGGTGTACGGCATATCAGCTCAGTAGGTCCAAAGGTTTCTCGATATCAACTGTTTGGACTTGAAATATTAAATATGGCACAAAAAGCTCTTTCGTATGCGGGCCAGGAGCAACTCGCCACTAATAATATTGAAATAATAATATATTTTTTTACAAAAAAAGTTTTAGGAATTTTGGTAAGGTTTTTCGTACTAGAAACTTTGATAGAAATCGAAGTAGAAAATTCCATTGGCAGCGAGAATTTAAAAAAGTGGAAATTTGTTCTTTTATCCACATTTAAAGGCTTTGGGCCTATCTTAAGTGACTGTACTCGTATTAAGTGCTTGAAAAAATTATGTAGACTAATAGATTGAAATCTGATAGAACACATTTTTTATTATGCTGGTCATTATTAACGGTAGCAACTTTGAAAGAAGTATTTTTGGGTTTTGACCAAAAAGCTTTAATTGAATTTTTTCCAAAGAGTTTTTTGCACTTAAATGTTGACACGAATCGGAACATAAAATTTTGCTTCGGGTAATCACTACCAAAATTTCATTTTTTTCTTGCTTTCATGGTTAACCACGCCTTAACGCTTTGGGATCAGTGCTGAGCGATTATGCTAAGTTACGTACAAAATATCGAGGAAGCGTAGACTTGAATTATTTTTTAAACATCAAAAATACATTTTCAAACGAAAAACAGAGTATGGACCGCTTTTTCCAACTAAAAGCATTTTTCTCCGTCAAGCGTTTATTAATTTTTTTTTGCTAGATTCAAATAAGTTGCTCGTGTGTTAACGTAGTTTTGTAGTTAATTTTCGTTTGACAGTTTGGTGAGAAAAAGAAAAAAAAATCAAAGGTCACTTTAAAGTGAGTAACAATTTAATGGCCCCGGTTATTAAAATTTCATAAGTTCTCTCCAAGTTATGGGTAGCATGTTTTGTAGTAAGTTGCGTAATCGTAGGTACTAAAAATAAGTTTGCCCCTCAAAGGGTTCATATTTGCACGATATTGAATTTTTTATTTTATAGTATTATATATATATTTTTTTTAATTACATTATATTTTATATTAATGTGTTTATATGTATATACCGCATATAGGCCTATATATGATATTGTAATTTTGATTCAATTATATTTCCGAATTAAGTATTATAAAATAGTAATAGTAAAGTAGTAAAAAAGTAATATAAAATAGTTTTTATTTAATCCAACAAATATATATTTAGCCATAACACAACGCCAAAAAAATTGGCTATGATTTTATCACATTCCGAAATAACCTCACTTTTTGCAGATAGGAAAAAAGCAGAATTGAAGTTCGAGTGATTCATTTTCAAAAAACGTTTACAGGGTAAAACGTAAGTACTTTTTGACAAAAAACCAACACATTTTCATGGAGTCGATATACTTACCTTTCTCGCCGAATAATACTTTCTCCAATTTTCAACTGTTTTCTATACTAGTTATCTAGTGTTTATATATGATTCCGTAAGAAAAAAAGCAAAATATAATAAAACTTTTTCTTTTTTTTCATTTTTTTCTTTTGATATTTCTTATTGATAATTAAATAAAGGTATTTCCAGAGTGAAATTTTTTTTTTTCAACGCTGTATTAATACATACAGTAAAGGGTTAAAACACTAACTAAGTATTTACTACCACTATTTACATTAAGAATTGATTGGCAACCCTATAACACATATATTTTTTTAAGGTTGCCAGGAGCATTTAATCTCTTTTTTTACCAATATTGTACAATTTGAGACATATATATTGTTTTAATTACTTTGATTTAAAATAGGTGGCAACTCTGTTCAAAACTATATTGCATTCTGTTAGACCTAATTTTTAAGTTGTTCATATTAATATTAAAAAAAAAGTTAATAAATATATTCATTTTTTATATGCAAGTAAAGTAACAATGTTTATAAAAAATATTTTTCTGAACTAAAATAATAAACTTTAAAGTATCTAATGTGAACTGGAAATTTACTTACGATGAAACCTTTCTTAAACTTTTTATATGTATGCATTAGACCGGGTCGATTTGTGGGGAGACAAAAAAATCGCCCATTGCTCTGTGAAAATCATATTCTAGTGATCAAAATAAGAAACTTTGCCGAAGGAACCATACCTCGAAAACGAACTCTGATGTCCATGACCAATGTGATCGGCAAGATGCTTGAACGCGAGGATAACTGGAATGCGGTTAAAAGATACGTTGAAGGCGTATTAAGGAGAAAAACGATAGATCTCGATGCAATACAAGAAAGCGAACCATCACAGACAGAGACATAAGAAGACGAGCCTATAGTAGCATGAAGCTAGCTATAAACAGGGTTCACCCAGACATGGGTGAATAGAATTGGTCTATTTTATGGACGTCGTTCTGGGCCCTCCAGAAGTAATGCAGAAAGTAGTCTCGTGAAGGGAGTTTTCCCAGAAGAGGAAGAGGGATTGTTTTAGTGGCCACACCACTCGACGCAGTAAACGACGGTTGCTGCAAGTGCGAAGTCATTTGAAACCCCTTCCTCACACACCAAAAATAAAAAACCTATGAAACCTGATTTTCTATTTTTTTTCAGTATTTGTTTGTTTTCATTGAAAAAGTTGCAAGACCCACAAATTGAATAATTCTCCCAGTTACAATCCCACAAATTGTATAATTCTCTAATGGAGCAATAAGGTTTCTTACAATTTTGTTACCTTTAAATAAACTTAAACATATTTTTTATTTCGTTTTTTTTACTATTGAATGAAAAGAAAATTTTGTAGTACATATATTTTTACTTATATTTATTATACCTATGTAACCGGAATTCTAATTTTGTCAAATTTTATTGAGGGTGGATTATCTGTTCGCGGATGTCGCCACCTTCTATATTCTCACCACCGCGCCAAAAACTTCAGTAGGGACCATTAATCAAGCCCAGGAAAATATTCGTATAAAGAGAATGAGCCCTCAGAATTTATTTGGCCGTTTACAAGTCTCTTCGGCGTACCTTGGGTGTACTAATCCCTACGAAAAACTTCCCGATTATTGCCAGCGCGCCCAGTATATGAAGGAGTATGTCTGAGCAGCTAAATATATAATAAGATTTCTTTGTGATTTATAGTGCCAATTTCCCGTGAAGTTATCAGCAGACGCACTTTTTGTTTTAAGTCCGTCAAATTCGCGTAAACGGTTAAATCACGAAGCAAAAGAAGATTTCGTGACCGTTTATAGTTAGTTTTCTGACTCTATTTGAAATAATCGAATAAGAAAAATTAATTTAGAAACGGCCTTGTTCTGTATAAGGAGTTGAAAAAAAACTTCGTCACTTAATCCATATATTTTTCTATTCATCAACTTATGAGTCAGAACGCAGATGTGCTTTTGATTGCATTTTAATAATGGATACGCCATTTAATTATTGGTTGCATTGGTTGCAAAGTATTTTTAGTGTTTGTTACATAAAGTAACTCAAACTCCTTTTTAAAATCCATGCTGCTTTCCACTCAAGTCAGCGCCACTCAATGCAGCTCAAGAATTCAAAACCAACTCGTTTTCAGCCCAGCAAAGCGCTTTGCTACACCAACAGAAAACAGTTGAGCATTTGACGGCAACGTGAACGGTTTAAACGAAAACGAATAGCGGTTAAACGTTCGGCTACGCATCGAAATAAAGCAGCCAGTGGAGTAATATTGCTTTAGCCAAGTGCTGATGTATTGGTGAAGTGAGACAAAGTAAGACGGCCAAGACCCAGAAAGTGCACGAAAGCGAGTCAATAAAGTCAATAGTGCTTGCGATAGTAACAACAGTTATAAGTTGCAGCAACAGCAAGAAGCAATCGAGTTTCAATAAAATGAGCATTGCACAAAAGCAATAAAACCGTTAATAAAGTGCGTATGGGCTTGTGTGTGTGTTCATTTGTTAGTGTGCGTGCGAACGTCCGTTAAATTGACATTAGAAAATGAAATGGCTAATATATTTTTTTTATTACTTTGAGCAAATTGTGCCTGATCTATAGTACGCGCATATGCCAATCGGAGCGATGTAATGAAAGCGGCCTTTACAAATATTTTATGTAGTGATTGCTTAAGTTGTTTCTGTTTTTGTAGTCGTTTTTTTTTTGTGCTTTTGTTTTTGATCTACTAAAAAGGCATAACTGAATTGGTTGAGTGATGATGGCTGGCGGTGCGGCTTGTCGATTCAATTGATGGTCGATTGCACTGTTCGCAACGGTTGAATTGTTAGGTCTCGAATCGGCCTGAAATGCTTGACTTGGCCAACAGTTCAGTGGGTAAATGAAATAAATGAATAACAATTAATATAACAGTGGCGGCAGACGAGTGCAAAAAAGAGGCAAAAAAAAAACAAAAATGCAAGGAGAAAAACTATTAGCATGAAATCAACATTTTTAGCGATGAATTCGATGCGATGTTGTTTTTAAAGAAATAGCAATTTGAAATAAAATACCGTTAAATGAATTTAGGGGACTTAATTTTTATTAGCTGCTTAATTCGCTAAAAGTGAAAGCCCATGACTAAGACATGCGAGATATTCCACTTTAGAAATCACTTACAAATATAAAATTAAAAGAACAAAATAAAAGCAAATGTAAAAAAATAAATAAAAAATAACAAAAAGAAAATAAATTGAAATAAAATCAGTCTAATTAAAATAAAACAAAATTAAATAATTACGTTTCAATTAAATGTATTTCTTACTATAAGTATTGATAATATTTTATAATGTTTTTTGCGGATGAGGATGTTTCAAATGCCTGACGCATCATTAAAATTGTCGTCGCATCAATGGTATATCCGGAGACTAAAAAAATTGCTGTGCTCCGAAAGCATTTGGGTTGCGTAAATATTGATTTCACAAAAGTTCCATTAGTACCATTGAGTGACTTTTCCTATTAGCCTTATCTTTTCGTCCTTTATTTCGCGCGCTGCAAGTTTGCTAACTCCTTCTTCCATCCTCTCGTTCTTTAATGCCCACAACTTTTTCCTCTGAAGCTAGCCCTTCAGAATCTTCAAATCTTCTTCAAATCTATCGACACTGAACCACTTATCACTAACAGCTGGCTCAGCTGCCGTTGGTTGTACCGATACTAGGAGGTTGCACCGGTGATTTGCCTTTAGCACATTTGCACACAGTTCCGCTTTGTATAAGAGAATGGAAAGCGTGTTAGCCATCATTATCTCCCGTTTACTTTGGGTTGGCCCCCCTATATTTGCCATCAGTCTACTGAGTAGGGATGCCATCTTGAATCCAGAAAGTCGTGTGCCTAGGTAGTTTACGATATTTTTTTCTTGGTTAGAAGTATTAGCTCCTTTTTCTCTGTGGCTTATTTGAGGATCTGTGAATTTAGCCACGTTTGTGCTCATATCACGACTTGGTTAAGTTTCCTGCGAGGTTCTTCAAAGTTTCGTGCTGTGATAACTGCGGCGATATCGATAACGATATCGATATCCACAAGCTGGGGTCAAGAATTGATCCTTGTACCGCTCCAGATGTGACGTTTATACAACCATGCGTTGGAATATTGCAGAAATTTTGAACTTTTGCTCTAAGGCGGCTAATATATGCACTAGGCCGGGTCGATTTGTGGGGAGGCAAAAAAATCGCCCATTGCTCTGTGAAAATCATATTCTAGGGATCAGAATAAGAAACTTTACCGAAGGAACCATACCTCGAAAGCGAATTCTGATGTCCCCCAATTTGGATCGAACTTTTTAGTTTCTTTTCTATAACTCACTTAAATTAATTTTTTCGTTTACATATGTTCTGACTAAATAAATTTCTTAAGAGAAAAAATAGATATTATTATAAATATTTTTATAAATAAATAAAAATAAAGAAAAAACTTAGCCATTTAGCTGATTTTTTCATGTAAAGGCCAAAAATGGTGATGTTTTGAAATTGGGAGACATCAGAATTCGTTTTCGAGGTATGGTTCCTTCGGCAAAGTTTCTTATTTTGATCCCTAGAATACGATTTTCACAGAGCAAGGAGCGATTTTTAAATCGACCCGCCCTAATGTGCACCCATCTCGTGCTTAAGGTGGCAAGGAGACTATGCTTTTGGATTGAATACTGCTCTGTTGCGCTGCTCCTACGCTGTTTATGACAGTTTCGATTGCCTCTATTGTAGACCTTTCGCATCTTAAGCTGTCTTGCTGATAGTCCTCCGGCATTATCTGTGGCTGCGGCCAGTCAAGGCTTGATCAGTCTCTCAACAAGCTTCCATGCTATCTCGAGCAAACATAATGGCCGATATGCTGATGGAAGTTTCGGGTTGCCTTTCCCTTTGCTTAATGGCACGATCTGCTGCTATTTTCAGATTTCTGGGAAAATTCCATCTATTCGACAGCTTTGTACATGTCTGGTAAGATTTGTGGTCACATTCTTGCAATCTCCTTGAGAGCTTCTGCGGGAACTCCATCTGGCTTAGGTGACTTGTTGTTTTCGAGGTTGCTCGCAGCTGACTGGAGCTCCTCACTGGTGAATAGTGGATACTCTGTTGTCACATTTACTTGGCACTCAATGCGTTCTCTGAGTTTATGACTTGGAAAGAGTTCTTTTACGGTGTAATCCATCGTGCTTGAGTTCAGTTCTGGTAGAGGTAATCCCAGGCGCTCCCAGTTTCTTCATCACAATCTTGGGCACAAGTCCCCAAGGGGCCCTATTTAGATTTGCCCGAAGTTCCTCCAATTTTACTTTCTTGCTTCTGGAATAGCGGCCCTAGCTGCCTTTTATCATTCCTATGCCTCTGCGCCCCAGTCGCGCAAGTACAAATAAAATACAATAAAATAAAATAAAATTAATTAAAAATAAACAATGAAATAAAACAAAAAGAATTTATAAAAAATAATCAAATAAAATTAAAAAAAAAAAAAATAAAGTGAAGCAAAATAAAACAATCTAAGAATATTTACATTAAAAAAAGTTAAATAAGTTTTGAAACAAAATGAAGTCCAACAAAATTAAATAACTAAATAAAAAGAGTAATACTAAAAAAACTATTTAAAATAATTATATTGAAAAATTAATTAACAAAAACTAATAAAAACCAATCAAACTCCGATGCTTAACTCTGGAGTAAAAGGAAAAAAATGCATATGTATATATTATATTCAAATAAAATACGCAACAGAAAAATATGAAATTAACGCATTTAACGTATACAAAAACTGCCAAGAATCGACTGTTTAACGAGCGTGCCCCAAATTCAGCCGAAATAACCTCTCGCGCATTAGCGCCAAATTACTCATACGCCACCGGTTATACAACGTCATTTGGCAATATTAAAGTTTGTTGGTTAAACCGCGAAAAATTGAAAGGCCAGGCAAAATTTCATATGCAAAGCTATAGGCAAAAAAGCGATAAAAAAAATTATAAAATTAAATAGAAAATTCGAAAGGAGTGTTGGGTCCAGTCACTAGCACCAAACACAAATGGCCATTACAAAATAACAATAACAGTTCGGCTGCAGTTGCGGTTGCGATTGCGATTGGAACCCAAAGTGACAGTGTAAGCGCTATAAACAAGTGAAAAATAAAAGCAAAGCTTTGCAAACTTTGTAGTGCAAGCGTTTATTGTTTTGTGCAACTTTGCAACCGTATGAGGTACTAGTGACTAATGCAAAGCAACAATTGCAGTTAGAGGTGTAGTTAGTAGCAATAAAATCTGTTTAGCTTTTCAACTATCATATGGAGTTTGTAGCTGCTGCCGCCGGTCGACCAATGCAGACTTAGTTGCAACGAATAGCAACAGTGTTTATATATACATACATGTGTGTGTATGTGTGTGTGAGTGTTGAGTCGCTTTGCTCACAGCAGGAATTTCTAGTGGTTTACGCACGTTTAGCTACTACTTGCATATTGACGACTGTGAATTTATACAACAAATACAAATATGCAAACATACACATATGCGTATGAGTATATGTGTGTGTGCTTTGATCTCATATGTGTGCAATTTAATTATCTCTCGTAACTTTTTTCTACCCATAAATACTCGCATATATTTATCAATTTGTTTTCTGGTTCGTTCGCGCTCGATAAGGAAATCCGCATGTTCGCCATAAATTGACTAACTACGCGGGACAAGTATTACGAGATTGCCAACATTTCCAACTTTTGCGGCAGCAACAAGCGAAAAAAGCCGCATTGTTGCAGAGTTGTTGTGCAGTTAGTGGTTTGCTTGTTTGTTTGATCGGTTTTCTTATTTTCCACAGCATCCCATAGTTTGGTGGTGTTGTAGTAGATTTATAATTGCAAAAGTGACAGCAAACCACAAGAAATCGATACGATAGCAGCTAACAAATACCGTTAATTATAATCTATGCATTTGAGTTTAATGCAGCAAGTAACGTAAGACGACGCCAACAACAACGTACATACATACAACGAAGGCAATAAAAGGAAACTGGGCTAATTTTCCCAAGCGGTAAGTTGCTAGTTATCAGCAGCAGTTGCTCTTAAATGCTTACATTTATATTCCAGTATAGCTTACGCCAATAAGGAAGGCAATATATTTGAAATGCTTGAATGTGTAAAAAATAAATGGCATACAAAGTTACAAGAAAATATTAAATCAAACACAAATCTTAGTCTACAAATTTCATGCGAATGACGCTGTAATGAAATGCATGAAATTACGTATAAATGAGAGTATAATAAGAGAAATGGGAATGAATTGGAGTGGCTAATAAATATGCATACAAAAAATAAAACAAACTGAGTCGTGCCTCAAACCGATGCTTATGTAATAATTGTGGGCATGGACTAGGTTGCGGTAAAAAATTAAGGAGGCGGAGAGGTGGAAAGGCATGTGTTAAACTGTCTAGCGTGGCACTATGCATTTTTAAATGTTTACGATTACGGGATTTTCGCGATCCCGTTATTACAACATTAATCTCGGTTTTTCGCCTGATTTAGATATTCATTATTTTGCGTAGAGATGTAAAAAAAAGAAAATTTTGATTCCGGGATTATTGGGATCTCGTTATTACAAGACTAATCCCGGAAATCTTATGATGAAGATACGAGTATTTTTTGTCTGGCATAGGGATGTAAATTTAAAATTTCGGGATCTCGTTATTGCAATCCCGGAGTTTCGGGATTCGGGACTTAGATATTCATTATTTTAGAAGAGCTTAATTTTAAAAAATTGCATCAGTATTGTTTGAGAGGTTCCCTTATTCTATAAAAAAAAATTAAAAAAATGGACTATGAACACCTTCTGGCTGGTTGCAAAACGGGGAGACTTAATGTGCTGTAGAAGCTATAATATTGGTTAGGTTGGTTAGGTTAGGTAGTGATGGTTACCCAGAGAGTGGGCTCACTTGGACGAAAGAGTTTGGCTCATCCTTTGTGTTAACATTGCAAGAGGGGGAAAAGAGGTGAAGGAAAAGGACGATAGGACGAAGGGAAAGGGTTGGGGAGGGTTGAGTGTTTGTGGACTATGAACGGTGACTGGTCTGCGGTTGTGTTAACCTCTCTATGCTGCTGATGAAGTTCATCAGTTTTTTGTTATCAAGACCCGCTATATCAGCAGGCGCAGAAAAGAACTGAGAACCGAGATGCTTGAATTTTAGTGCCGCGAGAGCTGGCAGCTGAGGAGCAGGTGGTGAGATGATTCTACCTCATCCTCCATACAGCTGGCGCAAAAAGGGCTCGAAGTGATTCCGAGTCTCACGGCATGTGTACCCCGCGGGCGGTGACCCGTGAGGATGACCACGAAATTTCAGACATGAGATTTCGTCATCGTCAGAATATCCCTCGAACGCCTCCTATCCAAACGTGGCCAGAAGGACTTCGCGAACCTACACGTTCGTGTACTTACCCAGCGCTCGCTGAGTTGGTGCAGAGCCCATCCTTCCAGAAGTAGAGTGCAGGTTGTCAAGGGGATCCCGATCCTCTCCTTTCGCGGACACACCGCCTCACAGGTCCCTTGTCTGGCCAGCTCGTCGGCTTCGCAGTTTCCAGCAATGTCACTATGGCCAGGTACCCAAACTATCTTTATATCGAAGAACTCTGATGCCATCGAGAGAGAGAGACTAGGCATTCTCTGACCAGTTTCGAGTGCACCATAATAGAGCCTAGGGCCCTAATTTCCGCTTGGCTATCGAAGTAAATATTTACCTTCTTAATAGTTATTCCGCTAGTAAGTAGCCAGTCAGCTGCTTCTTTAATTGCGGCCACCTCTACTTGGAACACATCGCAGTGATCCGATAGCCTGAATTTTTTGTTTGGTGGGGAGCTCTTTACAGAAAACTCCTCCTCCAACTCTGACGTCCAACTTCGAGCCATCCGTGAACAGGTTAACCAGGCCCTGTCCCCAAGTGCTGCCCCCGGTCCACTCCTCCCTTGATGGAATATGGGTGGAGAAAGTTCCGCTTGGACTAAGCGAAGGCACGCACTGATCCGTCGACGAGGGGGTGAACTTAAAGTTTCTGAGGATGATTGAGTGCCCATATGTGAGATTGAGCTTATAGCCCAAGTCCTTCAGTCTAATTGCGGTACGTGCAGCGGCAATTCTGCCTGCGATGTCTATAGGTACCACATTTACATTACATTAAGCGCTAGAGTGGGAGTAGTTCGAAGCGCCCCACTGATTCCAATGAGTGCAGACCTTTGAACTCTCTCTAGCTTTTTAACTGATGTCGTCCTCTCTAGTGAATTCCACCAGACAACGACTCCATGTAATAAGATTGGCTTTATTATGGTATTCTAGAGCCAAAATACAACTCTAGGCGAGAGTCCCCATCTTTTGCCAATTGCATCCTTGCATCTATACAAGACGATTGTTGCCTTCCTTACTCTTTCGTCAATAATATTGGGAATTTCCGCATGAAAATTTCACAGTACATTCTTTAGAAAAAGATATTCATAAAAGGAGTTTTTTCAGAGCTTAAAGAATAACCGTTAAAAGATAATAAAGGGTTTTTAATAAGAGGTGTTATTTTGATATTCACAGAAAAATGCTATTTTTTAATATAAATGATAGGATGTTCATTTGATTATAAAGAGGAAGGTATGCCATAATCAAATTGCAAATTGGCTGCCCTATGACCTCGATAGCCTCACAAATTCCATCTTTGAGGTCTTGAATCGACCTTGGGCTGTTGGCGTAGACCTTCTCTTTCACGTGGAATCAAAGAAAAAAGTTTCAAGGTGTTTAATCATAAGATCTCGGTGGCCAATTGTGAGAGATAACACGGTCCGGAAACTTTTCCCGTAAAATATCAATGATTTCGTTGCTTGTGTGGCACGTAGCGCCGTCTTGTTGAAAATAAACGTTGTCCAGATCAATACCATCCAATTCCGGCCATAAAAAATCGTTAATCATCTCATCGATAGGGCAATCCATTCACAAATAACACCTGTTATTGGAAAAACCTTTATAAAAAAGAAATATTGTTGGAATACACATTTTTTTATTATAATCTGGTAGATAATTTCATGGAATATATTTTTTGAATTTGTTATACGGGATATGTTCGCCGCGGATACGAGTTACATGGTCCATTCGATCAGTCAAATTTTTGACTACTTTTCTCAATAAATCTAAGTAATAAATCGAAATGAGACGATAGCCAACGAGTAGGATAGCCATTTGGCTTTAATTCTTGCACGAGCTCTTTTCAACTCCTTTCAAATCCCCCCTTTTCTCATGACTTAGCACCTTCGGTTCCCTTGGACTACTTTTTGTTCCCCAATTAGGAGAAATGGCTGGCGGAAAAAATATTTTACTTAAACGAAGAGGTGACTGACTTGCACTAATCCTATTATTCGGAAGGGATCATCAGACTAGGACAGCGTTTGACCAAGTGTATAAGCTTACAAAGAGCTATTTTTGCACGGACTTTTCAAAAGATCCTCGAATATTTCAATCAGGAACCATAGTTATGCCTGAGTCTAAACGGCAACGCGATTACAGAAATTTTATTATATCTAAATTTTGTGAATTTCAAATCAGTTGGCGCGAAAGTTATTAAGTCGAAAGTCTACCGAAATTCTTTTTGGTGTAGACATGGCGTACTGTAATACTTCCCATAGTAATGAACACGTGAGTAATGCCAAGAGTCACTTAGCCTATGTTTCATGATGGAAAGGCCAGCACTATTTTGAGCCAGTAGAAGGATTTATGGTTTTTCCAAAGGCGTATAGAAGCCACAGTTGAACAAAAGAAGAAGTGAAGGCAATATTTCCTTTCGTCATTGCCCAGTAATTTACAAAACTAAATAAAAATATATTAGAGAAAAGTTTCTGAAAAATTGCATCACAGATAACAAGTGATTCAAATAGGTTTACGTGTACCCTAGTATTTTAGTGTAGCAACTTAAAAAAGTGTCGCAGTATGCACTTACTTATCTACAGTCCTATTTAGCTACTTATTTGCTAACTTACCTTCCTACAAATTTGTACATCAGATTTCCAGATTGGCCTACAAATAAAATAATAAAAATGGTATAGAGGATTGTTTTCGCATATAAAATATTCTACATTCTGCCCAATAAATGGCAATCTTCTAGGAATTTGGTGAGAAAACTGCAACATCTAAACCCTACCTTTTAGTACTAAAAAATTATTACTTCTTATTCTACTGTTTGTTATACCATATTTAAATAGTTGAAACTATGTCTAGTTCTTCGAATAAGTCAGAAAATAATTTGTAGTTTTTCCATTCAGTATTAAATACCTGAATTGTTTATTTATAAATTTTCTTTGGTTTCCATACAATTTTAGCATTCACAGCGCATAACAAAGGTTGAGCGCCATCTTCATTGTCTGATCGAGTGTTCTACGTAAAGAGAGTTCCAATTTTTTGGCATAACAGATTACGAAAAGAATAGTACTAAGTGAAATGTAAAATCAGGTCTTGCATCAATAAGCTCCCGCATATCTCTTTACCCCAACAAAGGAATAATAAATCAACTGCATGCAGCGTAAACAGGGCCGTGGAGAGAGTATTCGGACCCCGGGGGAAACTTGAGATGCGGGCCCCTTCAAATTTTTTTTATTTATCAAAATGCATGTTATGTTATAGTGAAATAACATTTAAACATTGAAAAACTCATTGATAAAATTTTTGATAGAATTAATTATGAAATATTGATTAAAATTAACTTTAGAAAACTCTTCAGCAGATCTGAAATAAAAAACGCAGCTGAAAAAAGTTTAAATTTTTTATTCATTTTGTGAGCCTTACAAATATTTGAAAATGGCTGCCACTATGCTTAGAATTTTCCTTTTCTTGCTTTAGCTGAGGCAAAAGCTTTTATAATATCATCGAAGTCGAGTTTCCTTGCTAACTCAGATTCCAAATACAAAGTTGCCAATCCTGTTACTCGACTCTGAGTTGAACAAGAACGATGGTAGTCTTTGATCCTTGATAAAGCGCTGAACGATCTTTCGGTGCCGGCAACCGATACTGGCAGGGTGCAGAATATTCGCAAAGCAATGCAGATGTTCGGGAACAGAGTATCTAAGTTTTTAGCTGTGATGGCATTCAACAAGTCGAACGGAGGCATACAACATTCCGAATTTCCAGTAAAATTCGCCTTGTACACACTCTTCAAGTGACACATCTCATCACTGAGATTTCTTCCGACACATCAGAAGAATATTTTTTAGCAAAATTTAGAGCTGCTGTCTTAAGTTCTGCTTTTTCAATTTTAGGAAATAGCCACAGGAATGAGAAAATGTTGTTTATGTTTTTAATTGCACTAAACCGATTTTCAAATCTTGAAATCAATTTCTTCGGCTGTCATATTTTCCGCTGAATTCTCAGGTTCTTCATCATTACGTTTTTTCTCTCGGCTTGCTGGTAATGTTGACGAAGAGTTTGGCAAACCTTTTGCAACAGTTTGACATTCTTTTAAAATCGATCCCCATTGGCTGCGTAACAATTGTAGATCTGCTACTAGGCATTCGAGATTCTTTACCTCAACGTCAATCGTTGCTTCTTTTCTTTGTAAAATCAAACTGACGTAGTTTATTGCTGTGCGAATCTTGAACCATATGGAAGACATTAAGACACATTCAAATTTACTTATGTACTTAATAATTCCATGTACACTGGATTGTCATAAATATTCAAAATAACTTGTTTTATGAAGTATCTAAAATGCGAAAAGTGTTCACTGGTTCAGAACGTATATGTTTTAAACTCAAAATAATTGACAAGATTACCAGAATGTAACGTTATTTCACATAGCAAACTTTTCTTGAAAGGGGCCACGCATTAGTTGCCGAAACATAAAAAAATAAAATAGAAGTGTGAAATTGACTGGGGAAACGAATTTAAAAAATTATTTATATAATAACATACCCAGTGAAAAATCAAAAATTTCTAGTCTATAAAAAGTATTATTGCTATCTCTACATTTAATTTTTTATCAACGTAAGGACAAATTGCTTTAAAGAATAACTACGTTTCAAAATTGGTCTTCATTTAAAATACAACTATCTAAATTTAATCTAATCATCACTATAATTATTAATTACCTTATAAATCAGTAGCATAAAATGTACCATTTTAATAAGAGCTCAATAATATACACTTTTGTATCACCATATTATATTAATTCTTTGTAATCGTGATCATAACATTCGATATGGTGACACCAAAAAAAGTCTGTTACGGAACTCTGGTAGAAGTATTATTTACTACAATATATTTTTAAAGCAGGAAATTTCTTGGAATTACCCTCGAGTCCGGGCCCCTCTGAAAACTTGGGGCCCGGGGGAAAAAGTACCCGATCCCCCCCCCTCTCGTCGGGCCTGAGCGTAAAGATTCTGCTTTCCTGAATCCATATTGAACCGCAAGCTTATTTATGCCGGAACTCACACATTTGCCATTTTAACTATGCGATAAACTCATTTGTGATTTTAGCCAATCATAATGGCTATGACTTTTGAAATTATGAAACAATTAAATCTTGATTTCACAATTTGCTTCAGTAAATGCAAAAAAATCCTTTGAATATATATCGAAATTGACATTTCCTCTATTTTATATCTTCCATTTTCCATTTATCGTTTCTTATATATTACATTTTCCGCACGGATTTTAATAACATCCGCGCAAAAACCACAGCATAGCTATTGAATATGAAAAATCAGGTATGTTGCTTGAGTCTTTTGTTTTCAAGACACGTTTTTTCTCGTTTTGGCAATATGTTGCCTTTTTTGCTTAAAAATATTGCTGTTACTTATAACCAACATATCCATTTCCTTTAAGTAAATGTAATAAGCTGAAAAATGAATAAGTACTTGTTATGGTTACCACATTTTCACAGTTTTTTAGTAGTTTAGAGTAATAATAGAAATTATGAATATTAATTTACTGAAGGAAGTAGGTAATTTGTGGTAATATTTTAGAGTGTGTAAGAAAAGGAGTTAATAGGATCGGTAATAAAAAAAAACTGATTAAACGTAGGAATTATTTAATTATAATTTTATTGTATTTGGGAGCATAACCAGGTTCTACGCCTCCATATATGCAAGTAAATAAAACGATAGCAGTTTTCATTGTTAGTAGATGGTTCAATTCATGGTTTATTTGTTTAATAATCTAAAAATGCTGTATTTCTTAGAGACTACGAAAAACAGATTATTGCTAAGCTATTAGACTTATAATTTAGTTACTTATTTAATTTTAATGAAGAAAATGGGAGAGGTACTAAATTCTGCTTTTCAAAATTCTTTTGGATGAAAATTCTGTAAAAATAAAAAAAATAAAAATTCTGTCCAGCCTAAATTCTTTTGGTTCAATATTCTGTATATTATTTAAAATTCTGTATGATCAAAATGATGGAGAACTGAAATTCTGTATATTAAAATTCTGGAATCAAAATTATTTTCGATCAAAATGCTGTAAAAATATAACCAAATGAGCAGATAACCTGATAAGCACATTTATTTTATGAATAATGGAATTCTGATTTTATAGAAACAATGGTATATATATTGTACATACGTCAATTAAAGAAAAATTCAAAAATTCATTCAAAACAAAAGTTATTACACTATAATGGCGAAACAATTATTATATTATTAAATTTTTAGCAATTCGCTTTAGAAAAGAAACATGCCTAAATATAAGCCTTTTTTTTTGTTATTCTTTTAATTCTGTTGTTTGCTTTTACAACCGTCTTCGTTTGACTAATTTTGTGACCATTTTGAATTTTAGCTAGTTGTGCTTTCGCACAAATCAGCTCGCCTTTTAGATCATTAATTAGTTTGTACAACCCTGAGTTTCGCTTCCCAACAATAACTTTTAACCGACGATGCCAAGCCTCAATACTGTTTTGCGTTCTGGGGAAAGCGATATTGGACTCATCGTGCACTGACCAAAATTTTGGTGGTATTTTGGCTGGGAGTTGTCTCGAGCTATGTAATTTCTTTCAAACCAAGAGCAAAACTGTTTTGTATCTTCGTCTTCAAGAGTACTATAAAGTTGATTATAGTACTCAGAGACTTCGTCGTGAGACAAAAAAAGCCAGAGCTTTTAACATTCTAATATGTAAGGAAAAATATGAATCATTTCGATATTTCCGAACCAATCTGCAAACAAAAAAAATTAAATATTCAGTACTTTATGGTAGTTGGGATGGAATTGTTCAGTATATCAATGTATTACACAATATACCTTTCTTTTTCTATTTTACGCCAAATTATTTGACTAAAATGAAAGAAGCATCCTTGCAATCTCGTATCGGGAAAATATTTTTTGGCAGCCGATATAATACCTATCTCAAAGTCACTAAGAACTCGTTTTGTATTTAATTGTATGCCATATCCTCGAGTAAATTCAATGAGCTCAATGAAAAACGTCTCATAGCTGGTAAGTGATTTCCTGCTCATAATGCAGAATACGAGAGGTATTATTTGCCCTTCAACCGGACCATGTATGGAAAAGAGTTGTCGCATAAAGATAGGCACCACATCGAAAGTGCCATCCATGATCCAACAGTCGCTTTCATCAAGCAATTGCAATGATGATTTAGTACCACATATAATCATACATTCATTGTGGAAATATTTTTCTGACAAAATAAAAAGTTCATTTTCCAAAACATACAAACTTAATGGAATATCTATTTCTTCTATCGAATTTGGTTCACGAAGTCCTACTTTCGCTCTTTTTATCCTGTTAATTTTTTGCTTTTGAACACTTTTCGTGGGTAAATAGTCACGGCTGACGGAAATGGTCTCAACAACAGATTTCTGGATTATTTGGCTAGTAGCCAGCAAGCTTGATTTCGCCAACTTTTTCACCAAATTATTAGCTTTTACGACATTGACCTCATCTGGAAACGGTTCATGGGAGTGATCCTTTGAATACTTTGTAATCGTATGCACATTTTCAATAAGTGTTGTAACACGACGCGAACGACATTTCTTTTGTATTCTTTTAGAACAGGCCCAATTATATGTTTTTTTTGTAGATTGCGCCAAATAAAAAAAATATCCGTCAACACAGAGCATATCTTTACTTTTATTAGACTTAACAAGAGAGAATTTCACCATATTAAACACAGTCAATATTTATTTATACAAAAACTTTTATTATTTCTTTAAATTTGTAATTTTCCCAAACTTGATTCATGCACGTTGGCCAGCCACTATCAATAGAACTAATCGAAACTCTCTTTGTAAACTTATTTGACCTGCTGTAAACGAGAAGCAAAAACAAGACCGCTGGGTTTGATTCTGTCGTTGTCGTATTGTGTTTCTATAAATTTTACAACAAAAAAACGTACAATGAAAGAATGGGAATTGATTAAAACAGTTAGGTATTTGAACGAAGTATACAGAAAATATTGCAATTATTCTACAATACTTTTCAGCACGGTTGCTCGAATTTCATTCACATTGTTTCTGAAGCTATAAATACATACAAACATATGTACATTTGCTTTATGTAAATCTGTTTTGATAATATAGGAAACCATGGGTCAAGACAAGTCATGTATTGACAGTATTTAGTTTTGCAAAACTCTATATTGAAAAATCGGAAGAGCATATGGAAAAATAAAAAAAACGCGCACTTTTTTCATTGACTACTTATTTTTATTTTTGTCTAAAAATAGCCATTACTGTCTGTAGGGCACAAAAAACATGAGGTCGAAGTGTAAACCTCTTATAAAAATATATTGTTCGTAATTTTCGGTTTTCACTGAAAAAAAATTATATTTTTAAAAGGAAAAATTTTAACAATTCAAAGAAAAAAAATAAATTTCCAATACCGTTGTCTCGAAAACTTAAGCCAGTTTAGCAAACAGAAGGCCCCGGTTTATTCAATGAACTATCAACACCTTTGTTCAAATTTTGAGTTTGTAGAGTGTTATCAGTGCATTATCACAAAAAAGAAACATTTCCAGAGGATTTGAAGAGGACCAAAGCAAAATTTTCCACTCCGTTATGTTCCCTACTTTTGCTTTTACTTGCTGCCACGTCAGGGTTTTGTTCACAGATTTTATTTCACTTTCGATGCAACGGCAGACGGGCTCATGGTCTAGGGCTACCAGAGATAGCAGCAAAGGGGGTAGATGAAATACCAGCAATTGTTAAATCAATGAAGACTCTATGAGAAACTTTGTCGAAGGCTTTCGAAAAGTCAATGTAAATATGATCGACTTGGACACCAGTCGAGAAAGAATCAATGCTGTATTCACTAAAAGCAGCCAGATTAGATAGACCAATGTTGATTTGGGCAAATTAAAGAGTTAGCCGCAACGCTCAGTTTTCCATTGATTGGGTGCTAAAAAATTTGGAAATAGTCGATAGCTTTGAAATAGGCCTGTAAATGTCTATTGTAATTAAATTTGTATTGCTACTCTTAAAGGAGGACGTAATCGATGAGAGCTTCCAGGCGTCAATGAAACTCCCGACGATAAATATTTTTTTCTTATTTTTTGCCGATGAGGAGGTTTAAATGGCCTAACGAATCATCGAAGTTACCGACGCGGCGATGGTATGTCCACAGACTAAAAAATTTCCCCTCATTAGAAACTGTCGCCCACACTGGAACCGCTTTCGCATTACTTCAAATAGGCGTTCCATCTTTCTCATTACAAAGTCTATGCTTTTTTGCACTCAGGTCCCGCTTTTTCATGTGATAAATATTTGTTGAATATGATTTATGTTCCAATACTTCAAAATTATCAAATGTTCGGGCTAAATAGAAGAAAAGTAAGAGTCGTAAGTTGCAAAGAAGCAGCAACGCACCATTAAGGGTTAACAACACTTTTAAAAATATGGGCCCGCGTAGTAGGCATGATATGACGCCAACCGCATGATAGTCACGCACCATAATCATCTGTCACTTTTCGTGTCAAACATTTAAAAACAACATAAATGCATGGCAGCAAACAAACACAATAATAAATAAGAGTAAGAAAATTGTAATAAAACCGCTGAATCTATAAAATATAAATATTACGGAAAATACAACTTTGCCGGGTACAAAAATTTAATAAAACAATTAACGGCCAATTTACGCGCTGTGTGGAAAAGCCATGAATGGATATATGAAAGTGAATTTGTGTGTGTGCGTGGATTGCGTGTTTGCGTTAAGTGCACTTACGTGACGTCAGATATTTATTGTTGTACAATTAAATTACGTCGCCACTTTACATAATCACAATAAAAACCAATTTGAAGCAAAAATGGAAAAAAATGAAAAAAAGTAATTAAAAAATAAAAATAAAAATGCAATATCACAGCCAAACTAACAATACTAAATAGTTAAAATATATATCTACATGCACACATATGCACACACACGCATACATATAAAGCAACAAAGAAATAAACGCTCGTCAACATTTTAATTTCCATTAAAATGGGCGTACCAAACACTTACAAGCATACACACACACATACATACATACATACATATGCACACATAACATTTATTAGTATGTGAAAGAGTGCTTTCCAGCTGAATTCACACATGCAAAGCAGAAAGTCTTAAACCCAAAAAAAAGTAGCATGAAAGCGCAACAACAAAGGCACATAAAGCGGTGGAAAAAGTGTGTTGCTATATACTCGTACAAATAAATATATGCATGTGTGTAGGCGAATGAAAATAAAAGTGACAACTGCGAAAGTCAACATTGCTTTAGAAAAAGTGTACGCATGCGCCGGCATCGCTCCCAGTCACTTGTCTGCCCTCAGCCAACTCCTTCTACCAATGCTTTTTCCACTTGCCACTGCCCGCCTAAGCAATTCAAATTTCATACATTTTATTTGTTTTACAATTATGTGAGTTGTGGTAATGTTTTTTATTTTATTTTACTTTTTTTTTAAGACACCTGTTTATTTACTCTCTTATTACTCACTCCCCTTTTTCGCTGCTGTCTTGCTTTTGTTATTGTTTCAACGATCGTTATAACATTTAGCCTGAAAAAATTTATGGCATGTCAAGCTGCTCTCGTCTTCCCTTCGATTTACCAGTCAAGTGTTAAGTGGACGTGAGCGCTTTTTCATTCAGCTGTTAATCGCCGAGCGGTGTATTTTATTTGGAATTATTAATTTTTTTTTTGGCTTTACCTTTTATCGTCGTTGGTAAAATTTTATGACAGAAAGCGAAATTCTTAAAACTTTCGCTTTCGTTTTTAATGGAATGCGTTATGAGGTTGTTAATTTTAGTGCTGAGTTAGCTACAAGTGGTTGGAAGATTGAATGCCTGCTCAAAAGTACCAGAAATCTCTCATCTAAGAGACATAGTTATTATTTTGGGACACTTTTGAAAAAACGAGTTTTTTTGTTGGATTTTTCGTTAGTTCAGGTTCAAAAATTTATAATAAAGGAATAAAGGTCGCCCCTTAAATTGACTGAAAAAATGTCATCTTATTTTTTATGATAATAAAATAACTATATATATAAAAGAAAGTCATGTTAGTTACACTATTAATAGCTCGAGAACGGCTGAACCGATTTGGCTGAAAATTGGTGGAGAGGTAGCCTAGAACCAGGAGACGGACACAGCATACTTTTTATCCCATTCGAACGCGTTTCCGTGAAGTCACTATAAAATGTGGCATAATAAAAACGCATCTGATATGGAATAACAAAACGCAAATGACAGCTAAACGTAGTTTGTCTATGGTTAAGTAGAAAATTTGATAATATAAATTTTGTCAGAAATAAATAATCACAGTAATTTGTATTCTATTTGAATCATCATTATCAATGCCGCGACCAAGACAAAATAGACAAATCTTTCCCAACAAAGCCGTAATGCAAGAAGGATACGAAACATTGCGAATGAAACGACTGGAGAAGCACAAGGAATTGCCCGTGAAGAGCGCCGCGTTAGTATGGCTCGACTTCGTGCTTCTCAATCACAAGAGCAAAGCGAGGCAGCCCGTGAAACGGCTCGGTTGGCAATGCGAAATCGTCGAGCGAATAACAGAGATCAACAAGTAGATAATTTTCGACGCACAAGCAGAGAATTATCAAGTGCTGATTTGAATCGAGCAGCGTTTCGATATGATTGCAACACTGATTACTGCTTGCATCTTAGCGTTTGCCAATGAACCTTATTTGCGAATATTGTGGTGCATTGAAGTTTTCCGGAGAAACGCCCGAATCGTGCTGCCTTAGTGGAAGAGTGAAATTGCCATTATTGACTCCGCCACCTGAGACATTGCATTCATTGCTTTGTGGCGAAACACCAGAATTACGTCATTTTCTTGCAAACACTCAAAAATACAATGGTTGTTTCCAAATTACTTCATTTGGGGCGGACATTATCGAAGAACGAGAGTTATTTCGACATTCAAGGTATTTATTGATTTGTTTTTGAACTTACTATAATTATTCATACGTATTATGTTTGCGGAGTATAAAAAAAGTGTTTATAAATAAAAAATACTGACTTTGATTTTTATATATTAGATTCAAGGACAGATTCACTATCGAATTGGATAATTGCAACCTTTTGAAGATGCACAGCATAAATTTTTACAAAAATACTTCATGGGCAACATGGAAGAACAACTTGATCGACGTTAAGGGATCAATGCAGCAATGAAAATTGCAATTCTGCAGCAACTAATTCATGAACATCATGCGTTGTTCAGCCTGTTCAAGAGTGCTTTGGGACGCATGCCAAATGATGACTACAAAGTCGTAATCAGAGCAGACCATCTGGAACACACGAACACACATTTAACGCTCCAACAATAGATGAAGTTGCCATCCTGATTGTTGGTGAAAACTTGGAAAAACGCGATATCGGGCTTACACGTCGTCATACTGGGCAAATGCAACAAATATCTGAAACACATCGTTCATATGACACGTTGCATGTTCACGGGTCGGAAAACCATCTGCGTTGTTTGTTCTTGCACCTGATAATAAAACAAAAAATGTCGTGTATCACAAGGTGCTTAACTAAAGAGTGCAATCTATTAAAGCTTCATTGAAATACTTGATTAATAAAAAAATTAACTTAATAAAATCAAAAATCTGCTTTTTTATTGCCTCTAGGGCGGATCAAAGTCAGCCGGGCCAGCTAGTTTATATATAAAGAGCGACAAATTTAGAGGTATAGGATTTTAAATTGAAATAAAATAACGAAAATTCGAATTTATTTTTGTGTAGAATCTTCTTCTTAGCTTCATAGTCCTTGGTGAACCATTGCTTCCTTCACAGCTTCTTGCCATCGATCTCGATTTACAGCCACTTCCATCCAACATTGCACGCACATTTTCCTAAGATCAGCTTCCACATCTTCTAGCCACCTTTTCCTCGGGCGTCCCCTTTTTTTCCTCCAATTCAGCAAAGATCTAGTGCCTTTCTCATTGATCGCTCTCTTGGCTTTCTAGCCACATGTCCAAGTCATCTAAGTGGTTGAGACTTAATAAATCTTATAGTTTCTTTTTTAACTATGTCTTCCGGTACGGCATTGTGCCTAATGCGATAAGTGCCATCTGCCAGTTTAAGGGGACCATAGATCTTTCGGAGCTTTCTCCTTACAAAGCACATTAGCTGTTTTGTCTCGTTAGCTCTCAACGTCCATAGTTCACAGCCATATGTAAGCACATGTCGAATCAGTGCTTTATACATTCTTAATTTTTGCTCACACGATAATATTTTAGATCTGAGCAATTTCAGATTAACATTATATGATTTGTTGGCTGCTCTTATTCTGTCATTGATTGCTACCGACATGCCTTGGTTGGCTGATAATGTAAAGCCCAGGTAGGTGAATTCATTTACATATGGGAATGTGTATGCCTCACACTCCAGATCATAGGATACAATGTTTGGTCTTGATTGGACCATATAACACTGTGGGCAAAAAGTAAAGTGAATTTGGTTGTAAAATGAAAAATCTTTATTTATTCTTTTAAATCAATTTCATCCCCTTCAAAATAATCCCCTCTCGATGAAATACACTCATGCAAAAATTTTTCCAATCCCCGAAACATGCCAAATAGTCCATTTCCGGTATAGCCATCAGCACCTTCTTCGATTCAGCTTTTTTCTCCTCAATCGACTCGAAACGCGTTCCCCGGAGTGGTCTCTTGAGTTTTGGGAATAGCCAGAAGTCACATGGACCCAAATCAGGCGAATACGGTGGTTGCCGAGCGATATGCGTGGAATTTTTGGAGAAATGGTCACGAAGAACGAGTGCAGTGTGAGACGGTGCATTATCGTGATGCAAAAACCAAGAGTTGTTGGCCCATAATTCTGGTCTTTTTAGACGAATTGCTTCACGTAAACGACGCATAACGCTCAAATAATACTCCTTATTAACAGTTTGGCCAGGTGGAAGGAATTCATAGTGCACCACACCACGAAAATCGAAAAAAACTGTCATCATGACCTTTATTTTTGAACGACTTTGACGTGCTCTTTTCGGTCTGGCCTCGTCTTTAGCACGATATTCGCTTGATTGGTCGGTTGTTTCAGGGTCGTAAGCATAAATCCAAGCCTCATCTCCCGTAATGATGCATTTGAGCTTGTCCTGATAGTCTGAAAGCATTGTTTCACACACAACAACGCGACAACTTTTTTCCAAGAAATTGAGAGTTTTCGGTACCAAACGAGATTTGACTTTTCGTAGGCCCAAATGGTCTTTCAAAATGGTTTTCACAGATCCTTCTGATATTCCGATCATATCAGTAAGGTCTTTAACAGTCAACCGACGATTTTTGAGCACTAAATCCTTCACTTTATTGACGTGTTGGTCATCTGTTGACGTCGATGGTCGTCCGGAGCGCTCCAAGTCATCAACACGTTCTCGACCCTCTTTGAAGTCTTTGAACCACTTATAAACATTTTTCTGTATCTCTTATCGTGTGCCAGACTTGTTCAACTTCTGTTTCACCATGCGTACTACTGGTGAGCCTATTATACATTGCTCTAATTCGAGTCTCTTCATTTTCAATTATTTTTGCTACATTCCACTTATGCATTTTGGTATTGCTATTGTTATTGTTTGTTAAGGTGATTCTTTGTCGTCATTTGCCTATGACTAGATAATGGTTAGAGTCACAGCATGCTCCCCTTTGTGGTCTTACGCCTATAAGCTAGGTGGCGTGTCTCTTGTCCACTAAAATATGGTCAATTTGGTTTGCTCTTCTTTGGCCGGGGATTTTCCATATCTGTTGGTGTATTCTCTCATGGTCAAATGCTGTTCTTCCTATCCACATATTATTCGACGCTGCAAAGCTGCACAGTCGTACACCGTTGTCGTTTGATATTTCATAGATAGAGAATTTTCCTGCAACACATTCTGTTTTTTTTGGTGTAAAAACAGAGCGTCGTAATAAAATTGAACGATTTCTAAACGTTGTTTTGGTGCAAGTCTTTCCATCATAACATTTTAATGAATACTGAAAAAAAGTATGTATCTAGTTTGACAACAGCTACGCGTAATCTGCCAAATAAACCTTATTGGAAAATATATCTTCAATCTGATTACCCTTTATATAGCAGAAAACGGTGTGATCACATCTCTCTGTGGGCTCTCAAGATAGCATCGATATCACTCGGTGATATATTGAAATTCAAGTGCCTTGTAATACTTCACAAAATCGACGCCTCTCAAGAGCATCCGCATCTCAAAAATCGTCTTCAAATTAGGCAATCGTCACGATTACAACAGCTTTTGCACTTAAAATTCACTTCTGTAATATCTGAACGTCAGTTTTTCGCCTGTACTGTCCGCCTATGGAACAGACTGCCCCTTAAGCTCAGGGCAACTAAAGATGCATTGCACTTTAAGTGGCTAGGGGTAGTCAGAGGCCCGAAAAATTATGATTTTTAAAATTGCTGCTTTAGAGGCTTCAAAAATCGATTTTTTCGTGGATTTTTTTTGGGAAGGAAAGAAATATTCGATTGAAACGAAACTTTCAGGTTTTATTGCTATATATTTCAACAGTCTTCTCAAATTTTTTCATTAAAATATATGTCATATTATGCCTGGTAAAAGCATTTTGCCGAGGCGCCTCGAGTGTGCATGTGTCGTGCGGCGGGAAAGATGCAGGTCGCAGTTTTCTTCTGAAATCAAAAACCCAAAATAATTTTTATTTAGGTATAGTGTAGCTTCTAGTTAAACCAAGAAAATTAAACAAAAAGTGAGAAATTCAACAATTTTTCGCAAATTAAAAAAAAAATTTTTTTGAAAAAACAGATCCACTTCAGACTGTTTAAAAAGTGGGTAAATCATAACTTCCTTAAGGTTTTTAGGTTCAACTAGAAGAGAATTTAGTTCCGAATACAATCAATGTTATCTCGTTTCGATTGGACGTTTAACTTCTTCCCTATCTTTCCTGCCAATTAGAAAAAATCGTAAAAATAAAAAACCGAGAAATTGCACTTTGAGCGATCCGGCCGCTCGTATGCCTGCTCGATGCTTGCTCACAATTTCTTCTGTAACTCCGAAAATATTTTGAATTTGCTTCTGAAATTTTGAGGACACATTCTTGGATAGTTTGGGAAGACATTTATGCAAAAAAAAACTCGATTTTTTGAAGCCTCTAAAGCAGGCTCCCCCCTTAATTGCTTTATTTTACAATCATGTTTCGACTTGACTTTAGATGCTTTCCATTTCAATTCAACCGGGCTATTCGGGTCATGTTCATCGATTTCGATGTAACTCAAATATGTTGCTCTCTAGTCAAAATAATGAGACACGTATTTTTTTGTTCGCCCGAAAAAAAATTTTTTCAAGAGTTATCGGCAATTTTGTTGTTCGGCTCAAAATCGATTTTTTTCAATATATAAGAATTTTTTTTTTTTAAATGCCCATAACTTAGTCAAAAATGAACCGATTTTAATAATTCTGGGTTCAAAATGATCGTCATTATAGGAGCGACTTAATGTAGAAACAATTGCAAAAAAGTAGTTGAAAATTTTTTATTTAGCAAAAAAGAAAAAAATTGAGATTTTTTCGAAACTCAATATTTCAAAAAGCGTATTTTTGTTTTTTTTTATAACTTTTTCCAAATCAAGAGGACACCTCAAACTTCAATTGAGCTGAATGCCCAGTAGCTAAAACGAGTTATTTTTGAGTAATGAATTTTTGAGTAAAAACCCTGTTTCGCACTTTTTGTTTTTTGGAAAATAAAAAATGTTCAACTACTTTTTTGCAATTGTTTCTACATGAAGTCATTCGTGTAAGTAATGACGATTATTTTGAAGCCAGAATCATTCAAATCGGTTCATTTTTGACTAAGTTTGGGTGGAGCCCATTTCTCCAAAAGTCCCATGCGGTGATGCTCACAAGCCCTTGGGGATTCATCTAAATCAATCAATCGGGCAAGAGAAATTAGTTTTATTAAAATAGCATTACTTAAATACTATGCACAGTAAGGGATAATTTGTACTATTTCATTATTAGTATCTACTCTACTTCGCTAAATGCTTGTATTACTCTCCCTTTTTCTTCAAATCTTACCCCTCATGAATAATATAATTTAGTTTTAGTTTAATACATTTTAGATGTTAAGTTCAAATTGTATCAATTTTTAACTTTTTATGCATTATTTTGCATTACCATTAGTGTCTTATACTGAAATATAACCTATGGTTGTTGGGTTAGACCAACTAAATAAATAAATAAATAAGTAAATATTTGCTTTTCTATCCATCATATTTACCCTACGGCCAACCTTATGTAAGTTTGTACTAAATAGTGCGACTTACGTAATCCCGTAGAAAGTATAAATATGAATAATAACTTATTGCACTTGCCAGTACATGCGCATAAAAAAATTCCAAATTAGGTGCGACATCGCAAAGCATGCATATGTAGGTATGTAGCCATATGTACTACAGCAAGTTTGTCGCTTAAGTCTTTAGTGTAGTGCATGGCCGAGACCTCGGTGATAATTGTAGTTGACTTTTGAACATTTTATTATATGTATTTAAATACATGCGTACATATACCTGAATATGAGTAGGTATTTTTTCGAATGCTGGATATGTGCGTTTGTGTGTGTGATCTTACATACTCACTTAAATAAGTGAGGGGAGATTCACATTAATTTTTTTTGTCGCTACTCATATGCTCCCAAATAATTGCGTGTGTGCGCACAAAAATTCGCTTATAACTTTTATGCAATTGTCGCAAAGCACGCAGTCGTAAACACTTCAGCGCAATTTAAGTTATTTAATACAGTTTTGAAGTGCACAAAAAGCAAAAAAGGCAAAAATGCGCACCGGCAGCAGTAGCATAACTAAGAAAAAAATTCAAATGAAAATTAAATAATTTTCGAAAATTACATCAACAAACGAGCGCAAGTAGCAGAGGTACAAAAACAACAATAGCAATAACAACAAGAAAAACATCCACAAATCAGCCAACAACACCACGGCTGCTGTTGCGTTGATTCCTGGCGAGGCATTCAAACGTTGCTGCAAGCATTAAATGAGGCACAATGCATACGTGCATGCACACACACACACCCATAGAAATGACTACTATGTAAAATGCATGAATAAAAGCGATAAATGTTAGTTTGTATTCATCGCTGCTTGTTGCATGTGCGAATGCTTACACTTTGTATGAATTTTCGTTATGCCAGTGCGCTGTTTCCCAAGCTCGGCGCACGTTTTATTGCCTGCAACTGAATTTTTGCCTTTTTCTTGTTGTGGTTAACGGTGTTGCAGCTTTGCCACTACTTGGACGTGCATTGTGCAGCATTGCCACGTGTAGGTAGTCACGAATAGCCTCTATGCAATGGCACGTGCCTTGCGCCTTTAAAGTTTTTGCAGACCTACTATATCAGCTCGGCATCTATGCGATGCAGTATTTGAATGCCTGACTCTTGTTTTTTGTATATTTTTTCTGTCTTCTTTTTGTCTGCCCTCATAATAGTAGTACCATAGTTTTTGGTCAAGTTGCATGACATGTGAGCAGCCATTTGTGTGTTTTCTTCAGCAGTTAATTTTATTGCTTCTTTGAAGGCTTTCAGTAAAGAGTTTTACTTCAATTTTTTTTTAATCAATTGACTTTTATGTAGTAAGGTTAGGTTGGCTTGGGTTAAAATGGGCTAGGTTAAGTTATATTATATGAGGTTAGTTTAGTTCAGATTAGTTTAGTATAGAAATGTAATACCGGATCCTAGTACTCCCGGACCGTCCACTGATTGCGCTTTAAATCACATTTTATTGTCACATTGTCAACTCTTTCGCCTTCAAAATCGAGGTAAAAACCATGTTAAGGGATAATAAATAAAAATTATAAAATACTTTCTTACAGACTTATAAGTTTTGCAGGCTTGGGTTAGGTTAGGTAGTGCTGGTTTATCTGTAAAAAGATCTCACTTAGACCCCTAGTGTCCATTATGTTGCAAGCATACACCAATTTTGTGTTGTCCCTGAAGATCTGGGCTTAGATATGAAAACCTAAGTTTTCATAGCCTGAAGAATTTACAAGGCTTGCTTGCTAGGGAGTTACAGTCCTTAGCCGGATATTAAGCAGGGTCGTTCCGGTAGCGCAAATGGTAATGGTGGGAACGTTTTAAAATGTTGGAAACTAGTATTTCTATGTGATATAGCTCCCTTGTATCTTCTTTTTTCCTCTTTCCCTCTCTTTTTTTCTTTAATTGTATCAATATGAACGCATTCTCAATTACCCGTCCAAGTGATTCTACTTTTTTGAGGGCAACTATATAAGCCTATGCCTCAATACTCTTGGCATTGGACACCTTGACGTGTTTCAAGATAAATTTTATATGCATACATACACACATATCTAACTAATTATCCAATTAGTCCCACCTCTCGCTCGCTCCTCTCTTGAGCGCATTTTCTGACCAAAATTGCCAGTTGTTTTACCAATTTCGTCCACTGGCATTGAATGCATTCTCATTTGGCACTCATTTCTGATATTTGCTTGTTTTTCTATATTTTTTCCAAACAGTTGTTTTACTTCAGTGGCTAGCATTTCATTTTGATTTAGCTACTGTTAAAGGTCAACGAAATACTTAGCAAACTAAACTGATTCGAAAAACGGCTGATTGTTTTGTTAGCGTCACAAAAACCCGCATGACAACAATTTAAGTGCAAACAGAGTGTTTTGTTAGTATTTGTTGCTATTGTTTTTAGCTACATTTTTCTTAGTTATAAATTTTTAATTACATTTATGCAGATATTTTTCGATTTTGCATGAATTTTTAATCAGTTTTTTCGCATCCGTCGCTTTTTTTTGATGCAAGGCGCTATAAACAAAAAATAATTAATATTTTGAAATACGAAATGTAAGCAATTCCGCAATTTTCTGCAATAAATTAATATTAAATATTGTTGTTGCTTGTGTTTTTTTTCAAATGACGAAATATTTAAAATGTTTATTTTGTGCTTGAAATTTCTTTTCCTTACCCTAGTCACATATCGATTGCAAAGCCCATACAAGGTGCCGTAGTATAGGAGTAGCCAGCAAAGTATTGTGGAGATTCAATGGATATCACTTGCATAGAAAGTTTCAGAAGCACTGTATTCATACACTGCGTTAAATAACTGAGACTAACGAGGACTTATTGACAATTCGCGACAATTTATTATTTTTCATTTTTTTAATAACTCTTTTATGATAATATAGTTCATTGTGGTCGCCGTAGCCGAATGCGTTGGTGCGTGACTATCATTCAATAGGGTGCGAAAGTTAGTAGGAGCATGAAACACCAAATAAAAGAAATGGTCATTTTTAACAACGGTCGCTCCCCGGCAGGCAATGACAAACCTCCGGTTGTATTTTTGCTATAAAACAGCCCCTCATAAAAACATTTGCCGTTCCGAGTTAGCATAAAACTGTAGGCTCCCAAGGCGCAAGACGCAAATCATAAATTGGAGGGTATAACTAGCCGAAACCATTATTTTTCTTTTCGCTCTTTTTCATATTAGACACGGAGGACTACAACTTAACTCAAGAAATAAAAAGACATGCAGTCATCGTCGTTATATGTCAAACCCACACAAATTTAGAAATCTCTAATTTTCTTAAGTGCGCCCTTTCATAAGGTTCGCTGTGAATTGGAAATCATCAGGCGGCGATGCAGAGCCTCTTTCAAAACGCAAAACATATTCTGCCACTGACAGATCTGCAGGACTTATTCAACAAGTGCAAGCGATCATTGACGAGGACCCTTCGAAATCAATGAGGGACTTTGCGAGAGAGCTTAATGCTTCTAGGGGTCTTATCAGTTGAGTTGTCATGGAAGATCTTCTACGTTATGCGCAGAATATAGTTCATGTCGGAGCGAGAACAGTGAGTTATCCGATCAAACCACCTTCTAAACAAAATTAAACACTCTAAACCGCCTGAGAAGTTATGATTTTTTTCTGAGGAAAAAATTTTGACGACGACTAAAACCCACCGCAGAAATTACCAGAATGATAGATAACTACATATGTTCCAATCTTACAAAGGCTCCTGTTGTCATGCACACTAAGTTTCCAGCCACTGTTATGATTTTAGGTGATTTTACCAACAAAGGACATGCCATGCCACCAACCTTCTTTACTCAAGGATGAACCGAGTGCTGCTACACATATCGAGGTTCTAAAGGCAGTAACCCTGGATTGATAGTGTACACGGTGGCAGTCCACAAATCTATTAGGAAGCCTCTGCTCCTTAACTCAAAGCGATGGCGACACAAGATTGGATGGCTGAAAGTTTCCATGACCTGATAACACCGAACTGATAGCCGCCAAGTGGGGGTCCCAGATGAGCGTGAAACCAGTAAGCATCCTTATAACATCATTTCTTCTCTGAAGGTTACAATTAATTCTGTTATGATCAATATGAATAAGGAGCATTTGATACGTGAATGCAATTGTTTTCGGGCACGGATCGTGAAGGCTATTGCAGCTACTGGAAGTTTTATTGTATAATTTTATAGATATAAAATGTGTTAATGTTGTGTAATAAACTCGTGAATCCACGCGATTTTTGAGCGACTTAAGATTACACTTTATTATAAAAAATTACAAATGACTATAGAACCATGAACGTGAACAATCGAATAAGCGGTCACTATTTGTATAGGCGCATATTTGGACTTTTTTTAATTTTTCCTCACGAAAATTGGCTTTCTGAGAGTCGAGACCTTGAGGTTATTTAGTGTAAAGTTTTCAATTAATATAGTCCCACCGGAAGAAGTCCAGAACTGCCAAATCAGGCGAGCGAGGAGGTCAGTCGAAATCGCTGTTTTTGGAAATGGATCGCCGAAGGATCATTGCCTTGAGAAAATTCATAATCAGTCGCACCGTGTGGCATGTTGTGTCATTGTGCTGGCACTAATAATACTACAACTGATTTTCCTCCGTGAATTGCTACAAAGAGTCGGTGATTAAAACCGATATCGGTGATCATAAACCGATATCAGTCACTATTGACAGTTATTGCACGGCACCTCGTTACCGGATAATGGTCAGAAAATGTTCATAGTGGACACCCCACTCCTAAATGTATATTAAAATTCGTGGACTAGATGTAAGGCTATAGTTGTAAAACATTTTGAGTTTCCTACTCTACCGTATTTACGGGTAAAGAGGATGGGGGGTTTAAAATAAGTGCTCAAAAATTTCTATGGGAAAAATACAGCAGATGGCTTTCAGCTCTAATCGCAAAGGCAGAAGAATAGGGGCAGGAAGATATGATAAGGTTTAGGAAAAGGCCAATCTCTCAATATCCATCTGAAGTAAGTCCTACTGTTCTGGAAGCTTAGAAGGAGGTTTACGTCTGACGTGCTTAGAGGTGGTGCATCACTTCATCTCCACTAATTAAGTTGAGAGCTTACCTAGTAATATGGACTTGTCCGCGGAAAAATTGCTATGATTAGGGCTCTGTAAGGTATAGCCTCCATTTTGTTGATATCTATATGATCAGTAGCATGGAAGCGATATATCACAGACCACTGATCTCAATTATATTTTTAGTACACTTTGCTTTAATGTTTGGGTATAGCGCCCATGATTTTAGCTGCCTAAATGAAAGAGTTATGTTGCAAAACCTTGTAAATGAGAAACTATGTAATTTTCTTTTGCAAATTTCTGGGGCTCAAAACTCGAATCGGATTTTGAGATGGCGTTTTTTTGGTGTCCTTGTCTAGCCACATGGCAAGCTTATTTTAAAAATTGGAAATAATGAACACAAATACAATTTTTGTTTTGTATTTTTTGCTTTGTGCGAAAGAGTAACCACCCTCTGACTGGCTTCACAGTCGCGCATCCTCTTAACCCAGTTTTCTTGGACCTTGGTTATGGTTTCTCACATTATTATTCGTAAGATAATTTGCTCGATATTCGCCTTAAGAGCCTAAATCGTTAATGAATTATTCGCACCTCGCAAGAAAGCGTCTAACGGCGTCAAATCGAAGCTCCAAGGGGGTAAATTGACATCGCCGAGCTGGCTGATAACACGGTTACCGAACTTTGCGCGCAAAAGATCGATTGTGGCGTGGGCTGTATGGATTGACAAACCATTCCTTTGAAAGTAAAGATCGTCCGAATCCATGTTTTCAACTTTCGGGCACAAAACATTGTTTATAATTCGTCTTTAGCCCTCACTTCCCAGCAGAATTTTTAAAGAAAAATGGGCCAATGACGCTACTGCTCCAAAATCCGCAAGAAACTATTCACCTTCTATTGGATTGACATGATAACTGCTTAAACGATTTTGGCCGATTTTCATAAATCGTGCCAGTCGTTTCTTTCTCGTGATAACCGGCGCACAAACTGTTACTTCCTGATGATACATTGGCTTCTCAACGAGCATTTGTGGGTTTCCGATCCCTAAATGTGACAGTTCTGCTTGTTGTGAAGAAAATTTCTCCACGTTGCTCAAGCGTAAGGCGGTTCACTTCCTTCCACGAAAATGAGATATTGACCTTTTGTCGAGGCTTCCAGCGGAAAAGGTTATCGCTGTCAAAATAACATATAATTAAATCAATATACTATATGGACCACCATGTCCAAACAATTCCGCAAAATAGTACTGTCTTAAATATATTATAAATATATTCAATTATAAGTTCAGCTTAAAAATATCTAAAATAATTTACGATGAATTTAGTTTAGAAATATCTAAACTAGAATCATAAGTTTAATATCGGAAAAGTGGCAACATTTCGTTTTTGTCCATAGATACGGTTTATCGTTTATTTATACGCCTTGTTTACAATTCTATACTTTGGAAATTTGTTAAGGAAATTTTCAAAAATGACACTTTATTTTCACAGATTTTCTTTCCTCTATCGATCAGCTGTGTGGGCCCAAAACGACATTACGAATTTACTTTACTGCTAGGTTAGTAGCAGACTGCCTTTTGTTATCCATGTCCAGTCTTTTACTACTGGTATCCGCCTCCTCTTCTATCTCTGAACGTTTCTCGTGCTTCAGCCGATCCTCTTCGTCGTATACATGCGGTGGCGGCAAGCGGTAGAAGGGCGTTATCGGCTCTATTTCACGCTCGTACAACACCATATACATTTCGTCAATATCGCGCAACGACTGAAATGCGCGCACACCCTGATTCTCCAACAGCGAATATATGAGGTGAGAGAGCGCATGAAAACCGGCTGCCTCCGCTTGTAGCTGCTCCTCCAATGTAGTGCCAACAAAGGTGACATGCGGCATCAACAAATGGCGTGCCACTTCAAAAATGGCATTGAAAAATTTCCGCATGAAGACAGCATCCGCTTTTAGCTCGGATCGCATATAATACTCGAATAGATGCAGGCTATTGCAATCGCGATCTGGATGTTCCTCATAGAACTTGAGCAAGTGCATGCGGCGCAGCAGCATAAATTCGCTGAAGAGTGTGGACGTGTCGAGCACCTGCAGCCATATGGTCCAGGAACGCCATTCTTTCGTCATCAATTTGACGAGCGCCACGCCGAATATCTCGTTGGTCTTTTCGTCGATCACCATAATGCTGCATTCATCGCGCAGCACATGCATCACGTAACGCCGATAATACTCCTCCACATTGGGTAGTTCGTGAAGTTTTAGCTGTGCATAGAGACGGTTGGGCTTAAAGGAATGCTCCACCATATAATCACAAATGCGTGACAATGACTTTTGCGGTATATCACGAATTAAAACATTGCGTTGCTCATCGTCGAGCGTCACGTCTTTGTGTCTGTCCCAATAGATTTGCAGAGACATCATTTTGAAAAAGGAATTTAGATATTGTGAGCGGCTTGATTTTGTAGTTCAAATATTTGCAATTTTTACTTGAATTTTCCGATATGAAAATTATAAATAACGAAAGAGTACAAATTGTCAAATTTTAAAAGCGAGTTGCTTGTCAGAAAAAGTCAAATAAAATTATCTGGAATTTTTTTGAAACAAAATCAAAATAAAGATAACTTGTCAGTTGTGCAATGAGTTCCTAATTCCTAAAACACATTGGAAAATGGACAAATAAAAATCATACTGAATTCCATAGAAGCCGTAGAAACTTTCTTAAAACATATCTCTTCCTAGCAGGGGTGTAATATTTAGAACCATTCTCGAGGAAATCTATTCGTAGATGGCTACATATATGAGGGAAAAAATAATTTAAGTTATATTTTATAATAGGTGGCCCCCGTAGCCGGATGGGTTAATAGGGGACACCATTCGGAATTCTGAGAGAACGTAGGTTCGAATCTCGTTGAAAAACCAAAATGAAGAAACAGTTTTTCCTAATAGCGGTCCCTCCTCGGCAGTCGATGACAAACCTCCGAATGTTTTTCTGCCTTGAAAAAACTCCTCATAAAAAAAATCTGCCGATCGGATTCGGCTTGAAACTGCAGGTCCTTCCATTTGTGGAACAACATCAAGACGCACACCACAAATAGAAGGAGGAGCTCGGCCAAACACCCAAAAAGGGTGTATGGGCCCATTTTATATATAATATATACAAATAACAACAACACTTTTATTTTTTTTGGAAAAGTCTGCTGATTTCTTGTTAGCAAGGAATTTTTTTAGCGCCGGTTAGCACGAGAAAGAAACGACTGGCGTGTTTTGTTAACCTCGGCCAAAATCGCGTAAGCGGTTATCGCGCCAAACAAGAAGAAGAAGAAGGAAACTTTTTGTGGCGTCAATAAAGGAGTTACTTGTTTTTCAACATCACTAAGATTAGAGGGAAACTATAAAATAGTATCTTAATTAATATTTAGATCTACAATCTATGACTCAATTTTTGGCACGGTCCACACCAAATGGTATAATTTAATTTTTCTTTGAACCAACTAAACCTCTCAATAATGGACAACGTCCGAGTGAAATTCTGTCAAGGAAAATTTACTTATAAAACAATTTTTTATGCAAGATACAAACCTAGAAGCCTCCCTTGTAGAACAAAAATAGAGAATAAAAGCTTGACTTAAGATAGAGGAGAAGTTCCGCTAAGCACATTGCAAAGCGTGTACAGTCAGCGTTAAAAGAAAATGTATCGATAAGTTTTGACTTTATATTTGCTAATTTTGCACGATATAAATCAAAGTTGCAAACTTTGTGTAAAATCAAAATTAAAAATTCGAAATTTAAAATTTTTTCCTAAGAAGAAAGAAAAATTCCGGATATGCAATTTTATATATACATATATATATAATTGGCGCGTACACTTCTGTTAGGTGTTTGGCCGAGCTCCTCCTCCTATTTGTGGTGTGCGTCTTGATGTTGTTCCACAAATGGAGGGACCTACAGTTTCAAGCCGACTCCGAACGGCAGATATTTTTATGAGGAGTTTTTTCAAGGCAGAAATACACTCGGACGTTTGCCATTACCTGCCGCGGGGCGACCGCTATTAGAAAAATGTTTTTCTTAATTTTGGTGTTTCACCGAGACTCGAACCAATGTTCTCTCTGTGAATTCCGAATGGTAGTCACGCACCAACCCATTCGGCTACGGCGGCTGCATTGCAATTTTATAGATCATTTTATTTTTGCATAATAATGTAAAAGTTTCAAGTAAGTAAAAACTCACATTGATTTTTGACAATTATTTCTTCGGACGGTGTTGGATGTTTTCATCCATATAGAAAAATGTGGAGTAGGCGTTAAATGTAGGAGATGAAAAAGACGGCCACAGACAAGATTTTTAAAAATCAGTATGATTGTTGACTTAATTGAAACTTGCTTTTTACTATACCAAAATTTAATGGGCTATTAAATTGCATATTTGAAATTTTTTGAGAAATTCTAAGTAAAAAGTTAGAAATTTTATGAAAATTTACCGCATTCTTACAAATTTGGTACAAAGTTTGAAGGTTTGATTTATATATTGTAGTTTTTATAGTATAAACCGTGCTTTTATAAAAAATAATTGACACTAAAAAGTAAATAAATAAATAATGAAAACTTGTCAATGTATGGTGTACACTTTCCTTTGACGTTCGCTGTATTTTCGCGCCAGTTATATCTTTATGAGCCATATTCTCTAACCCTAATGCAGACATTTAGGTTTGCGTCTCTCAAAAAAAGACCGTCACAATAGACGCTAAAGTCGAAGTGCAAACCTCGATTTTATTCTAGTCCTCCTGAACTATTTAATTTAGAATTTTTTTGAGTTACGCGCATGACATCATTATTCACATGTAGAGATTAGCAGATACCAGTAAATACATACAATAAGTTTTCGATGCGGTACGAGGTGGTGGTAGCAGAGGAAAGTCTCTTCTGCGTTGCAAAGATCAGGTGGAGAAGAAATTGGCTTCACTTGGTGTGTCCAACTGGCGCCGGTTAGCACGAGAAAAAACGACTGGCGTGCTTTGTTAAACTGGGTCAAAATCACGTAAGCGGTTATCGCGACAATCAAGAAAAAGGAGATGGAAATGTATAGTATAGTATGTAGGAGACTGCTATGCGCCACTTCATTTCTTGGATCAATCTTTCACTGCCACTGATTATCTTTTAGAAAAACATTTCATAGATTATCCAATACGCTGGTTCATTCCGTATTGTTGAGGTCGAAAGATCAAGAGGTTTCGGTCAAGTACCCAGTAGTCGCCCTTTCCTTTGTCGTGCTGTGAAGATTCTCTATTTCATGTCTCTCTAATTTAAGCTAATGTCAAACAAAATAACTGGAAGAATTTGGAGTAGTTATTCTGGACTTGCTATTGGACTGAGGATAACTGGAAAATTCTCACAAAGACTTTTTGGTCACAGTAATATACTGGATATAAACGTACAATTTCTTTGCAGATGGATCCAATATCGGGGAAGGGTAAGGGTGGCTGTCTTCTGCTCGCAGTTTGATAAGCAAAAGTCTTTGGGGCTTCCTAATTTCTGTGGCATATTTCAAGCTGAGATCTATGCTGTAACCAAAGCAGCTGAGTTAGCGTTGGAATTTACTCCCCTCGACACTCGTTTAAACATCTTAATCGGTAGTCAAGCTACTAAAGCGTTTTTCTGTAAGAGCGCTTCAACTTTTGAACTGGTTTGAATAAAATACAAACGGTTTGACTTTTTTAACTAATTTTTTTTTTTATTATTGAGTTTGAACATATACATTTAAGTTTGAAATTCGATTTCTTTTGCATGACCACCGCGTACACGTTTTACGAAGTCCAATCGTTGAATGCAATTTTCGACCACTCTTTTGCATAAATCGGCCGAAATTCCAGCAATTTCGCGATTTGCAATCGTTGCTCAAGTATGTAGCGTTCCATGATGAAATGAATACTAATGAAGTTTACAAATGACAAGCGAAAAATAAAAAATATTGCGTCGTTCGTCCTCCCTATCGGGAAAAAGTTGAAGCGCACCTATTGAAAAACGCCTTATTAAAGCAATAATCGCTGTAATGACTAATATAGCTCGGAATGTGTGCAACACTCTAAGTCCAAAATGTATGAGCTCTGCACTGCAAATCTATGCTTGGCAAAAAATTGGGACTCAAGCCACAGGTCGTTCTTTGGATGTACAACGCAATGATTCGGCCAATTTTAACACCTAGTTTGGTGGGAAGCTCTTGGGGAGGGTGCAAAGGGCTGCTGTATTAGCATCACCGGAGTATGTAAAACTTGTTCCAGTGTTGCCTTTAATGTCGTTTTGCACATACTTCCCATTGACTTTTACATTAATTCCATCGCTGATCAAAGTGCAATGAAGTTAAAGGAGGTTGGCATCTGGAGGCAATCTTTGAAGCGTCTTGGTAGAATTTTTAGGCAGTTAAGACGGCATTTCTCTGAACTTCGTTCAGACCTCTGTATCCGCAAATTTGAGTTTCATGATAATGCCAGCGCAATCTTACGAAGTAGGCAGAATTGGAGGGGAAAATCTGTACCGATGCTGGTATCTCTGTTTTCACTGACGGCTCCAGATTGAATCGCTTCGCCAATTTATTTACTTCCTTAAAACTGCCGAATACTGTTTTTCAGGCACAATTCTGTACGATCCTGCAGGCACACAAAATGCTTAGGGAATGTGGGAGCGAGTTAGATATTAATATTTTTTCCGATAGTCAAGCCGCAGTCATGGTTCTGATGACGCCATGGTGCAGCTGCAAACTGGTCGACTCCTATAAAGAGGAGATCAAATCTGTTGGGTGTGCAGGTAACATTTCTCTGATCTGTGTTCTACGACATAGGAACATGAAAACCGAAATGAAATTGCTGATGAGCTTGCCAGGAAGGGATCGACTGAATTGGTTTCAGAGGCCTCCTATTTGGTCATCGGCATTCCATTGACTGTTGTGAAAGTGGAATTGCACAACTTATTTCTCAGGAAAGCGCGGAAGAGGTAGAGCTCCATTTCATCATGGAGATTACTGGGTGCTCCTTTCTTCGACAGCCTCAGTCAGTGCTCCAATGGAATGAAAAAGAGTACATAAAATTTTTAAAATATAAGATTTTAGAACCTCTTAGAACTGAAGTATATTTTAAAAACCATAAATATAGAATGTAAGCGAGCCCATGAATATCTCACCCACTTACTAGGCCCGTCCACAGTAGGCTCTTCCTTTCAAACTCAATCTAACTACCTTTGTTAGGCTATTGGAAGCATGCAAAGTTAACGTAAGCTGAGTGTTCACACAAAAACCAAAGCGAAAATTCTTTAAAGCAATCTGACACGCTTGGCAGCATGCGCAAATGGTTAGGTTGTTGCGCATGCGCAAGCGCGCCGTCAACTCTTATCGTAGATAATGGCACGTATAACAAATACCCAACAACAATTGTACGCATAATATCAAATAATACATATTCAAATGCAAGTAAGTTGCACAGAAAAGTAGTTACATGTGTCGCCTATGTGGTTTTCAGTTGTTTATTTATTTTGCATTTCATACAAGTACTTATGTAAATATATGAATATGTAACTGTGCAATAGTTGTTGTTTACTTTTAATTGTAAAACCTATTAACTATTTCCTCTCATATATGTTTGTAAGCATTTTTCTTAAAAGGCCACAATTAGGGTGTGGATTTACAAAACTTTGTTTTTCAACGCCTCGATGAGTTTTAACCTTTTTGTTTATTTCTCGTTTCACACTTTATTGTTGCTGTGTCCCATATGTAATATTTTATCTTTTCTGCGATCTATGGTTTGTTTTTATTTAGTACTCAGAAAAAAAGTTAAATAATTTTAGGTAATCAAATGCATTTTGTTCGACATTTAAGAGGCGCAATTTGTTTTTAGAAAATAGTGTCTTAGTACAGGGTGTTACAAATACCCGTTTAATAAAAAAAAATTTAGCAAAATTCAATTCCGTTGGATATGTTATGGTATTAAGAGCAGAGGCGTAGCGAGGGCGAGGCGAGTGAGGCGGCCGCCTCAGGCGCCAGACCAAGAGGGCGCCGAAATCGTACGGATATAATATAGAACTTTTTTTTCGTGGTGCGGATCAAATCCACTTATGGTCATCATGGCCCATCCTGATAATGAGTGGCTGGTGAATATCGGGTTAATACACGCAATTGGTTTATACTCAAAACCACATCGACGCCCATATTTGGTGCTAGTTACTTAAAGACACTTTTCTATCGATTATAGTAAAATTAAAAAAGAAATAATTGATTTAAAGAATTTTTCCTGCACGTACAGGTTGACGTGTCTCTTTTTCAGTCACTGGCACAAAATGCAGGCGCCAGTGTGGTTTTTAGTATGCACTTATTGCGTGTATTCGCCCGATATTTCACAGTACCTGCTACTCAATATCTTGAAATGCCATAGGTGAATTTTGTTTTGCACTACGAATGAAAACAGGAGAGTTATATTATATCAATCTAATTTTGGCGCCCTCCTGGTCTGTTCAATTTTTTAATAGTCGCTAGTAATTGAACAAAAACAAAAAATAATAATAAAACAAATTCATAGATGCACATAAAAAACATATGGGTGACCCGGCAAATATTTAAGTACAAAAATCCAAATCAATGACGCTGTCAAATATCAAGTCTGCTATATGTTTACTTGATTAATGAATCCAAATTAATCGATCCGTACAGCAATAATAATGTATACAATTAAATGTAAAAAACTTGAGTATCACGGACCACAATTAAAAAAATCCTGCAACTTCACACCAATGCACAGTGGTCCGGCGGCCGGACAAAATTCAATTTTTCAACATTTTTGAAATAAAAATTTGATAATGCAGATGTTTTCTTAAATATTCAAGGCAGATTTCCTGAAAATATTATTTAATTTAAAAAATTGTTCATTGTAGTTTTTTGACTTTAAACATGAAATTGTATGCAAATCGTACTTCATACAAGAGTTTCATTTTCATGTCTGCAAATAAATATTACCATTTGATTGTTAACCAAATATTGAACAAAGAAAAGATAATTGAATATTTTAACGGAAACAGTAATAATTCTCTTAAGTTGTGGTACAAAATCCAATTTTTTTTTTTGAAATTTCAAAATTTTTCGAAAATTTTTTTTTTAAAGATCATTTTTTCGAGTGGTCCACACCGGTCCACTTGGAATCAACCTGAGTGATGTAGCCACATATTTCAGCTATGATCTCAAACTGAAACCTGTTGCGCAAAGTTGCGCAAATTAAAAATAATGTAGCTTTTGTGCATTTACTCACAGGCAAAACGTTACATATGGCTTATGCAATTTTGTGTAAAAGACAGAAAAAGACATCACAGACCCCATCAGCATTAAGAGACAACTAAAAAAAAATTATTAAAAAAACAAAATTTTTTTTTAATATTATTACAATATTAATACGATATATGTAGAATATTAACGAACATCTGACAACAACTAAATATCCAAAAAAAAAAATTAAAAGCCAAAACAAAAATTTAAAAATTAAAAATAAAAAAAAAATTAAAAAAAAAAAATAAAAAAATAAAAAAAAAATAAAAAAAAATCTAAAAACAAAAAAAAAATGAGGAGAGAATAACCTTACCGTAAACCTCCACGTGGTACTCTCTGGGGTCGTGAAAAATGTAAAAATGAACTCACCAGCTAATTACGGAAGTAAAAATGTATTTATAGTATTCAATGAATTTAAAATTTGCTAAAACTAAGGTCAGATTCGTCATCACTGATCCTTAAAGCCCCTAAATATATATTTTCAGCTTAATTAAATGAGTTTTTGAATTTTGTCCGCCAACGCCTTCTGGTCGGACCACTGTGCAATGGTAAAGAGTTGTAAGTGACCGGTGTTGATTTTCGGTGTGATTTCGTATAAGAGAGTGCAATTCGCACTGAAACGGGGCGACACTCGCACCGGTTCGGTGTAAATCTGTGCTGCACATGCGCAAAGTCACATACTACTCGCACCAAATAGCTGTTAGCATCACACTCGATCGGTGTGGCTTACAAAAATCGCACCGATTTAATGTGATAGTCCGTAATATTTTTGTCAAGAAAGTCAATTATTTCATATTTTGAAAGTTATTTTAAGCGTCATATTATTCTGCGCAAAAAATAACCTACCACTGCGAGGTTCAAGTACCTCATCACCAACTAAGCAATGCAGTGAAGCAGGAATATTTCTTAACCTTATCGAGCTTATTAGTCAATATGACATCATCATAAAACAACATACTACTGTGGGCAAAAAGTAAGGTGAATTTGGTTGTAAAATGAAAAATCTTTATATATTTTTGTAAATCAATTTCATCCCCTTCAAAATAATCCCTTCTCGATGAAATACACTTATGCCAACGATTTTTCCAATCCCCGAAAAATGTCAAATAGTCCATTTCCGGTATAGCCAGCAGCACCTTCTTCGATTCAGCTTTTATCTCCTCAATCGACTTGAATCGCGCTCCCAGAAGTGGTCTTTTGAGTTTTGGGAATAGCCAGAAGTCACACGGAGCCAAATCAGGCGAATACGGTGGTTGCGGAACAATATGCGTGGAACTTTTGGCGAAATGGTCACGAAGACCGAGTGCAGTGTGAGACGGTGTATTATCGTGATGCAAAAACCAAGAGTTGTGGGCCCATAATTCTGGTCGTTTTAGACGAATTGCTTCACGTAAACGAAGCATAACGCTCAAATAATATTCCTTATTAACAATTTGGCCAGGTGGAAGGAATTCATAGTGCACCACACCACGAAAATCGATTAAAACTGTCATCATGACCTTTATTTTTGAACGACTTTGACGTGCTCTTTTCGGTCTGACCTCGCCTTTAGCACGATATTCGCTTGATTGGTCGGTTGTTTCAGGGTCGTACGTATAAATCCAAGTCTCATCTCCCGTAATGATGCATTTGAGCTTGTCCTGATAGTCTGAAAGCATTGTTTCACACACAACAACGCGACAACTTTTTCCAAGAAATTGAGAGTTTTCGGTACCAAACGAGATTTGACTTTTCGTAGGCCCAAATGGTCTTTCAAAATGGTTTTCACAGATCCTTCTGATATTCCGATCATATCAGTAAGGTCTTTAACAGTCAACCGACGATTTTTGAGCACTAACTCCTTCACTTTATTGACGTGTTGGTCATCTGTTGACGTCGATGGTCGTCCGGAGCGCTCCAAGTCATCAACACGTTCTCGACCCTCTTTGAAGTCTTTGAACCACTTATAAACATTTTTCTGTGACATGGTCGAATCACCAAATGCCTTCTGCAACATGCTAAACGTTTCCGCAGCCGAAATTTCATTCCGCAAACAAAATTTGATGGCACTTCTCTGCTCAATCAAATCAGACATCGAAAATCGAAAAATGCACTCTTGGTCGTTTGGTAAACACAAGCGTAAATATATTACTGATAATGACATTCACATGAAAGTTGGCCCAAATGTTATTAACAGTGCTGCCAACTCATGAAAAAAATAACAAGAGCGAAATTTTAATCCCGCGAACTTTGACAAATAAATTCACCTTACTTTTTGCCCACAGTAGTATATTCGATCACAAAAAGAAGCTGTCCATTATCTTTCACCTAGTACGCAAAATAAGTTCATTAACTTACTAGGGTAAAAAATTCGAAAGGAAATTTTTTCAAGAATCAAAAAGTCTAAATACTATGCTTTCATGTTTGATTGTACACCTGACGTATCTCATCATGAACAGATGGCTCAAATTATTCGTTATATGAATATTGAAAACGGGAAAGTGAGTATTGAAGAGAGCTTTATAGATTTTATAAGTACTGAGGAAAAAACTGGAGCAGGTATAGCTGATGAAATACTTGCGAAGTTAAAAGTAGACGGAATCGATATTAAAAATGCGAGAGGGCAATCTTACGACAATGGCGCCAATATGGCTGGGGAATACAATGGTGTTCAGGCTCGGATTTTAAACAGGAATGAGCAAGCCTTTTTTATTCCATGCGCAGCGCATTGCTTAAACCTAGCTGGGTACCATGCTGCTTCTACCAATTCTGTAATGTCAAAATTTTTCGGTACAGTACAGAAAATTTATAACTTTTTCGTACACTCTACTACAAGATGGTCACTATTGATGAAGACTCTTAAAGTTTCACTTAAGGCGCATTCAGATACGAGGTGGGCTTCTAAAGCCAAAGCTGTAAATGCCTTGAACTCACAAATTAAAGGTGTTCAAAAAGTATTAAATGAGATCAGTTCTTCATCACTTAACTCTGAGACAAAAACAAATGCTAAGACTTTGCTCGCTTGTATTGATTACGAGTTTTTATGTTTTTGGAGGTTTGGGATCAGATTTTAAGTAAAATCAATCGAGTTAATCAAGCACTGCAATCGAAAACTTTGTCATTAGAGAAAGCGACTAAACTCATTGATGGGCTGATCAATTCGATCAATGAACTTCGTGACTCTGATTTGGAAGATGCTTTCGATTATACCAGAGAGATGGCTGTAAAAATGGGTATCCCTGGGAACGTGAAAGAATCAAGAACAAGAAAGAAAAGACGATTAGAACTCGACGAGGCCGAAGATGATGGTCCAAATTTAACAAAGATTCAAAAACTTCGAACACCGATTTTCGAATCTATTGATGTCCTTCTCTCACAACTCACTTGGCGATACAAAGAATTTAGGCGCATTTCTGACGATTTCGGATTTCTCTCTGGTGATCGTCTTAGTACCATGGAACCTGAAGATCTGAAAAAAATGCTGCATATTTAGCTCTCAAATATAAAGACGATCTCAATACTCTTGAACTCTGCAGTGAAATAGTCGATTTTAAACAAACTGCATTGGAAACTGTAGAAGATCTAGAAAATGCATCTCTGCTGGATTTACTTCAAATGATTTATGATTTCGAACTTCAAGAATCATATCCTAATTTAGCTATAGCTATTCGTATATAGCTATAGCTATTCTACCAGTTTGAATTGCTTCATGTCAGCGAAGTTTTAGCAAACTGAAACTCATCAAAAACTACCTTCACTCGACGATGAGTCAAGAACGATTATCTATTATGGCGACTCTTTCCATCGAAAAAGGACTTACAAGCATGTTAAATTTTGACGATGTTATTGACGAATTTGCCGCTATCAAAGCAAGAAAAATAACTTTTTGAGATTATAATCTATGCAATATATCATTTCATTTTATGTATCTATGTATTGAGTATTGAGGATTTCATGTATTTTGTAATTTTCCGAGAGTAGTGTGTGAATAATGTCCTTTTGTGGGAATATAAATACACATGAAATCTTTACTATGTGCTTAAACTCAACATCTTGGTACTGTTCATGATAAAAAACAAGTTATCGATATTATTCTATTTTTCAAAAAATAATGTAATAAAATACCATGAAAAATTCGATTTTTATGAAATGCAGAGATTTTTTATTCACCTAATACTACGTCATATATTGAGCCCTACTAGGGGTTTACGCTACTTGAGATATACAAAAGGCGCTAAATTGTCACCTTGCCTCAGGCGCTGAAAAAGCTCGCTACGCCTCTGATTAAGAGTACTTCTTCTTTTTCTTGATTGGCGCGATAACCGCTTGAGTGATTTGGCCGAGTTTAGCAAAGCGCCACAGTCGTTTCTTTCTCGTGTTAACCGGCGCCAGTTGAAAACTCCAAGTGAAGCCACCTGATCTTTGCAACGCAGAGAAGGCCTTCCTCTTACTCTTCTACCACCTGGTACCGCATCGAATATTTTCAGAGCTGGAGCGTTTCTATCCATTCGGACGACATGACCCAGCCAACGTAGCCGCTGGATCTTTATTCGCTGCGTTATGTCTATGTCGTAGTAAAGCTCATACAGCTCATCGATCCATCGTCTGCGATATTCGCAGTTACCAACGTGCAAAGGTCTAAAAATCTTACGCAGAATCTTTCTCTCAAACACTCCAAGCGTCGCTTCATCGTATTTTGTCATCATCTAAGCTTCTGCGCAATACGATAGAACGGGCATGATGAGAGCTTTGTAGAGTATTAGTTTTGTTCGTCGAGAGATGACTTTACTACTTCATGACCTACTTATTCCAAAGAAATGCTTTGTTAAACTTGGCAAAAATCGCTTAAGCGGTTATTGCGTCAATTAAGTAGAAGAGGTCTGTCTATCGAGGCGATACTGGGCAAATGGTCTTATTCAGGGCATGGAGGTCGCCAAGTTATGCTAATAATCATACCAGTCCCCGCAGCTGTTAGGTTAGGCCAGATACTTCAGATGCCCACTATCTTGGAGAGGGCGTCATCATTTACGGTGCTGAATGGCGAATCGTCCATCTAAACTCCCAAAAGTTGTACCTTACAATCATTTGCCGGTGTGAACGACAAAGATCCTATTGCCCATTAAAATTACCAACTAGCAATCGAGTTTCATTGTTAATAAGCGCACCCATCTCAAAGTGATATCCTATCGGGCAGCTGGTGATAAGGGATATATAGAAGTTAAATATTTCGAGTTCGACATCGGAAAGCTAGACCTTGACATTCTAACGTATTGTCCCTACCAGCGATGTCTTCTTTGATAAGACGATATTTCAAAGTATGATGAACTCAAACCACCACCACTGTCTCGCTTCCAACCTTTGCCGGGCACATTGTAGCCCGTATTGATAATCAGTGAGGTACAGTTTCATATTTTGGACTGCAGTTACCAATATTCTGTATGGTATCATGAAATCAGCTATCTCGACAATTACCTCGGGAGTCTGTTGCAGTTAAATATTAAGAGTGTGCGGGTGTGAAGGACGCATGAAGTTGTTTGCGTTGGTCCGGCTGTGTATGCCGCTGTTATTGATGCGACCTGATGGTGGGCCGCGCCAAACATGGTGATTGCGGGTGCAGAGCTCTACAGTAGGAGGGCAACGTGGTCACTTGTCCAATCTCTAGCGGTGCGCAGGCCAAAACATTTTCGAAGATGACACCAGCCACTGCAAGAATTGCATTTGACTGCTGTCAGGTTTCGAGGTATTTTAGTCTGACACACGAAATTGACGGTACAGAATATCTCTGAAGGTGAACTACGAAAAGCCTTAGGGGTTCCGATTGGGGTGCTTAGTTGAGGCACAGGCGTATTGTGAGAAGTAGAAGGCATAGAGGTTAGAGGTGGCTGATGCTGAGAGCAACATGTGGCTACAAACTTTGTGGTCCACGCAGAATCGTAGAGGCTGAGTTTAAGATGGCACCATCCGATGCATTGATTACATCTAACGGAAGCTTAGTTCGAATGGAGCCATCTTTGGTAAAATCAGTAGAAATATACTTCTGGACCAGAGTTAGGCTTAATGCCAGACCTAAGAAGAAGTATTTGGGGCAGCCGAGCTGCATCAAGTTGCCCCAGTGGCACTCAAAGATGGGTGAGATTCAGCGCACTAGTCAGGGCCAGCATTCTGGGTTGACAGCCCTGGGTAGAGAAAAACCCGAGTTCTCGCTATGTAGAACTAGCTGTCATGTGAATGACTTTTCTGGTCCCACTGTTTGGTTTATCTCTTTGGATACACAATTAGCTCTATAGATTAGCGGCTATGGATTACAACTGGCGCCAACAGTTCCACTAGGCGAACTTTATTAATGCTTGTTACTAGAACAACAACAACTTTAACACAAACTTATAAGTAAATCTTAACATAAATCCTCATATCTGCTTCACCGAATGCTATCAGAAACATAGAAGCGGCTTTAGATATTATTGCTTGGGGCTATAATGGAAACTGTTTTGGCAAAGCGATTAACTTTAATTCAAAGTGCAATTATCTAACAATTAATTTAAAAGCTTACTGAAATCTCAAACTATTGTAAATCATACTTTGCCTCTCTGCTAAAGCGGCTAAAGTGAATTTGTGCCTTGATTACTAAAAAACAAAACTTCACACCAAGTCCAAATGACGTTGAATAAAGTCCAATAGTTGGTTCTGCCTACAAGCATAAAACATAAATACATAAATAAAGGCGTCCACATACATATGCCTATGTCTAAACTATGATTTGCGCAAACTATAATTAAATGTCGTTAAAGGTGATTAAGAATTGCGGGCTGAGTTTTTGACTGCTTATGAAATACCAACGTGAATGTGACTGTAGTTGTTTGGAGTAACGTGAGGAGTTGTGAGTGAATTATTTCTTGTTGAAAGCATAAGCAAAGAGTGGTACAGTGATGCCGCGTTAATTGAAATTTTATTCATTTGAAGTGATTGAAAATTGTGGAGAAAAAAAGAGTGCCCAGTTTTTCAGTGTTTTAACTATCCACTTATTGATTAATGCAATGATAGTGCACTATGCCCAGCCCTGTTTCAAATATATTAGGTTGGAGAAAAGGTTCGTACCGTTTTACCGAAGACTTTTATTTAAACTGAATCAAATACTTTTATAAATAAGTTAATCAATTATCTTTTCGCCGTTTGCTGTTTACAACGTCTTCCCACCTCTCGACCAATTTATTGATGCCGTTCCGCCAAAAATCGCGTGGTCTGGTGTCAAAGGAGTTGTTGAGCTAATTTTTAAGGACCTCTTTGTCATCGAAGGTAACGCCTTTCATATGGTTTGACAGGGAACAGAAAAGTGAATACGGCGGAAGCTAAAGGACCACCCATTCGAGCTTTTGAATTGTGGCTTTGACGACTTGTGCAACATGGGGCCTGGCGTTGCCGTGAAGGAGTATGGTTTGACCCTGTCGATCAGGTATTTTCAGTCGAATAGCGTCATTCACGCGATGTAGCTGGGCAAGGTAGAGCTCCTTGTTGGCCGTGGTATTCTTTTCAAGAATTTTCCAGTGCACCATGCCCTCGCAGTTCCACCAAACACATATCAATCTTCTTTGGATGAAGATCCGACTGGACTCTCTTGGATGAAGATCCGGCTTTGACGAATCTCCTGAAGCCGCCATCTCCTTTCTTTGCTTCATACTGATGTATAGGCATCATTTCTCATCTTCCGTGACGATTCGGTACAAAAAGCAATGATTACAACCGCGTGCTGCTCAATGGTGCGCAAGATGCTGAGAAGCAATTTGAAGGCGACTTTCTTGGTGTTTTTAGTTGAGCCTGGGATGCTTTCGGAAAACCCCATTGAATGAAGGTTATCATTTTATGATCACAGTTAATTTTTTTCGCTTATCTTGCTTCGTTGCTGTCTCAACAACGACTGATTGGATAAGAGACAACTGATTGACAGCCGAAGTTGCTCACACAAGTTTGGTTTTTCACCATAGCAGATTCGCCAAACCTGGTAATCTGTCATCCTAGATATTTTGAAAGATTTCGAGCGAGAACCAACAAAAATCCACCGCTGATTCACCATGAGTCTCTGCACTGTTCGAAGTGAATTTTGGCTCAGCGGTATCATGAGCCCTTATTTAATCTCTTAGTGTGCTTATATTGGAGCAGTACTGTGGACGATGACTAACGTTGAGAGTGAAGAAAATCCAGGATTGAGTTGAGAAAATCGAGGATTGAGTTTTCTTCGCTGTAGTTGCTCTGGTCGACATGAACACTGAAGCCTTTATCTCTTAATTCTCTTGATGGGACATAGGGCCTCTACGAAACGCTGCAAACAGTCACGATTCTTCGCATTGACTTTGACTTCTTTGAAAGCTTTCCCTGCAGCCTTAAGTTCTTTTTCGAGAATTCTTTTCCAAGTGCACCTTTTTTTCTACTGCGTTGCGGGTTCCAATCGAGTGCTTGCTTGCATATTTCTTTGCGGTCCTTTCGCAGAGTATGGCCAATCCACCTCCACCTCCTCTGCTTTATTTCAGTCTGGACGGGTAACTACATACAATTCGCCATCTCTCTGTTGTTGATTCTTCTAGGCCACAAAATCTACAATAAACAACTTAAACATTTTTTGACAAAAACGTGCAGCTTATTTTCGAGCAAGTCTGTCAGAAGCCAGACCTCATAGCTATACAAATGGATTTATTTTACATTTGAGTTGAAAATACGCAGCTTCGTATGTGTCGAAATCGATATAGAATTCCATATCTTGTTCGGCTAAGCAAACGCGCTACGAGCTTTTCCGATTCGGGTGAGGTCTTTATAAGCGACATTCCTATGTAAGGAATCTATTAAAAATCGACAATATTTTCTTCTGTTACATTTTTTTCAATTTATTCCACCTTGAAACTAAAATAGTACTATATCTCAGCTTTTATAACAGCTCCAGCATCAACAACACACAGACGTACGACGTACCGTTGCTCGGCTATTTTGCATAGTGCACGCGAAATCTCTGGTCTATGCTCGCAAATCATAAATGATTACTGCTCCAAAGGGTAACATAACTCGCGATCTTCATGATGCAAAGACTTCATTCAAAGGTTGTCTGCTACCAGGATGTGGTATCTAAATCGAAGCCGCGGCAGCCGTTTGGCCGAAATTATATTCACACAGAATGCCGCTGAATGCTCATGGAAAGAAAAGAGCTCCTGTGACGATAGCAAACACTGTTTATCTTATTTTATTTCAAAGTTTGACCGCTCTTAATGAAATACCCTTCACATAGGCACACTTTTGAAGTGTATTCGAGGGTTTTCCAAATGTTATTAATTATGCTGAAATTCATCTTATACCTTCTAAAAATTATGAAAAGTTCTAGTGCACAAAATACATCGGCACTAAGTGTTCGAAAATTCAGAAAAATCGGAAAAAGAATTGTCAAAAGAGACCTTTAAGCTCAGTGCTTTTTTATGCCATTAGTTTCCAGCCAACCAAGGCTTCCCCTCCTCTTGTTATTAGAACCTTTTATAATAATAGTAATAATAATATTGTATTAATTCTCGTTTACGCCCTTTGTTGGGTACTTCGTCGAGCTCCTAATTCTCTTTGTGGTGCGCGTCTTGATGCTTTTCCACACATGGAGGGAAGTCCCTCTTTTAAGCCGCCTCCAAAACCTGATATTGATATTTAAACATATTGTTAATAGAGGCTTCTAAATTTAAGTCTTAACCGCAGTGCTCTCTCTTACCTAATTGAATTACACAAATTTCCATCCCTTAAAAAAAAATGAAGTCTGCAACATTTTATCAAAATTTAAATAGAGTTCTTTAAATGAGGTTTTGACCCAAAGAAAGAAAAATTAATTATCAGTTATTATAAGCACAAATTGCTTCCCAATTTTCCTCTGGTATATAAAAAATGCTCTTTTTTTAATAAAAACACGCCCTAATCTTTGATCCTTTATCTTCTCTTTTTCCAGCCACAATGTACCATCGACCAAAAATATTTCTATTCTGCTTGATTCTGCTCCAAATCCGACCTTTCTGCACCTATCCCACTATCGATAAACCATTTCCCGATTCACGAAACTATTTGAGCCGAAATGAGAAGCAATCACTTTTCAAGCCACCCGAATTGGAGGAAACCATCGAGGAAGTGCAAAGAATTTTGGCACAGGATCCCTCTTTGCCCCGCTTGACAAGGTAAGTTGAGAGTGAGAGTAAGTAAGATTAGGCGAGGCGGGCTGCTCTTTTAGTTAGAGTCGGCTGAGACCTGTCCTTACATCCTTCTAAAATGTGTCTCAACTTGTGAGAGCACGAATTTTAGAGGAACACCACCGCACTGCGGAACAATGTGCCGACAATAACTGTGTGCTCTCAAAGATATTGTTGTGATCTTCGACAATCTCTAACGAATATCGAGTAAGTCGTTGCCGGTCCTTAGATCGCAGCGTAGTAGCGTAAAACACGGATGACATCTCACCTCGGGATGTACTTTCTTTTCATAGACCATTTTCATGTATCTCAATTACTAGAAACCTTTTTAATTTTCCTTTTTTCAGAGGTGAAATCGAGGAACTCTATGAGAAGGTGACTCGCGAAGAGTACCAAAAAAGCATTGCAGCTGGCGATATGGGGCGCGCAGATAGCATGCGTGCACTCATGTTGGTGTTACCCTTCAATACGGACAATAATACGGAGGAAAACATACAGGTAAAGACAGTACCGCTCTCTATTTTGCTAAACCTCTTAGTAATATATCACTTTATCTTTACATTTAGGAGCTCTACACACGTCCGCCTGTCACGAAAGTTATTGGCGCCTACACATCACACCCACCCATCAAATTCCTTACGCCCGATCCAAGCGCGCCAGTGAAAATAGAAACTGCGCCCATTGGCAATTTTGCAGCAACCACTTACAAACCTTTTTATTCACTGAAAACACAAAAGGCGTTTGCACCCAGCCCAACCACATATCACCCACCACCGCCAGCGCCAGTCATATTTAAGATGACTTCGCCCACCCAGCACGCACCGATGGGTTTTCAGCCCGTCACTAATAGCGCGGCCTACGAAACGCACGTAGAGCGCAATCCAACCTCGAAACCAGTGCACCGTTATAGCAGTCATTACAGCGCTAAGAACGCAGATTTTCTCAAGCAGCGTAAGCCAATGCCCCAAACAACAACGGTGCGCCCTGTCGCGGATGTTTTGGAAAGTTTGGGTATAGTTGGACAAACACAATCACGCAATCGTTTTACGATCGATGATTACTATGCGGCGGAGAGTGCGCCGCAGCCAGTAATATCCACTTATGTGCCACAAACTGTAAGCATTTCCAATCTTAAGGAATTGCAAGGTTATAGTCTCTCCCCAAAGATCAGGCCCGACGCCTATGCGAGCTTTAAGCCGCTAAATATTGGCGAAGAGATACGCGTAAAGCCGGAGGTGGAGGGTTATCTCACACGTTTTGGCATAGTGGGTGGCCGAAAACGGAAGGACTTGAAGAAGGGCAATAATTTAAAGGGACACGTTGAGCTTGCGGCTGGTGGAAGTGAGATATCGACAGCTAAGTTGCCAAGACTCGGCACAGTAGCTGGTTCGAATAAAGCAGCCAGCAGTGAACTAGAGAAGTTACTCCAGAATTTGCAAGAACTTGAGCGTTTAAATGTCAATCCAAAAGTATTAGCTCCTACCACAACTATTCGACCGACAACCAGTACCACCACCACCACCACCACGACAACTACGCCAGCACCCACAACTCCGAATTTGATAACGAACGGGGAGCCTCTGCTAATTGAACCGAAGAAGCCGCGAAGACGCATTGATCCGAATATTGATATTAATTTCGGCAGTTTGGGTAATCACCAGACAGAGGCGCCAAATACTGACCAACTGAGTAAGCTGCTCGAGAATCTGCAAGAGCTGGAAAAATTGCGCAAAAATCCTAGTAATGTGCAGAAAACTATTCCACCGACGACTACGGCTGCCAGTGCCGCACGTGCGGGAGTATTTCAATTCGCCGCGCCAACGCCCCCACCACGTACGCCAAGTTTAGTGAATCGTTTCAACGAACTCGCGCTACAGTCCACACCGGCTACGCGTAGTTCGGCACAAGCGGATGCTGCACAACTGCAACAGGTGTTGCGCCAACTGCAGACGTTGGAGCAGGCCAATGCGCGTACTACGAAGAAACCACAGACTCAGCCTGTGCGGGCTGGAGGAGGTTTTTTGGCTGGGCTTGGTGGGCTTGGTGGCCTCGGTGGTGTTGGTGGATTGGGTGGTGCACTGGCACCCACAGATGTTTTCAATTTGCAAAAACTGCTTACCGACGATCGAGAGCTTGAGCGTTTGTACGAGCAAGCGCGCGCTAAGCAAACTGGCAGAAAGCTCGCGACGACTACAACACCAAAGCCAACAACTACGACTACGCAACGCACTTTAATATTGGGCGATTTGGATGATGCTGACTTGCAGCGTCTTTTTGAGCAGGCACGGGCGCGCACTAGTACAACGGTTGCTCCTACAACAACAACCACTACAACAACACCACGAACACCGGCGCCGAGTTATCGTGAATTGGCACAGTTGCAGAAATACTTTGCGGAGTTGGACCGCCCACGCACCAGCACCACAACGTCTACGACTACCACAACAACACCTGCACCTACTACTACGATGAGCACTAACCCACCAACAACTACTACTTCGACCACCACAAGCACGTTTACAACAACCACGCCAACACCCGCTCTAAGTTCAACCGATTTGGCACATCGCATCACTAACAGTCTTAGTGGACTGAAGCCCAAAAAATCGGATGCTGATAACGATCAGTTGCAGGAACTCATCAGCCGCGTGCAACAGCTGGAACGTTTGAACTCAGCCAAGATCGAAAATAGTATACGCGCAACGACAACGGATACGCCAATTCCGTTTGTAGGTTTCACCACACGAAAGGTGAATGCGCCCAACTCCAAGTACGACGACAACCGTGCGCTTTCCAATGATTTCGCGCATTTACAGGAACTCTATCAGCAGGTGGCAAGTGCAGAACAAGGCGCCTTCGGACGCATTGAAATCTCCACAGCTGCCACTGCTGCGAAACCATCCGCCAAGCGCACGCAGAACTTTGCACAGAAGATCATTGACATCACAAACGATACCGGCTCTGGTAGCAGTCTACAAGAGGTCGATCCAAGTGACTTTGTACAGCTACAGAAGCTGTTAAGCAAAGTACAGGAGCTGGAACGTGTAAAGATCCATGGCGTGCAGGGTGTTTTAGAACCGGCCGCGCCCACACCAACTGTTAGTAGTTACACACGTGACTTTTCTTCCTTGTCTAATCTGGTAACTTCCGCATCCGTGCACACCCCCACCGTTCATAATTCTAATGGCGCACAAATCATTTACCCCGAAAAGGCAGATAAGGCACTTGAGTACAAACCATTCGAGAATATACTTAAGACAGACTCTCAGCAACCGAACACCGCTACTACGGCAAGGTCGCATGTTGCGAAAAAAGGCAATGCTGTGGAAGAACCCACATCCAGCGAGGAGTTGCGTGAGTTGGCCATGGCGGCACCAGCGAACCCAACGAGCTCGACATATGACAAGGATTTCGAACATTACCAAGAGTTCTTCAAGAAGCTTGAGGATGATGAGCGGAATTCGTACAAGAATATGAAGCCACCAATGATATATAAGACGGTGACAAAGGAACCGCCACGATTCATCGAAACACACAAACCGCATGAGGTGTCCAAGCAAAAGAGTAGTAATGTGCAGCAAAAAGCCGATCTCGAGGAACTCCAGAAGCTTTTGAGCAATGCGCAGCAACTAGAAAAATTAGGCGTCACCTTGCCCACAGAGTTATCGCAACAAATTGAATCCAAACTAATTAAACCAACCCCCAACGGACAACTAGAGAACCAGTTGGAAACATCCACATCGAAATCAGTGCATATAGTCATGGCAGCACATCCAAAATCAGATAGAGAATTTAACGATCTAATGAGTAATTCAGGGTTACTCCAAAACGACGTCGAACATAAGTCTACAAGCACTACGTTCCCGACAATTAAGCAGGATGTAACAATTGCCGAGGATGTTGTGGAAGAATCTAGCGAAAAAGAAGCGTTCTTTTCACTAACCACGCCAAAATCGCTCACACCAAGAGAACCCAAGCCCACCACTTCGAGTGCTTTGGATCTGCCTATTTTCAGTGCAACAAAAATTATTGAGGCCGCCATCAAACGTGCAGCCAATAAAATAGGTGTATCCACAGAACAGCCACTGGGTTTCCAAAGGCGTAGTGATACGGATGTTTATGCCGACATGGACCCAGGCAGTATGGACGATCTGATGGGTGAGTTCAGCGAGATGAATTATCAATTGGCTTCGCCGGATGTAACCGTAAGTACGCCACAAAGCGATCCAACAGCAGCAAATTCGGAAACTGAAGCCAGCCAACAAACTGCAGCTGCGGACGAATCGGTAGATATAACGAAGGATCTACTAGAACTGCAGCGCTTGATCGGCAACTTGCAAGAACTGCAAAGTCTAAACCTCACCGTCAATTCAGCTTTGCTGCGTCAAGCAGACGCTAAGTATCTGGAAACGTTGAAGAAACAGCAAACAATGGCAGATGATACTATAAAAAGTCGTCGACAAAGTGTAACTCCCGTTGTACTGGCGACAAGTGAAAGCTCAACGGCGAGCATAGATACAAACACCGACGATTCGGATATTTCACCAGATCCAGTAGATACTAAGACTGCGGCAAGCGGTTCAAGTGACACCAACAGCGCACCAGAAGACACTACAACTAGCAGTAGCAGCAGCACGTCGACTACGGAGGAGTCGCGCAATGGTTCACTTGCTGATCTGGAAGACTCTTTTGGTGGCACCGATACGAATAAGGAAGAACCAAAGCCGCCAAAACGTAAGAATGGTTTCTACTTTCTGGCCGATTGGAACTCTTTCCTAGAAGTGGGTGATGGCGATGATCAAGTGATAGTACGTCTGAGTCCGAAAATAGGCGATCCACGATTATTTATACCAGTCAAAGTACCATAAAGAGGATTCAAGGGGCTGCTGTAGAGTTTAAGTGAAAGTGCAAAAAAGACAACTTTTGTAAATATTTATTATAATTAATTTTATTCTTAAGAGTTTCTCAAAAGGTGGCTGCAAACTGATTGGAGTCGAGTACAACTAGAAGTGGTGGGTAGGAGAAGACGTGAATGAGAGAAAAATACTAGCATTTTAAGACAGAAAAAAATTAGCATTTTAAGTTGTGGCCTGAGGATTGGCTTTTTTAAGATTAAGAAAATTGCGATAATGCGCCTGAGTTCTCGGTGCATCAAAAAAAAAAATTGAGCTTTGATAAGCGAGACAATTTAAAGCAGTGGGCGTTTTGAGTCATGCATTAATTTGAGTCAAACATTTTTAGCTTTCCACTAGAGATAACACTCTGTTGATCGAGGCGAAGTACTCAAAATCTTACAAGATACAACATGAGCAACAAATTTGCTTATGGTGAATGGCGCACCCAGGCGGAGTTTGGTTTTTCAGTTCAATTCGTTCACACTAAATAATCTTCAACGGAATGAAATGCGAAGACATGTCTTCATTTTAGTAAGATTTTTAGCTGAACAATTTCCGTTAGAAAGAAATTATTGTATAAGTCCCATAGAGGAAATTTTAGAATAATGAATCCACAATTCAATAGCCAGCATACAAAAGTTGGCTGGCAAGGGCAGCTATTTCAATTACTTTCCAACGATTAGAGGGCTTCGTTTGATAAGCCTGGAGCAGAGGTACCTTGATTTTTACTCATTTAGCGTGGACCCTCCAAGTCTTCGGAGGACTTTGACCAACATTTTGTAAAAGCTTAACTTAGTAGAATTTAGAAAGTGAGTTTTAAAAAGTTGTCAAGCTGCAACAGAAATAGAGTCGATTCAGCTCCTTTTAGATCGATGACCTGGAACGCAGTCGAAGCAACACATCTAATTGGTTTCGTAACTAACCGGGTAGAGATAATGGTGGCGATAGTGATAGTAGGCGAGATATCTCTAAACGGGGAGATATTTTGATAAATTACAGGCTCTTTGATACAGGCTCTTTGGATAGTTTGAAGCACGGCCTCTTGGCGTGCACGTAAGGCACTTTGGATATTATTGCAACTGAGATTGGGAATGGGTTTCTTAAAGACTCCCTTTTAACATTTGCTAACCTAAGTCAGCGAGCGGATGTGAGCTGAAAATAGCCTGAGCAAATCAGATGTTCGAGATATTGTGGCTTAAAATTGCAAAGAAATTTGTTTGTGCTATAATCGAGGTCATGTCATTATCATCATTGTTTCCTTGAATTCCTAGCGACATATAGGGCACCAAAAACCCCTATGCGCCATCTCCACCGATTACTGGACAAGGCCTGCATTTCTTTTCAGCTTAACCCGAGTTGAGCTGTCTCGCGATCCACAGTTCTTTTATAAGTTTCTCTTGTTCTACAAGGCGGTCTGCCTCTCGCTGTGAGTTCAATTCCATAGCCTTCTTCGCTATGTTACCGTCTTTTTTGCGTGAAGTGTGACCAGTCTACTTCCATTTCTGCCTTCTAATCCAAAGGCCTAACGGCTCCATGTTTACTTTTTCGAGTAATTACTTATTTGGTATTATTTTTGGCCATAAAACTCAGGATATAAAATTTAGATAGCGGTTGACAACAACTTGTAAGCGACTGGTTATAATGGTGGTAATTTTCCAGGTAGAGCTATTATAAAGCAGTACCGACAGCCTTTGACTTCATGAGTCTAACCTTTAAACTAGAACTCAGGTTGTTGTTTCGCCATACAGGGTACAACATCCCGAATGTCCCTCTGGTTTTTTCCATTCGGGAACGTACAGCCGTGCCATTGCTCGTGGCATTGTTTCGATAGGGTTACCTGCAATATCCACACACCCACCCATCTTATTTGGCAGACTCATCATCTTCATCTTGTCAAAATTGATTTTAAGGCCAGCAACCTAGTTTCTCTACGAAGCGCGGAACCCATTTCGTTAAGCCCGGTTAGGCGATGTGCTAGGAGGCATATGTCGTCAGCGTAAGCTGTGTGTTGTAGCGTGTCGTCCATTTTAGACCGCAGTTTTGAAGAGAGCTAAAGGCTGCTGCGAAGACGTCTCCTATTACTAAGAGGAATAACACGAGCGATAGAGTACATCCCTTGTGAACTCCGTTTCGAACTTCGAATGGCTCCGACAGCTTACCCTTGTATCGCACACGGCATCTAGCGCCATCATAATTGAGGTTATGTAATATGAAATATTTTCCTTTGAGGTCAAAGTACAACCATTTCCCTTTTAAACCTATTTCGATGAGTAAAAAAGGTTTTTATTTAAATCTGGGACATTTTCTATTAATCTTACAGGGATTTGTAAAATTCGTCGATAAGCGGATAAAGAGAAGAATACAAAACTGGCATGAGCTACTCTAAGGCCAACTGGCACGCTTTCATTTAAGCATACTTAAAAAAAATTTAAAAAGGTTGAAATTCAAAAACAAAAAAAAATACTAAACATTTTAATTGAAAAAAAATTTTTAAATATATAAAATGGTCGAAATTTAAAAAAAAATTTATAATTTTAATTCAAAAAAAAATTTATAAAAATCAAAAAAACTCTAAAAAGTTTATAAAATAGTCGAAATTTAAAAAAAAAATTTAAAAAATTTTAATTGAAAAAAAAAAGTTTAATTGAAAAAAAATTATTAAAAATATTATTATAATAGCGCATATACAAATCTAATAAATATAGGTATATGTAAAGTGGTCGAAATTTAAAAAAAAACTAAAAATCTAAATTTTCTTCAAATTAAAATTTTTTTTTCTTCCCATTAAACAATTAAAACCAAAATTTTTTTTTCAGTTAAAATTTTCAATTTTGTTTTACATTTCGACCTTTTTATATAATATATATTTTTTTAAATTTCTAACCAAACAATGGTTCTATTTTTTTCGAAAAAAAACTAAAAACATCCAATATAAAACAAACTAATATATATAAAATGGTCGGAATTAAAAAAAAAGAAAAAAATTTTAAATATTTTTTTTATAAATATGTTTTTTAAATTTTTTTTTTTCAATTAAAAAAAATATATATATAAAAATTTTAATTGAGCAAAAAAAGATCTAAAAGATATATAGAATGGTCGAAATTTAATATAAAAAAAATTTAAAAATTTTATTTGGAAAACAATCTAAAAAATCGAAATTTTTGTTTTTCAATACAAATTTTAAAATCTTTTTTAATTTCGATTTTTTTATATATTGCATATTTTTGTAACTTTCTAATCTAAAAATGGTTATAGTTTTTTTTTTCGAAAGAAAACTAAAAAAATCCAATATAAAACATATCTTTTTTTTCCTAGCCCGACCATAATTTTACTTACAATTTAAAGAAAACAAAACTTGCTCAAAAAAATTAAAAATCGTGCACCTCTTTCAACCCTTTTCTTGCCAACCTGTCAATATTTCCGCCTCGACATTTCTTCGGAGTTTGATACGAATCGAAGCTACGATGTTTGTTGACTTTGAAATTAGTTGATGAAATACCAGCTAGTAGCAGTAGAGAAAGCGCAAAGCCTCCTCTGCGTTGGAAAGATCAGGTGGAGAAGGACTTGATTTCATTTGGCGTCGGTTGGCACGAGAAAAACCGGCTGGCGCACTTTGATAAACTCATCCAAAATCGCGTAAGTGGTTATCGCGCTCAACAAGAAGAATACGATTTTTGTGCGCGGATACATTTTAAATGTTTTGCTCTACATGGTTCAGAAATAGTTTTGCCGTTACAAAGAGATTCGACAACTGTTTCTCATCTCGGTATAGCTGCGGCTATTCGCGGCTATGCCAACCAAAGCTCCAACCGCTCAGCTTGTTCGTAGCGGTACTGAAGAATGCATCGAAATTTCTCTTTTTTTGCCTCCAACAGAATGATCAGACATCTTTATTGCATCTAATGTTAATCTTTGCAAGCTAAACTCGTTAGAGAGTACCAACAAGTGATACTTACAATGCTTATACAATATGCTCTTCATTAGAAACTTGCCTGGGAAAGACTCCATTCTACTTCTGCATATATTTTTTATCTACCCACAAGACCCCAACACTATGCCATCTCTATCAATTAGCGGCTGTCTCTGCCCTCAGCCTGCATATCAACCCTATGGCTTGCATAATTTATTTTTAAACTTCGCAGGAAAAGGTATCCAATTATTGCTGTATACCCTTAGGCTTATCTCAGACACTACTTAATATATATTTTAGCTCTATTAGCGTGTAAGTTAAGTCAAATTTTTATGAGTCTTAATATTTAAGTGAACGATAAGTGAATAAAATAGCCGATTTTTAACAAGATATCGATATACCGGTATAACAACTTTTATTTACATGCATTTACATAATTTCTATAAACTAATTAATTACAAAGAAGATTCGCAGGTTTGCGCAGTAACGAGCCCACGCCTACGAAGCGATAGAATAACACACCTTTGGCATGCGCGACGCCCAAGTGCGGTTTCTGAATCAGCCCATCACTACCATACAGCTTAGCAGCGAATATTTTTAATACGCTCACGTCACTTTCAAAGCTCGCGAACTCTATGAAACCCTGCACGCCACGATAGACGAACACGCGTATCGTACAACAGTCTTCGACGAAAGCAATCAAGGTTTCGGCGGCTATTCGAAAGGTGATCAGCGAACGTGGTCTGTGAGCGCTTATAGTTTGGAAGCGTATGCCGTTTAGCACATCCAAATACAAAACTACTTCAGCTTGTTGAGCACCCACCAGTTGTGGTGCATTCACAGTGACAGCCAAAAGTTCTAGCGGTGTTTCAAGCGCACCCACTGAGATGGGTAAAATTTCACCATTGCCTTCAGTAGGCAAATTTTTATTGTGAAATTTCAGCCAGGTGGCATTGCCTATGGTAAGTGTGTTGAAGTTGATGAGCGTCTCCTGCACTTTGGAATGCACTTCTTCAATGCTAGCAGACATTTCCAAGTCCTCATAAACTGTTTTCAATGATTCCTTAGCTTCTCTGAGCGTTTGCGCTTTGAGTAGCTGCACTGTTTTTTTCAAGTAGCTTTGCAGACTGCGTATGCACTGAATCACTGCGTTCAATTCCCACTCATGCGCTGCCACTTTGTGGTCATTTATCGCTTTGCTATTGGCCAATATGAGCACATCACGCACAGTTGTGCCCAAGCGGTCCATTATGGCCGTAACTGCCGCAATATCTGCTGCATCACTGCTCCGCAAGTAACCTTGTATTTCTTTCATATCAACTATGCTCCGCCATAAGATCTGCACGGTATGTGCCGCCAAGATTTGTGCTGGATTTTCAAGTAACTGCGAAACGTGCCATTCGATGTTCTCAAAGGTTGTATTCGGATAGATTTGCTGTTTTCTAAGCTCTTCCATTATAGCTGTAAAGTCCTTCACCAAATGCTCATCATACAGATCCGTCTCTGGTATGCTGAGTTGTGTGATATTCACCTCGAGACGCAGGCGATAATTCAAGTCATCGAGTATGTGTCCAATGACGACGCGGAAGTCCGCGAACCGGAATTTGTGTGCCTCTGACGCAGCTGGTTTGAGCAGCGATTCAGTGAGATTGTATGTTGATTGTTGGGGACTAATCACACGGTCGTAGAAAAGTGGCAGACTGTAGCTTGGCGGGGAGGTGCGTTTGTCGCGCATACTGTACTCATCATCGTTGAAGAGCAGTATCAGCTCACCATTGGTGAACATCAGCGCTTGTGAGTGGTGTGGCACAAAGCGATAGCTGTCATTGCCCAGCCAGTTGGGCAGAAACCAGGTATTCGATTGGGTGAGTTGGCTCAAATTGTAGGCATATACAGTGTCATCGTATACAGCGTACAACTTGCTAGGCATTATCTGTGAATACATGAACTCGGAGGCGGTTTTGTTGAAGGCCTTCAACATTGTAAGACTAGAGTTCTCTAGCCGCCAGTAATTGAGAGCGCCTTCGACGCGCGCGTTGTTGGTAACAAAATCAATGGTATTGGACATTTGCTCAAACTCCACCGCGATTAATTGATCGATGTGCCCAGATTTGAACGTTCTGACTTTTTCATAGCTTCCATTCTCTGTACTCCATTTCATTATATGCGTTTGATTACCGGTATTTATGAAAATAAAACTCTTGCCTTCTTTTTCCAAAACGAAAACCGCGCGTATAGTCGCATTTTTATCGTCATCCACCTTAAGCACTTCATTCAACTCCAACTGAAATCCCCGTTCCAAGTATTTCAAGTGATAACCACGTCTCTGTTGTTTCTTCGCTAAAGCTCGCAATTTCTCACACAAATCCTCATAATCCATGCCTTCCCGCACGTTACGTATCAGTGCACCAAATGTCATAGGCCTTAGTTGTACGTTGTTCATATAGCTGGGCAATGTTGGTCCCGACTTGACGTTCAATGTGCGTGCACTCCAGTTGCCGGTGATAATCTGTAGATTGCCCTGCGTGCGCAGCGCAAGCTGGAACCATTGATTCATGTCTATACCAGACACGAGGTAGTTGGTTTTTAATTCCGTTGTTATCACATCTTCGAAATAGAGCGGCGATTCAATATGCTGTGCGCCATGAAGCGTTGCCACTTCTCTTAAGTCTTTATCATTATTTATCGGCGCCGTGGTGTTCAGATTTCCTCGTACTAAAGCCGAGTTAAGCGTGAGTGGTGTAATAACATGTTGGTTACCATGAGTCTACAAATAAGTATCAGAAAACATGAGGTAAGTAAGCGAAAGGGAATGTGTAGAAAGTGTAAAGAGGGTTTTGGCATGCATCTATGGTAAAATATTACTACGCTACGCAAAGATTTTACACTGAGGTTGTGCCTAAGAACTAACAAATAATAGATAATTGGCGCGTACACTTCTGTTAGGTGTTTGACTGAGCTCCTCCTCCTATTTTAGGCGTGCGCCTTAATGTTGTTCCACAAATGGAGGGACCTACAGTGTTAAGCCGACTCCGAACGACAACGAAGTTTGCTATTGCCTGTCAAGAGACAACCGCTATTAGACACACTTCTATCATTTTCGGAGATTCGAACTATGCACTCCCGGAATGGTAGTCACGCACCACCCAACTACGGCGCTATAAGAAATTAGCTATGAGAATTTCAAAAATTGCACCTCGATCGTTGTCTAAAGAACTCCGTGAGTTGAAGCGCATGTATGTACCCCATTCGAATCACAGCACAGTGAAATCTGTATTGTGGTTTTAAAAAATTAAAAACCAGAGGAATGTGCGAAGCGATGCTTTGTGATAGGATTTGGTGAACCGAGTTCAAGCATTCGTGCCTCACTGGGTTTCCTGATTACGCAAGCCGAGAAGGCAGGACTTCTAATTATAATATTTGAATTGCAGCAGGGTAAAGCCTTTACTTTGACCAACAATCGATGATCGAAGAACACTGAATTCAAAGAGCCTCTGAGGAAGGAATTCACGGCTTATTACAGAAATACTAACAGATCACTGAAATACTGGTCTTATGGGCGTTTAGCCGCAAAGTCTGTAGCTAATTAACGGTTTCTGTAGGAGCTGAAGAGATGAATAAGAGGCAGACTCTGTCTCTGCGAATATCGCCATTCGTCAGTGAATGCATTCCAGTTATTTTAGGAACAATTAATGAAGAGTCTGTGACAATCTCAAAAAGATATGAATAGTTTAAGAGTATGCAAAGGCAAGGCTTAGAAAATACTTTCTGGACACCACAACAAGCTTTTGGAGCCACCGAGGGAACTTTTTTTAAGATAATTCCGCCACATCTAACCCAACCTACATCAGTAAATAAACCACTATGTCTTATTCAAAAGGTTTCCGACGAATTTTTGTATTACTAGACTGTAAGAATCCAACGTAGAATCTCTCTTGCCAACAATTGCTACTTTGGACTAAGTCTCTCGACGAACAAAACTAACACTCTACCTGAGAGTCTCATCATGCCCGTCCTAACGTATGGCGCAGAAGCGTGACGATGACAACATCCGATGAAGCGACGCTTGGAGTGTTTAAGAGAAAGATTCTACGTAAGATTTTTGCACCTTTGCACGTTGGTAACGACGAATATCGCAGGCGATGGAACGATGAGCTGTATGAGCTTTACAACGACATAGACATAGCGCAGCGAATAAAGGTCCAGAGGCTACGTTGGCTGGGTCATGTCGTCCGAATGAATACAAACGCTCCGCCTCTGAAAGTATTCGATGCGGTACCAGCTGGTGGTAGTAGAGGAAGAGGAAGGCCTCCTCTGCGTTGGAAAGATCAGGTGGAGAAGGACTTGGCTTCACTTGGAGTGTCCAATTGACGCCAGTTAGCACGCGAAAGAAACGACTGGCGCGCTTTGTTGAACTCGGCCAAAATCGCGTAAACGGTTATCGCGCCAATTAAGAAGAAGCAGAAGACTGTAAGAACCAATCTCTGTAGGCTGAATTAATAAATAACAAGATAAACTAACCAAAGTTTTCGTTCAACAACTTTTCGCTCATTCAAACCTCTGCGCTGCTCACTAATCTAACTGCTCCGGTTTAACTTTAGAAGCCGGGAGGGAGTGGGTTCCAAATCCAGTGGAAGCATGAGACACCAAATGGTCTTTTCTAATAGAAGTCGCCTTCGGAAGCCAATGGTAAGTCAGAAATATACTCGGAAGCTTACACCTGCCGTACGGGGGCGGCATAAAACTGTACGCTCCTCCATTTGTGAAAAAACACCAAGAGGTACACCACAAACAGGAGGAGAAGCTTCGCCAAATACTCAACAAAGCGTGCAAGCATCAATTATATACTTTATATAATAGCTTTACAAAGCTTTTAGTCAATACCAAGTTTGCAAGTCTGTTCATTTCAGCCACTAAAGAGTTAAGGTATTCCAGTGTTTCGCATTCTTAACTTTCTAACTTTTGCATTGGCATTTTCCTTCGTTTTAAAGCTAGAAACATTATGAGAACTTTCCATTTTGAAAAGAAATTTAGATCATCTCTCCAGTAACGTACAGCTTCCCGCAATTTTTTTCAATAAATGTTTAACCTTCTATAATTCACTTACCATTAAAGTATTTGCATACTCATTCAGCAAATCGACATTGTTAACCAGGCCCTGTACTTGAATTTGTCCATTCAAATGGAGTTCGGAGAATGTAATGTTACCCGAGAGATTTTGTGCTGTATGTAAGGTAACAATTTTCGATAGGTCAATCTCGTTCAAATAACTGGCGTAGAAACTGTTGCCGTTTAAGCTGCCCGGTGCGAACATGAGATACTCTGTAATGATAAAGAATATTGTTTGAAAGGTAAAACAGTGCAAAGTGATATGAAGGAATCACTGTGAAATTCGTTAAAAAAAGTTTTAACAAATTTTATGAATCAGCAAGATCTCAATGCGTGCTCTCGTTTAGGAATTGTCTTCAGCCCACTCTTGTTACTGTCTTATCACTGTCCACTAAATAAGTTTGTGAGCGGTGAGCAAGATCAATCGGAATTCTTCATGTGTGGCCATCTGATGCACCGTAGCTTTTCCGACTACTTCAGTCCCGGCATAAGATACTCTGATTGGTTTACCACCACTTGATGCTTTCATCCAAGGAGAGGCCTTGAAGGCCATCTGCAGACTGAAACACAATGGGAACTGGTACGGCCCCTGTCCGGCATTAGAACACAGAGAAGGCATGGACGTCGATCCAACGATTCTCTCCATGCCCCTTGACTCCATGCCATCAAGAGTCGTACTTGAAGAGAGATACAGTTTAGTACTACCAGAGGCTCAGCTGTGGGAAGACTCAGGAAATGAGCCCGGCAAACACTGTTTTCGCATTTTTACGGATGGCTCCAGGACCGAGCATGGCTCCGGCTCTGGGATCTACGTGGAATCCAGCGGGACAAAACTGCACTTTGCTCTTAGAATGCATGCATCTGTGTTTCAAGCGGAGGTGTATGCGGTTCAAGAAGCGATGAACTTTGTTGTGGAAAAACGATGGAGAAGCAGATCTATTTGTGTCTGCAGTGACAGCCAAGCTGCGCTTACGGCCAACTTCTTTGGCCCAGAGCCCGTTTTGCCACTCCCTTCTGCGGCCATCACAGCCACGGTTAACTACGGTTAACATGGGTAACTACCACCCACAAGCGAGCTTGGCAGGCTGAGAGAGGCTGCAGATGGACTAAACTGATGTTACCTGTCATGTCCGATCGACTGTCGCAAACCCTTCTGTCATTAAGCAGAGGGGAGTGCAGACGGCTGGTTGGACTGATGACGGGCCACTTTCTGTGGGCAAAGCACATGGAAAGGTTGGGCATCTCAGACAGTGTACTCTGCCCAGCCTGTGAAGAGGAGGATGAGACGGCGGACCACTTCCTTTGTGTCTGCCCCGCCTTCGCTCGAATCAGGTTTGAGGTCTTTAGCACTGATGTGTTAAGTAGCGACCATCTTGGCTCCTTGGCTCCACAAGATCTACTCAGATTTCTTCGGAGATCGGGTAGATTTAAAGAAAATTAAAAGGGAATCCAAGTGTAGTACAATGGACTTAATTAATGTCTGAGTGCTGCTCTTGCTAGTTGTCCCGACAAAAAAAAAATAAAAAATTCATGTGTTTGATTTTTAGCTGAGTTTTCCTGTAATTCGGGGTGCACTTTTTATCTTTCCCTCATAAATGACTTCAGTAGGCTTTGAAACTAGAACTAACCGAAAGGGTAGTCCAACACAAATCAAATTTCATTTCAGGCCACACTCACTTTAAAAAATATTCTAAATAGCATGTGAGCTACTTTGTGCTCTCCTTTTTTTTGTCGGGATACACTAGAAAGTACAACACTCAGACAAAATTAAGTCCATCATATTGTTCTCGGGTTCCCTTTTTAATTTTCTTTAAATCTACCCGAACCCCGAAGAAATCTGAGAAGATCTTGTGGTGCCAAGAAGCCAAGGTGGTCGCTTCTTAGCACATCTGTGCCAAAGACCTCAAGCCTGATTCAAGCGAAAGCCAGGCAGACGCACAGAAAGGGGTCCGCCGACACATCATTCGAGTCCTTAATTTCCATTCTGTTGATATTCTTCTGTGTTTCTCATCAGGCTTCAGTAATCAATAGTTTATCCGGTAAGTGCATAAAACAACTATGGGCTTCTCTCTGAGTGCTGCTCGATAGTTCCTATGATCTACAGCCCCGCAGCGATGGTAGTCCAGGTGAGTATCAGAGACTCTAATAGTCCTCGGACAGTAGAATAACTGCTCTCACACAGTTTTAAATATATTTCTAAGTCCCAATGCTCAATGAGTAAGAAAAAATTATATTCAGTGGACCCATGCATTTCTCCTTTAATTGATAGGTAGGTAGATTAAATGCCTAAAGTTCCAGTCAGGCACTCCCCAAGTAGCACAAATACCATTATGAGACCTCCCATAGGCAGATATATACAGCCATCTCGAGCTGTTTATGTAACGCCTAGCTGCCGAACCGGACATTTACAGCGAAAGTGTTTAACAGTCTCCTTCTCTACAAGTCCCCTACAGCTTCTGTAACGAGGATTAAAGGGTTCACTAACGCCTCCACTCACTTTTGTAAATGAAGTTATCTGGTCTCATCCCTAAGTTTTGCCTACAAGTTCGCGTTAGTTACAACTCGACGTAGGTGATTATCTAGATTGTTTTTGTTGTTGTTATAGTAGCGTGAAAATTGTCCAAAAATGTCTTGAGAATACTGTTAAAAAGACCGCTTTTCGCCAAATATAAACCCGGATCGTTCCGGTAGAGCCTAATGACGTCCACTCACTATTAGAAAAACTTTCCCCTATCAATTGAAACTTCCTTGCTAATGTGGGTACCGAACCCGAGGACCCTGAACAGCAGTCATGCACAAGCCCATTCGGCTACGTCGGCCGCCGGAGTATTATTGAGTTTAATAATCTCTTGCGCTGCAAGGGCACCATACTTGAGCTCAAATTACCACATTTTGGAACATTTGAACTGAATAAATACCTCAATATGCATCTACCATATCAACATCTCACTTCCACGTTCTCTAAACTAAACACAATCTGAGCAAAAACTAGCAATTGAGAAGCACTTCTATAGAAAAATACTTGTCAGCCTCTTTGCCATTAAAGGAGCCATATAATTTGTATCAATATTCTCTTGCTGTAATACTCACTGTCTATCTCCTGTGGTCGATCTAGCCGCAAAGTGTCTGTGAACCACTCCTGCAATGGATACCCGTTCACATGAGTTGTCTCAAGCGAATCTTTCACCAACAAATTTTGCGCGCGCACCGCACCCTTGAATGTTATGGGTGACCTTATCAGCACAGGTGCGGGTTCGTTGATTTGGACGATGTTTTCAAATAGCGCCAATAGATTGTAGCCATTCAAATTGCGTATATAAGCGCCCTTACCAATAGAAACGCGTCCCGTGAAGGTGTTATTTCCTCTTAAGATACAAATTTTATCTTTGTAAACCAGTTCGTCGAAGAAGCCCGCCATGTTAGGCATTTCATTAAGTTGTCCCAAAACAGTGAGATCTTGTAAGTGCAACTGATGAGTGTTGAAGTTTACCACGCCTTGCACTACAAAATCATGCACTGCATGATCGTAACGTATGGAGCTGCTGAAGACAGACATTGGATAACCATTAAGAGCGCCAGTGAGCTCTAGATCGTCTACGATGAGATTACCATAGAGTTGTACCGAGCCACGGAAGTTGGAAATTGTTTTCTTGGTGGCGATATCGCTGAACGGTATGCTATTCAAGGCCTGCACATAAGTGTCGCCCAAGACTTGCACGCTTTGCGTGAAACTTTTGGGAGCCAACACTTGAGCTGTGGTGGTGTCATTGATGGGCGCGCGAAAGACTATATCAGCAATAAGCTCTGGCAGATTTTTGCCATTGTAGCTGCCTTCAATTTGCAGATTGCCATCTACGATTAAAGGCTCGTTAAATGTTAGGTTGGTGCTTAGATAGTTGGGGCGATTCAACCAAACGATAGTCAATTGCAAGTCCTCATCGAAGCGCTGCTGATTCAATTTATCCACAAGCACGTCACCTGTGACTATGGCGTGGTCCACCAAAATTTTACCATCTAAAATCATATCAGCCAAATCGTCGATCTCATCGAGAAAACTCCAAATCAAAGAGGCATTAATGCCTTGTATTTCATCAACAACCAGTCCGTGCGCAAGTTTAAGCTCATCTATGTAAATGTTGCCGGTTTGCGTGCCGTTGAGACTCTCTACCTGTACAAACGGCTCAGGCTGATTACCATGCCATGTTGCATTGGCGCATTCAATATCACCATTTATGTTGGCCATTTTAGCCTGGAGTAGCTCGAAGTGCGCCACTGGTATATCCAGATCTTCATATATGCTTTGATAGTCCTCGGTTATGGAAGCGCCATTCAGACTAGTTGTGACTTCGACTCTATCGCCTTGCAAAATATTTGTGAAATTTAAGTCTGTGTCCAATGCGATTTGCGGCTGATCGATTTTGATTGCATTCTGCATAAGCTCCTCAATATCCACGCCGTCGTAGCGACCGCTAAGCGTGAGATTGGAAAAATAAGCATACGCGTGCAAAGCTGATATCTCCAAATTCTGTTTGGTTTGCGCAGTTACGAACTGTTCCACTGGTATGCCATTCAGTTTGCCATCCAGCACTTTAAAGTTCGGTGGCATTTCCACAGTGCTAAAGCGCTTTCTAGCGCCTACGGTGATAACAGTTTCCGGCTTAACGGGACGCTGCACCACATCGAGTAGCAGAGGCGCTAGCGGTTGATTGTCATAGTGACCCTTCAGATAAATGTTACCAAGCACTTGTAACTGCTTAAAGTTGCATATGGCCTCCACTTCGTTTACCTCCTTCAGCGTCGGATTGTTTGGTATATTGCCAATGTCCCGGCCGCGTGTTGTACCATTGAGCTGTTCGGAAAAGGTCAATTTATGTACACAGGCAAGGGCTAGGCATTAACGATTACTCACTTGAAAGATCTCTGTAACTTTGAGATCAGCAAAAGTAGGCAGTCCACGCCATTCTTGTGCAGCACTCAATGTAATGGCATCTGAAACGTTTAAGCCATTCAGCAAACCTGCGGTGTCCACGGTATTTGCACTCAGCGTGCCTGTAAAAGTTTTCTCTGCCTGCACAATGCTAACTGAGGAGTCATTAGTCCAGAGAAAGTCATCTGGAAAGCTGAATGAGTTTAATGTATTCAGCGACAACAGGTTCTCGAGTGTCACTTGCTGAAAAAGGTGAAGACACATAATTGGAAAGTATTATCCTTAAAGTCTCGATTTCAAAAAGCCGAGCAAGCGTATAACTTCTGGTTGCAGAACCCCAAAAAGCTGGTTCTGCGAGGCAGTTGAATTGCAAAGAGCAATTAGTTAATTAAAGCTTTAGTTTGCTTCTCGTTCACATTCAGTCTTCATACTCACCCCAGTCACTTCCAGCTGCCCCAAGTTAAGCGGACCACTCTTTAACACCATATTATCCGTTATTTCCTGCCAGCGCACACCATTAATATACTCGAACTCCATATTACCATCGACCAACAATGTCTCGCTTTCCGTTTCTTCATCCGCATCCTCATCCTCATCTTCTGCTTTGCGCGTCTCAACTGCATCGAAACGTTCCAAGACTTCTAAGTCGTGCGTATTCAAGATACCATCGAAATTAAGCACTCCATCTTGCACGTAAAAATCTGCATCATTTACTTGCTTCACCAACAGTTCTTCGACTTCCAAGTTATCGAATTCCAAATGCTCAAAATTCAACTCATCAGTAGTGGCATTACGCCTCTGCCTTGGGCCGGTCACCTCCGCCGTCAATTGTTCTATAGCTGTTATCACTTTATCAAGATCAATTTGTGTATCCTCATCCGTCCAGCGGTAATCATTTACATAGATTTCGCCTACATCACCTGCGTCGAAAATCAATTCTGGTGTTTCTAGTCTTTCTAGTTTTGAAAGATCAGGTTGTGCGAGTGCCGCGTCGCTATCAGGCCTTTGGAGGAATGCTTCCGCTTGTGCCACCAAGTCATCTTGCTCTTTTACCCAACCTTGTAGAAAGGCGAAAATTTCCTGTAAATCGAAATATTCCGAATTTTTTGGCAGCAGCTCTGTGTGCAACCTAAACAGACCAGACTCGGCTTTGTGACGCGGCACAATGAGCGATACTTCATCGCCGCGCCGAAAGTAGGCCGCACCTTTCAAGCCAGCGTCGCGTTGCATGTCCAACATGCAACTGACGCCGTAAACTGTGTGATCACCAAGCCTGCAGGGTACCGGTATGCTGGTCTCAAAAGCCTCCCCATCCCATATCAGAGTCTCGAGTACTGTAATACTGTGTGTGCTGAAATCGACGCGGTGTTGCACGAGCAGTATCAGATCATCGCGATAGGTACGTACCGGCACAGGAAAGAACAACTCTACCAGGCCAAAATTGTGCGCAAGTATCGTTTTGGGCACCAGCTCACCCTGCTGATAAAGTAAAATCTGCGGCTGCTGACCACCGATTGCGATATAGCTGCGTCCACCCATTTGGAAACCAGCCACGGATTCAATACCTTCGGATTCAATGTGTTGCTTAAGTTGAAACCGCAAGTAATCTTTGTTGTCCGCATGCAGGTTAAACGAGTATATGGCAGCTGTGTGATTTTGTGGCACGGCAAGTATTAGATCACGGCCCGTATTGAGCAAAGTGGTTTCGACGCAAGGATATTCTAATTGCATACGTTGAGCAATCCAAAATTCTCGCGAAGAGAGCTCAAATTGGTAAATATTCAGCGTATAAAAGCCAGTTTGGGAGGACTGATTTGTCGACACAATTACATAATCTTTTCTATTAACTGTAAAGTAAGTGAGCCCAGTAACGGTATTGCCCACCACCCATTGCCAGTACAATTCAATATTTTCAGTCACATTATTAACCCTATACCAAAGTACGCGATCTTGTGTAGCCACAAGTATAATACCTTCCATCTGTGACTGCGCATCATTCCAAAAAGAGTAAGTGAGTAGGTACGTTACGAGATTTCCCACCTCCAAAACTGTACCCGCCTGGTATGTGGCGCTTGCTTTACGTACAATTACCAGATTATGCTCACGGCGTCCAACAAAGTATTCCGTACCGTTGTGCAGTATATGCGCCCATTGTTGCACATCATCGCCCAAATTGAATGTGAAGTCTTCCTCCACAGATTTGAGTATCAAAGTTTCGCGCATTCGCCGCTTCGACAGCTCCAGACGCTTCAGTTTACGCATATCAAATTCATGTACACCCTGGGTGTTGGCTTCCACCAAGTTCGGTTTACCATCTGAGTTGCTCTGCTCAGTGGCGCCCAGAAGCTCTTCGCCGTTATTGTCTTGTGCCGAGCCAACGGCTTTCTCAAGCGCTGTTCGACCCGCTTGATGCCCATCAAATTCCTTTACCAGCTGCTTGACAAAGTCGTCATTTTGCTGAGTGGTGCCTTTGCTTATTTCGGCGCGTAGCGCATTCACCTCGTCGATGCGCCGTTGAGTTACCTCGACTTTAGCTTTAACTTTAGTTTCTGGTTTTTGATCATTATGAACCGTCCAGGTGGGCTGGACTATGACGCCCTGCAAAATCGGAATAGAATAAGTTCTTAAAAAAAAATAATTGGAAAAAGTAAAATGCAAGAGTGAGGAGAGTTAAGGATAAGACGAGGGAAGGGAAATAAGTTGAAAGGAATAAGGGGAGGGAAGATTTGCTAAGCTGAAAAACATAAAGCAAGAATAATACGGATATGTTAATAAAGAAGGTAGATAGAAATATGGAAATCTATGAAGAACAGGAGAAAAATTAAAGAAAAGAGAGGACAGTACGTTCTACTTTACTGGAAGAAGCAAAACCGGTCGCCTCTATTGTTACAACAAAAAAAAAATTGAAAACAAGAAAGTAGAGAAATGGAAAAGGAAAGAACAGCAAATGGATTGAATGGAATGGGAAGGAAAAGAAGGAAAAAGGTTAACAAGAAAAGGGAAAGAAATACAAAAAAGTTAAATAAAATAAAAGGAATAAAATCAATTAAAGTTTAATTAAATCAAATACAAAATGAAATTAAATTAAGAAATAAAGTAAAATAAAATGAAATAAAAAAATTAATATTAAATTAAATTAAGAAAGTAAATATATAAAAAGTAATATAAAACAAAGAGAATAAAATAGGGTTAAGTCAAAAAATATTAAAAAAAAAATAAATAAAAATAAAATAAAATAAAATAAAATGAAATAAAATAGAATGAACAAAAAAAATTGAATTATTTTTTTTAATTAAATAAAACAAGATAAAAAATTATTTAAAAATAACATTTAAGTAAAGTAAAATAAACTAAAATAAAGAAAAATAAATTAAATCAAATAAAATAAAATAAAATTAAAAACCTAAAGTAAAGGAAAGAAATTTACATGAGATCAAAAAAAAACTAAATTAAAAAACAATATAAAATTAGAAATCAATATAAAATAAAAAGTAAAAAAGTTATAATAAAATAAAATATAATAAGATTAACTATACATAATAAAAAAAATGTAATAAAGTAAAATCGTATAAAGCAGACGAAATGACATAAAATAATAGAAAATAAATACTATCTAAAATTAAAAAAAAAAAGAATTAAAAAATTTAATTAAATAAAGGGAGATAAAGAATATATATTATAATTAAATACAACAAAGAAAATTGAATTAAAACAAAAGGAATAAAATCAAATAAATTTGAACTAAAAGATAAATTAAATTAATTAAAAAATAAAAGAGAATGAAATAAAAGGAAATGAAATAAATTATTAAAACCAAGAAATAAAACTCAATTTTTTTAAGTGAAATGAGATAAAATAAAAAAATGTAAATAAAATAATTTGAACAAAAATATTGTAATAATTTAAGAAGTGAAATACTGTAAAGTAGAATAAGTAATATAATTAAAATCAAATGAAATAAAAATTTTTGTATTTGTGTAAATTATATAAAATTAAATTGAAAAAAACTTGTTGAATTCTAAATACAACTCTGCAAACCAATCCTTACATGGAACTTCTGTACTCTGTAAAAACAATTATCTATACTAATATTATAAATTTTTGCCCTTGGCATGTCGGTCTCCTTGCCGCGGGGATGAGGCTTAAGTGGCGAGTTAACCCCATTCTATGGAGATTAACTTACCACGAACTAAGAGGGCAGCTTCATATAGGAATTGGGTATCCACTCATCCGCGGAACGGCGGAATTGGTGGCCACCCAAGTACTATGTGGAGAGTACCGTACCGACAACCTGGCAGGAGGGATAAAATGCATTTCTTTTCTTATGTGGAGGCTAAATAAAGATATTTCTGCACGAGGTAACCCACTTTTGGGAAATCCTCCCGTCGAGCAATCGACGGCTCGGGCATCGGATGTGCAGGCCCGAACCCCACATTCCCCTATGACCGGAACTGACACCCATGGTTCCGGAGGAAGCGCATTACTAGTGGTGAAACATGGCACATTGGCTATGCCAATGGAGAGCCGAGTGAGTGTGAGTGATACACCGCCGTCGAAACGATCTGAAGCAACTGAACAAGTTGTGGAGGATGTGGAGATGGCGGACAATCTCTCAGTAGACTCAGACGGATCTCTGGTACCGAGTAAGTCTTTGACAACGGTTAAACCTGGTGTGAATCAGGTAAGTACCGGTAAAAAGACCGAAGTTATTGGAGAGTCGAACGCAGGTGTTGGTCTAACCGCAAGGCAGATCAAACGAAGAAGACAGAAGGCGAGGCAAGCCGAAGCACTAGCTAAGGCAAGGACTCAAGCTCCGTCAACTTCGACACCTGTAAAGGAAACGGGAAAGCGTGGCAGAACAGAGGATTCCTCTGTAGCGCTGCGCTCTTCCGGAAACGAAACGGGGTCTGTGCCAACGACCGGGAAGAGGAGGAAGGCAAAGAAGAGGAAAGTTGAAAAACGCAATTCGGAAATGCCTGCATCCTCGACCCCATCCAAGGCAGACAAACCTTTGCCTGACAAGGCAGAGGCTAAGGGACCTCAAATGTCGAATGACACTCTTCCGTCAACGTCTGGCGAATCATTCGCGAGAATGGCAGCAAAGGCAATGACGGTGGAGATACATACTGCCAAACAAGATGGTCTACTGTCCAAAGGGCAACAAGACTATCTTGACAGCTATCTGTGGAAAGCTATCGGTGAGTCGAAAGACGCGCCGACTTTCGAGGGGAAAAGCGTGGTGGACGGCATCGTAAAGGTGCACTGTTCCAATGCTTTTTCCCGAGAATGGCTAGAAAAAGCGATAGCAAAAATCCCAGCCTGCGAAAACAGCAAGTTTATTCTTGTTGAGAGTAGCAAAGAAAGGCTGGTACGAGCGAGTGTCTGGATTCCGGGTCCTTCCTGTAATTCAGCAGAACTCCTCAAACGCATCCGTGTTCAGAATAAGGATCTTGACACGACTCTCTGGAGAGTATACTCGTGCACCAGGCAGAAATCCGCTACCACTTCGGAGGCGGGTTCCCATCTGGTACTGGGTATCGATCTTGGGTCCCTCAAGGTTCTTAAGTCGAAGTACGGGTGCCGTCCCCACCTACATCTGGGGCGGATCCAGTTCCGCGTCCAGGATAAGGTGGAGGACAAAGCGTAAATATACTCAGTCTCATGACTGAAGTAATATTTACACAGATAAATCTGCAGCATAGCAAAGCGTCTACGGCTCTCTTGTGCCGTAGGCATGCAAAACTGCAAACAAACCCACACATAATACTTATACAAGAACCATGGGTATGTCACAAGCGTATCTGTGGTCTAAGTGCTATGTCGTGGGGACAAATACTTCATTGTGAAGGGAATGTGAGACCGCGAGCATGTATTATCATGCCGAGGTTGATCGAACACACGATGTTAAAAGAGCTATGCTCCGGAGATATCGTTGCTGCAAAAATAAAGTACTTGAAAAGTGGGAACAGTGTCGAAGCTATTATAGTTTCGGCCTACCTACCCTACGACTCTTTACAGCCACCTCCTTCGAGGGAGCTAAGAGAAGTGGTCAAGTACGCAGAATCCAATAATCTGGGGCTAATAGTGGGCTGTGACGCAAATTCACAGAACATTGTGTGGGGAAGCAGCAAATGCAACCCCAGAGGTCTCAAGCTACTGGATTTTATCCTGTCATCCGATTTGGTCATTCAAAACACTGGTAACAAACCAACTTTTGTGACCAGAAGGAGACAATAGGTGATTGATTTAACACTTACCAATAGGTCAGTTGGAAATCAAATCAACCGATGGCGAGTTTTGGAGGAGGACTCTCTTTCTGATCATCGTCTTATCGAATTCCGACTGGGAATTGACACAATATCAATACCTTCCGGTAGGAATCCTCGAAATGTGGACTGGGACAGGTATGGTGAGCTTGTAACAGAGCGATTACCAAACCTGAAAAAACTCAAATCAGCAGAAATGATTGAAGATGCGACTAAGAAATTAGAAGGTACTTTAATCAATTGCTTTGAGGAACTGTGTCCACTCAGGCAAAGCAGACAGGGGAAAGCGGTTCCTTGGTGGAACCCTGAACTGTCGAAGCTTCGTGTACGGTCCAGGAAACTTCTTAATAAGGCCTTGAAGACCAAAACAGAAGAGGACTGGGCCAATCATCGACTTACACAGAGAGAATATAAGAAAAAAGTACGGCAAGCCAAACTTGAATCCTATAGAAATTTCTGCAGTAACGTCGAAGAAATGAGGGAAACAGCGAGACTTTGTAAGGTCCTTCATTTAGACCGCTCAGTAAGGCTGGATTCCATTCGAAAACCTGATGGTTCATACACCATTTCCAAATCGGAAACGTTTAATGCTCTACTCGAAACTCACTTTCCGGGTAGTAGAACTATCTCTGAAGTTGAGAGTGGCATGAACAACAACGGTGGCAACGGTGGAACCTCTAGGTACAGCTGGTATATTGCTAGTCGGATAGTGACAAGGGAATCGATAAGGTTTTCCTTATCTTCCTTTGAGAACTTTAAGTCCCCTGGACCTGACGGAATATATCCAGCAATGCTTAAAAAAGGAGGAGACAGGCTGATTGAGGCCCTGAAAAGGATCTTCACAGCCTGTCTTGCATTTGGTTATATACCATCCCAATGGCGACGCGTAAGAGTAGTATTTATTCCGAAACCAGGAAAAGATGACTATTCCCTAGCAAAAAGTTTCAGACCAATCAGTTTGACATCGTTCATGTTGAAAAGTCTGGAACGAGTGGTGGAGAAACATATTCGAGTGGGGGTATTGCCGAGAAGTCCACTTAGTAGAAATCAACACGCTTACCAGAGTGGAAAATCATGTGAATCAGCCTTACACGATCTTGTTAGCAAGATTGAAGCTGGGCTGGAAGCTGACGAATACACAATGGGCGTGTTCGTGGACATTGAGGGGGCTTTTGATAATGCCACTTTCGACTCGATATGTTCTTCTGCCGAACGACACGGAGTTAATCAAGCCATTATAAAATGGATATACTCCATGCTCTCTGAGAGGCTGTTAACCGCTGGTGGGAGCGATGACGAGCAAATCACAGTCAGGGCCAAGCAAGGATGTCCCCAAGGGGGTGTTCTTTCTCCGCTGCTGTGGTGCTTCGTCGTAGACTCCCTATTAGTGGAGATGCAGGAACTCGGCTTTCACGTCCAAGCATATGCGGACGACGTCTGTGCGCTAACATCGGATAAATCCTTAAGGAGGCTTTGCACGAAAGTGCAGAGGATTCTTGACAAAATCGATGATTGGTGCATGAGACAAGGTCTTTCCGTTAATCCGAACAAAACAACTATAGTCTTGTTTACGAGAAAACGGAAATTGGATGGACTCAGTCTTCCAACACTGAAAGGTGTGACACTTGGTCTTTCCAACGAAGTTAAATATCTAGGAGTAATCTTGGATAAGAAGCTGACTTGGGAGACACACGTTTCACTGAAGGTGAATCGTGCATTGAAGATTTTTCAGCAATGCCGTAGAGCCTTTGGCAAAACTTGGGGTCTGAAACCTGCTGTGGTCCTATGGATATACACGGCACTTATCAGACCAATCATCACTTACGCTTCTGTGGTCTGGTGGCGACGGAGCATGGTTAAGTCCACAATCCGGGAACTATACACGCTGCAAAGAAGTGTATGTTTATGCATCACGGGTGCCATGAGTACAACCTCTGGAGATGCCCTAAATGCTATGCTTGATTTGCTCCCCCTGGATCTTAAGATACAACAGGAAGCAATAAAAGCTATGTGTAGACTCCATAAATATGGTTTCTGGCACGAAGATGGAGCTTCGGGACACAGAGAAATCTTTAAGTTGCTGTCGGAGCAGTATCCACTGTTTTTGGCACCTAAAGATGACCTGATACCCACAGTTTCATTCGGAAGGAAATTTGATGTCAGATTTCCATTGCGTGAGCAATGGAGCAATCCAGGAGGCATGCAGGGAGGTTTGACGGATATTTTCTTTACCGATGGGTCCAAGACTGAAATAGGGTCTGGAGCCGGATGGGTCTTAAACGATAGTAATAAGTATCACTACGCTATGGGGGGAATGGCAACTGTCTTCCAAACAGAAGTTTTTGCCATCCTAAAAGTAGCCGAATGGATAATCGAGAGGAGATGGAGCGGGAAACAGATTGGAGTCTTCAGTGACAGTCAGGCTGCATTGAAGGCCCTGGAGAACGCGAAGCAAAACTCAAAGATTGTTCAAGAATGTAAGAAGAAGCTTAATTCTGTCGCAAAACAGAACAGGCTTGTACTTATATGGGTTCCAGGACACTCCGGTGTTCAAGGAAACGAAATTGCCGACGAATTGGCCAACCGTGGATCAGCGGTGCCTCCACAGGGGCCAGAGCCAATAATCGGAATCAGTCCCGCAGGAATCAAGAACTGGATCAACGATTATGTAGGCAATCTACATAAAGAGCGATGGTCCGGTCTAGAACGCTGCAGAACTGCAAAGTGTTTTGTGACGAGTCCGAACAGAAAACTGTCAAACTTTCTACTAAAACTTAGAAGGAAAGACATTCGGTTGATGGTCGGCATCATTACAGGACACAACCCATGGGGTCAGCATATGGCCACCATTGGAATCATCGAGGACCCGGTATGCCTGTCGTGCTTGGAGGAGGCGGATAGCACTGAGCACTTTCTCTGTGAGTGTCCTGCCTTTGCTAGAGCGCGACTACGAGTATTGGGTTCCGATGTCATGAGAATGAGTATTATTCGTTCTCTAAAACTGGAGGATATTTACAAATTTGTCAAAGAATCTGGAAAATTCTCACAGGACTAACTATCTCTATCTCTGTCTCTATTCTTTCCTATCTCTTTCTATGATACTTTTCTCCCTCCCTCCTTGACTATCTACCCCCTTTCCAGAGCTTTAAATACAATGGGCTTTTTTAGCCTGAGTGTTTTAGGAGCCACCAAATCTCCTGGTGCTCCTTGGCTCGACCTTTTCAAATTCAATTCATTCATTCAATATTATAAAGAGGAAAACTTTGTTTGTTTGTTTGGTTGTAATGAATAAGCTCAAAAACTACTGGACCGATTTTAAAAATTCTTTCACCATTCGAAAGCTACATCATCCACGAGTAACATGGATTATATTTTATTTTGAAAATAGGGCTCGAGATATAGGTCAAAACGTGGACCCGGGTAACCTTCGGATGTGTATGTACAATATGGGTATCAAATGGAAGCTGTTGGTGAATGCTTCAGTCCAGAGTATTCTTCATGCCGCTCCGTGACTAGGGTATCGAGATAGAGACCAAAACGTGGACCCTAGAATGTGTTTGTACAATATGGATATCAAATTGAAGCTGTTGGTGAATGCTTTAGTACAGAGTATTTTTCATGCCGCTCCGTGACTGGGGTCTCGAGATATAGGTCAAAACGTGGACCCGGGTAACCTTTGGTTGTGTATGTACAATATGGGTATCAAATGAAAGCTGTTGATAAGTGCTTTAATATGGGGTAATTTTCATACCTATTGATGACTAGGGTCTCGAAATATATGCCAAAACGTGGACCCGCCGTGTCTTTGGACCGAATTAAACCAAACTTACACACATTGTTAAGGAGGTATTGAAGATGGTTTCCGTATAGTTTGGATACCTATTGGTAGATAGGGTCTCGAGATATAGGTCAAAACGTGGACCCGGGTAACCTTCGGATGTGTATGTACAATATGGGTATCAAATGGAAGCTGTTGGTGAATGCTTTAGTTCTGAGTATTTCCATCCGCTCCGTGACTAGGGTCTCGAGATAGAGACCAAAACGTGGACCCTAGAATGTGTTTGTGCAATATGGATATCAAATGAAAGCTGTTGATAAGTGCTTTAATACGGGGTAATTTTCATACCTATTGATGACTAGGGTCTGGAAATATATGCCAAAACGTGGACTCGCCGTGTCTTTGCACCGAATTAAACCAAACTTACACACGCTGTTAAGTACGTATTGAAGATGATTTCCGTATAGTTTGAATACCTATTGGTAGATAGGGTCTCCAGATATAGGTCAAAACGTGGACCCGGGTAACCTTCGGACGTGTATGTACAATATGGGTATCAAATGAAAGCTGTTGATAAGTGCTTTAATACGGGGTAATTTTCATACCTATTGATGACTAGGGTCTCGAAATATATGCCAAAACGTGGACCCGCCGCGTCTTTGCACCGAATTAAACCAAACTTACGCACATTGTTAAGTAAGTATTGAAAATGGGTTTCGTAAAGTTTGGTTGTAATTCGAAGCACTGGCAACGGGTACAGCGTTATTTTGAACCAGCCATAATGTCGCTTACTTTTTTAACGCTTGGGGCGGAACTGAACTGTCAAATTGACAGTGTGAGTTACAATGTGTCAATATTTCTTTCTGATTGGATGCCATAAGGAAAAAACGTAAGTGCAACATGTATAAATTGTTTGTGAATTTTTTTGGAGTGGATTTTGGAACAGTGAATAATTTCTTACGAAATTTGAGAATTTAATGTGAAATCCGAATGAAATTATGTGTTCGTGGAAAAAAATTTTTTTCGTTTTTTTTTCGAAAAATATAAATGGATAATGGTTAAAAAAGCTCCAATGCTTAATAAAACTTATAAATTGAAACGAAAAATTCATGGATGATCGGGGAAAAAGACGATTGTTTATTCATATGCGTTGATTTGAAATTTAAAAACAATCTTCTTTTTTCCTGATTTTCAATTTATATTTTATATTTACTCAAAAACAAATAGAAAAACAAAAAATATTGTTTATGCCAAAGCGCTTGAATAAAGAATAAAAAAATAAACAATATGAAAATCATATATTTTCTGTTCTAAACCATATCTATTCTATTTTAGTGTGCCCAGCGAAGGGGGCCGGATTTGCTAGTACAGGCGATTCCAAAAATGTAAAACGGCACTTATAATAAAAGCGTGAATTACATAGACACGATTTGTTTTTCTCTGCGCCGAAATACTGTTTCAAAACTTAATCAAAAAAAGGTAAATTGAAAAAAAAAATATTTAAAAAATAAAATGATATGGTAAAATAAAATAAAATAAAAAATTAAATAAAGTTGTAAGTTTTATAAAGTTGAAATAAAACAATTTAAAACAAAATTTAATTAAAAACAAAATAAAATAAAAAAATGTATTTTAGGTAAAATGTAAACAAATAATATAGAATTAAACTAACTTAAAATAAAAAACAAAATAAAAGTAATACGTTAAATAAATAAAAGGAGATAAAATAAAACAACGAAAATTAAGCACATAGGAAAAACATCAAATAAATTTGAATTAAAATATAAATAAAATGAATTGAAAAATAAAGTAAAATAAAATAAATGTTTAAACAAAGAAATAAAATTAAGATTTTTAAAATAAAATAAATAAAATAAATTAACCAAAAATAACAATTAAAACAATAAAAAAATATATAGCAAAAAATAAAAATAAAAAAATATATAGTAGAATAAAATAAGAAATTGAATAAATTAACAAGATGTAAAATAACATAAAAAAACAAATAAAGTCCGAAAATCGAAATAAGATAATATAAAAAAATAATACTAAATTCCAAAAAGGAATGGGATAAGGGGCTCATTGTTAAAATAAATGACTTAAACATCTACACAGATGGCTCAAAACTGGACAACAAAGTTGGTGGAGGGGCCTACTCCGACAAACTCGGAGTATGCCAATCATTTCGCTTACCTGATCATTGCAGTGTATTTCAGGCGGAAGTCACTGCCATAAAAGAGGGACTTAAAGAAATAAAAACGAGAGTATTATCCACAAATGAAGTCTTCATTTACTCGGACAGTCAAGCAGCAATAAAAGCGCTTGAATCAAAAACGCTTTCGTCAAAAACAGTTCTAGAATGTTTTAAACTACTAGATGACGTATCTAAGTGCTACAAGGTTCACCTTATCTGGGTACCAGGCCACAGGAACATTGCAGGAAACTGTAAGGCGGATGAACTTGCACGAACCGGTACAACGCTCGATCTCGTACCGGATAAGGCGCTGATACCCATGCCCATAGCCACTTGTAAACTACTTATAGACAGGGAAACCATCAAAAAGGTAAATACAAGCTAGAAGGTTAGGACTCCCGTATTTCGATTTCTGTAGAAGCTGTCTTAATACAGAAGAAGAGGAAAAAGTCAGACACCTTTTATGTGAATGTGAAAGCCTAGCTATGAGAAGGCTGCGCACTCTTGATACAGCATTTCTAACCGATGTAGCGGATATAGCCCATCTAAAACTAACGAAGCTCTGCTCGTTTATTAAAGCAACCGGATGGTTTGAAGAGGAACACGTAGAGTAAGGATAAGCTCCAATGGTATCGCAATGGACCTGCGGAAGGTCTAAGTGTGTCTTACGACAACCACCCTACCTACCTACCTAAAACTGAAGCAAAACCAATAACATCATATAAATTTAGATTAAAAAATAAATTCAAATAATTAAAAAATAAAGCAGAATAAAATGAATGACAAAAAAAAAAGATAAAAGTAAAATTATTCAAGCAAACTGATATAAAATGAAAAAATAAAATAAATTATAGAAAAATACAAATTTTAAATTTATAATAATATTAAGAACAATGAAATAAAAAATTTAGTAAAATGAAATGAAATAATAAAATAAAATGAAAATAAATTTAAAATTTGTGTACTTATGTAAATTATATAAATTAAATGAAAAAAAAACAAAAAATAAAAATTTAACTAAATTAAAACCAAATAAAGTTAATTAAATAAAAACTAAAAAGAATGAAATCAGAAAATATGTTAACTAAAAACAACATATAAAATGAATTGAAAAATAAAGCAGAATAAAAAAACGAATAAATTGTAGTAAAATGAAAAAAAAAAAAATTTTCAAAAATTTTAAATAAAAAAAGATTAAATAAACAAAACTAAAAAAGTAAGATAAAATAATGAAAAAATAATAGCTTAAGAAATAAAAGAAAAAATAATGAATTTAAGTGAAATTAAATTAAATTAAATTAAAAAACTAAAAAATAGGAATAAATAAAAAAATTGAAAAAAGTAAGATAAAATTAAGCAAATTAAAAAATTTAATACTAATTTAAGAAATAAAATAAAGAGTAATGAAGTTAAGTTAAATTAAATGAAATGAAATTAAATTAAAGAGTAATGAAATTAAGTGAAATTAAATAAAAAAAGATGAAAAATTTTAATAAGATAAAATGCACAAAATAATGTAAAATAAAAAAAAACACAATATTCAAACGTTTTAAATTAAATAACATAAATACAGCAAATTTAAAAAAAAATAATAGTAGTTTAAGAAATAAAATAAAAGGTAATGAAAATAAATTTAAAAAAATTAAGAATTTTAATAAGTTGAAATGAAACAAAATAATTCAAATTAAAATAAAAAAACATTCAAACATTTAAATAAAATAAGATAAAATAAAAAATTTAAAATGAAAGTGAGATAAAATAAAAAATAATAAAATTAAGTGATATTAAATTAAATTAAATAAAAAATGTAAAGAATTTTAATAAGATGAAATGAAACAAAATAATTAAAATAAAATAAAAAAACATTCAAACATTTAAATAAAATAATATAAAATAAACAATTTTAAATGAAAGTGAGATAAAATAAAAAAAAATTAAAACTTAATAATAATTTATGAAATAAAATAAAAAATGTAAAGAATTTTAATAAGATGAAATGAAACAAAATAATTAAAATAAAATAAAAAATATAAATAATTCCATAAATATAAAATAGTATAGTATAAATATATCATAAAATATGTAAAATAAAATGAAATATAACCAAATAAAATTATGTAAAAAACTCAATAAAATGACAGAAATTTAAATAAAATAATACAAAACAAATTGAAATGAAATAAAGTAAATAAACGAAAAGAAGAATTTATGCCTGGGTACTAAAGAGGAGAAAAAAAATATTCCACCGAAGTTAGCTAAGTAATATTCTGTTCAGACCAAAACTTAAACCCGTTATTATCGTTGTGAAACGGATTATCTGGTAAATCTGCTTGATTTAACAAGATTTCGCTACACAAAAATGTGACTTCATTACCTCGTCAGCGAGCAGACTAAAACTTAAGCTACATGAAATTCCGCTGTAAAATGAACTGAAGCCAGTGCGAGAAGTAGAGAAAAAAAGGTACAGCTGTACTAAGTAGAAAAAAATTACAGTCTACAAAAAATCTCAGTCTAACAGGCTTTCAATTTTCACAACAACAAATCAGTTTTGAATTCACGCTAATCACACACCGTCGAAAGTACCACCTAAAAGGCCGCAAATGAAAGAAAACACCATGCCTTCTCACCTGCGCATTTTTATCCTCCTGTTCAAAAGCACCACTCAGTTCGCTACGTATCCTTTCAATCTCCTTCAGTCGGGCATCTGACAAACCAGTGGTTTTAGCAGCCGAGCTGAGAAATTGTTGCTGAAAGGAAAATTAATCATATTTTAAGTTTTTTCTTAATAATTTCAAATTTAATTTGATTATTTCACTGCTTAAATTCATCAACTCTTGGCCTCTCACCTGACCAATTACGGTTAGAATGAGTAAAAGCACAATTACAATTACTCTTATGCGCATCGGATTGCTATGCGACATTTTGAATCAAGTTTTTACATTCAATTTTAGAATGCTAGACAAAACACTACACACAACAAAGCATGCTTCTTTAATATTATATATGTATTATTTTTTAACTTTAATTTTTATTTTAACTTTTTTTAATTACTAAAAACTCCTGCAGCTTTCCAAAAGTTCAAACTACGCTTACATAGAAATAGAAACACACTGCAAAAACGCCAGCAAGGAATATCACATCGACCAAGATCATATGGTACATAGTGCGGGCATTATAATAACTGTTCATTTCTAGACACATGGCTTGTAGACTTTAGTAGTAGAATATTTGTTGTGATATGTTTTCAACTGCTCACCTGAAACTGACTGCAAATACAGAGAAGACGTGCGAGCAAGCAGCCTGCAGATGGAAAAAAAAAAAAATTAAAAAATATAAAAAATATGTGTTATATTGAAGAAAATTATTGAACATATTTATATTGTAATATGTTTATTTTTTTTTTTTTATGAAATTAATTAATTTTATTGCACTTAACTTTATTTTATATTATTTGATTTCATTTCATATAATTCTTTTTTCGTTATATTTTATTATTTTTGTTTTTTTAACTTTTTTTACTAATTTTAGTTCATAAATTTCATGAAAAGCCATTCTATTCTACATATGTTATCTGTTACTATAAAACTTCGCTGTTATGCAATCAGCTATGTTGCTGTATTGCCAACAATGGGTGTCACAAATGCTATGAAATAAACTAAGTACATACAGTATAAACTCGATTCGTGCACGAAAACTGTGTTCGCTGTAAGTTTCGAAGTTTTCGTAATTACTGAGGTTTTTTACCATGCTGGTTTCCATTTGATGCTGATATTGCCTCCGATGTAATTTTATTCGTATTTAGCATCACGCTGTTAGTTCCTTCCCCGACTGTTTCGTCGCTTCCATTACAGTATTCTTCATTTAAAACTGTGAGTTCAACAATCCATTGCTCGATTTCAGATTGGGAGACTTACTGCAAAGGTTCCACTTCCCGGAGCAAATTTGCAGTCAATTGAATATTGGATGCATCATCAGCAATCGTTAATCGTAACTTCAAAAGAGGTGCATTTTTCAGGTTGATATTTCGCAGTGACTCATCGATAGTTTCTCCACGAGCCACATTGTGACTGAAGAGGGATTTTTTGTATTTTTGATTCATCCACGATTTCTATTTTAGCATATCAGTTGTAATCGATAGGTTTTTTGCCCTTTGATCCGCAAGCCAATTGAAGAACTCCTTTTCCATTTTAGGAAACTCAGAAATCTTAGGAGTCTTCCTTTGATCTGGACCGGATGCAGATCCCATAACAAACTTCTTTATGGACTGTTCACTTTTTTCAATACGAGTTATTGGTGCTCTACCCTAGGATCAAAAAAAAGAGGTTGTCTGTAAAGTCGGTTTACTGACGATAGTTTAACGTGATAACGTCATAAGAAAATACTGATTGAATGGTTGCATTTTTCAAAAGAAAATTTTAATTTTATTTGTTTGATAGATATTTTTTATTTTTTTTATTTATTTATTGTCTTTGAATGGATACATTCTTACAGACTATATTAAGCTAATGTACAATAGTTTATTAGTTACTAAGAAAAGAACGATTTAAGATGATTGACTAAGATGCCATACGGCCATGTAAAATCAGCACCAGAAGAATTGAAAAACATATTTAAATCTGAACATGCCCTAGGAATCGGAGCATTCATCCCATAGTTGGTTCTCGAGAAGCCAATTTTAAAGGTTTCGTACTGTCGGAGCCTCATATTGGGTATATTAAATTGAATTTTACTTAAGAGGGAAGGACAATCAATAGATCCAGAAATAATACGAATAATAAATGAGCACGATAGAATAGACCGTCTGCTATCAAGTGGTTTTAAGTCAATTAGTAAACATCGAGAGCGGTACGATGGTACAGGTTCAGAAAAGTTTAAAGATCGGAGCGCAAAACGAAGAAAGAATTTCTGCACAGCATTTTGTATGGATATAGAGAATGAGTTAACATTAACATAACATAATATACTTTAACATAACATAACATAACATAACACAACATAACAACACACAACACAACACAACACAACACAACACAACACAACACAACACAACACAACACAACACAACACAACACAACACAACACAACACAACACAACACAACACAACACAACACAACACAACATAACATAACATAACATAACATAACATAACATAACATAACATAACAAAACATAACATAACATAACATAACATAACATAACATAACATAACATAACATAACATAACATAACATAACATAACATAACATAACATAACATAACATAACATAACAAATTACCCCGTCTTAAAGCACTTATCAACAGCTTTCATTTGATACCCATATTGTACATACACAACCAAAGGTTACCCGGGTCCACGTTTTGACCTATATCTCGAGACCCCAGTCACGGAGCGGCATGAAAAATACTCTGTACTAAAGCATTCACCAACAGCTTTCATTTGATACCCATATTGTACATACACGTCCGAAAGTTACCCGGGTCCACGTTTTGGCCTATATCTTGAGACCCTATCTACCAATAGGTATTCAAACTATACGGAAATCATCTTCAATGCCTACTTAACAATGCGTGTAAGTTTGGTTTAATTCGGTTCAAAGACACGGCGGGTCCACGTTTTGGCATATATTTCGAGACCCTAGTCATCAATAGGTATGAAAATTACCCCGTATTAAAGCACTTATCAACAGCTTTCATTTGATATCCATATTGTACAAACACATTCTAGGGTCCACGTTTTGGTCTCTATCTCGAGACCCTAGTCACGGAGCGGATGGAAATACTCTGAACTAAAGCATTCACCAACAGCTTCCATTTGATACCCATATTGTACATACACATCCGAAGGTTACCCGGGTCCACGTTTTGACCTATATCTCGAGACCCTATCTACCAATAGGTATCCAAACTATACGGAAACCATCTTCAATACCTCCTTAACAATGTGTGTAAGTTTGGTTTAATTCGGTCCAAAGACACGGCGGGTCCACGTTTTGGCATATATTTCGAGACCCTAGTCATCAATAGGTATGAAAATTACCCCGTATTAAAGCACTTATCAACAGCTTTCATTTGATATCCATATTGTACATACACATCCGAAGGTTACCCGGGTCCACGTTTTGACCTATATCTCGAGCCCTATTTCCAAAATAAAATAAAATCCATGTTACTCGTGATGTAGCTTTCGAATGGTGAAAGAATTTTTAAAATCGGTCCAGTAGTTTTTGAGCCTATTCATTACAACCAAACAAACAAAGCTTTCCTCTTTATAATATTAGTATAGATATGGTAAATATTACCATACATTTTTTCCTTCATATATAATAAAAAAATAATAATAATAACATTAAAACAACAGGTATTATTAACAAACTTGGTTTTATTCTAAATTCTTCAAGTAAATCAAATTAATAATAATCAATAAGAAGGCATATGCCAATACAAATACGTGAATTTATATATGTACATATGCGCATATACATACATATATACGCTCACTTAAGTAGGAGAGAGCAAGATGTCGAACGTTGCCGTTCGTTTGCTTTGTTTGCTTTGTCGTTCGTTCCGCGCTTTCGCTTGCAGTTCATTCAATGCAATGAGCAAGGTAACGACAAATGAGCAAGGTAACGGCAATGAGCAAGGTAACACTAATGAGCAAGGTAACACTAAAGAGCAAGGTAACACTAAAGAGCAAGGTAACACTAATGAGCAAGGTAACTACATATTAGCAAGGTAACACTAAAGAGCAAGGTAACACTAATGAGCAAGGTAACTACATATGAGCAAGGTAACACTAATGAGCAAGGTAACTACATATGAGCAAGGTAACACTAAAGAGCAAGGTAACACTAATGAGCAAGGTAACACTAATGAGCAAGGTAACGACACATTTTTTCGTGCGTGCAGCCTGTTAAATCGAATTATAAGACGTTATCACGTCAAAAGTACCGGGAATGTTTAATTTAACCGAACCGCACACGTGGGAACGATCCATATTTTTTTCTTATTCTGGTAGGACTACAAGTCACATATCTGCCCCTTTTTAGCGCCATCGGATCGTTTGAGAGATGCTGTACGTCGCAAACGACCGGAAATGTGGGCAAACAATTCTTGGATTTTGCATGATGATAACGCGCCATCGCACCGAACCCAAATTATGCTGGATTATTTGACCAAACACCAAGTAAATACCATCTTGCAAGCACCGTATTCACCTGATATGACCCCATGCGACTTCTTTTTGTTTCCCAAGTTGAAGTTACCACTTCGTGGAAGGAGATTTCAGTCGATAGAGGAGATCAAAGCAAAAGCGACAAAGGAGCTGAAGGCCATCACTTCCATCACTTCGTCTAACAGGGGTGCATGGAGTACTGGGTTTAACGTTGGCTCATGTGTGTTGGTTCAGACTGGTCATATTTTGAAGGGGATAAAATAAATTTGCTTGAAATTTAACTCTGTTTTGTTTTATTTAAACATTCCCGGTACTTTCTGATCATAGGCATGTACGTGAGAGTTTCTAGCTAATACATTAATGGAAATTCCTGCATTTAATTTGATCAGAATGCTAGCTTTTTCTTTTATTGTGAGCAACGTAAATTTGCTCATTGCCATTATAAGACCACGACATGCAAAAGTTAACGCAAAACTGATATTTTGTCAGTAAATGAATTGTACAGTACTTCCCCTAAATCCATTCAATGGATTACATAAATTCAAAAAGTTTCATTGCTAGAATGATATCGACGTTACTTTCCCGAGGTTTATTCTCCAAAATATAACGTAAAAGGATCAAAAGAGAAAGACAAATCAAAAAATGTTAAAAGTATTGAGGTACACATTTTCTAATATCGCAAGTACTGAGTAAGCAATGAAAAAAGAAATGTGTCGCATGTATCGAGGTGTGCAAGTATTGAGTTTCTACTGTACTATTGTTATCATACTTCTCAGAGGAAAATTTGATGAAAAAAAACAAATACTCGTTTTCAAGGATTGGTATGAAATCCAAGAACTTTGTCTGAATCTCGGAATATCACCTTGATAACTTCGAACTCATCGCTCCCTGCGTCTGGTTAATTATTACAATTTAAGTTGTTCTAATCTTCGAAGTTCTATAAAGAAACTTAACTAACTAAATATTAAATTGGGGTAAAGAAATCCATTATTTTCTCGGTAGATGGCTCGTAAAGTATCGATCAAACAATTTCAAGTTTATGCTCCATGTCAAGGTCGTGACCTGAGAAAATTCGTTTGCTGTTTTTTGTTTGTTCCATTCAGTTGTGAGTTACATGGTGTTAACATGGAAGTCAATAAAGAGAAAATTCGATGCATTTTATAGTTTTCCTTTGACATAGGCAAAAATGCAAGCGAGTACGCTGAAATTGTGAATGGTGTTAATGGTTCGAAAGCAGTGAAATTCTATATAGCTTTTCTTTTGTTAGTACATCGATATAGAGAAACCACTAACTAAAAGAGTACAGTGATCTTATACATAGGTATTTGATATGTATTTTCAATTAATTCATGTTTAGTTTTGTTCAAAATAGGTCTCTACTTTTTGAATAATTACATTTCAAATAATCTTAAAATTTAATTATAAAGCTCAGTACTTTTTATTTTACTTAAATAATTGAAGTAGAGATTAATATAAATATTGTATCGAATTCCTGTACTTCTATATCGAAGCTGGTTCTTACCCATACTTTTTTTCCAAAAATTTCCAAATTTTAATTCGCGGCAGATCTGCGCAAGCTATTTTCTGTTAAATTTAATTAAGTATCTCATGTTGTAATTGAGGATATCAGTAGGACACATTTTTTCAAGTTAAACCCATTTTGGGACGCTTTTAATGGAGTTACATTTTCATTTCTATCCCCTCAGAAGAGCATATACGTATTTTAGACACTTTCCGGAACTGCCATTAGTCCAAATTTATGAGTTTGTATTAATTTTTTGTAACGTTTGGTTAACCATGGCAATTATGTATATTTTTATATTTGAAAAATATGTATAAGTATATTCTTTTTATGGGAAATATTTATGTGGCGAATGAGGTTAAAACATTTTAAATTATATGTATAAGAGCAAAATGTAATATTCTTGTATGTTAAGTTAAATAAAGAATTTTTAAAATATTATAATTAGAATCTAGAGAATAGTTAAAAAAATAATAATATTAATTGTTAGAAAGGAAAAATTTAAAATGTAATACAAGTACATATGTATAAATATATATGCGCATGTTTTTGACAGAAAATTTTGGTTGTATACTGTATGTTTACATTGCTACCTGTGTTATCACACAATGTTAATAAAATACCATCAACAATCTCTGTTATGTATGTATGAATGGACTCTTCCCACAACAAGCTAATACATTCTCTCTTGTCACTGACCATTTCATAGCTACTCAATTCTCTCTGAATGCATCGAATCACCTCATTAAGCTCCCTCTCTGTTGTTTACTTGGTATGCCGGTCTCACAGTGCCTCATTAAGCTTACAGCATTAAAAAATTCAACAATGTGTGTGAGCATTTATTGTGTCCATATGGCTTTGCCAATTAGTATGTATTTCTCTACTTTTATTTGGATTGCTTGTGTATGTATTTTGTATTGTTTGTGTTGTTGTTCTTATTCCCTTTGCAGCTGGCAGCCGTACTGTTTAGTCAACTTCTCCAATTGTATTCTATTGTTTTTGGTGGTTGATTTGTCCTATGCTCATTCGTTTGTTTGTTTGACTGACTAACATTTTTACCGGGAGCATGTTTTTGTTATTGTTCGTGTTTTTATTGTCAAGCTGTTAAATTGGATGTGCGTTGGCGTTTCGTTGTCGCCCGGTTAGGCTGCCTGCTGTTTGTGTTTATTGTTTTAGGTGACATGCTCCTATTGTTGCTGCTAGTTCGATCTCATTTATCTTATTGGTACTTTTGTTTTTTTTTTTTCCAAGGCCCACAACTCTCTCTCTCCCTCTCTTTTTCGACTATGTAAGGATAGATATACAGGAACAGTGGGTAAACTCAAAATCAAATCTGATAAATGCCTTTCAAAGTGCTCATAACCATATTTTATATGCATGCATGAAATTTTTAACACCCAACACTTATAAGCCAGTAATGCCAATGTAGTCTGTTTTTAAAATTTGGTGCAATAATTTGCGAACGACCGTATTTCGGCCATAAATTTTTGTTTGGTTTCGGTTTACCTTCCGCAAAAAAAACCGAACGTTGGAAGAACATTTCTTATTGCCCATTCTACAAATTCAAAGCAGTCTTGGGATTTATAAGATATCGATATGATTTGCAGTAATTATATAAAAAAAAAACTGTTTCATTAAATAACGAATTGGACTTGGAAAATTTGTTTGCAATCGGTATAAGTAATACAGGTTTACATATTCTCGTTTCTGTGGTGTCTCCTCTGAGTCGCTGCAAGAGAAATAATTTATTCGATCTTATTCAGTAAAGTAAAAAACAAAAAAAAAAAAAAAAAATGGAGGTGGAACAGTACTATTTTGTAATTTAGAGCAGACCTTAATATTTTTATATTAAAATGCTTATATTTCCAATTTCACAAATTCTCTACTGCCATATTTCTGCATATCGTCCCCTTAGTATTAAAATAGCCTATACATTTTTTGATGTTTTGAGAAAATGAATTTCAAACTTTTTGTCGAAAGTAGCTCTCACTCAAATCTCGTTATGTCTGTAAATATTTATTATTTTCTGACTGACGTTTTGACCCACTTTGTGGAACTAGAATTTGACAAAATTTTGACCACATATAAAATCGACGATGGAGAATCCAAAAATTCAATAAAAAAATAATAGCCTATGAGCACATAGGCTATTGTTATACTAAGGGGACGATATCATCCGCTCGTCTGGTTACTCAATTTCATCCCTTCAAGCCAAAAAGCGCCTACTGTACGCCTAACCAGCGCGCCATCATAACCTATAGGTCTGTTGCCCAAAGATGATGAATTCTCCCCAACGTGTCTGTTGCCGTTACTCATTGCCGTTATTGCCATGTAGTTGCTCTGCTCTGCTTGCTCCGATAGCTGTTCGCTCTTGACTCTTTGCCTGCGCATACATATGTCGGCTCTAGGCCACTCAATACGGTTCGTTCATGTGTCGTGTAGTTTAGTTCTTGATTGGCTGTCATTTGACATTGTTGGTTAGTACGGTTATTAAGTTCAGTGTGTGCGCAAAGTGGTAGAAAAACTATTATGAACGCGTTGATTATTGTTGTCGAATTTCCAACTGTAGCGAAATGATTATTTGATAGTGTAGTTGTACTCGTATTCTGTCTTTATCTGTATGCTGTAGAGTGTGTGTTTGTGCTTTATCTACATACGAGTATACCATATGTTGTTAAGAGCATTTTCTGTTCTTCAATTTATTTTTGCCATGTGTTAGCAACGAAAGGGCGACCGAAATATTTAAGTTATCACCGATAGGCAAGCTAATTTTTGCTAGAGCTACACATAAACTTATTTCTGCACAACATTTTCTGCCTCTTTCCAGACAGCATTAAAATTACCTTATTTGAAAGAAATAAGGAAGTGAATTTTCGTAATAGGGAAAACAATAATAACAACAAAGTGGATCTTGTTCTCAGCTGCGGCGACTTTTAAGGCATGCGAAGCGTAGTCGAGCCCGGGCTGACTGACTGATTGTATGCCGCCTGCCTGTCTTTTGGCTTGCTTGTCAGCCTGCCTGCCTGCCTAGCCCCGTTGTGGTTGGAGATTTGCCTTTTTTGGGTGGGGGCGCCGCATTTGACGTTTGATATGCAGCAGCCAATGCGGCAGCTGCAACAGGAAAAGTAGCGAATGCGTTTTGTAGTAGCAGAAAATATAGAAATATGCTACGAACTAGCCAAGAAAGTTGTAGGAAATTTGCAGCACTGCCTTCAGGTATGCAACTTAGTTGTTCGACAAATTTTCACAGTGTATTTTGATGTTTCTATTTTTGCGTGATTTACGGCAGTACGCGCGGCGGAAGTGAAATATTTCACCGCCCAAAAAATACAAAATTATTTTAGTGCCTCAAAAGGAAAATTCTTCAAGTCAGCAGCAAAGAAGAAAATTTCGTTGCACATTTTTATAGTTTTTCTAGCATTGAGGGCGGTGGGGGCTCATGCACGCATTTATTACATTTTCAGTCTTAGATTTTTTTTATTGTAGTTGTATTTGTTGCAGTTCGCGCCGCAGTGTTGTTGTGCGCAGAAAAGGGTGTGTACGCGCCGCTGCTGGCTCGATTGTGTGTACTTATGTACATATGTATGTATGTATGTATGCATATACAAATTTTAAAGGCAAATGTGTACTTTGGATTTTCCAGCGTCAAAATTACTTACTCTGCGGAATGATTTTAATGTGAAAATAAAATTTGTGTTTATAAAAGATTGCTTGTGTGCGAATAAACAAATGAAGGCATAAATAGCAAGGATTGAAGTAAACAAAAGTGAAGTGTAAATTTCTTCGCAATTAAAATTGGCAGTAAAATTGCAAAAGCGGCTTACAAGAAATAAAAAAAAAAAATTAATAAATAAAAAATAGCATAAACCAGTTAAGTGAATTATTTGCTTTCGAAGTTTAATAAAGATTAGTGAGTGCAAACTTAAAAATAACCAAATACTAAACAAAATTAAATGAATTAAAGTGTGTAATTTATACAATAATTGCTTCAAAAGAAATTAACATATTTTGGTGTTAAAAGAAAAATATTTGCAGTTTCTATCTAAAATATTTGCAGCAATACTATTTTGGAAACCGCGTTTAAAAGGAATTTTCAAAGAGAAGGTAAATTGAAAATAAATAATTTTTATTATTATGCAAAATACCGCAAACTAGCGGTACAGAGCGGAATAAAATATTGAAATCGTTAAAAAAGCTTTAATTGTGCATATAGAAGAATTAAAATATTTTAACAAAACCGCTTTATTTTACGCAAAATTCGTTCCCACGACAGTCGCTGGTGCGTTACCGGATCACACATATCCGGCCAAGGACTGTCACTCCAGTAGCATTTCCCGTGCATGTGTGGAGAGTGTTTATGCTGTTACAACAATAAAAAACAATAGCAACTCAAAATAATTATTTTCTTTTTCCATACAACGATTGGCTTAGCCTCAAATCATGTCGCATGCGTGTTTTAGATTGTTATTTTTGTTGTTGTAGCTTACAAAATGTCTCACAACTTAAAAATGTCTCAGAACGACATGTCGCTACACCGGCCTTTCCTTTACTGGCCCATGTGTTACTTGAAAAAAGTAAAAGTCAAATAAAGTCAATTATTGTGGTTGTTCATAATTAAAATGCAATTTTTAATCAAAACAAAAAACAACAAAAAATTCACTTACAAGTATCGGTCGATGATATCAACTTCTTCTTCTTCTAGCATCACAGTCCTTGGTGAATCATTGGTTCATTCACAACTTTTCGTCACCCGTCTCTCTCTAAGGCTTCTTCCCTCCACCGCCGCACGTTGAGCTCTACAAGGCTATCTTTAACGCCTTCGAACCATCTCTTTCTGGGGCGTCCTCTTTTTCTTTCCTCAACAGGGCGCACTTCAACTGTCTTTCGAGTTGTTTTCTCCTTGGGCATTCTAAACAGGTGTCCAAGCCATCTGTTCCTTTGAGAGTTTATAAATCCTATCACAGTTTCGCGTTTTTCTAAAAGTTCCAGCTCATTTTATTTGATAAGTACCGTCCTGCAGTCTTATTACTCATAAATTTTTCGTAAACTTTTTCTTTCGAAGATATCAACTTACAGTAGTTATAGTCAGAGTTATAGCACTTTAACTGAAAGGTTATATGTCAAAGTTTCAGGGCAATCAGAGCAAAATTGGGCAATCCCTAGCCTTAAAAAGGGCCATACATTTGACGGAAAAAGTAGGAGACAAAGAGTAGTGAGCCTTAACACAAATTTCAGTTGCTCCAGTTCATAATAAATTATTGGATCAGCAAGTTTTAAGAAAATATTGGGAGGTTGAATTAGTTTTAAAGGTTTTTTTCGAAGATTTGGGGCTTTATTGTGAAAAAACGGTACAAAATATTTTATTCGAAGTATTGGCCATCGCTAGCTACAACTTTCGCCCATCTTTCGGGCAATTTCCGGATGCCGTTTCTCCAAAATTCTGGCCGCTGCTTGGCTATCCATGACTCAACCCATATTTTGGTAGCCTCGTACGAGGAGAACCGCTGGTCCGCCAAATCGAGACTCATATGCCGGAACAAATGATAATCGGAGGGAGCTATATCTGGACTATACGGCGGGTGGGGTAACACTTCCCAGCCAAGCGTTCCAAGGTATTTTTTGACAGGTTGAGCAACATGCGGCCGAGCGTTGTCATGTTGCAAAATAACCTTGTCGTGCCTTTTTACCGTTTCCGGCCGTTTTTCTTTCAATGCCCGGCTTAAACGCATCAATTGCAGTCGGTAACGATCCCCCGTGATTGTTTCGCCCGGTTGGAGCAGCTCAAAATATACGACGCCGACCTGATCCCACCAAATGCAGAGCATGATTTTCTTGCCGTGAATATTCTGTCATGAATATATATTCAGTATTGGCAACGCGATAAAGTGATAAATAGCGCCATCTGTGTGTCACCTTTAAAACTAATTCAACCTCCCAATATAATCAGAACGATTTCATGTGAAGGGTTCCAAGTATTCTGTGGTTGATCGTAAATTTTTTTAAAAATTGGCTTGTTTGTAGGCTTGAGTGTAGGTAGGCAGGTGAAAGAGTACCGGACTGGCACTCCCCAAGTAGCGCTATAGCGCCATTTTGATACAATTATGAGAGCTCCAACGGGCAGATATCAGTCGACCAGAGGTTAGATGGGATTTAGGTTGGAGCTCTGCCCGAGTTTATCGCAAAAAGTAGCACCCAGCGACCTTAATCGTCTGGCTGGCGAACCTGGACATTTACAGAGGAAATTTTCAATAGTCTCGTTCACTAAAAGGTCCCCACAGCTCCTGAAATGAGGATTAAATGGTAAACCCAATTCTTCTATATGAGTGCAGATCGTCCAATGACTGGTAAGTACAGTTACAAGTTTGGAAATTGAATTGCGTGCAGTCCCCAGGACTATCTGCGTTTTGCGTCTTTTGTACTGGGGACATAGGATTTTCGAAATACCACACGAAAAAATGGAGCTACAGCTCTTCTGAGTTTTCCTGAGAAATGAGTTGGGCAAACTAACTTTAACAATAGTCGGAGGGAAACCGATGACCGGGTGGGAGGCCTCTTAAGTGTAATAAAAAAGTGTAATAAATAAGTGTAATGAAAAAAAAATTAAAAATTTTGAGATTTATTAGTGTCGAATATTTTGGTATGAAGTTTTTTGAAGCTAAATATCTTTTTTTAAAATTTTGTGAAATTTTTGTTATATATATTTTTTTAGGGTGAAATGAAATTTTCTAACAAATTTTCCCAAATTGTTTTTAGAATTTTTTTGTTCAAAGTTTTTGTTCTTTTTTAATATTTTTGTGAAAGTTTTTTATGTAGTTTTTTAGGGTGAAAAGAAATGAAATAAACTAAAATATTTTTTTGAATTTTTTAATATTTTTTTTATTTTTTACCAAAAACTTTGAACAAAAAAATATAAAAAAACATTTTAGGTTTTTTCATTTCATCCTAAAAAAATATATACAAAATTTTTCATAAAAATATTAAAAAAGAACAAAAACTTTTAACAAAAAAATTCAAAAAACAAAAAAAAAAATTTAGAATTTTTTTTTGTCAATTGTGAAAAACAATTTTATTCGAGACTATACTCTTTAATCCCTAAAGTTCCTTAGTGGGATTGCATTACCTTTTTGTGACGAAATGAAATTAACTAAAATATTTGGTTTTAAGTTTTTCTGTTCAAAGTTTTTGGGGAAAAATTCAAAAGAAATTTTGAGAAAATATGTTGCAAAATTTTGTTTTTTGTCAATTCCCCGAAAGTTTCATAGTGGGATTCCTTTAACTTTTTTTGTTATATTCAAATACATACAGCGAACCAGTGAAAAGGGTTCTAAAAATATGGGCGAACTTTTCAGCTTTCCTGTGACAAATGTAAAAAAATGATTGTTTTTTATAAAATATCCTTTACTTCTATTCTAACAGTGCAAATAATTATTAGCACAATTTTTCTTTGCACTTTTTATGTTTATTGACACTAAAAGAGTCTAGTATTTGTTAAGCCTTGACCTCATCAGTGCACCCACGCGCACAAGCTCAATTACTAAATATATGGAATCGCATAATTGCAACGCACACACAAACAATGCAAAAGCCGCTAATTTGTCAGCACCACCCGAGTTCAATGCACACTAATTTGCCCACTACCAAGAGGTCATCAGGAAGCTACAAAAAAATAAATAAAAAGGAAACAGCATCGAAACCCACAATGTAATGCCACACAGATCCATTTTTAGTATTTTCATAAAATTCGTGGCATGCGTGCTCGTATATCTACATACAATCTACGTACACAAATATAAAACCTATTCTTTTATGTACTATGAGTACTTTTCCGCTGCTTTGCTTTCGCCATTGTCATCCATTTCCTTCCTTCCTTCAACGGTGTGTAAAGTTAAATTCTGCAATAGGATTTAGAGGGTTGTTGCACATTTTTACTGATATCATTTTTTTTTTCGTTGTTGCTCTTGTTGATTTCGTAAATGGCAGCCACCCCTTAATGCTGGGTTGTGCTGGAAAAGCAGGGAAAAATTTGGAAAAATCGATACTTGTGATAAGTGCGCTGTGAAGTGCCGGTGACTTTTGTCAGAGATAAGAGATATAATTATTTTATTTTTGTTTTCTATTGCGCTCTTGGAATTGTGTGCGTGCGCATTAACTATGAGAGCGTGCTATAGCACGCGTTGAGTAACAGCTGAGAGATGTATTTGCGGTACATTGAATAGAAGTTGTATATTTTTTAGCTTGAGAGTTAAAGAAGTACGGCAGAAGATAGTAGCACAAATATTTCTCTAATTCTTTATTATTAATATTAGGTTTTATCTCAAAATTTACCTACATTTACTGTAATTTTTTCAGCATATTTCATTTTTTTTTGGTGCTCGCGCATTTTCCGTATTCATCAAACTCTCTCTTTCTCTTCAGCTGCCAAAAATTAATAGCACTGTTTCACCCCTAACAGTCAGTTAACAGCTTCATGCTTATGTGTGTACATCTACATCCGTACCTACTCTCCACTGTAAGCAGCCTCATTTTAATGCTGTATTACTTGTTTGCGCATATCTTCTTCTTCTAACTAACTACATCTACTTTAACAACATTATCACCACCACCATCAGCACGCTCATCTTTAGCATCGCATGCGGTGCGCACATGTTTCCAGTGGTGGCGCCCCTCCTGCGGGGCACTTCATTTGATTGTTTTCGGTCACACTCCCAAAAACGTACTTTAGTTTGTGATCCTGTGGTGCATTGAGATTGCTTTAATGTTTTCCAATATGACGCCGCATAGGCGGGTGCAAAACCTACCTACTACCTAGTAATCCGCCGCATGTACGCGTGCTTTAATATTTATTATTTTTAATTTACTGTTGTTTAACTTTAATTAACCCTTTTAACAGCAGGCATTCAAAGTTGACTCATAAGGGTTATTTGCGAAAAATTTTTTATTTTTCTTTTTCTCATTTTTTTGTTCACTGTTGCAAAAATGTGCTTCCGCTTTAGGACTTTTGTAGTATTTTTTCTCTTTTTTTATTTCATTTTATGTAAAATTAGTTACCCCTTTTGTGTGCGCAATTTGACATGTTAGGCGTGGTTTGTAATTTTGAAAAAGCTTTGTCGTACTGCCGCGATTTTTCCCTTTAATCTAGTCGATGACTCACTTACGCTTAATTTTGGTTTTTCTCTTCGTTTTTGTAAGCAAGCACGTTTCATTTCCTTCAGTTTTGTAGGCATTTGGGTCACAGTGTCCTTGAATTTTTTCTATATTTATATGTGTGTATGTATGTATGTGTGTGTAACCTTCACACGTAGCGCTTATATTGCCTTATGGGGTTTTTATTATTTTGAACGCCTTCAACTTATGCTAGATGAGTCATTGGTAGGATAGTAGGACATCCTTGGCTGGCGGGAAAGTGAAACTGCTGAGCTTCAATTTAGAAAAAGATATGTGAGTCATATCTTGGCATAAACAGGATTTCTTATTCGTATTCAGATTCTGTAAGCAGATTTTTAATGGAATTAATGAATTTGGTTTCTTCACATATACGAGGTGTGGCTACCGAAGAACGGTGCGGGTCATATTGGTAACGAGACCACAGCCTCTATAGCCAATTCTTTCAAAATAAGCTACAAATCTAACCCTAAAAAGCTCCATGCGAATCTTTCATTTCTCGAAACACTGCCGAAAATATTTTTCTGTCAGTTTCTTCAGAACGAGGGACGCTTCTTTGAATTCAAATCTTATTTCATTTAATTTCAGTTTAGAAAACTGAGAAGTAGTGCATTGCTAGACCCCTCTGGACCTGCAATGTACCAGAATACTAGCGGGGTAGAGGATACGCGGCTAGTTATTCTACAATTCGAGTAATTCTCTCTTCAAGGCATTTCACGGTGAGATCGTGCCAGATTACATTTTTCAATATAGTTATCCCTTTTAATAGGAAAGGGTGAGCCAGCGAGAATCTACTGCAGGGCCCTCGCAGCCGACCTTGGAATTGTTTAAACTACCCGAAAAAGTACATTTCCACAAACTTCTTTTATTTTTTATTTTTTTTTTATTTGTTATTCCTACATTAATCATACATCTGTCATACTGACATCTAGTACATTTTTTAACAATTAGGAAAATTAATAAATATATTTCATCATGGCCAGTGCCAAGACGAATATAGCGATTACATTTTAGGAAAACAATTACATTTTATATAGAACAGTTATTTTAGCCTACGAGAATTAATATTTAATTTAATAGGTCAATTGGTCGGTTTCTCTTCAGACGTCGTAAAGTTCTTCTTTCAAGTTGTGAGAGTATATTAACTTCTCTATTTTTGTGCTGGTTTATTTCGTTAAAATACCTTGTTGATATCGCTTTTATTTCTTTGTCGATGAATGCTATATTGAACGTAGTATGGATGTCATCATTTTTTGTGTACCTGCCGGGCATTGTTATTATTCGTAAGATTATTGATTGTTGTCGCTGTACTTTGTTTATGTGAGTTCTTTTTACAGTTCCCCACATTTGAAGTCCGTAGGTACCGATTGGTTTAATCACCGCCTTGTATACTAAACGTTTGTTGGAAATATTGAGCTTAGAATTTCTGCCTATTAGCCAATGCAATTGTCGAAATTTTTCCTTTATTTGTTTTATTTTCTTTTTGATATGATCTTTCCAAGTTAGTTTTGAGTCCAGATGGATTCCAAGATATTTTGCAGATGTTTCAATTTGTATATTTTTATTGTTGAGCTTAATCGGCATAGCAGCAATCTCTGTTCTTGTCGGAAATATTACTTGTACAGATTTGTCCTCGTTTACTTTTAAACTCCATTTGTCAAACCACTTCTTTACATTGTTGGTGTACATCTGTAATTTTGTTGTTGGGGTTGAGAGGTTTTTGTCAGACGACAATAAAATTGTGTCGTCTGCGAATGTTGCTATAGTAGATTTAGCTTCGTCTGGGAGTGGTATGTCAGAGGTAAATAAGACATATAGCAGTGGTCATAGAACGCTGCCTTGAGGAACTCTTGCTGTTATTGGATGTATACTATATGTGAGTATTTGTCATTGTATTTAATGTAAAAGCATCGGTCAGTACGGTAGCTCTTGATAATTAAATAATAGTCCAGTGGTAATATTGTCCTAATTTTACCCGGTTTTGGTAGCGCAATGATTTCTGCGACTTTCCATACTTTTGGGAAGTATTGTAAGCGAAACATTGCATTAAATACGTTTCTAAGGAATAGGTAAGCCTCAATTGGTAGCTCCATAAGTGCTTTGCCTGTCAGCATATCATATCCGGGTGCTTTTTTATGTTTAATTCGAGTTTTGATGCATAATATCACTTCTTGTGTGCTTGTTTTTCTTATTTTTGTGATGGTATCAGTATTAACATTACATTTTTAGCAGACATATTTTTTGTTCCCTTCTTTCAATAAATTAAGCTCTCAATTCAAATTCAATGAATTTCATTGCTCTATTATTGCACTTAAAATTTCTCCGCCAAAAAAAAAATATCGGTATTACTATACCCATTTCCTCACAGAAGCGATGGTACTGCATTCGAAAGCGAAGGCTTTACGCTAAACAGCTGACGGTTGCTAACGTTTGGCACGCGTGTACTTCTTCTATAGCCACATCAGTACCATTACTTGATAGTCTTACCTCGTAAGTTAATAATATGCGCTAGGCGCTGGTGTGAGTGTTAACCTTGACGTATATTACTTATTTGAATACAAATGAAAAAATTCCATACGCCATCGCATAAACGTGCATTGAAATCCAACGAGCTGTCCTTTTGTTGCATAACAATGATTTGAAGTGAAATTGAAATTGCTTATAGTACAAGTATGTAACACTAAAAACATCTAAGAAACACCGAAGAGTTATGGGAACGCGCGGTAAGTGAAAAATATATACCGTGAAATGACATTTGTTGCAGTTGTTGAGAGGGGGCGGAAGTAGAGAAGGTTGAGCATCGTCTATGTAAAGCTAAAGCGCGACAGCACTGACATAGAAAACAGTTCTTTAAATGTTTATTGGAGCTTAACTCAACGGATATTTGAAATTTGTAAAGTTTGGTTAAATAAATGTCGTGTTTTCTCTGTATAGGCATGTTAAAAGGGTCGGAATTGGATACTCGCTAAGTGGCATTTGAATGGATGCTTATAGCGGCAGATATCGAGACTTCCCTTTTTATGTACACCAAACTGATTTAGAGTTGACTGTAGGCCAAAAGGTAAGAAGGTCTTAATGTCATGGACGCATTCCGTAAAACTCAGGGTGACACAAGATTTATCTCATCCGAACCTCATATTAATATAGTTATACATAGTTCTTATAGGCCTGATCTTATTAATAGGCCTTTATGTAAGGTCAATTGCAAGACAAAGTACCTTGTGTCAATAACCAAAAAGTTTGCGCGTATTGGGCAGCAGGTTGCGATTGACAATTACGAGTTCAGCGTAGTCTATCTAGAATCCAGCATTAACACCAACAACAACGTCAGCTAAGAGATCCAGCGAAGAATAACTCTTGCCAACAGGTGCTACTTTGAGTTGGGTAGGTAAGTGAAAAGCGGAGCCCTCTCTCGTCGCATGAAAAGAAACGCCTATCATCAATCACTCAACCTCCCGGTCTTACTGTATGCCACTAAGCCCTGGATATTGACGAATATCGATGTGCGGTTATCAGAAGCTTTCGATAGAAAAATTCTTCGTAAGATATGTGGTCCAATTTGCGTGAATAATGCATACCGAATAAGATGGAACCGGGAGCTGTATGCTGACATCGCATTAAGATTCAGCGGGTGCGCTGGCTAGGTCACGTTGAGCAAATTGACAATAATACTCCAGCAGAGAAGGTACTATTTTCGACATGTACTGGTGGAACTCGAAAAAACGACGTCCTCGTCTAACTGGCGTCAACGCGGCCAAGACCGATAATCGGTTGTAGTTGCCATCTAAGTAAGTAAGTAATTACAATATCTAAGAAAGAAAAAAAAACGTTTTTACCTAGTAGAATATTGTACCTGTATCCAAAACCCTTAGTTACGAAGAATTCAGTGGAGGACTCGGCATTTAGGGTAACAGGGCAACTAATACAACGAGCCATCAGCTACACGTCACCATGGGTTTTGAATCCGAGTCCTACCGAATGGTTGCACAATCCCATTCATGTGGCCAATAACAGACCGTTAACCGGCTCTTAGTGAATTTGAAAGAATCAGCTGACCGGCTGACTTAACCGGGCTTATGATAATAGTTTATTTACGAACAAAACTGAGATAATGTTGGTGATATACGAAAAAAATAAACACAGGCTCCAGTCATGTTGATTCGTTGCCGTCCGAATGACGACAAATTGGACGAGTGTGTGTATACGTGTAGAATCAGCAGGCAGAATTCTACTGCCGAATCCTCGATGACATGGCAGCTGAAGTTACTCGCTTAATTTCGTTTCTCACCATAGCTGAAAGCCAAATCTCGTATTATACCAGTCTTGGGAGCCGTCTATAAGTTAGGTTGTTTAGCAAATCTGAGCGGCGCTCAGTTTAATTTAGGAGCATCCATCGAAGCTATACAGTGAAAATCTTGAATAAAAATAATCAAAGTTAAAAATTGCTTTGAAAATCGTTTCAAATCTTGTTTTTGTTTTGTGTTTACTGTTTCTTCAGCGCAACTTCAAAACTCGTCAGGCATCAACCGATTGCGCGATCAATCCGTATTTCCATAAATCACTCAATCATCCTCATCCTTTTCATTGCCTACATTTCCTTGGTACGTTCCAAAATCGCAGACATGCACAGAATACACAATATATATGTATGTAAGTGCGCCTGTACGCCTGCGCAAAAACCGGCAAGTCAATGAACTGCCGACGGCTAAAAGGTTGCCTTTTTGACGCCTGCATACAAACCACGCGCATGCGCACAGACACATAAATCGTGCTCCTGACATTGAAATTTGTGCATAAGTTTACTTTCATAAAAATATGCATATGTATGTATGTATGTATGTATGTGGTATGGGCGCATTAATGTTTTTCCTTTCATTTCTGCTTATTCTCAACTCACTTCTTTTCGTCTGCACAACTTTGGACTCACAGTTTTTATTGGATTGAAGTTTTTTTGTTGTTTTTGTTCTTGTTTGTAATTTGCAGTATTTGTGTGCTGATTTTCCTCTACATTAACGGCAATGGTAATTTCTTTTTTAGATTTTTTTAGAATTTTTTTGTGATTTTTTTTATGTGCATAATCAAGTAACTTTGTAAGCAGACGCCTTTTACGCCCAAGTTGATTTGCTTGCAACCGCTGATTTTTTATTTCACGTATGTATGTACGTACGTGCGTAGCTTCTCGTCATTATACGCTTTGTGCAATCCGTGGCGCATTTAATCGCCTACCATATCTTATAACAGCGCAAGTGCTCGAGTTTCAAGCCGCCGTGTCACCTCTGTCGGCTCCAGGCCGGGTCTGAGCTGCGCTTAATTTTCATTCATAGCACCGGCTCACCTTGTCGCCCAACAACTTCTGGCATAATAATAACAATAACAACAAAAGTAGTATTAACGTCAGCAGTGACAATATTGTAAAGCAACAAAGCAAATAAAACCGCAATGTTTATTGCGTGTGTGTGTGTGTGTGTGTGTGTGTGTGTGTCTGACTTGAGTTCCCAGCTGCGCGCGTTGCAAAAAGGATAGAAAAAGTGCTTACTAGGCTGGTTGTGGACTGTATAGTACTTAGGTGGGTAGGCGTACATACATACGCACATACGTACATACATTTCACACTGATTGGCGTGCTCTACAGCGCATGCGTGCCGGTGATTCCTGCGTACGAGCGCGTTTTTGCCGCCACACACGATTGCCGTTGGTGCGAATTTCCTCTTAGCTTCCTGCTAGCCGACAAAGCAAAATGCGAAAAGCTGTAGAGCGAACCGCTGCCCACACGTGCTTTATTCACAATTTTTATTTTTTTATATTTTTTTTGTGTTTGTTTTTGCGGCTGTTGCCGTCATTGGAACTCGTTCTTTTCTGCCTCTTATCGCAACCACACTCACTTAAGCGACACTTGTTATGCATATGTTTTGCTTTTACGCTGGTAAAAATTTATCTTTGAAATAAATAGAATATTTTTTAAAATAGTTTTTACCTCACAAGTCACGTTTCGTAAATGAAATTTAATGCTTTTTTATTGTGAAATTCTGGTAACAGAAATAGCGCTTTTTTGTCAGGGATATTCAAGAGCACTGACATATTGCTCATAAAATTAATAGATAGTTAATGTAAATTAGTGCTTTTATCAAATAACTTACTAATTTTGGCACGTCGTTGCAATTTAAATTGGTGGCTTGGACAACACGTCCAAGTAAAGAGTGGTTCACCGCTTAGCTTTTTTTCGAAAATTATATGGTCCCGAAATTTCGGGATCCCGTGCAAAAAATCCCAGAATTGGTTTATATGAGCATTTATTAGTTTTTTTTTCTGGAAGTTAAAGTAAGGCAAACATTTTGGTGTAAAATCTTAGTAGAATATCGGGATCCCGGGACCCAGAGGTTTTTACGTACCGAAAATCCCGATATTAGTGTTTAAGAAAATTTTCTTTTTTTCGGATCGTATGAAAATTTATTCGTTTTTAGTTTTTCAAGTTAAAATATAGAAAATAATTTGGAAAAAATCTGAAAGGAGTCACAGGATCCCGTAAACTGTTACTTTTGACGTATGAAAAATCCCAGTATTGGTTTATATAATAATTTATTAGTTTTTTCTTCAAGTTTAAGTAAAGCAAAGACTTTCCAAATCTTATTGGAATCCCGCGATCCCGAAACTCGGAATTTTTTACGCACCAAACATCCTGGTTTAAGTGCTTAAGAAATTTATTAGCACTCTTGTTTTTTTGTACTTAAACTCTAGAATATTTTTGGAAATGAAATCTTCTTCGAATCCCGGAAGGTTGGAACCTGGTATTTATTTAAGGTATCTACTATTGGTTCATATGATAATTTATTATTTTCTTTTCTCAAGTTAAACTATAGGAGAGCGTTTGATATAAAATCTTATTGGAATGCCGAGATCCCGAAATCCATTTTTTTTTACGTGCCGAAACTCTCGCATTGATAATCCATTATTTATTTTTGTTTGTTTCAAGTTAAAGTAAAGAAAAGATTTCGGAACGAAATCTTAAAGGAATCCCAAGAACCAGCAACCCGATACTTTTTATGTATCAAAAATTCCAGTATTAGTTCATATGATAATTGAGTAGTTTTTCTTTGCCTTTGTTTCAAGTGAAATTACAAGAGTTTGAAGTTGTTGTTGTTGTTGTTGTTGAGGTGGTTGAACATTTCCACTGAAATACTCCTAATTAGTGACCAGCACCGTTTTACTACCACTTTCTCGTGTGATGTATTTTTTTTTTGTTTTTTTTTTTGTATCCAAGTCAGATCCATTTAGTTAGGTCCAAGTATAGCAGCAAATCCTTTATCTCGATGTCTGAGATCTCCTTAATTTGCTGTAGGAAAGGCTTACCGAAAGATCGGAGTCGTGCCCTTGCTAGTCCCGGACATTCACATAAATAGTGGAAAATACTTTCCTTCGCCCCTTCCGCTTGGCAGCTTCTACAGATAGGATTGAAGGGTCGATTGAGTCTAGCTGCATGATCCCCTACTTTCCAATGACCTGTAAGGGTTGCAGTGATGCGTGAAATGTTTGGCCGAGAACATCCTAGCAGGTCATTCGTCCTTTGGATTTTATATGACGGCCATGTGTTTTTTGTTGTAATACATGTAGGTATTTGCTTCCATCTTCTTTCGGCTAAAGCATGATAGTGTGAAGCAATGGATGCTTTTAATGTGTTCAGTGGGGTGGAGACTGCCACCGCCTCTGCTATGTCTAGTGTCGAACCTCTTCTTGCTAGCTCATCCGCTATCTCATTGCCCCGTATGTTCCTATGACCGGGAACCCATATCAGGGTAATTTCAAGCCAATGGCTGAGCAGTTCCAGCTCCTCTCTACACTATAAGACCAGTTTGGATGAAATGTAGTTGGAGTCTCAGGCCTTAATAGCTGCTTGGCTGTCTAAGAAGATAGCTACTCTTGCACCAACTTCCTTGTAGAGCTCTAGGGATTTGCTGGCTGTGTAGTACCAATTGGATAGTTTTGGTTGGAAACCCCATTTTTTTCCCAACATTCTCTTACACGTGTAAAGTGCTATATTCGCTTTCTTTACCCTGTACTCTACGTTGGACTTCCGCTGAGTTTGGTGTCCAGGATAACCCCTAGGTAATTTGCCTGTTTGGTTGGCGTGAGGCTGACGCCGAGAGTTTGAAGTAAAATCTAAATGGAGTTTCGGGACTTTGGAATCTACTCAAATTGAATAGATTAAGAAGTAAATATCCACAACTTTTCTAAAAACCTAAAAACAAAATATTTTTTAAATTTGAAGACTTTTTTTTGAATTTTTCTAAATTTGTAGAACATGTGAAACTATAAATAAAAAAAATTAAAACACGCAATTTTGTTTGCTTTGAAAAAACATTGTCTCTTCTAAAAAAAAAACTGTTTTGTCAAAATGTTTGTGCTTCATCACATTCTGATTTTTAAAATGAAAGCATTATTATTAACCACTTTATTTATTAAACATTCTTTTCTTATTATTATAACTTTTAATATAAATTCCATTTCAATATATTTTTATTCGCTAGCCACCTGTCCAGCTGTTGTTGTCTAACGCTGCTTCGCGCTTCTGTTTTTTGTATACAACCTCAACTCTATTCTTTATTCTCAATTCTTGTCATGCCAAACAGGTCCATTCGCACAAATTCTGTCTTTGTTCTTGAACTGCTCAACCACATAGAAAAATACGTAACAAACATAAAAGAAAATTAAATAAAAAACGAAACTATTCACAACCCAGAACAAATGTGTTTTATTGGGGTGTGAAAGTTTTCTAAAGAAATAAGAAAACAACTTTAGAAGCGGTAAAGTCGTAAAATTTATTGGCGCGCAGCTTCAGCTTCAAAGTATTTAATGGGCAGCTGTTCTTGAATGGAAAGCGCCAAATTCTTTTGTAAAATACCTATGTTTAGTTTCGATGTTTCCAATTTTTGCTGTTGCAGCTTTTTTCATTATCTTTTCATTGAATTGGTATTCGCCAAATTTTTGGAAGGCATTGAATTCAGTGCGCAAATTCGTGGCAAATTGGTATTGTGCGCGGTGATAATAGGAAATAAATATAACAGTAATAAAAGCGGCAGATAACGATTCAATCAATAATGATTTGAGTCATTTAACGAACCCAAAGTGGTATTGATGAGCTTTTGGAGCGAAAATGGCAACTTATTGATCAAGCAGAATGATTGCAAAAAACAAGAATTTAAGACTGTTACAATCTGTTTTTGGAACTCATTGTGTTATATGTTTGGACTTATTGTATACAGAATTTTTCATTTAGAAACTAACTAGCTGTACCCTTCGTGCGTCACTACGCCAACAACTAAAATAAGTTTAAGAAAAATAACTTTAAAGAAAAATCAGTACACAAATATTGAATTCATTCTAAATCACTTTTTTGATTTTGTTTATTTCGAAAAAATCGGTTGGACGGGCCACCTGGTGGCGAGTGGCAGCAATGAGCATATTCTACAAACCTTCTCCGTGTAAAAATACATATACATAGGTACATACCAATTTTTATAATAATCGGTCCAGTAGTTTTCGAGTTCATCGAGGACTTACAGACAAACATTCATTTTTATATATAAAGATTCGTAACTTTTCAGAATGCAACTGGGAATCTTATGCCTAAGAGCTGCATAAATGGTATCGAGTTCAAAAACAATTGACCTATAGCTACTAGTTTGACTGCCCCAGTGGACGATAACTCCAGAAAATAGTAAAGCACGCAATTCGGTGTGTTTTTTGTATAAAAAGTACAGCGAAATGTTTACCTAATCGTTCAAAAATTTTGTTAGCATTCAAACTCAAGCTCGTTCAAAAAGTGTCAAAAATCAGGCAAAAAGCTCAGTTGGTAAATAAAAAACATTCCCTGGTGGGTTGAGAAAGCAAGAAAGCTATATTTGTGAACAAACTTCTGCAATAAATTTGCTGCAAAGCAACACAATATGAAAGTGCATTCATTAAAGCTGGTGGCACTAGACCACCCACAATGTTTTGTATGTTTGATTGTCAAAGCAAAATATTGGAAAAGTAGAAAACAAGAATGAATTCGCCTTGATTCATTCTGGGCTGACAACCACATGGACACGGCGAAAGAAAAAAAAAACAAATCAGCTGATTTACTGATACCACCTTTAACAGATTCGCCTTGCCCAATATTCATATTTTATGCGAGCGAAATCAAAAGTGAATTTGAATGAAAGTAGCCGGAAGCCAAAGCATCCTGTCTGTCACTATTATCCCATTTTTTTCGGGTATTAAAGTGTACTAATTGATTGAAAAATGATGTTAAATTTTTTTGAATACTTTTTCAATAATTTTTGAATGAATACAAATTCAAGTCCTTGTTGTACCGTGAAACCATTTATAAATTATTTTATAAGGTGAAGTCCAAAATAAGCACGACTGGCGTCATAAGAATGTTTTCGATGTCGCCATCTTTTTAATGAGTTAGTGCCTTGGGAGTTACATCCCTAGCTGACTTCCAATGAAAGTTTGGTGACATTCGGTTCAGTGGAAGCGAAGTTATTGCATCTAAAATGTCAGTATGTTTGTGTCATCGGTACAAAAATTAGAGATAACAAAGAGCTAATATCAAATTTTATTGCAAAATCGGTAAAACGTTTACTGAAACATTTTAATTGATGAAAAAAGTTTATGGCGATCATTGCCAGAGTTCATGCGTGGTATACACGTTTCAGAGATGATTGTAAGGACATAAATGAAAATGAACATACGGGCCGCTTAAAATCAATAATCACCGAAAACTCCATCGAAATTTTTCGTAAATTTATCAAAAATTAACCGAAATCATTGTTGAAGTTGAATATCTCCAAAACATCGATTTATCGCATTTTAACTGATCATTTGGGCTTACGAAAGGTCTGTGCGCACGTTTCATTCCGCACAGGTTAATTGAGGACCAAAAATTTCTCAGAATTCAACATTGGAAAGACCTCATTAAAGAGGCGAGACAAAACGGGAGTTTTCTTTACAACATTGTAACTGGTGATGAAACGAGGTGTTTCCAACATAAACTTGAAACTAAGCTTCAAAGTGCCGAATGGAAGTCCCCAGACGATCCAGTTTCGCGCATGAAGTAGTCAAAAATCAAGTCGCTGCTCATTTGTTTTTACGATTCCAAGGGAACTGTCCACAAGGAGTTCGTGCCAATGGGCCAAACCGTCAATGCAATTTTCTATCTCGGCGTTTTGAAGCGTTTGTTGCATCGCATTTGTCGAATTCAACCTGAATACCGCAAAGGAGGAAGCTAGCGCTTATTGCCTTATAATGCATCATCTTATCGATCTACTCTTGTGACTGATTTTTTGGCTGGAAATCGCATTTTAAACATTAATCACTCACCGTATTCGCCTAATATGGCTCTCTGTGACTTCTACCTATTCAGAAAATTGCATTTGGCAATGAAAGGAGAACATTTTGCATCCGTAAAGGCCATCCAAATGGCTTGTGCCGACATGCTGAAGGGCATTCCGGTCAATGCCCGACCTAAAACACTCTTTCGAAAGGCTTTTAGATCGCGCTAAATAGTTTATCGAGGCCAGAGGCGATTATTTTTAATAAATAAACTCGAAGTTATCAGGAAAATGCCCCTGGCGTTTCTATTTTAGCTCAGTCTTGTTTATTTTGGAATTCACGTTGTATATTATTTGTTTTGGTCTTAATCTAATTTATAAATTTTTTTAAAAATATTTTTTAACTTTTCATAGAAGTTTTAATTTCATGCCAGGGAGGCAAGGTAATTGGCTCATTGTGATTATCTACCGTTTAACTATTTAATACTACCGTCCTTCGTACTGCCACATATACATATATATCTACAGTACTTGAGTTCAAAACAATATTTTCAGTAGCTCCTACGACTCATGCCCTTCTTACTATTTCGACATTCTGCATAGATGCCAAAGTACATCATTCCGTATTCCTTTATGAAAAGTCTACTCCACTTTGGTGCTTTGATTTTGCCTTTGACACAGCGGAAGTTGTCAAACTCTGTCAGTTGGCAGTGCAAAAAATGAGGTCATATTTTAACTGGTTGAGAAAATGACAAAAAATGATATGATTACCAAAAACAAAAAAAAAAAAATACAAAAAAAGGGGGAAGTGCATGAAAAGAGTAGATAAGAAGCCTATTTGAAGAGTCATAAGGAAATCACTCAGAAGGAAGTACGTAATTAAACGGACTACTTAATAAACGTTTGAAGCGAAAGTCAATTTGCATCTATACCTAGTCAGTAGCCTATGCATGCAGCTTCAGCTAACTGTATATGTATGCACTCAAAAACTCATACACACACGAATACTGAGAAAAACAAATATTTACATACTCACATATTGCGCATCTGTTTTCCTGCTTGCCTGCCTGTTTGCCTGTCTATGCATCCTACGCTGAATTGTGTGGTTGAGTTATCAACACCACAGCTTCCTAGTCTTTAGTTCAACTTCTTTCATAGTTATTCGTTCATTTTTTAATACTGACACCGTGAAAGCCACTGTTAAGACCTGGAAGTCAACCGCAAAAATTATTAAACCGCAATGGTTAGCCGAGATAATGCATGGATATGTGGCTTATGAATACTAGGAAGTAAACCGATAAATACATTTGAATTTGATCAGCCGAGTGTAGCTTCGACTTGTATAAAGAATTCTACTAAACAATAATGTGTCAATATACTATAAATCTTTGTGTTAATATACAATTTGCAAATGCATGATTTACATATTAAATGAATCAATGAATCAAACAATTCGTATTAGGAAATGAGAATTGTTAACATCTTTAACATTATCAGACAGATGCTTATGGAATTTGCATTTATTTGCGAATACATACAAGGTGGGACATCAAATGTTAGAAATTTGAAGTAGCTTTCATTGAGAAATCTATGATTTTTTATAGAAGGTTTTTTATTTGAAAGCAATATATTTGCGACTAATTGCACAGTGTAACATAGAAATTGCAACATTTTTGTAGTTTGGCTTATAAAATACACTAGCGAAAACCCGCCCGTTCCGCTGGTCGTCTATAAAAAAATCTAGATTAATTAATTAAATTAAGCCGAAAAATACTGTGTGTATTTTATAAAAACTCTCGCTCATGAATAGTAATGAAAAAAGTTTTAAATAGTAGTAGCAATTAAAAAACGTTTGATGTGATTTATTTTATTACTTTTTTTATTGTAATGCTCTTTGGTATACAATATTCTTCGTTTTTCCATGCGTTGTTGAATAAATGAACAATACCGATGGCTTACCAACTCTTGAGCATGAAACATAAAGTTGGCCATGAGAAAAACATGGGTATTCTAAATCAATACCACAAATTGATAAAGTTTGGCCTTGTGACTTATTAATAGTAATCGCGAATGCAAGGCGAACAGGAAATTGAAAACGTTTGAATTCAAACGGCATATCCGATGGTATCATTGGTATTCGCGGTATTAAAACGTCTTCACCAGAGTATTTTCCATTCAAAATTGTTGCTTCAATGACGTTATTCATCAATCTCTTAACTGTTAATCGAGTGCCATTACCTAGTCGTGGTTGATTTATGTTTCTCAACATAATAATCGGTGCTCCTATTTTCAAGTTTAGCATTTGCATAGATGCGCTCCCCTTTACACATAAACAACAACATCAATCGTATGATACATACACTTCGTCGTGTACGAAAAAGCGGAGAAGGAGAAGAGAACTGTTCTATTCCCCTCCGCTTTAACCCAGCCATGTGTTCTGGTGCAAATGACTTTTTTGCGTGAAGTCTGATATAAAATAAGTTCTATTTACTCTTCTTAAATTTATATAAACTTTTCCAGGCGAAGTATATTAAAAAAACTGACATATATTTGCTTCAACCGTATATTTGTGAGTACACAGGTAATACGTAATTAGCATAACCTTTCTGCAAAAAATTAAGGAAACGATCACCAATCACGCCGGCAATGATACAATGAATTTTTCACTATAACTGACTTCAGATTAACGTTTATATAATAAGCGTATATGTAACATTTTAAAATTTTTTAGAATTTTTTTTTTTAAATTTTTAATAATAAGTGGTCTTCCTCTTCCTCTTTCTCTTCCTCCTCCTCTTCCTCTTCCTGTAGCTATTCCTTTTCCTCTTCCATCTCCAGCTCCATCTCCATCTTCTTTCTTTATCCCGGAAACGGGCAGTAAAAATTACTTCACTTAAAAGCTTTCATCAACAGCTTCCATCTGATACCCATATTGTACAAACACATCTAAGGGTACCTTGGTCCACCTTTTCGACTATATCTCGAGACCCTGGTCACTCAGAGATCTAAAAAATACTCTGTATTAAAGCACTCATCAGTAGCTTTGATTTGACACCCACAATGTAAAAACACATCCTAGGGTTACCCCACCATGGAAAAATATATATATATACCAAATTTCATAATAATCGGCCCAGACATACACGACCCAAATGTATTCAAAACTAATGAAATTAGAAATTTGAAGGGAGTTCAAGTAATCGTATTGAGGAATTCAGGCCACAGGCTTGACTTAAGCTACGGGCACTCAAGTATTCTAAGAAACTTGGAGTTCATCCCCATGGTGCTGTGATCGGTGTGTACTCTGATGCCGAGCGGTACTTTTTCCATTCATATTCTTTCAAAAGAAGAGCGGGCGGGGTGTAACATTTAGAGACAGGGCATGACAAAGATGTTTACGGAGGGCTCGAAGTTCGACGGAAGAGTAGATGAAGAAGTATTCTGCGAGGAGCTCACCATCAGACTCAAATTTAGGCTACCGGACCACCGTAATGTTTTTCAAGCGGAGGTAGCCGCCATTAAAGAAGCTGTATATTGGTTGCTACAATTACTGTAAGGGAGGTAAATATCTACTCCGACAGACAGGCGGAAATTTGGACCCTGAATTCATGGTTTGTGCGTCGGGGAATGTCTGACTTCTGTCTCAACTGCATCCAAATACTTCGATATTAGGCTCATTTGGGTCCCCGGTCACAGTGGTATTGCGGGAAAACGCTGGGTCGATGAGCTGGCCTGACAGGGGACTCACGAAATGGTTTCACCAAAAAATTAGAGGATTGGGGTTCCTGTGATAACCTGTGGTCTGCTTCTAGAAAGATGGGCCTCGCGTCAACACAGTGAGCGCTGGGTTAGTACTCAAATCTGTAAAGTAGCGGGATATTTCTAGCCACGTGTAGATCGGGGGCGCTAGAGGAGACTTCTGAGGCTAACAAAGCCACAGCTCTCAAACTTGGTGAGTGTCCTTACCGGGCATTGCCCGTTAGGTATCCATGCGGTGAGACTTGGAGTGCCTCAAGTCCTTCCTGCAGAAGCTGTACGGAAGATGAGGTGCAATCATCTCATCACCTTCTCCTGTTGTTGTTGCTGTAGTAATATACTTAACCCTGTTAGTGTTATGTAGATCAGTGGTCATCTTCGTCTAGCTCATGTATCGGTAAGCCACGGAAACTTGCTGTTTCGACATGTTGGGTCCAGAAGGAGAGAGTGTGTTAGATAAGTGGGTTTGATGACGCATGTGAAAAGGTGGTTAGTGTCGCGCGGGGTGCCTTAACATGCTGGACATATATTGGGTATATCGGAGTCCATTCTGGATAGGTAGGAGTTTAACCTGCTACAGTATTCAGAACATAATTGTGCCAAGGTTACGCGGGCAGCTGGAGCTCTTTACCTGCTATGGGTGGTAGTTGGACTCCGATAACGGGTTGGGATCTTAAGAAGCTGGTATGAGTCTCCCGATGAATGCCGTTTATAGCCTGTCTAAACACTGTCCGGTCCAGTAGTTGTCGATTTGTTTTGTTCTAGATCTCGTTAGCGTAATTCAAGAGGTGTGTCCTGACGTGCCTGGGAGGTGGCTCAGGTTCAAGCAGGTGTCTACATGGATGAGACCCACCGTAGCACCTTAGCAGGAACTGATTGGTGAGCAGTTTGTTGTGTTACGAGGGGTGCCTTTTATATTTCGGGATTTGGCAACCCTGGTGTTGCAATCTGACAACTGACAGCTGTATCGCAAAGTTTGACAATTTTTGACTTTTACGTACTCAGAACGTTGGAATTAAATCGTGAACATTATCGTGCGATTATTTTTTACAACTTTCGACGTGGATTAACTCAGCAGCATTGCATGGATGAACTTAATTCAGTTTTTGGCGAAGAAGCTCCATCAAGGACCAGTGTTTATCGATGGTATGGTGAATTCCATTGTGGTCGTAGTTCACTCCAAGACGAGTTTCGTGAAGGTCGTCCAAAATCAGTTGTTGTTCCGAAAACCATTGATGCTGTGCGCGAACTGATATTGCAAGATCGTCATGTGACCTATCGTGAGATTGAGACAATCTTAGGCATTAGTGGCACCAGCATACATTCAATATTGCATAAACATTTGACTGTCAAAAAAATTTGTTCGCGTTGGATCCCACTCAATTTGTCAATCGCTCAAAAAAAGGCTCGTGTCCATTGGTCGAAAGAAATGCTCAAAAAATACGATCGCGGGGCTTCGAAACACGTCTATGACATCGTGACAGGTGATGAATCATGGATTTACGCGTATGAGCCCGAAAGTAAACACCAGTCGACTGTATGGGTGTTTCAAGATGAGCCAAATCCAACAAAAGTTGTTCGCGCACGAAGCACTTTCAAGCAAATGGTCGCCTGTTTTTTCGGAAAAACTGGACATGTCGCAACCGTACCACTAGAACAACGCAAACCAGTAAATTCTGAGTGGTACACAACCATTTGTTTGCCAGTTGCCTTCCAAGAAATTAGGAAAACCAATCGCCAAAGACGGATCACTCTTCACCAGGACAATGCGAGCTCTCACACATCGGCTCAAACAACTGCATTTTTGAGCACCCAAAACATCGAATTAATGGATCATCCGCCGTATAGTCCTGACTTGGCACCGAATGACTTCTTTTTATTCCCGTACGTAAAAAACAAACTGAGAGGTCAATGTTTTTCGACACCTGAAGAAGCGGTTGCGGCATTCAGAATGCATGGTTTGGAGGTACCTCATTCAGAGTGGCAAAAGTGCTTCGACAATTGGCTCAAACGCATGCAAAAGTGTATAGATCTTCATGGAGAATATTTTGAAAAACAATAAAGTGATTTTCGATGATTAAAATTTGTTTTTGTTCTCTAATCCCGACATATAAAAGGCACCCCTCGTATCACCTTCTCCTCAGCCGCACTGCTCTCGTCGGGCTAAGATTTAGATATTTGGGCTCTCACTTTTTTGCTGCACCTGCGAATGTGAGATTATCGTCTGTTTGGAGCTGTATTTGGTGATGATGATGATGATGGCAGCACCATTTTTCTATTTAACTATTTTTTTTATTTCTTATTCCCGAGAGCGCCAATCAGAGCCAGGTCATGCGCGTAACATTTATCTGCAATCATGGCGAAAAAATGCAGAAGGTGTGGCCAAGGTCAGACCGTTAACCGGCTCCCTGCAAATTTGAAAGGATTAGCTGATTGGCTGACGCAACAGGGGTCATGACAGCGGTGTGTTTACGAAAAAACTCAGAATGTGTTGTTTGATATACGAAAAAACCAGCACGCCTTTGCGCATTTCGCTTAATTGCCGTTTGAACAACGAGTGATTGGACGAGTGTGTGGGAAACGAGCGGGCAGGATCCTGCTGCCGAGTACCCGGCGCTATGGCAGCCGAAGTTACTCACTCAATTTCGGTTTTCACCATAGCTGAAGACCAAACCTGGTAATCTATGTATTATCTTTGATGTTTCATAACCTAACAAAGTCAAATCGCAGCGATGGGTAGTGTGTACACATCAACAAAACGGCTAATAAGGCGATTCTCGATGCATTGGCGTCTCAATGGGGGTTTTCTGTGCCCCATATTCGACAGTTTTACTTACGTACGTAGTTGCCGAGGTGGAAATGAGCTACGTTAGAAAATATGATTTTTCCTTAGAAATAATTTTCTTCCACTTCCAAAACGTGATTCACCATTTTTCAAGTAAATTTTTAATATAAACCGCAAATGTTAACCTAATTTTCTGTTTGAGCGGTTGCCAATATAAGAGTTCAAGGATTGCCGGATTCTAGGTTACCGAAACGACTCGGATTTATATCAGGCCAAGGAATCCCTCTAGCTGCATGCTCTAAACATTTATAGGAAATTTCTATGCTGCCACAACAACAGCAACATGGAGATGACCAATTTTTTGTTTTTTGTGCAAGTCATTTTTTATGTATTAAAGGCAAATAATTGTGGGTCTAGGAGAAGAAAAAATAAAATAAAATTTAAACATTTTTTTATATAAATTTAAGAATAATAAAATAGTAATTAATAGTAAAATTTAAAAATCCTTTGTGAAAAAGTCATTTTAAATTCTTTAGCTAATTTGTTTTATTGAATTAAACGTCTCTAAGTAAAAAGTCCTCGATTTCTTGCATTTACCTCAAAATAACGTTTAATTAAATTCCGCGAAAACCAGGAAATAAAATACAAAACTGTCTGCCATTCTACTTCACTCCCTAAGCTTAAGACCCCAATGCTTAAGCAGAAGCCATACAAATTCAACGAATCTAATCTGTGGCGAATTCCACCACAATTACGCCACCCCAATTGGCAATGCCTGTCTGAATAGCGTTGCCACCCATTCCCTCAATTAGTCTGTAATTAATAAATCACCAGTTTAAATGGTAAATTGATGACACTTTAATAGGCGTAACGAGTGACGACAACGAAAAGGCAAACGCTGAGACTGCAAAATGAAAAAACGTATGTAAAAGAAAATAAAATCAGTGAAATAACTATGAAAATAGAAAAAGTTGATTATAAATAAATTATAAAAATAGAAAAAAAGGGGGGAAACGAAAATTAGCTAGAGAAGAGGACACTTAGTGTTGGGCTAACTACGTACATTTATGGTATGCGGATGTATATTTTCATATTTATGTTGAAGATAAAATTGTCCAGCAGTCTGTATATGTTAGGCTCTGTCTATCGGGTTCAACAGATTATGAAACGAATTAATTGCCATCAGAAGGTGCTGGCAAGAAATTTATAGACGCATAGCAGCTTAGGTTTATAGAGGCAAGTTTTTATAATTAGTTATTACTAATTATTCTCATGAAATATCAATAGAGGTTTAGGCTAAGATTGTATGTAGGTTAACTGGATTGTACTCGTATGCAGCCCGAAGGAAATGAATTGCGCAAGCACTCTGACACGGAATTCGTTGGATAGAGAGATCAGGGGCGAATCATCTTATCCCTGCACCGATCAACAACCATACGAAAGAAATTTACGTGATACGCCAATCATATAAGCTGAATCGCATTGGAACTAACGAATGCAAACGTATCGTAATTTATTTTCCATTCACAATAGTTTTCAAGTTTCACGCTTTGTGTCAAAACTGTGGAAATGCGGAACTGTCAAAACTGTTGAAAATTTTAATAAAAATTGATCCATGGATCTATGGTTATATTTCATAATTGAGTTCTTTTGAAAGTGATGGAGATGAAAAAATAGTACGAAAGCCACTAAGCGAAAGGAGCAATGCTTTCGCACTCCCAAACTCAGCGTAAATATGTGAGTGGTTAATTATTCTAGATCATTAACAAACTTTTCTTCTCAGATTCCTGAAACGATTTCGCCTGACCAAAGCGGCCTTTGAATTTGTTGTTCTTCTTCTTCTTCACGCGATTTTGCTCGAGTTTAAAACACTAGAAATGTGCCTGTCATCTGTCGCAACATGAGACAACCACTTTGCTTGGTGTATCTTCTTATGCTGGAATCTGGTGCTGCAGACTACCATGTTTCGTGCTTCGGCCAAGCATGATTTTTATGTCGTGGCGGGAGCTTCGTTCGGAACGTTCCAAGCGCTCTTAGAAGGAATCTTTGATCGCATCGTCCTTCTCTTCCGTCGGGGCGTGGGCGCAAATGAGATTGGAGATGTTGAACAATCTCACTTGATGCGAATTATTGCGAGACGTTCGTCCACCGGAGTGAAAGACAGTACTTGGCGACGAAGTTTTTCTCCCACAACAAGTCCAACACCGATTTTGCGCTCCTTTACATGGCAGCTATAGTAGACGCCACATGGTTCTATGCTCTTCTTGCCTTGTCCCGTCCATCGCATCTCTTGAATGACAATTATGTCAGCCTTTGCTCTCACGAGGACATCAACCAGCCGGCCAGAGGCACATTCTTCGTTAAGGGACTGGACATTTCAGGTGCATGTCGTCAAATCTTAGTACTTAGTTTGTTTGCAGGGGTCGTCATCAGTATAGGAAGTTCTCATCCGAGGCTTTGTTCTCGTTTTCATAGATGAAGGATTTTTACGTGGCGTTTCCCAAACCCAGCGCTCAACGAGATATCCTGTGATGCTTCGCCTTCTCAGATTAGCTCGCTCTCGGACAAGTATTCGGAAGCTATACAGAGGATACTTGGGCGAATTCCGGAAGTTTGGGCTGATTGGACAATCTGCAGAATAATCGTCCTGGCCCACTCCCAAGTGAATTGCAATCAGGTACTTGGGTGGACTTCTAGACTCGAAACCATCGTCCTAAAGGAAATAAATTTAAAGAATTAGACGCCAAAGCGGTGCCTCCAGTGCTACAATTGGCAGCCACACTTTCTCGTTTGGCTCGCGGTGGGTGCAAACATAGTATTGGCAGCGACTATTTGATCGGTATGGACCAGAGCTCTTTTTCGAAGTTGACATACCACGTCCTGAAAGAAATGAAAACGGAGTTTCAGTTAATACAGTTTTCGTCAGAAGATTCGCTAAGCTTGCAAGGAGTGATTCGTTTATATGCCCTACCTCTACCTTGCACGGTATTTGGCAGTTTATTTTTGCTAAGCTAACGCTTTTAGCCCTATACTCCGCCTTGTCATCTTTTGGGGGTGGAGTTGAGTTTACAAAAATTCATCCTACAATAAATTGATTTCGAAAACCATATTTAATTATATTTTTTACAATTAACTTACACCTTTGGTTAAATTCAATCGTCTACGAGCGGTTGTCGGTGTTCGAATGACAGTTCGTTCAAACGAGTACGTTCAGCACTCGTTCACGTATGCCATAATCCGAAATATGTATGCATTTTGCAGCGACGTGTGGTACGTTCACTGATGTGATGATTCGAGTCCAGGATGAAGGACATTTCTTTCCCTATACCTCTTCATAAATCCTATATAGAGGTCAACCACTTCACTTAGCCCTATTATCTCTGGCGTGTGACTTACTAGAATTGCCGCTTAGATTGTCCACCCACTCATTTATTTATTTATTTACTTTTGTAGCTGTTGTTGTTATAGGCTCTTTTGCCTTGCATTTTATCAAGAAATCATGGCTTTCGTTTACCACTTTGTTGTTGGTCTGCAACTCGCTAAGTACTTCCGCACTTGACAGTACAGCAAATTACTGTCATTCATGAGATACTCGTAACCTGACCGACCAACAGAGACAGACACGCACATAAATAGTGATGTGTTGTTTGTTTTTGTAAGTTTTTCCAACAACAACAATGAGTGGCTAATTAAATTTACACTTGTTGACGGCATAAAAAAGAATGTCAATTGCTGTTGAAATGCTTTATTGTTTTTGTTTACGCTGATGTCGGTGTTGTTCTTGTATAGTGGGTTCTGCGCTCACATAAACCTTCCATTGAAATCAACTGTAAATCGCTGCCTTGTTTACATATTTCAATTGACGTTCTTGTTGTAATCGTTGTTGTTGTTGTTGTTGATGCGCTTTGCCTTTTGTTGGTGCTGTCGCTTGCACTGCGTGTATACTGCAGTTATTGCTGTTCAAGCTGGATCTGCTGACTCATAAAATCCCGATTCTTGAGGCTTTTGTATAATTTATAAATGTATCTCAAAAATATGATACCACAATAATTTGTTTGTTTTTTTATAAATTTGTATTTTCAAAATTATTTAGCATTGAGTTATATACTGACTAGAATTCATTAGTTTTAATAAAAGTGCTTGCGCCAGAAAACTATTTTTCTATGCAAAATAGAAATTTTTCAAAGTTGCTTAGATTTGCAAGCAAGTCTCCCAAAACTCGATAAAATTCCGAGTGATCACGGATAAAATCGGATATACCGGGATTGGCTTTTTAAAAACCCAGCGACAAATCCGAAATTCGATGATCCATACAGCTTTACTGCCTTAGTTCGTACCTAATAAAAGTTGTTGCGCAAGAAAAGCTTGTTGCTGTTGTTGTTGTAGAAAAGGTTTTTTCCTTCGCTGTTGTACAAAATAAAAATTTTAAAATGTTTATTTCGGGATTGTCTTTTTAAAAACCCGAAATCCGGTGATTCATACAGCTATACTGCTTTAGTCAATCTACCTTGTGTTTATTGTTGCCTTGATTAGTTTTTATTAATGTTGTTGTTTCGTAGCTTAGCGCATCTGCCGACGATTTCCTCTCTTTTGCACATGCATACAAACATTCATACCTACATATTTATTTAGTAAATGATTTCGATTGTATATTTGCATTAAGTAGAGCAATAAACTTTGCCTCTGAGGTGAATGAAAGAGCGAAAGGCTCTCATAGTAGCCATTTAGCAGAAACCTCAATCCAGAAGGGGAATTCTATTCAGGCTCTCACCCACATACATATAAAATATATTAATACATTAAAATAAAATTTTAGAACGTCTGCAAATAAATATCGGCAGAGAAAAATATATGTTTGATTTATAGAAACGCAAGAAAAAATAAAATAGTTACATAAAATCAACTAAAAATATCCAGCTTTAACAAAATTTAAATATTATGCTTATAAGTATTTGGTTGTGTGTGAGGTAAACTATTTAGTAATTGATTGCTTTCCAGTAGCAACTATCAAGCGATATTAGTAAAGTAAACCGTGGAATAATATGAAATTAGCCTCTTCTCCTCCTTAGAGTAAATGTAAACAAAAAATCTATCCGCACTTCCGGAGGTTTCTTTATACGAAGTTAACAATTTTTAATTTAATGTACAATAGTGAACTTACCCACTGGAAACGGAGAAATCGAGGTACAAATTAAAAATAAATAAAATTTAAATCAAAACCAAAACATTCACGCAATTAGTTAAATTATTGGCAAAAAAGCAACAAATATATTTAACATACATATAAATTATGGCAAAACAGAAAATGAATATGCGTTTAACATATATTTATACATTCGTTTGTTTATTTGTATGTTATGCAAGCCTTACGTTGGCGCTTCAAAACATTACATTGCATTATGCCTAACTAAGCATTTTAATTAACATAAGCTGCTTATTCGTCTCTGACGTAGGGGAAATTCCTCCAAGTAGATGCATGTTTTGCCATTGCATTGTTTGTTTCGGTTGTAAATTCTGTAATATTTTGTGTTTTACAAAAGCACTAACAAGTCATTCGATTCGTGCAAAGTTGAGCTTCAATGGATTTCGGGTATTTTGTTAGTGGATGTGGGTGAGTTTGAGTATACGGAATTAAAAGTTGATACTTGGAAAGCGCACAAATGTCATATGACGAAATACTTGAATGTAGTAGTTAAAGGTGGACGCTTACCACTGTTTTGAGAAAGATTTATGAACCTTCACATACATTGCATCACGATAGTTGATTTCTTGTTGCCAGAATTACCCAAATTTATAGGACTGGCGGCCGCCAGTCTGTAGTTAGTTATGTAGTGCGTGTGCGTACGCACATCCTGTGTTTCTGTGAGGTGTTTACCTGAGCTCCTCCTCCTATTTGTGGTGTGCGTCTTGTTCCACAAGGGGAGGGACATCCAGTTTTAAGCTGAACGGCAAAGGGTTTTTATTTTTTTTTTTTATTTTATTTTGTTATTCCTACATTAATCATACATCTGTCATACTGACATCTAGTACATTTTTTAAAAATTAGTTAGGAAAATTATTAATATAAATAATATATATTTCATCATGGCCAGTGCCAAGACGAATACAGCGATTACATTTCATGAAAATAATTACATTTTATATAGAACAGTTATTTTAGCCTACGAGAATTAATATTTAATTTAATAGGTCAATTGGTCGGTTTCTCTTCAGACGTCGTAAAGTTCTTCTTTCAAGTTGTGAGAGTGTATTAACTTCTCTATTTTTGTGCTGGTTTATTTCTTTAAAATACGTTGTTGATATCGCTTTTATTTCTTCGTCGATTAATGCTATATTGAACGTAGTATGGATGCCATCGTTTTTTGTGTACCTGTCGGACATTGTTATTATACGTAAGATTTTTGATTGTTGTCGCTGTATTTTGTTTATGTGAGTTCTTTTTGCAGTTCGCCACACTTGAGGAGCTCCTGCTGTTATTGGATGTATATGTGAGTATTGTCATTATATTTAATGTAGAAGCATCGGTCAGTAAGGTAGCTCTTGGTAATTAAATAATAGTCGAGTGGTAATATTGTCCTAATTTTATGCAAGAGGCCTTTGTGCCAAACTTTCTCAAAAGCTTTTGCGACGTCCACAAATATAGCAACGCAGTATCGTTTATTTTCCATGTCTGAACATATTTTTTGTGTAACTCGATGTATTTGTTGGATAGTTGAGTGTTTTTTTTCGAAAACTGAATTGATGATTTGGAATGATGTTTTTCGTGTCAAGTATTGGGGTAATTCCGTGATGTAAAAGTTTTTCTGCAATTTTAGATATACATAGTTGGAAGTAGGCTTATAGGTCGATATGAAGTTAAAGCTGTTGGGTTTTTACCCTGTTTTGGTAGCGCAATGATTTCTGCGACTTTCCATACTTTTGGGAAGTATTGTAAGCGAAACATTGCATTAAATACGTTTCTAAGAAATAGGTAAGCCTCAATTGATAGCTCCGTAAGTGCTTTGCCTGTCAGCATATCATATCCGGGTGCTTTTTTTATGTTTAATTCGAGTTTTGATGCATAATATCACTTCTTGTGTGCTTGTTTTTCTTATTTTTGTGATGGTATCAGTATTAACATTACTAATCGTGTCAATTTGTTTATGTTCATCGTTCGATAGGACATTTTCAAAATAATTTCCCAATGTCGCTGCTTTTTCATCATTTGTAAAAGGCCATGTGTTGTCATCTTTTCTTAGTAGGGGTTGATGCTTTATCTGGTTTTTAAGTTTTTTTGTACATTTCCACAAGGAATAATTTGTGTCATGTGTAGGCGTTAAGTTTTTTAGATATTTTTCAATTTCCTTATTTTTTATGTCACATAAACAAGTCTTCAAATTTTTTGTAGCTAAGTTTAATCTCTGTTTGTCTGCAGGAGATCTGGTTGTTTGCCATCTTTTTCTCAATTTTCTTTTTACCTTGATTTGCTTCTTAATAGAAATGTCATTTGAAGTATTTTGTGCGCTATATTTTTGCTGCGGTGTGAATCTGAATCCTGCGTCAATAACTATGTCATTAAAATATATGATGCTACGCTCAATGTCAAGTTGTGTTTTCAAAGGTGTACTTAGAATGAATTGTTGGGAGATGTGTTTTCGATACTCATCCCAGTGAGTCCTCTTTGTAAATATTTGGTATTAAGTATTATCGGCGAGTGGTCAGAAGATAGTTCATAACTTGGTTTAAGCTTCTGTTGGTTATGGTTAATATTTTTTGTTATACAGAAGTCGATTAAGTCTGGAATTTTATAACATCCGTAGGCCAGTAAGTTGGTTCACCCGCACTTATAAACCTGCAATTTTTTTTATGGATTGCGTTAATTAAATATATACCTTTTTTATTAGTCAACCTTGAACCCCAGGCAGTATGCTTTGCTTTTAAGTCTCCTCCAGCAATGAATCTGTTGTCTAATGTCTTAAAGTAATCATCATATTGATCCGACTTTATCATGTGTCGTGGTGGACAGTACATAGAAGATATTGATATGGGTCCATTGTTGTCAACAATTTGTATAGACGTTGCTTGGATGTGAGGTGACACATAGGGCAGTCGTTCAGTATGCTTTATGTTTGATTTGATGATAATGGCTCAATGAGCTTTTCCGTCGGGATGATTAGTTGCATATAATTTATATCCGGGAAATGTTAAATAACTTTTTTCTGTGAAATATGTTTCTGCAATTAACGCAATATCACTTTTTCTGTCAATTAAAAACCGCTGCAGCTCTAAATATTGCCGAGTTAGTCCATTTGCATTCCAGATAAGAATTTTTGTGTTATTACTTTCGTCCATTCGAGTTATTTATTAACATTGAGAACATTTTTATGAGAAGCTTTTTCATAGTAGAAATACATAAATTATGTAAATACACTCGGCGTTTTGTCATTTCCTTTCAATGAACGACCGCTAAGAAAAAATTAAAGATCATACAACTTTCCTCCCTTGATAGTCGTAGGAAAGTGCCCGGAATATGGCACTTTAGACGTCTTTTTTAAAACCATCCAAACGGCCATCTTACGACCTTATTATTATTATTATTTATTAAAATATAATTAAATTTATAGATTAATCTATTGTAATATAAAAGTTCTAGTTACCAGGGCTAATGGCTTAACGACCTTAATGAACCATTTTGAACTATTTTGATGTCTAGGCCATGATTTTCACTTTCATTCCAACACTTTTGATACATCGGACTCACTTTTTATCATCAGGAAAATGATACTACCCTTTCAATAAACTATTGACGATGGCAAACTTTGTACTACTGACTTATTTCCTTAAAATAGGAAGTAAGAAGTGAGTCAGAAAGTAAGAAACTGGAAACTTTAATACCTAAAAAATTGTGAAATCCTTTGTGCAACGATTGTATTGTGTTGCTGTAAATATAAATCTTGCATTCATAGCAGAAAACTCATTCAAATTATTTAATTATCAGTGCAAAATCACAATTTGCCAAACGCTTAAAAAGTTGTAATATTTGGTTATGAAAAACGAAACGAGCAATGACAAATTCGTAATTGTTGTTGAAATATTCAAGAATCGTATTGATAATCGTTGCATCTAGCAAACATTGCCAAGCTACATATTTCAATTCTTTAACAACAACAAAGTGAACATCACTAGCATGCTTAGAAAGCTCCCTAATCACAGTAAATCCTTTTTGTTATTAGGTTTTACAGTTAATTGCTTTTCGTCACACTAACGATCTGTTAAAAATTCACACTCTCTAATTTCACACCACATTTTGCACAAACTTGTCTAGCGGAGAAAGAGATGTTAGAGGGGAAGAAGTTGTCAGGGATTTTAATAGGCTTAAGAAATTGTCTATTGTAAATACAGAGACTGAAACAACAAAACTATGAAAGACTAAGGAACGCTGGGGATAAAGTAAGCATAAACTTGTTTGTCTTCAGTGAATGACTAATTACAGGCTCTTCTTGTTAGCTAACTTGGGGTGGCATTGGGTGAGTTGAGACTACAATTTTGGTTATTATTATAAAATCAGCTATTTCACGGAATTCTGAGAGGATGGGAGATTTGATACCAGGTTTGGAAAAAAATATTTATTATGCTTCACATTTCCCACACAAAATGAGGTGATAGCGATGTTTTGGTCAAGGCCACTAAAGTTAAAGTCAAAAATATTAAGTATAGTACACCAGATAATTGACAAGATTTTGGATATTTTGAGAGATATACGTTTACTTCAAGCAGTGAAGTCATAGGAAAACTTATTAATATTTATAAAAAAATTAAAAAAAAAAATTTCGAAATGTTTACTTTAGAAAAATTATCTATGTTACGAGCTATAAAAGTCATCCTCAGACTGAGAAGCCACTGATTTTGCAAAAAATATGGCAAAAATCGTAAAGCATTTTGTAGATATTTTTTGCACCTCGGCATGCCTAAGTGCATGGCAGTCAGAGAGTTTTCCGCAATATGCATCTCTGTGAATAGCCCCAGCCCAATTACACTGCCCTGCAAATTTCAATTTTTCTGATGCGAATAAGATGTGACCTAGTGTTCCCGAAGGGAATTTTCGCGCTGGCCATTTTTCCTATGTTCATTTTTTTCTCTACCCCCGTAGACATAAGTACACCCCCTTCTCTAAGGGTGCATGCGAACAATTTGGGTTTGGGCTTATTTCAAAGAGCAAAGTTCAACCTTCAATTACTGACAATAACGAAGATCGTAGCACGTCAGGGTTCTGCTCCACAATTTTTGAAAAATGGCCAAATACGCTATTTTTAGGGGTTTCAACCCCCTTTTTCTCGAAAACCTGACGTGATGGAAAATTTTTGAGCTCGGATTCGTGCTTAGCGCGAAAATTCCCTTCGGGATCACTAGGTCCCATCTTATTCGCAACACCGATGCAGGGCAGTGTTATTATCAAGGAATAAAGAATAACAAAAATAAAATATTTGTAGATTTCATCGCCTTCGGACACTTAGTTATTTGAGAGGAATGAGAAAAAGTTAAAAAAGTGGCCATTTGCGTTGAAAAAAGAATCATTGTTGAAGTGTTTGAAATTTACGCACCCGCAACGACTAAAGGGCTTTAAAAATGTTTATGATTCACAAACAAAAGGAAAAACCAACATCTACCCAAATTTATTGCGAAAAAATGCATTACTTTTATGCTTATGAGGTTTTTGAACTTTTTCATAGCGCCGCTGACGCATTTAAAATTCCAATGTATTTAAGAAAAAATTTCGCTTGCATGTTGCAAGGCAAATAATAAGTATAAATGCATTTTTTTTTTTTCAATTATTATATTTGTATTTATTTGTCTTATTTTCAACTTCAATTTGTATGCATGCATTTCGCATGAACGCCGCCCTGCTATTTGTCAATAGCCCGTTGACAAGCACAAATTTTTATGACAAGCAAATTCCAAGGATCCACAGCACTACATTTATTCGTTTGTTCATTTGCCACATGTGAGAAGCTAATAAAAAAGCAAAGGAAAATAAATAAAACATAAATTGACAAAAAATAAGGCGAAGAAAATATCAAATCGCTTACCGCCAAATTATTTTTAGTAACAAAATGAAGAGACCTTAGCGATTTTCAGCTGACACAGCACGAGCTATGCTGAGAAAAAAAATACATGTGCACACACATACATACATATATAGTATTTCTCCTTCATATTTTGTAGTTGGTACTTGTTTTTGTAGCGCTTTTTGCGGCCAACTCAGCCGCCAAAAACAACATCACAGCACATCCACTTATCCACTCCCAAAACTTAAACGGAAATTAATCGTACAGCTGCGTCGCAGCGCCGAGATAAGCTTAATTCCTTTTAATGCTTTCGGGTTCTCCACTTCTGATTTCAATTTATTTTTAAATATTTGTGTATTTAAAAATGTTTGCTTTGCAAACTTCCCTTGCCTGTACGGCATTTGTGTGGCTTATTGAAATTTATGACGAATTTTTTATCAACACATTTTAATTAACGAGAAAGCTAAACTATATAAAAGTTGAGGAGAAATAGGGTAGTCCATAAATTGAGCTCAATTGTGGTTGGAAGGAATACATACATTCATATATACTGTGTGCATGTATACAGTGGGTCAACATATTGATCACATAACCTATAAAAGTAGTATTTCAGTTTTTTTGTAATAACACAGGTCGATAAAATTTGAATCTTAAACTGGAATACTCGTACATTTTTCTGAAGCCATTTAGCGTGCTGAATTCGGGTTTAACCTCAAAATAGTTCGGAAATGAGATATTCCAGCTCACAGCTTACACAATAATTAATATTTTTCCAAAAAAAAAACTTACTCCATAGCATCGGATCGAAATAAAGGGTTTTCCAATAACAGGTGTTATTTTGAATAGCCCGCTATTTCGGTAGATGTCACTTCTGAAGCTGTCATTTTTTGATATTTGACAAGTAGAAACTACGCCACTAATAAAAATGGAACGATACACGCTTAAACAACGCGCTGAAATGATAACAGGTGTTATTTTGAATAGCCCGCTATTTCGGTAGATGTAATTTTTTGATATTTGACAAGTAGAAAATACACCATAAATAAAAATGGAGCGATACACGCTTAGACAACGCGCTGAAATTATTAAAATTCAATATAAAAATTGTTAAAATTTGGCAGAGACGGTTCGTAAAACTCCAACATTTTTGGGTCATCGTGAAGCACCTTGTCGGACCGCAGTACAGAAATAGGTGAAAAATTCGAGCGGTTGGGACAAGTTAGTGATGTGAAGAATAAAACCCGTGCACGTCGCTCAAGAACAGCCGAAATATTGCTGTTGTAGCCGAAAGTGTTGAAAAAACCCAGGTTTGTCCATTCCTCGTCGTTCTTTGGAATTAGGCATTCCACAAACGTCATTACACCATATTTTGCATAAAGATTTGGATCTTAAGGCTTATAAAGTCCACTTAACACAAGAACTCAAGCCGGCCGATCATCAACATAGTCGTGTCTTTGCTGATTGGGTCATTGAAATGCATGAAAATTCTGTCGAAAAATCATTTCGGTGGCTTCGTCAACAAGCAAAATTGTCGGATCCGGGGCTCAGAAAATGCAAGTGTTATTGTTGAAAAGCCTCTATATCCGCAACGTGTGACTGTTTGGTGCGGTTTATGGTCCGGCGGAGTATTTGGACCTTACTTTTCCGAAAATGAAGCTGGAGCAACAATTACGAGAGATGATTAACGTTTTTTTTACCATAATTGGATGGTATTGATCTGGACAACGTATATTTTCAACAAGACGGCGCTACGTGTCACACAAGCAACGAAACCATTATATTATATTTTACGGGAATAATACCTCTTATTGGAAAACCCTTTATTAGGTCGGGGAATAAATTCGTAGTGTTTTTATCGAAGACTAAATAAAAGTCAAAAAACCATACTCGTATCAATAAGTTAATCAATTATATATTCGCCTTTGCTGTTTACAACCTCCTCCCACCTCTCGACCAAATTGTTCATGTCGTTCCGCCAAGAATCGCCTGGTCTGGTGACAAAGAAGTGGTTGAGCCAGTTTTTAAGGACCTCTTTGCTATCGAAGGTAACCACCTTCATATGGTTTGAGAGGGAGCGGAAAATATGATAATCGAGCTGTGCATTATTCGGAGAATACAGAGGATGCTGAAGGGTTTCCCATTCGAGTTCTTTTGACATGGGATATGGCGTTGTCGTGAAGGAGTATGTTTTGACCATGTAGATCAGGTCTTTTCAGTCGAATAGCCTCAATTCACGCGATGTAGCTGGGCAATGTGGAGTTCCTTGTTGACCGTGGCTTTCTTTTCGAGCATTTCCCAGTGCACCATGTCCGCCCAGTCCCACCAAACCCATATAATGATATCCTTTGGGCGAAGATGTGGCTTGACTCTCGGCTTTGCGAATCTCCTGAAGCCACACACTCCTTTCTTTGCTTCATATTGATGTACAGGCACCATTTCTCATCTCCCGTGACGATTCGGTACAAAAAGCGCTGTTTATGACCGCGCGTTGCTTTGCTTTTTTCGTTGGACCCGTGAGGCACCCAGGCTTCCAATTTTTTGGTAAGTCCCATGGAATGACGGTGATTGGGAATCGTTTAATGATCGCAGTTCATTTTCGCCACCAATTCACGACTGGTTTGGCGACCGTTCTCCTTAAAAAATTATCTGAGAAGTTCTTCATCGAATTGAGAAGATCTTCCGCTGGGGGACGTGCCATGAGGTCAAAGCCGTCACTTTTGAACTTTGCACACCATTTCCGTCGTAAATGTCCCGTGCTGCCTCAGCTCCGTTTTGACCTCGATGAAAGGCAGAGAAGAGTTGGTGTCGAAAATGTAGATTTTTATCTCCTGGGTACTCCATTTCTGAGCCTCCAAACTTCTAAAAAATTAAATAACTCAAGAATACAATTAACATAGTTTTGTCGAGCAGAACCAGTTCTATCGAATGAATACTTAGCCTTTGCCAAACAGCAAACAAATCGTTGTAAAATAAGATAAATTATAAAAACGCTATGAACTTATTCTCCAACGCAATATTTTGAAGAAATTTCGGTCGGGTTGACCTAATACTATTGAATGACCTTTTCCAATCAGCAGATGATTTTTATGAGATGCTTTTTCATATCAGATATATCAACCTCAAAAATTCGTCATTGCTCGTCTAGGAGCAAAGGCTATTAAAGACAATAATTTCTATCACGTCATTCAGCCGACAGTGGGCACCGAAGCAGTAACCAACCAAATGGTAGCCACGCAAAAACTCTGCTCTTTGTCATCACCATTTAATAATTGTCTCCTCAATGTGTTGCTTAGTAAATCCACTGAAGGGTTGCATGCCTTGTTAGCTGACATCTTGGCGATCTTGTTGCAATATCCATCTCTATAGTAACTTTTCTTGGTTGCTTACTTGGGCATTGGATACTGTGAAATATGAATTTTCAATTACATATACAATATACAAATCCATTGCACGAGTCACCGCTGTAAAAGTGACGTGCCAGTATCCATTCATTTACTGAATTTCGGCCTAAATTTTTGCATTTTTTTTAACTTCACACTCTGATACTTCGATCCAGGTTAGCTATATTGATTTTCTGTCTTCCAGTTCGTTCGATATTCAATGGGAGATTCAAAACTCTTCTAGTTCTAGAGTTTTGATTCGTAATATTTTCGATTACCTTTACTTCAAAAAATTTGATTCTTTTTCTACCAGAAAAAGTTACAAATATATCCCTACCAGCACTCAGAGGGCATTCTCAAGACAAGAAGAGTTATTTAGTTGCGATCAAATAGTTGAGATACTGTACATTATCAGTTCATATAAATTTCATGCGATGGGAATGTTGCATGACAAAGCAGTTAAAAGTTGAAATGGTAATTGTAATAATCGTAAATTTACAATTGTTTGCATCTAAGTGGCAGTTAAGTATGATTCTCTCGCACTTTTAATTGGTCAGAAGGAGATTGGCAATTATTTTTATTGAGGCTATGGGATTTTGAGTAATAGCGGCTTCACATGACATATTTCATAAAATTCTAATGTCTTTATCTCTTACAATAAAATAAAATATATTATAATTGACTTTCGATGTAGTTTCAAAATATGAAAAATAGTAAGTATGACTGATAACTTTTGAAGACTCAGCATTAATCGAAACAGTTATGTGTTTATATATCTCTGTGTTGAATATTATTTCTAGACGTGCAAAGGAATTTTGTCCGAGAAGATTTTTTAGCATTCCATTTTAAATATTAAATGGAAATCGCTTAGCGGCAATTCTTCCCCGAATATTGAATTTGAAGAGGTCGAGCCAAGGAGCACCATGAGATTTGGTGGCTCCTAAAACACTCAGGCTAAAAAGCCCATTGTATTTAAAGCTCTGGAAAGGGGGTAGATAGTTAAGGAGGGAGGGAGAAAAGTATCAGAGAAAGAGATAGGAAAGAATAGAGACAGAGATAGAGATAGTTAGTCCTGTGAGAATTTTCCAGATTCTTTGGCGAATCTGTAAATATCCTCCAGTTTTAGAGAACGAATATTACTCATTCCCATGACATCGGAACCCAATACCCGTAGTCGCGCTCTAGCAAAGGCAGGACACTCACAGAGAAAGTGCTCAGTGCTATCCGCCTCCTCCAAGCAGGACAGGCATACCGGGTCCTCGATGATTCCAATGGTGGTCATATGCTGACCCCATGGGTTGTGTCCTGTAATGATGCCGACCATCAACCGAATGTCTTTCCTTCTAAGTTTTAGTAGAAAGTTTGACAGTTTTCTGTTCGGACTTGTCACAAAACACTTTGCAGTTCTGCAGCGTTCTAGACCGGACCATCGCTCTTTATGTAGATTGCCTACATAATCGTTGATCCAATTCTTGATTCCTGCGGGACTGATTCCGATTATTGGCTCTGGCCCCTGTGGGGGCACCGCTGATCCACGGTTGGCCAATTCGTCGGCAATTTCGTTTCCTTGAACACCGGAGTGTCCCGGAACCCATATAAGTACAAGCCTATTTTGTCTTGCGACAGAATTAAGCTTCTTCTTACATTCTTGAACAATCTTCGAGGTTTGCTTCGCGTTCTCCAGGGCCTTCAATGCAGCCTGACTGTCACTGAAGACTCCAATCTGTTTCCCGCTCCATCTCCTCTCGATTATCCATTCGGCTACTTTCAGGATGGCAAAAACTTCTGTTTGAAAAACAGTTGCCATTCCCCCCCATAGCATAGTGATACTTATTACTATCGTTTAAGTACCATCCGGCTCCAGACCCTATTTCAGTCTTGGACCCATCGGTAAAGAAAATATCCGTCAAACCTCCCTGCATGCATTCTGGATTGCTCCATTGCTCACGCAATGGAAATCTGACATCAAATTTCCTTCCGAACGAAACTGTGGGTATCAGGTCATCTTTAGGTGCCAAAAACAGTGGATACTGCTCCGACAGCAACTTAAAGATTTCACCAGAAAACACGATAGTGAATAAAGTGAACTTCTTTTGTTGGAAGTTTGGTCGAGATCCTCCTCTAATTTATGAGTTTAATCTTGGTATTCTTTTTCAAATGGAGTTGTATGTCGCCTCCGAGCGACAGATGGTTTTTTTATGAAAAACTTTTTTATGACAGTAATACACTCGAAGGTTTGCCATTGCCTGCCGATGGGTGATCACTCACGGTGGGCTTCGAACGCTTATTTGGTCTGAACAATAAGAAAGAGAATTTCATAACTGACATCCAGAACTTAGTGTAATTACGAAGGTATCTCTTCTCCACTTTGTGTGATGCTGATTATAAAAAATTCAGCAGCAAAGCTGAACAACCGACATCCAACAGAGGACGACAAATTTGACTAGTTAAAGAAAACAGAGGCAAATTAGCGGAAGAACTGCTGGCTGAGCTATTCAAATCTGTCACAGATTGTAAAGTGTTTTCCAATAAGAGGTGTTATTTTGATATTCAAAGAAAAATACTATTTTTTAATATAAATGGTAGGATGTGGTAAATAATGCCGTTAATAGTGGAAAATAACATCAGGCAAATTACCACCACGACCACGTTTATAGGACAATATCCTTTTCATGAAATTTTTCATAACAGAATTGCAAAGTGGCTGCCCTATGACATCGATAGCCTCTCAAATTTCATCTTTGAGGTCTTGAATCGACCCTGGGCTGTTGGTGTAGACCTGCTCTTTCACGTGGCCTCAAAGAACAAAGTCACAAGGTGTTAAATCACAAGATCTCGATGGCCAAATATTATCCCCTCTTCGAGAAAGAGAGAAAGATTAATGGTTTCATCTCTCTATAGCGATAGATAACACCTGTTATTGGAAACCCCTTTATATTTTTTGCTCTAAGAAGTGTTATAATCGGATAGTTACTACTGTATGGTTAGCTTAACTACTAACTAAGGCTATACCAAGTCGAAAGCTAACGGCTGAGCTCATGAACTGTTTGAACATTGGCAATCGAGATAGTTTTAGAATTAGTGAGTGGAGGTTTAGTATTTACATCACACTGCAGTATGGAAAATACTCGCCCGTCGCACATATCCCTGCTGTTTTATATCTAATGCGTATTCAGATAGAGCAACTTGTGCGATTTCTTTAATCTGATGTAAAGGAAGGCTGAGCGATGATATGCAGTATTTTATGCCATTGAAACAACCGACACTGCATTCATATCCTTAGATTTCGGTGGCTCCCACTATCCGTGGTGTGTAATGGTGCCTATTGTTAATAGGATTTAATTTTGGCTCTATAAAAAACGCTGGAGATTCCGAACGTCGCTTGAGTTCATGTCTGATATATCTTCAAAGAAATGCTTGTTAGAATGGATATGCCGCGGTGGGGACAGAGCGGGACAGTGATACGGATAATTCCCGATATTCTGCCTCTTCTACTCGTTCCCGTAGTTATGACAAAAGTCATTTATGAGGAAGCTTATTCACTTGCGTGCATCTCCAAAAAGCAGATTTGTCTTATCGTCCAGCCTATGGACATCCAAGTTACTTGCCTGTTTAATGAAATCTGAGCTAAGCCGGAATTTACAAAGAGTTTACGAAGTACCCGCGTTATGGTTAGAGTTTACTATCTATAAGATGGCTCTTCTACGGCATTTCCAAGAATGTTCCTGTTTTCGGATAGCCATTCTACATATCTGCTTTAGAGCCAGCTCAGTTGAGGAGCTCATGCACGTAATAGCTACCTTCGAGGATGTGCTATTGCAATGTAGAGGCTGACAGCCTGACTGTCAGAGTAGATCCACTGTTTCTATGGCTTTGCTTTCTCGTGCTAACAGGCGTTCATTTTAATAATAATAAGTGAGTTCTTTTCTACTTACTATTTCAGAGGAGACCTCCTCTGCCATCACCAACAAGTAGCACCTTGAATACTTTGAGCGCTGGAACATTTGTATCCATTCACAATACGTGATCTAATCAGCGAAGTCGTTAGATGTTTAAGCGATGTGCTCTATCGATATCGATGTATAGCTCATATGACCCATTTTGCCGTAGATGTCCATAAATCTTCCGCAGCAACTTTCTTTCAAATACTTCAAGGACCACAAAATAGCGCGGGCATAAAGAGAGACTTATAAAGTGAGGTTTTTATTTATCTATAGAAGGCTTTATTGCCCAGTTTCTGATTAAGTCCAAAGTAAGTAACAGCGCTTTGTTATATTCGGCCAAAATCGCCTAAGCGGTTATCGCGCCACTCAGGGAGAAGAAGTAAATTTTTCCTCAAAGCTGATCATTCTGATTCTCAAGTAAGCGAAGTTCCTCATTACTTCGAAATTAGAACTGTACGCGGTGGCGTAGGTATCAAGATGTAAGAGCCTTTACTGTTTATTTTTTGCTTTAATTTTATGTGACTATAATCTTACTTCCGTTTCTTGAGTGTATTAATTTTTTCGGTTGGGCTTGTAGCCCGACGCAACCTGTTATACGAAGGCAGAAAAGTGGTGTTATTTAAGGTGACTACGCTCACCTTACGACCATTTAGTTGTTGCCTTCTCACAGACATCTAAATGTATAATTTATCAAGGAATAAAAAAAATAATTTTATTTATTTACTTGTGTGGCGCTACAACCGTGTGCCGAATCAAAAATTGCGCGCCCGCTGGGTTAGAAATCTCGCGAGCTGCAGCACTTGGTGCTTCTAACGAAGATGTAGTCTGCCTCTTTCTCGCCTTCCTTTTTAAGGTACTGTGTCGATTCGCACTTTTTCATATGGGTAACATGAAAAAGCCAGCGTTGCTGATGTATTTTACATGTTTAACTATGTCTATGTCCCTATATACCTACATAAGTAACTCATTCAGCTTGCTGCTTGACGGGACCAAAGATCTTGCGGATAATTTTTATTTCGAAGACTCTACAAACTTGTACATCTGCTGTGCATGCTCCATCATCTTCCACACTTCTGCGCCATATAGCAGGATGGGAATGATGAGCGTTTTGTAGAGTGTCAGTTCGGTCCTTCGAGAGAGGCAAGAGACAATTGAGATGTACTGAGCTCAAAGTAACACCTGTTGGCAAGAGTTACTCTCCGTTTGAGCTCCAGGCTGACATCATTTTTGTGGCTGATGCTGGGGTCCCAAGGTAGCCAAATTCCTTCATAACTTCGAATTGTTGTGAATTGTATAACCTTTTATAGGGGAAAAGAAAATAAAAAATAAATAAATGTATTTCCACGAACGTATTAAGGGGTCTGGGTGGTCTAGAGCTCGAGAATTTAGGGTATTTTCATGAATTAGTTTTAACAATAAACAAAAATGAAAAACGATATTTAAATTTTTTAGGCTTTTTATCTTTTAATGATATCTTTATCTTTTATATACAAACATGAAAAAAAAAAATATTTTTTTTGTTAATTTTAACAATTTTAAAAATGGCGCTGAAGTTGGCGCTCCCGAAAAACTGGAACTGGACGGTGTTGTCCATTTTGGCTCTTCGATTTATCTGAAACACAAAAACCAAAAAAAATTATTAATCAGTATGACTGTAGCTATGCCCCGCTACTAGAATAAAAGAAAAATTGACGAAATGGCGTGGTTTTTGAATTTGACACTTTAAAAATCGGGTGTTTTTTTTAAGTTTTTTAATCAAAAAATACGAAATAATTGAAATAGAAATATGATTCTTATGATTCTACTATAGCCATTCATGTTGTGAATAACACATTGAAATTTCAGACGATTTGGTTGAATAGTTGTTTTTTTATTTATTTTACAACACCAGGCCGAAAAAAGTTCCGCTCTTTATATAGTTAATGGCCTGCAGAATCTATTATATTGGGAATTTCCGCATGAAAATTTCACAGATACTATACTTCCGAAAATCGAAAAAACAAAAAATCGGTTTTTTGGAATTTCTAGACCAAGATTAAGGGGACCCGTAATATCACTTCGGTCATGTTAATATCACCACGGCTGCAGCCGGTGATCTACCATATTCTACTGATAAACTAGTGGCATTATACGGCTTGAGTTGTTCGATAAAGTGTTAGCTTTCATTTAAGCCTGTCGGTTTCCAAGCGCGCAATCAATTTTGAACATTAATTGCATTCATGAAGTCATTTGTACGGCCTTCACCAAGATGCATTCTTTCTCATTTGAAAAGTGCACAAAAACACCTCTTAATGTTAATTTGTACACAGAGATGCATATGCCCAATACTGCCTAGCATGCATTCCCTTAATATGATGCAATAGGAAACTTAAGCGACATGTGCCAGCGTACAATTAATAATAAAAATATGTTTCTCAAGCGAATGGAATGCCCAATACACAGGGTTATACTAAGGTATTCACTACAAACAAGTTGCATAACGTCACTTTGACACGTGCGAGACATAACAAATTTACCGGCTGTGAGAATGCGAGATTAATTATTATACTTACATAACTTGCCGAAGAAAATGAGAGAGAGAAGAAGAGTGAGCAAGCCAAACTATCCCACGCAGCTGCAGTAAACACGCGAGCAGAATATTTGCAGGGGAGCATTATGTCGGAGAGCGTTAAATAATAAGCAATAGCAGAATGTATAGGCTGAGTAAATTCCAGAGAGCGTGAAATAACAAGTAACAGCAAAGCGCACAGAGAAAACAACGTGAGTGAGCAATAGGGCGTGTGTATACACTAGTAAAATATACTAAATCCAAAGAAACAGAAACATTTGCTGCGCATGTGTTTATTTTGACAACCTAGCTGCTGCTGCATAGCTCGGAAATTTGACAAGCTGGGAGTGTTGACGTTTGTTATTTGTGGGAGCACCGAGGTGTAAGCAAACACATGTGCGCTGCTAACTCGCACACTATTATTTTCCCATATGCTCACATGTGCGTCAAATTACAGATGTCATTAGCACATTACAGGGTGAATTTTACAGAGCAAATATGAAGATATAAAAGAAAAAACAGCTGTGCCAATAAACTTTAAATTTTAGCTGTGCCGAAACTGCAGACTGCTCGCCTAAGAGTTGGTGTACTGCTGCTACTTGCTGCACACTTTTGGCAGACGAGTTGATATTGACGATGTTGCAATAACGGAAATTTGCGATTTCATACGACAAGCTGCTGCAGCATTCGTTTGCTTAGCTGTTTTGCACAAGTTGGCTATTTTTTGGACCTTGGAACTGCGTTTGCAAAAAGAAGTTTTACCAAAACATTTCTTAAGCTGTTGTTGATTTGATCTTTCTTGCATTGCATGGAGACGAAATTGGCCCCACAATTTTGCTTGCGGTTTTTGGACCTTGGAAAACATATGTAAGTTGTAGCAAATTATTTGCTAAACTGTTGATGAGTCGCGTAATGATTGCATATAAAAGTAGCGCCACATTTTTACCTACTCATTACTAGCACTTTTTCATACCCTCTGCTTTTCTTAATACATTTTTATTTTAACTTCCTTAAAATGTCTTAATATTCGGTTAACTCAAATGTCTCTTCACAGCAAATACAACGGCGCACCACCATACAACAATTGACTAGCTGCGACACAGCCGTTTCTGTAGCGCCATAAACTGCAATGCAAGTCAGCTGCACATTTACACACCTTCTCATTTACTTATTCATGGTTTTTTTTTTTTTCTTTTTCGTATTAATGTTTTTTCGGCACGCTTGCCCCATTGACCCTCGTGTCTTCACTTTTATCTTCTTGTTTTGTTTGATTTGTATTTGTTGTTATTGGCTTTTTAATAGTTGTTAGTGCCACACACACAGCTGGTTCTCTTGGTTTTGTTTTCTAATCCCTTATGTGTGCTTGTCTGCTGCTTTGTGTGCTTAAATTTGTTTTATGGTTCCACGCGGTGGTCTAAATTCCGTATGTTTCTTGGAGGCGTCTTTCATGTGGCGCTTTTTGTATTCGAATTCATTACTTCTTCACCCTTGTTTTTATGGCTTTCGAAAGTTTATTATTTATACAAATTTATTTGTAAAGCCGCTTAAGTTGTTTTAAGCATTCCAAAAAGCTGTTATTTCAAATTATTTTATGAATAGATTTGCTGTGCTCTGAACCAGCTCTCGTATGCTACATGAATTCTTCTATTAAAGAAACAGTAGACGTTTAAATAATAGAGCGAAAGCAACATACCAAGTGGCACAAAATTAATCACCCTATCGAAAGATTTGTTATTTTTGCTAATGGCGTCGTACGTCAATCATATTTGATACTTGTGAACTGGACATACATACATATAATAAATATTTCACATTTTTAAATGGTGAAAACAAATAAGGCTTTAGTATTTTGAAATCATCCAATGGCATTAGGAAAATTTGAAAAAGAAATATTTTGTACTTTATTACTTTTACCAAAAAAAGTAACAGTAAATTAATTTTCAGTGCAAAAAATAAAGAAAAACTCAATACATATAAAATTCTTCCAACTAACAACTGACCGAAAAATAGCAAAAACAATAATTTTGCAACTGAAATTCCGTTTATTCTGAAATTTCTCTGACTATTCAATTCTTTTTTACATCAGTGGTTATTGCAGAGTCTTCGAGTTAGTAGTGAGAACTCTCGATTTTGTTCGCACATTTTCGAATAGCTCGGGCAAATGAGCAACGTTGCCACGACAGTTGACAAGGACTGTTACTCCACAAACGTTCCCCATGCATTTATGGGGAAGGTTTATGCTGCAACAACAACAGCAACGAGTACTCGCACTCCCGCTGCTCATTAGTGTAAAATTTTCTTAGTATGAGCTCGAGTATAGCATGTCGAGCGTTTTCGTGTGATTCGAGTAATACTGAGTTTTGATTATTTTAACTTTTTATTTGACTTTTTTTTTTAAGTTTTACACAGTACTAAATTTATTAAAAATATGTATTGAATCGCAGAGTCTTGTTGGGACGTGTTCTCGTTTATTCGATTAAACAGGAAGTGAAAAAATTGTAAGTCAATGAATTGACGTTTCCTCAGTATAATATAAGTGATGCCAGACTTGTGATGTATTATCCATTTCAACAAATTTCGTTAAATTTTTTTTTATTATACGCATTGCTAACGTCGTTGGAAAACTAAAGAAAATCGGATAAATAAAACTGACAATTTTTGTTTAGCTGCTCAATTTCTTAAAAAGCTCGAAAATTTCGAACAAATATTTGAGCAGTTTAGCAATGAACGAGTTGCGAGCGAGTGTGAGTTTGCTCCCACTGCAGTGAAGTTGCTCCCACATCTGGAGCTCTATTAGCAATACATTAATATGGCGCCTTAACATAGTCAATATTTCTATTGAATTTTAACAAGTGAGACTAATGGATATTTTTCTATTACAAAAAAAAGCAGGTGTTAGATAAAGGAACATAGAAGTTAGAGATAACTCCTTTGTTGCCCTAGAATCACTTTGTCTTAAAAAGAAATTGTGTTTTGACTCTGGCCATCTATGGGTGATACTGAGAACTGAAAGATTAAATAAAAAAGTACTTGTGTAAGAGTTTTCATCTTCTTGCTTAATATAAAATAAACATCCATCGCCTTTTGCTGTTATTGTTATTGTAGCAGCATAAACTTACCCCATATATTATACGAGGGATGCTGCTGAATTGACGGTCCTTGGCCGGATATAAATCCCGGTTACGTAGAATCGACTGTCGTGGGAACGTACATTTTTACACCACAATGCAAACCATCTTAAATGTTTAGAGCACCGTAGCAATTCCGAACAATCGCTTGAAAAGTGCCCTACTCAAAAGATTAAGTTGACAAAAATGTCTAGAGAGCTTTATTTTGAATTTTGGCACAGCTCCTGTACTGGTACTAAACCCGCTTTTCTCAAAACTACATTTTTCACATTAGTCGGCTTTATAATTCGAACAAATCTGGTTTGATTGGCTTGAAATTTTAACGGTATATGAACTTCCTATTACATACTGCTTGTAAGGAGGATAGTGTGGTTGTATTATTTTGTGATATTACATCCTAGGATTTTTCAAAAATTTTTTTTAGTGTTTGTTTTTTTTTTTGTGTTCAACGCCATTTATGAAAAAAACGTTACCTATATATTCACATTCAATTATATTTTTTCTATAAAATTGTTTATTTTAATTTTTTTTTTTAGGTTTGAATGCTATTTATGGGCAGCTTTTTTCACTGGGGTTTCTTAACAACTTTCGAACAAATTAAAAAAAAAAATAGTTTGTTTATTTTATTTCTATTTTTCCTAAGTTTTGTAAAGAAATGCCTATGTATTCACATTATATTGTATTATACAATATTAGAAATAAAAAAATAATTAAAAATAAATGGTTGGCGTGTAGCCTTTTGTTAGGTATTTGGCCGAGCTCGTCCTCCAATTTGTGGCATGCGTCTTGATGTTTTTCCACAGTTTCAAACCGACTCCGAACGGCAAATGGTTTTGTGTGAAGAGCTTTTTCATGGCAGAAATGCACTCGAAGGTTTGCCATTGCCTGCCGAGGGGCGACCGCTATTAGAAGAAAACTTTTTCTATCATTTTGCGGTTTCTTGCACAGCGACTTGAACCTACGCACTTCTGAATAGTAGTCACGCACCAACCATTTGGCTACAGCGGACGTATGGAAATACGGATAGATTTTTTAAATAAATAAATTACTTTTTTTTACTATTTTCAAATAGTTTTTTTATTGTGCCAATTTTGATCCCAATTATTTTAGAAAAGTACTGTTTTTGTAAAAAATTCGAAACATATGTATGTTCACATTCCATTATCTTCTGTATGGAAGTACGGATAGATTTTTTCGATAAATGAAAATGTTTTCTTTTAGAGCCAGTTTTCCAATTTTTTTTTTTAATTTTGATCTAGAATTTTTTAGAAAATCATCGTTTTGGTCAAAAATTTAATAAATATTCACATGCTATTACATTCTGTAAGCAAGTATAGATAGATTTTTTTGGATGAATTTTTCATTGCATTACATAGGTTTTTTAAAAACTTTCAAACGATTTAAAAAATGTTTTATTTTTTTTTATCTCTTACCTCTTTTAAAATTATGAATTTATTTTCATGCTATTATTTTCCTTAAAGAAGTATGGAAACACTTCTTCGCTATATTACATAGTTTTTTTAATAATTTCAACAGTTTTTTTTTTAAACATGCTATTTTTCTAAACATGCACCGTTTTTGTAGAAAAATTAGTTTTTTTTAAGTTATGAATTTATTTTCATGCTATTATTTTCTGTAAGGAAGTTTAGAGACATTTTCTTAATATTACTTAGTATTTTTTAATAATTTTCGAACAGTTTTTTTTTAATCTTCATACTTATTTTTCTAGAAATACACCATTTTTGGAAAATTTTAACAAAAGTTTTTTTTTAAGAATTGATTTTTTCACTATTTTATATATTATTTTATTTTAATTTTCGATTGCATTTTCGTTTTTGAGAATTTTGAACCCTATTTGGTTTAGAAAAACGGCCTCTTCTATTAAATATATTTGTGCTTATAAAAAATTTCTGAACGAATTTTTTTGTTTTCAATTTTGAAACTTTTTTTTTAGAAAAAAGTCCATTTTAATAAAATAGTTTTTATTTAAAAAAAATTTTCGAACGATTTTTTTTTGTTTGAAAATTTTGACATTTTTTTTAGAAAAACGCCCATTTCAATTAAATATTGTTTGCGTATAAAAAATTGTCAAACGATTTTTTTTTTAATTTTTCCTTTTATTGTTTTTTGCAATGCACGATTTATGGTGCAGTCAATGTAGGTATTGAAAACTACTTCTGTATCTCTATAGCTTTCATAAGTATAGTCGAAACAAATTTTTGCTTACCGTAAATTAAAAATGGCAGCTGCAGTTGATTCCACTGTGCGTCCTCCAAGAAAAAAACAACGATTGGTCGAAGAAAAGCTGCGCAACCGCACTTACTTACCATTGAAAAAACTTTGAAAAAGTAAAATACATTTTTACAGGTCAAATTCACGATTACATTTCAAAGAAAATTAATATTAATTTCATTGTATCGCTGAATAAAATGCCAAAATTTACCCACATACGGATTTTTGCGCTGCTACTATAGCCTAACTTCTTAAATTATAAATGTGTCTATGACGTTTCAACTAAGCCGACCGTATTTTAGACTCTACTTCACTTGTTTTTTTTTAATGTGCATACACAATACTTACATACATACATACAAATATATATAAAATAAAATACAATAATAAAAAGACATTTCGCTCTAACGGCACAAGCTTTGAGTCGAGTTTTTGCTAGTATAAATTATAAATATACCACCACAATGATTTTTGTTTTTTTTTTCAAGACAATAACTCCCCTGTGTATATGAAATTGGCAAGCTGATGAATAAACATTTATGCAAAGGCAAATCTCAAACAAAAAAGGGAGAAAACAATTGCCATGGAGCTCAGCATTAAGCAAGTGGATTGTGGATGTTGGGTGATGGGGCGAAACAACGGGACAAAAGCGACATTTCCACTTAAACACCCAGCAATTTGAAGTGAACCTGTGCCTACAAACACAAAAGCCCACATACATACATATATGTAAATATAAATATGTATGCTCGTTTCATGTATATATGTATGTGTTGCCTTTCAGGACCAAAATGCCTTTATTTTGTTTGTCCAAGAAGCTTCTCTCCAACTCCTCTTTTCCTGCGCCTGCATTTACATTTAGAATGCCACCCCTCTGGCTGGTGTGTTCGTAAGCACACTCTAGACGTTACTGCTAATGATGCAACAACAACAAAATGATATTCACACTTGCATAATCTTTCGATATTCTTTTATGTACACGGCACTGATAGCGCTGTTGCCAGGTTGTCTGCATATCTTCGCTGTTTTTTCGCTTAGCCTGACATTGCTGTAAACTGGCCTGCTTGTGCATTCAACACACATGAATGTACAAATATTGCACATATTTGTATGCCAGTATGTCGGTATGTCTGCCTGTCAATTTCTGTCAGTCTACCTCTGAGTGCTGACGGGATGCTTGGCATTGTTTCTGACAGTTATTGTGTTTTTTCGCTTTTATCTTTGTTGTTGTTTTAGCTGTCATTGACATTGCTCGTGTGGAGCGGGCTAAACTCTTTACTTAAGGTGGAGGGTTGGAAGAGATAGCATTGCATTTTTACATTTTTTTCTTTTAGCAAAGCAATTGGTATGTAAGGGATTGAGAAAGTAAATAAGAGGCGCTAGCATACAGGTTCTCTAAAATTCTTGATTATGATAGGCAGATACTTTTTTGTTAAGATTTTACACCTCACTTGACGAACTATAGAAAAACTCTTCGGCCATTTCTGCTTGGTCAACACCAAACCTTCTGGCGGTTCTTCACTGAGCGCCCTGAATCTGAGTTTTCCAGGTACTGGGTATACGCATAATTTATGCTCTTGGGTCTCCTGCTATAGTTTCGCCAGTAGGAGGAATTCTATTGACCTTGAACGTCAATTTTTCCGTTTACGAAGAGGATAAAACGACTTTAGTTTTTGAGTGAATTTTGAATAGATATTTTCACATGCTGGAGCCTTAAAAACTTTCGCAAATCACGTCTTCTGACTTAACCTTACCTGAGCAGTCTTTCGATCGGCACTTTGAGATGAATCCCATTAAAATTGCCGGGACCTATACCTCACACATTTTTTAGTTTTCTTATCTTCTCGAATCGGGCTCTTCGTGATTCGTGCCGCACCTATCAGTGCAGCAGAAGTTGATATTTCTTTGGAAGATTGGCTCACTCACTCAATCCCGGTTGGAGTTTATTTAAAAGGCAGCACCAGCCGTGCTTATTATTGGTTAGAGAAATTCCGTCGCAAAGGAGAAATACCATTAAGAATCGAGAAGATAAGAAAACCAAAAAAATTTGTGAGGTATAGGTCCTGGAGTATTCAAGGCTCACAAAGTATAGCCACCATTTATTGTAATCATTAAAGTTCTCGACTGCTGTTGCTGTTGTAACAATACAAACATGCTCCACAAGTGTTTGAGGAATGCTGTTAGAGTGACAGTCCTTGATTCGATATAAATCAGAGTAGTTCTGGTCGTGGCAATGCGGTGATGTGCCATAATTTCTTCGTCTGCAGAATAGTTGCAGTAGTTACAATATTTGCCGAGGAACGATTTTATGGATCTCAACGGTTTGCAAGGTAGCCAAAAAAAGAGTAATACGAATCTCTAAAAGAAAATATAGGGTCTCTATTAAGGAGGAAACGTTTTTTAGTTTGGCCTGTCAATTTTTTCCACAGTCCTAAAAGTTTCCTTTGAGTATTGACAAAAACGTGCGAGCGCCAAAGGAGCAAGCCGGGGAAAGTGCCTATCAAAGGAGAAAGATGCCCAAGCTAACGACTTCGAAATTAGCGACCGAGCCTCTAACGAATGTTAGAAAGGAATCCTCGTAAGCTCAAAACTTTGCTCCGATGCATTTCGCCATCATTAGCAGGGTAAACAAAATTATTGAGAAGATTCTAACTAAAGCGTCGGCGCGTTGGCACAGAATGAAGTAAAACTGTTCCTCAAGACTGTCAGCTAAACTGTTCCAAGAGTCTAGTTAAGGTCAGTGAGCCAAACGAATAAGCATAATTTTCTAAAAGAAGGAAGCGGGAAGATTCTCTGACGCTATTGTAGTTTCTGTTTCCTGCTTTTGTCTTCCTTTTAAACGTTTCAGGTCAGTCCATAAGTTCGTGCGTTTTTTAAAGGTGATTTTAAATTAATAAAAAAGATGTTTAATGTATTTATTAATCAATAATATATTTTTCTTCATTATTTATTGTACAATATCTTCCCAACGTTTAGACACATTTTTAATTCCCTGCTCAAAAAATTGTTTGTCCTTGGATCCAAAATACCCTTCTATATCCCTTTTTATAGCTTCTTTTGGGAGTAGTTCTTGTTACTCATATGGGATTGAAGTCCACGGAAAAGGTGATAATCACAAGGTGCAATATCCGGAGAGCATGATGGATGCGGCATTAGCTCCCATCCGAGCTCGTTCAGCTTGCCCAATGTTTGCCTCGCGGTATGAGGTCTAGCGGTGTAGTGGTGAAACAAAACTTTACGTCTATTCACTAAAGTTGGCCGATTTTTTTAAGTGCCTCATTCAGGTTTGATAACTGATGGGAATAATAATCAGCAGTTGTCATCTGGTTTGGTTCCAGAAGTTCATAATAAACAATACCGGTCATATCCCACCAAATAGACAGGAGAATCTTCTTGAGGTGAAGGCCATCTCTAGGGGTCGCTTCTGGTGTTTCATCTTTATCTAACCATTGGCGTTTGCGAACAGGATTATTGTAAAGCACCCATTTTTCATCACCAGTAAGGATACGGTTCAAAAAAGTTTCACACGTTGCAGCAGCTGAGAACACACATTCACTCTCTGCTGAAGGTTGGCGACGGAAAGTCTATGCGGAACCCATTTTCCCAGCATTGAAACCTTTCCCAACTAAACCAGGTCAAATTTGGCTCAGCCCCCACGAGTTCGAGCAAGGCGTCGAAGTTAAAGACTTCAGGACGACCAGCGCGCGTGGCATCCTCCACGTCGCAGTTACCACTTCGGAATTTTGAAAACCACTTTTGCGCGGTCCTTACACTCACGGTATCCTCTCCGTGAATAGTGTTTATTTCTGCAGCAGCAGTGGTTGCATTTTTACCACTTTTATAAAAAAAATACAAAATATGCCTCTTATTCGCCTTCGAAGACTCCATTTTATTTTTTAACAACACGTGCTTCTATCCGCGATTAAAATCACTTGTTGAATGCACAATACATCAAAGAAAATATGAATAGTTGCGTTATATTCCGCGAATAATTTTTTGTATGCAAAAATCGTACAAAAGTGAAATTATGGGTAAAATACGCACGAACTTATGGACTGACCTGATACTTGGTATCTTAGAGTTTACAAACGAAATAGGACGCCGCGATGTATAAAAATAGTCAATCGCTTTGTCTATAATAGAAAAGAAATGAAAGGTATGGCAAAAGGTAAGGAAAGCTAGCGATAGCTGGAGTTTGACCTATGCGTACTTCCTTTATGGAGCTTCAGTCTCGTTATTTCATAGCCACACCTCGCATATACTTTGCATATACTTCTGAAACTCTTACCAGATTCGAAGCCTGTAGCGGGTTTGAAGCGTGAAGTGATAAAAAGTGGTTTCTAATATCGATCGACTACGGTTCGGTAATGGCAAACTTTCGAGTGTATTTTGGACATGAAACAACTTCTTAATAAAATCATCTCCCATTCGAAGGCGGCATAAAACAAGAGGTTCGTGCAATTAGAGGACACCGTCATGATACTGGCCACACATTAGAGGCATTCAAGATATATAGTAATTGGAAGGGACTGTTGTAGTTAAAGATAGACCATAAAACATTTTTAAACCATTTGGGCGAAAAAATAACGGATTTCTTTCCCCAAAACTAATATTTAATGTCTCAGATCTACATTGGACTATCCTTCTTAAAGGAAAGGAAAGAAAATAAATAGTACATCGAATACTTAGCCGCGTACATACAGCTTGCAATCCCTACTTTGATGGTTCATTAGTCGGTTCGACATGAAGAAAACAACCCGAATTTATGTGCGGACAAGCACGGTCACTGCAGCGACATTCCCCGAAAATGTATTGAAATGTTGTATGCTGTTACAACAACAATAACAACAAAAAATTTCTTTAAATATTTTGCATGTTGACTCTTCTCATTCATTCGCGTATTTATAAAAACTGAGTAACAAAATCCCCTTCGAAAATTCCTATGTAAATTTGAATTCTCTACCGAGAAAGTCAGTTGACAATATTTGCCTTAATTAGAATTGTTTTGTTAGTTTAATTGCAATACAGAGCAATAATCCGTTGGGGAAATGAATTTTCGTGAAAGAGTCAAAAGATATGAGAAGGTGCGAGTATGAGAATGAGAATGAACGTAAGGGTGGGATGTGCCTATGTGTATGTATGTATGAATGGATGTGTGAAATATTTGGTGTAAAGTTAGAATATTTTAAAATTAAATGCATGACATCAAGTGAAATTTATGCATCTTGTGGAACATAAAGTCTAAAGCAAAAGAAGGGTGAACATTTCGAAAAACTAAGAAAAGACAGAGGGAGGAGGAAATATATAGAGAAAGCACTTGGAAGAGTAAGAATACATTTTGTTGGATAGCAATCGTAAATGTGAGTCTGAGTGCATGTATAAGTGCTTGTATACGTATATATGTATGTGCATATGTAGGCATGTGTTAGCTCGAACTTTTTCCACAACAACAACTGACTCGTAGGCGCAGCCAACGGCAATAGCTCTTGAGGCCAGAATGCACCCCAAGTGCACATTTTTACATGGTTATTTACCCAAACATATGGCCGCTGAAATGTTTATGTTTATACATATGTGAGTATGTATGTGCGTATGTTTTTGTGTACATGGAAACTGCACAAATATGCATTTTATAGAGAAAGGTCATTGCTTTTTCACACACACAAGCGCACATGCACACTCACTCCACCCGTAAACTTGTAAACTATGTGGCGGGGTTGCTTAGCTCTGCCCCTCGGTTGCTAAGGCCACTTCCGTGACTATAGTGATGACGATGGCTGCAGGAGTTCGTCAGGAGTCACGCCAGCAACTACTCGCAAGGGAGTGGTACTGTAACATACATACTTGTGAAGGAAGCGAAGGGAGTTGATTGTAAAATTAATGAATGCCTGCCAACGAATTACTGACAGCGGCGTGTGGGTGGAAAATGCATTTGCGGCTAATAGTAATTATTCGTTCGCAGAATGCCTAGAAAATTGAGTTATTTTCGTAAATTGTGGATAAATTGCGGTTTGCCTGCACTTCAATGACTCAATTGCACATCTGCCTATTTGTGGTATTTCGAAATGGATTTTTGTAATTTGAAATTCAATTAAATTTATAAATGAATTAAATGCAGAAATAGGGGAGGGTTTAGGGGATTGGAAAGTGGGTGATTTATTTAATTGCTTTGTGTTTAAAGAAATACTTTTCGTCAATGAAATAACGGATTGAATTAAAGCGAGAATAATACCAATTGAAATTATATCACTTTGTGGTTAATAAATTTTCTATGAAAAATTTAATTTTTTATGTAATTTATTTTAGTTAAAAATTAACTGTATGAAAACTTAAAAAACAATTTTTTTGTACTAAATTTTTGATTACTGATTAAAATTAATTTAAAAAAATTCGCTAAGAAAATTTATTTTCTTTCACTTTGTTAATTATTAAAAAAACAAAATCAAAATGATGAATTTTCTGAAAAAAATCTATATCTTAGTTATTTGTAAATATAATAAATTTTGTAAAATAATTTTAAAGAAATTTTTGTTGCTTTTAATAATTCTGAAATCGATATTTTTATTAAATTTATAAAAAATTGTAATTGCATCAAATGCAGGCATATGCAAATATTTCTAGTTAACGTTTTGTGCAATTTTTTATGCGGGCAACTTGAAAAAATTTTAAATTATTAAATTTAGAAAAATTATTATTATTCAAAAAAAATAATACAAATTGTATGGGTTTTTGGCCGAGTTCTTCCTACTATTTGTGGCGTGCGTCTTGATGTTGTTCCACAAATGGAGGGACCTACAGTTTCAAGCCGACTCCGAACGGCAGATATTTTTTTATGAGAAGCGTTTTTTACGGCAGAAATACACGCGGAGGTTTCTCATTGCCTGCCGAGGGGCGACCGCTATTAGAAAAAACTTTTTCTTCGGGTTTCACCGAGATTCGAACCTAAGTTCTCTCTGAATTCCGAATGGTAGTCACGCACCAACCCATTCGGCTATAGCGGCAGCAAAAAAATAAAAATAATGGAACTAAAATATGAAAATACTGATTTAAGATTTTTTTTATTGAATTTTTTTTTTTTTTTTAATTATGGAAAAATGAAAAAAAAGGAAATTTCACTAAAAATATAAATTTCATGAAAAAAATTCGTTTGTAATGTAAAATTTTTTAAAGTAACAGAAGAAGAAAACTTCATTATGGTAATTAAATTTCATTAAAAAAATTCATTTGTAATGAAATTTTTTTTTAAATCATTGAAAAATAAAAATAAGTAAATTTCATTAAAAAATCCGCTCGTAACTTTTTTTACTGTTTACAAATTTAAAATTTATTTCAATTAAATTAGGCAAACAATTAAATAATTGAAAAATTTTCAAAAAAAAAAAAAACAATACTTGAATTACTAATTTTCAATTTAAAGAACAAATTTCCTTAAGAACGACGTAGTTTGTTAAAATACTTCAATTGTGTATACTTAAACGAGCGACCCTATTTATTAATTCCTTCATCTAGCACAGCCACGGCTATTCTCCACAAGCTTATCACGTATACCTCATGGACTTGAAAACAATAAGAAAGCTCTCCTCAACAGCAGCAAGAGACCTACGCTCAGCCAAACCAATAAAATAATACAAAATAACTGCTCTGTTCGCCGATCAACATTACTATTTTTAAATATTTAAATAAATATAAATATTTTTATGTAACTCTTGTTTGGAAATTTTAGTAGTTGTGTTAATTTTTTTGTATTTAATTTGTTTTTTTTTTTACTAAACGGAGGAATCTGCAGCTCAAATGTCGGTAAATTTCACTACGCCTACGTTAGGAATAGTTAGATGATGTCAAAAAAGTAGAAGTTAAGCCTAAATCTCTTGTTCTTTTAGATTTAAGGTGCAGACAGTGAAATCTGGACACTCACAAATTTGCATAATTTTTCTTGTATTTTCGCATAACTAATAACTATGTCGAAACTTATTCTAAGAATGGATATACATATGTATATTCATATGCCTTGGCTGTTTTAATATAACATTCTAAAAAAAACCGTCTTGATCGAAAAGTTCCCGAATATATTAAGAAAATTCAATATATAAATTTATTACTCAAAAGTCATATCATCGCCTTCAAAACCCTTCCCCTCAATTGCAATGCACTTATACCAGCGGTTGATCCAACGCTCGAAACATTTCTGAAACTATGTTTTCGGTGTAGCCATCAGAGCCATCTTCTATTTTTCCATTTCGATGGCTGTTGGATGGCATTCGTTTCGTTCTTTGTCAAAGGTCAAACATTTGCGGTTAATTATAACGTGCGGCGGTGCGTTATCGTGGGGCAAAATTCACGAGTTGTTTTGGCACAAATCCTTTGGCGAATCGCTTTACATAAACATCTCAGAACGCCACAATATAAATATTTTTAAAGTAATATTTCACTGTCGGGAAGAATTAGTTTGAAGAAAAAGTATTACCTTCCTAAATCTGAGTTTAGCATAAATTTTTTTAAGTAAAATTAAATTTTTAGTTTTATCTCATTTGCGCTGAAACACTTTCTCACAACTCAAATAAAAAAAATAAAAAAAGTTCACATAATAAAAAAAAATAGAAAAAATAAAATATAAGCCTACTAAAGTTCAAATACTTATATAATTTACCGCTACACAAATATCCGGATTTGTGTACCCGCAAGCACGCAGATAAATTGTAAAAACTGCTAATTTTTATTCAACAGCAATTTTTATTTATTGTTTTTTTCAGCAATAAAAAAGTGAAATAATATACATAAATTGATGACAATTGGATTTTTCAGTGGCCAAGGAACTGAGCCAGAATTCTTATATTTTCTTAAAAATAAATTTTAATTCTTGCCTTAAACATTTTTTTTAGTTTCTCTTAAAATTTGATACAAATCACTTTAACAGAATTTACGGAATATCATCTGTTATCCATTTGCTAAATACCCTCCGTGTCTGGCAACATACATACATATGTATCTTCCTGTTGCTATTTTTAGTTACCCTGTTCCACTCAACCAGATCGAGTCTTCAATACAAACGTACATTTAAAGACTAGCACCAATAATTTAATGACCGTGACAGCGATGAAAAACGGCAAAGGAAGTACGCTTACATACATATAAACGTGAATTACGTTGCATATATATACAAACATACATACATACATATGCGATGCGTATTAAGAAAGCAATATTACGAGCAGTAGGCATCATATGATCATAGGAGGGGAGCTCAAAAACTAGATGAATTTGCGAGACCAAAAACTAGAAAAAATTCGGGTATGCAGTTCGACAGATCAATGAATTTTGGTGTAATACTAAAAAGCGTAAGTTTCAAGTGGTTCCAAAATCGCGTTGATTTTCGACAATTTTTTCTGCTGACGGTTTTTTGGTGTTTTCTTCCATATAAAAAATCTACAGTAGGCGTTGCAGTAGGCAGAAAATGCAAACATTGCGTCAGAAAAAAGAATTCTCAAAAATAAGTGTGATTGTTTATCTACTTGAAACTTGCACTTTATTACACCATAATTAAATGATCTATATAACTGTATACCAGAAATTTTTCTAGGAAAATTTTTCTGATGAAAATATGCCTAATTTGTACATTAACAAGGCGCTCGCACTTACTCGCATACTCCACCCCATTTGCTTTATTAGAGGAGTATAGAAAATCCAGTACAAATATATTCTTTCTTTCCTCTGCTTGATTTTTCCCAGTCCATATACATACATGGCCTTATTTTTAACCTCCCCGCTTATGTATCTTTAAAACTCAATTACATATGCACATCTACAACACAGATTGCCACACTCAAACTCTGTATGCCCACGCCTGCCCATTCCCGTATTGTCAATGCATATCAGCGCAGACACTCTTCCAGACTCCCTCCCATCTGCCACTTTTTTATTGCACAAAAGTGCGTATATTTTCAATACTATTTCCGATCTGCCGGAAGACACGGCTAGGCATGCAAATCGCATGACTCCAGTTTGAGTAAACAAAGTGAATTAAAAAACAAATGCAATCAATAAGAAAGAAGAGTTGACTGTGGCATAGTGTAACAGGCAGCTGAAAGCGATTTCAACTTTGATGTCTTCGCACTTTAGTATTGGCAGTTTGTGGCAGAATTGTCTGTGGTTGGCATGAATATGCATCCATTTGCAACACTTTAAGTGGCATCAGCATAGTTTGGAAGCACTTTTGCAATCACTTAGTATTTGCTTGTAACTATAAGAAGTTGTTTGTACGAACATTAGAAGGGCTCGAAAAGAAAAGTTCAAAAACCACACAGATTTAGTTTTAAATGCTTAGGGAGTAAGTATTTTGAAAAAAACACACATATTTTGGACCACATTTTTATATGTATGTAGTATTAGGCCAGATCGGTTCGGCTCCCATACAAAACAAAGAGTATGAAAAAGTCAAATGTTATTTGAAAGTTTATGTATTTTGAAGTAAAAAAAAAATAATGGGCCAGCGTAAAAACAGGTAAAATAAACTTTTTGCTATAAATTTGTCGTTTGATGTCCGATTTTGATAAACAATGCATTGTTACAAGGGCTAGACTATGAAATCTAAATTTTCTGGTCTTAAACAAATTTCCCAAGGGGAAAACCACTTAGAGTAACAGAAAAAGCTAAATATCAGGACCATATACTGGATGAGAATCTAAATTCGGGGATCACAGTCGCAGATAGAGTACGACAAGCAATGTCGGAGTAAAGCAATGAGTGACCAGGCACTCAAGGGATGAGTGGGAACGAGACGATGTAAGACAGGGCGAGCCCTGACAGGGTGGGTAGAGGTGTATATTCCTAACATCTCAAGATCTCCTTTAGTTTTCGGCTTACTGATTACCGAAGAGTCTGTCAGGCTGAACTGATGGCAATAATAAAATACCTGGAGATGATATCTACATTTTCACTGATAGCCAGGTGGCCAAAAAACCCCTTAAAAAGCGCACGACAACCTCCAAGGAAACCATGAAATGCCGCTCATCTCTCAACGAGAAGGCTGAGTTATTTCAACTAATGGGTTCCTGTCACTTGCGACATTGAGGGTAAATGCAGGATCGACGAACGACCGATGAGTACACAGACATTGAAATAGGCATACCCTTGGAGACTTCTGAGCTACTTATTTTTAGGGAAATTGTAAGAGCAGCGAATGAAAGAAGGCGTAATGAAACCACCTGCAGAATCGTTCCGTCAATTGTGGCCGACTCTCAATGCTAAACGCACAGAATCTCTGCTTAGCCAAAATAAGCGCAGTTTAGGCGTACTGATTCCCGTTATAATGGGGTACTACCTAATGGGCAGACACGCCCAGAAGACGTGGCTTCTGCAGAAGCTGTGTATATGAGGAAGAAGAAGAGACGATCCCGCACTTTTTGTGTCACTGTCCTACTCTATCCAGACGTAGACCTACCAATTTGGGTAAAGATTTTTTAATGAATTGAAAATATTTCAGTACCGTAGTAATCAGGGTTCTTCTAAAATTTTTGAAGAGTAAGCACCGGTCTTAGGAGAGATAAGGACAATTTGCCCACGTGGCATCATAATGTACTATGAATCTGAGTGTGTCCCATAGTGGACAACCGCTTCAACCTAACCTAACTCAATTAAAAATTAAAAAAGCAAAATTTCTATAGTCAAAAATACAGCGTTTATAAAAATCAGCTTTAAAACATAAAACTTGTGACAAAATATTAATTTTAGCACTTTTTAAGGTGGCCAAAAAAAATATTTTTCGTCATCCGTTTTATAAGCTTTCAAATTGGGAATACTTTTTTATTTTCTTATAATTATTATTATATTACTTTATTATTTGTTACTAATTTTTATTACTTTTCTTATTATTTTGTTTTTTTTTATTATTTTTTATTAATATTTTTGTAAATTTTTTTTATATTTTTTTTTCTATTTTTTTTAATTTTTTTTATATTGTTTTTTTTATGTGGGACGACCCTGTTTAATGTACTCGTATGCTCACTGGGTACGGAAAGTATCGACTTTCATGGAACGATGCGGAAGTGTTTGGAATTACGACTTTCAAATGCTCGTGTGCATACATCCTTCTTACCCTCATACTTTTATGTGTGTTTATATTTGTTTTAGTTTGTGTCGCAGTGAATTCATTTTTACGCAATTGACAGTTGATGAGATGTAGGTGTTTTATGTTGACATTTAAATGGTTAATGATATTGTGAATCACTTTTCAACTTTTAAACGTGATTTCAAAAAGCTGCTCGTACTTAATTCAAATTGATTGTATTGCCTTCAGCTTACTTCAAGTGAGCTTTTAGTTGCTTAAATTGGATGTAAATTGGAGTTGGTAGCGTTCAAAAGTGAAAATTGGCTAGTGGTCCTTTTTACATATTTGTTGACTCTTCGAAATTAGAAGCATAATACTGTAAACCATATTACTGTGAAAAAGCCTTACAAACCTGTGGGTATTGAAAGTTCATTAGCGTTTGCGAGCTCAAAAAATCTAGCTCAAATGTCTCATATTTAACCCAAACGTACTAGTCAAAAGAGTTTTTATGTTTGCCCAACGAATGTGTAAACCCATAATTGGTAATCCCATAAGAAATTGACGGTACCAAGAGCTGAGCTCACTTAAAACCTCTTACGGATTTCTTAAGCTACGGGAAACATTTACTTATCTTCAGATGTGGACTTCGATTATTCAGAATGAAGACTTCTGATCCAGAATGCAAATATGGAAGATCAGAGACTGTTTTGACCGATACAGCATGAATTCCATTCCTCTGGAACGCTCTTATTGAATTTCAATTATTTTAAAACTTCGACAAAAAATAACCCCTCATTCGCTTTTGGTCTTAACTGGGCACTTTTAAAGCAATTGAAATAGAGTTTTTGAGTTCTGTGACTACACCTATGTATACACTAGTAAGATGGCTCAAAACAAGTTTTTTTATAATACTCCATAAATTTGTTCTATGGCAAATAAAAATTAGTCACCCAACGCTTTGATTTTATATAGCAAAAATACCCTTTTCCGTAAATTTGGTATAAAATGTTTACAGATCGGTACTAAATAATTCTGAATTCCTTTTCATTTGAATCTAATTCCAACATTTTTGAAGAACTTTTTTCTGTGCGAGACTGCCAGGGTTTTGGGTATCTTTTAATAGAGTTTCTTCTTCTTCTTAATTGGCGCGATAACCGCTTGAGCGATTTGGCCGAGTTTACCAAAGCACCACAGTCGTTTCTTTCTCGTGTTAATCGGCACCAGTTGAAAACTCCAAGTGAAGCCACCTGATCTTTGCAACGCAGAGAAGGCATTCCTCTTACTCTTTTACCACCAGCTGGTACCGCATCGAATATTTTTAGAGCTGGAGCGTTTTTATCCATTGCGTAGCCAACGTAGCCGCTGGATCTGTATTCGCTGCGCTATGTCTATGTCGTCGTAAAGCTCATACAGCTCATCGTTCCATCGTCTGCGATATTCGCCGTTGCCAACGTGCAAAGGTCCAAAAATCTTACGCAGAATCTTTCTCTCGAACACTCCAAGCGTCGCTTCATCGGATGCTGTCATCGTCCAAGCTTCTGCGCCATACGTTAGGACGGGCATGATGAGAGTCTTGTAGAGTGTTAGTTTTGTTCGTCGAGAGAGGACTTTACTGCTCAGTTGCCTACTTAGTCCAAAGTAGCACTTGTTGGCAACAGAGATTCTACGTTGGATTTCAAGGCTGACATTGTTATCGGTGTTAATGCTGGTTCCAACTACACATTGTCTGAAGGCATTGCTCCCATATCTTTAACTGATAAACATCATGTTCCTCTTTCTCTTGAGTTGGAATTTTATGAGTTTTCTGAGGTATCCGATGAGCCTAACATCAAATTTAACTACAACTTATGCGACTTCTCAATTTTTAACGAAATTTTATTAAGTATTGACTGGGGTAATGCCTTCCACGACAATGATGTTACCTCTTGTTTTCATTTTTTTAAGACTAAGGTTTCTGAGCTCTGTTTGAAGCACATTCCTATTTATCATAAGAAAGTATATAAGTCACCTTGGCATACCAAACGGCTTAGGCACCTAAAGAATCTAAAAAACAAATTCTCTAAACTGTATAAAAGGTCTGGAGACCCAATGCACTTCTCAAAATTTCAATGCCATTTAAAAGAGTTTAACTGTTTGAACAAGTTCTTATATAGAAATTACATCTTGAATTTCGAAAACAATATTATTTCGGATTCGAAGGCCTTTTGGCAATTCATCAAATCAAAAAAGTCTTGCTCAATGGTGCCAAACAATGTTTTTTATAATGGTAAATATGCAAATTCTGCCATAGAATCTGCCAATTTATTTGCTGACTTTTTTTGCTCTAATTTTGAACCCGACCTAGACTCCGATTCTAGTTTGCCCTCTAATAGTTTTTCACCTCTAAATTTTGGGACTTTGTACCTATCTGTTACTGATGTCGTCAAGGGTATTACGAAGCTTAAGTCTACAACGAAAACTGACTCGGATGGCCTTTCGGGCATTTTGCTGAAGAATTGCTTGTGTCTCGCTGAGCCTCTTACAATTATATTCAATAAATCGTTGTCCTCTGGTATCTTTGTTGACGACTGGAAATTTACTTCCATTACGCCTATATTTAAGAGTGGAAATAAAAACGATGTTAGCAATTACAGACCGATTTCGAAGCTTTCGTCTGTCTCAAAACTTTTTGAGATAACAGTAAATGATAAGTTATATTTTGCTGTCAAAGGCCTAATATCTACCAACCAACATGGTTTCGTTGCAAGTCGCTCCACTGTCACTAACTTGTCTATTTTCAATGATTACTGCATTTCAGCCTTCCAGAACACATCTCAAGTTGATGCAATTTATACAGACTTCTCTAAAGCGTTTGACAAAGTATCGCACCGAATACTCTTGTCGAAGCTTGCATCATTGGGTATACACTCCACTTTTTTGTCTTGGATCAAATCATATTTGTCCAACAGACACTGCGTTGTAGCCGTCGATAATACGACATCCCGTGCATTTATTGCATCCTCCGGTGTCCCACAGGGAAGTATTCTAGGACCCCTCCTCTTTATACTCTTTATTAACGATATTGGTTCTTGCTTTTCATTTGCAGAACACTTGTTGTATGCTGATGATCTTAAAATATTTGCGGTGATTAACAGTGTTAGGGACTCTGAAAAGTTGCAAACCGACTTGCACAATGTCCGGAACTGGTGCTATTTAAACCATCTGTCACTAAATATTAGCAAATGCTTTCACGTAAAATATGCTAAATCAAACAACACTTTGCATACTTCGTATAATATTGCTGGCTTACCTTTGCAATCCGTTGAGGAAATTAAAGACTTAGGCGTTATTTTCGACTCTAAGCTGAATTTCACCAGCCATGTTAACCACGTCATAAGACGATCATATGCGATGCTAGCATTCGTTCGCCGAAATTGTTCTGCATTTACCAACCCACACACTCTCAAAACATTGTATTGTGCTTTTGTTAGATCAAGATTAGAGTATGCCGCTATTATTTGGAGACCGTACCAAATAGGTCTGTCTAATCGGATTGAGAGAGTGCAGAAAGTCTTTCTTCGTTTTGCGCTCCGATCTTTAAACTTTTCTGAACCTGTACCATCGTACCGCTCTCGATGTTTACTAATTGACTTAAAACCACTTGATAGCAGACGGTCTATTCTATCGTGCTCATTTATTATTCGTATTATTTCTGGATCTATTGATTGTCCTTCCCTCTTAAGTAAAATTCAATTTAATATACCCAATATGAGGCTCCGACAGTACGAAACCTTTAAAATTGGCTTCTCGAGAACCAACTATGGGATGAATGCTCCGATTCCTAGGGCATGTTCAGATTTAAATATGTTTTTCAATTCTTCTGGTGCTGATTTTACATGGCCGTATGGCATCTTAGTCAATCATCTTAAATCGTTCTTTTCTTAGTAACTAATAAACTATTGTACATTAGCTTAATATAGTCTGTAAGAATGTATCCATTCAAAGACAATAAATAAAATAAACAATAAACAAATAAATAGACGAAGTCTTTTACAACCTCGAAAGTATAACTGTCTACAGTGACGTGAGTGCCGATACGCGAGTGCGCCGACTGTTTGTTTGAAGACAGGAGGTACTTCGTTTTGTCCTCGTTCACCACCAAACCCATTCGCTTTGCCTCTTTATCCAGTTTGGAGAAGGCAGAACTAACAGCGCGGTTGTTAAGGCCGATGATGTCAATATCATCGGCATACGCCAACAATTGTACGCTCTTATAAAATATTATGCCTGAGCGATTAAGTTCTGCGGCTCGTACGATGCTCTCCAACATCAGGGTAAAGAAGTCACACGACAGCGAGTCACCCTGTCTGAAACCTCGTTTGGTATCAAACGGCTCGGAGAGGTCCTTCCCAATTCTGACGGCGCTTCTGGTGTTGAGCAACGTCATCTTACATAGGCGTATTAGTTTTGCGGGGATACCAAATTCAGACATCGCGGCATACAGGTAACTCCTTTCCGTACTGTCGAATGCAGCTTTGAAGTCGACGAAAAGATGGTGTGTGTCGATTCTCCTTTCATGGGTCTTTTCCAAGATTTGGCGTATTGAGAATATTTGGTCAATGGTGGACTTTCCAGGTCTGAAGCCACACTGATAAGGTCCAATCAGTTGGTTGACGGTGGGCTTCAGCCTTTCACACAATACGCTCGCTAGAACCTTATAGGCGATATTTAGAAGACTAATCCCGCGGTAATTGGCACAAATTGCAGGATCGCCCTTCTTATGGATTGGGCAGAGCACGCTTAAATTCCAATCGGCAGGCATGTTTTCATCCGACCATACTTTGCATAGGAGCTCATGCATGCACCTTACCAGCTCCTCGTCGCCATGTTTGAATAGCTCAGCCGGCAGTCCGTCGGCGGCCGCGGCTTTGTTATTCTTTAGCCGTGATATTGCTATTCTCACCTCGTCATGGTCGGGTAACGGATCGACAATTCCGTCGTCAACGATTGGGGTATCGGGATCTTCACATTCTCTATGACATGCGCAGCTGTCACCGTTTAACAGGCTCGAGAAGTGTTCCCTCCATAATTAAGGATTGCTCTGTACGTCAGTCACCAGATCGCCGTCTTTGTTCTTACAGGAAAACGCTCCGGTCTTAAAACCTTCTGTAAGCCGCCGAACTTTCTGGTAGAATTTTCGGGCGTTGTTCCTATTGGCCAGCATCTCAAGCTCCTCGCACTCACGTATTTCGGCCTCTCGTTTCTTCTGTCGGATAATACGTCTCTCTTCCTTTTTCAGCTCTCTGTAGCGATCCCACATGGCTCGCGTTGCGCCCGATCGCAGCGTGGCTCTATAGGCGGCATCCTTTCTTTCTGCGGCAGCATGACATTCCTCGTCGTATCAATTTTTTTTACGGGCTCGCCGGAATCCGATTTCTTCTTCGGCGGCGGTACGTAGGGAACGAGAAATGTTGCTCCATTGCTCGCGCATGCCGGTTTGTTGGGCAGTGCTCTCCGAGAGCAGGAGTGAGAGTCGAGTGGCGAATCTTCTGATCGATTTGGTTTCGCGTTTTTCGATCAATAGAGTTTCACAACATATAAATATATATAGATGTGTTCCTTTAATTATTATTTGGAGCATGAGGTGGTCTATCTATGCTGTATTAAAAAAGTCAACCTTGTTTTTAATAAAAAAAAATTAAAAAAAAAAATCCATCTTTTCTTATTTTTTTTAGAATTTTTTGGGCATTTGCTGCGGGTACCTTGTGACCCTTTAGTGACCTGAAAATTAAACGAAATAAAAAAAAATATTACCAAATTAAAAAAGAAAATTCCACGAAGTGGAAAAATAAAAAAAATTACTCTCACATTTTTTCGTTTTGGTATCATTTTTGGATAGCATTAACAACAATCAATTCGTTAAATATAATATCAGGATCAAAGTTTTGTAATTTTATATTGCATATATGCAATATTATATACAATATGTATATGCATTGTAGTTCAGGCTGCTTCAAAATTAATTTTATAAAGAAGTTACGCCATAGTAGCTCCTATTCAGCCGCCAAGTGATTTATCCATAATTTTTATCCACGTGTATGACGTCAATTGGCAAACAATTGTAATTTCTTGGCGGTCTTTCGAGATTATATGCACAAGGACAAGTAATAACTGTGCTTTGACAAATCAGACTTTAGATATGAATTCTAGGCGGTTGCGCCATAAATTCTATTCTCTCTGCACATTTCGGTTCCAGCGCCCCCTTGTGGGTACATTTTTAATGTTTATATTTAAATACCTAACCATATATATTCCGAATAGGAAACAGCCTCACCGCCACCTGATGAGTCCAACTGTAGATTGGGAGAATCTTCTAGGGGATCACATAAGTTTAAAAAAAACAGCGCCAATATCGATTGAGCCCTTTCGGAGGAGAAGACTTACTATCGCGAGTACTGCGGAATTTTGATTGTAAAATCTCTAAACCACTCAGTTGCATGACTAAAAACCAACCTTGCTTTAGAATTATTCTCATTAGCTAAATTTACTTAGCATGCAATGCCAGTCTCAGTTTAACCATCTCCATTCACTTTCGTTTCTTTTTGGTAACTGCTTTGATCTAAAATCAGCCGTCCGTGGTTTTAGTACATTTACGATGCTTCATTCCACTTCTAATCAACCCTAATTGCTAAGCAATTTCCTGCGCAACTCAATTACACACTCAATTAACAATTTATCAAGACTCGCATACTTCAAGGCAGATTATCTATAATTTTACGAGCAAACATTAAGCAATCGGAAAAAAACTATTTTAAGTATAGAAAAAATAGAATAAGAAATCAGTGAATAGAATGACAACTAAGTGGAATAAAGCGTAAGTGGAATAGCATAGCAAAGAAAGAAAACTATTGAAATTGAGTAGCAGCAAAGAACAACCCTCCCTCATGGGAAAAGGGGTTGTCAGCGCCCACATGCAATTTCGTGTATGTTCACATATTCGTGCACTGCTTGTTTGTGTATGTGCATGTGTACGTGTGTATGAGTGTGTATAAATATTTTGTTAGTAGTTTTCAACCTCGCCTTAGTTTAAGAGATATGCGATCAAAACACTTGAAATTCAGAAGTGCAGCTAAATGAGTGACTTAATTGCCGCTCAGCTTGAAAGGATTGAACACTTAAGCGATTAAGTCAAAGAAAAAGTGCTTGAGGGCGAAAAGGTTGGTATAGAGAAAACCTAAACTAGTGAAAAAAAATTTAGTTCAGAACTAGTACGATTGTGGTTACGGGCGCACCACTTTGCTGCGCGTGTCGAGCGTAGCGCCATCGGTCTTCAGAGTGTTACAGAAAATGTGAGCAAGAAAGTATTACGACCGTGAGGTCGTGTGATGGTGTTAAAGTAGAGTTGCCATAACCATAACAATATAAATCAACTGTTCCCACCAATTTTATGCGCAACACTGCTTTCGATTAGTGGTTCCATACCATTTGTTTTTGTACTTTGGTGAGTGAGGTAGGGCTCAAAATGCTTTGGCACCTACAGCGACCGTCGTCGATTGCGTCGAGTGGTGTGGCTACTAAAACAATCACTCCTCCTCTTCTGGGGAGACTCTCTTCCCGGGACTATTTGCTGTATTACTTCGTTAGGGCCCAGAAGGACGTCCATGAAATGGATCAATTTTATTCGCCCACCTCTAGGTCCAACATGCTAGAGTCGTCTTCTTATGTCTCTATCTGTGAGGTTTCGCTTTATTGTACTGCGCCGAGATCTATCTTTCTTCTCCGTAATACGCCTTCAACGCATCTTTTAACCACATTCCAGTTATCCTCGCATTCAAGCATCGTGACGACCACATTGGTCGGCGCGATGTCGCCAATCTGCTCTCTCAGAGCGTCTCTTTCTTTCCACGGCCCACTGTCGCCGTGTACGAAAGTTTCAGTTGTTTTGTGAGACCCGCTCTTACACTTTCGTAACTACGTCTTGGATACTAAAGCACCTCTGAATTGACTCCGACCTGCTCAATACGAGTATGTTTCCAGTATGTGAAAGAATAAACCAATACATTAACCATCTACTAAAATTCAATCGGCCAATGCCCATTTCTCTCTGGTCGCAGTCATTCGAAGTAGCTAATTTTGTGTGTCTACTATTGGAAAGCATCAACAATGAGCATCCTTCTCGAGATCTTCTTTGATGGCTGAAACTAAAGGTAAGACTGAACTGTACTGAAAAGAAGGGTTCGGGGCTATATGAAGTTTTATTTCGCTCACACCTCGCCATGTATGCATCTATGGCTCGATGCCTAGATGAACTGGGATGCACTATTTGCACTTTTTTGGGTATTTGGAGTCTCTAGACATTCGATAAGCAGCTTACCTTGTATGAAGAAAGTGCTTTGTGAGCTACTCTTCATCTCAACAATCAGTTTTATGCCATGAACTTCTTGCCTTGGAACTACTATTGAATATGGGTTGCTGAGCGAAGTAGTTCTCATCGAGTTTAATACTAATATACTTCGGAACTATAGAGAAAGGCATGCAGTGGAGGACTATTTATATTTTCTAGTGCATCACCGTCCGGAATTCATCACCTGTTTCTATGTGTGGAATTTGTTAAGGCTTTAACATCACCGGAAGCAATCCAGTTCAGTACTGGTGGATTTCTCTGCAGGGAGAAACCCCCTTTGGGTGGTTTATATTTCTTATAATTATAGTTTAGCTTTATAAGAATAGTTTATACTAACTTTATTAGCATAAAGCGGAAATTAGTTAGAAAATCTAAATATCACCCCAATGCACATTTAGGTTATGTGAATATTATTTTTATTATTAAGTTTTATTTTATCTTAATCATCCCTTTGTATCAACTCCAAAGCCATGCTTTGTTCCGGCAAATAAACTTTGTGCTCCAAAAATTAATGAAGCATATTTGCTGGCGTTGAACGCACCTACTTTTGCACGAATTCACATCCATAAACTTTTACTGACTCTTATGGGGTTTCCTGCCCATTGCTTTTATTATGCAGCGCTCGTGTGTGTTTGTGTGTGCGTGTGGGCAGCAGTTGAGTAACTTCATGTGACCCCAAAATGCACAAGTCATAGTGGCGACCATTAGGTGATACTTACTCGTCAAAGCTGTTTAGTAAATACATACACGTACATACATACAAGACAGATATGCCCACACCCGTTAGGGATTTGACCTGTTTTCATCATTGAATATCTTTCGCTTAAGTAAACTTACAAACACAATTGCATGCGCTTAAGTAAGTAGCCAGTTCTGTTTATATTTTTTCTTCTTCTTTGGCACTCCCGTCCATTGCTCTTCCTCTTTTTGACGGGCGCCAATTAGAAATACAATGAAAAGCCAAGATCTTCTCAACACGGTCTTCCAAACGCAGAGCAGAGTTTCTTTTCCCCACTCATCGTCAGCAGGCACCACATCGAATACTTTCAGAAATGCTGTTTTTGTATTCATCCATAAAGGGGAACCTAGCCAGTGGAGTCGTTGGTTTGGTTTTTAGCTGAGCTTAACAAATCGCGCCAGTCGTTTTTTTCTCATGCTAACTGACGCCAGTTGGACACTCCAAGTGAAGCCTTCATCTGCCTTTGCTACCACCAGTTTTCATGGCCGGATCCATTCCATCCATTCTATCCTTTCGGACAACATCATCTAGCCAGCAGAACCCATTCGCTACTCTATGTCTAAGTCGCTATAAAGCTCATACAGCTCATCATTCCATCGCCTGCGTAACTCACAGTCGCCAACGTCGTTAAAGATGCAAAAATCTTCTGTAGAATCTTTCTCTCGAAGCACTACTAGAAACAGTTCGTCGAATGTTGCCATCGTCAAAGTTTCTGCGTCATACAATAGGACGGTTATGATGAGAGCCATATAAAGTGTTAGTTTTGTTTGTCGAGAAAAGACATTACTAGTCAATTGCCTACTCAAACCGAAGTAGCACTTGGGGGCAAGAGAGATTCTCGGTTGAATTTCAAGGCAGACAAGGCTGTTATCGATGCTAATGCTAGTTTCTAAATAAACGGAGTCTCAAACTAGTCCAAAATCATATCTGTCAAAAGGAGCGCAGATGCCGATACGCGAGTATGCCGACTATGCGAAGAAGTTCTTCGACTTCTCATAATAACGAGACTGCCATCCCAGCCACGTTCCAGAAGAAGAACTGTTCAAACACGCCGTCATCGCAGTGAAGGTGTAGGGCAGCAAAAGTTTACTTTGGATACTCAGCTCTTCAAATTCATGAGTTCTACCTATCGACATAATCAACTAGTTTGAATGCGATATGCTGGTGGGGGTCTCGCGAAAATAATTGCTTTCTTACATGGTGTTATACCTAAAAGGTGTACCGGAAGTTGCTTGATCTATTGAATGTTGCAGAAGTTTGGATAAGGACGAGACGGTAATGGAATGTTCGAAAAATATGATTGTGTGTTAGGCAATGATATAACCTAAGATCCAACGTCTAGCCCATTAGCAATGGTAAAGACGAATGAACTTTATGTAGGCATTGTTATTTTTGTTGTAGCAGTTCGCTATTCCTTGTAGTGCGGTGCAGTCACCTATCGTCATCGTCTAACTAATTTATCAGTTGGCTCAGAAAGCGTGCTATTTCGATGGATTCGGCCCAAAGTGAGAGGTGTGTTAGGTGAGTGGGTTTGAGAGGGCATGAGTGGGTGAATGGATTATAACATAGTCTAGCAAATTAAGACCAACTGCCTGAGTCGTCTCACGCGAATGGATTCTAGTCAGACAGTCCTGAATATATTCTTTGATATACCTGCTGGTAGTTGTAGGCCTTTCTGTTGTGGGAGAGGTCAATCGGATAATACATCGAACCTATGTACAAAGATCCATTGACTGTACGAGCCATCCACAAAATTCAATTTTAAATCAGAAGTTTGGCAGATGGATCCACTTTGAAAAACTAGGAATACAAATATCAAACCAGGCCACGGTTGAACCTTTAAGACCGAACTAAGGGTATTATAAGAAGCTGTACATGTACTAAGACAGCCAACAGATCTCGCTTCGTCTATAATCAGGTTACTTCTTCCTTTCTCAACTTCAACCAATGAAATCGCGTACTCTATCATTCTTGCCTCTTCAATCTAACCTACTTTTAGTTTCTTTAACAAAAAACAAGTACTTTCGGATCTTATTGAACTCGGCCAAAACAACTTAGGCGCCAAAGAAGAAGATAAATTGGGACATGACAATTAATAGCTTCTTGTTAACAAGTTTTAGTCCAATTTCAAGCCAAATTATTTGTATGTAAACATTCCAATTTTATTTCTGCCAATTTACTTCTACTCAATTCTCAGTCTGTAAACTCATTGTAATGCTTTTCATGGCGCCAATTTTTCCACTTGAATAGAGATATAAAATCGCATAAAGGAAAAAACAAGCAGCGATTTTATGAAGGTACATCACACATACATACATGCAGCTGTAAGAAATTTGACTGATATTGGCTGTACCAAATTTGTCTGGGTCAAAGTACGGATATGTGAAGAGATGTAAAATGAAATGCTAGATTACTGCAAAATTTGCATTTGTGCGCATAAAACTTTATTTTTTTGTATGTGCAAATATTTTGAGATAGACGACTCACACATACATACATGCATCCGTGCATTTTTAAAAGTATGTAATTTCTCAGCAGTGAATGTCAAATTACTCTTCAAATATCCTTGTTCGTGAACTGGTATTAGATGGAAACTAGTTCGATGGTGGCTACAAACGGACTAGTTGATAAGTGACTAGAATTGTACCAGTTGCTAAATAACCAATTGTAGCTGTTTACAAATATTTTTGTTCGTGAACTGGTATTAGATGGAAACTAGTTCGATGGTGCCTACAATTGGAACAGTTGCAAAATCACCAATTAGAGATGTATGCAACCATTCTAGCATTCAAATCATTTCATTTCGTTATTTCGTATTAGATGGAAACTAAGTCGATGGTGAGTACAAACGGACTAGTCGCAAAGTAACTAGTTCGAGAGTGGCTAGGACTTTACCAGTTGCACAATTACTAATTACAGCTGTATGCAAACATTCTAATTCGTAAACTGGTATTAGATGGAAACTAGCTTGATAGACCCTACAATTGGAACAACTGCAAAATGACTAATTAGAGCTGTATCCAAACATTTTAGTTTGTGAACTTGTTTAAGATGGAAACTAGTTCGATTTTACCAACAACCCGACCAGTTTCAAAGTAATTACTTCTCGAGTGACTAGAATTGCAAATATTATAGTTCGTGAGCTGATATTAGATGGAAAACAGTTTGATGGTCGCTAAACATACACTAGTTGCAAAGTAACTAGTTCTAGAGTGAGTAAAGTTGTACCAGTGGCAAAATAACCTATTAGAGCTGTATGCAAACATTTTAGTTCGTGAACTGGTGCTAAATGGACACTAGTTAAATGGTGCCTACTCGCGGACCAGTTGCCAAATCACCAATTCGATTTGCATCCAAAAAAAACATTATACTATTACAATAAGTAAAATTGCTTCAAAAACTAAGAATGCTTGCAGTGATTAGCTGAATATGAGTATAAATATTGAGGGAAATCGTCTGCTTGGCAACTCCTAAAAATCCAAAATAAAACTACTTAGCGTAATCAATCTATGGTCAAACTATAAGTTAGCAGAGTATTTTAAAGAAATAGAAGATGTTATTGAATAACTGGATTTAAATTCAAATATCATGAACGCCCTAATTTTTAAAATAAAATCTTAAATACAAAAAAAGTCGAATAAAGAAGCGAAGCCATTTTGTGTAATTTTTTAATAAATTATGAAGTAATTTTTTTTAATTTTTATTTACTTTTTCAACTCCTTCAAAACTGGCGATATTGACCATAACTTGAACTAGTATTTTTTGGGTCTATTATGAACTAGCCCAGTAACTGGTATAATGCTGTTGCAAAGATTAACTAATCTGTCAAATGGAATGATTCTAACGCATAAGATGACAATTGATATAACAGAAGAACTGCTTCAGCAGCAGAAGAGGAACTGGTAAGCTGGTATAAAGTAATTCAGAACTAGTAGGTTCGACTGCAGGGTACACAACTTTCTGCAATATTCGTATGCATTACTCATTATCTGTGAGAACTCATAAAAGTGAAATATTTCGCATGAATTGGGTCAGTTTACTCATTCGACAGATATTTAACCGCAAGAAAACAATTTGATGGAAATATAAAAACATAAATGGTAATAAAAGGAATCCACGAAATTGCTGTACTGTTTCAACAAGCGTCAAAAAGATTCTAAACAAGCAATTCTTTCATTTTTATGGAATTAAGGGAAAATTCGAATAATGGGGACATGTGAAAAATTGAATTTATTTTTACCGAGCACTTAAAAGTAATTTTATTATATAAGTATATTTATGTATAATTTAAAATATATTTTTTAATTTATTTAAAATATAATATATAATTTTAATTAATTTTCTCTGTCTTTTTTATAGGTGACCAAATTCCTACAACAATATTTAATACTCTAAACTACACTAAAGGTAAGTTCTTGGTGATTATAATCCATATACGGGACCAAACACGTTAAGTGTACCCGCTTCCATTTTGATGAAATTTAGGGCAGATATTCTACTAGACTGCAACATAAATTGTGCAAAAGGAGGAGCTTTTTCATGGCAGAAATACACTCGGAGGTTTGCCATTGCCTGCCGAGGGGCGACCGCTATTAGAAAAAACTTTTCCTGCATTTTGGTCTTTCACCGAGATTCGAACTAACGTTCTCTCTCTGAAATCCGAATGGGGCACATGAAGCAATAATTAAAGGTGATGTAAGTAGCCTAATTTTCACCCTGTGTTAGCCATCTTGAAGCTACTTAATAAATCCATGTTGTCCTCTTGGAAAAGCTACTTTTTATTTCAGAGCAAATTCTAAAGAAAAAGTACTCAAAAGCGTAGAAATTAAAACTTTTGCTGAAAAAGTTAGCAGGCAATACTGTTTTGCCTATTCCATTTTGCTTAGACTTTCGCATCTTTGAATTCTATTGAAAGTTCTGTGAAATGTATGCCTCTTTTGCCTTTTCAAAGAGGCATACAACTAAGCAACAAGTCCCTCAGGGACTTATATCGTTATGTTCAGGAAAAGTACTGCTTTCAGTACATTCTGACTTATCGATTAAATCAGGATGTACTGGAGCTTTTTTTCGGGGCGATGCGTGCCAAAGGCGGATTGTATGACAATCCTAGTCCTATGGAATTTAAATATAGATTACGAAGATATTTATTAGGTGAATGAATGCATATATTACTCATTTCTGAATAACTTAACGCTTTCTATTAACAGCACGAAATACTTATATATTAGTTGATCGTGGCAATGTTGGGGCCGACGAAACTAACTGGCTCCGTCTCAATGATATATTACTTCTTTAGAAACTTTACAAAGTTTGCTAACAGAAGATGAGATAGTTTCAGACGACTCTCTCTTCGCCAACGATTCATTAAATGAGGACGCTAACTTTGATGCCCTTGAATATATTGTCGGTTACATAATACGCAAATTAAAGTTGACCGATTGTTCATGCAATAAGCCTACGTTTACTTGGGTTGACACTTTATCTAAGGGGGATTAGTTGAACCAAGCACCGAGTTATTGGACAAAATTAAAATGTTGGAATCAGCGTTTAACCAGTTCAACGGCAGGGAGCTTTACGGTGGGATATCATTTTTACAAAAATTGTTCACATTAAGTGAAAACGTGAGTTTACGCGATGATGTTAAACGATTTTTTTAAATGCCGGATGCACTTTCGAATAAAGCATCTTAACCGGTGCAATAAACAAAAGAAGAGAACAATGAGCATTCGATAAGATAATTGTAAGTAAAGTATGCAATGCTTTGGGCATCTACTTGTGTTTCTGCGTATATATAAATTTATCTTTTTTTAACACACATTTTATATTTGTAACTTTGCAGGTAATCCCGTTAAAAAACGCTTACAACGACCTTTTTCAATTTTTTACTACACTTTCAGAAAGGGGATAAACTTATGCCCTTTTTTCTCTTGCTTCCAAATTACATCAATGGATTAAGTAGCATTCGAAATCAGTTGTCAAACTTTACTTAACCTTGTATAATTGAATCATGATGGGGCATAATTTTATCTCTTTTCTGAAAAATAGTAAAAAATAAAAAAAAAATAAAAAATTATTTTAAGTAATATAATTTAACTCGTGTCATTTATTTTTGCAATTTCTTCAATTTTCAGTACGTTTCACAAAAGCACGCCCGTTTCCGACGTACAGGCAGACACTAATTATCCGATGGCGCTCAAAAGTGAGAGATGTGTGTCTTTCAGACCTAAAAACATAAGAAAAAATGTGGACCGGTTCCCATTTAAATAAAACTACACTTTTTGAATCATCAACCGAAGCTTCAACCGAAGGATGTCGGATCTAGGGCTCATTACAGCAATGCAATATTTCGATAGGCATCGAAAGAGCATCACTAGACAGCTTCGCCTTCTTCTGATGATCTACTTTTTTTAGCAAAAGTTTTAATTTCTATAATTTTAAGTACTTTTTCTTTAAATGGACATAGGACATAGAGGACAAGAGGTCAAGTTGACAGACACAGGCAACTTACATCACTTTTAATTATTGCTTCATGATATACCTACGCTTTCTATAAGTTTTTTTTCCCACTATCCGATAAAAAATCGAAAAATTTTCTTGCTAAAGTTTTTTTTTTAAATAAATTTTGGATACTTCTGATTTTGTTTAATATACTCAACTAAAGATTTCCTTCAAAATGGTACGCAACTTTTTTTTGTAAAAAAAAACTAATTGTGTTATTGAGCGCTGGATCTCTAAAGCAAATTTATCTGCGCTTAATAACTCGATTGGGTCTTTGCTATCAGAGCGCAACTTCTCTTCCAGCTGGGAAACTGATCATAACGAATGGCATGGCTCAGCACAGTTAAAATTGAACAATTTTAGATGGTTACTATCCACAAATCTTTACTTCTTTTTCTTTTTTGGCACAATAACCGCTTAAGAGATTTTGGCTGAGTTAAAAAAATCTCGCCGATGTGCAATGGGGATTTTTCGATGAATTTTGTTAAACAAAGCAAGTTTTGATCGATTTTAATAATCGTGAATGATTTTGGAAGAGATTGTGTAGCCTAGAATTTCCTTTTTTTTATGAAACACACCCTTGAATAGGAGTATTTTTATGAAAAAGTTAGAAGACCTTTAAAAATAAAAAAATGTACAGAGGAGGACTTAAGTCTGCAAACAGCAGTATAACTGTTTAGTATTTTTTTTTTTGAAATCCATATTTATTCATAAATCTATAAAAATTATTTCACTGGCTTTATAACAAAAGAATTAGCAAAGCAACAAAAAAACGGTATCACAAAAGTCAAAGGCAAACGGACAACGAATTCAGACTTAGTGACCCCAAAAACCATTTGTATAAATTGTTTACCATTTTTTTTTTATTTTTTCGATGAATATTCTTGACCTTGAACTGAGCTTCAATTTGACTCCCCAAGGACAAATGGACAACGAATTCGGACTCAGCAACCCCAAAAACATTTCTATAAATTTTTTTCAGTGAATATTCTTGACCCCACAAGGACAAATGGACAATGAATTTGGATTCTTTTAACACAAAAATGTATACATCAATTTTTTAAATTTTTCCGATCACTAGGTTTGTCCTTGAAAAAAATATTTTTTCTGTTTTAGGTAGTTAGCTATAATTTCACCTCTTAAGGGGTTTTGGAAACTTGCGTACTTGCCGTGATGTATTACCATTGATTAGAACTACCATAAAAAAATGCCAACCCGGATTTGAATACATACAATACATTTTTTTGTTTTCAAAGTTTTTCTGAATACCCATATTCAATTGTGTGTTGTGATATAAAAAATAAATTGAAATTCAGGTTCAGACAATGTCTTCCAAAATCATTTACGAGCATTTAAAAAACAAAATTATTCAAATTCTAGCCATTTTGAACAAAATTTGTCGAAAAATCCCCACTGTGCGATGGCTTCTTCCGCTTACTAACTGAAGCCAATGGAAGCCAAATCCTTCTTCACACGATATTGCTAAGGCAGAGAGGGGTTTACTCTTCCACTGTCGCTACCAGCGCGTGTGGCATTGAGCTCTTTTAGAGTTGCATTTATAAAATAAACGAAAAGTAATAGAGAAAGAAACTAATAATTGTAATATCTTTCCCAAACTTCTTAGTTGCAAAGTCACTATTAAAAGGCAAAAAAAAAAATATAAAAATAAAAATAATAAAAAAAGTCTAAAATCCGAACTTCCAAAGCGGAAATAAAAATACGCAAAAATATGCGGTTTAGTGACTGTCATGTGAAACGCTTTTGGCTAACAGCTTAATTCTTGTTACTGAAATATTTTGTACCCACAAGAATCTATACACCTTTAATTTTCCTTTTTACCGCATTTTGGGCAAATTTAAAACGTGGAACAAATGTTGAAATTAACCCCTAGAGCACAGACAGAGGTATTAACAACAACATGTTTCATTTTCAGCTAAGCCTCAAACCCAACACCGCAATTATTTCCATTTTACTATTACTTATTTGCGCATCCCAAACGGTCATATGAAGCCTGCCAACAGCCCATATTGGCAATAGACTCCAATCAAAATCCCTTCATGTACAAAAATACCGTTAGCGTCTAAAGAAGGTGTACACCACTTGTTGCAAAGTTTTAACAATTTATAATTTTTTTAAATTAATAATTTTTTTAATTGTTTATAAAAATATAGTTTATGCTATAACAAAAGTCATTTAATACAAAGTTTCAAATTTTGTACAAAATTTATAAAACTTCCAAACTTCTTTTCAAAACTAAAAATTTTTTTTTTTAAACTTAGCACAAAATTGATAAAACTTCCTAATTTTTTTCCAAAATTAATTTTTTTTTTTTTTTTTTTAAATTAAATTTTTTTTCAAACTTAGTGCAAAATCAATAGAACTTTGAAATTTTTTTTTTTTTTTAATATAATTTAAATATTTTTTTCAAACTTTGTACAAAATTGCTAAAACCTCCAAACTTTGTTTGAAAATTAAATTTTTTTTTCAGAAAATTTAAATTTTGCTTCTTCAAAATTTAGAATTTTTTCAAAATTTTAATTTTTTTAATTAGAGATTTAAAAAATTCTGCGTACGCAGCTTTGTAGCTTATTTAATTTTAGTAGAACAAAGTGCAAGTTTGAAATAACTAGAAATTCACGTTGAACTTTCTTAGTTTTTTTTCGCTGCGGTGCTGGGCATTTTATTCCATATAAAAATTTGTTTGTGCCTGAATTTTTCGCAATATCTCGACTGAAAAACATGAAATTTCATGAAAATAAAAGGAAATTTTATGGTATATAGTTTTGTTGTAGCATGAAATATTTTTTATAAAGAAAACAAAATTCGAAAAAAAAACTAAATTTTTACGCCACTTACTGAAAACTAAAAAAATAAATATTTTTATAAAAAGAAATTAAAAAGAAAATTTATATTTTTGAATTTCTAATTTTTTAATTTTTTTTATAAAAATATTTTTTTTAATTTTTAATTTTTTTTGTTTTATAAAAATATTTTTTTTTTTTTTAATTTTCAGTAAGTGGCGTAAACTTTCTTTTGACACTGTCAGTATATCTACTCGAACTTAGGTAACGAAATTTGCTACATTGTGGCACGCCTGCACGTTTGCTTCGAAAATTATTAAATTCCACAAAACAATTTTCGGAAACATGAGCTGCTTGGCAGCATAACAAAACCCTGGCAGCGCAACAAAACCAGCTAACGTACAAAGTAGAAGTACTTATGTTGTTACTTATGCCACGCAAATGTAGATATGCAAGTATGTATGTGTGTCACTTAAGCCATTTTCCGTCGAGTCTCTATTGATTTTTCTCTTACCACAATTTTTGTGGCAAATTTATTACTTTTTCGCTTGTCTACTCAAATTCCAAACAGACTTGAAGGGTTACTTGACGTTTCTGGCTGTAAATTTGGGGTAAAATCTGTTTGGAGAAATTCTATATTTCATTTACAAATATTAAATTTTACACATTTGTAAGTTTTCCACCTTTTTGATGCTTTAATCTTCTGCAACGTCTAAATTTGGCGTGCTAAAGGGCGCCAATTAGACACTCCAAAGGAAGCCAAGTCTTTATCTATTTGGGTTTTGAAATGCAAAAGGGGCCTTCCTCTTCTTCTATCAGCAGGTTCGGTAGATAGAATACTATTGAGGGATCCATTAGCAATATCCTCAACCCCTCAACCCTCAACCACCAGAGGTTAATTTATGGTTATTGATCAACTTTTCATTCACTTTAATGATGTTTTCATTAGTTTTCGATGTGGACGGCCTGCCACTACGTTCGTCATCCTCGATGGACTCACGATCTCTTCGTTCATTCTTTCATGCCATTCGTAAGAGAATGTTTTCTTTAGAGTATCATTACCGAAACAATTTCCCCACATTTCTAAGGTTTTCGAACTATTAAATCCATTTTTCACTCAAAATTTAATAAAAGTCGTTCTTGCCAAGTTCAAATTACTTTTTAAAACAGAAAAAAAAAAAAAAGTGCAGAGGTAGATTTACTCAAGACGGTGCAACTTTTATAAATGTCAACCAATAGCGATAAGAATTTTGTAGGAATGTTAATCACAGATATGGCAATGTATAAAAAATAAAAATTGACGCGATTTGTTGATTTGGAGCGTCACTTGGCTGTTGTCCCGGAAACTTTTTAATCAAGGTGCTATTGTATTGAATAATTATTTAAAATGTAAAACTCGTATATTAATATACGAAGGTTACCTTTTATATTTTGCGCCCAATAATGAAAACGCAATAAAATAATAATGAAAATGGCTTTATTGTTTTTTATACTATTCTCCTTGGAAGTCAATACACTTCTGCATTTGTTTGAACCAATTTTCAAAGCACTTTGGTCACTCAGAAGTGGATACCTCTCAAACGAGCTTGCTAAAGGCTTTAACAGCTGCTTCGTTGCTGAAAAACGTTGACCTCACATTTTATTATTGAAGCTCGGGAGTAACAAAAATCATCAGATGCCATATCAGAGCTGTAAAGCGGATGACCAATTAAATCACTCGTTTGAGTGCCCCTTGGGTTTTTGAGTGCCTTTTGGGGTGCTTTTTTGGGCTAGTCTGCGCCGACACATGCGCGCTTGTATTGACTTGGTGAAGGATGTTTCGTCTTCGGCGGTTGATTTTTCTTAATTCCGTGAAAACGTGTGGCAAATAAATGATTGCGTAACACTCAGAATTGACTGTTTGAAGTTTCTCTAGTAGTACAGTTGCCACAAGACCAAATTCTCCGAAAAACTAAGGCAGTTGACCAGTGAGGTGTATCTTCCAAGAACAACTTTTGTTGGATTAAGTTCGTGTCTTGGAACACCCACACAGTCGAAGGTTGTTTTGTTTCCAGCTCATGTGCATAGATTCAAGATTTGTCATAGATAAAAGATTGGATGTGCTTTGAACCACCGCGGCTGAATTTCTTCAACATTTCTTTACACCAATCCATACGAGTCCATTTTAGGCATTTGCCAAATTATGCGTTATCCAAAGAGAGCAAATCTTCTTGACGGCCAAGTGTTAATGCAATATTGAACGTGTGCTGTTTCCACTAATGCACAAGGATGCCACTACCTCGCGATATGTCTTGTGATAATCTTGCGTTAGGGATTCGCGCACAGCATCGGTTGTTTCTGGCATCGCGACCATTTTTGGGCGACCTTCACGAAACTCATCTTGGATTGAAGATCACTGTGAAACTCGTGATATCAGCGTTTCACTCCTGTCTCGATAATCCACGTCGAAAATCGCAATGAATCATCGCACGATGAATTTTGAAGCGAGATGAATTTTTCAACTGACTGCAAAAAGAACATGAAAAACATGTTAGCTCCTAACAAAGTTCGTATATGTAAGTTTATGCTAAAAAAATGCAATTTTTTTTATAAAAATATCGAATTACAGCTAAACACTCGTAAGGTTGCCAAGGCGCCAATTTTCTTTTTACTTAAATAATTTTCTATAGGCCATTAAAACAGTTCAGATAATTTTTATTTTATCTGTTTTTTTTTTTTAACATAACGTATGTTCGACATATTGATCTAAGAAGAAATTTCACTAATACAGAAATCAAAATTTTAAGAAAATTTGGTGCCAATTTGACCTTGTCTGGTTACCTTTATAAATAAAAGATTCATATGGGAATGCCATTTTATAGAGCCTTTAAAAAACATTTTTTTATTTTTATTCAAATAAATCCTTAAGCCATAAAGTTATTCGCCACGCCTGCCATATTTTCCACACCCGCTTTTCATCACTCAACTTAAGTAAATTCATGTACGAATGCACCTGCTTGTAATCCTTTTTTTCCTTTCTGTCCCTTGTTTGAGGCAACTGAATGAAGTGAAGTTGTCTGCGGCAAAGTCGCCGATAAGTCTGCTTTATCTTTCATCATTAGGACGTTGCTTGTTTGACTTACTGTCTGTGTGGTTTGGCACTCCAATTGGTTCAAATGCGAATTGGCAACAAAAAAAAAAAAAAAATAAAACAATAACAATAATAATAATAATAAAAATGCAGCGTCTTCAAGTCTGAGTGAAATATCGCATGGCAGACAAGATGGCAGCTGAAAAAGGGTTTGAAAGTTGTATGGAAAGAAGGAGTGGAGTTGGTTGCTGGTAGGGGTGAAGTGGTTTGTTTATTTTTGAGCTAAAATCGTAAATCGGCTGGGAATTGTTGTACACCTTTTCATGAATGGAGTGATTCGCTTCTATTTGTGGAAATTTTCTGCTTTTAAATAGTCTATAATTTCAGTTAGCCCATTATTTTTGTGCTGGAAATCAAATAAATAATTAAGGAAAAAAACCACATTTGTTATTAAGCAAAAATTTCAGTTTTACTTAGAAAAAAAAATTAAAAAAGTTTTGTTTTGAAAAAGCCTTTTAAATATGTGCCAATACCAAACAATTTTCTATTTTTTATTATTAAGAAAGGAAAGTGCGTGACAGCTCACTTCTCTAGCGAAGAAAGGAGAGCTAGCATCGACTCCTTCGACTCATTCATGACTTAACTGAAGGCATTAGGAAGGACTAGGAGTCGAAAAGCCTGATTTTTCGGGATATTTTCCGTGAAAGACATTTTTAATGCAAGTGTAAAAATGAAAAAAAGCAATTAAAACATAATAAAATTAATTACAAAATAAGAAAAAAAAATTCTTTAAAAAATTAAAAATTAAAAAAAAATGATAATTAAAAGATACAAAAAATTAAATTTAAAATAAAAAAATGAATTAAAATATAGGAAAATTTATTAAAAAATGAAAATAAAACAAATTAGTTGAGAAATGAAAAAAATTATTAATAATTAAAAACTAAAAATGTATAAAATTAAAAAAAAATAATTAAAAAATAAAAATGTATAAAATTACAAAAAAAAATAATTAAAAAATAAAAATTTAATATAAAAAATTTTATTAAATTATAGGAAAAATAATTAAAAAATGAAAAAAAAAAAAATTAAAATATAGGAAAATTAATAAAAATGAAAAAAATGTGCTAAAATATAGGGAAATAGTAAAAAAATGAAAAAAAATTAATTAAAAATTAAAAAAAAATTAATTGAAATATAGGAAAATTAATTAAAAATGAAAAAAAAATTAATTAAAATAAAGGAAAATTAATTAAAACTTAAAAAAAATTTATTGAAAAATGGAAAAATAATAATAATAAAAATAAAACAATAATTAAAAAACAAAAAATAACAAAATAAGTTGAAAAAACTGCTTGCGTTACGACCAGACAAATCTGGCCCTCCTACAATCTGAAACAGACAAAAACCCTTATAAGTCTTTCGAAACACGAACTAAGGCTATAATATCTCTTATCACCGGCCACTGCCTTTTGGGCACTCACGCACGTCGGCTCGGGGTTCCTCAAAACGACCTGTGCAGATACTGCGAGGACGAATATGATGAAGTATCGAGCAGGCATTTGCTCTGCAGTTGTCCCGGCCTAGCCAGAAGTCGACTCGCTCTTCTAGGCTCTTCAACAATTGACAGTCTTTCAGTACTCTCGGACCTGAAAATCGAATCTCTCATTAATTTCTCGAAACGAATTAATATCTTTGGCCAAAATCTATAATAAAAATCTCGGTTAGGTGGGGAAATCATATAATATAATGAGCTCTAGGGCAACACAACGGACCCAACTTGCGGTCTATGTGGCACTCCGATGCGGGGTCACCCTTAAACCAACCAACCAACCAAGTTAAAAAAAAATTAATTAAAAATATATTAATTTTCTGTACTTTCTAATATAAATTTATTTGTGTATGGTTGTTTTTTGTTGTTTGGTTATAAGTCACGTTTTTTAATTAGTAAAATTCCGGGAAATCCTGAAATGAAAAGCGCTTTGCGGCGCGTGCTATGGGTCATAAAAAGTAATCCATTAATATACATATATTTATACATTTATACATATGAATGCACGACATTTTTCGTTATCTGAAGAAAATGCGCAACGCCGAGAAGAAAATTATAAAAAAGCAAAGATAATTTTGAGCTACTTTAACCTTTCATTTTGAGTGAAAAAATTCGATGAGCTATAAAACTGCGTACCCAAATTTTTTTGAATTCTGATAAAAATTTTGAGGAAAATTTGTTGATTTTTCCTAAAGCTTATACAAAGTTTGAACTTGAATTAAGATGGTTTTTGTTATACAATGAACTATATTTTCATTAATCGAAAGTGTAAAAAAAAAGTATTGAAAGAAAAAAAAAATTATAAAAATTAAGATAATAACAATTTAAATTAAAAAAGTTTAAATAAAAAAATACTTTAAATAAAAAGTATCTTAAATTAAAAAAAAAAATAGTTCAACTAAAAAATAATTTAAATAAAGAAATAATTAAATAAACAAATAATACTTTTACCAAAAAATATCTTAAATAAAAAAATAATAATTCAAATAAAAAACAATTGAAATAACCAATTAATTAAATAAATAAAAAGTCATTCAAATAAAAAATAGCCATTGAAATAAAAAAATAATTTAAAAAAATTATGATTTAAAAATAAAAAAATTATTTAAATAAAAATATAGTTGAAATAAAAAATAACTTAAGTAAAAAGTAAGAATATTTGAAATAAAAAATAATTTAAATAAGCAAATAATAAAAAAAAATTAAATAAAAAATGATAATTGAAATAAAAAATAATATTATAAATATAAAAAAATAATATTTAATAATAATAAATAATGTACATTAAAAAATAATTAAATGAATAGTCCAAACTTGTCGATAACATTTAAAAGCTCTGCATCATTCATTTATGAAAATTTGGACTTTTTTAATCTTTGCGAATTTTCCGAAAAATCGTTTTTGGCTTTTATCCAACAGCAGTACAAGTCAAAAAATATGTACATGCAATAGATTCTACAGATATATGATAACTAAAAATGTAAAATATTTCCTTGTAAACGAGAAATTAACCGCATTTTGGCGAAAAAATGTTTTGTCTGATGATGTAGAGCTCTGAAAAATGGAGATTTAACAATGAAACTTCATCTCGATTAACTCGATTCTCCATTTTTATTCATTGAATTTTTCTAATTCTCATTAAAAAATTTGAAATTTAGATTGAAATTTGTTAAATTGGTTTTTAATTAGCTCGAAGAGTGAAACGTGCACTTATTTAATGAGGGGTTGAATTAAAAAAAAATACCCATAAAAAATAGTAAATTAAATAATAAACAAATGAATTATCAAAACTTATCCATATAGTCCGGGAGCCAGGGGTCGATTTGGACTGCGTTTTTATACCGTTAAATTCTTGACTATACGTGTGATTTAGCTTTCATGAATAACGAAAGTGAACGTCAGCTGACGTATTTTCCCCCCTCTACTATTCTTTTACTACTATTTTTTTTATTCTACTAATTGTCAACAATAAGCATAAGCATGGATCAAGTCTCAGACCACATTGACCCAACCCTCTGTTTCACAAAAGGATACACAGTTACCTTTCCTGAAAGGATCGAGTGGAAAACAAACCCAAAATGGATGAATGATGATTCACAAAAATGGTACACTGATGGATCAAAAACACCTTATGGTGTAGGAGCAGGAGTAGTGGGGCCCAGAATCCACAAATCATTCACTCTCACCAGGGACACCACCATCTTCTGAGCGGAATTATACGCAATAATGGAAGCAGCAAACATCATGCAACGTAGAAACCACAAGAGAGCTATACTTACAACTCAAAAACTCTCTTAGAATGCCACAAGGCACTCAATAACCTGCATCCAAAAACAATGTCTCATTAATTTGGGTACCAGGACATGAGGCATACGACGGCAACGAAAAGACTTTCAAGCCAGAAAAGGGGCAGATGTAAACTTCATCGGACTTAGTCCCATGTTTGGATTCAACAAAAACAGCCTAAAACAAAAAGTAAAATACTGGGCCAAAACTCTATTAAATCAGCATTGGAAAAACGAAGAGGATCTTAGACACTCCAAAAAGTTCCTAAGTTTCAACGCTAAAAGAGCTAACATGGCCCTCATGTTAAACAAAAAGAGCATTCGCACTCTCACAGGCGCCCTCTCGGGTCACTTCATCTGCAACAAACACCTACATAAATTAGGCATAACTAACACCAGCACCTGCAGATTCTGCTGCGAAGATGAGGAGTCTATGGAACATCTCATTATCGAATGTCCGGGGTTGACGCATAGAAGGAAAAGGTTTTTAAACAAGTTCATGCTTACAGATGAAGACCTTCAATCACTCCCTCAGAAGGAGCTGGTACAATTCATAAGCATACTTAACAGTCAATAGACAGCATAGGGTGCGAAATAGATCAATATGGTCGCAGTACTAACCCTTTACTGCCATTAAATCATTAAAACCATTAATTGTCAACAATACACAAAAAAAATGTCAGCCGGTATTAAATGAGTTGTTAAAAATTTTTTTTCGACACGTTTCGCAGCATCCCACGCACGTACCCACCGCTACTGGACCAGCTGACGGTTGGTTTCGTCATCCATTGGATGGCGTCTGCCTTCAGTGTTAAAATCAGTCGGCATGAAATGATGAGGTCAAAATGACCCCTGCCTACCGGACTAATAAGGCTCAGAGCTATAGGTAATCGAGCACTCCATTTTATCACACGCTCCTCAGTCGTACGGAAAAGGCATGCATGGAAGTGTACTCGTATGTGCGTTTCTGTTGTCACATCCATTCGTACGCTTTTACCAACTTTAATTTACGCCTAAAATCACACAACTGCCAGCACTGTTGCGATACTATTCACATTGCTAGTGTTGCTACAGCCTTGAAGTATGCAATAATTTTCTAAATGATTTCCTCATGACTCACACTAGTGGCAATCGGTATTAGGCCACTTGGCATTATATTAAAATATAATTATTAAGTTGCTGAGCTGGTTATTTCTTGCTTTTGTTACAATTATACATATACATATATATATGTAATTTTAAGAAATAATTCAGTGGGTTATTTGGCAATAAATACTAATATAAATCACAATGAAATAAAATAGAAGAAATCAAGAAATAAGAGAAATAAGATATGGTAAAATAATTCTTAATAATGAAAATTAAGCAAAACAATTATAATTGAAAGCAAAGAATTAAGTAAAATAAAATCAAATAACTCTAAATAAAAAAAAAATATAATTAAAATGAAAAAATTAACTAAAATCATATAATTCTAAATTAAAAAAAAAAAGTAAAATCAACTAAAATACTTCTAATTAAAAAAAAAATAAGGAAAATAATATGAAATAATTGTAAATAAAGTAAGTAAAATAATATATAAAATAAAATAAAATAAACAAAATTAAATAAAATAAAGTAAAATCAACTAAAATAATTCTAATAAAAAAAATAAAGAAAATAATATGAAATAATTGTAAATAAAGTAAGTAAAATAATTATAAAAACAAAATGTTTAATAAAATCGAATAATTCTAAATAGAAAATAAAATAAAATAAAATAAAATAAACAAAATAAAATAAAATAAAAGTAAACAAACATTAAGCAAAATAAAATAATTTTAATTTAAAAAAAATTTAGGTAAAATCAAGTAAAATAATTCTAAATAAGAACGTAAAATATAAGAGCAAAAAAATGCTGAGAAATTAGGTGGAAAAGAAGTGGCTCTTCTTGTGTGATAATAGAAAAGTTCCATATGCTTCTAATATTCAAGCAGAACATCACATCCAGTGTGAAAGCTAAGCCAAGGTGACTGAATATTAAGGGGTTATATACCTTGTGTTGGACTAAAAAATCGAAAATGGCATATTATAAAAGTATATCATCTTAAAAATATAAATTCAAAAAATCAAAAAGATAGGAGCACTAGAACGAAAGTTACAGACCCTGGAAGCGGAAAAATTATCCATAAATGAAGTGCACGCAAAACTTTAGACGCGATTAGTCGCGGTTATCATTATTTATCAAAAACTATTTGATCGACTTCCATAAACCTTTTGAATCTGAATCGCTCGAATTCGTTTTTTTTTTTTAATTTTTCAACCCCTCAAAAATCGTTTTTTTGGTGCAAAACGATTTTCATATCGAGAAAAAATTTTTTTTGTGTAAATAAACCCTTCAGATTCACTGAAAAACATTTTTCTACAATAATCATTTAATTTTTTTGATTTCAGTTGAGCTGCTCCTGCGCTACCGAGATCAACGCAGGCCTCTTCTAAAAAACGGCGTTTCGGGGGAGGGGCGATATCAACAATAAATAATAACATTTTTTAAAATAAAAACACCAAAATGTATTCTTCGAGAGTTACCCTTCAGTATTATACCTATATGCCTCATTTGAATAAAAGTTCTAAAACATATTTAAAAAAATTATAACAATCGTCCATTTTTTCGGGCTCACAAGGTATATAACTCCTTAACTTCCCAAAAGCAGTGCAGCTGAGAATTATACCCTGAAATGATTCCACCTTATCATTCATCAAGGATTCGCTTGATTTTCAGTTCGAAACTCATATCACTATCTATCTACCAGTATTCTCCAAATAACCACCGCAGAGGGAACTTGTAATTATTTTGAGCCAAATCGCATAGATTCCCGCGAAAAATGTCCGCTTTATACTTTCGATTAACAAAAACTTGAGTTTTGCTTGCCTTAAAAGCTCCTTTGACGGCCTTGAATTCACTTCTGGGCAGGAGCACTTTGCTTGCCAATGCTTTCCTTAGCTGAACTGATTTTGGACTCACTTACCTAAGAGCAGATTACAGGAAGCGAAGCGAATTTCGAACATTCTTTTGTACGGAGAAATCATTTCAAGAGTGCCTTGTCTAGTCAACCCATGAGCTATAAATAATGATAGCCATGCTTTATATATATATATATATATATAAAAGTCTGATGACATCTTATATGTATGAAGAGCTTCGCGGAGAATATCAAGATCCCTCACTTTAAGTAACCCATAAAATCCATACCTGAAAGAAATTCAGCTTTACTGTGCTTGCCTATCCCATTTAATCCGTTTAGTGGAATTTAACACGCAGCGAACGAACACACGAAGAGCAATTTTTGGGGAAAAATGTTAGTTTATTTTCAAAATTTGAATAGTAATAAAAATATATGATGAGTTTAATTAATGCAGAGCGATAGCAAACATTTTGAAGTTATATGGCAAAAAAAAGTACTCCTGTCGGTTGATTCCGTTACTGATTTGATGCAGTTTGAGAATTAATTTGATGATTTTCTAACACATTTTGGCTTAGTGACACGCCTCTTTTGTAAGTTCATACAATTTAAGCCCAAAAAGACCTTGCCAAAGAGATGAGCTTCCAATTACGAAAAATTCTTAGCAAATCGAAGCATTTTATGCGGAGTTATTAGCGCACAAATGCATATATATTTTTGGACTTTACTTTATTAGATTTTATGGGGTATATGTAAATTTGTCTATTATATAACACTCGCAAGTCACGCAATTCGTGACATTCAAAATGTCGTTTTCTTAACAAACAAACAAAAAAATAAGTAAATAAATAAATTAAAAAAAATTAGTGTGAGAAATGCTTTCATTTTCAGACGACAAATAATAAACTCGAGCAAAGTATTTCGCAAATTGAAAGTAAAATTTCCCACCTCAATCTGTCCAATAATGTGCGTGTGCAGGGGCTCTGTAAATTTTCGTGTTCATGAATTTTACATAACGACATGATTGAGCATTTAAAACCTAATTTCTTTCTTTGTGCCACTTTGGTGAATCTCCGCGCGCACAGTCGCGCCCATAAAAGACGGGCGTCTGCCCATTTTGCCAATTTGGTTAGCGCCTCATTTTGTTGCGTAACCCGCAACGTTTTTAATCTTTTTTTTATCTCTTTACAAATTTTCCTTAATTACAATGAATGCGAAAACATTTTGCTGTCTGTTTTGACTGGATTCTACTAAATGTGGACAGAAGCGCGAAACGGCAATTTAATTATCTAAATTAATATGCAAATTGTCCACTTACCTAATTGTCAAACGTTGTTTTTATTTTTTGTTTGTATTCCACAAATTGTGCTGGTTGTTTTGTTTAATTTTATTTACTTACAAAAATACGCACACGTTTTTTAATATTTTTATGGGTCATAACTTCCTATATTAAACGGCAATTTGTTGACTTTTAGAGCGTGTCGAAGATAGTATGCATTCTATTGTTGTTGGTAAATGAAGTGTTTGCCTAAATAGCGGACAGCTGTTAACAGTGTATTGTCGAAGGTACATCTACAGCCCTGTTCAAAATAATATTTATATACTCGATATTTGGACCTGTTTGAACTATTTTTTTTATTTTTTTTTTTTTTAATTTTCATTGATTTTCATTAATTTTTTATAAAAGTAAAATTCATTCTGCAACAAATATCTAATAAATCAAAATTTCAAACTTTATATAAGACACCGAAAAAAATTCCATCTAAATTTTAAACTCTTTTTATCTGAGTTAAAAAAAAAGAGACAAAAAAAAAATTGGCAGTTTTATAATCAATTAAATTTTCATACAATAAATGCAAGTTTGAAATGGCTCAAAAATAATGCTGATTTATAAGAATTTTTTGTGCAGACAGTGTTGGGTATTTGCTTACATACATATACAAAAAATTTCGTCCTTTCGTTATATGGGGAAAATGCGCAGCAGGCTCAAGGGAAAAAAGAGGTGGTCTGTAAAGTCGGTTTACTGACGATAGTTTAACGTGATAACGTCATAAGAAAATACTGATTGAATGGTTGCATTTTTCAAAAGAAAATTTTAATTTTATTTGTTTGATAGATATTTTGTATGGATATAGAGAATGAGTTAACATTAACATAACATAACATAACATAGCATAACATAACATAACATAACATAACATAACATAACATAACATAACATAACATAACATAACATAACATAACATAACATAACATAACATAACATAACAAAACATAACATAACATAACATAACATAACATAACATAACATAACATAACATAACATAACATAACATAACATAACATAACATAACATAACATAACATAACATAACATAACATAACATAACATAACATAACATAACATAACATAACATAACATAACATAACATAACATAACATAACATAACATAACATAACATAACATAACATAACATAACATAACATATCATAACATAACTTAACATAACATAACATGCTGTTCAAGCAAGGTAACGACGCATTTTTTGGTGCGTGCAGCCGGCTACATAGAATTATAAGACGTTATCACGTCAAAAAATAATAATAACATTAAAACAACAGGTATTATTAACAAACTTGGTTTTATTTTAAATTCTTCAAGTAAATCAAATTAATAATAATCAAAAATTAATAATAATAACATTAAAACAGCAGGTATTATTAACAAACTTGGTTTTATTTTAAATTCTTCAAGTGAATCAAATTAATAATAATCAATAAGAAGGCATATGCAAATACAAATACGTGAATTTATATATGTACATATGCGCATATACATACATATATACGCTCACTTAAGTAGGAGAGAGCAAGATGTCGAACGTTGCCGTTCCTTTGCTTTGTTTGCTTTGTCGTTCGTTCCGCGCTTTCGCTTGCAGTTCATTCAATGCAATGAGCAAGGTAACGACATATGAGCAAGGTAACACTAATGAGCAAGGTAACGACATATGAGCAAGGTAACGACACATTTTTTCGTGCGTGCAGCCTGTTAAATCGAATTACAAGACGTTGTCACGTCAAAAATTATCAAAAATCAACGGGAATTTTGTGGTACTTCAAATTTGCATTTTCTTTATAAAAATTTAATGGACTATAAAACTGCGTACCTAATATTTTTTTTAATTAAAAAGTTTGAAATTTAATGAAAATATTTAGAATTTTTTTTAAATCTGGTGCTCAGTTTGATAATTTGAGTTACACGATATTTGTTATAGAATGAAATAGGTTTTTGTAAAAAATTAATTTAAAAAAATTTAAGAAAAATAGAAGAAGAAAAAGCGGTAGGCTAATCACCTACCCTCCCGAGAGGAGTGAACAAGGAAAAAACAAAACAAAAGAATAAGAAAAATAATCAAAACTGGTAAATATCTCGCGGTCCTATTATTTTGATCTTGGATGTATATGATTGCATATAAAGCTATAGGTATATAAATATTGTATGTGGGTAGGCATTGCGTGCCTTAATGAAATTTCGCATGAAAGTATTTCAATAAAAATGCAAGTAATTGGCCATTCTTATATAACAAAATCACCCATCAAATTGGTGAATTAAAATAAATTTAATTAAAATGGACAACAAAAGGTACAAAGGAAGTAGAAGGCGCGCTTATTTTTTAATTATAGGTTTATTTTTTAAGCACGTAAGAATTAGTTAAGTAAGAATTAGGCAGTTACTGAGTTACTTTGTCAGTTACTGTTATTACTTGTCAAAACAAGGTGAGAGTATTCGCGCACAAAAAATAAATAAATATTAAATAAAATTTGTAATATTAAACTAAACAAACAAAAGAAAAGAATTAAAAATAAAGAAAGCAAAAAAAGGAAATATAAATAAATAAATATAATAATTAATTAAAAGTGTAAATGATAATATTAAAAAAAAACAAACAGAATATAAAAAGCAAAATATCAAATGAAAAAACATGGAATAAATAAAACAAATAAAAAAAATAAATAATTAAAAAAAAATTAATATTAAACTAAAAACCAAAAATAAAAAAAGTTAAAAAATAAATAATAAAAAAAAATTAAATAAGAGTGTAATATTAAACTAACAAAATAAAAGGAATCTAAAAAACAGAATATCAAACGAAAAAAGTTTTACATAAAAAAATAAATTAAAATTAAATAAGAGTCTAATATTAATCTAAAAACAAAAGGAATATTATAAACAAAATATCAAACGAAAAAAAATTTAAAATAAAAAAATTAAAATAAAATATTTAAAAACAAAAACAAAAAGAATACAAAAAAAAAATATCAAACCAAAAAAATTTAAAACAAAGAAATAAATAAATAAAAATTAAAAAAATTAATAAAAATGCAATATTGAACTAAAAAAGCAAAAAACAAAAGGTATATAGAAAACAAAACATCAAACGAAAAATATATAAAAAAATTCAAAATAAAAATTAAAACAAAAACATATAAAAAAAATTAAATAAAAGTGTAATATTAAATTAAAAAGAAATGAAATATAAAAAACAAAATATCAAACAAAACAAAAATAAAAAATTTTAAAATAAAAAAGTAAATAAATAAATAAATAAAATTTAAATAAAAGTGCAATATTAATCTAAAAATAAAAACAATATTAAAATATCATAAACAAAATGTCAAACGAAAACAAAAAATGAAAAATAAAAAAAATAAATAAAAATAAAAATTAATTAAAGGTGTTGGTTGGTTGGTTGGTTGGTTTAAGGGTGACCCCGCATCGGAGTGCCACATAGACCGCAAGTTGGGTCCGTTGTGTTGCCCTAGAGCATGATATTATATGATTTCGCCACCTAACCGAGATTTTTATTATAGGTTTTGGTCCAAGATATTAATTCGTTTCGAAAATTTGATGAGAGATTCGTTTTTCAGGTCCGAGAGTACTGAAAGATTGTCAATTGTTGGAGAGCCTAGAAGAGCGAGTCGACTTCTGGCTAGACCCGGACAACTGCACAGCAAATGTCTGCTCGATACTTCCTCATCTTCGTCCTCGCAGTATCTGCACAGGTCGTTTTGAGGAACCCCGAGCCGACGTGCGTGAGTGCCCAAAAGGCAGTGACCGGTGATGAGAGATATTATATGCCTTAGTTCGTGTTTCGAAAGACTTATAAGGTTTTTGTCTGTTTCAGATTGTAGGATGACCAGATTTGTCTGGTCGTAACGCAAGTAGTTTCCACTCGCCACCTCCGATCAGCAATGCTGTGAAATTCTCGATCAATGAGCAATTTGCATGTTGAGAGCGGAATGTGGATTGTGGGTAAGTTACTAACATTTGATTGCGCAGCTCCAGCTCTTGCGAGCTCATCAGCTTTGCAGTTACCTTCGAATCCACTGTGACCCGGTATCCAGATAACTTGGACAGAATTCTGAACACTTATCTCGTTAAGAGATAAGAGACAGGATCGAACCACATCTGAGTGGGTATAAGAGGAGCTGAGTGCTCGAACGGCCGCTTGACTGTCGGTGAAAAAGCGGATATCCTCTAGTGATATTCTATTTTCTAAGAGAGTTTTCGCAGCATACCAGATAGCGCATACTTCCGCTTGGAATACGCTACAGTAGTCGGGTAATCTAAATGATAGATTGATGTGAGGGGAATTGGAAAAGATTCCAAATCCCACTTTGCCGTCTTGTTTTGAACCATCTGTATATATAATCAGAGGGCCATCGATTTCGGTTAGATTTGTCTTCCATTCTTCCCTAGTTGGGAGTGAACAGGAGAATAGCAAGGGTGGTGATGGAAGACTTACATGATAGTCTGTGTCGGTAGAGATAACAGTGTTCCTGTTCAGTATGGCCGAATGGCCAAGATACTTATTCCATTTCGATATAGCATTCATGCGTGTCGCTGCTTTCGCTGCAATCGCTTTGCCAGCCAGATCGATAGGGAACAAGTGAAGCAACGTATTTAGAGCCTTAGTAGGTGTTGTACTTAAGCATCCTGTTATCAGGAGGCAGGCTGTTCTTTGAACTCGATCAATTGTGGCTACTCTGCACCCTTTTTTGAGTGCTGTCCACCATACAACCACACCGTAGAAGAGTATCGGTTTGATGATCGAGGTATATATCCAATAAATGATCCGAGGTGAAAAACCCCAGGTTTTGCCTATAGCTTTCTTGCAAGTATAAAGAGCTATGAAAGCTTTTTTACATCTGTTTTCGATGTTCAATTTCCAACTCAACTTCCTATCTAGAATAATTCCTAGATATTTAGCTGAATCAGATAGGAGTAATGATTCCCCTTTTAAAGTTATTGTTTGCAGTGGAGGAGATTGTTGTTTCCTATTGAAGAGAACAAGATCTGTCTTTGCTGGATTCGCATTTAGTCCGCATTTGGTGCACCATTTTGACAGAATATTGATTGAGCGTTGCATGAGCTCAGTGAGGGTATTCAGGTGTTTGCCTGACACGCAGAGAGCAATATCATCTGCATAGGCTACAACCTTGCAGCCTGCTTTTTCGAGATTTCGAAGCAAACTGTTTACAGCGAGATTCCAGAGAAGGGGTGAAAGTACTCCGCCTTGAGGAGTGCCTTTGACGGCGTACATTCTCATGCGGCTTAACCCAAGCTCTGAAGTGATTATTCTATTTTGGAGCATTTGTTCGATCATCTTTCGGATGGAGTAATTAATACCCAATTTGGCAATTTCAGACAAAATAGCGTTGGGTTCAATATTATTAAAAGCACCTTCTATGTCCATAAATGCGACAAGAGAGTACTCCTTATTGTGAAGGGAAGTTTCCACTGTTTGCACCAGTGAATGAAGTGCCGTTTCAGTCGATTTCCCTTTAGTGTAGGCATGTTGTGCCTCAGAGATCAACTTAGTATCAAGTTGGGTTTTGATTTGCTCATCTAAGACTTTTTCAAAAGCCTTTAAGCAAAAAGAGGTTAGGCTAATGGGCCTGAAGTAGTTTGGTTTGCAGTGTGAAGGCTTTCCCGTTTTCGGAATGAATACCACCTTCGATTTCTTCCAAATTGTCGGAAGGTAAGAGAGATTTAAAAACTTGTTAAAGATACTTGTTAACCAAGGCAGTAAAATTTCCAGTCCTTCTTGAAGTTCTGCTGGAATGATGTTGTCAGGACCTGGTGATTTAAATTTTTTAAAGCTTAGTATTGCTGTAGAGATGCTATTAGAGCTGATTAGATCTGATCTATTCCCATAATTACTCTGAAGAGTACTGGGAAGTGCAGGTAAGTTGGCAACACAGCCTGGAAAGTGAGATTCTAGAAGTATTCTAAGAGTGTGGTCAGTTGAAGTAGTCCAAGTTCCATCTTGAGTCATGAAAAAACTGGGAGAGACTGGGTTTGATGCAAGAATCTTGCGTAGTCTGCTTACTTCTGAAATGTTCTCTAATTCTTGAGTGTATGATCGCCAGGATGTGCGTTTTGCACTTCTGACAGCTTTCTTAAAGTCTTTGAGACATTGTCGATATTCTTCCCATTCGTCTGTTATTTTAGATTGGTTAAAGAGTTTCCGAGTTCGATTGCGAAGTTCTGAGATTTCTGGAGTCCACCAAAAAGGTTTATGCTTACCTCCTGTTTTCGTCAGGGGGCAAGATTGTCGTGCTGCGCTTTGACACGTCTTCGTTATCATGTTGACAGCGTTTTCGATATCGTTTTTATTTGCCATTTCAAACTGCCTGATATCAGGAAGTCCATTGGCAAGATGTTCTTTATATTTGATCCAATTCATACGTTTTTTGTTAAGGCACTTCCTGGGTTTTGCCGTTTCGGCTTTTAAAGTGAATGTTATATATTGGTGGTCGGAAAATGAGTGCTGTTTATCAACGCTCCTCCAAGAGTAATATCGAGTACCTCTCTTCTAGACGAGTTAAGAAACGTAGGGGCATCACCTCTATTACATATATCAAGCTTATTCGCTAGAATATAATCAAAAAGTTGCTCACCTCGTGTGTTGTTGTTTGTACTGCCCCAAACAATATTATGTGCATTAGCGTCTGCTCCAATAATGACGCGTTTCTGGTTCAGATGCGCCGTATTGACGAGCCTTCTCACTGCTTCAGGAGGAGGCGCCTCCGCTGCGTCGTAAGGCATGTAAGCCGACACAATCCAAATCGGGCCGTGGACAGCTTCAACCTCTATGGCAGTGGTGTCAGCATTCCTAAAGGGAAGAAGAAAAGCATTAATATGTTTTCGAATGAGAATACAAGAGCGCGATCTAACGTTAGCCTCACCTTGAAACAAGGTGTAGTGCCTATCTTTCAGGCCGCATATCTTGTTGTTTGATATCCAAGGTTCTTGGATGAGAATGATGTCTTCTCTGAGGTCAGAGAGACGAAGAATGAGGGCTGCCGAGGCAGCCTTAGAGTGGTGCAGATTAATCTGCAGCACTTTTAGACGAACATTCAATGACTGTGGCGTTCGCGTCATCACCGCTATCTAAAAGTCTATCCTCGTCCTCGAGTTGAATGTTAAATAAGTGCCCCACAAGTTCGCTGTTTGATTCCGAGTCGGACTCAATCGTCGAAGCTTGTGAGAGAGGCTTATCGACATCCATCTTGGGGGCCGCCGTACTCTCTTCGCTGGGTGTGAGGAGATTTTTCGGCTGATAGGTCCAAATGGTAGTGGTAATGAACCCGAACGCCACAATCCCCTTGCGGTCGTCCAGTGCTTTAACGCTTTCCTGATCCAGGAGCAGCGTGATATGTCTGGAGTTTCCTGAAGGCTCTTCCACCTTAACTACCCTCCAGTTTTCGGTGGGTAGGTTCGGGTTTCCGATCTTCAGTAGCTCCAGAATAGTTTCCGGATCGGATGGCTGTAGAGGTATTCTTGCTCTGCCGCGCGGTTGGTTTGGTATTTCGCTCTTATTGACGAGCTTGAGATTCGCCCCGGGCCATACCTCGCCGAGTCGGTCGAGGGCCATGCCGTACAGGTTGACAGAATGTTGATCCGAGCACGCGATCAACTTGACCCTTGCCTGGAACCATCCCGCGTCAGAGCAGAAAGGAGGAGGCCCTGGGTTCTGCTTCAGAACGTCCAGGTATCCCAACTGAAGTTTTCTCTCCACAATCTTCCAGTTTGATGGAGAGATGAAACCGTCAGGGTGGCTCTTATCCACCACCGCCATGACCAGACTGTCTCTGGCAACTTCGCAGAACTTGCGTAATTTGACCTCAGAGGAAGCTTTATGCTTCTTGGGGTCGTTGGAGCTATGAGGATCCTCTGAAGACCGCTGCCGCTTAGCTGCACTCGGTTTTTCTTCTTTGGACGCCTCATACTTCCGAAGGAATTCCCGGGCCCAATCGAGATTTGCCTTTTGTTGGTCGGACAGCTCCTCCTCAGGGGTTTTGCCGAGCTTTTCCATAAGGAAAGTGGCGCGTCTTTTATCTCTATATCGACGGAGATGAGGAGGGACAGGTTTTTTGGATACTTCTGTCCGATTAGTTTTCCCAGTTTCTGGCAAAACAGTTTTGGTTATTGATTGTTTCTCCGCAGCCGAATCGGTTTTGGAGGAAGAAGCCACAAGAGAATGCGGTGGTGTCTCTTTGACGGTTTTGCTCTTAGTGAGCACTTTCGACACCGAAGGGGTGGTTTTTGACCCCGCCATAAGTTTGGTGGAGCCAAGAGGTCTTCCACGTCGGAAAGGAATTTTTTGTTGCGTTGTTTGTTTTGTGTTTGTTTTGTTCATTTTTTGCGGGGCGGTCACTCAGCTGACGAGTCAGCAGTCGTAACCAGAGATATTAGTAGGGAAATAGTGGGGTTCGCCATGCCAGAGCCCTATGCCGTGGTAAGTCGAATTTAAACTGGGGTGCGACAGGTGCCCCAGAGTCCGCATACTAGCGACTTAGCTCACCCTAAGCCATGCATCCCTCGGCGTGTGCTGTTCCACCTTGGATTGGTAGCCTTTGATATAAGGAAGTGGCCTTCTCCCCGTGAGTCCATGTTTATTCCATTCGTATTAGCAGAGACATGACCTACTAATACGAGTGGCTTCTCGCCTTCCACCGAAGAGGATATGGGTCACTGCCAGCAATTATGGCTGTTACGGCACGCGTGCAGTAACACTGCACAGCATGTTGTTCCCCCTACCATAGTTGTTGGTTGACGAGAACTAGGCTGGTTCGCGAGTAGGCTTTTACCAAGGCTATGACCTACTTAACCACAGAAGATAACTGTGGCGTACCCTATCCACCACCTGGGACGCGCCGCAATAGGTGCCCAACCAAAGGGAGTTTTTCATTTTACTTTCTTTAATTTTATTTTTTAATATTTTTTTCATTATGTTTTTTATTATTTCGTTTAATTTAATTTATTTTTTTTATTTACTTAATTTTTCATTTTGGTTTGTTTTAATTTAATTTTATTTTGCATTTCATTTCTTTTTATTTTATTCTTTTGTATTGTATTTTATTTCATTGAATTTTTTTTTTTTTTTGTTAACAACTATTTTTTATTTAATTACATTTTATTTATTTTGCTTGTGTTATTTTATTTTATTTCATTACTGTGTTTTCCTTTTTTTTATGTCATATTTCTCTATGTAATACATTTTTGTAGTTTTAAAACTTTTTTTCCATCCGCCTCCATTTATTTATTACCCGCAATTTGTAATGGAGTCGATTTACATTTTATTGCTTTGCTGCTGTTGCTGCCTCCTATTTTTTCCGTTTACCCAAAAGGCTTCCTGACAAGTCGCATAAGCCCACAATGAATGCTGAGAAGAAAACAACAACAACAAGCTCTTTGAATTACAACAAATCGGTTGAAAAATTACCACACAATGCGCGATTGACATTTTAGTGGCTACGGCCAACGCCGCTGCTCCCCTGTAATATTTCCTAGGCCAATTTTTTTGTTTGTTTTTCACATTGAAATACAATTCATATAACTGAATAGTTCAGTGTAAAAAAGAATTAAGTACAATAAATAGCAGCGATAGCAAGAAAAAAAGTTGTTTTGGCAAAGATACTGTAAATCGCTGGGGATTGACAACCAACGGCAGTACGAATCGCACGAATCGCAACAATGACGTCAGTGCTGCCTGTACATTGCTTTTGCTATGAATTACTTAATTCTCTGTTGTTGCGCGCTATTGCATCAATATTTTTCGTTTTTCTTTGCGCGCAAACTTCGAGCTAGGTGATGCATGCCTTTGAGGCAGTGGGTTGGCTGGCAGGTGGATGCTTGAAAAGACACAGCGTTGGTGCTTAACTTTTACTCGTGGCCTGGCAGGAAGCAAAGATTGAATTAAAATTTTGCCGTGAAATGATGAATACATGACGATATTAGTGCAACGGAAGTCAACGAAGTTTAGAGGAGACATTTGGTGGAGTGCAAATTATTTATAGTATACGCTTTTGTTTTTGGAATGAGATTGCACCGCGTCATAAAGCAACAGCTTCGTGCTGGAATAAACTCAATGCCGCGCACTTGTAAAACTATTCTCGTATATGTCTTGAAGTCGCACCGAAGGCTAGGACTACTTTATTTTCTTATACTAGCAAGAGGTCTCGGAAGTGTTCACTTTCAAAAGCGTTCAAAATCGTTCAGCCCCCTTACGAGTTCACAGAGCGATAACATGAATCAAATAGGGTACAGGCGAAGGCTGGAAAATAAGAGAATATGAAACGAGTTTGAAACTTATTTCCATTAAATTTGCGACCACTGCTTGTGCTTGGTCGTGATGGAAAAGGAAAATCACTCGACTTCTTTCTCGATTCAAACGAATGCCAAACGCAAAGAAATAGGCCAACCTGGCTGAAATTTGATGTGTGTTCTTTCAAGAGATGCTACTAACTAAACATAAACTCGACATGCACCAGGAGTCCCAGCTCTCTGACTTTCCACGGACTTCTGAAAAGACCCTCGTGAATCTAATTAATTTTTTTTTTTTTAATACAGTCTTCTATTTTTTTTTTTAGTTTTTCTTTTTTTTAATATATCGTAGTCCTCAAATCTACTCCAAAAACCATTTAAAGCAAAATTTTGAACTTTGGGAAAATAAATGGGAAGAATTAACAAATTTTCATTAGACCGCCTGCAAAAAAAAAATTGAAAAATTAACGTGATTTCGGAATGAAATTCTTTCTTTAATATGTGGATTTTGTTTAATTTGTGTCAGAGGCCCGAAAAAATTATAATCATTTTTTTTTGCAGTTAATTGCTTTATTTTACAAGAATAAAAAACATAGCATTAATACACAATGTTTATACTTGACTATAGCGAAAATTTCAAAAAAAAAAGTAATAATTGTAAAAGTTATCGCTGTTTGTGTGGAGCCCGTTTCTCCAGCAGTTCCTTGTGGTGATCATCACTAGTCCTTGGAGATTCATCTAAAATCAATCGGACAAGAAAAATTAGTTTTATTAATAGATAATCTTGTGCCTGATCTAAGCTTTTTTCAAAATTAACAACATGGCGGACTCAGGAGATATTTTTCAGATTTTCGAGAAAAACCGAAAATCCTTCGATCCGGCATACGTTTTCTATGTTTCTCAAAAGAATTTTTGCCAGCAAATTTTATTGAAATCTACCAAGGGCTTAGTTACAGTGATCACCAGTTAAAAAAAAACATAATTTTGAAAAAACGCATTTAAAGTTTTGCTATCGATTCCGGAGCGCCCGAGCGTCCTTTGTTAATTGTTAAATAACTCGAAAAGTATTTGTCGGACTAACTTCAAATTTTTACACAATATTTTTAAGGTATTATACTTTAAGAAAATGTAAAAAACAAATCAAATTTTTTTGAAAAAATTGTTTTTTAAGTTTGTAATTTTTTTTTTAATTTATGGAACTTTGTTTTTAAACTCCGCGTTTGTTTTAATTAATGAATTTTTTTTTTAAACTTACCGATTTTTTTTATTTTCAGATTTTTTTAATTAGTGGAAATTTGTTTTGTTAATTAGGGATTTTGTTCTTAATTTGTAGATTTATTGTTTTTAATTTGTGCATTTTTTTGTTAATTTGTGGATTTTTTTAATTTGTGAATTTTTTGTTTAACTTTTGGTTTTTTTTTTAATTTGTGGGTTTTTGTATTTTAATTATAAAAGTTTTTTTTAATATGTGCATTCTGTTTTAATTTGTGGAAGCTTTTTAAATTTGTGACTTTTTTTTTAATTTGTAGACTTGATTTTAATTTGGGGATTTCTTTTAATTTGTGATTTCTTTTTTAATTTCTAGATTTTTTGAAATTTTAGATTTTTTATTTTTGAATTTGTGTTTAGTTTGTCAAGTTCTTGTTTAATTTGTGATATTTTTTGTTTAAGTAGTGGGTTTTTATTTTTAATTTTGGTACTTTTGGTTTAATATGTGAATTTTTTTATGTGTGAATATTTTTTTTAATTTGTGTATTTTTTTGTTTAATTTGTGAATTATTTTTTAATTTGTGGATTATTTTTTGTGCAAAGCTTGAGACTGGGAATAAGTCCTGCTCACATAAAGTAGAATTCTTACGAAGTATTTTCCCGGAAGTCTTAAAATATATTTAGTTTCATAGCTCCGATAGAAAACAGCGCTCCAATGTGTATGTATATAATTATTTTTAAATAAATATATTTTTATTAATTAATATAGTTTTTTAATCAATGTCTTAATTACAAAACAAAAATGTTTTTTATTTAATTCTATGAATTTGATACCTGTATCTTAATATTCAACTGAAAAGTGTGATAAATTACTATTTTTGCAATCAAATTCAATTAATAACGCTTTCAGAAATTTTTGCATAATAAATATTTGTCTCGATCCCGTGTTAAATAACAACAACGGCCAGCTAAAATGAGTGCTACAAACAAACCAGATATGCCCCATAGGCTTTCCAATGGCGTGAAAAATATTAAATCAGGGCAGAAGTATTGGTTGCTTCTAAAAGTGCATTTACTAAATATAACAAATTTTTGTATGTAATCGCTTATGAGCTTTAAAAATATTCCACGGCAGAGTCCACACATGCCATGAGACCTTCAGCATGCAAGCGTATAGCATACACATACTTAGATACATAGACGGATATGTGCATTTATATTCATAATCATAATTAATAATTCCTGCTGATATTCGAACTTGACTTTTGAATACAACCAACGCGCTGACATCCGTAAAAAAAAGCACATAATTATAATATAGAAATGGTCTAGTAAAGTCAATGGAAACTCAGCATGCGAGCACCCACTCAAAAAGCTCATTAAGTGGCATGTAACTAGAAGATATTACGAAATAGACTAACTAAAATTTATGTATTTATATGTTCAACTATTTAGTTTACTTATAAATATGAAACCAAAAAGGCAGCCAAAGTCCAACAAATAATAAATGACTTCATTGCTGTCATAAATTTGCCATAATTAAAATAGTTTCGACCAAAAATGTGCAACAATTAATAATCGCATTGGCGTTTGCTGGCGCTTTCATTATATTATTTGTTTGTTGTTGTTGTTGTTTATGCTTTTAAGCTACTCTTTTAATCATTTATTATATGCATAAGACGCGCGCATAGTGGAATGCATCGGTGTTTCAGATGGACAAAATTAGGCACTTACGTTTCGAGGGGGCGCCAAGGCAGCATAAACTTTTTTTCCATTTTTTTGTTTTAATTTTTTTTTTTAGTTTTTTAATTTTTTAAATAAATGCATAATAAGAATATAGTGCCAAAACCTCAAAGCGATACCTACTTGACTTTAAAGCGTTTTGCTGAAATTTCTTATTTTTGAAATTCGTTTGCGTCATTGCCCACCACTCCGAATGGGTGGGTGCGTGACCCCCAGCCGGTAGTGCATGGTTTTGAAAGCACGGGCAAGTAGTTAAGAACAAGCAAACCCTTCTAAGACACTAAGGAATGCAATCAGTTTTGCTTATTCACAACGTAAATGCCTATGAAAAAAGGCACAAAAAGTGCTGCATATCTTAAGCGAAACTGGGGTAATATTTGCATTTTAGTTGCTATAGCCTTTTACGTTTCTTTTTACTTAGATTTTGTCTGAGAAGACTCCTGCTGAATTTTTCCGAGAAACGATTTTCTGGAACATTTTAACCCTCTAGCGGCGTTGCAAATTCCTTGCTTTTCGAACTTGTCCAAAGAGGGCCAAAACGGCTATACGACGACTAAAACGACGAAGGAGCTAATGGGTTAAAATATTCTACAAAAATATTCGCCGTGAAATTAGACTGAATAGTCCAAACTAAGTATAGGGTTTTTTAATAGGTGCGCTTCAACTTTTTTCCGATAGGGAGGTCGAACGACGCAATATTTTTTATTTTTCGCTTGTCATTTGTAAACTTCATTAGTATACATTTCATCATGGAACGCTACACACTTGAGCAACGATTGCAAATCGTGCAAATTTTTTATGAAAATAATCGTTCTGTTGCTGCTACTTTAAGAGCATTACGGCCATTTTACGGTCCATTTAATAAGTCTACAGTAACAAGCCGGCGACGATTTGTGAGCTCAGAGCCAATTTTGAACGCGAAATTGCTGGAATTTCGGCCGATTTATGCAAAAGAGTGGTCGAAAATTGGGTTCAACGATTGGACTTCGTAAAACGTGCACGCGGTGGTCATGCAAAAGAAATCGAATTTCATACTTAAATGTATATGTTCAAGCTCGATAATAAAAAAAAAATTAGTTAAAAAAGTCAAACCGTTTGTGTTTTATTCAAAAAAGTTGAAAAGTTGAAGCGCTCTTACTGAAAACCCCTATATTTTGCTCAGACAAGTATTTTAACCGTTTTTGACATAGAAAGATTTTAGTTATGCAAACCAAATATAAATCGAATTTTAATTTTTTTTTATTAGAAAAATTCTGAAAAAAAATTCATTCAATGGTTCTTAATTTGATTTAATTTCAAGAAAGATTGTTGGTATGCAAACCAAATATAAATCGAGTTTTAGTAATTTTTTTTTATTAGAAAAATTCTCAAAAATTTGCATTCTACGTTTTTAATTGGAATTAATTTCTAGAAGGATCTTGGTATGCAGTTTTATACCTTATGAAATTTCAGTGTAACAAAGTACAAGTTGGAAGCTGCTTCAAAATCTTGTTGATTTTTTCTAATTCTTTTTACTGGCAGTGCCACATTTTCTCCATATAACAAAAGGCCAATTTTTTAACAGCAATAAAGTAATCGTATTGAGTTTCGAATTTTAATATATTTCTAATTTTAATAGTTAATTTTTTATGTGTTTAATATGCAACTACGTAATTCAAAATAAGAATTAATTATATTTTGGATGAAGGAAATAAATAAATGAATACGGCATTTTGGCATCTATTGCATGAGTCTCAGTGTAGAGAGACCTTTTCAATAAACATTCTTGAGTAATTTTATTCAGCACTAGCATCGCCCAATTTTTGACATTTTGCCCACCTAGTACTTCGAACCATTCCACTGTGTCGCATAGTGAAAATTAAGCCACTGGCAATCAATTAATTTGCGGTAATCGTAGCGACAATACGAAAAAATTGTGTCAGTGAGTTGCCGAACACAGCCAGCCAGACGGCCAAAAGCAATTTCCAAATGAATGGGTGGGCGGGCATGCGGCAAAATTGCCAACTCTCACGCACACTCCATACTGGCAACATGATGCACGCTTCATTTAACAAAAAGCGCGAAAAATGTTTACAATAATATGTCAGGCAGTCGACCAGTCATCCAACCCCACTACAACATTCTTAATCCCGCAAAAAAAAGGAGAAGTAGGCGCGCATTAAAATAAAATGCAATAAAAACAGGAAAATCACGCAAGACAATAAAGGCGAATAAAAGTAAAAAAATTAGACGCGGAATGTAGCGGCAAAAAAGTGAGCCATCTAAATGTGCGTCGTGGAATGCTGTCCAGCACTAAAATTGCCAAATGTATGCAATAAAAGTTGCAGTCGGTACTGCTATGAAAATGTTGTATGTACAAGTAGTTGCAGCAGCAAGAAAATTGTGCCACCAGCAGCTGCAACATCTGCTTCCACCTTCACGTGAAGCAACATTGTTTCACAACTTGTTTACAACATAAATGTTATTGTAATGCATTTTGAATTTCTGGTCTCTAATAAACATAGATGTGCAACAAAAACAATGCACACCGTCATAAAAAAGCTGCTCAAATTGCAGTTAGAATTACGTTATTGGTGGCATGAAGCAGCAGCGTTTGTCTACGAAAATCCACCGCTGCACAAAGCCTGAAAGCCAAACTCCTTTTTGCCTCGTGCAAAATCGCCGACGTAGCATTAAACGTTTAACGTGCTGTGCATGCGTTGCCGGCTGGCTCTTCTCTTGGCGGCAACTTTGCCAGACAGTCTGCTGCGCATTCCATTTACGCGGTGGTGCAACTACTGGTCTTCCCATTCTGCTGGACTATCGTTTCACAAGCCTATTCATTATCGTAACTTGCTGAAGTACACATTAGGGAGAACCAAAAAAAAACATTTTTTTCTTGATGCTATGCCCTAAATTTGTGCTATGGCAAAAAAATTAGTCACCTTTATCTCTTATTCTACTCAGTATTTACCCGCGCCGCCAATGCTTTAAAAATTACTACTGAATTTGCATAGGAAAAATGCACTTTCCCCGAAATTTTTATATGTATAGGCACTAAATATTAACACGTTTTGGTTGGCAACTTATTTACTTTCTTAATTTCAACTATTTCTTTCATAAAAATATAGCTCATTCTACAACTGCGCCCATAATATCCCAAGTTTCAGAATTTATACAAAATTAAAAAAAAAAAAATTCAACAAATTTTCATCACAAACTTTTTAATCAGAATTTTAGAAAAAAATTTGGGGACGCTGTTTGGCTGGGATTCGCAACAATGTATATTGGGCGATTTTTGGCAAACTATAATGTCTTTATCAATGAAACTTAGTGGAGATGTTAGGTAGGTGTTAAGGAATAATCTTTATATTTCCAAATTATTCGGGAAATAATAATTTCGTAATTATTTGCCTTCAAAGTGCCCTCGGGAACTTCACTATAGTTTGGCACATTACACTATATATTTTCTAACACTTCACTAAAATTCACTAAATATACACTCACACGTGTGTTTTTACTTATTTGTATCCTTATATTCGAATTATTTTCATTAAAATTAAATGCAAATGCATTTGTCCATACAATCACTTTCCAATTTAAAATGAACAACATTTGAGTTTAGTGTTAATGATGGGAATATGGGATATTGTGCCTCCTTACTACACACACGCACATGACGTTTTAATTTTGGGTTCAATGGTTTTAACACGAAAAGGAGTTCTACGGAAAAATACTGTGGATTTCGTAGCCGGAGTTGGACTGATGAGGGTTATTTTTTTGAAAGGAAATGAGTTTTTTAATAAAGACAACTACGACCACCCTATTTGTTTTGCAGACACGATAATCGAATTTTTCTGGAGAAAATCTATTTATAAAAGGCATGAGGACCTGTTTGTAAAACTGATCGAAGCAATACAATACACTTATAAACCGTAATTTTGGCTTTTAATTACTTTATTATTTTTTGTGATTCGCTTAATATCGTTGTTTTTAAGTTTCGTTAATTTTAAATTACAGCAAAAAATACTGCAGTTTTACAATCAACCCTCCACTGAACATCTCTGCATACGAACTTCATTTTTACATTAATTACAGAACTTTAACATTAAATTTCTTAAAAACTATAAGGCTCCGGAAGGTGCGGTTTTCAGTTTTAAGATGAGGATACACTTCTCTATACCCCCCTTTTAATCTTTTTTTTTAAGCAATAGACATTATACTAAATATTTCCCCGGCGGCCGCCGTAGCCGAATGGGTTGGTGCGTGATCACCATTCGGAATTCACAGAGAGAACGTTGGTTCGAATGTCGGTGAAACACCAAAATTAAGAAAAACATTTTTCTAATAGCGGTCGCCCTTCGGCAGGCAATGGCAAACCTCCGAGAGTATTTCTTGAAACTGTAGGTACCTCCAGTTGTGGAACAACATCCAGACGCACACCACAAATAGGGAGAGGAGCTCGGCCAAACACCCAAAAAGGGTGTACGCGCGCAAGGTGGCGCAAAAGTAACCTTGCGATGTTTTTTGGCTGTAATTAAAAAAAAAAAAATGAAAACTTTGATTCTTCTTGTGGATTATTTTTATTTGATCTTTTAAGTTTTTTTTACGTCAAGTCGAGAATATGATGTCATGTAAATGGCCGCCGCCACAGTTGATTGCCATTTGAGCCCTTTTATGGCATTTTCCATCACTTTGGCCAAAGCTTCCGGCGATAGGCCCTCACATTCTTGACGGAACTTTAAGAGCTGCAAGAGTCTGAGGCTTATTGACATACACCCGCGACTTGCAAAAGCCCCACAAAAAGAAGTCTGTAGCGGTCAAATCAGGCGATCTTGCTGGCCAGTGCAAATCGCCAAAACGGGAGATTAGACGCCCGGGAAATGCATCCTTCAGCATATCGCTTGTGGCACGTGCAGTGTGTGCCGTTGCACCGTCCGGTTGAAACCACATGTTTTCCAATCCCAATTCATCAAATTGCGACAAAAAGAACTCGTTGATCATTGCTCTGTAGCGCTCACCTTTCACAGTAACCGTTTGGCCCGTGACGTCTTCGAAGAAAAAAGGTCCGATGACTCCTCCAGCGAAAACAGCACACCATACAGTGACTTTGAGCGGGTGTAATGGCTCTTCGTGGGTTCCACGCGGATTTTCAGTGCCCCAGAAGCGTAAATTTTGCTTATTTACGTACCCGCTAAGATGGAAATGGGCCTCATCACTCATGATTATTTTTGATGAAAAATCATCTTCCTCTTGGTGGTGATTAAGGATGGCTTGTGCGTATGTTCGACGCGATTGGCGGTCAGCAGCTAACAGCTGATGCACCGTCTGGACTTTGAACGGAAACGTCTTCAAATCTTGTACCAAAATTCGCTGTAAAGACCGTCGACTGATATCCATTTGCGTGGCACGTCGTCTGGTCGATGTCGACGGCACTTCCATAACATCCTCGGCTACATCAGCAGTATTCTCCGCAGAACGGGCCTGCCACGCCAGTGTAGCGTAACATTGTTTATTAACGTGTATTTCGCATGTGTTTACTACACAAATGTCAAAACAGAACTGACATTAGGGGCCAATCGCAAAATGTATAGCATTTTCTGATAGGAGGATTACTTTAGCGCCACCTGTTACATGTCTATATATTTTTTTCATTCAAAATGTGAGTTTAAAATAATTGAAAATTCTCGTTAATTTTTGCTATTTTTTTCTCTGAAGCTGTTGCGTATTTCTTCCAATAAGGAATGCACTTTTTTCTATATGAAAAGAAAAGCTCAAGACCGCCAGCAAAAAAAATTGTCAAAAATCAATCCGATTTTTGAGCCACTTCAAATTTACACTCCATTATAATAAAATTGAATGGCTATAAGGCTGCGTACTCAAACTTTTTTCAAAAATTCCGATTAAAAGTTTTTAAATTTCGATGAACATTTTTTGTATTTTTATACATCTTGACTAAGTTTGAAGCATAGATCCTTATAGTCTTTATTACAAAAAGAGCTATGTTTTTATGTTTTACTTAAATTAAAAAAGAAATAAGTAAATAGTTTAAAATATTTTCGGAGGGTGTATAAAATGCATACAGACCGACTTCATTTAATCTTCTCTTTTAATTTCTCTTCACAAATGCCACCAAATTTAAACTTAAATTTTTTAATTTTGTTCGATTTTCAAAGTTACTATAAAAAATAGTTAAAATTAAAAACAAAAAATGTAGGTGCATTTTTTTCAACACAGAAGAATTTCAGGGCCTAACATAAAATAAATGGTTTTTTTTGGACCACCCTAATACGAATATACAAGCACGAGTATGCAAGTACATACATATGTACAATATGCTTTCCTTTTAATTTTTTTTTGTAAGTTAGTAAGTGAAGTAGTTTTAGTTGCTTGTAAACATTCCAGCCTCGCTTCGCCGATACAAGTGCGACTCAAAGAAATCTGCTTTTAATCAGCATTCCTGTTTATGGCAAGAACTATTAAAGTCACTAAATGGTATGTTGATAGTGATGACAATTCACTTGTCCTGATATTACCGCTAAATTTGATGGAGATGTTATAGGAACCAGTCAGTTAGTCAGCCACTCAGCTTTGGTGGGAATAGTTGGCTGGCTGATTGGTTGTATTGCTTTCCAAATGACTACTCAGGCGTCACTTGGCAAGTATTTGTTTGCGCGTTCTACGGGTAATGCACGTAGCTTAAGGGACACGTACAGTTGTAACTTTCAAAAAATCTATGCTTTGGTTTACATTTCTTAAGCATGCGTCAACCAATTAACTAAGATGGTCGTTTGAAAATTTAGTGAGATGTACAGTTTAAAAAGATTAAGATAAAAGATAATTAGTCAAACCCAGTCGACTCTTATAAATTAAATCAATTCGCTTATTGTGAAACCCGATACGTGTGCTATTTGCCTGACCACATACCTATGGTCCCATACTAAGGTATATTTTGCAGGTTCCTACAAAATAAAAAAGGAGTATCAAACAAAAAGTGTTTGAGATATTTTTGAATAGCGTTGCCACCTATCTAAAAAGTTACCACCTATGAAAAAAGTGGAAAAAATTAAAATCAAATGAAATATTCAGGAATTAATACCAAATAGAGATGCTAATCTCGGGATTAATTTAAAAATATCCCGAAATCCCGGTATCAAAATTTTCCGAAAGGCCAAACAATTTTTGAAAGGCCACCCTCCATCAAAAAGCAAAAATTAAAAAGAAAATTGAATACAGAATTTAGAACGATCGCAGCGTTTGCATTTCGATGTTGGATTTTATTCACTCTGTTGTAGTTGTAACTGCTAGATTTTCGAGTCCTTATATCATAATTAGCCTTACGAATGTCTTATGTATGCGAACTTTGCTATTGATGCTCAAAGATTTGTTCTACCATATAATATCGCGTAGACATCCGGACACCCGTGCGGCTTTTTCGGATTGATTTCGCACTTCATCCGCGTCGTTTTTGAAGCTTTTATTTTGCCGTCCAGGTAATTAAATTCAATGACCTGATCGATGCTTTTTTCCATATACGGCGAGCTTGCATCTTAACGTGTCCTTTAATTGTTAGTTGTGTTTTATTTTTAGTTGTTAATTGTGCTTACAGTTACAATTTGTCCAACACTGCATCCATGCAACTCATCCCCTCGCTCATTTTTTCCACGTTCCTATTGCCGGCCTAAAAGCTCAGATGGAAGAGTTGACTATTGAGACTGGGTGGACATCATTTTACATTTGTTTATTTGAGTTACTTTTCATTGGAAGGTTGGTTGGTTGGAAAGTTCAAATCTTCGTGTTTCATCTAACGTTTTGCGCTTTTCTTCATTAACTTCAATCTAGCAATAGTAGATGCTATACTGATAATACTGCCAGACTCTCGAAATTATTCCTAATTCATTTCTAATCTTACTGCCCTTTCATAAGATCTCGTACGTTTCTCAAATGCTAGCTCTTGCCCTTGGAAGAAGCTCGTGTCATTTCCTAACCGCAATAACTGGGCGAGACAAAATTTTCTTGAGTAGAATAATTGTACTTATATAGAGTTATCGAGGATTGCTCTTAGAAGAGAGGGCACTGCAATTTAAGAATATTTCTATGAGAAACCTAAATTTATAAATTGAAAAACAACTGAGAACCAAATATTATTCTACAATCAATAAATGACTATCAAGAAAGACAGGGTTGTAGAATTACTATTATCCACTAATATAAATCAAACATGTCAATTCAAACTGCCATATTTGGATGACAATGCACTATTCTATCTTCAAATTCGAGGTACTTAGGGATCGTGCTGCACACTAAGGTAAGAGAAAGAATTCACGTCGTGAAAAGAGCTCTTATCGTCTCCGAGTACTACAGCTGTAAGAAGATCTTCAGCAGATACTGGGGATTGAAACTGACATTTGTAATAAGGATGAAAGCCGTCATGAAAATATCAGTACTAACCTGTGCTGGTTTTTTTTGGTGCTCTGTCGATGAAACGATGTGATAACAGCAAACTAAGCAGCATAAACGAAGGTGCAGGTGTAGTGATTACCGGGTGCACCAGTACCTTGTCTAACAGGGTCACTCAGTGCTAACTTGAACTTCGTCCCTAATTGACAATACCTGAAAGACGTGACAGTGTGAATAGCGTTAAAGCTTAGATAATCAGGTTTATGGAGAGAAAGGCGCTTTGGACATAAGTTGATTACGAGCAATACACATGCAGCGAACATACTAGCTACGGGCTAAGTCTATCAAAAGCTTATAACTAGACTCTAGCATAAACTTTCAGGTACGTTTCTCATACAGGAGAAAATAGAGTAAAGATTCATTTTTCGATCGGATCTCGGAAGCCATCTCTCTAAAAGTATACTGATAGGTTCAAAGTAGGGAGCGCTGTTAGGGTAGGAGTTTATTCCAAGAATCTTAAAGTAGCTCAGTCACTATGATTACGGATTACCCACTTCTTCTTCGTCAGAGAAAGCAAATTCAGTTTAGGTTTCCTTTAGTTTCTCCTTCAATTTATATGTTTTAAGGTTATCACCAAAGATACCCTAAGAGGCTGGAATGCTTGAAAACTTACTCAGGAAAAGCAAAATGAAAATGAAAAAGTAAGTGTAAGTGTACCTATTGGAGGGGTCTAATAGGCTTCACTTTGGTCTGGCACCTAACTAACACCGGTTAGCGCGATAAGAAAAGAACTGGCACACTTTGTTAAACTCGATCAAAGCCGCTTAAGCGGAACGGAACCAATCAGAAGAAAAAACTCGGGTACACTTAATAAGAAAAAAACCCAAAGATCTGTAAATTCATCACGATTTTACGAGTATTAAAAATTCAATTGTGGGTTTAAAGCATTCATTTGGCATTCAGCACACGCCAAGTGATTCGCACAAAGTGCTCCATTAAAATGTTGTTAACATTAGAGAAATTTATAATATTTTTTAAATGTTGAGGTAAAAATATAAATTATAAATTCAATAATGGCCATTAAGGGGTAACACCACTGTAGAAATTTCAAAAAATTGATTTTTTTTTTATAAGCTTAAAAAATTCTTTGAACCTTTTAAAATACAGAACAAAAAGTTTTATACGTTACCGAAGTTTATTTCATAAATATTTTAAGCTTTTAGCCAAGCGTTAGTGACTGCTACCTAACGACTTCTCCAAATTTCCAAACTTTAAACGCGTTTTTCTCAAAACACGTTTTCTGAAATTGGCACGCAGCATAACTCAAACAATTTTAAATATTTGTAATCAGGTTTTTCACTACGTCTGTATAATAACCTTCTTAAGAGAAGAGCGTATGGGATTCTCGATAGATTAATTTAAACGATTGTTATAATTATTTAAGTGCCGTTTTTTTAGTCCAAAATAGAGTTTTTTCCTTCAAATGCTTGCTAATTCCACAAAAATAAATATTTTTTAAATCCCCTACGTGTTTCTCTAGCTATTCTGATCTAGATTAAGAAAAAAAATGTTTCTTTGTTCCAGATTAAAATTTGCACCCTCTGTGCTGCGTGCCGCGGAGCTCCTTCAAGAGAAACCACATTACAAAAATGTCTCCAATGCCGCCATTTTGTAAAATTTTTCGATCAAACTTTGTAGTTTTGTATTTTAGTATATAAGTAATAACTTTCCAAATCAGAGTGATTGTTTTCCCTTTCCTTCTATACAAAAAAATTCTTTAAAAATCGTGTTTATTTTACGCGTGTACAGTGGTGTTACCCCTAAAGTTTTTGCTAAAAATCTGTTGTCTACCTTTTTCCACACATCCCTGCAACCTTCGCGTGACTTGGTGACAGACAAGTATGAGTACTTGATGGTAAATATTTTTAATTTCTTTCATCAAACTCTCTACCTTGATGGCTTGGCTTGATTTGACTGCCGATTTCCGTTTGCAATAATCCAAAACTGCCAGCGGCGCACAGACAATTTGTCACCCACTCGACATAGCTTTTGGGACATAATTGACCACAAAGCAAAGAAGACAAAAACAATTAAAAATAAATAAAATAAAATAGATACAAGAAAATAAAATTGGCGATGGAGTTCGCTGTTAGTGTCGGTCTGCCAGCCAAACCCAAAATGAAGTAAAACGTTTTTCGAAAAATGTCATGTAATCAGCGAAATTTCTCCGATAGGCAGTTAAATTAGAAGCGCAATCAAATGAGTCATAAAAGTTAAATTATTAAGTAAATAATTACAAATGAGTTAATTAGTCATATTACACACGATTTAGCAATGAGGAAATGGTGGTTGAAACTTTTGGAATATGGTGTACATGTGTGTGTGTGTGTACGCATAAAACTGCTAAAAATAAAAAATGTATGATACGAACCTAGGAGACAGGGAGCGTGAAACTGCATAACCGGCCATATTTAATTTTAATCGCAAAAGTAGCTTTTGTCACCTGCAAAAAATGCGACTAGTATTGGAAGAGTCCGCAAACGCATATATCATATGACTAATATCATTTTTGGTGTATTTATATGGAATGAAGAGTTCTTTTGTGCTATTTACTTTTGTACTATTTTCTACCCGAACGGTCTCTCACTAGTCGTTTTTTTCACCCTCCATGATTTCTCAAAGGTTGTCATGGTTCTTAAAGGTCTCTTTTAAGATGTCATGACGATTTTATTAATAGTTTTCAAAGTTAACAAGGGGTGCACACCTATTTTTAATGACTAATTAATCTCCATTATACCCGTAAGTGGTAAATCAAGAACTAATCAATCTCTAATAGTACAGGATTGCCATTAACGTTATAAAAAACTGATAAAAACTCTCTCCTTATACTCTCCTAAGGTACAGTCGAGGTAACATTTTTTCCTTGACTTCTTTCGGGTCATCAAATACGAGTATTAGAAGCGATGGATGTCGAACGTATCCTGGGGCTCTGCCAGAGTCTTATCAGAACGGACGCAAATGAGGCATTAGCCGACCAGCCCTTTCAACAAGATGACACTCTTGCTTTCTAAAGTAGCCGAATACCACAGTTGTCAGCGAGGGATTATTATTCCCAAAACGCTATCTTTGTCGTCGTTATTGTTCATCATCATAGAATACAGCCGCCCCTTACATGGGAAACATACGCTGACCAGGGGACCGCCCAATATGAGTACGTCGGGCCTGAATTTTTGTATAGCTCACCGAGCCCATCCATATACGAGTACTGCCGCTCACTTTGAGTCATACGCTGACCCTAAAACCGCTCACTATAAGAAAGTCGCTGATGAGATTTCGCAACTAAGTGCTTACATATTTTAAAACGTCGAAGGCCTGTAGCCATTGTGACCGTCAGTGTGGGATTTTAACCCGAACTAAAACCTCCTCTTTTCCGAACGATTGCTCCTCCCGTAATCTTGCCGTCAAGTAATACGTTGGGATGCCATTATGAAGTATGTTAACTCAAATCAGTCAGTCTCTCGCATTACGAGAATCTGCCTGGTGTTCGTCTTGTAACGATTCTTCAGCATTTCCATCAGTCTGTAGACCAAGCTGTAAATGGCATAGGTTCACCTTCGGATCCATTCTTCATCATGCAGCGATTTCATTATATGCGCTTCAACGCCATGCTCGCTATTTTCCAGGTTTATCGCACATTTGCATCATAAGGTTTGCCTACGTGGGATACAAAATCTCTGTGAAGGTCTTCGCGGTCACAGGAATCTCACATGCCTTGCACTCTTTGGTTCGTCAAGGCATACCGGGCAAACGGTATATCTCTCTATCTCCATTTTCATCTCTATCTCCCGAAATACTAGTCTCTATTTCACTATCTTTTTTATTTTCATTTCAATATTAATTATCATAAAGAAATTTTATTCCACTACCGATGCTGTTGCTGTTTGCTTCCGACGGCCACCATCATTTAAATTCTTAACACGTTCATTTAGTGCAAACCGTAAAAATTTCGCTTTCTTTTGCTAACCACACATTTCAATATTCTACACCCAAGCACAGTTAATGAGCCTCACTGAAGTTTATCTGAACATTTCATTAGCGGCTGCCAATTCGCTGCTGAACTGATTTTAAATTTGTTGTTTGGAATTTCACAAATTATTTGTGGTGAAACTGCGATTTTGCCTATGTTACCCATTGTGGTATTCTGTTTTCGGCATAGTTGTTGGTGCAGTGTTAGCACGCACGTAGCGCGCCTGTCATCAGTAACGGTGGCGTAAGCCATAATTCCTCAGTTTCACCAAATAAAATATGCTAATGGCTCTGTAATAAAGCAGCAGCAACAAGAAAGTATCGTTACGAGCAGAAGAATTCCTAATGACGGAGAAAAAATATAATTATTTAAATGGGCGCATAATAAAAATTATATGTAAGCGTAACTAATTAATCGAAACTATTGGTATGCCGTAAAAATGAGCAAAAAATAATGGATGGCAGGGAGCTTTTGAGTAGAAATGTAGTCAGGTAGAGATAATATGAAATATAAAATAGTCTGATAAACCATATCAGATGGAGTTAAGTACAAAAAAAATATCGTTATTGTTATTTTTTTCATTCTTCTCGGGAGCATAGGGCTTCGACAAGACTCTTCCATCGTACACGGTTCTGTGCTGTTGTTTATGCCCCGTTCCATGAGATGTCGACATCTGCTAGTTCGCGCAGCATCGGCCTTCTCCAAGTGTTTTTTGGTCGACCGCGACCTCTGCTCCCTTGCGGGTTCCAGCCCACTGCCATTCACGTGATGCTATCTGGTGGTTTTCTCAATGACCTATCCATCGCCACTTTCTGCGATTGATTTGCCTAAGGATGGGTTCCTCGTTCGTTAATATCCACAGTGCGTCGTTACTGATGGTGTTAGACCAGAATATTCTGCAGATGATGCGGAGGCATGTGTTGATGAAGGATTCTAGCCTCTGTGTGATGGTGTTAGAGACCAGCCATGTTTCGCTTCCGTACAACAATAATGACTTTACGCATGAGCAGAATATTCGTAGTTTAGTGCGTCTGGGGATTTGCGAACTCTCCCATACTGTATCCGGCATCCGTCAACCAATATCTGCTTTGCATTATTGTGGTTAACTCTCATGGCCTTGGTCTTGGCGTTGTTGACCTCCAGTCCGACAGTGCGTGCCAGCGCGACTAGTTTGTACGCCCTCGCTTGCATGTCAGAGAATTTGTGAAAGAGGAGGCAGATGCCATCGGCGAAGTCCAGGTCCTCAAGATGTCTGATGAAACTTCATACGATGCCTTTTTTGTTTTTTGAATGGATCGATTGTCATTGTAAAAAAGCATTTAATTCTTATAGAAGTCTGGACATCTATAATGCTCACCATCTTTTATACTCATTATATTTACCTAACAAAAGTTGCAGGTAAAGAATTGTCTTGGACGGATTAGAAAATAAATATAGGAGTATTATTTGAATAGATTTCAGGGGATATCTGAAGAGGTGAATCGGTCTAGTAACCAAGTTTGCTATGCCGTTGTGGGCGGGATACTTCAACCCACAATCGAGCTTGGCAGGCTGAGGGAGGAAGGACAAAACTGATGTTACCTCTCATGTCCGACCGACTGTCGCAAATCCTCCTGTCATTAAGCAGAAGGGACTGTAAGCAACTGGTTAGACTGATGATGGGCCTTTTTCCATGGGCGAAGCACATGGAAAAGGTACGCATCTCAGACAGTGCACTCTACCCAGCATGTGGAGAGGCGAATGAGACGGCGGACCACTTTCTGTGCGTCTGACCGACATTCGCTCGAATCATGCTTAAGGTCTTTGGCACTGATGTGTTAAGAATCAACCACCTTGGCACCAAAAGATCTGCTCAGGTTTCTTCGGAGGTCGGGTAGATTTAAAGAAAATTAAAAAGAGACCCCGAATACAGTATAATGGACTTAAGGTTGTCTGAGTGCTGTAGTAGCTAGCTGTCCCAGCAAAAAAATGTATTTTCATTATGTCTTCTCTTTTCTGTTCCAATAAAAAAAAAATATTTTGAAAAATATCTACCCGACCTCCGAAGAAATCTAAGTAGATCGCGTGGTGCCAAGAAGCCAAGGTGGTCGCTTCTTAACACATCAGTGCAAAAGACCATCAGTGCCAAGTTTTTCAAAATATTTTTTTTTTTCTTTTCAAAATATTTTTTTTTTTTTTTCAAAATAATTTTTTTTTTTTTCAAAATATTTTTTTTTTTTTTTTCAAAATATACTAATGATGTACTTTCATTATGTGGCAAAATAATATTATTTTATATATTTATTTTTGAAAATAATTTAAGTTTTTTTTTGTTTTAATAATAAAATTTATATATGCGCATATCTACTTTTACTTGGCATCAGTGCCGAAAAGAAAGACGGTGTTAACCTTGCCAAATAGCATCATTTAAAAACACATTTGCGAAAATTAAAAATTTATAAAAATGCGCTACATAAATAATTCATATTTTAAGTGAATTAAACGAGCGTACAGTGTAAAATGCACAAATGTAAGGCTGCAGACACGCCTTTTTTGGGTTTTACACTAACATAAAGTAAAAGCGCGATTTTCAAAGGTATATTGAACTCTTTTATTGAACCCTCTGGGTGGGCGACAAAAATGTGGGATTTGCATAATCTGTGTGGATAACAAACTTGCAAGCATGAAAAGAAAGAGTGGTGGTAAAATATAAAAAAAACTTAAACTTATAGCAATAAACATTTCCAAAAAAAACAATGACTTGAAAAATTAAACTAAAATTAAAAATTTAGTGACTAAGCAAAATCGCAATTTGTTTTTTTTTTCGCTAATCAATGAGAAGAGCCAACGCTTTCGCTTTTATGATTCCAACGTAGTTGGCTGCAAAGCATGTTAAAATAAATTGATTATGAAATGCGCTTTTAAAACGAAAACAAAAACTTAACATTTACAAATTTTGAATTTCTAAAGCTTAGCCAGAAGACAAAGTAATCGAGTTATGTAAAACGCAGAATTTATTAGGTAATTTTTTAGCATTTATTGAATGCAGCTTTTTAATTTGAAAAGTGAAATTAGCTACATAAATCAAGTAGGTGTGTATGGCAAGCAAAAAGAAAAAAACAAAAGCATATTTGCTAAAAATTTTAATAACAATAGCAATATTAAGCCGATTTAAGTGGTTAAGAAAAAAGCATAGCTGAAGGGATTAAATACGAAAAAAAAATTATTAAAAATATGCCCTAAGGAGATGCGAACAAATGTTTACACAAAAAAGTTGAATAAAATATATTACAACACACTTAACAAGCATTAGCGGCGGCGGTATTTTTAAAAAGGGCGAGATGTAGTGTTTAAGATTACGAATTGTGAGGTAGGAAAGTTAAAAGCATGTTTCCACCTCATTTTCAATCACTACATTCGACTGTCATTCTCATAAAAAAGTAATTCACCACTACCATACCTGGCTTCTAATGTAGGATCTGAACTAAAAAATATTGTAAGGTGTGCCTACCATAAACAATGCAAACATAGCACAGAAACGCATTGAACAGATGCATTGAAGACGAAATAAAAAATAGTTTAAAGTTCGATTAGCAAAAAAGCGTGTTTTTTATTTTTTTTATTTAAATTATTTTTTATTATGAATGAAAATTATTGTTATCATCGCAGTCAGTGAATAAATGATTCGATATATTCGTGTTATATTTAATTCCTTTCTTATCGACTGTGAGTCTAAAGCTATGCAGTTATCGGCCGTGATAAAGAAGTAATCGGGATGAAGAACTTATTTCGTGCAGGGAGCCTAAATAAAGATTTTTCATTTTACAACCAAATTCACCTTACTTTTTTCCCACAGTAAAAAAAAGAAAATATTAATCCTGGCAATCCTAATAAGGATAATGGAAAACTTTTATCAAATTATTGCATTGTCATCGGTCCTTGATAGGTGTGCAAAATTTCAAGTCGATCAGATTTTTAGAAGCCAGTGAAAATTAGGCTCAAAGATTCCGTTACATACATACATACAACCCGAGCTAATAAAAGTGTGTTAAAAAGCAGCTTGAGTTGGAGCCTGCTTCTATACGTTTGATCTGCAGTTCAGGTATTCAGATACCCTCTGTCACGGTCTCTACTTCGCACCCTAGGCAGTAAGCGTTTGTAGTATAATTTCCCAAACGAAAATCGTTACTATTAAGAGGGCGTAATAAAAAAGACAGCAACTTCGTGCGAAAAATATAACAAATTTCGTTCACTGCCACAAACTGCAAAAAGAGCAATAGAACTCATAATGAAAAGCGCACGATTTTCCAGGGAATTGATGCGCATCAGTGATGACACTAGTTTGTCTCAATGACTCCCTGTTTGTCCACAGTTTGATAGTGAAATATGCGAAATATCCAATGCGATAGTTAGAGAAGTATGGTTGAGAGCAAATACTATTGTATTATATGTACAATAAAATTTCCTATTCGAAACCTATTGGAGCAAATTTATGATTATATGTACTGTGTATATTCCTAATAAATGGCATGTGGATTAAAGGGGCATATATGTAAGATTGTTATGACCAAGGGTAATAAGCGAAATCGCAAATGTTCTTCTTAGCGTCTTAAAATTTGCAGCAAGTAGTATATATATAAGAAGAATAAGTTGTCAAGATGAAGAACAGTAAAAGAACAACCCATCCACTGCTTCTATGCCAATATCCGTGTTCAGTGTAAACGCTGAATAAAAACACTTTTCCTTAGTAATAATGATAGCCGGGGTGAAATAATCATATTCGATTTGAAAGAATTTGGAAAAGTAAGTAGTTTGATAGGTCAGTAACTTATTATAAGAACTCTGATATGCATACATAACTACCTATTCCTGGTTTTCATACAGTTACTCGCATGAGTGCGTTGAAGTTGTTCGTAACTCAAATAAAAGATTAAGCATTAAAATGGTGTATACATTTTTATTATTTTACTGATTCTAAATGACGCTCTTCAACCTTGTGAAGGTTTCTACATTTCACATCTTCTTGTTAGAGTTGGAATTGTCCCATCCACATCATTTTTTAGTTAAACTTTAACAAACTTTACATAACACAACATAAAATAAGCAGCATAACTTAGCACAAGTCAACAAATTATAGCATAGCAGAACATAACATAACAACATGATTGGACATGCTATACAGCATAACACAAATAACAAATACATACCGCATAGCATAAAATAAATGCAAATTGACAAAATATGATAAACTAAATATAAGAAATAATAAGGCAAGGGAACACAACTTAGCATAAGATAGCAAAAAATAACATAGCATAGCACAACAAAAAAAGTACCATAACAGAACATAAGTCAAAATAACATAATAAAGCATTGCCAAAATTAACTTAACTTAAACATAACGTAAAATGAGATAACATAGCATAAGAGAACATGACACAACATAATATACCATGATAAGATATAGCATAACCCTACCATAGCATGACACAACACAACTTAAAAAAGGAAAACTTAGCGTAAATGAACATAAGGTAGCATAACACAAAATAGCATTTGATAAAAAAATAACACAACATATAAGAGATACCATAACATAACATAGTATAACACAACATAACATAACACAGCATAATATAACATAACAAAACGTAACATAACTACACCTAACTTAATGTGACACAACACAACATAAATTAAAATAACATGGCATAAAAGAGCATACGACAACAAAAATAAATGTAATATAATATAACAAAAAATAGTAGTCTACCTAACTTAATATGACGTGAAATATGTTATAGCATAGACGCACATAAAGTAACATAACACAAAATAGCATAAGAACGCAAAAAACAAATCAAATCAAAAGTTTATATAGTTTAAAAAACATGAGGCAATATAGCATAAAATCACAAAATATAACATAGCATAACAGAACATAATATAGGTAGGTAGGTTTGGCAGCCGCATCGCACACAAAGACAACGATGCCACTTATACCACGAAATGGATCCGTTGTGAGCCGCGGGGGCTGGTCTACATTTCCCTCTCCATATTGGACCATCCTGAGCTTTTGACAAAGCGTAAAAGGTTGTTGATACCTAAAGTGTTAAAGATTATCTATGTTCGTTAAGGTGTAGGATTTTTTAAAAATCGGTTCCTGCTTCTGGCTAGAGCTGGGCATGTGCAAAAAAGGTGTTGAATTGTTTCCAACTCCTCCTCATTTCTGCAGCTACTACAGAAATCATGCATGTAAACGCCTAATCTCCTTGCATGATTTCCTATGAGACAATGTCCTGCGAGGTCCCCTAATAAGGTCCTGATTTGAAGTCTACTCAGTTTTATAATACTCAGACGTAAATTTAGCCTTGGCCATGTTTGCCTAGCAATTTCACAAGTGTTAACGCTAATCTATCTTTGATTTGTGCGCCCTTAAGAGAAACTTACAAGTTGCGAGAGGTATCTCCATAAAATTACTTATGTCTGGCATACAGGTACCTTCTCTTGCAAGTTGGTCTGCCCTACAGTTCCCTGGTATATCTCTGTGGTCTGGAACCCAGCATAAGATTATACGATATTGCTTGGCCATCTCATTTAGAGATTGGTGACAACGTAAGACACTCCTTGATGTTGTTTGGAATGCTTCCAGGGCTCGTAGGGCAGCTTTGCTGTCTGATAGAACGCAGATATCCGTTGATGATATTCTGTTTATCTTTAACCATTTTAAGGCTTCATGAATAGCGTTCATTTCCGCTTGAAAAATACTAGTAGTTTAAAGGACTGACTAATAGAAAGCTGTTCGGAAAATATCCCTGATCCTACACCGGTGACCATTTTAGATCCGTCCGTGTAGATCTTAACGGGTGTGTTGGCCATTGGATCTTCTTCAAGCCATTCCAGTCTAGACGGGATTTTCATTAGGAAATTCCTTTCGAAGCAAAGAATGGGAGGATGGTAATCACAGTCACGGAGCAGGCCGCTGAGTATTTGCAGAAGAGATCTAGAGGTGGCAGATGTAATGTGATATCCAAAGCCATGGATGGCGTGGTTTTCATGACGCCACATATTGCTAATTCCCTTGATCTCTGCACCTTATTCAATAAATTAGAATAGGTTTTTTTCAGTATAGTACATCACCGGACGAGATTTCCATATAGAAGAATAGGTCTGACGACAGCACTGTAAAGCCAATGAGTAACCTTAGGTTTAATTCCCCAGGTGTTACCTAGAGCTCTCTTACAGGTATAAAAAGCTATATAACATAGCAAAAACTAACAACTCTACTTAACTTAATACGACACAAAATAGCTTGAAATAAGCTAACATAGCATAAACAAACATAAGGCAACATAACACAAAATAGCATAATATAACAAAAAAGAACACAACATATAAATAGTGCCGTAACATAGCATAACACAACATAATGTAATATAACTAAAAATTACTTATCTCTAACTAACTTAATATGAAGCACATAACATGAAATAAGTTAATATAGTGTAAAAAATATGAGGCAACATAGCATAAAATCACAGAAAATAACATAGCATAATACCTACGACATATAAAAGGTACTCCATCATAACTCAATATAACATAACAAGCTTAACATAAAACATTTCAAATAACTTGCATAGCATAACTTAGCAATATAAAGTCACTGTTTTTTTTAATAATTTTGTTTCATTCTACCATTCATGAAAGGTAGAAATTCGAGATTTCGCCACTAAAACTATTTTCGAGAGAAGTTTTTCTGGGTCTGCTCATTACTGCCGATACAAAGTACGATATTTTATTACTAATACTACTTCTGAGAATATTTTCATATATCTATCCAAATACTGGCACAAAAGTGATAGCAAAAGCAAAATTGTAATCATTTTTGTAAGTCTTAAATGTAATTTGGTTAAAATGTAGTTTTTGGTGTAGTGTAGTGTACTTTCATTGCTTGCTGGTGCTATTTCCTCTGCGGATGGTACAAATGCGAAATTGTGTCATGCAAATACAATTTTTTTTGTAATATATATTGTACTATATTTTAACTGTAGCATTTTGTCAAATTCTACATACAAATTTGAACGCCATATGCTGAGACCTCTGCCAGCTGTTGACCGCTTGGTAAACATACAGTTTGCTGTAAATGCAGGAAGCGATTAATAGGGAAATATTTTAGGTATAAGAAAATTGAGTTCCTCATATATATGAGATTGTGTCCAAAATTTTTGTACGCGAATTCATAGACAAGACGCATTACTAGAAAATAGCAACGAAAAAGAGGTTTAAACCAGGTAAATTCATATTCGTCAGCCTCCTACTCCAATTTGTCATGGAAACATATTTTAAAGGCGACATTGAGCTGTGTAAATGATAAAGCTGTTGATTTGAATATTTGAAGCTATTTGTATATATGTATATATATATATGTATTTGTATGAATTAATTTACATGTATAGGCTAGTATATTATTTATTTGCCGTCACTTCAGTTCAGTTGTATCAGTTTATCGAGCAATGACTTAGGCATTCATTTACTGATGCTTAAGCTAAGTTTCTTCTTTGTTTTTGCCCTTTTTTGCTGTTTACTTTGTTATGGTATTTGTATAAAAAAAATAAAAAAAAGCTGTGGCAGTGAAATCAAGAGTTACCCTAGAGCAGTTTTTTACAACGTTTGTACAAAAAATATGAAAATCACCTCATTGACGTACAAATTGCCCATGCACATACACATACGTAGAGTTTGCATTTTTTATGCATAGATTTTTATTGCAATTTTTTTTATTATAAATTATGTAAAACTTTTCTTAAATGCCATATGCAAGTTACTTTTGTTGTAAGCCGCAATGCCGATGTAAAATCTATGAATAACATTTAGCCATTAAAGCATCACCTTCAATGGTTTACTGCACGTTTTATTACCCATAAATATTTGGGTAATCGCTGTTTGCTGCTTGCCCGTATAAAACTAGAGGGGAAAGAGCTCATATCCACAGTTTAATTTTAGTTTAACAACATTCTTTTTTTTATATTGGAATTCCGATTTCGAATGCAGCCATCGAGTAAGCTGTGGCAAAAATCTATTGATTTTGGCAATACAAAAAAAGTTCAACGAAAAGACAATAAATGTTACAAACACAGGCACGTATGAATATTTACTACATCAGCGTATTTAATTTCATGCATTTTGTAATGGCTTCACTTTCATTAACAACAGCTGAGTATCTTACGACTAGATTAGCAAATAAAACTCAGCTGGAATAAATTCTCTAAGCAATTATGTGCAGTAATGCTTTGAAAATGGCAAATCTATGTGTGTGACCACAGTTTATTTACACTTATGGAATGAGATTGTCCCATACTTTATGAAGAAAAAAATAACTAATCGCTGCGGACGCAAAACTCTGAAAAGGTCTGAACTCGTGAAGTATAATTTTGGCTTAAACCAGAAGATAGCACGGATTGGAGGGGCTCATAATAAAAAACGTTACCTAGTTTTTAATCTGCAGCAAGGCGCAATTTGTTAGTTTAATTGAGTGAAAATTTTATATTAATAAATATTATATTATAAGGGGTTAACCCTTTAGATATTATTTTGTATTTATTTATTTATTTTTACTCCTTCATAATTCGCTATTTTGCTAACTTAATAGCATTTTATGATACCAATAAACTGGCAACTCCCTAAAAATAATTTAAAATTAAATAAAGTGCATTTCGTTTAACTAACTGTTATACAGTTTATATTAGTTAGGGGGAAATTATCTAAATTTATTTTTTTCGACTAAATCTGCAACTGTAATAATACTAAACAGGATGGTAACTCTACTAAAAGTATTTTTATATTAGAGCTACCTCATTTGGCACTATTTCAAACTGCAGCTTATTTAATTTAAACTTGTATACTATCAACTATATGGCAACTCTACTGAAAGCATTTTTAGATTAGAGCTATCTCAATTGGCTCTATTTCAAACTTTTTTTTTTATAATTGGCGCGTACACCGTGTTTGTAGAATTTTATACTACAGGATGGCAACTCTACTAAAAATATGTTTATACTAGAGCTACATTTTAATACTTTTTTACTACATCGCTTGGTGCAGCTTATTTAGTTAGCCTATTTTATAATACTGATGTATAATTAGAATAATTTGGTAACCCTCATAAAAATATTTTAGATACAATTTTTAGTTAGTAAGTAAGTTTGCTTGGGAGCAAGGTGTAACTTGTTAAATTAAGTATTTTATATTATCCACAAGGTGGTAACTCTCTTAAACATTTTCTATACATACATATTTTTTATACGGAATATTTTATTTTTACTCCATTGTAAAGTGAAATTAAAAAAATAAGTGGCAACTCTCCCTAAAATATTCGTTTATATTAAGGTTGTTTTATCATATGTCCATTTTATACTGCCGCATGGCGCAGCGTGTTTGCTTAACTGTTATATAATGTGTACCTATTAGGTGGCAAATCTCGTAAAAATATTTTCAAATAAAAGATTTATCGTTATGTTTTTTTCCTACACCACCGCACTTTACTAATTAATTAAGTAAGAGAGAATTATATATTATCCATTAAGTGGCATCTCTCTTAAGAAATTTTCTTTTAGACTGTAGTTGGTGCATTATTTAATTACAAAAAAAATATTTTTAGATTAAAGCTGCACTGCAATATTTTATTTTTACGCTATGGCAAAGTGCAAGGTTTATTTACAATAAGTAAAAAAAAATGTTAATAAAAACTAAGGGGCAACTGTTGCATGGTTTGTGCCAATTAGCTGGCAACTTTCATAAAAAATATTTTTAAATTAAAGCTTTATTGTACCGCGGTGTACTTATTTAAGTAAGTAAGAATTATGTATATATTATTTATTAAGTGGCAACTCTTTTAAAAAACATTATTATTTTAAGGCGCTAGTTGATGCTATATTTAATTTAAAAAAAACATTTTTAAATTAAAGCTGTATTTTAATATTTTATTGGCGAGGTGCAGCTTGTTTATTGAGTAGGAATTTTGAAATCAAAAATAAGCGGCAGCCCTTGTTATTTTTTTTGTTCTATCTGTATATATTGTTATATTTTATGGTTTCTCTGGTTAATGGAAAATATTATGGTTAATGGAATACGTATTAAATTTTATATTCAAAAATAGGTGGCACCTCTCGTAAGAATTTTTTTGATATTAAAGCTATACTGTAATATTTAATTTTTACTCTTTCTACTGTTAAATATGTACTAGTTAAATATGTATTTTATATTCTTAAATAAGTGGCAACTCTCATGTAAAAATATTTTTGTTGTAGTAATATTTTGTTTTCACTATGAGGGCAGATTTATATTGCTTACTTAAGTAAGCCTTTTTTAAACAAACGGAATTAGGTCGTGTGTCATTTTTGTTGAACAAAAAAATGCCTGTGTAAATATAATAAAAAACACTATAAAAAAATGCGTTGCTGCCAATATGACCTTTTAAAAACTCTAATTACAATTACTCGCTCTATTTACCTTAAATTTAAAAGTAACTTCCAATCCGCTTTCGGTCAATTGCTTTGCGACTTATTTGCCTCACTACTCCCAGCTGGCTGCTCAACATATTTTTGGAGTCACATTTACTCTATTTTTCTTGCATTTTTCCAAAGACTTTTTTTATGGCTCAGCAACATTTATTCTTCCATAAACAAGAACAAATCGAGCTAAATACTTTCTACCAAAAATTCTAAATCTGTACCCTGTAATTTACCATTAAAGTGCATTAATTTAAGAAGAACGAAATAAAAAATAAACAAATATGAAATCGAAGCACAAAAACGTAACTGAAATGAAGCGTAGCGTTGTTACTATTATTTATTGCTTTAATTGTTTTGACACAAAAAGCACAAAAAGAAAGAAAACAAATTGTATCTTTTACGCTGCCAATGCAAAAATGGTAGCAAAAGAAAAGTAGTAATGGCTCTTAGCATACGAGTATGGCTGGTGTGCTTGATGGTAGCTGCGCCTGTGCAACTGCACGCAAGCAGATGTGTTGCCTCACCACACACACACTCATATACTGAAATGCTCATATGCAGTTATTTATCTACAAGTAAAGTAAGTAATGCATGCGCAGTGGGTGCCCATGCTTTTGTTTTGTTTTTGTGCTGCGCAAAGTCACAGAAAAACGCTTTCACCGCGCGCCTATTCATCATTACCTTCACACCGGCCAATTGTATGGGTTAGTGGAAATTTTCAACAACCAAGAAACAAACAAACAACAAAGAACGATAAAGATGCGGAAGCCGTTGATGAATTGCACTACGGGCGCAAATTCAAAAAAAAGAAGAAGAAGAAAATAATCATAATAAATAAAAAAACACTCTGGTCTGTCTATCCACGTATTAATGCGCACTTATGAATATACGGCACCATACCGTTGTACTTTCGGTGGCCCAGTGCGACGACTATTGGCTGACTTCTTTGCTGGGTGTCTTGGCATTTTTTTTGTTTCGGTTTTCGCTGCTGCTTGCTCTGACGTTTTGTTTGCCTTCATGGCTCCTCTGATGTTTTGCATGGTATTCTGCGCAGCCCTGGCTTGCGCACATTACTACCGTCTGGCTTTTGGCTTCTCATTTCCACTACCGCACAGACGTAGGCCTCAATTTCTTTGGCATGTATGAAAATTTAAGTATACGTATATAATATATGTATACTATACTTTGGCCACAAGTCAGCCGGAGTCAACGTAATGTCAGCGAATGTCAACAGTTTGTCAAATATTTTACCTACTTTTTATTTCGTGGCTTGCCTTTTTTTATCATTGTTTATTATACGCACCGCTCCCAGCCTTGACCTAGCGTACCACTTCTGCCGCTACTCCAAACAAAACAGTGAAAAAATCAAAATAAAAGAAATTAAAAAAATAAAAAATAAATGAAAAGAAAGCAGGTGCATCAGGAAAGCTGAAATGCGGCGCTGGCAAACAGGCACGTGCAGTCAAACACCCACACATGGAAACATACAAATACATGTAACTGAGCTCATACATATGTAGGTATTACACTTGAACGTGATTAGCCTGCATTTGCCTGCTACTGGCATTTGAATTACATTTGAGTGGCCCTATAAGTTTGCTTCAGCTATCTGAAAATCAACATCGCCCAAACTTCTCGGTATTCATCTTTCGTTTTGAATTTTCTGTTGGCGTGGGAAAATTAAGCTTTCATATACGCTGTTGCCTTTTAAATTGAGTGATGAGCATTAAATTTTAATATTTTCTGCTTCTAATTTATGGCCTTTCGAAAATGCGTTTAAATGCAACGCTTGATGAAGAATACCAACATACAGCTTTGGGCATGTAAATAAGCACACGTAAGGAATAACAGATTTTGTAGCTTGCAAATGTTATAATACTTTTTCTTTCTTGATTAATAACAAGGCGGAATAAATTATAACAAAATATTGTTTTAAATCTGTGAATGTCTAACAAAACTACTAAGACAACTTGGCCGCTTCTGCCTCTCAAGCACTGATTTTAATGCAGTATTTAAAAATTTATTACGCAGTCTTAGCTCAAAAGTTAGTTTAAGAAAAATTGTACTATTGTATAATGTTTTTTAAGTTTTCTCATGAAAAATCAGGTTTTAATGGTCAAAGAGTAAAATCTGGCAATGCCAATTAAGTTTCTTTGACAAAAGTCCGCAGAAATATTTTAAGTTAGAAATATAAATATGTCACTTACGTTTAAAATGGAGCAATTTGGAGCTATATTTAATTGGAATAAATGGCGTTCTCAAATTGGTATACTCTGTACAAATGGAGGGGCCTACAGTTTTAAGTCGACTCCGAACGATAAATATTTCTTATGAGGAGCTTTGTTTCTTGGCAGAAATACACTCACTTGCCATTGCCTGCCAAGGGGCGACCGCTATTAGAAACAACTTTTTTCTATGTACATTTTATTGTTTTACGGGGACTCGAACCCACGTCTTCCGAATGGTAGTCACGGATCAACACAATCAACTACGGCGCCCGCCGAACCTTATATTCGAGCAATTTGTGTAAACAAAATAGAGCAAATAAAAAAAAGTATTTTTAGTCACCACTTAGCTATAAAACTGAACAAAATGTGCTACGAATGCTGGTTGGCTTGATTTTGATTTTTTGACAATGTAAATGGAAATGTTTCTGAGAATTTTTATGATCTCCTTCAATATTTCATTTGAATTGAAGCGCTCATAGTTCCGCATAGGTTTTGTATTCTCCATAAGAATCAAACAATCATAAGAGCAAGCACTACAAGTTTATGAACTTAATCACGAGAATTCATTTTTTTGCACGATCAGCAGCTGAACCTGGGTCTACCGCAGACTACCCCAGCGTCCTTCAAGCTAAATTAATAGCTATAAAAGATGTTACGTTATGGTTCATTGACGGCGCCCAAGCACAACCGATCACGATCTTCTCTGACAGTCAAGCTGCCATTAAATATCTTCTTATTTCTTCTTTATTTGCCAATTCGATTTCGAACGTATGCGATCATACAATTTTATATAATAAATTACATTGATATATTTTTCTTCTATATAACCACATCTCAAATGCTTCTATTTTATTTATGCCAGTGGTGTTTATAGTCCATATCTCCATAGCATACAGTAATATAGAGTAAACATGGAACATTTAACAAATCAACTCATCGAATTTTTAGTTTCACACTGAAGACATGGTTATTGAGGACTTTTTCATACTTAATGAAGGCTGCCCTAGAAGCTTGAACTCGGACTTTTATTTCTTTTGAAGGATCCCAATTTTTGTTAATCTAATGGTCTAAAAATTTGAAATTCTCTACTCTTTCTATGGGCATGTCATTAATTGATAAGCTTGCATCAGTATTGATGTTTCTTCCGCTGATGATCATATATTTAGTTTTATTTACGCATATTTTTAAATCGACGTTTTCACTGCAAAGCGTAAGAGCATTGACTAGTTCCTGTAGGGAACCTAAACTGTCTGCTAAGAGGTTATATCGTCAGCGTATCAGATGTTGTTAATGTTTATCTCTGCTTCTAACCCTTGTAGTGCTTCTTAAAGGAATTGGATGTAAAGCTATTCTCAATGAGCTGACTAAGCGGTGCACCACAAATATTGTTTGAAAACCTATATAGAGAGACAATCATGGAAATTCGAATAGCTTTGAAGGAGAGTAACTGATCTTAAATCTCTGTTAACTCTGCCCAGTATGTGAGCATTCGTTTATCCTCAAACAAGCTCTGAATTAGGTCGCAGTCGGTGACCACTAAGGTAGGTAGGTAGGTGGGGTGGTTGTCATAAATACACACTTAGACCTTTCGCAGGTCCATTGTGATACCACTGGAGCTTATCCTTACTCTACGTGTTCCTTTTCAAACCATCCGGTAGCTTATTACTAAGGTAAGTAAGCAGGGACGAGTACAAGACCAAGGCCGTTTAATGTAAACTGGGCTTCCAATATTACAATAGTTCGTATCGTTATCGGTTACTGTATAATAGGAACTAATGGGAAGGGTATGCTGTGTTCCTCTAATAACTTCTGGCGCTGCTGCAGAAATGAGGAGGATGTGAAGAGAAAGTGACATCGCTATCTAAAATCTTACCTCTTTGGAGGTCTGGCAGACTTGGAATCTGCAGCTATCGACAATTTTTCATTATTTATCCAAGAGACAAAGTGATTTCATTACATCGGCAAAGGAGTGGCTTGAGCCCACACAAGTGGTTTCACAAAGGGCATTCAGGCCTAAGTGACCCCCACTACATCCTCAAGCAGACTTGCAACTATCGTAAGCTAACCTAACCTATATGACTCACTTGCTCTCGAGTAGGAAACAAAACAATTTTTTTTCTTTTTTTACAGAAAAGGGGGGGGCGCGTTAGAATAAAATACTTTGCAATAATTGCGGAAGAGCGCATGCCGAATATTTACCGTTAGTAAAATAGGAAGGAGAAACGGAAGAAAGAGAACCAAACAGGTGGGAAGGATGGAAGAAGAGACTTTGGATAAGAGGATGATGACCAACACTGGCTACTGACGTAATAACTGCTTCAAGCTGCTGATGAAATTCAGTAGCAAAAAAGTCTGTCTAATTTGTCTAAATATTTACCCGAAGAGAGTAGAGCAGCTGAGAAGAAGGTGCGGCGATGATTCCAACTCATCCTCCAGATAACTTTTGCAGAAAAGACTTGAAGTAATTCCAAAATTAACAAATTCGAGAGCTGCTGCTTTGTTAACCTCAGAAGTTCCCTCGAACGCCCCTGATCTACCCATGGGTAGAAAGATCTCACGACTTTGTATTTGTGCACTAGCTCAGCGCTCGCTGAGTTGACTAGAGGCCCATATTTACAGGAGTAGGCCACAGGTTCTCAAGAGAACCTCAATCCTCTCGTTACTCTATGAGAAGATATGTAAGTTTTGCCAACGAAGTCGTACACCGATCATATTTGACGCTTGTGAACCAGACAGCTATCCCTTCTGATACAGTCAGACAAGCAATGGAGTACCTAAAGGTCAAAATAAAGATTACAATTATTCAAAACTTTTTTTTTTTTTATTTAGCAAAAACTGTATCCAAAAACAAAATTGGGTGATTAGTTTTGTGCCACCTTCTATTAGCCAACTCGTGTCTCCAATTGCATATTTTAGTAAAAAAATAGAAATTTATGATTTGAAAATAAAGCAGTCAAACCAAACGCGAACTAAGCCTAAATTCGAAAAGTGCTTTGTATGACTGGTAGTCACGTATGTACATATGTGAATTATGTATTACTAATGCATTGAAGTTCGCCGCTTAAGTCTTTCGTACGCCCCTATCAGTGAATAAAACACAGCGCTTCCTTTAACTGAGCCATAAAATGCAAAACAAACTTTCAGAATGCCAAAACGACGATTATTCTTTTTTCTGTACACAATAATTATACACCCACTTTCATTTTCTCCACCAAAATGCGCAGCGAATGACAAAATAATTTGACAGCACCGAAAGTGAAACTTCAATAAATACTAAGTAAATGCGCAATGCACTTAAAATGACTGACTTCGTGGGACACCGAACGGGCGCAGAACCACAGACCAGTGCAGAAGGTCAAACAAGGTGTAATAGAAAAATAATAAAACATTGTAGTTGGTGCACTTGGCTTATATTCACTAAATAAATGACCGCTTTTGTTTACTCGTATTTCAGCAAATGCCTGTACGGTTATGTATGACACTAACAATCTGTACTCGAACAACAATAATAAGAAACGTCAATGCTACTATGAAAAATTGAATGCGTCGCGCTGGTACTTCAACTGAATGGGTTTTGTAGAAAATAAAGAAATAAAAGTGAAAATCACCTATGAGTGGCCAAATAAATAAATAAATTAAAACTGGAGAAAATACTAGCGAAACTACTAATAATTTTTAGGTATATAACTAGCAGGGAGAAAGAGTTGAAAATAAACAGCGAAGTAAGCAGAAAAAAATGAACAAAAAGAAAAAATGGGAAAGTAATGAAGACATAAAACACAAGAAACCAAATCAAAACAAATAACTTAATCGAAAATGCGCATCCATCCGGCAAATCCCTTAATTAACAATTCCGCTCAGCAAAACTTGCTTGATGGCTGTTTTGCTAAGCGGTGCTAAGTCGAAGTGCATGTATGTGGCGGCTAGCAGCGCTTCGGTTTCGCTTTTGGGTGTTGTATTCAATTTCACCAGCAGCTGCTAATTCTTTTATGATTATTTTTCACAGCTCAATGCAGGCAGACAATTAAACACACAAACAAAAAAAAGCAACAAAAAAAGTTAGATGGCTTATTTATTGTCATTGATTTGGAGTTGATGTTTAGGTGAAAGAAGAGAAGCAGCAAAGGAGGTGCATTGAAGAAGTCAGGGAAGGCGTGAGAGTTTGCAGTGGCACCTCAGCTCCTTTTCCTATGCTGATTCTCACTAATTTCGCATTAAAATGCCGTTGGCGGCGTGCATGCGTTGTGTGGTAAATATTGAAGAAAGTTGCAGAAATGACAACAACACGCCTAAGATAGCAACGAATGCGTCAGCAACATTAGTACATAAGTTTTCTTTGAATAACAACAACAATAAAGTTGAATGACACGATGTGCTTTTTGGTAATAATTACATACTTATGTGTGAATATGTCTGCGCTCACATACACTTGGGTTCAAAATATTAGTATTTTATTTTTATTTAATATTTCTTATTTTTTAATAAAAACCAAGTTGGAAATTAAAAAAAAAAAATTTAAATTTGCATCGAGAAATCAAATTTTACATAAAAAAATTAATATAAAATAAAAAATAGTTTAAAAAAACTAAAAAACACGCTTTTATTGCTAATCGAACTAAAAAGTAGAAAATAAATTTTTATGACAAAGGGACCTATAATGAAGTAATAGCAAATCGAAGGATCAGTCATAGTCAACTACCTCAGAACAGAATTATAACAAAAATTAAGATACAAATAGAGTAATTCAAATTAGAGTTAAAAGCGTGGGATGCTTGGTATAGTAAATATTACAATCATTCTATTGGCAACTAGAGTAGAATGGGGTAAGATAGGTCTTTTTTTTTTGGAGAGCTCTTGCTACGGTGTTTTTGCATTTATTTTGAAAAATAAGCAAGATTTTGAAAGGTTATTTATCTGCTAACATTTTGGTTGTACTGACTTATATTTGGCTAAATATTTTGGAAGCTGCATTCAATAAAACATAGGTACTTTTTTTCGATATTTTCAAAATCGGGGGGCACGATAGGTCACTATATGTGAGGGGAAAAGAACAATGTACATGGCTTGGAAATTAACGTTTTAACTTTTATTTATAGAGTATGAACACTGCACATGTTATAAAAGTTAGAAATTTTTCTTTAATTCATCACGCGAGCACGTAATGTTTCGAACGGAATTTTAAATTGTTTAGAGGCTGATCGAACACTAGCGCCATCTCGGACGGCCGCGATTGCCATTTTTACGTCCTCTTCACTTCGTTTCGGCGTTTTTCGCACATAATTACGCACCATTTTGCTGCAAAAACAATTAAAATTTATTTTATTCCATTAAAAGTAGTGACCTATAATGCCCCCAGACGGCTGACCTATAGTGCCCCCAAGCACATGTTTTATGTTAGTGTCGATATTTTTCTAAAAAACAAAAATATCAAAAAACTGACACATTATTCGTGTTCAGCATTATTTTCTACGTAAAATAAAACTCACCTGAAAAATATTTACATACATTAAATGCACTGCACCGTAGAATAAAAAAAATGCTATGTCGGAGAAAAGCTCACAAAAAACTAAACGACGCCAGAACTAGGATAACTAACCAATGGTGACGGCCGAAATGACAGTCGCGAACGTTGTTCCCCACCACGTATTCAATTCACATAAGACGAGTGACCTCTGCAAAAACAGTGCGACGAAAACCCCACCTACCTATTGTGCCCCCATACCTATCTTACCCCATTCTACTCTACCTATGTACAGAGGGTTATGAAAGTGAAGCAAAATGCATTCCACGCTTTTAACTCTAATTTGAATTACTCTATTTGTACAATAATTTTTGTTATAATTCTGTTCTGAGGTAGTTGACTATGACTGATCCTTCGATTTGCTATTACTTCATTATAGGTCCCTTTGTCATAAAAATTTATTTTCTACTTTTTAGTTCGATTAGCAATAAAAGCGTGTTTTTTAGTTTTTTTAAACTATTTTTTTATTTTCTACTTTTTAGTTCGATTAGCAATAAAAGCGTGTTTTTTAGTTTACTTTTAACTATTTTTTATTTTTAGTATATGTAGGTGTTTACGAGTAATATACTATTACACAACCGCACACTAAATACTAACCTCAATGGTGGTGTGGAAACTAAAAATTCTCAATTTTTGTTTAAAAAAATACCCAATTCATGTTTCTACCGGTATGGCAATATTGGCAAATGTTATAAAAAATGCACATTTTTTAGCGCTCTCACGAGAAAAAGAGTTTCCGATCTAGTCATCTATGTTGTGTGTTCCGAGTCGATCAGATTTTTAGAAGCCAGTGAAAATTAAGCTCAAAGATTCCGTTACAGTCATTCATACATACAACCCGAGCGAATAAAAGTGTGTTAAAAAAGTAAAATATTAATCCTGGCAATCCTAATAAGGATAATGGAAAATTTATCTCACATGCCTCACACTACACTCGTTCTTCGTGACTATTTCGCCAAAAATTCCACGCATATCGTTCCGCAACCACCGTATTCGCCTGATTTGGCTCCGTGTGACTTTTGGCTATTCCCAAAACTCAAGAGACCACTACCGGAAATGGACTATTTGGCATGTTTCGGGGATTGGAAAAATCGTTGCCATAAGTGTATTTCATCGAGAGGGCATTATTTTGAAGGGGATGAAATTGATTTACAAGAATAAATAAAGATTTTTCATTTTACAACCAAATTCACCTTACTTTTTGCCCACAGGTAAAAAAAGAAAATATTAATCCTGACAATCCTAATAAGGATAATGGAAAACGTTTATCAAATTATTGCATTGTCATCGGCCCTTGATAGGTGTGCAAAATTTCAAGTCGATCAGATGTTTAGAAGCCAGTGAAAATTAAGCTCAAAGATTCCGTTACATACATACATACATACATACATACATACATACATACATACATACATACATACAACCCGACCTAATAAAAGTGTGTTAAAAAAAAGTTGCACACAAAACAAAATTTCTAAATTTGCAATAAAAAATAAAATGTTTTAGTAAACATTTTAGAATACCAGTTTTCTAGTTCATTAAACGCAAGACCTGCAGCAGAATTTCTTTTTAAAATCAACGCAATTTTCAAGTCACTTCCAACTTGCATTTATTATGCCAAAATTTAAAGGCCTTAAATTTGCCAGAATTGCTCTAAAAATTCTAAAAAAAATATTTTGATATTTTAATGAAAATTTACTGAATTTTTTAAAATTTTTTGCAAAGTTTAAACCTTTGAATTACATGGTTTTTGTTGTAATATGAGCCATATTTTTCATTATTAAAAGAGATATTTTAGAGGTTCGAGCTCTCATGAATTTTGAAGAAAGTTTGTTGAAATTCAAAATCAATTATTTTTATACAATGCAAGCTTAGAACTAACATAAAAAAAATTATAAAGGTATATAGATGAAAGTTTGTTGAAATTTTAAAAATTTTGTACAAGTCTTAAAATATTGAGTTTTGTTGTAATATGAGACATATTGATTTATTAAGCAAGAGTCCATGGGTCAAAATTCGCATTGATTTTTGATCATTTTTATGTAGTTTTATTAATTTTTTCTCTATATAGAATGCTCGTAATTTTGCAATTTTATTGTTCATTAAAGTCACTCAAAATTCGCATTAATTTTTGATAATGTTTTCTTGTAGTTTTATTAATTTTTTCCCCTATAACGAATACCCGCAATTTTTTTTATATGAAGAAAATGCTCCAGACCGCCAGCACAAAAAATTGTCAAAACTCAACGCAATGTTTGAGCCTTCTGAAACTTGAACTTTATTGTACAAAATTTAATGGACTATAAAACTGCATATCCAGAATTGCTCTAAAAATTCTGACAAACAAAATTGATATTTTAATGAAAATTTGCTTAGTTGTTTTAAAGTTTTTGCAAAGTTCAAAACTTTGAGTTATATGGTTTTTGTTGTAATATGAGACATAGTTTTTATTACTAACGAGATTTTCTAGAGGTTGAGGAGTTTGAGATTGAATTTTGAGGAATATTTATTGAATTTTTAAAATTTTGTAAACAATTTGAAACTTTGAGTTATATGGGTTTGTTTTGTAGTATGAAGGGTATATTTATATGGGAGGTTGAATTAGTTTTAAAGGTGACACACAGATGGCGCTATTTATCACTTTATCGCGTTGGCAATACTGAATATGTATTCATGACAAAGCCTCATCCCTAGGCTTTGTTTATCAGTATCTGTCATTTCGCTGAAGTATAAACAACGCAGTGTTTTCGTGCTCCGAGTATGTCAACTTTCGTGCCGTCGAAACGCAATTTGCGGGAGGCTTTGCTTTTCTGCTTCAATTTGAAAAAAAATACAGCCCAAGCCCGTGAATTGCTGCATGAGGCCTACCCAGACCATACTCCGTCGATTTCAACATGTGAGTACTGGTTTCGACGATTCAAAAGTGGTGATTTTCACACCGAAGACAAGGAGCGTCTTGGCCAGCCCAAAAAGTTCGAGGACGCGGAATTGGGGGAATTGGTAAACGAGGACTCGTGCCAAAACCAAGAAGAGCTTGCTGAATCATTGGGCGTTGATAAATCAACCGTTTGCAAGCGTCTAAAAGCGATGGGAATGATCCAAAAGCAAGGACATTGGGTCCCGTACGAGTTGAAGCTGCGCGACGTCGAACGGCGACTTTTTACGTGCGAATTGCTGATCGAGCGACAAAATCGGAAGGGTTTTTTGCATCGGGTGGTGACTGGCGACGAAAAATGGATCCACTCTCTCATGCTCTGCATTTGGTGGGATCAGGTCGGCGTCGTATATTTTGAGCTGCTCCAACCGGGCGAAACTATCACGGGGGATCGTTACCGACTGCAATTGATGCGTTTAAGCCGGGCATTGAAAGAAAAACGGCCGGAAACGGTAAAAAGGCACGACAAGGTTATTTTGCAACATGACAACGCTCGGCCGCATGTTGCTCAACCTGTCAAAAAATACCTTGGAACGCTTGGCTGGGAAGTGCTACCCCACCCGCCGTATAGTCCAGACATAGCTCCCTCCGATTATCATTTGTTCCGGCATATGAGTCTCGATTTGGCGGACCAGCGGTTCTCCTCGTACGAGGCTACCAAAATATGGGTTGAGTCATGGATAGCCAAGCAGCGGCCAGAATTTTGGAGAAACGGCATCCGGAAATTGCCCGAAAGATGGGCGAAAGTTGTAGCTAGCGATGGCCAATACTTCGAATAAAATATTTTGTACCGTTTTTTCACAATAAAGCCCCAAATCTTCGAAAAAAACCTTTAAAACTAATTCAACCTCCAAAAAAAATTAAATAAAAACTAAATAAATATTCCAGGCTTTGCTACATCGCCCACTACTATTGCTGTGAACACAAATCTATGTACTTGTTAAAAAACCATATTTTTTTATTACAAAAGAGATTTTCTAGAGCCTCTGATGAAATTTTACCGAAATTCGTTGAATTTTTTTAATTTTGTCAAAATGTATAACCTTTAATTTATTGGGTTTATGGTTAAGTATGAAGCACATTTTATAAAAACGAGGCTATGATGAGTTTTGTTCAAAATTCGCTGAATTTTTTTTAATTTCGTTCAAATTTCAAACTTTCATTTATATGGTATTTGTTGTAATATGAAGCATATTTTTACAAAAAAATCAGAAAAAACAACAAAAAATGTTCAAAAACTTTGCAATATCTCCCACTGCTATTATTGTGAACACAGCTGCCCATCTTAAAAAAGTAGGCGTTAGCGCTTAAACGCTTAAAATGCATTGCGTGTCGACGGCTTAGAAGAAAAGAAAAAACAAAAACACTCACAACAACATTAACGCAAGCAAACTCGTCAATTGTTTGCTGACTCTGCAGTCATTTGCTTATAAGAATTGCAAACACCGCTGCATTTGGTGCGTCTTTTCACCTCTACACTTTCTTTATTTCTTGTTTCTTTGTATATTTTTTCCTTCTTTCACTCAAACAACGCACACCCTATTGCGCTTATCCGCGCACTCTACTTCTTCCATCATCTCGCTAATTTCTCTAACGTTTTTGTCAATGCAATGAATGCTTTCTTCTACTTTGTTGTTGCTGCCGCATCACAAAAATGCTGACCTCCAGCGTGGCTGTCTAATGATGGTGTTGTTGTTGTTGCTTCCTTTTTGTTTTGCTTTTGACATTGATACGCCTTGACCGTTGCTGGCATATGGGTGTGCATTAAGTCGATTGTAGTGCAAATTGCACTTTCTTATAATACTCATTAATATGCCTTTTCAGCGTGCGCTGACAGTGATGGATAACTGTGTGAGATATATTTTTAATTTTGGTCATTTTTTCATCTTAGCACTTTCAGTTCATTTACTTAGCGTTGCATATATAAATTAATGTGATTTTATGGTTCATTTTTTTTTTCTCACTACACTGAATTTTCTGCACAAATCGCAAAATTTGTCTTAATTGAAAAATGCCAGTATTTTAAGTCCACCTTTGTGTATTAGAGTATATTATGGAATTTAAAGTGTGAAAATCTCATCCGAATTCCCCATACAGGGCAGGCTGTGGCGGTCATTTGGTTTCGGTAGCAGCTACCAAATCTAATAGGACTATCAATAAGTTCGTGCGGTTTTACAACAGATGGCGTAACTTGATTATTATTCCATCGATCCACATTTCCAAACATTCATTGGAGAGCTACTGTCGTAAGGCACAAACGTCAGTATAAGTTTTTTATTTGAAGCGTAAACAACAATATTTTTACCACACTTGAAAATGTCGAATTTCGTGCCAAATAATGTGTTTTTGCGGGGAATTCTTCATTATTTTAATATGAAGAAAAAAGCAGCCGAAAGTCATCGTATCTTGGTGGAAGTTTATGGTGAGCATGCTCTATCTGAGCGAACGTGCCAGAAGTGGTTTGCACGCTTTAAAAGTGGTGATTTTGGCTTGGAAGACGAAGAACGCGAGGGTGCGCCGCCAAAGTTCATGGATACCGAATTGGAGGAATTGCTCGATCAAGATCCGGCTCAAACGCAAGAAGAGGTTGCAAAAACTTTGGGAGTTGATCAATCAACCATTTCCAAACGTTTAAAAGCCATGGGAATGATCCGAAAGGTAGGCCATTGGGTGCCGTATGAATTGAAGCCAAGAGACGTTGAACGCCGTTTTATGGCATGCGAACAACTGCTTCAACGGCACAAAAGAAAGGGTTTTTTGCATCGAATTGTGACTGGCGATGAAAAGTGGGTCCATTACGACAATCCAAAACGTCGGGCAACGTATGGATACCCTGGCCATGCTTCAACATCGACGTCGGCGGAGAATATTCATGGCCTGAAGGTTATGCTGTGTATCTGGTGGGACCAGCTGGGTGTTGTGTATTATGAGCTACTGAAACCGAATGAAACGATTACGGGGGATGTCTACCGACGACAATTGATGCGTTTGAGCCGAGCACTGCGAGAAAAACGGCCGCAATACGCCGATAGACACGACAAAGTTATTTTGCAACATGACAATGCTCGGCCACATGTTGCACAAGTGGTCAAAACATACTTAGAAACGCTCAAATGGGATGTCCTACCCCACCCGCCGTATAGTCCAGACCTTGCGCCATCCGATTACTATCTCTTCCGATCGATGCAACATGGCCTGGCTGACCAGCACTTCCGTAATTACGATGAAGTCAAAAAATGGATCGATTCGTGGATTGCGGCAAAACCGACCGAATTTTTCACAAAGGGAATCCGTGAATTGCCAGAAAGATGGGAAAAAGTAGTAGTAAGCGATGGACAATATTTTGAATATTAAATTTGTAACCATTTTACGTCAATAAAGTTTCAAATTTCGAAAAAAAACCGCACGAACTTATTGATAGTCCTATTATTTTTTTATTATTCATTCACTGATGTCAATCCAAATTTTCTTGTTAAACAATTGAAATGAAAATCTTTATTAAAATGTGAGACGCAATGGATTTTAAAACGTTGAGTACCAATGAGACATATATTTCTAGCAAAACTAATACAAGAAAGCGGATGATAGGAGTAGCTTCAATTAGATCTCTTTCCTGTAAGGTTCTCTGAAATTTTTTATATTTTTAGAGAAGACTGATGATTGCAAGAAATTTTTGGTCCAATTTGTATAGCGCTGGTATGATGATTTCTGCGATTCCAGTTCCGCCAGACATGGGTCATGTCGTGCAAAAATATGAGACAAAGAAAAATCCATCTCCCTTGATCTCCAGTGAAAATTTTCATCCAATGCGCTTGGGAAGTCAAGTGATTTTGTTTTTCCATCACACATATGGGACGATTCAGTAGCTCTTCATCCACATGAGGTTCATCGTTCACAAAAAGTGACTGCGACTGAACGGAGAGCAAGGTAGCCATCATTATTTCCCGTTTCCCCTGGGTTGGTCCTCTTGTATTTGCCACCAGTCTACTGAGTAGGGACCGCTTTCTCTACTGCGTGTTTTATGTGGGGCCCAGAAAGATAGTCTTGGGTTCAACCTTATGCTTAGGTACTTTAGAACCTTATTTATGGTTAGTGTGTCTGAGCAAGTTTGTAAGCTAACTTCTAACGGGATGTGCTTCTTTGTTAAAAATATTAACTAAGTTTTGTGTTTGTGTCCGTATCATGACCTCGTTACGTTTTCTACGGGCTTTTTTGTGCTGTGATGACTGCGGCGATATAGATTGCGTATCCGATTAGAAAGGTACTATCGGGCATTTCTATATTGAATACCTCGTCCTAGTGATGTTTCACAGTACAGGACCAAGATGGATCCTTGTACCGCTCTGGGTATGACGTCTGTACAACGAGAACCCTCTGGGCTTTGATAGACGAGTTAATGGTCTCGCTAGTAAATTCGCATTATGTGTATTTGCTCTGCGACGTCTAACATGTCCGCCCATCTTACGCTATTGAAAGCGTTCCGTATATCTAAAGTGGCAAGGGGGACTATGTTTCTGAATTGAATCCTGCACTGTTGCGCTGCTCCTTCTTTATTTATGACAGTCTAGATTGCCCCTTTTGTAGAATTTCCGCGTCTAAAGCCGTGCTTTTCCGCCGATAGTCCTCCGGTGTTATCTATGGCTACGGCCAGTCGTGATTTGATCAGTCTTTCCACGACCTTTCCTACTGTGTCGAGCATAGCAATCCTTTGATATCATCAAATTATCTCTGTTAATAGTCCCTCGCCTAATCTAATCTAACCCAGATGTTTACTATGTTACTGAAAGCTCATAAAGAGAAAGATGAATTATTTTGATATTTTAAGAAGTTATGAGGAAACAGATGAATAATCAATTCCATTCCAAATTTTTACGCACAAAAATTTAAATGAATCACGAAATAAATAATAATTAAAATAATTTAAAAAAAAAACATATATTTTTTTAATAAAATAAAATTTTTTAAAATAAAAATATTTTGTTAATAAATGTGAAAATTTTTTAAATGAAATTAAATTTTCTAAAGAAAATATAAAATTTTCTAAAGAAAATGTAATTCTTTTTCATAAAACCAAGTTTGTTATATAAAACCTAGTTTTTTGTAAGTATGTTTTGTATGTGTATTTTTTAAAGTTAAATCAATGTTTTTAAATGAAATCACAGTTTTTTAGAAAAAGTATACTTTTTTTAATAAAATCAATTTTTTTAAGGAAAGTATATATTTTTTTTTAAATAAATCAAATTTTTTAAAGAAAATATTTTTTTTAAGTAAAATAAAAGTTTTTTTTAAGGGGAACATATATTTTTAATAAAATAAGCATGTTTTTTTAAAAAAAATAAAATTTATTCACGAACATTTTTTTAAATGAAATTAATTTTTTTAAAGATAGTTATTTTTTAAATAAAATGTACTTTTTTAAAGGAAATATATAACGGTTTTTAATAAAATCAAATGTTTTAAATAAATTATTTTAATTTTTTTTTCCTTTTTTTCAGCATTTACGAAACTCAACGCCAAAAAACTATTCGAAGTGAATTT